>NC_090447.1:1163280698-1164513555 GCF_031143425.1 Pleurodeles waltl | reverse complement strand
CCCTGCGGAGATCATGGGTATTAATAATTTCGAGGAACTTGAGGAAGGCTGGAATTCTCGTTGCTGTAATAACTGACAGGTTGCACAGTATGAACTCAGGTAATAGTGGTCCTACCAGCATGGACTGAAGGTCACAGCTGCTTGTTTTGAGGAGGTAAGCATCAATGAATGTCTATAAAGTGAATGCTATGTGTAGTTTATATTCTTAACAGATGTCATCACTGACATCAAAGTAGAATGAAGGGGGATTCGGAACGACTTGAGATGGGTGGAGGTTGGAGGAAGGAACTGTTGTAAGGATGGCTTAGCTGTTATACCCTGAATACTAAAATAAATATCCTTTCTACAAGTGTGTCGTGGTTGATAGATATCTGTTACCTAATATTGCTCAATTACTTATGATGATAGGAGATGCAAAGTTATTCAGTACTATTGATCTTGCCTCCACATATCATCAGATACGGCTATCTAATCTATGGACCTTACTGCTTCCATAACACCATTTGGTATGTTCAGATATACCAGACTTCCTTTTGGACTAATTTCGGCTGCATCTGTTTTTCAAAGAGTCATGGAGAGAGTTTTGAAAGCTTTGGAAGGAGTCTGTGTATACCAGGACGACATTTTGGTGTATGCAAAAGTCAATGATGAACATGATGCAAGGGTCAAAGAAGTGTTAAGGAGGTTGTGTGATCATAATTTGACTATAAAGTTAGAGAAATGTAAATTTGGCACAAACACCATTTATTATTTGGGCCACACCATAACAGGTGAGGGTGTCATTTCAAAGGCTGATCTTGTAGATACTATTCAAGAGATGATTTCTACCACTACTAAAGAAGAACTCATGCACTTTCTGGGAATGGTAGAGTATGACTATAAATTTGTTAAATGTTTTGCAGAAGTTACATACAACATGAAGGGTCTCCTAAAAAAGGTACTAACTTTGTATGGAACGATGAGTGTGAGAAAGAATTTGAGGCGATCAAAAGTAAGTTAGCCATAGTTCCCAGACTTAAGAACTTTGACCCAAAAAAGAGTTCCATCATTACCACTGATGCCATCCTCAAAGGTTTTGGGGCAGTCTTAAAGCAAGGTGGGTGTGGTCCAGAAAATACCATTATGTTTTTGTCAAGAAGTCTTAAAGTCTCAGAATGCAGATATTTTATAATTGAAAGGGAAGCCCTTGCGGTGCACTATTATGGGGTACTACTTTCACTGTAAGAACTGATCACAAACCTTTGTGAGAAGTATTCAATAAGAAAGGTATTGACTCTATTTCATCTAGAATATCTAAATGAGTGGTTGATCTACAAGAGTATAGCTTCGAGGTAAAATACATCCTGGGAGTGGAAAATGTAATTGCAGATACTTTGTCTAGGTTGGTAAGTTAAGACAAAACTAATCATCTAGATAATAATTTTATTGACGACTATACAAATTTTGTTTGTGAACTTGATTATGAGATAATATCAGAAGATAAATGGCGTGAAGGAGTAAAAGAAGATTCAACTCTGCAAAAGGTAATAGATCTCATCAGTCATGATTGGAAATACAAATGCCAGGGTGGAGAACTGTGTAAGGACTTTTGGTTGGTCAAAAATCAGTTGGCAGCAAAGGATGGCTTGCTGTTAAGTGGCACTAGATTAATTCCTCCAGTCAAATTAAGGGAAGAATTAATTAATATAGCTCAGAGGTGTCATTTAGGCATCTCTACAAAGAAGGAAAGGTTGCGGTCCAGTTATTGGTGGCCAGGGATGGACATACAAATTGAACGTCTGGTGAGAGAATGTATGCAATGTGCTCTAAGTGGAAAAAGCTTGAAACCAAAAGTTCAACCAATGGTAATAAGGAATTGTCCTGATAAACCGTGGTTGCATTGGATATTATAGGACCCATACATGGAAATGGTTAATCAAACTATGTCATAGTTGCAATGGATATGTTGTCCCGCTGGCCTGAAATATGTTTCTTCAGAGGCATTGAAACACAACATGTCATACATTTTCTAAAAGATCTCTTTATAAGAGATGGTATCCCTGAAACATTACTTACTGACAATGGAGTACAACTAATTTCCAAGGAAATGGAAAGGTTTCTTCATCGTTTTGGTATCAGACACAAGAAATGAGCTCTATATCATCTGGAATCTAATGGAATGGTAGAAAGGTTTAATTGAGTATTGAAAGAGACCATAGCCTTAGCTAAAAATGACAGCAGGAATTGGCAGGAGTCGGTCATCAAGAGAGTTTGGTGTATACAGGTTTACACCTCATACAACCACAGGTGTGTCTCCTTTTGTGTTGTTTCGTGGAAGACATCCCAACACTGTGCTAGAACCTTCTTGGGATAATACATATTTGGGTAGGGAAGAACAGACAGAAGATAAGCAGTGGAGGGGGAGAGAGTCCTCTAAAAAAAGTAATAGCAAGTTATATTTTGATCAAAGTCATTCTGATAAGGTGACTAAAGTAAATGTAGGTGACCTGATTATGATAAGATGTCCTGGTTTACAGACATGTGGAAACAAGATGTCTAAACCAATGAGAGTTATCAAGGTTTTCACCAGTGCCATCAGAACTGATGATCATCTTGTATGGAATCTCAACAGAGTGGTTTTGTATAAAGGTACATTTTTGCAGGATACTGAAGTAAAGAACATTATTGACTCACGGAAGGTGGAAGATAATGTCTCCATCAGTAAGAGTGATGGTGTACCGCCAAGGAAGTCTGGCAAAAAGGTGCAAAGTCCTGCTTATTTAAAAGACTATGGGGGTTATTCTAACTTTGGAGGAGGTGGTAATCCGTCCCAAATGTGACGGATTTACCACCAGCCGTATTACGAGTTCCATAGGATATAATGGACTCGTAATACGGCTGGTGGTATATCCGTCACTTTACCGTCACTTTTGGGACGGATTACCACTTCCTCCAAAGTTGGAATAACCCCCTATGTTTCCTTTCCTTTCTGTTGCCTCCGTATAAATTTCAGGTTAATTTTCTCTCTCGTGTGTATATGAAGTGTCTTGTTTAGTCTTATTTCTTGTAAAGCAGTGTTTTAGTCCTCTCAGTCCTGGATGTATTTAAGTCTGTATTGAAAGGAGGGGGGTATGTAGTATTCTATTCTTGACAGATGTCATCGCTGACATCAGAGTGAATGAAGGGGAATTTGGAACAAGTTGAGATGGGCGGAGGTTGGAGGAAGGAACTGTTGTAAGGATGGCTGAGCTGTTATACCCTGAATACTAAAATAAATATCCTTTCTACATCACTACAGACCCTGAACTATCTTTATTTCACTATGTAATTGAATTTTTCAGCAAGAAGACATCAGACACCTCAAAAATGCATTTAAGAATACCAGAGGGGTCAAAACAATATTCATTGGAAGTATAGCTCCCACTATGCAAATGCTATAACTTCTCTAAAATCCCTGAAGGTTTGCTTTTATATATAAATAGACTTTATGAGAAACATCTGATAAAGTAACACACAAAGGATTACGTTTTCATTAGATTACCTGCAGATTGGTGACCACTTTTGAACATGGTTTGAAAACTGGTTATAAGTTAGGGTTCAAAAGATAACGATCAATGGTAATCAATGGTGACATTCTGAGTGTTTCAAGGAGAGATTCATACATGGGATGGGGCAAGTGCTTTATGACATAGGAATGATGCAAAAAGGAATGAAAGGAGCAATGTTTACATCTTTGCTATCAGTACTCAAGTGACTGAACTAACAATTTTACAAAGATGGATAGACTGATATCACAAATAGTTCTGACCACACTTGAACTAAAGGGAGACCAGAGCGAATCACCATGATGTGGATAAGGGGTGTTTAGTTAACTATGACTATCCATTTCAATGCAAATTGAATGCAGGCAACAATGAGCGAGTGCATAAAGAAAGGATCTGGGGGTTCTCAAATGGAGGTAACCATGAGTACACGGACCTAAGTTGCATCAAAAGTCAGACTGGGAGCTTCTTGCATTAAATGGGTATGGGCTTGTGAGGTACACAAGTCATTTTACTAATGCACCAGCTCCTGGATAGGTCATATTTGACATCATTTATGAAAAACTATTATTCTTGAATTGGAAAATGGGGGAGTGGTTGTTGGAAAATGGGGAATAATTACTACAAAAAGTTTTTTTTAGGAACACCTATGGAGGGGTTTAGCGAGGCATATCCGTGTACAAAATTATGCCTACAAATGAGTAAGAGGAATGCAATTCACAAAAGTAACACCAACATATACTACAGCAGAAATACTGACAAAATAGGCTAATGTCAACTCTAAAAAAGCCTTCGGATATGTCAAGTACAACAATTGGGAATTCAAGAGTACTGCAACAAAGCTCCGTAGAAATTAATAGATGCAGTGAATAGTATTAACATTAACACCACATGGGAATAATATAAAATAATTTCTTTTAAATTTAAATTATAACTTCTTTAAGAAAACTATTATTTAAAACGTTTGTAATGATTTTTTTCTAATTGTACATTTTATTTTGTAAAAATAAATATAATTTTATTTATATATTATTTTAAAATACAAATATTGTTATAATACGAAAATGTTCATTTCATTGAGCATTGATAACTTTATTTTAAAATAAAAATGTTGTGATAATATGTTAGAAAATGTTCATTTCATTCAGCATTGGTGACTTTTTTATTAATTAAAAATATATTTATAATGTACAAGTAATTTATTTCACAGCTTATAACCAAGCCTCAAGCACATGCAACACATCTGCGTGTGCAAGGGTGAAGGTATTTAAGAGGAAGGACTTTCTGGCAGCCATCCTCAGCTGAAAGTCACTGCAACAAATGTATTCCACTGAGGTTGTATGGAAGCAGACCAAGCAGATCCTTGTACTGATCAAAAATAAAGGAAACTTCGCGGCATATTGGCTCTTCCACAAAGTTATTTTTTCTTTTAAGTGTAGTAGAATGCATCCTAGATTCTAGAGATGGTGTGTTGTGTCATGTGACTGGAAGAGCCCAAAGAGAAGAGTGGATGAATGAGCGTGTCATTTTTCTTTTTTCTTTCTTTTTGTTTTGCTTAATGTATGTGAGTTCTGTGAGTTTTTGGTCAGGTGTGCGTCATTGTTCTTCCATTCAGAGTTCTCTGCCCTGAGGGCGGAGATCTCTTCCAGGGATTCAAAAACTCCCAAAACAGCAGTAAAGTTACTTGTAGTAGCTGTACTGTTGTAAATGTGGTCATAGAAGGCGCCACTTCCTCAGTTGAGGGGTGGAGACTCCTAACTTTAAACCTAGGTGGAGACTGTAGCACTACGAGGGCTGCAGGCGCTTATCTTACGCCACTGATAGGACTAGGTCCTCAGGTGTTTAAACAAAGGACTTTGGTGGAATCCTGATATCACAGAACTTTACACTTCTCTTCTTTGCTGGGAGACAACCCTCTTACCTTTGAACGACTGACAGAAATGGTGAACAGTTGCAATTTCTTGATAATAAGCTGAAATACTGTGGATGTGGCAGAAGCCCAGACTGTTCAATAAGTAGGAGGGCAATAACAGAGAAGAACATAATTGTCAGTCAAGCGGCCCTGAGGGCAACATGTATAACATACACATTGGAATAATAACAATGTCATAGCAAACACAGATCTGGAGGTTAAGGTTCAAATTCTTAAACCTTTTTTGTGCAGATAAGTTAAACTTAGATGAAAACAAAGGTATTACTGTGGCTGAAAATTTTAATTGTTTATGTAAATGCACTTATAGAGCGCTTAGGAACCCTAGCGAGGCATTGAAGCGTTTTTTCTGCGAGTACCATGCTACCCCGAAAACCAAAATTGTTTTCTGCTTCATAGCAGTGCACCGTGGCCATTTTGTAGGGTGTAACGCACTTCTTGGAGTAATTTGCTGTATTAATAGATTTTCTGAAATCAAAAATGGGGTATCCGTGGCAGAGCAATGAGTGTTGTTCACAAGGGTATGCCAGGGGCGGTAACCATTCAGTGAACATTCACAAAGTTGCAACTTCGTAGGTTTGACAGAGTGTGAATGCCATTTCTGCACTGAGTTTGCAGTGCAATGGGTTTGGGAATGTGCATATCCACCATCATTTTTTGAGGGCTCGGGATAGGAATTTCTTCACATAGAGTTTTTCTCATGTGATGAAGAAAATGAAAAAATGCATATTGGCTATGGATATTCCTCTCTTTGGACAATCCCCAGATGTGGAGTCATGTTTGACAAGGATACTTCAGAGAAACCACAAAGGTCGCAGCTTCATTTGGCTCATAAGAACAAATATTGTCAAACCCAGACGGTCTTGCTTTGCCAATGTTCGGAGAGCAGCATTATCAGCTTTGCAATGCCTGACTGGGCATGATAAAAGGATATAGAAAGCAATGAAAGCATTACTTTCTTTAATTTCAAGGTAGCAATAATCTTGCTTCATGCAATCTGTGTTGCATCATCATGTGCATTATTTTCATTGCCATGCTGTATGATGTGATGACAGAACTTATGTTGCATCACACAATGCAGCAACCATCTTGAAAATATAAAATAACAATGTTTCCATTGTTTTCTATATGTTTAACGCAGTCGGTCGCCACAACTGGCTTCAGTAATAATGGTGGTGTTTAAACCCAATAAAGACTACCACCATCAAGAGGGACAGCACTGGATGGACAGTCGAGCGAGACACCATCCAGGGCACCTCCAACGGCTGCCATCAGGTTCTCGGTGGAATGTGGACGAGCACTGGAAGAGAGCGTAGGAGAGGGGAGACAGGTTAAGAAGAGCATTCAAGGAATCACCAAGGGCTCCATCCCGTTCCTTGAGAGCCACTGAAGAGCATAGGAAGGTAGGGCAGGAGACGAGATTTGGGTTGATTCAGAATGAGATCACAGAAAAGACATTTCTGTGTCTCTTCTTCAAACAAGCAAGCCCACAACTTCTTAATGTGAGATGAATAACTGTTACCTTACCAGCATCGGTGTCATTTTTCTCTCCAGCATGCTCCCGTCTTGTGTAAACATTCTGAGTGGAATTTACTTTGAAGTTTCGGAATTCAGGGGATCGGGGGACTCAGCCTGTGTTAAAGTTAACATAAATTTGTGTTGACTGTGCCTTACAGCCATCTGACAAACATCTCTGAAGCACTCATTAAAAAACACTACAGTCCATCCACCGGGTCTCGAAGATGGAAGATTAAGTTGAAACAGTGGCAGGGGAGAGAAGCAACTACAGGGGAAGGAGGGGGTTGAGAGGGAAAAGGAGCAACATGGACGGGATATGGGTGTGCCTGAAAATACAAGCACTCATGTGGAGTGCTAGAAAACGAAGACAAAAGTAGCTTCAAAAACAGAAGTGGTGGAAGGACACAAGTATTTGGTCCATGCTCCAGGGGAGGGACATTGATATGACACACAGTAGAAAAGAAGAAAATGCAAGCCATGTTCAAGCTAACCAATGGTAAGCCTATGGGCAGGCGATAGCCCACTAACTATAAACAATGGGGCATATTTATAATCTGTTTGCACTGAATTTGCATAATTTTTTTTACGCAAATTCAGCCAAATCTATCTCCATATTTATATTTTAACATTAGACACGTCTAGTGTCAAAATATAGGAGTTTGCACCATTTTTTGGATGCGTGCACCTACCTTGCGTCAATCAGATGCAAGGTAGGCGTTCCTATCTAAAATATGGTGCTATCCCCATAGCCTCATATTTATCCCTCAGTGCTAAAATGATGCATGGGTGGGAGGAGAGGCCATTATTTAACGCCTGGTCAGACCGGGCGTCAGGGGACCTGTGGACCCATTCCATGGGTCCACAGGTGCCCTCCCCAAGCCCCAGGAACAACCCCACCCACACCAGAGGATGGGGGACCCCATCCCAGGTGAGTAGGGTAAGTAAAGGTAAGTATTTTTTTTTAAATTAAGTGCCAACGGGGCCCTACCTTGGGGCCCCCTGCATGGCAAAGGGTGCATTGGCCATGCCCAGGGGACACTTGTCCCCTGCGCATGGCCATTGAGGTAGTGGGCATGACTCCTGTCTTTTTTTTAGACAGGAGTCATGTTTTTTGTGGTTGTGTGCCAGGAAATTGCTCTAGTCTGGTTAGAGGCATTTTCTTGCCTCTTACCAGGTAAACATCATTTTTTGATGCACAACCCACTTCTTCCCTACCACCACCATCACCCAGCTAGCATCTTCTTTTAAGTTTAAAACCTTAGCCCAAGTTTAGTTCTGGCTTGCGCCATTACTTTAATATGGCTCCCGGCTGGCGCTGTAGAATGGTGCTAGGCGGCGCTATACTTTAAACTGCATTTGCACAGTTTTGCAGCAAAAAGTATAAATATGCCCCCACCTGTCTTGAAAAGACAGCACATGAGTTGTTAATGCAAGACCTAAAAAGCAGGAACTTGAGATTGACAAGAAAGTCAAGTAATCATAAGCAAGAGCTGCATCTATTTATTATTGCATACAGTGCTGACTTGGACAGACAGCTGGTGATGTCGATAGCAAGACCACAAAAAAAGTGCAACTACTCATGTCATAGATGTAAGCATCTACCTGCTGGGTTCAACTATTTTTTGTGAAATGTGCGGTGAAAAAGGGCTTCTTCATGGCTGAGAACAGCTGTCAAATATTGAATATTGCTGGCCCCATTGGAATAAGACTTATTGGTTATCATATCAGGCATAGACTATCACAATTCATATAATGAAGGAATCTCGAGTTATAAAGGCACATGAACAAGCCTATGCATGCTCTGAATTCAGCAGAGGCTAATGAGTGTCCTGACATACAAACAGCCGGGGAACTCAACTATATGATAACACATATCCATCTGAAGATTGTTTATATTACAATAACTAGTAGAGTGTGCGATGTGCTGCTCTAGCCATAAAACACATTTACTGAAATTTAATCTAAGCAGCCACAGAGCAGGAATGGATCAGAGCACCTAAGAGAACTTTCATATGGTATGCTGGTGTCAGATACACACCCCTCCAGAGGCTGAGCTATGGTGTTGTCCTAGCATAGTACCATCCCAAGATGGCTCTTTCTGGAGAGGGCTGCAACATAGAGGTCTATCGAAGAAATTCTGAGCTATGAGAGTTTACACTAATGTCCAGCTGCTCACAACCCTGCCAAGGCTAAGCTCTGCTATTTTCCTAGCCTTGTATCATCCCAAAATGTCTCTCCCTGAAGAGCGCTGCAACATACAGGTCAACAGAAGGTAAATTGAGCTACCTTAGGCTACACTGGTGTCCAGCTACTCACAACCCTCCAGAGGCAGAGCTCTGCTGTTCTAACCTAATACCAACCCTAGATGGCTTCCTTTGGAGAGCGATTTTGTCAACAAGCTGATAGAAGAAACAAGGATCTGTAAGAGAGTATACTGATGTCCAGCAACTAAATACCCACCAAAGGCAGAATCACAATGTTCCAGTGGCAGGGATCTGCTGTTGTTCTAGACCAGAACCACCCCAAAATTGCTTCCTCTAGCGAGCACTCCTACAGATAAATCAACAGAAGACAATGTGGAGCTATCACAAGTTACACTGGTACTAAGATAGTCACAGCCTCCAGAAGCAGAGGAATTTTGTTCTCCTAGCCTTTCATCACCCCAAGATGGCTCCATCTGGAAGATGTTACTGTCCACAAACTAATAGAAGGAAGACAGAAAGCATTGCCAACTTTTGACCCACGTTATGCAATTATTTGTGCATGCAATGGTTTACATACTTCACTGTACGCATGACTTGTGTATGGTCAACTTTTCAGCATGACTGAACCCTAAAAGGTCTTTACCAGCTAATAAGGCGTGTCCTCACAAGTGAGACATTCTGTCTGTAAAACAAGAGCACCAGGGACATGGACACACCCTCACATTTTACCTCTTTTGGACTATTTCTTTATTTTGAAATTTTGTAAGGTTCTGCCCTTCACCTCGTATTACTTAAGTGCACTGCCCATACTGGGTTAGAGGAAATTATGAAGAGGCCTATCCCGTGGTTAAAGTGAAAATATTGCTGAAAAGAGTACATTATTCTGCAAGTAAATTACATATCAAATATAACACACACCTTAAATGAAAAATGACTGCAAGTTAGAGTAATCAGTGGTAAATGAAAGCTCAGTTTGTTAATATGATTGCTGCGGATGTTTGTGTGGGTACCCAGACCCTCAGAGAACTAAATCCTGGGTGGCACAGTGGAGAACAGAGTGCAGTTAGAGTGCTACGAAGTCCTACTACAAGCTGATGCCAATGTGAATGTGCAAGTCAATATTTTACAATTATATTGGTCACAATAGAACGTTGCCTCAATATGTGCAAAGAGATTTAGGGCCAGATGTATCAAAGGGGTTTACCCATTCTGTGTCTAAGGGAATATGTGTTTGTACATATGGCCCTTAGCGTTTAAAATAAAGCAAGTGCTTTCCAAAAATATGCACTTTGTAATATGCAATTAGGGTGTGCCTTGTGCAAACTTTCTTCATAGGTTTCCACTAGACATGTCAACTCCAGAGTTCCTCTGGAAACCCCCTTAGTCTGGCACCTGAAGCCTCAAATGGCTTCAACAATTATACCCATAAAGTGGCTTCCAATTGGCTGTTAGATTTTCTCATTAACTAGTAGCATACCAAGAATACATCAGGCCCTGGTGCAAGCAAGAAAAAATGGCTCCTTTGACTGTTGTTGGGGTACTAAAATACAGCAATTGTCAGGGATGAATTGACCCCACCCCTCATGGCTTTGGGCACCAGTGTCACTGCAACTGTTGCACCAATAATAGCTACGCCTTTGTCAATAACCAGTTTCACGCACATACATTTCTTTCAGGTAGCAATGAAATCTTGTTTCTACTTACTTTGGCAGTCTGCTGCTACCTTGGCCTCACAGTATACAAGACCCCCCCTCCCTTCCTTTCCAGCCAGAGGTACATTAAGATTCACATTAACCTTGGAAATGCATCTGTTTTTTTAACATAAAGCCATGGTCAACAAAAAGTAAAAACTGTGTTGGTAAAATTGAAAAAGATTGGGAACAGTGTTGGCAATAGATCCCATCAGCTTCAACCACTGAATCTATCTCAACTTAACATTCCTAAACTCCATTGTTTGAATCAGCTTGGGATCGGAGTGATTTTCTGTTTACATATGGCTCGCTGTGGACCATCATTGATTGCAACTGCATGCATCAAAAATAATAGCCCTTGTTAACAGAATGTATAAAAAATCAATGATTAAATTAATTAATAAATTAGCTATATTGCATGTCTCTTTAAACTAAATTATATCAAGGCACTTCCTGGTAAGGTGAGGCGGGGTCACAGAGGCTTTATAGGTTTAAAGATTATAGTGCTGTTAAGAAATCCACGCTGTTATTATCTGCCTGAATGGCATGTGTTTTATCGACCTTGAAAGGATGAGACACTAAGGGGCTGATTACAGGTATGACGATCCTAGGACTGCCATACCTGGGGTGGTGGGCCGACCACCAGATTATGATGCTGGTGGTCAGACTGCTACAAGACCACTGCCACCTCTAGGATCTTGGATCCAGACACGTTGGTGGTGGAAAAAGCCATGGTCAAGAACAGCGGTACTGATGTTGCACTGCCATGCTGATTGCGACTTGCCTTTCTGCCAGCCTTTCCTTGGGTGGGGCATGACCATGAAAAGGCCAGTGGAAAGGGAGAGACGCGGCCACGGCGGGCTGTACTGCTCATGCCCATGTCATGGACACTGGAGAGGTCCCCCTATCAGCACAGTCAGAATGTGCACTGTCTGCAATGGCAACAGTGCGCATTCCGACTGTGCTGGCGGCACAGTAGGGGTCGCGGCATTCACCTCGGCACTCCGTTAGAGCCACAGCCAATGTCGCTGCACTGTCTCCGCTGTCCGGCCCTGCGGGATCCTCATAATACGGTGGTCGGGAGGCCGCCGGCTTAGCGACATCCTCCCCTCTGCCATATTGTCCAGCGGTCCGACTGCCCACTTCATAATCAGGCCCTAAGTCTGTCCCGCCTGCGCTCCAAGCATTTGCCTGTGTGTGCCACTCATATTCTTGCAGTAAGTGCATTGACGCATTGAGCTGTCTCGATGCACGAACCAGTGCTGCTAGCACGACACATTTTAATCACTCCAATCACGTCTCCAATCGAGCACTCGGTGCCTTTGTCTTTCTGTTGATTTATTATAATTCAAATCACATGCGTATATGTTGCATAACTAACCCACTCGCGTGGTAATGTGCACGAGAGAAATCACGTGAGAATGAGGTTGGCAGGACTTGGAAGAGAGTTCGCCAGGCTCGGCTCTGGTGCTGCTCAACAGATGCTACAGATTTATTATACAGTCACATTCAGTGTTCGCTGCCTGCACCTCCAATAGAGCATATCACAGCCCCACGGCTTCCGCCGCTTGTAATCAGCAGAACGTCTACGTCTAAGCACTGCGACGCCACATGTAGAAACTATATCATTAAGTTAAGGACCGACATTTAACACTCTCACGCTCTCTCAACCAAACACTTACGTCCGCTTGGAATGGCTCCGGGACGTCTGAGCGCTGCGACGCCGCACCAGTGGAAGTTAAGAGCTACACGCATGCTAGAAACTCCATCATTAAGTTACAAATCTATGTTCCGGTATTAAGGCATAGGTAATGCCCCCGTCTTCGTCATGAGATCATGACACTGACTAAACTATGTATGATAGCTTATGTCACCAGGTCCCCTCAAGACAATGCCCTCTGGTAGAGACTGTCGCTCTCTATCGGCGGTAATTAACAACAACACTGCGCAGACATTCCTATAGTCATAGCGCTGGCAAAGTGAGAACAGTTCAGTCGAAGAAGCATTGGGCTGGCGGTGGCCCGATGCCCACAGTTGAGAGGAGTCGTGCCAGCTGGGCGGATAAGGCATGCCACGCTTAAACTGACATGCTGCCATCCCGATCGATGAACTTAGGTCGACATTAACATTCAGAGGCCTTTTAGTATGGTATCGGAGCGAGGTTTCCCTGCAAGCAGCTGTTAGACCAGAGAGAGCGTGGCCGTTCCGGCAGCCTGGCCCGGGCTGCAGCAGGCTGTAAAGATGCTTTTACAGTAATAACTCGCGGTTGGCATCTGAGGGCGGGAACAAAGCGCAGCATGAAGCACGGGACCGCTGTGTTTACACCGCAAAGCCACCCCAAGCCATTACAGAGAAAATGAAACACGGCGACGTCGTGATCTGAGGCCGCTAAGAAAACATGTCGATGTCTGTTTAGCAGCAAAGCTGATTGCGAGGGTAATACCCCCTCCGAGGGCACGTTTTTCTTTTATGTATGTTCCAATATAAGGGGATGTTCTCTAGTGGTAAAGAGACAGAAGATCGTTTTAGTGGAAGTAACATTCCCAACCCCAAGAAGCCGTGTGATCTTGGGCTTAGTAAAGGCATCATATCAACCTTTGTGGATTTCTTATTTTATATATTTTTTTAAAGTTGTTTCAAATTCACTCATGTTTCACCCGCACTTAAATAGCACAGCGCGTCACATAGTCACCGCTAAGTGCTTTCATGATTAGAAAAACAATGATTATAGTGCTTAACGCCTCAGATTTCAGCCTGCTGTTAGGAGCTATCGTTTCGTCAGATGAAGTATGTGATGTTTTAAATCGGCAGCCCAAGAGCACACACTTTCGTGTCAAGTTGAAGAAGCCAGCATTAGAACCTGCATCTTACTGCTCGGAAGCATCTAGTGTAGCCACCATACCAACACACATTCAGCATTCCTCCTGACAGAACGGCGCTATATCAATGGCAAGCAATAAATCAGAACAACCGTAACTTTTTATATACCTTCGCCACCCCCTCCCTCCCACCAGCGAACACAGTCCCCATCAATACTTGTCACACAAGATTAACTGAACGCGCAGAAAGAACTAAAGTTAACAGCGCCGCTGCCGACTTTCAGCAGACGGCTCACTCCAAGCAGGGGGCGAGAGAGAGAGAGAGAAAGGAGTGATGTACAGTGCTCTTCCGCTGTGAATGGGGGCACAGATGTTTATGATTTGATGCACCCGTATCACTATCATACGCAGGCAGTCATCCGAGGAAGCCAAGAGAGTGACAGAGTAGACTGGTCACCCACAGAAAATGCCTTCTGCCAACAATAGCCGTCAGTTACTCAAGTTAGCGCAGCGTCAGGTGATTCGGTGCAATTTAGCGCTGCGAATGCATGGATTTGGCAAATAAGGCACTCTCTTCAGTATCGTTTTCGGTCATGCAGGCACTCAAAAGAACTTTAGTAAATGAGGGGCGAATGTACAAACGTTTTCCAGTGTACATAGGTTCACCGAAACGGTGTGGCACCATGTTTCCCTGCTCACTAGTGACATCTCACATTGCCTTAGTCCCACTTGAACCCCTGAACAGCCTCCATTTTGCTGCTGATGGACTAGAGGATAAAGAGTGCAAACTGAGGAAACTAAACATGTTCCTTGCATCCTTACTTCTCGTCGCTGCGTCCGTGACTCATGATGCCAGATGAAGGAAGAAAATACTATGGATCCTGCTACCCTGTTCCCACTGACTGACGGCCATGTGCGTTCCTGTTTACAGCGGCCGTCCGCCGGGTTACACAGGCGCCGAAGCACCGCACCTGAAGAGAAGCCGCAGACTGAATGTCCGTCAAATACACGTTAAGCAGTGTTGGACTGGCCTGTCGAACAATCTGGAACTACCAGATGAGCCGACTTGTAAGGAGTGATGTGTGGGTCGTATTTTTTGGTCCCGTGGGCTTTGACAGGACCGCACAAATGAGCCCACACACTAGTCCCTTCAAACTGGCCCATTTGACAGTGCAGACTGTTTGACAGTCCAGCACTGACGATAGGTGACAGAAATACCACCTGTGGATTCTCCTCCGCCTTTAACACTTCAGAAATCAGAGGAATGTCCATTAACACAGGCCCCAAGTCCAATCCGACCCCAGGGCCCCAGAGAAAGGCACCTTCCTTCATTAAATGACCCTTAACCAATGTCTAAGCATCTCATACTTTCTCTAGCCCTCCCAGCTCCATTAAGGTCGTTCCAAAATGTGTCACCTTTACTCATGTTACGCAGTTACAGTACTCCCTGCTTCCAGCCACGAGTGTACAATAGAAGAAAGTATGTGCGCAGACAGACACTTGTCAAAACCCTGCTTAGGTGCCAAAGGACATTCTTTGAAAGTGCATACTGTTCACTAGTTAGTCACGCATCCTGGGCACCTTGCCCCTCCCCCCGTATTATAGAGTTCAAAGCTCACAGATTAAAAATAAACATGCTCGGGAAGGCACACTCACCTTCAGGCTGCGCGTGGGGTTCACCACACAGACAAGCTGCCCTGCGGCTGTGAAGACTCTCTTGGCTTTGTAGTGATGAAACCTGAGGTGAATGAGGTCCAGAACAGCTCCAAAGCACTGAGTGAAGAAAAGCATCACAACTTTTTTTCGGCGCACCCCCCTCTCTTCCGAAGAGTCAGATACTCCAGGTCGTGTTCCCTCTTATCGGGCTAACCGCACATAATCTTCCCAGATCGAGCAGGGCACAAAACTCGCAAAGTCCCACGGACTTCGCCTTCAAACGGCAGTAACGCCCTGAGGTGAGGGTTGAGCAGCAACCATGGCGTTTACTGTATTCTCACCTACAGAAAAGAGAAACTTGCCTGGGAAGGGTTAAGGTCAGCAGCTGGATGACCGTCAGACCCTCCAAACAGTGCAGCCTGGCTGGCTGCGAGCACTGCACTCCCGTACAGCCTGCTGGCATGCCTTCATATCCATCACCAAAATAAAGATGCTTAGTATCCTGCAGCAGCGCACCGACCAATCACACGCTCGGAAGTGGTCTCCTGAAAGGACGGAGACAGCCAATCAGGAGAGCGCTCCCCGCCTCCTCCCTCCCCAGCTCCCTGATGAGTGGAGCCTGGTGGAGAATGTGTTATTGAGTATTACCATAGATCAGCACGCTGCATTTATCGTGTGATTACCGCCAGCTCTGCGCGGCGCTCCGCACAGGCGCCGGTACCATTGATTGCTTTATGTCTCAATTTATTAACGGGCTTAATTTGAGACGAGAGCTCTCTTTAAAACCCAGACAGGAAGGTATTCCGCTATAGACAAGAATAAAACAAACTTTTATAACCCATCTGAAGGGTAAACGGGTGATTGGTGTTTTGCAGTTCTGCATTTTTGCTTGTAAAATTAGCTTGGGAAGAAGTGCACACAAAAGTTTGAAGGGAAAATAAATTCTTTAAAAATGATATATTAAACCTCAAGCGCACCAAGCTTAATTATTCAGCCAGCATTTTTTGTCGTTGTGTTTACAATTTACATTTATAGGGATATACAAAGTTTTAATAGCCCAGAGCAGTGTCACATGGTTCCTAATTAGCTGCACACCTGTAGTGTGTAACTTTTCCCGTTTCAGGTACCTATTGCAGCCGGTAACCGGTGAGAATTTCGTATGCGACTGCTTCACATCTAAATCGACAGCGGACACACACGAGGCAAAACTACGTGAGACCACTACACTGGTGCACACATAAATATGGGGACCTGGCGATTAGACAGCCCCGATAAAGTCCGGATATTCACATGAAAAGACTCCTCTTCCAAGAACCCTAACGTACTTTGCATATTTTACATGGTTCTCACGAGAAATAGCCATGCTTCAGAATGCAAAATATTAATTGAATTATGCACCCCTAATTATATACAGGGAAAGTTACTATGAATTGCAGATTGTAAATTATTACCGCTCACATTGTAATTCTGTGCACTTTAAACCCCCACGCAGCAGACAAGTCATTTCCATGCTTGCATAAACCTCTGAGGAGACATAATATAATAAACATGCCTTCCATCGGGTGAGTGGATGCATCCAGTGCTCTGCACCAGGGCACGCCTCTTGCCGCTCTTCAAGTCAAAGCTGACTGGAAGGTGGAGGGGGATAGACAAAAAGTGGGTTTTCAGGTTGCATTTAAACTTTGGAAAAGGTCAACCACATTTTCTATAACACAGTGTGACTGTTGGTACTCTCCTTTAATAGCAGGCACTTGTACCTTGAAGTTAGAAATCAATGTTTCATCATTTATAACGGCTTGGAAACGACTGTGGTCTTAGAAACATTTTTTTTCTCTTTAGGAAACTGTGGCTGCCTGTGAGCGCAGGTGCAGCCTTTACTTGTGATCTTTGTTTAAATTTACTACATGTTCCACTGACGTTGTCAACAGGATGATATAATTTTAGATTTGTGACTGAAGAATTGTAAACTGATCATGTTTCTCAGTCCTCCTCACGTTATGAGGTGGCCCGCACCCTCAAGCCAGTTTCCTTACCCAAGGGTTCCCTGAAGAAAGCTTTCGGAAGTATTTCCTCACTTTCATTTTTCCTCCTTGCCTTCCTTTCATGAAGTTACACTGTCCATTTCCCACCTCCTACCTGCCCCGTCTCAAGAGTGGTACAGTAAAGGTAAGCATATCTGTTTTTAATTGTACATTTCTTGAGCAGATGTTTTGCTCAAACGAGTGAAGAAACTGATGCCACTGTTCACGTTGATTCTTCCCATCAATGTGCTGAGCTGCGACACAGGGGCTTACATTCAAGTATAGAGTGCCTGGTTTAGTCCCTTAGCAGAGGAGTAATAGACTTCCTCAGATGGTGTTGTCTGGCCATATAGTAGTGTAAAACTAGGATTCTGCCCCTAACTAGAATTACTATGCCATCAGAGATCAAATATCCAATACAATTGCTGGACTCATCTATAATATTTTTAAGTATAAAACAATACTGAGATTTTGACTTCATCAGTAGAGAAAATTATGGCAAATGGCTGCTTAATTTTTCCATGCAAGTAAAAAAATGGAATATGCTGCCATTGTCTATGTCTGTGCGAGTGACCATATTGAAAATGGTGGGGCTTATTGTATCTGTTCCAGATTATCCTGCTGCCACTAAACCTCAAATGTTTTGAACAGTTAAGGTCCCTTATCATAACATTAGCTGGGGAAGGTAAAACGCCAATAGTAAGCTGGAATATATGACAATTAATTTAAGGGAGGGTGGGTTTTCTGCCTCAGATTTTTTAGTGCAATACTTCATCTGACAAGCGCACCACTGGTTTCTCAATGTTAGGCATGCTCCGTACTATAAAATAGAAAAAGGCGTGGCTGTTCCAATTTCCTTAAATACGGTTATCTCAAGGAAGATGCAGAGACTCAGGAAGGAAATTTACACATTGGGTTACATGATCTTGCGATGGACAAGGTTGGAGGAGAATATAAACACTACTACATTACACTCACCTCTGATACTGCTCATTAACAATCTCAGTGCATGGGCAGTGCAGGGGCCCCCATTGGTCCCCTGGCACCCCCTTTCCGACAGCCTTTGCATGGCGATGGGACAGCCATGCAAAGGCTGGTGGAATTGGGGCTCATAATCCAGCGCTGCCCTGGCGGATTGAGACCACCAGCACGGCCAGGTTGTGGGCAACCTGGTGGTGCCGGCGATCAGACCTTGGTGGCTCCCCTACGGTCATAATAGAGTTGTCGGACCACCCCTTTCGGTGGCAGTCCGAGCGCCACCATGACTCTGGCAGTCCATGGAGCACCAGACTCGTAATCAGGCCCTCAATGTGTTTTACAAAATGATAACTTTCAGGTTAGAGATGTAACTGTTTGTTGCCCTGTTGGTATATGTAAAATAAGTTTCTAAGACTCACAGAAAATATACTGCATTGGTTCTGCTTATGGCGAAGCGAAGGATCCCCATGGCCTGTGGGCGAGGCAAAACGCCTACTATCAAAGGTTGGATTGTTGATTTATCTATGAGTAGCAATTACTCAGAAGTAAGCGCATCATAACTGCAGAGGCCATCAAGGCCTAGAGACATTTGGGATCCTCTTTGGCAGTATCTGTTAGGTCAAGAAGAAAGTGCAAATGAAAGTTGAATGGCAAAATGGGGAAAGCTGTGGATGGAGCATTTCAGGTATGCTCTAATCGATGTCAACAAATCTTCTCACCCAAAGCAGGTGGTAAGAGCGATCATCATAACAATCAATCAACATTAAATTTACAGTATGACCAATTTGGCCACACAATAAAAACGCAAACCGGTAATAAAGCTAAAAGGTTTATTAAAAGTTAATGCTCGGATTAATATAGAGAATTCTCAAAACCAAACTGTAAAAATACAGTATCACCACAGGGTGATCAAAACAGCGGAAGAAATTTAGATGGACTAACACAAAACAAACTAAGCATTAAATAACCATTATAATAAATATTCAAAGCAAAACGTCATGCTCGGAAAACAAGCGCAGTCCTGTTATGTTACACATTAGTGCACCCAATGTCATAAAATTTAGCTAGCTAGGGCCCATGGGAATTCTTCCTTTATAGGACATAAGGATAGGAATTAACCACAAAACATGACAAAAAGGAATCTGAAAAGAATCATTTGGGGCAAAAGGAAACCAACTAAAACTGGCAAAAAAAAGAGAAAAGGAAAGGTGGCAGCATCTCAGAAGCTGAGTCAAGAGTCTTCTCATGTGCCATAGAAAAATCTAAGTCCTCTCAGCTAAGCATTTGGTAAAAGGTGAGGGAAGAGCAAAGAGGTCTGTACCTCTCAAAGTCACAGGGAATCTCTTTTCTCAACTAACTGAAATCGATTAATTAAAGACCAAAGCAAACAATGATTTGTCCATTGGTATCGCAACACAGATCGAAAAATGTCATTGTCCATTCCTCTCGCATCATACGAAAGACATCTGCAACTTCCGGACAAGTACCTAAGACTGTCATGGGAAGGTATGCATCCTTACTTTTCTGTACAACTTTTAAAACAATTTATGAATACAGTCAGTCTTCATGTTCTCAGTCTCTGGATGTGCTGTTTTCAAGGTAAATTTCTCAGGCTCTCTATAAAGAAAACAATAGTACATCTATTTCCAAACTAACATTTCATAGGAACTCCAACTGGAAAAAATGACACATTAACAAAAAGAAGGCAACTTCCCCCCATTATGTGAAACTGAGGCCTATCAGGCCTTAACACAACTTAACTAAAGCAGAATTAAAATGGCATATTTTTCATTCATGTTAAGCAAACATATGTAAACATGTAGAAATTTCATTTATAAAATCGTCATTAATAAATCTCATTTAACTTCATGTTACAGTAAGATATAAAACAAAATAACTTTGTTTATACATGCCAGTAAATATGACTGAAAACTTCATGTTTTCCAACATTAGCCTATTACATTTGATGCACATTAATCAAAAAATCATTATGGTTTCAAGTGCGACTATTTTCTAACATCATAAGGAATCATACAAAATCAAAATCAGTGATTACCTTTAAATCTAGATGATTATAACACACACATATACATCTTAGTCTACAGTGAAAGCACCTAAATATAAGCTTTTCAGTGCATCTCTTTACAATTAGCTTGCTATAAATTTGCACAATATAATTTCACTATACCCATGTATAGATCAATATTATGAAGTCAAAGGTAGCAGCCAAATCTCTGCTGCACCGCCGTTATATAATATTAATGGGATTGTAAGATATAGTAGCATGATGTGTAAATCACTGTAAACTCACTATCAATATATTTTCAAAATATAGATGTGTTTGTGACTTTGAGATGTCAACATGGGGCATCCATGATGCTGACCTTCAGTTATCTTACACTACCAGTTGTTGTTTTTGGTTGCAATAAAATAAAATAAAAACGTTTTTTTTAACAACTATTCAAAGTTATTACTATACTCTCAAGCATAGCATCCACTGCCTTTTTGGCATTTGAGTGCTCAATTCTGAGTGCTCTAATAGATAAAAAGGTTGAAAGTGCCCTCAAATGGGTGTACACCACAACAAACTTTAATATTTTAATACACTCATGTGCAGCCATCACTACCTAGACTCTATTAAAAGATTTTCAGAAGCTATTTGATTGCCATTCAATAGGAAAACATCTAAAGGCTATTTGAGGAAATATGGATTTATTAGCAAAGTTTTCTGACACCACTTTTTATTCTTTGTGGTCTTCTACAATTGGCAATGGAGCAGCAATAATTGGGAGAGGATATCTATGGTTTAAGATATGGAAATTAAACACACCTTGTAGAGAATTGATCTGTCAACAACTTTTCCTGGGTCCTAAGCTCTTTACACCCAAGTTAAATGTAATAGTTCAGAAAATGGAGAAGGAAAAATACTGCATCCATTCTGATCTACTACAACAAAGAAATCATCCTTACAGAAACAGACAATACAGGGTTTGCAAGAAGTTTGCCATCCCTTTTGTGGCCAAGCCCATTGCTGTGGGACTGCTCAGGCTAAACAATCCTGGCTGAAACAGTCTCAGCAACAACCCCCAATAACTATCAGGGGATAGAAACTGGAGGAAGACTATTTAGGTTTTGTGGTGAATAGAGAGCCCCAATAAAAGGCAAGCAAGTTCTATCAATTATACCAGATGGTTATTTTATAAATCAAAAAGGTCTTCCTCCAGAATCATTTTTTGTGACGTGCCACTACCAAGATCAGGCATAAAAATAAAAGCATTAGTAAAAAAAAAACTTCTGGCCACCTGGTCAAAGGGGCAATAATAATAGTGCAGTCCCCTCAGAGACATTGAGGGATATATTCCTTTCTTTTTTTAGTTCCAAAACCTTATAGAAAACATCAACTAGTTCTAGATATGCATTTTGTGAACCAGTTTGTTATATCCCGTTCAGGCTGGCTAGAGTACAATAAGTGTTCCAGGTGATATTCAGTGGGGGTTTTGTAATGACTCCAGACCTTCAGGATGCATATTTCCATTTCCCTATCCATCACCACTTCATCTCAAAGAAAATGAACACCATTATTAATTAAAAACCTGTCCCTTTTACCTCTCATCAGCCCCAAGAGTCTTTACAAGATACTGACACCTGTGGTAGTTTGTCTTAATTTAGAATTGTTGGACCTGGCCCTTTTTGCAGTGTAATCACCAAATTGTTTTTCTCCTTCCTCCTACTTTTTCGGACCTGTTTTTGTTGGCTTCAGGACTCTGGGCACTTTAGCACTGCTAACCAGTGCTAAAGTGCATTTGCTCTGTGTTTGAATTGTATTGATGATTAGCTTATCTATAATTGGCATATTTGATTTACTGGTAAGTCCCTAGTAAAGTGCACCAGAGGTGCCCAGGGCCTGTAAATCAAATGCTACTAGTGGGCCCGCAGCACTGATTGTGCCCACACGAGTAGTCCTATAAACCGTCTTAGACCCGCCACTGCAGTGTCTGTGTGTGCAGTCTTGCACTGCCAATTCAACCTGCCAAGTGTACCCACTTGCCAGGCCTAATCCTTACCTTTTTTACTACACGTAAGACAGCCCTAAGGTAGGCCCTTGGTTGACCCCTGGGTAGGGTGCAGTGTATTTTAAAGGCAGGGCATGTACTGATGGTTTTTTACATATACTGATAGTGAAATGCTGCCAATTTCGGTTTAAACTATTGGAAGGCCTATCTCTCCCATAAGTTAACATGGGACTGCCTTTCAATGTCTTCCAGGTGCAGTTTCCCATTGGGAGCAGATAGAGATTTGGAGTTTGGGGGCTCGGAACTCACAATTTAAAAATACATCTTTTGGTAGAGTTGGTTTTTAGATTGGCTATTTGAAAATGCCACTTTCAGAAAGAGGGCATTTTTTTGCTTTATCAGTCTGTGCCTCTGTCTGGCTGCTGAATATACGTCTGGGTCAGATTGACAGTTGGACTGTTTGTGAATTCACTCTAAACAGTGACACAAAGAGAGCTGATGTGCGTCCTGCATTTCCTGATGCCTCTTCCTGGGTTAGAGTGGGAGGGAGGAGCTGTCACCTGCACTTGAAAGGGCTGTGCCTGCCTTCACACAATACAGACTAGAGTGTGTCTTGGGCCAGGCCTGGGCAAGGCAGCAGGATCTTGTGAACATCAAGTTTGCCTATTTCAAAGGCAGAAATGAGTATAAATATTGGACTGCTGACCCCAGAATTTTAGATTACTTCTGGATCAAGAGCAACCTCTGTCAAGGAGAAGAGCTTGATGCTTGAGGAGTACCTGCCACTCTGCCTGTTGCTTTGCTGTGCTGGCCTGCTGTTTCTGCTAAGAAGGGAAAGAACTGGACTTTGCTTTCTGAAAACCTGCTTGTGATGTTTCTCCAAGTGCTTGGACTGAGCCTCCTCCCTGTTCATAAGTCCCATGGACATCAACAACTTCATCTGCCAGCCCCTGGACTCTCTTGCTGAGACTCCTACCCTGCCAAATAGTGCCACATCCAGTCCCTGGGCCCTTGAAAGTAGAAGCTGGTGAACCCAAGGTGAAAATCCACACACCGGAGCCGAGCAGCAGAAAAATCGACGCAGCACGTGCACCGCGGTTGAAAAATCGATGCAGTGCTGGTGAAATTGACCCATTGCCAGCTCAGCCCGGACTCAATACTGCCATGCGCCCGCAATTTCCATGCATCGTTCCTTGGTGTCAAAACCTGCAACATCACCGCACAGACCTGAGGATGCTTGTCTGGATATCGACCCATCTCTTCCCTGCGAGGAAAGAATCAACACTTTACTTGCCCAGCAGAGAAAGAATCGATGCACAGCCTCACTTGTGAGTAAGTAATCGACGCATCACTTGCTTTACTGATGCGTGCCCGCCAGTGCAGCTTTATTTTTGATACATACCAGGTACTTTGTGCTAAAACAACACATCCATTGATTACTATGGAATAAGACTCATTTTACTTTAAAAATTCATACCTTTGCTTGTGTATGTTGGAGTTTGTCATTTTGGTCTTGTATGATTTAGATAAATATTGGCTATTTTCCTAAACTGGTGTAGAGTCCTTTTGTTGTGTTTTCACTATGTTACTGTGTGTGTTGATAGAAATACTTTACACATTGCCTCTGATATAAGCCTGACTGCTTGTGCCAAGCTACCAATGGGGTGAGCAGGGGCTATCTGAGCTGTGCATCTCCCTTACCCTGACTAGAGTGAGGGTCCCTACCTGGACAGGGTGTAAACTGACTGCCAACTAGAGACCCTGTTTCCAACAAGAATGTGTTACGATATATCCTTATTCAGATGGTTGGTTACTTTCTGCTCCTTTTTTCCTTTTTCTAAGGAGGAACCAGACGTTGGAAGGGTTGGCAACTGTCTACAAACATGAAACTTAATGCTGAATCTACAAAACTCAAACATGAATTCAGCTCAAGAGAGACTGTTTATCTGGGCCCTATTCAATACGGAAAGGGCTCACGTTCATATTCCAGAATCAAGGAGAATGCTTCAGGATTCTCCAATTCAGCTGCCTTCACTTGAGAAAGCTCCTGCCAGATTATGGGTGAGAGTTCAAGCTGTTCCTTGAGCACATCACCTCATGCCTCTCTTTTATCTTCTATTGACTCGTTGGAATTGGAACTCTCCAGACTGAGATGTCTTGAGAGTGCTGATTCCAGTCTCAGGTTCAATTACCAAAGATGATGGCAAGTCCCAAAGAATATGCAGGGTGGTGTCATGCTTAATGCTACTTTTCCCCTAGCCGTAACAATAGTTGCAATATGGTGGTGTGGAGCCACTGTGAAAGGAATTGAAGTGAAAGGAGAATAGTCAGTAGATTATGTCCAGACTTCCAACTGGAGAGTTATCAGCAATTCTTAGGACCCTTCATTATCTATCCCCCATAAGAAGGAAAACCATTGTTTTATGTGCAACCAGGTTGCCTGCAACTATACCAATCACCGAAAAGAGGAGGGCAAAAGACAAATCCATGGAAGCAGTAGCCATTTGCATTTGCTCTTGAGTGGAAAGCATCAGTTATCTATGAGGGGGATGAACGTTCTGGGGAGCAACAACAGAAATGTTCCATCCTCAGTAAATTTCTAATTGACAATTGAGACCATCCAACAGATCTTTGCTTACCTTAGTCAGCTATGACTTGATCTGTTTGTGTTCCCATCCAATGCTCTTGTTTCTCAATTCTGTCCAGAGATGTGTTCCACTGAGGCATGGGGAACAGATACCTTGTCTGTTACATTGCCAATGGGTCTTCTGTACTAATTTCTTCCCATCCCCTTCCTCCCATGGTGCATCAGACGTTTCAGTGAGAGAATATAACAGTAATCTTAGTCGCCTCTTTTTAGCCTCAGAGATTGTGTCTTCCGTTGCTAATACAATTATCAGTTCATCAATGTCTCCATCTGCCCAATAGAGCCATCACCAATGAGTTATCACAATCTAATACAAAGATCACTAAAGCTCCTTCAAATCATGGGGTGATAGGTTTGTGCTTGAAAGATTAGGATATTCTAGAAGTGGCTATTTCCAATGAAGAATCTAGAAAGTTTTCCACCCTTGCATCTTTTTCAAAACCCTGGACAATCTTTGAACTATGGTGTAAAGAACACAATTTTAGCACTACTGTTTACTGAAAGGTTTTCAGAATGGCTTTGCTCTTTTTATCCTATCTGCTTAATGGTAGGAACCGCCATGGAAAGGCTGGTGGAAAGCGGAGTCGCTGGGCCCCCTGGCACAGCCAAGTTGTAATGAGGCCCTAAGTAACGTGATATTAGCATTGTTAATATACAGAAATAAACATTCAAACTTTTACATAAAGGCGTGGTTATTCATGGCCAAAGGGTTCATGGTGTGTGGAAATTGCTGACTCCTAAGATGATTGATCCTATTGATTGGTATTGTTATTGATTGGTATTGAAACTGAGTCTTCTGGTGGGAATTGCTCTAAGCGCAGTCAAAAGGTCCATCAAACCTCCAACGCGTCCCCTTATAAATTAATTAAAAAAAACAAATAAGGTCAGACGCGCTAACAGTGGCGAATGGTCATGTATGTAAGGTTGTGATTGTGATGCGGCAGATGGACTACTGGGCTGCAGCGCTTTCTCGGGGGCCAGCTGAAGATGAGTGCAGGGCAGCGTCCTGGTTAGTATTTCATCTCTGGCAGTGGTGCTACATGGTAAAACAAGGTGATTTACTGGACACGTGGAGTTAGGAGGTTGGATCAGTGTTTCTCACCTCCTGTTGGAAGTGTGTTAGTATTGCAGTTCATTGGGGGGAAATCAGGCATTTTTGCATGTAGCACACTTCCACATATCTGAGGGTGCTCCACGTGCGTCCTGCCGCATGCCAAGCAGCCTTCGGGAGGGTGGTAGGGGACCTCTAATGCAGTGTTAGGGTTTGCTTAGTGAGGAGGAGTGCCAGGGACATGAAGCAAGCTTGCAACTTTAGTCACTTTGTGCACTTAAAGATACCTAGGGAGCTTGCCTTCCACGAATTGAGATCTGCGAGCTCTGTGATGATTTGTAGTGTGATGTGAACCGAGTGCCATAGCTTTGGAGAGCTTGGCAGGACCAATAAATGTATCCCACTTAGCTGCAAAGAGACCTCTGGTGGCAGCTGAGCTAAGTAAAAATAGTTTTAAATGGATGCTGTGTGTCTGCATGTGGGTGAGAGTGTGTTTATGTGTGAAAGAGTGTATGTATGCGTGAGCATGTGTGTTTGCATATATAAGCATGTATGAGTGTGTGTGAGAGTTTGTGACAAGGAATGAGTGAGCTTGTGAGAGCTTGAGGCCCAGATTTACTATTCTTTGATGCAATGTCAAAGCTGCATCAAAGTTGCTGTGACCCCTTGGGCAAAGGGAGACAAACCCCCAACTAGTAATATATGGTGCAGTTTTTCTTTCCGCATATGCTGTTGCACTTTTGGCAATCATGCGCCACTGCACACTTCGTTCCACCATAGTGCAAGAATTTGTGCATTCTTTGAAGTATAGGTTTCCTCCCAGTACAAAAACTACACTTTTATGCTCTTCCCACTTTGCATGGGTGCTGTACAATGTAGTGCACATGCAAATTTAGAAAAACTGAGTAATTAAAACATTGCTCCTCATTACTGCATTCAAGGAGGCGTAAGATTGTGTTGCTAATTCCTATCTATCAATATTTGTAGCTAGGGATATGTGTCAAAATCCAAGAGTGGTTGCATGGGAATGCCAACGTACCTCCCATGGAACACCCCCTTGATGCAAAGCAGCACATAGTGCAACGTTGTGTTACTTTGAGATCCTATCCAAAGTGAATCCTGATTTGCATTGGAAAGCTAATTACACATTATTACTTTGCACTAGGTTTGTGTCACAAAAGTGTCAGTAAATATGAGTGAGTGAGAATAAGTGAGGTAAAGAGTGAATGCAAGTGTGACTGATTAAGAATGATTAGCAAGGGATGTAGGAGAGTGAGAGAATGAACATGAGTGAGTGGAGGTGAGTGTGTCTTAGAATGTGAAGTGATGCTTACAAATTTGTTGTTGGCTCTGGCACACTGAAAATAATTATTCTCATATAGAGACACCCCGTGCAGATACTGTCATTGGTATACTTGTTGCATTTTTTTGCATGAAAGACACATGTGATAAAATACTGGCACCAACACACTGGCGTTAATTCTTGGTATAAAGGACATCAATTGTAAAATACTGGTCCTGGAATACTGGAGGTAATGGCATATAGGGCTCCCGTGAAGAAATTCTTGACATATGGACCCCTGCAGCAAAATTCTGGAACTGGCTGGTACAGTGGAGCTAATTATTGGCATAAAATGGATGACCTGCCATATGGGAGGAATGCAACCATGACAAAATGCGTGCCCTGATATACTGAGGTAAATTTTGACATAAGAGTCTCCTATGGTATAGACTGCATACTTAAAAAACTTTTATCACTGGCATATTTTTAAGTCATTTGTGATATAAGAAGGTACTAATGGAATACAAGGGCATCCACAAAAAATGCTGGTCCTGGCACAATGGAGGTACATTTTGACACATAGGGGCACCCATACCACATTTTGAAAACAATAGGGTCAACTTCCCCGGGGAATTTCAGGTTTCCTTAGCTTGGCACACCTTGACGGGTTTGAATATTTAGTGAGTGCCTTTTCAGTATGTCTTTCAGCACCTATGGCATTTTAGTAAAATGTAAGGAAAAATTGTGCTTTAAATCACACTATTTCACGTCATTCTTTTCAGTTTTTTTCTTGGTGGGAGAAACTCCCTAGAAATTACCTGGCTTAACCATAATATAAGTGGTAGCTAAAATAAACATTTGTCTGGTTATTCTGTTATTCTAATCCTACAGTTGTTATTGAACATTATCGATGTCCATTATTGTAATGTTAGGGTCATGTGACATGCCTTCCTCGAAAAAAATGAGTCAAGTGTCATATGATGTCACTTCCTATGATGGCATTAAGATCAAACCCCTAACATTTTGGTGAATCGGCACCCATGGATGGTGCTTCAGATCCTGGGTACATATTTTGGGATTCTGAGCTTTAGTGAGCAGAAGTAAATAGATATCACATGCTGGCATGGAATTTATTTTTCAAATATCAAGCCTAACAATTGTGTGACTCCTGTGACGAAATGACCTCCTTTGATGGTTAGGCGGGAAGAGTGATGCACTCCTGTTTACTTTTCAGTAGACTTTACAGTAGGACTTGAAGGTGATGCAAGCATGATGAGGCAAACAGTGCATGTCCATCAGTGTTGGAGTGATATGTCAATATGTCTTCGGAGGAGGAGGTGGGCATTAGATTGCAAATCTATTTTAAGGGAGTCGGAGTGCTGTCACTGAAGCTGAGAGAAGGGCATTGGCCCCATCCATATTAGACAGGACCAGTGCTTAGACAGTCATAGTTAATTAAGAGTAAGGAGAATAGGGTTACATGTAGTATAGTGCAGAGGGGGATGTTGTTATCATGCTGTTGAGATGGCAATCTGGGTTTTAAATATCAGATAGTTGTCAATCATGAATCTTAAAGATTTTACATTTGCAGAATGTTAGAGCGTGAAACTCCAGTTGAGTAATCTAGACCTTGATCTGGGCTTATTTAGCATTGTTAGATATGAGGATGAATCAAGCTTTTATTGGGTATGGATTGAAGGAGGCTTGAGGGAGGCCTGGTTTTGATAAAGGTGAAGCAATCTTTCAATCAACTGATGCCATTGATTTTGGAAATTTTCAGCCACAGTTGTGCATCCTCACTGTACAGGTAAATGATGATTCTGTGGCATGAAAGGGGAACCCCAAAATGGTGCCACATGCAACACGAAGATCATTAAGGAGGGAATAGAACTTCACAACTAACTAGTATTGATTAAATCGTGAAGTGTTAATTTGGACAATTTTCTGTTGGGTGGAGAAGTAGCTTGATTTCACTGCATCCTGTTGAATCATTTGAAGATCCATGCTCACTAATAGCCCTTGCACTGGGATAGAAGATGGCAAATCCAGATGAAAAAGGTGTTTGGTCCTAATTCAACAATCTTTGACCTTTGTCTTTCTGAATTAATTTAGAATTTGCAAAAATAAAACAATAAAATATTAATATTATCTGTTGGTGTCACCTTTCCAGTTGAAGGTTGCCTGTAATCTCAGAAATAACTTTAACCACTTTTTTTAATTGAGCATGCTTTATTTAACCATGACATTCCACAGTGCCCATCAATTAATTGCATATGTAAACATATATTATAATATCCAATTACACAGCACCATATTTATACCATGCACCCCATCTCCCAAAATGGTTATCTCAGGAAAAAAAAGATCGCAAAAAAAAGTACAGTCAATTTTGCCAATATCATCCATCAAGGATAAGGGGAAACTCCTAAAATATCTCCCTAGCTGGCGTTCGTAACCTCAGGCTTCAGCCAATCCACATACCCAAAGTGCTCCTCAATCCATCTTGTCAAAAGACCAGCTCTGCGCACCTCGCTTTCTAGCACTTTCCCCCCTAAGCCGAGAGAACCATTGTTGTATCATGGGTGGCTCACTGTCCTTCCAAGCAGTCATAATTAGAAGGCGTGCAACAGCTGTTGGAATAAACATAAAATATAGCTGTCTTGGATCCCCAATAGGGGAAATGTCAACCCTCATAACATCACAAGTCGGTTTAGGCATCTTGCTTTTCCAAAAATCCTATTCCAGTCATCCTTGATGCCTTATATGAGTGGGATTAGTTTCACACAGTCATAGAAATATGCTCTACATCAGCAGGGCCACTCCCAAACCGAGGGCATTTATCATCCACTCATTTGAACAGCTTGGCAGGTGTAAACAAATATCCAAACCTTAAATCCCCAATTAACCTGTACACTTATCTTCTTGAAAGACAAGATCATCTACCAACAAATCATTCAGCACTGTATAGACCTGTCCTATCTTAATTTTGAGCATATCCAGCAGGGGCATTTTTCCAGGCAAGAAGTAATCGCTCAACAATTTCATTAAAAAGTCCCTTATCTGCAGGAATTTACAAAACAACATCCTCCTCAATCCAAAATCATGCTGAAGATCAGTAAAAGAGCACAATTGTTCTTGGGAATACAAATCTCCCACCCTGATGATCCCCACCTTTTACCAACTCCCACAAATCCCATCGTGAAAAACTGCTGGAAGCAATGGCAAGTGCCATATAGGGATGTAGTAATTGTATTTGGTAATTACTATCATTTGTTTTACCCCTGCCCCAAATCTTCACTGCTGCACCAATTACCTTAAGCCTAACCTTTCTATAATAGTTGGGCTCTATTTGTCTTAGAAAACGCACTTCTGCTTTGCTCCCTAAAGTTAGCTCATAAATACTACTGTGTTGTCCCATTGATGATCCCGCTGGTTAAGACCGCGGCTTGACTATAAATAAAACATCCTTGTATTTCAAAACTGCAGCCCAGTAATAAATCCTGAAGTTATGTCGTGCCCACCCAACCCTGGCTTTGGTAGAACCATATACTTCAAAGTCCGCTGAGCCCTTGAATACTGCCACACAAAATTTGTACACATAGCTTCCAATCTTTTAAACTTTTGCCCTTCCAGGCCCAAAGGTATGGTTCTAAATAAATACAACACCTTGGGCAAAAAAGCTTTACAATGTTGCACATGCCATTTAGAGTAAGAGGTAGTCCATTAATTCTTCCATTAACTCTTCAAGCTCTGGCTTGTCTTGCCAAGTGATGGCTCTAAATTTAATTTATAAATGGCGTCTGCCCATGCCGTAATCCTTATTCCCAAATACATGGCGTTACCTACCCTGTGGCTATCTACCATATCAATATTTTCTGTGCAAACTACCTGTGTTTTTTCCTTATTAAGATGGTACCATGATAGAGCTTCGATTTTCTCCGCCAATCTTTCCACCAGTGAAAGAGTTATATGGAGTAAGCAGAGCTATATCATCTGCTTATGCTAATACTTTGGTTTCAAAGCTATTAACATTAACAGGTTGTATATGCTGGTCATTTACTATGTGCCTTATTAAGGGGTCAATATACAAAGCAAACAAAATGAGAGAACAGGGGCAGTCCTTCTGAGTTCCCAGGGAAATCCAAATCTTTGGTGATTTTTGGGCCATAATTTGCAGTTGGGCATAAGAACAATATATAGTGCCTTCAGGGCCTTCAGTATACCTGGTTCAAACCCCTTGCGCTTTGGAGCTCTCCAGAGGTGCCCCCAGGCCACTCGATCAAATGACTTCTCAGCATCAAGAAGAATTATAGGCATGGGGACCCCCATAGTTGCAGCAATGTCAAATAGAGTGATAGCATGTCTTACACGATCTGCTGTGCCCTTACCAGGGATAAACCCACTAGCCAGGGTGAGACAAGCCAGCCTATAATCCTCCCTACACGTGTAGCGAGAATCTTTGAATACACCTCACTGTCTGAATTAATCAGAGATAATGTACTGTAGGACCCAGGCTTTTCCAGCGGCTTCTTTTTTCCAAAAAGTATAATACTAGTTCCCTGCCAACTACTGAGTTAAATTCCTTCCTGTTAAACCCCGCAAAGCAGTTCCCAAAGATTTTTAGCGAGTTCATGGAAAGCGTTTTAAAGAATTCTAAAGGAATTTGATCAGGGCTTACAGCTTTCACAGGAGCCAAAGCCTTCAAGCGTTCTTTAGCTCCTCCATTATTATGGCTGAATCTAATAGTTCAGATTTCCCACTATCTAAAGGCGCATAGACAGGTGACTTCAAAAAAGTCTTTAACTGCCCCTCGGAGGGATCTTCGTCAGCTGTATAGAGCTTGGCATAATAATTCTGAAAAAAGGTTTACAATATTTTCCAGAGTAGTAGCCTCTCCACCATTCTTCCCTATAATTAATTCAATATTCTGTCAACCTCTTGCATCCGAATGTTAAGGGCCAATAATCTGCCAATTGACTCAATATATTTGTAGGCTTCTGATCTATGGTCCTGGAACTTCTCAGCAAGCGTTCTTGAATAATAGCTATTAATCATAGCCTTTTTTATACTGATCTCCTGCTGAATCTCCAGCCTATCCTGACCTGTCTGTATTTAACTCACCTGATGAGCCTCCAGACACACCAGGTCTGTGTTTCATTGCCTAATCTCCACATAATGCTGCTTCCTGGATTGAGCTACAAAACTAATTGTCTCCACTCTCACGCCTGCCTTAAAGGAAACCCATACTGCACTTCTAGAAGCGGGATACCTGTTAATTTCCAGAAACTCTGCCATTTATTTTTCCCTATGATCTACATAATTCTCATTTAACAGGAGTTTTATATCAAACGTTCCCTTGCTAGGGGATTTTACCCTACCCACTCCTCTGAGCTCCAGAACTAGAGTATTATGATCAGAAAAAATACTCTGCAGTTTTTTAACCACTGAGTTGGCAACAAGTGCAGAGCAAACCAGAAAATAGTCCAATGGAACATATTTTTGATGTGGGTGCAAATAAGATGTAAAGCCAGGGCCAGGGACATTTATTCTGTCTCAAATATCTACTAACCTGCGTGTATCCTTAAACTGATGAAGTGCTATAAACACTAGTGGCTTTCTCCCCACATGCTTGCAGGTTTTAATACCACCTATACCAACCGCCATACGTATATTAAAATCCCCTTCACTCTATTATGGGTGTTGGCCGTGCAGCTAGCTCGACTGTCAGTTCTTCCCAATCTGCTGTCTCAGCAAAATTAGAACCATAAACCACACAGACTATAAATATGGTTCCTGCAGCCTGTACTTCAACAATAGACCAACAACCATATTTATCTACTGACTTCTCTTTGACTACAATCAGGTTTTTTTCTCACCAATATTGCAACCCCCTTGCTGAATACACTGTGGGTGGTACAGGCTGCAAGATAATACCCCTGAGCTTCAACTCCCTCTTTATCCAGGGTCTATGAGTCTTCTGTTCACCAATTATATCTGGCGCCCCATGTTTTCAGTATTTCACCCACCCTCAACCTCTTGGTCCTCTCATTCAGCCCACAGACAATTACTGAGTATATCAATAATCTTCCCCTGTACATTGATTACTATCCCAAAAAAAATTAACTCATCCGGTTTACCTAACATAAATGATAGTTATCACACTGAAGTTTCATTGAACTGATCACTGCCAAATTCCACTTTAACATGCCCCTTTTTTCACCTGCTTCTCCAACCCCCCACCCCACGCAACCCTACCATCATTCCCCTCCCTATCCCAACCCCCCCTCAACCCTCCATCCTCTACTTCTACCCCTCCCCCAGAAGAAGAATCCAAACCAACCATGGTCTGCTAACAATGGTTGAGCTCCCCGTCTGCCCCCTAGAATCAATGGAGCCATAAACAGTCATCACCCCACACTGCTAATTCTAATTCCGATGCCCCCTCCACCAAAAACAATCCCAAAACCAGAACTAAAAATAAACATAAAACCGACAAACAGAAACCGCCCCCGTCTGCAAGGCCTAAAACCCACTACCATTTTCAGTGCTCATTCAATATTCACTCGACATCAATCCATTTGGGAAACTTTTTGTCTGGCCCTTACTAAGCCATCAAATTCAGAACCACCACAGGCCACTGCCCGCATATTTATTGATCGGGCTTCCTCCAAGATTTTACAAATTCTTGCCTTCCAAAAATTCATTGGCCTCAATCTCAGACATGAACATCTGTGTCTAATTGTTCCAAATAACCTTTAATTTCACTGGGCTGATCAGGAAAGCTTGTGCCCCATTATCTTGCAATGGCTTGATTAGTTGCTTGAGACGCCACCTTCACTCCACTGTTATGTGGCAGAAATCCAAACAGACAATAAATTTGCATCCATCCACCATACACTGGTCCAGGTGTGCTTTCTCATAACTTGCCTGACGGAGCAGGTAGTTTCCAAAATAAACCAATATAGCTCTAGGTTACCCCTAGTCTTGAGTTGTCTGCTTCAACTGCATTGGAGTTCGGTGGGCCCTCTGAATCTTGAGGGACTAGACCCAATCTTGGAGTTCCAGAAAGGCCTTCTGGAACAAAGCCATCAGAACAGATCTTGCATCCTCTCTCTCCTTTCCCTTAGGTACCCCAAGAACACGCAGGTTATTTTGCCTTTGTTGATTCTCATGATCCTCAAACTTCCAATGGATATGCACTAATTGGGCCTCATGCTCCTTAGTAAACCTCTTTGCTGCACCCACATCTGTTTCCAAAGCTGAGGCCCTCAACTCCAAGCTAGTCATTCTGTCAGCAATTGTAGAGCACACCTTCCCTAATTAAAAAACAATACTCTGCAGTTTACGAGTCACTAATCAAGCTTTCTGATTATCTGCACACATCTCTTCCCTCTGGGTCACAGCCATCTGATAAATCAACGCCAGGGATGGTGGAGTTCTAGTGGAAGAGCCACCACACATCCACCCAAGCAGCCCCTGTCAGGGGTGGCATACCATGAGTATAAGCCCACTTCAAATCTAATCCTGCTCCTGCCTACTGGCCTTCCCTCAAGTTTGATGGAAAATCAGCAATTCCTTGCTCCCTTCTGAACAACTAGACTCTGTACAGTCACCTCATCCTGAATTCTTTAACTCTAACTCTGAGTCATCCTCTGACCACTCCATGTAATCAATGAAAAGAAACATTCAGCAGTTTCTGGGTCAAGCCAACTTGTTTTAGAGGGGGCTGTATCACTTCGAGCCTGGTGCTGCACTTGTGAAACCTTTCTGACCAGATTAGGCTCTGCATGAGTTGTGGTGCCCAATTTAGCCAAAATTGGTGTCACCATCTCAGATCCCCACATCCCAGCCTGGTCTGACCAACAAGCCATATCTAATAGGGGTGCCGCGTCGCCCTGCTGATGTCCTGGGTAGCCCAGTACATCAACCATCTTGGGTATAGTACAGGGGGTGTTGCACAGTACCTTTAATCCTGATGCAGCCATTTTCATTGCTCCAGAGACTCCAGGGGCCCCAGTGCTGCTGTCAAGAACTCCAGGGGTCTTCTTGTGGAGCCCAACTTCCTCCTGAATGCTTGCAGGTCTCATCTCCGGGAATCAACAGGTAGATTGATCTCCCCATGTCACCGCAAAAAATCCACAATGGAAGTGGATGACATACAGGGGCGGGTAGCGCAGATTTCCTTGTTCCACCTACATTTTATTCCCAACCATCTCTGCTCTTGATCCCGTCTGCCCCCGCCTTCTGCTTGGTTTTAGCATGGCAGCTTCAATGTATCCTCCTGTCCCTCCCCTCACTGCCACCACAGCAGTCGGGGCACCAGCAGATAACTTTTTCCTCCTATCTCTTCCGGTGGGTCCCTTAGGTCAAATTCATCCTACCGAGCACTCTGGGGTTTACAAATATCACCTAACAGTGATTGTCAAGTGCTCCCACACCCGTAGGAGTTGCTGAAACCTGGCAAATCGTTCTATCTTCTGCTGGTCGACACGCAAATGTCAGCAGCAATGAGCATCCTCTGGCCATCCACTTTGCAGCTGACTCAGTGGGAGCAAGTCAGAGAAAGTTCCGATCAGCTGCCTCAAGCGCCCGCCATCTTATCTTCACCTATCGCCAAATTTGATAATATTTTATGTGGTTCTCACATCTTTTTATGGCAGGCCATTCAAATTGGTCCAATTGTTTTTTTAAAGAATATGCCCAATTTAACAGAATCTTTATTTTTCATATATTATGACATTAATCCAAGACTATCTGAAATCCCAAAATGCACAACTCATTTTTCATGGGTCGAAAAGCAAACCTAAAACTTCCTTTCTCAAAGACAATGGCCCTTATTATGAACATGGCGGTCGCAACCGCCGTGTTCATGCTGGCGGTCAAAACACTGACTGCCAGCGTCCCCAGATCCCCACCTGCCGTATTAGGAACATTCCTGTGGCCCGGCGGGCAGAAACATTGTTTCCGCCTGCTGGCCCACAGGAATTCCTGTCCTGGGACATTGACGGCGGCTCCACATGGAGCCGCCGCCAATGCCTCTGTCCGGCGGGTGCAGCTGCACCCGTCGCGCAGATCACTGTCTGAAAATCGGGCAGTGACCTGCGCGATGGGGCCCGCAGGGGTGCCCCAGTGCACCCCTTCCACCAGCCTTTCCCTGGCAGGGAAACCCACCAGGGGAAGGCTGATGGCTTCGGAATCATTATCCGAGGGGGAGCACTGCTGCCCTGTTGGATAATGTTTCCGACCGCCGCCAGGCTGCCTGACGGAGGCAGCCTGGTGGTGAGTGAGGGCTGCCAATGGCGGCCCTCATGGGGTTCTTTATGTGGCGCTGTGGCCCGCCATGCCGGCGGCCGGTTTTACCCGCCACCGCCGGCATGGCGGGCCACACCGCAACATTCGTAATGAGCACCAATGTTCCTATGTCCAACTTTTGGCTGAAGTAGTGCTGATTTCAAATTCATTTCATTCCATTCCATTCAGATTTGTCAAGTTGATGCCAGCAGAGGTTGCTAAAAACAGACTTGGATGTTATTCCCTGGTGATAGGAATTCCCCAGCTAGGCTATCTTTGTGCCAAGAGGCATCCTTCTTTGAGCAGAGCAGAAGGGCAGGCAAGATAAAAGTGACAGATTCTTCCAATGACATCTCTAGAGTATGGGATGCTTCCACCTGTCCTCCAGACCTTGATGGAGGACTGCATGGAAAAAATCATGTCAAGTGTTTTTCACTTAGGAGGCAGAGTGATACTAGAACTGGTATTGTTTTGTGGAGGAGTTTGGTAGTGTTGGACCTACTTGGAACCAGCTATCTGTCAGTTTCAATGAGACGGACCACAGGTGCTCAAATGAACTTCAACACTGACACAAGGCCTTCTGCTGTGTCATCACCTCAGAGAGGATGCTTTCCCTTACCCACTAATTGGCTGGTGCACTTTCTCAACATTCATGTGGATCTCCTACCAGAGGAATGGCAACTTTTGCCAATTTCCAGCAAGAAGGTACTGTCAGCTTGCTAAATTTCCTCCAATCAGCAATACATTAGTGTACTTCAGTGCTGGTTTGTCCTGCTCCTTTAAGAAGAGCAGATTTTTCCCTGATGTTGTGCAAGCACTATGATCTGCTTAGTGCTCCTAGGGTGTTATCTCTACTTCAGCATCAGAGTGCCTACTTCCCAGCAGTATGGGTGACTTCTGTGCTACTGTTTACTAGTTCTGTTTTCAGAGGGACACGCCCTCCAGCGTATCTATTAACCTGTTTTTTGGAGGAGCATATCTGGAGAACCTCTCCTCAAACTATGGTGATTCTTGCCTATCAACATTTTTCATTGCTAATACCTAGATCAGGAATTGAATTAAAGGCCAATCCAATGGAAGCACAAACATTGTCATGAAGGTTTCATACGCGTGCTATCTACCTCTGCTAATCTCAAGCCCCTAAAGAGCTAATGCAACATTTGTAAAAGAATACAGGCTGTATCCCAAATTTTTGCTCAGAAGCCAACGGTCAGAATGTTGGGGTTGCCGAATACCAAGTCTCTCTGTCCTTGATTCCACTTTATGCCTCTTTCATCCACCCTTCAGACACTCCCTGCCACTTTATTTCACTCTTTCAGTTTCTTTTTTAATCCTGTTCTTTTCATTTTCATTGTTTTCTCATCTTTTCCTTCCTTTTGGTTCCCTCCTTTTGTATTTTTGTCTCTCATGCTCTGTGTCAAAGTCTGATGAAGAGAAATACATTCTGGTCCCTTAGAAAGGGTAGTTAAAGAGGGTCTTTCTCATTAGGAGTGCCTTATCCATAACGAATTCCAGCCTACTTCAAGTACTGTAATTGTAGGCCTAGGTAAGCACTCCTTCCAAACAACAGGTATTTAATGGCATACCCAGTGACCAAAGTTCCCCTTCACAACCATTCTCCTAACATACAAAAGTCAGTCCTCCAGCTGAAAACACACATTGAATGACAGTGAGGTATGGGAACAAGCAAGTGGGTGAACACTGCACTCCATACCTCATACTTGAGATTTTATTTTTGCACACATTTCTAATCTCAGCAATAAGGAAATGCACAATCAAGAATCAAGTCCACAGCCCTGATTAGAACACGGGACTCTAAGTTCCAATATCTTGGTCACATGACCACTTCTCCTTCTTCCAGTGTTGATGATAGGAGTAGACAAGCATTTGCAATGCAATGGGTCTTGTGTTTGCTCGAGTTAGAGCTATTAGAGTTCCAAAATGGACTTTTCTTGCCACATAAATTGAAAATGAAAAGTAAAACAGTTGACAGAAGGGAGCAGATTCAAAGCGCTACCCCCGCCATGAGCGTGAGGGTTATTGGTTCCCTCCATGAATGTCTAGAAAGGATCACGGCTGGGATGAGAGGCAAACTGAAACCGGAGGAGGGGCAATCACACGCTGTAACAGGAGGAAGCGTGATGTAGTGTGATGTCCAACAGAAATGTTCACTTAGTTAAAATGCCTGGGAAGGGAACTCAGCACACAAAGGAGGGGCATTTCACAAAATACACCAATAAAAATGAAGCATTTAAGACCAGCACAACAAAGAGTGAATTGTAACAGTGGCTGTGTTTAAAAGCCCACAGAAAGATTACAACAGACTAGCGCTTGAGCGCTGGACCCTAAAAAAACAGAACTATATAAACCGCAATATACAGCAAAAAAGCAGACCAGGGCCACGATCTTCAATAGGGATAGCAGTGGTTACTTCTGAATTGCCATTTCATAGGTGCCCAGGGAGCTGCCCTCGCTACTGCCTGTGCCAAGCGTCAGCATCACATCAGTGGAAAAGAAAGTAAGCACATGCGTAGAAGTCCTGATTGCTTCCTATACTCTCGAATCAATGCCATTCTCATAGCCCCTCAGTAACAATCAGGAGTCTGCTCAGTGAGTAATATTTGGGACGAGCAGGTCAATCCTGTGACATCACAGACGAAGTTTGCGTGATTTCACTTCTGCTACCTTTGACATTTTGGTAAATCAACCTCCGTGGACTGGACATGTTACTCACGAAACTTGAGTTGTCTTCTTTCATTAGACGATCACTTTGTAAGAAACCGACTTTATAAATAAATGAGTTGTAATATTTCAGCCCTTAGAGGACACTCCATTTTGGAGGGAATGGAATATTGTTTTGACTTCAGCTACACCAATGTGAAATATTCTCGGTGGGGGAAGCTGACAACAGGCAGCTAGATTAGATTTATGTTTCCATTAGTGTTTATGTCACTCCACAATCCCATTTCCTAGCAATTTCGAGCAAACAATTCACGAACAAAGAAATGCATCGTGTCTGAATAAGAATAAAATACATTGACGACAAAAAAAAGACAATGATTAAATGTGAAGACTAATAAAAATAATGTATACAAAGCAACAGAGACAGTTCTTTCAAAATAATAAAACACGCAGCACACCAACGCACAGAGACAAAAAGAAACACGGAGGGAGAGTGCCTTGTATAAATCAACAGACCAATCACTCATTTTCATTTACATATTGCCAAGCAGCAGCAAATTGCTAATTAACCACTGGGCTGTTCAAAGCATTCAAAAAGGGATTACAAGAGCACATTCCGAATCATTGGCTTTTCCGCGTCAATGCTTGTGCACCAGTGATGTAGCTGAAGTCTGGAGTGTGCATGGGGGACTCGGTCTCTGCTGTGTCTGGCTTATATAGGTTGCACCGCTGTTAGGGTTGGCATTAGGACAGACCAGATAGCTTCCCCTTTGCCAATCATTTATCACTCCAACTAGGTAGGGCAGGGAGAACGTTAACTGTTCAGTGGTCTGCCAACACAGTTGGGGGTCACAAATTATTGTTATATCCCACTCGCAATTAGCAGTGGGTACCCCCTGCATGTCCCCCTCAAAGTTGCAAATCAGAAAAGGTCGCAAAATAACTGGTATGACTTCGAAAACCTTTTCAGACCTGTGAAAGGGATCTTGTGTATTGTAAAAGGGTATTTTTTGGTCACAAACCATGTGACTTTGCAAATCTGCAAAATACCTTTGTACATCGTGCCCAGTAAGCTTGCTCATAAGATATTTATGTTGTGGGTTGCCCGTGGAGTGTTGGTAAAGCTCATGGTGATACCTTTAGGGATAACTCGCAAAGGCTTTCCCTGAATACTGTAGCTATTAACTTATTACATCTGACTTCCGGCAACACGGTGCATTCTGCCAGAGCCAACAGCTTGTGAAAGGCAGGTCAGGTCACAACACACGGATGGAAATAAAAGCAGCAGTTAAAAGAACAAAAACGAAAGCTGTTTTTCTTTCTTCTGCTCTCTTTTTCTAGCTAAACAGTGACAACTAGGATTGAGATATATATATATATATATATATATATATATATATATATATATATATATAGAGAGAGAGAGACATTATTATTTTTTGCACTCTTTAGATAAGTATAGAAAAGTTTGAATCTTTCTGCAAGCTACCATACACTCTGAGCTACTGCACCTTTTCTTTTTTTTTTAAACGGACTTGTGTGCTAATATCTTATTGCAACAGATTTCACAATTTTTTGATGTGTTTCATTTTGCACTGGAGATTCTATTTTTATTCTTCATCTTTACAACAATGCTTTATCTTATATATGAATGAATGAGCTACCTATCAAATATTTGAGTGGTTTGTGGGAAAAGTGATGGTGTTACCATGTATTATAAGGGATAAATTACCCCTTTTCTACATGATAAGGATATTGCAGGTCACATTGGAGTTCCAAAACCTTAAAAAGGAACTCAGCCTTCAACCTTGTTTCTCTATATAGTCATAGAATTCAACTGTGACTTGCAGTATCCTTATGATGTATGGCAGGAGGTACTTTACCCCATATATGATAGGCAACTTGTGACTCACCCAGTCACCCATTATAAAGAAATGGCATCAGAACTCAACTTTAATAAACTATTACAGTTGAATTCTTGGATCACAAAGCCTGCTATCAGATTCAGATTCAGCAGCTAGGAGGAAAGGTAGGTAATGTCATGGAACATAATTAAAGCAGCTGTTTGAGGTACAAACCAGATTTGTTTTTCTAGTTTTATAGTGACAAGCAGAAAGGAGATATAGCAACACGTTCATTTTTGCACTCCTTATGTAATTATAGAAAAGTTAGAACCTCTCTTCATATTTCTGCACTTCCAGAGCTACTGTGCCTTATTAAAAAAACACTGACTTGCTTTTAACTGAATATCTTACCTGCAAAAAATATTTAATAGCTTTTTTGTTGTGTTTAATTTTGCACTAAAGATTCTATTTTAAATCTTCATGTGTGCAAACATGCTCTCTATTTCAAATGAACGCGCTATGCATCAAGGATTTAAGTGAGATGCGTGAAAGGTGATGGTGTGAACCTACATTATAAGGAATAAATTACCCCCTGTCATACATGATAAGGATATTGCAAGTCACCTCGGAGTTCTTAACTTATAAAGAATCTCAAACTTTGGCCTTGTTTCCTCTATATGGTGATGAAACTCCTCGGAGAGATGAGAATATCCTTATAATTCATGACAAGGGTACTTTACCATATCTATCTCTGTGTGTATATATATATATATATATATATATATATATATATATATATATTACCTACTGGCGGTTGCCAGTAGGTAGTTATAGTTAGGACCTAGTTTCCATAGGAAAAGCACTATTTGTTTTTTCAATAACTTTGATGTTGTTTGACGAATCTTCACAATATTTTCAAAACTAGTACAACAGTCAGTTCAGTTGCTAAGCTGACAGTTTTGGAGTGATCCATCAAGAAAAAGGGGGTCTCAAAACACATGTTCCCCATTTCCCATAAGGACTTTAGATACGACTACAGCCCAAACCGCTGAATGGAATTACATCAAAATTGTCAGTAAGCTAGATCTTGGTACGCAGATCATGATTTCGTTATTTTATGTAAATCCGTTAATTAATTTTCGAGTTATTAAAGGAAAAAATATGGATATATGGACAGAGACTAAGCACAGATCTCATGGTGAGATCTGCTTGGCAGTCAGCCCTTCAGTCAGGAAGTGCTGGCAGCCATCTTGGGACCACTATACATGATAGCATCCTATTGAAATGCATTTTAGTGAATGGCAGGTAATGAGTGTCACAAAAAGGAGAACATATAAAGGACGATAACAGATTTTAGTTACAATGTAAATCATTTGTTGTTGATATCATTCTAATTTTGGGAATTGTGATGTATTCTAAGGTGATTTTGCTCTGTGACAAGGCCTTCTGCCGGGATTTCATTAGTCATGTTTGATAGAAAACAGTTTTCTCATACTTTTTCCCATAGAGGTTATGGAAGGTGCTCCAGAAGCGAAAATGAAAGCATATTTTCTATAAATTCCTACTATCCTTATCAGCCATATGAGAATGAAGTCTGACTTTTTCAGTAAAACACGTACCTCCAACAGTTGATTCCCTTGTGTTTTACTGCAGCCTCCCAGAGTGTTCTGAAGAACAACCAGTGCCCTAATAGTCTTTCTTATGACAAAAGTGTGGCACACCCGAAGCCGTCTTGATTAAATCAAACTGGTAAAATTAAAAACATTTAATTTAGAAAGGAGCAAAATGAAGGGGATCATTTTGTCATGTTAATTGTGGTTAGTGCTGTGGAAAGAAAAATTAGGATGTTCTAAGTGAGTTCTCAAATATCTTCCTCTTCTATTTCATTAAAACATTCTGACATGCAGGCTGAAACTTGCACTTTCAACAACAGCAGCAGACTGCTAGTTAACTCCTTAGTGATCAGTAGCTTCTCTACAGAGTTCTAATGTGCAACTAGAGTGCTAACATTCTGAATTAATGCCAAAAGTGTCTGAGCATCATCTTGATGGAATCGAAGAAAGCCTTTTCTACTGAGGATACTGTGGTAAATTAGGCAGCTTCCATAACTAAAAAGTCTCTCAAGTTGGCCAGATGAGAAAAAAAAGCCCAAATGTTGCACAAATATCACCGAAATATAGCCCAAGTATAAACACTGAGCACCTCATTATGTGTTTGACGGTCCATGGACCTCCATGGTGGCATTGGCGGTCCGACCGCCATCAGGTTGGCGGTTGGACCACTGTATTACGAGTTATGTGGGCCTATGGAGGAAAGGTTGCTGCTGTCCTGCCAGAACCACCAGGCAGTGCTGAACCGCCATGGCCAATAGGCAGCACAAATAGGGCGGCCTGTGTTTCCACCGGACACATGAGGTTGCACACCGCCAATGTGATGTTGGCGGTCCAGCCACTACGTATCAGCAGGCGGAAATGGGGAGTATAAAGGGAGACACTCACCTGCAGGCAGCTTTACACATCCGGTGCCACCAGGGAGCTCATCAAACACATCCTGCCAATGCTGATGATCATTGAAGGTGCACAAAATCCACACCACCGTGGATGCAACCAACTGTAAGTACACACACCTATCCGTGTCAGTACACTCAACAACAGATCATCGTGCCATCAGCCACAATATGTGGGAGTCATGCTACGTGGACCAAGTACACATTTCATTGTGTCCCTTGTCAGAATCATACCCAAAGAAGGACACACTCACAATCACCAAATGCCCCCTTTGGGCAGGTCACTCTCAATGCACCACAACACCACACAATAGCACATGTCTGCTCATTTCAGGCACAGGGACAGTGAAGTGTACACAACATTGTATCTCACAGCACCAACAACACAGCAACATCACCTCTACAAATACAACTCACACACTCACATTGCACACATGTCATGGACTGCTTTCACATTCAACACCTGTATGCATAGATGCAGCATGGAACACAAACAACACTCCCATTAAACAGCTCTGTAATTGACACACACATCACCGACATTGCAGCACAATGAAAGGACAATGGGGACAGAGAGACATATATACAAAGCTCACTATGCAAACATTACCTGCACTATAGGAAGGGGACATAAGGAGCAGTCAGGAACGGAGGCTGCACCATGACACACATCACTTTGCACATGCCCTTTGAACAACATTTGCACAGGAATTGTCCCTTCAAGTATTCTGGGACAAAAAACACTAGACTCAAGTGACATGTCAATCTGTACAATCTGAAGTACAAGCCAACCAAGCAAATACAACTCCAACTGCATGGGAGTAGCTGCAAGGTACACACAGCTACATGGAAACATGCAAAAGCAAATGCAAAAGAAGCTAGCAAAATTGAACACCCTCCATGTCTGTACACATATAATTCAAGCTACCTCCCTCACCGACAAACCATGGACAGCCAAAAGCAACTTTCACAATGGAATGAAGGCAGTTGCCAATGAAAGATGGCTGCCTCAAACTTAAATTGGATAAGATGGAGATCCTCATCCTGGGCCCTTCCCCCACCGCCTGGGACGACTCCTTGTTGCCCGCTACCCTTGGAACTGCCCCTTCTCCCACCGACCAACCAACCTTGGCATCATCCTTGACTCCTCACTGTCCATGGCCCGCCAAGTCAACGCTGCCTCAACCTTGTGCTTCCACACACTCCGCCTGCTCAGGAAGATTTCCAAGTGGATCCCATTTGACGCAAGAAAAATCGTCACACATGCACTTGTCAGCAGTAAACTCAACTACAGCAACGCACTCTATGCCAGCATTAACAAGAAGCTCTAAATAAGTCTCCATGGAATAAGGAACGCCGCACCAAGACTCACCACAGCCACATCTCCGCCCACCTGCGAAACCTACACTGGCTCCTCTTCAACAAAAGCATCACTTTCAAATGCCTGACACACGCTTACAAGGCCCTTCACAACTTTGGACCTGCCTACCTCAACCACTGCCTCTCCTTCTATGCATCCCCCAGGCAACTCCGCTCTACTCAACTGTCCCTCACCACCATCCCCAGGATCCAGAAGAACACGGCTGGAGGAAGATCTTTCTCCTATCTTGCTGTGTAGACCTGAAATACTCTGCTGCTTCACCTCAGGCAGTCCCCCTCACTGGCTCAATTCAGGAAGGACCACAAGACCTAGCTCTTCGACTGACCCATGTCCCCCAATCAGTGTCTTGAGGCCCCCCAGGTGATAAGTTGTGCTATACAGATTTCTGATTGATTGATTAATTGAAGCTGCCACTCATTAGATAAGTCCATAATCCGTATCAGGAGGGCAGGTCTAACACCATTCATGCTCAGGTTGGAGAACAAAGATGAAATACTTATCATTCCAAACATAAAACAATGCAATGACACCACAATTGCATTAAGAAACACATATCAATACAGTTAACAGATACCCTTGTCTTGAGGGACACGGGCACTGCCCACAAAGTCAGATACTGCAAACAACAGCAAATGGATCAGCAAGCAGGCTGAAACATGCACAACTGTAGGCAGACAACACAAGTTAATCAGGAACAACATAAAGGTAGAAAAGGAATTGCAGAAAAACGTGTACCTGGCAATAACAACAGTTTGGGTTTATTTTTAATCAAATTAGAAATGTCCATGGCCATTGGCCAGTCCATATGGAATTGTCCATGCACATCACTGTACTCTCACATGACTCCTTTGCTGCCAGTGAACATCCACAAAAAGGGCATCAAGTGGATAGGCAGTCACCTCAGGGATCATCCTGGGGGGGGTCAGATTTGGGATGGGTGGGTTTGTGAGAGGTGGATTGCTTCTTAGAAGGAGTGTGCTTCTTCTTGTTGGGGAGGAGCATAGATGCCTGCAGGGGGGCAGGTGTGACGGGGAGGATTTGGAAGCAGAAGGGATGGGTTGGGAGGTGGGTGGGGGCCTTGTGGGTTTGGGACGGGGTGGAGTGAACAGGAGAAGGGGCAAGCTCAAACAAAAAATCTATCTTAGGAACACAGGAACGGTCCGCAGAAGGGGGTTGGGATTTGGAAGCCAATGGAGTGGTTGTCTGCTATGTCAGTGTGGATGTCTTGGATGTGTGTGTGAGGTATGCTTAGGTTTTGGTGGTGTCTGTTACATGTGTGAGCATGGGTGTTTGCATATCTTGCGGGCTGGGAGGTGATGGAGTGGTGGATGTGTGTGTGTCTGCCGGGGTGGTGTTTGTGGGTGTGCTTGTAGTGGTGGATGTGTGTTTGTTGGGGTGGTGTCTGTGGGAAAGGTGGATGTGGTGGATATCTGTGCGTCTTTTGGGGTGGTGTCTAAGGGTATGGTGGGTGTGTCACTGACTATTGTGGTGGTGCCTGTGTATATGCTTGATGTGGTGTGTAGTCTGGTGGGGATGGTGGAGGTGCCTGGGAAAGTGGAGGCTAATGTGTGTGTGGGTGTCTGTTGTGTGCTTGTGTGCCGATGTGTTTTGTGGTGTCTGTGTTTGGGTGTGCTGCTATTGTGTGTTAAGGTGGGTTATTGTGGATCCATTGAAGTGCTTGGAATAGGTAGGGTAATGGGGGTTTTGGACTGGGAAGAGGGTGGTGGAGGATGGGCAGAAGGTAGGTGTGACTGGCTTCCATCAGTGTGGAGGTCAGAGCCTGAAAAGATCTCTTTAGGCCAGACATTGCACTATGAATGCCTTCTAGGAATGCATTAGTCTGCTGTAGTTGGGTGAACAATACCTGGAAGACATCCACAATGGCTGTCTCACCCACAGAGCTACTCCTAAGGAGGTCAATAGCTTCCTCACCGAGCACAGCAGGGGTTACAGGGGCCTGGGTGGAGGTGCCTGCTCAAAGGAGACACCCACCCTCTTGGGTGAGGCGGCACAGCCAACTGGTTAAGGAGCAACAGGGGGGGTGGTAATAAAACTGGGGGTGGCGAACAAAGATGGTATGTCCTAATGGGTCCACCACCACTAGGGAGTGGCCAATGGAGGAAAAATCAGAGAATGACGAGGATGAAGATCTGGTCTCCCCCGTGGCACTCCTCTCACCCTCTGGGCCACTGAGTCCCTCTGTGTCGGTGGTGTCTTGACCTGAGGTCCTGTGGCCAAATGCTACCCCAATCTGCTGTGCCCTGTCTCCTTCGCTTCCCTGGGCTGATGCTGAAAAATGCAAAAAGGAATAGGGTCATCAAATGTCCATGATCACACTTGAACAACAGTTGTGATTAGCAAACATTAACGTGATGGCAGGTAGGCCCCAGCAACAAACTCCACCTAAGTGGTCCATACATGAACTACACCACATGCATGCATGCCATCTGAACTGTCAACAGTTGCACACAGGAAAATCAGGATCTCAAACAACTACAATTGCATGGCTGAAATTGTGCAGTCACAGTAACTATTGAACAAGTAGGAGACCTCATCGCCTTCAATGCATTGACTCATGGAGCATACATCACTTACCTGTTGTCATACTATAGTAGGCTAATGCCAAATCCATTCCCATAAATCCCACACAAGGTCATTCTCACATCTCTTTGCCACATACACAATGACCCAACAATAATAAATGATGCTCCCAGAACACGTAATGTTGCTGACACCACTAAAATATACTGGAGAAGGTGACGTGGAAATACTCATGTCACACTGGAAACAGTTCCACAATGTACACTTCACTAAGTGATATTTGTCCCAATGGAGTCATGGAGGTAGCACTTTTGTTGCTCAGATAGGCCACACATTTGGCATGGAAATGTACACTGTAGACAAAATGTGCAAAATGTCACGGAGATATGTCTCTAAACTCCAAAACACTAAGAATCAGCAAGTACAACGGAAATTAGCACTAACATCTGGCACCCCTTACAATGACATACCCTGAGTGCATCAGTAGACACCATTAGTCCCTTGGATGTTGAGACCAAAAGATTTGCAAGTACTTACAGAAGGCCCTCAACATGTTGCCCAATTGGAAGCTACAACATTGTTTCCATTTTGGTCATACAAACCTAGATGCCTGTGGATGAATGCTTGTACCCATACATGTGTTTCCAACATAACTGCAAGTCACTCCATGATACATGCCAAAAGTCAGGTTACATAACTTCCCCATTTCACATGTGCAAAGCAATTTGCTACATGATTCTACATCAATGGCATGATGGTGCACATCGTGGGCAAAAACTCTAGGCCTGTCACTCATTGCTACTACAGTGGTACATGCCAAATGACATGCTATGGTGGGTGAGGGTATAGTTCAGCCAATAATCAATGGTGTCACACTGCTGTCTGTGGCATGACATGAAATGTACCCCCATTGTGAATCTCCTATTCCACACACATATTGGCATGCACATATGTGAGGGAATACAGAAATTAGTTCCTCAACATAGGTTGACCATGCATCAAACAGCAGCTTACAAATGTTTTTCTAAAGAGAAGGGACACATGCTGACACGCTGGCACAAGGAATGTTAGCAACAGTGATGACACATAAATCTTGTCAATGGACATTCCCCATTTACTAAGGGAAAGTATTGATCTGAGCTGCACCCCAAAAACATGTATGCACTGTCACATGTATGATGATCATCTTCACATTACAGGCAGTAGTGAGGCACCAGCACTGGCCATATGCTGACGACAAGTAACCTCTGGCTGACACAGGCTAGTATGCTCATTTCACCAGACACATGGCTAAGGACAGTGATCCATCACTACCCTTCTTCTGCCCTGTAACACAGAGAAGTAATGGTCTGTTGCATAGAAATGACACCCACTACAACAACAAAGAGTACTTGATTGATCACTGTACACACCACAGTCCCTGGAGAGCAAATTGTTTGTGGATGGTACACAGTTGTGTCCTAGGTGCCTGGGCCAATAGGCACGGCACATCAGTATGCAACACATGACATGTCTACACAAATAATCAGTCATCTACACATGGCTCATTCTTAGTCATCCGGGGGAGCTGTCAGAACCAAACACATTCACGTGGCAATGTGACAGGCAGGAGTATGACCTGTAATGTCCTCAAATGCCCATCAAGGTCTGGGTAGGCCACCGTCAGAATGCGGGCTATTGGGGGTTCAAGGTCCGACGGACACCCCACCTACATTGGGAGGACATCCCCAGCTGGACCGCTGTGATTTTCCGGTCCCACCACCTCAGGTTCTCCCACTTCTTCTGACAGTGGGTGCTCCACCGGCTGTAGATCCTCAGGGGCTGCACCTTCTTGACGATGGCTCTCCATAGCTCCGTTTTCTGATGGGCATTGACCTGCATGGATGAAAAAGACAAATCAAGAAATTACAATCACAAGTTTAGTCTCAAATGGTTGAGCCACATACATGTCAGAAACACCAAGCTAGAACTTTTCAATTTGTTAACACTCCACAAGTGTGAAACACATAAGTCCATAAGTACAGGGACAAACCTACAGACATATGTTTTTGCACCTACGGACTAACCCACTAGTCTGTTCATGGCATACAATGACTAAGCAAGCCTACCGACATCAGGTAGCCCCCCTCCTGTACTGTGGTATGAGTCACAATGAAACACTACACTCCTATGTCGCTTCTGAAGGGTAAACCCTTAGGCCTGACTGAACCAACACATTCACACTCTGTGAGATTGACTAACTGCATGCATTCACTACAGGCAACTGCTATAGTCACCATTATACTTGAGTACCAATCAAGGGGCTGGAATGGTAGGTACAGAAAGTGTCTTCCTTGTCCATGTGTGAACATTTGGAATAACAAATGCAGACTCATGCCACTTCAGTCCGTGGGTTCTGTGATATGTACCTGTACTACATAATAGTCCTTTCAACATATGTGTGTATCCTACAGAGAAGGTATCCAAAAAGGCATGCATTGTACAGTTTCTGCTATTTGACTAAGCTACTGAGTCATATATCATCTCCTCCCAGGAATCAACACACTATCTGCACTGTGGGACTCTCATTTATGCAATAAGCCTGTACAGGACAAATATGTCCTGTGTGAAGGTGGCAACAGAGCTGTGGGAGTAAGAGACCTGTCATGAGTCAAAGACACATTGACAAAGAGGCAACTGCACATATGGACTAGATGAATGATCTACCTCTGTACCCATTCCTAATCTAGTCAAAGGAATGAGACATTAAGGGCAGGTTTTGCCACTAGAGCATCATATTGGCCACATGCCAGGATCTGCTGGGGTACAGGAAGTTGGCACAGTGCCACAGTTGCACAACCATAGTGACACTCCTACAGCCTGGACTAGGTCCCATACTGGGAGATACATTTGACAGGCCCTGGTCTCTGCAGACTGAGCATACAGAACCTACACAACACTCCATTCCTATCACTTTCATGCATGCAGTACATCATGTGGCCATCAGCAAGTTGGCATGTGGTGTGTGTGGCAACCTGAAGGGCACAGTGAGTCATGATATGCCTTCCACAAAACAGTTTAGAAAGGCCAGATGTGGTTTGAAAGATCATTGGCACTATACACATTGCCCATATTATTCTCAAATGACTCATACACTATGCATATACAGCTCATGCACATACATGCTGTCCAACATTTACAACAATTATGAGGAAAGATGTGTCATTGGATGGCAGTAATGTATTGTTACCTAGTTTTGTGCATCCAACACAGGGATGATCTAGGACCCCAAAATCCACATAAAACACAATGTGACTGAACATAACGTATGGTACTGGCCACCAATACCTGCACAATCTATATCCCATTGATGCCACACAGACTGCAACAACAGACACACAAGAAGTCTAACTGGTACTCTTGGGCACATTTTTGCCTGTGAGGAGGGAAAGGATAGTGGAGTAAAGAAAAAAATCTGCATATGAGGTACTTACATGCTCCTGAGCCATAGAGCTGTCCATTCGGGGGAGGACCTCAGTAACAAGCCTCTCCAGCTCCTCTGGAGAGAAGGCAGGGGCCATATCACCTGCTGGACATGGCATGAGTGCTCCCAGGGGTGGCGTACAGCAGCTCAGGTCAATAAGGTGTTGCTGGCAGCAGTGGCAGGAGTCAAGTGAGTGAATCAGCTGAACATGTCGGTCACATATGCCACGTACACAGTCGTCACCGCCAGTGGACACACCCATTGGCCTGCGACTGTCACTGGCAACAGTGTTAGCCTAAGGCTGTGTCCGCCACAGTTGAAACCACCTACCACTATGACGACTTCCGCCGGGGGTCACTGGCTATTCCTAATGTCCAGTGGAATACGTCAGCCATCTGCCATTTTGGTGGTCAAAAATGCTGTATTGGGCTATATAAACTGTGGCACATCTACAAAACACAACCTCACAGACATTCTTATCCTGTCTTATCATGTAGCTCCTACTATTCAACCACCATTGTAGTATGTTGCAGGGCACAGATGACATTTAACAGCGGGGCAAAATCCACCCGATGGTCATTTTGGTGGTCGGGATATGCAGTTACATTTCAGGGGGCAATTTTGTTGCAAATCTTTGAGTTGTGTCCAAATACATGTTGTGGACACGTGTTCGAAATCATGGGGGTCACATGTGGCCCTTGTGTAGTTGGCAGCTGTGATATGTACTGTGCGTCTTGTCTATACAGTCAGACATGCTTTCTCACATATCATGATATCATTGACATGCATCATGTATGTTGCTATGGACACACTGACTAATGTTAGAAATCATGTCTTGTCATACATAGGTACCCTTGGAGAGGGCAACCTCCTGTCTACAGTCCACTGCCAGACCTTCAGACCATGGGGCAAAGATGCCCTCTCAGCAATGTTGAAACACCCTGACAGCTATATCCGGTTTTCCCCATGAGAGGAATTAGACCATCTGAAGGTTGACTTTTATGGTTTTGCACCCCTTTCACTACTGGTGTGGGTAATTGATGGCACACATGATGGATTGATACCACCGCAGGCCAATTAACACATTTATCATGACAGAAAGACCTTCCATTCCATCAACGTGCAGGTTGTCTGTTTGGTGGATCTCTATATTTTACGTTAGTGCCCATTATCCAAGTTCAGCCCATGATTCCTTCATAATGCAGAACAGCAGCATACCTCAGCTGATGTAACAACTGTACCCAGAGAGGTCCCAGCTGGTTGGTAAGTCACATCTGTCCTGATTGTGTGTGTGCAATGTCAGGTGAAACAATCATGAACTGAGTGACTCATTGTTGAACATATGTCCATTCCTTAACAGGAGACCCCGCATCTCTGAATCATCCTTGGTTGTTGACGCCACTAAATAAACCAATTATGCCAGGGGAAGTCTGCTTCAATAAGGCCCACTGAAGAACACAATGGGTAGTGGAGTGGGCTTATGGGCTCCTGAAGGCCAGATTTTGGTGTCTTGACAGGACTGGTTGAGTCCTCCTTTACTCACCCAGAAAAGTGTGTCAGATCACTGTGGCGTACTGCATGCTCCACAACATCGCCCTGAGGAGAAATATCCTGTACATCCCAGAGGAGGGGAAGCCTGCAGTGCCACCGGTTGAGACTTCTGAAATGCCAAGTGAGGATGACAGTGGTGAAGAGGAAGCAGCTGACTTGCAGGAAGATCTCATCAACAGCTACTTTTCATGAGTGTATATCATGTGAAGTAATGACTGTGACTGTACAATCAACTTGTCGCGTAGGCTCTCATTATCCTAATGAGACTACTGGATTTTTGGGCGTCAAGATCGTTCACAGTGTGGGGGACTAAGTCTGACCCACGGTGAAGGACCCTTGTCACCCCAAATCCGGGTTATGTTCCGGCTAACTAGCAGTGCCTTATCTCTCCCGAAGGGAAGAGACAATTTGGCAGCCGAGCGCATGACATCTTATTACTTCCCAGGGAAGTCGTGGTCACTCAGGTCACAACTGGTGCTCTCATACACAGTACGGTCTCACATAAAAATGACAAAGGCTGTTTAAGTTTTAAAGATTGGTTTAATAAAACGACTGCATTTTATATAGTAAGGCGTGGGCTGCAATAACCAGAACGAAACAACACAGTAGGATTAAAATAGTAATGATGAGAGTGAAGCACAAGAATAAGGCTATCATAGTGCAACTATGTTAAGTTCTCTCTAAGTTATATTATGAGCACAGCATGGGAAGCTCTAAGCCTGCCTTTCAGGTTCCCATGGGAGGACATCAACCCCGATACCTGAGCAAAGGCCTGTAAGCTGCATCAGCATCTGCAACGGGCAGTCAGCGTCTAGTTGTAGGTTCCTGGTCGGAATCTCCCTCTGACCTGTACTAGGACTAGAAAGTGATTTTATAACTAACACGCAGATGTTCTAAGAAAATGTCCCTATGTAAGGATGTGTATCATCTGCGAACACCAGAGACTAAACTTCTACCACGTGTACCGGCAATGTACCAGACTGTAGCCTTGACTGAAGCACAGGGTGAGAAAGAATGCAGTGTTGGCGAACACAGTGCTGAACTAAGCTAAACAGTGTGATAGAAAGAATAAAACAAGACTATAAAACTGGTTATTGTAAAATAACAGTATGAGGCGAAATAAAATGTGTCTAGGGCAAAGTGCACAGAGGCCTAATATGTTAACCTAACGTGCATAAAGCTATACTAAAAATGGCTACACTACAAACTGTAGTTATGAAAATGTGTGGAGCTGAGTGTAACTAGGGAGCTGATACTCTGCAATGTTCAGCCAAAGGCTGCTTAATGAGTTAGCTTTTGACATATCCCCACTTTGGTGATATTGCTTTGTTTGTGTCAGTTTCCTTGAAAATGTAATTTCATTTCTGGATGCTTGCTATGTGATTTGTGTAATAGGTATGTTTTCAAGCATATACTCCTTGTTTTGCCTTTGTTCAGGTACCTTCGCCATGACATCCTAATGTGGCCATTTCAGAGTTGTGACATTGGCAGGTATCTAATGCTGTTCTGACAAACAAACTGACATGGATTGTTCCAGGTAATGTAGGTCACAGATTTAGGGTGTATGAGACCTGTGCTAAGTCAGATTTCACAGTGTTTGGGTGAAAGGTCAGAAGTGCACATTGGACTTGTTTTGTGTGATGTGGTGGGACTATTGTATCATGTGGGTCAACATGTAGTCATGGATTGCGACCAAGTCATTTTCCCTTCACACTGGCTAAACACTATTCTTGTGTGACTGGAATGTAGCTATAGATATGCTTCATTGTTGCAGGCCACAGTGCCTGTGTCACTACACCGATATATGTTTGTGTCATACCACCAGATGTATAGTCATTGGATTACGATGGCCATGTGATCAGGGACTATTGTACTGCCATCTGTCTGTATCTTGGATTATGTGATGTTGGATTACTTTGGTGTGGTACGTGATAAGGCACAAGCTGGTGACATCATCCACTTTAATGTTTGTCTATTCTACAGGTCTATGTCTGACAAATCCCTTCCTTCTGTGGTCAGGGGGGCTATACTTTGTAATATGTACTTTGACTCTGTATGAGTCACACATTATTGTTTCAGACAGCCTATGTGCTGTTCACTAGAATAAAATGTTTGATTCGATCAGACTCTTGTACAAATGTTTTTGTGTGTAATGGTTGTAATCTAGAGCTTGACACCGTGTACCAGTAACGTATCTCTGCTTGCAGAAGTAGGTTGTGTCTTCATCATAAGGGTCAGATGGTCTTACGTCTCTTTATAGCAAAATGTGATAATTAATAAAGCAGACAATGATTTGTGATGGGTAAATTTATTACAATGCTGATGCAGAAAATAAAATTTGCACAGAAAGTAACAAAAAAGTAAAGTGAGGGAGTCAGTCATGGCAAATGAAATTGTTAGAGTAGATACCACCACTGGGAGTCCAAGGTCCAGAGTACTCCTCCCATTGGAACTGGTGGGTGGTTGAGGATCAGTCAACAGAGTGAACATGTGGTACACAAAGGAGGTTATTTAGGAAGAGGTCACTTGCTGGCAGTGGTGAATATCTGGCCATCTGCACCTCCTGTATTTTTTGCTGGACATCCCTGCTTGTGTGTGTGGGGGCCTGCTGCTACATAGGCAGGAGTGTCTGGGTGGGGTCTTCCTCTAGCAGGGCCTCCCTTCCAGTGGTTGGCACTGATGTTGATGTGCCTAATGTTGAGGAGCCAAAGGAAGGGGAAGTTTGGTTTTAAAAATACCTCCTCAGGACAGTCTGTATCTCCCTCATAGCCCCTGTTAGGGAGGCCATGTTGGTATTGTGGGGCTCTATTTGTTCTCCACGTCCCTCTGTAGATGCTTGATTTCCCGGAGTTCAGTCAAGACCTGGCTTATCATGCCTAGGGAATCCAGATAGACTCCCAAGACGTGGCTAATTGTGACCTGACCAGGACCATCCTCAGTGGCCTAACCCCGCTGGCCAATAGCATCCCACACACACACCCGACCCCATGGCCATCTGCCCTTACCCAGGTTGCTCTCTCTCACTGGGTCCTTGCCTACAGTGTTGCACTTCAACTCAGGATCTCAGCATCCAGGACTGGGGGGCACAAGGTGGTAGACACTGTGCTTCGGACACAGGTTAGGGAAGGATGGCTGTCTGTAATGGTGAGGCAACTGGGCTGGGAGGTGCTGATGTGGCTACAGTGAGACTCACTGTTGGTGTCTGACTAGGTTACCCAGATGGGCCAGAATCATCCTCCACATCCAGACATTCAGGAGTGTCATCTTCATTAAGGGCTTCATCCAGGGGGGTAGTGGCAGTCTCTTCTGTGGCTCTGTGTGTCTAGTGGCTGCCTGCCCTTTTGATGTGAAACATACAATGTTAATGGTTGTACTCTGACATCTACCTGACATCTACCTCCAACAGTTTAGTGTTACATTAATCAGAGACCTTGTACAAAGTTACGTTGCAGTTCATACTATTGAGGCAAGTACCCATGGTATTGATCGCATTCAAATGACATTTGTGAAGCATGCCAGATCTTTTTGACTGAAGCAGCTGCTGAAATGTGCAGATCATTAGTCCTTGGGAGGATGGTCTGAGAATGCCATCTTGCCACTAGTACAGGTAAAACAGTGGCTATGACAGGAAGGTCCTTGGCCACTTTGAGGCCTAGTTGATTGTGATGCAGGGAGACCCAGGAGTTTGTTGTATATGTGACTGGAGTCGTCATGTGTTCAGTGCAGTGTGAGTTTGTCTGCTACCAATGCCATTCTGGTTATGCTTCTTGAGGCCTTATAGATCATTGTTTTACACACTAGGTATGATGTCCTTCCGGCCCTCAATATTTTCATCGTGGGTTAGTAGGTCAAATCGGAGCTAGGTAGCCAGATAAATTTCACAGTTGAGTATTATCTGTATCTTGGTCACTCCCAGGTGAGTAAACTTAAATTGCGAGTTAGCAAGCAAGGGTATTTGGACAAGTTACCACTGTTCTGGAGTTTAGAGTTATAGAAACAGTGCCTTCTGGGAGTTGCAGTCATGTCACTCTCCATACTACTCACACTTGACAAATGTTATCCTCCCAGGTGAGTCAACTTCTTTTGAGAGTTCACAAATAGATGGATTTGGGCAAATGAACACTAGTTTTGTGGTTGGAGTTAAAGAAACAAGGCCTATTGGGCTTTGCATTTCTATCACTCCCACTATTTCCCCCCACTATACAAATGGTATCCTTCCAGGTGAGTAAACGTCAAATGAGAGTTAGCAAACAAGGGTAATTGAACAAGTTACCACTGGTCGGGTGTTTGGAGTTATAGAAACAGTGCCTCATGGGAGTTGTAGTCATACCACTCTCCATACTACACACACTTGACAAATGTTATCCTCCCAGGTGAGACAGCTTCATTTGTGAGTTCACAATAGATGCATTTGGGCAAGTGGACACTGGTTTTGTGGTTGGAGTTAGAGAAACAGGGCATATTGGGCTTTGCATTCCAGTCACTCCCTCTACTTCCCACCACTGTACACATGTTATCCTCCCAGGTGAGTAAACTTCAATTGAGAGTTAACAGACATGGGTATTTGGGCATGTGGATACTGGGCCTGTGTTTTGAGTTGGAGAAACAGAGCCTCCTGCCCTTAGGAGCCATGCCACTCTCTCTACTTCATACACTTGATACATGTCATCCCCCCAGGTGAGTACACTTCATTTGTGAGTTCCTAAACAAGGTTATTTGGAGAAGAGAACACTAGACTGGTGGTTCGAGTGATAGTAACAGAGCCTCTTGAGATTTGCAGTCATGCCAGTCCATGTATTACACATACTATTCAAATATTATCTCCCCAGTGTGAGTTACCAAACAGGAGACTTTGGAGAAGACGACACTGGGCTGGTGAGTGAAGTAACATTAACAGAGCCTTCTGGCCTTACCAATCATGTCACTCCCTCTACTACACATACTATACAAATGGTATCCTCCCAGCTGAGAATACATACGATGAGAGTTGCCAAACAGGGGTCTTTAAATTAATGAGCGCTGTTCTATTTTTTTTTAAGGCAGAGAAACAGTGTCTCTTGTGAGCTGCAGTCAGATTATTCCATATACTTCACACACTTCACCAATGTTATCCCCCCAGGTGACTAAACTTAATTTGAGAATTGACACACAGGGGTCTTTGAACAAGGGAACACTGAGCAGCTGTTGGGGTTATATAAACAGTGCCTCCTGGGAGTTGAAGTCATCACTATACAAATATTATCCTCCCAGGTGAGTACACTACAAATGATAATTATGAAACGGATGTATTGTAGCATGTGGCCAATGTTCCAGTGTTTTTTGGCTACAGGAATAGTGCCTGCTGGGAGTAGTAGTCATGCCAGTGCCTGTACTACACACACTAAACAAATGCCATCTCTGCAGGAGAGTGCACTTTAATTGTGAGTTGCCTAATAGAGGTCTTTGGACAGGTGAACACTGGGCTGTTGAGTGGAGTAACAGTGAATGAGGCAAAAGGTGAGCTATGAGCATGCATGACATTGCATTTTGGTGCCTTTTTTCTGTGGTGCCTTACCAGATTCCACTCCCCAGGTATTCCTGTCAAGTCATCAGGTTGCAGGATGGCCAAGACCTTCTCCTCCCAGGAAAAGGTATGTACTCAGGCAATGGGAGGGCCACCACCAGTCTTCTTGGCCTGCAGCTGATGCCTGAAGACCAGGGAATGGGCCTTCCCCCTGAGGTTATTACACCTCTTCCTGATATCCTCCCTTGTGTGAAGGGTGGTGCATACGGCATTCACTCAGTCAATGATTCTATCCCATATTTCCATTATCCTACTGAGAGGAATATGCTAGACTTGTGCTCCAAACAATTGTGGCTCTACTCTTATGATTTCATCCACCATGACTCGTAACTAATCTTCAGAAAAACAAGGATTTTTGGAAGTGACATGGTGTAACAAAATAAAGAGGGTGACAGTGACTTCTTAAAAAGAGGAAGTGCAATCTGCACTTGTGTATTACTTTGCTGAACTTGGACCGCCGTGGTTCAGACTGCCATTGGCTGACCACCAGGGGGGTCCATCACGACAACTGGGTGCTTGTAGCCAGGTCAGTGGTTGGTCACTGTGCTGTCGGAGCGGGAGGTCAGACTACCTATTTCCGCTGGTGGTCTGCCTTTTTGTCTGATGTTCAGTCCATCATGATGCAAAGATTTTAAAGAGTACACCCCGATGTTTTCTCATGAGTCCATGATGAAGTACATTTAAAAATATTATTTAGTTACAGGAAATGTAAGTTAGAAAGGCAGAAAGTACAAAGACATATAAATAAACTTTTCACATTGCCTAGTTTACACTTCTAAGTCTACACCTTTGTGAATCAAGACAGAGCAGGCACTCTGTTTAGAAAAAGGGGAAACAGCTCGAGGTTAGTGAAAGACTACACACACCTAGGCCCAGATGGTGGCCTAGCGCTATTCCAATGTCACATTAGCATATTCTTTTTGATGCTAATGTAGCGTTAGAAGGGCACAAACGCTGTGCCATATTTACAAAGTGGCACAATGCTGGCATTGTTCCACTTTGTAACCCCTTGCACCACATTATGCCTGCGCCAGGCATAATGTATGTAAGGCGGGCATTCCGGCACAAGGGGGGCCTTAAAAATGGTGGAAAGGAATCTATGACATTCCTTTGTGACATTTGTATTGGCATTTTTTAACGCCTGCTAAGTGCAGGTGTTAAAAAGAGGTTCCCATTGTGTTCAATGGGTCTCTGGGTGCTTTGCAGGATTAGCATCAACATTTTTTACGCTAGTCCTGCAATGGTGGGCCGTATTTTAAATATGGCACACACATAGTGGTGTTGGGGTGCTAAGGGGCTCAAGAAAAGTGGTACTGCACTAGGTGCAGTGCCATTTTTCATAAATGTGGGCCCTACCTCTGCAGATGAAAAAAACAGCGAACATTGGACATCTGTCCGTCTGCTGTACCCTCAGGTAGATAACAGTGCACGTCAGAAAAAGTCTTCGAGGCTTGTAACTTCAGAGTGCCTGCACATCAGTCTGTCTTTTACCGGATTTGCCAAACTCCGCTAGAGGCCTCCACAGAAACATTTCCCCGACTCTGCTGTTCGGCTTGTTACTAAATCAAACCATGCTAATTTAATTAGCGCGTCAGCCCTTCTGTGCAGAAGAGGCTATTTAAGATTCTGTGTAGAACACATTCCACTTATTGAGTTTCTTAATTCTTTTCTCCACTTGAAGGAGCATCAAATAAATAAAAGCACGTGTTTGCCTTAAACTGTGGGGCAGCCGCCAGATAAGTAGTGTTCGGGGAAGGCTCGCTACTATCAGCCGATCTGCAGCAGCAGTTGCACAAGGCAGACTTATACAATTGAACCTTTAATAAAAGACTAACAATAAAAGTAAATATTTCATACAGACTAGGCGATTCTGTAGATCGTCTAAACTGTACCTGACATAGGAAATGGCTTTATATGATTTGCTAACAACATTGGCACCATTCGATAAATCCACATAAAATGTGGTAGGAAACTGATGCGCCTAAATTATTGTTTACATTTCAGATTTCATGTATATTAATTTGTGGCTGGTGGGGACAAAGTCTTCTAGTGTGATCCAGCATTTCCCATTTTCAGTCACGTAACAATTTTGGTTGTCCATTAGAGCGAAAAACTACTGAACGGACATGCACCAGAAGTAGCAGGAAGAGAACATTTCACTTAGAAAAGGCCATTTTTGAAGTTCAATTTAAATCCTTTCAGTAGTGTTTGTGATATTTGCATTAAATATTGCTGGACCTCTCTAGCGCATATGACCAAACTGGTCATACATTAGTGCTGAGTAGACTTCAGAAGTGGCCGAGGATCATTGGGTGTATACTGGATTGGATGTTCTCCTTCCTCATCAATTGCAGCCAAGTTAGACTTCTATCCATAACAACATCTGCCAAGAAAGCACCCTAAAACATACCACATGTTTCTGCACCCTCACCTCTATTATTTCACCCATGTGTGCACCCTTTGACTCAGACATAGGTCAACCCAGGACATGCTCGCATATGTATACCAATGGCACCTAAATTCACATTGGTCTTGGGAAGTTCTAGGATGGTCAGAACAAAACCAGAGAGTGCTTAAATCTCACGTGCTATTTGATGCAATAACATTTGCAGTGTCTGAATGGAATGAAGAATGGGATCTTGTGTTTGGAAGAGCAAACTAGAAGTCGAGGCCCTGTGAATGGACACCGAACATAGGAATTCCTCTATCTACTTTCTAAGAGTGCAAAAAACTGGGGAGTGAAGTTTGACATATAATATGTCAATGTCATCACAAATCAACATTGTTATCAAGTGCATCAATTTGAAATTTCCCTTGCTGTGAAATATCTTTCACTTATTTAACTCCACACACTATACTATATGGAACTGACAAGATTGCAGGTAATGACAGGTCTGGACTACTGCAAATTTACAGATACCTGACCATGTAAAGCTGGCACTGAAATCGCTTTGCTGACTGTTGGCGGAAGAGAGAAATTCAAAATTCTCTGGACCGTATACGAAGCATACTCAAAGGAAAATCAAGGGTGCTTGCAAAATATTGCCTCCCATTACAATTTACTGGCCTGCCTTTCACTACCTCGCATCGGATTACTCAATAGGCATTCAAAACAATCACAGAGACAGATCTCTAGGAGCTTAAGGACAAACGTGTTGTATTGTGCTGACTCCGACATTCAGGGAAGCACCTACTACCTGGGCTTTCTGAAACCTCAGAATCTTTTTTAAAAGTGAGCCCCTGTATTGTGACTATACTTAGATAAATCCACAGATTTGGTTGTAATGAATTAGGAAACGAAGGATAGGGACATTTCCCTGCATTTGGTTGGGATCTAACTACTCTATATCCCTGGGCAAACAATGTGTTCTCTAGAATGCTCATAAGTAGCTGTGAGGAGACGCACAAGCCAAGAGAAGTCAAGCAGCACTATGTAAAAATCCTAAATGAACATGCACCCACTATGCATGTCTGATGTCAATGCTGATGTGATATGTGATGTCACCTGTAATTCATTTGTGATGTCAGTTCTGATTTCACGTGTGAGGTTATGAGAGAAGTGGGCTGAAATATGGTTGCGTTGCTAACCATAAATCCTGATTTTTATTGTGATGTAGGCTTTAAATTGAAAACTAAAATATCCCTTCATCTGAAGATATTTAAGATGATTTCTGACTTTATATTTTTTCGCGTGTTCTGGATACTTGACCAAAGCTCTCCCTTTTTATTACATTTTGTATGTGTGCAATTTCTATTGTGCCAGTGTAATCTCGGATAATATTGATCTTTCCAGCCCTTAGATGTTACCACGATGCCACATCTGGTAAATAAGATTTCTTTCAGATAAAAAAAGTTTTGCGAGCTGGGTGTTCCGGGATACCTGACCAAGACAGACAGTTTTTTTTTTTCTTTTTTCTCACCATGTGTTTACCACCATTATCCGTGTATGATTTAAAAAAAAGAAAATTGTCAGTTCCATGTTGCTGTGCTATTATCATTCTGAATCTTAATCGATTATTTACGTTCTTGATGCTGATTTACTGATGATGAAAGGACCTGTGGATGAGTAAAGGCACATATTGGGTATATATTAGTGCATTTGTTGCCCTGCGATGTTGTATGTATTTGTTGGTGGTGGGGGACAGAAGGAGCTCCATGCCACCTAGACATATTTTCTTTGCCCCCCCCCATACCCTCTTTATTTCTTGCCAGACCATGTGCTTGTCTACCACTTCGAGAAACTAGTGTGTGTCTGTTAGGCAGCCTTTTTCTCTTTATCCTCCAGGCCTTTTTCTTGTCAAGCCATCGGTTCATTCTCTATTTTGTGAAACCAGTGTGTGCGTCTCATGGTTGCTTTGTAATTTACTGCCCTTTATGATCCCAAAGATATTTTTATCATTTTCCATTTTTTACACATACATTCCTCTTATTGTAGATAGTTGTAGTCCGTATGCCAAGGTTATTTATTTTTAAATATTTTAATTTGTTTACAAAAGCCTTCCCTTGGCACTCATATCCATCTTAGAGGGACCCCAGATACTATTTCCCATTCCATATGTTTTCACTTTTGCTACTATGTTAATTCATCCTGTTGGGCCATGGTTACAACTTTCAATGAATTTAATCAATGTTTCTAAACCTGCTGTCGCCAGCTTTCAGTGGTCTCAGGGGCACTGAGGGAAGCACCAGATATTTATTATCTCTATCGCTTTCATATAGGTCTCAGTGAGTGCTGTCAATATGAAGCTAATTATTTGTGCAGTAATTATTTTTATATTTCGGTACTACCAGCTTTTCCTTAATATTTTTCTAATTGGTGCCTGGTCTAAAAAATATTTTTCACCGTGAGTATTATTGTTATATGATATGATGATTTGTACGCATTCACCAAAACAGCCAAGTTTGGCGGTCTTCCTTCTTATTTTATATTGCCTGACAGGGAATGAGATGGAAACAGGTCTGTAAATTTGCTGACATCGGAGTCCAGAGACCTGTTTGTTAGGTTGCTAACCAATGAGAAGTCAAGAATATGACACCTAAATAAACAACCAGTGAAGAGAAGAAATCTATCGCCACCAACCAAAAAAGCACTGGCATCATACCCTCTTTCTTTTTCCACTGCGTTGTGATTGTGCTCAATGGGATGTACCTGCTGCACCCCTTTTCTAGGTAGTATAATCAAGTTTTTGAAAAGCAAATGCAAACCTAGCATAGCAACACAAAAAGTTTTTATGGGTTTACCTCTATAGGAAGGTTTACCTCCCCAGCTTCGTATTTCATTGCCATTAAGTTGAAGGAGGAATACATTGCAGATTAGGCAGTTTGCCGCAAACCAGTGCATCATGGGAGGAACCAGGTGGACATCTTAGTACAATGGGCCAATTGGCCCAAATGAAAAACAAGCATTAAATCCTATAAGCACATCCTCTAAAAAATTAATTCTGATCAGATAGAAGTAGATAATGAAAATGATTTTTTCACTGGGACTTGCTGCCCTGATGTTCTTAGTGTGCATACAACACTAGCAGTGACCTCTGCCTGGCACAAACAAGAGGAGGGTGTTATGGTCGCTACAAATCATCCATGCACTTTACTCCTACAGTCACTTGATGTGGAAACCGTCATTATCAGTTTTGCCACAAAAAAAGACAAAGTAATATCATGGCTATGTTAAGCAAGAATGCATCTTATCTCCAAACCCATAATCCAGCCTATTTAGATGGTAAATGGGAAAAATGTTGTTGATTGACTATTTAGTTATGTTTCTGAAATGTATGGTGGCCATTTGTCCAAAATAGAAGGCTTCAAGGTAGGCTTATTCCTCAAACCTTTTGATTTGGATTTGGAAGGAACGCGTCACTCTGCCTCTGTGTGCAATCCCAGCTGTATCCACACCACTGAAATATTAACTTTTTAGAAAAAAATCAAGTAAGTTCAATGCCAAAGGTTGTTGTTTGAGGGAGGGCATGCGCCAGTATTTTATGTTCCTTTCTGTGTTTTTTAATTTTTAATTTTGTTGATGGGTGGCCAGGGGTTGGGCTGGAGTGGAGGGGAGGAAGGTGGAATGTGTGATTAACTTTTTGTAAGGGGACGTTTGCACTATTTTGAAAATGCAGGTCTAGGGTTAAATATAATTTTTCTTCATTCTGTTTTATAGGTTTCTTTTAATTTTATTCTGATATGTTTACTTTTTTACAGTGATGCTATTTTACCGTTTGGAGCCTCGTCTGCCATGCACTCTTCAATGGGTGTATTTTTGACATTTGTTTTACATTCTCACTGCTGTTCTATGTGCTTTTGGGCTGTTGTGAATGACTGTAGATTACATGCAAAAGTAGATTATTTTATTTTTTGTCTTTATGTGCCTGTTACTGATAATATCTTTACAATTCTTTCTCTGCAAGAAGTTTTTTCTGAGGAGGGTGAGGGTGCTCCAGGCAGGACAGGGAAAATGTCTCCTTTGTTCTCCATGACTGTTTTATTGCTGGTCAGCGAAGGTGGCCTTTTTGGGTAACCAGTGTGTGTGTGTGTGCCTGCCATAGGCTGCCATGTATTCTTTGTTCTCCATCTCTCTTATCATCTGGTAATGCAGCAGTGACCATTTTGTGTAGCTTGTCTGTCTGTGTGTGTGTGGGGGGTGATAGTGGCAATTTTCTCTTTGTTTTCTACATCTCCTTCTTTGCTGGCTATATGGCAACCACCATTTTGTGGAGCCAGTAAGTGAGTGTCTTTGGTAGCCATTTTGTCTTTATCTTCCATGCCTTCTTCTTCAGTCACCATGTGGTAGGTGAGCTATTTTCCAAAATTTGGTGCAGCCAGTGTGTCCTTCAATTCCTTTATTCCACTTTAAGAAACCAGTTCCTAGGACCATTGAGAGAAGAGGCGAATGACAATTTTGTTCATTTTGTTCTTTTTTCCCTGATATATTCATTTGTGCTTGAGGCTGATTGTAGTACATTGTTGTTGTTGTTTTTATTCATTCTTAATTTGTTTTTTGCCTGCCTCACCCCTGCTTTCAATAGTGTCCCTGGTGTGGCACTAGCAAATATTTTATGAATTTTCTCAATTATTGCCTGCCTCTCCTTGGCTCCAATTGAGTCCTCATGGGCTCTGGGGTGGTACCAGCAATTGTTCGATTTATTTATCTCGATTTGTGCCTGCTTCCCTTTGTCTCCCATGCAGTCCCCATGCACTCTAGAGGGGCACAAACAATTTGTATAAATGTATTTTGTTTATGTTTACCTACTTCCTAAAGAGTCGACATGGGCCTGGTGGGGAACCAAGAGTTATTTAATGTATTTTGTCTGCAATTTATACCTGCCTTCTCCTTCCTCTCATAGAGTCCCCGTGGGCACTAGAGCCTGGTGGGATATTAGCATAAAATTAATGTATATTTGTCCTGCACTCCCTGCTTCCTATGGGGTTACAACCATGGCTCTAGCTGGATGCAAACTATCCTTTTCTGTTTAAGGTTATCATGTGAAAGAAAAGATACATTTCTTTTTGGTACACTATTGTTAAGCATTTCGGATGATGAGGATCATGGTGATCATGATGATAATGATTTCATTTGTCTTACATTGGCTAGGTTTTTCTGATTGCCCACCTTTCTTTTGATTTGTTTGTTGGCTTGGTTTCAGGGGTTGCAGAAGGCATCACACATGGTACTGATATGGAGTCCCATAAGGAATCAGCCAACAGTGACACATGAGTCTTAACCTGCCTTTGCAAGTGCTTCTGCTTCTAGTGCTAAGTGCTAACTGCTACTGCTAAGAAGATGGCCCCAAAGAAGGATATAGCTGCAACAAAAGTGGCCTGTAGAAAGGAGAAACACAGGCTGCCACCACTAGCATCAAGCATTTATCCTTTTTCGTGAAACATGCTGCGTCTGATGTAACCTCCTCTGGTCAGAAAGGGGCTGCAACTCCTGCATCAATGCCACCACCAAAACCTAATGCTGTGTCTCTCAGTGCTGCAGTGAATGCATGTACTGAGAGCAGTGAATTTGAAATGCAGTTGTCACAGCCATAAATCAAATTATTACAGGAATGTGGACAACAGGAACATCAATCAGCATAAGATCCTAACGATGTAGGAGCAGAAAAATAGGGTGAGGACCTCGCTGAGCAAGATAATGTAGAGAAGACCACTCTTCCCCATCAGCTTCATGATCTCCAGCAAGAAAAGAAAGAGTACTCCACCATCTTATCCCTTCCGATGATCTGGACATTAATTGAATGCCTATAAACCAAATAGTGTTTGTAGGGAACTTATTACACATCACTATTTAAACAATCTCTGTATATTGTTACTTCAATTCAAATTTTATTAGAAAATGATAAATCTAGAGCAATCATCTTCTTTTCAGTCTAAAAGCGCATGCTCATTCACAACAATTGTGACATCCAACAGCACATAACCTAATGGTCAAGGACTGGTATAGTACATTATGCTCTGGACTCAAAGTAAAAATAGGAATATCCTCATAGAAAATCTCATGTCCAGTAGAGCCTCAGTCAACACATGTTTCGCAGCATAAACAGCTGCTTCTTCAGGGCTCATTACCTGATTCAGGCTTGCTTATTCTTTTGTCTGCTGCTGTTTCTTCCCTTTTTGTCTTCTAAACATGTTTTGCAGCGTCAACAGCCGATTCTTCAGGGCTCGTCTCAGGGCATTATTCTTTTCCTATTCTGAAATAAGTGCCTGATATAACTTGAATATATTCCTTCATGAGATTTGCTGAGAAATTTTGAATATGTGATCTATCCCAATGTTACTCCATCTTTGGGGTACTGTTTGACTAACCAATCCTATTCTGTACCTCAAATTATTCCCTTAAATCAGTTCTCTTTCCTACACATTGTTTGCTTTCTATAATGATATTGCTACTCCACTCTCCTAACAAAATGTTTCTATTAATGGCCAGTTTCCCTTAGCATACTGCACGCCATGGAGATGGAAAATGTATTAGCAACATAGAGTCACAGAGGATGCCAACAACAACATTCCTGATATCAGACTTTCCTAGTATCTAACAACCCTTAAACCAAGCCAAGCACTCACCTGGGTCACAGTGGAACACAATCCAGGTTGCATGATTCACTTAACATCCATTCCACATCTCTCCCAATCCTTCAGCCCAAGTCCCAAGATGGCTGTCACCAATTCTTCGTTGAAATGGTGGCAGCCAATCACAACTCATTTTGAGATCTGTCAGATTCATGGACCCTCCGCATCTCTAGATATACATAAATATGTTTTCTTTAATAAATCCAATACTACTGAACATATTTACACCACATTACATAAAGTACTCTTGCTAGACCAAAATCTAGCTTTTTCAGCTAAATTTTGTGTAATTCCTTTCAGTGGTTCGGTCTGTAGTCGTGTCTAAAATTTGTATGGTAAACTGAGCCCCGCAGAGCATCTGCGGATCCACAGATAAGAGGAAACAAACATTGGGCAATTATTTGCCCATGAGATATCCCTAAGGGACTCCTCTATGTATTCTATGGGGTCAGGATACCTGCATCCTGACCCCTTAATGTCTTTTTGCAGCATTTTTCCCCCAGCTGCTGCGACAAACAAATGGCGGCCACAACTTTCCTGTCAGTTTGCAGCCAGCTAATCAGGGCCTTGCTTTTCTCTCGGATCTGCACCCTTATGTAGCTATATTTTTTAACCTTAAATACCTCTAAACCTACTGAATGGAATTACACCAAATTATAAGAAGCACGCTCTCTGAACCAAGATCTAGCTTTGTGCCAAATTTGGTGTAAGTCCGTTTAGCGGTTCAGGCTGTAGTTGTGTTCAAAATGTGAATATAACTGCTGAATTTATATGGTTTTGTATGCGTAAAATGTCAGCCTAACAATAACATCCCTGCAATCTTTGTTTTGTTCAGTGAATTCCTGTGTTTTTTTAACACACACATTATTATTTGTGTCATGGTGCGCAAGCCAATCAGGGCCTTACTTTTCACAGGATCTGAGGAGGATCTGAGGGTCGGCCAAAAAAAAGGCGATTTTTTGCCCATGAGTGGTCCCTTAGGGACACCTCCATGCATCCTTTGAGGTCAGGATACCTGTATCCTAACCCTTATATGTTTTTACACTGTTTTTCCCCATCTCCCAGGCAATGCGGGAAACAAAATGGCAGCTGCACCTTTTCTGTCAGGTTGCGGCCAGTCGATCAGGGCCTTGCTTTTCCTCCAAATCCCAGGAGGATCTGAGGATGAATCAGAGGAGGATCCAAGGAGGATCCACGTCCCTATATATACAAATTTGGTGTTCATTTAATAGCTTGTAAACTACTGAACGGATGTACACCAAATCACAAATAGGTTGCTCTCTGGACCAGGTGCTAGCTTTCTGCCAAATTTGCTGTGAATCCATCCAGTGGTTCTGCCGCTATTCCTGTTGAAAATCCCCATGGAAAATTAACTTGGAGAAAACACACTTTGGGACCCCCTTTTTTCTCAGCCCCTGCTTGAGGGATCCCCCAGAAACTTTCCAGACAGCAACCGACATGAGCAGCGTATGTTTTTGGAATATTTTGTGACATTTTGTCAAAGTGGGCCAAAGATATAGGCAAGTAAAAAAATGCTTTTTCTATAGGAACTAGGCCCTAACTATAACTACCTAGTGGCGACCGCTACCAAAGGTTATAGGGACGTTATAGTTATACTCACATTTCACTTGTACAAAACCAAAGAAATTCAGCAGCTATAGTTACCTGAGCTATTTATAACTTGCGCCTCTGTAATGCACTGCCTATGACATCACATATTACATCACTCATGGCATGGTCAGTGATATCACTGTTGACATCACTGATGACATCTCAAATGAAATCACTGATGACAGTGGATGTGTAAATGGGTGTGTAAGTGGCTCTATGGTTGAGTGAGTGGTTGAGTCAGTTCCTATATAGGAGAGTGAGTGGATATGTAAGTCACTGCATGGAGGAACAAGTGGTTATGTGAGTGGCTACTTTGGTTGATTGAGTGGGTGTGTGAGTGACTGTACAGGTGAGTGAGTGGATGTGCGAGTGTTTGTATGGGTGAGTGACTGGGTGTGTTAGTGACTGTATCATTGAGTGAGTGGGTGAGTCAGTGAGTGTATGGGTGAGTGAGTGGGTATATGAATAGCTGTATGTATATGTGAGTGGCTGTGTCAGTGTCTGCATGGGAGAGTGACTGGATGTGTGAGTAGCTGTTTTGGTGAGTACTCATATGAGTGTCTGCATGGTTGAGTAAGTGGGTGTGAGAGTGTGTGTATGTGTGAGCGACTGGGTATGTAAGTGACTGTATCGGTGAGTCAGTGACTGCATAGGTGAGTAAGTGTGTCAGTTGCTATATGTGTGAGTGAGTGGCTGTGTCATTGACTGTATAGCTGAGTGTATGATGTGTGAGTAGTTATATGGGTGAGTGAGTGGGTGTGTCAGTGGCTCTGTGGGTCTGTAAGTGGGTATGTGAGTGGTTGTATAGGTGTATGAGCGGTGTGTGAGTGACTGCATGGGCCTGTGAGTGGGTGTGTGAGTAGTTGTATGGGTCTGTAAATAGATGAGTGAGTTACATATGGGTAAGTGGTTGTGTCAGTGGGTGTGTGAGTGAGTGGCTGTGTCATTGACTGTATAGATGAGTGTATGGTGTGTGTGTAGTTGTATGGTTGAGTGAGTGGGTGTGTCAGTGGCTCTGTGGTTCTGTAAGTGGCTATGTGAGTGGTTGTATAGGTTTATGAGCGGTGAAAGTAGCTGCATGGGCCTGTGAGTGGGTGTGTGTAGGAAGTTGGCTCTGTATGCACTATTTCAAAGTAAGGAATAGTATGCACAGAGTCCAAGGGTTCCCCTTAGAGGTAAGATAGTGGCAAAAAGAGATAATACTAATGCTCTATTTTGTGGTAGTGTGGTCGAGCAGTAGGCTTATCAAAGGAGTAGTGTTAAGCATTTGTTGTACATACACACAGGCAATAAATGAGGAACACACACTCAGAGACAAATCCAGCCAATAGGTTTTGTTATAGAAAAATATATTTTCTTAGTTTATTTTAAGAACCACAGGTTCAAATTCTACATGTAATATCTCATTTGAAAGGTATTGCAGGTAAGTACTTTATGAACTTTGAATCATTACATTAGCATGTACAGTATACTTTTCACATAAAACACAATAAGCTGTTTTAAAAGTGGACACAGTGCAATTTTCACAGTTCCTGGGGGAGGTAAGTTTTTGTTAGTTTTGTCAGGTAAGTAAATCACTTACAAGTCTCAGGTTTGGGTCCAAGGTAGCCCACCGTTGGGGGTTCAGAGCAACCCCAAAGTTACCACACCAGCAGCTCAGGGCCGGTCAGGTGCAGAGGTCAAAGAGGTGCCCAAAACGCATAGGCTTCAATGGAGAGAAGGGGGTGCCCCGGTTCCGGTCTGCCAGCAGGTAAGTACCCGCGTCTTCGGAGGGCAGACCAGGGGGGTTTTGTAGGGCACCGGGGGGACACAAGTCCACACAAAAAGTACACCCTCAGCGGCACTGGGGCGGCCGGGTGCAGTGTAGAAACAAGCGTCGGGTTTTCAATGGAAATCAATGAGAGATCAAGGGATCTCTTCAGCGTTGCAGGCAGGCCAGGGGGGGGCTCCTCGGGGTAGCCACCACCTGGGCAAGGGAGAGGGCTTCCTGGGGGTCACTCCTGCACAGGAGTTCCGTTCCTTTAGGTGCTGGGGGCTGCGGGTGCAGGGTCTTTTCCAGCCGTCGGGAAATGGAGTTCAGGCAGTCGCGGTCAGGGGGAGCCTCGGGATTCCCTCTGCAGGCGTCGCTGTGGGGGCTCAGGGGGGACAACTTTGGTTACTCACGGACTCGGAGTCGCCGGAGGGTCCTCCCTGAGGTGTTGGTTCTCCACCAGTCGAGTCGGGGTCGCCAGGTGCAGTGTTGCAAGTCTCACGCTTCTTGCGGGGAGTTGCAGGGGTCTTTAAATCTGCTCCTTGAAACAAAGTTGCAGTTCTTTTGGAGCAGTGCCGCTGTCCTCGGGAGTTTCTTGGTCTCTTGGAAGCAGGGCAGTCCTCTGAGGATTCAGAGGTCGCTGGTCCTGGAGAAAGCGTCGCTGGAGCAGGGTTCTTTAGAAGGCAGGAGACAGGCCGGTAGGACTGGGGCCAAAGCAGTTGGTGTCTTCTTTCTTCTTCTGCAGGGGTTTTCAGCTCAGCAGTCTTCTTCTTCGGTAAGTTGCAGGAATCTAAATTCTTAGGTTCAGGGGAGCCCTTAAATACTAAATTTAAGGGCGTGTTTAGGTCTGGGGGGTTAGTAGCCAATGGCTACTAGCCCTGAGGGTGAGTACACCCTCTTTGTGCCTCCTCCCAAGGGGAGGGGGTCACATCCCTAATCCTATTGGGGGAATCCTCCATCTGCAAGATGGAGGATTTCTAAAAGTTGGAGTCACTTCAGCTCAGGACACCTTAGGGGCTGTCCTGACTGGCCAGTGACTCCTCCTTGTTTTTCTCATTATTTTCTCCGGCCTTGCCGCCAAAAGTGGGGGCCGGGGCCGGAGGGGGCGGGCAACTCCACTAGCTGGAGTGTCCTGCGGTGCTGGCACAAAGGGGTGAGCCTTTGAGGCTCACCGCCAGGTGTGACAGCTCCTGCCTGGGGGAGGTGTTAGCATCTCCACCCAGTGCAGGCTTTGTTACTGGCCTCAGAGTGACAAAGGCACTCTCCCCATGGGGCCAGCAACATGTCTCTAGTGTGGCAGGCTGCTGGAACCAGTCAGCCTACACAGATAGTTGGTTAAGGTTTCAGGGGGCACCTCTAAGGTGCCCTCTGGGGTGTATTTTACAATAAAATGTACACTGGTATCAGTGTGCATTTATTGTGCTGAGAAGTTTGATACCAAACTTCCCAGTTTTCAGTGTAGCCATTATGGTGCTGTGGAGTTCGTGTAAAACAGACTCCCAGACCATATACTCTTATGGCTACCCTGCACTTACAATATCTAAGGTATTGCTTAGACACTGTAGGGGCACAGTGCTCATGCACTGGTGCCCTCACCTATGGTATAGTGTACCCTGCCTTAGGGCTGTAAGGCCTGCTAGAGGGGTGACTTATCTATACCTGCATAGGCAGTGAGAGGCTGGCATGGCACCCTGAGGGGAGTGCCATGTCGACTTACTCGTTTTGTTCTCACCAGCACACACAAGCTGGCAAGCAGGGTGTCTGTGCTGAGTGAGGGGTCTCCAGGGTGGCATAAGATATGCTGCAGCCCTTAGAGACCTTCCTTGGCATCAGGGCCCTTGGTACCAGGGGTACCACTTACAAGGGACTTATCTGGATGCCAGGGTGTGCCAATTGTGGAATCAAAAGTACAGGTTAGGGAAAGAACACTGGTGCTGGGGCCTGGTTAGCAGGCCTCAGCACACTTTCAATTCAAAACATAGCATCAGCAAAGGCAAAAAGTCAGGGGGTAACCATGCCAAGGAGGCATTTCCTTACAGTGTGTGAATAGTTGTATGGGTCTGTAAATAGATGAGTGAGCTACATATGGGTAAGTGGTTGTGTCAGTGGGTGTGTGAGTGAGTGCGTGTGTGTCAGTAGTTTTAAGGGGATGTGAATGGGTTTGTTAGTAGTTGTGTGTGAGTGAATGTATGAGAGCTTGCATGGGGGTGTGAGTGGGTGTGTGAGTGGTTGTATGGATGATGTAATCAGTGGTGTCATTTGAGATGTTATCAGTGATGTCATCAGTCGTGTTAGTGACCATGTCATGAGTGCTGTAATATGTGAGATCATAAGCACTGCATTAACAGGGGCACAAGTTGTAGTTAGCTTAGGTAATGATAGCTGCTGAATGTCTATAGTTTTGTACATGTGAGATGTGAGTCTAACTATAATGTCCCTGTGACCTTTGTTTTTTTCAGAGAACTTCTTAGGTATAATTCTATTTCCTAACTATTACATCCCTGTAACCTTTGTTTTTTTTGTGAATTTCAGACATTTAATTTATTTTATTTTAAAACAGTAAACTCAAACATTTCATAGTGGTTCTGTAAGATGTATGGGTCTGTGAGTGGGTGTGTGGGGGGGGGGTGCATGAGTGACTGAATGAGTGTAGGAGTGTGTGTATTGGTGAATGAGTAAATGCATGAGTGGGGTACGGGTGAATGACTGAATGCATGAGTGTGTGTATGAGTAAGTTAATGAATGTTTGAGTGGTATATGGGTGACTGAAAGAGTGTGAGTGGTATATGGGTGATTGAGTGTATGAGTGTGTGTATGGTGAGTGAGTCCATGAGTGATTCATGGTTGAGTGACTGAGTGCATGAGTGTGCATATCGATAAGTGAGTGAGTGTATGAGTGGTGTATGGGTGCTTAACTGAGTGCATGAGTGTGTGTATTGATAAGTAAGTGAGTTTATGAGTGGTGTATGGGTGATTGAGAGCATGAGTGCATATGTGGGTGAGTGAGTGTATGAGTGGTGTATGGATGATTGGCTGAGTGCATGAGTGGTGTATGGGTGATTGACTGAGTGCATGAGTATGTGTTTGAGTAAGTGAGTGAATGTATGAGTGATGTATGGGTGACTGAGTGTATGAGTGTGTATGAGCAAGTGAGTGAGTTTATGTGTATGAGTGCATGTATGGGTGAGTGAGTAAGTGCCTGAGTGGTGTTTTGGTGACTGACTGAGTGCATGAGTGCGTGTATGGATAAGTGAGTGAGTATATGAGTGGTATATAAGTGATTGACTGAGTGCATGAGTGCATGTATGGGTGACTGAGTGAGTGCATGAGTGGTGCATAGGTGATTGACTGAGTGTGAGTGCATATATGGGCGAGTGAGTGTGTGAGTAATGCATGGGTGACTGAATGAGTGTATGAGTGCGTGTGGAGATAAGTGAAAAAGTGGACGGGTGGTGTATGGGTGACTGACTGAGTACATGAGTGCACATATGGGTGAGTGAGTGAGTGCATGAATGGTATATGGATGATTGACTGAGTGCATGAGTAGTGTATGGGTGATTGACTTAGTGCATGAGTGGTGTATGGGTGACTAAATGAATGTCTGAGAGCATGTATAGGTGAGTGAGTGTGTGAAAGGTGTATGTGTGACTGAATGAGTGTACGAGTGGTGTATGGGTGAGTGAGTGAGTGTGAGTGGTGCATGGGTGACTGAATGAGTGTATGAGTGTGTGTATTGGTGAATGAGTGTACGAGTGGTGCAAAGGTGACTGGGTGCATGAGTGCAAGTATGAAAAAGTGAGTGAATGTGTAAGTGGAGCAAGAGTGATTGACTGAGTTCATAAGTCCATGTACAAATGAGTGAATGAGTGCATCAGTGGTGTATGGGTGATTGACTGAGGGCATGAGTGCATGTATGGGTGAGTGAGTGAGTGCATGAGTGTGTGTATGAGTGAATGAGTGAGTGCATGGGTACATGTAAGGGTGATTAAGTGCATGAGTGCAAGTATGAGTAAGTGACAAAAAAACACACTCCTGTCATGTCCATACATGCTGTAGAGAGGTACAGCAACATGTATGTTTAACAAATCGCCATCTCAGGACATACACCTACCCTTTAAATCTCACACTGGCCCCCAACAGCAGTACTGAGAGACTGCGCTTGTACTTTTTAAATCATTTTTGCTGCACATTTTTTGAATTTTACAAATTTGCAGCAACATTTAAAAAAAATACTTTTTAGACCTGTAGGGTCCTTCTGGGGCAACATAAACAAGGCTTCAGGATAAGGGTATTCCTACACAGCCCTCTTTTCTTTTTTTCACTTTTTTTGTGGGACTTGGCTGAAGCTAAGTCCCAAGATGGCTGCCATCGCTTTCTGGTTGAAGTGTTGGCAGCCAAACAGAGCTCTGCCTTTCCCTGCACGATCTCATTATTTTTTACAAAGTCGCCAGGGAGGATCAGCGGCCCTAGAGATACAAATTTGGACTTCCTTTAATTTCTAAAAAACTACTGAACAGGTATACACCAAATAATGAAAAGCACAATCTCTGGAACAAAAGCTACCTTTCTGCCACATTTGGTGTAATACTCTCTAGCAGTTCAGGCTGTAGTCATGTTTAAACCTCCTATGGGAATTAACATGAGAAACATACATTTTTTTTACCCTCCCCCCTTTTTCTCAACCTCCGCTTGATGGATCACCCCAAAACCTTCCATGAACAACAAGAATTACCAGCAATAACTTTCTTGGAAAATTTTGTGAAGATCCGCCAAATGGCCCTAAAGATATAGGCAAAACAAAAAACGCTTTCCCAATAGAAACATGGCCCTAATAATATGCATTGCAGTGAATAGCAGGTTTTGAGGGCCACAAAAAGGAGACTGTATCCAGGGTGCGAACAGATTTTAGTTACAAGTAAATCATTTGTTGATGGTACCATACAATTTTTTCGAAATTATGGTGTGTTCTAAGGTGATGTTACTCTGTGAAAAAATCTTCTGTTGGGATTTCATGAATGATGTTTTCTCTTTGTTTTCCCATAGAGGTTATGTAAGGTGCTCCAGAAGCTAAAATGAGAGCATATTTTTTGTAAATTCACACTATCCTTCTAAGCCATATGAGAATGAAGTCTGACATTCTCAGTAAAACATGTACTTCCAACAGGAACAGCCTGTCAGTTGATTTCCTCGTTTTCTACTACAGCATCCAGAGTGTTCTAAAGAACAACTAGAATGCCAACAGTCATACTTATGACAAAAGTGTGGCACACATGAAACCATCTTGATTGAATCAAAATGGTAAAACGTAAAGCATCTAATTTATAACGTATCAAAATGGTGTGGTTCGTTTTGTCACAGAAATTATGGATAGTGTTGTAGAAAGAAAAATGTGGACATGTTTTAAGTGTGTTCTCAAAATAACTTTCTCTTCTATTTCATTAAAATTTCTGACACACCAATTCTGTGACTCTGCCTGTTTGTGGGTTCCCGGTCTGAGTCAGTTTGATGGTTGGGCTGTTTGCACCTCTCCTCTAGACAGTGACACAAAGGGAGCTGGGGTGTAGCCTGCATATCCTGATGGGCCATCTGTGCTGGGAGGTGGCAGGGGAGTGGTCACTTACAACTGAACTGGCTGTGCCTGCCTTCACACAATACAGTCTCCAAACCCCTGGTGTGTATCTGGGGCCTGGCCTGGGCAAGGCTGGATCTTGTAAACAACAGAGACTTTCCTTTAAAGTAGGCCTACTTCAAAGGCAGAAAGGCGTACAAGTATTAGACACAAAACCCCTAAAAATTATATCACTTCTGGAACCAAGAGGAACCTCTGCCAAGGAGAAGAACTGAGGAGAAGTGCTGTCCCTGTCTGTGACTGTGCTTTGGTGGGCTATCCGGCAGTTGCTGCTTCTGTTTGTGAAAGGGCACAAAGACTGGACTTATTTGTGCATTCCTGCTTGTGAAGAATCTCCAAGGGCTTGAGTTGAGCTTGCCTCCTGGTCTGAAGTCTCAGGGTCATCAAATAGGTCCTCTGCTAACATTTGGACTCTGTGATGAGACTTCAGCCCTGCCAAGTGGTGTCCTATCCAGTCTATGGGCACTTGAAAGGTGAAGTTAGCATACAAGAGCTGAAAATCTGCACACAGAATGCCATGTAGGGAAATTTACGATGCACCATCTGCAGCGCGGCTGGTAAACAACGTGCCGCCGGCCTAGCGGCTAAAATCAATGCTCTGCCTGCATAGCGGCTGGGAAATCTACGCATCTAGCTGGAGAAACGACACGCAACACCCGCCACTGCTGATAACACCACAAACCCCACGCAATGTGGTTTCTAACACCATGCAACAGTATTTTTCTTGCATTGTTTCGGGGCGTCAAAGTCAACCTGACTGTGCCTCATATGGAAATCGACACATCACTCTCTTGCGAGCGAGAAGAAACAACACATCGCCAACCCAACCAGAGAAGAAAATGAAGCACGGGCTCCCTTGTGAGGAAGGAATCAATGCATCGCTGCCTTTTCTGATGCACACTTGCCTGTGCGGCTTTATTTTTTACACCAACAGCTTTCACACTTTTTTCTAAGGATTAAGGCCCTCATTATGACTTTTGCGGTCTCTGAGCGAGACCGCCAAAGCCACAGGCGCCCGCCCTAATATGGTTACTGCAGGATTTCTGCCACATTTAGGGTGGATATCCACTGTGTGTGTTGGTACAAATACTTTACACATTGCTTCTGAAGTTAAGCCTGCCTGCTCGTGCCAAGCTACCAAGGGGGTAAGCGGGGGTTAACTGAGGGTGATTCTCCTTTACCCTGACTAAAGTGAGGGTCCTCGCTTGGACAAGGGGAATCCTGACTGCCAACCAAAGACCCCAATTCTAACAATTGCCTTAACCACAACTGGCATATTTTATTTGTAAGTCCCTAATAAAGGGCACTAGTTGTGCTCAGGGTCTGTAAATTAAATACTAGCATTGAGCCAGCAGCACTGATTGTACTCTTCAAACATGTATCAGGAATGCCACTGCAGAGCCTTTGTCTGCAGTTTCAAACTGCTATTTCAACCTAGCAAGTGCGCATACTTTCCACGCCCAAACCTTCCTTTTTATTACATAAGAGTCACCCCTACAGTAGGTCCTAGTTAGTCTCAAGGGTAGGACGCATTATAATTAAAATGTTGGACATGGACTTTTTAGTTTATTATGTCCAGGTAGTGGAAACCTTTGAAATTCGTTGTCCAATGCTGCAAGACCTACCTCTCCCAAAGGTTGGAATTGCCTTAAAACATCTTTTAAGTGCAATTCCCAATTGGGAACAGAGAAGTTTGGAGTTTAGTGTCTCTGGGATAACAATTTAAAATCACAACTTATGGTGAAGTTGGGTTTTAAACTTTAAGTCTGAAAATGCAACTTTTAGAAAGTTGGTAGTTTCTTACTCTAAACATTCTGTACCTTATCTTAACTCTGAATACATGTCTGGGCTGGGCAGGGTCACAGCTAAACTTTGTGAATTCCCTCTAAACAGCCACAAACACAGGACAACAAACTATGGGCCTGATTCTAACTTTGGAGGACGGTGTTAAACCGTCCCAAAAGTGGCGGATATACCACCTACCGTATTACGAGTCCATTATATCCTATGGAACTCGTAATACGGTAGGTGGTATATCCGCCACTTTTGGGACGGTTTAACACCGTCCTCCAAAGTTAGAATCAGGCCCTATATCTGCATTCATCTGCATACTGATGAGAAGGGGAAGGATTCACACTTGCACTTCAATAGGTGGGGTCTTGCCTCCACACAAAGGACTGATTACCCCCTATAGATAGCCTGGCATACAGGACTAGCATGAAATGAACTCTTGTGCACTTTAGAGAACACCTTTGAGGTTTCCCTGATAGCAAAGTCCTTTTTAGGTATGTGTTTCTGACCCTACCAAACCAGTTTACCTGGGGGTCCCGAGAAGACTCTGCCAGGAGGGACTGCCACTTTGCCAGTTGCTTGGCTGTATAACCTGCTACCTGCTGATTGCTGTGCTGCCAGGGGGACTGCCACTTAGTAACTTGTTCTGCTGGGTTGGCCTGCTGCCTCTGCAGCAATGGGAAACTAAGATTACCCTCTACAACCTTTCTAACCGAAGAAACTACAAAGGCTTGTCGGATTGCACCCTGTTGAGAAAGTTTCAGGGGCATCAAAGACTTTTATCATGCTCAGGCCGAATACTTTCTGTGACCCAGTGTTGTGCTATAGGTTTAGACCCAGGTGCATCATGCCCCAAGCCAACGCTCTTTACAGCCCAGCGTCAGCTGTTGTTGTCTGCAGCCTCATCATACTTTCAGCCACGCTCTTCTGCCATCTGAAATTGGCCGCACTGTGACTATGGGGATGCTGCAGCTCTGAGCAACACAGATGAGCGCCAACCTCCACATCACATAGTAGACCTAGATCTCCATGTTTAAGAGGTGAGCACCGCCCATTTGCTGTGGGAGCCCAGTGCAATGGGTGCCCTGCTGACGACAGTCCCGCTCCTCTGGGAAAAGAAGTAAACACAGCAGGGTCCTGAGTGACAGCGGTGCAATGCTTTGGAACATTCCACCCTCTGAGGGGAGCACCAATCATAAGATCCCAAAGGGCCTCCTCCAGCGGAGTGTAGCCTGCATATCCTGATGGGCCATCTGTGCTGGGAGGGGGGGAGGAGTGGTCACTTACACCTGAACTGGCTGTGCCTGCCTTCACACAATACAGTCTCCAAACCCCTGGTGTGTGTCTGGGGCCTGGCCTGGGCAAGGCTGGATCTTGTAAACAGCCTCCTCCAGCCGCCGCTTGTGTTTTTCCTTGCCAAAACTGAAAGGCACCATAGTGTGATGACCTATGCAGTCCTAGTATTTGTGTTGGGCCCTGGATCGTAACTGCAACCGGGAGGGCTCTCCATTTACCCATTGATCAATCAATTCCAAAGCACTCTCAGCACTAGGCACTATAATTACACTGCTTTCCTGACAGATTAGGATTTTGCTGAATCTCTGATGGGGTCGTACATTCCAGAAGAAAAGTACACCAGCGTTTCCCACATGCACTGAACTGTATATTTTGAAAGGCTATAATTTAAAAAGTAGTGATTGTATTTTTTCCATTTTGGTCAGATAAATATTATCTACTTTTCTAAACCAGTGTGGAGGCTTTGTGTGGTGTCTTTGACTATGTTACTGTAACCAAGTATTACAAAAATACTGTACACTTTGGGGGTTATTACAACTTTGGAGGAGGTGTTAATCCGTCCCAAATGTGAGGGATATACCACCAGCCGTATTACGAGTTCCATAGGATATAATGGACTCGTAATACGGCTGGTGGTATATCCGTCACTTTACCGCCACTTTTGGGACGGATTAACACCTCCTCCAAAGTTGTAATAACCCCCTTTGCCTCTTAAGTTAAGCCTGACAGCTCTGTGCCAAGCAACCAGATAGTAGCACAGTTTAATTTAGGTTGTGTATTTGACGTACCCTGACCAAGATTGCATTCCCTACTTGCACAGGGTGCATACCTCTGCAGACTAGAGACCCAATTTCTAACAAAGAGCATAAGTTACATTACACAAGAACCCATTTTGGTTTTAGACATGTGGAGATTAAGGGCCAGATGTATCAAATGATTTTGCATTCTCAAACGGTGCAAATTACAAAATTCCACAGTTTGCAAATGCAAAATTGCCTTTCATGATTTATGAAAGGAATTCGCAGTGCAATTTTAAGGAATCACAAAAATAGTGATTCCTTAAAATTGCGACTCCATTTATTTGATTCTCTAAATAGGAAATCGCAAAAAGGGAATTCCTATTTGCAAATTCAAAGCACATGTATCACGCATTTCCTCAATGCGAATTGGCCATTTAGGAAATGCAATTACCACCAAATCCAATTTGGTGGTAAGCATGTGCAATTTTTAAAAAAACTTTATAAATGCATTTTTAAAAATGACATGTAGCACACACATACCCCTAGGGCATGTGTGCGCTTCGCATGCCTGCAAATATTTGTTTTGGGGTGCATCAAAGGGGGCCTTAGGCCCCCAGCACCCTGGGGTTTGCATTACCTAATTTGCTAATTCCTAACTGGATTTCGCAAATTAGGTAATGCAAAACCATTCACACCTATGGGCCTACAGGCCCATAGGGATGAATGGAGTCCCATTCCCTAATTGTGATTCTGTAATAGCGATTGCGAATTTTAAGAAATCGCTATTACTGACTCGCAATTTATGTACATCCCATTTTGTATTTCTTAAATAGTGATTTCTTAAAATTCGCTATTCGAAAATGCAAACCGGGAGCTTGATACACCTGGCCCTAAGTGATTTACTCAGAATCACAGATTGATGAGCTAATGCCAAAACTCAAACCTGGCTCCCCAGTTGCAAAGTCTGCAGCTCTGGCCTTAATGCCACATCCTTTCCCCCAAGTGTAACAAGTAATAAAACCATCAACTGGATAAAAAACATAAAGATAGCAAATAGTTTAAAAGTGCTTTGTAGCTGTTTGAGGACTCACAAAATATATCCTCATTTCAGTTTTTTAGAGCACTAACCATAATTTCTATGGGAAGACCATCTCATTTTTATAATTTTTAAGGAAATGCTTTAGGTATTACAGTTTTGAGTGCATCAATATGACATCAGGCGTGCCACACTTTTGTATTGAATAAATAATGTTAGCAATCTAGTTGCTGTTAGAATACTATAGGGAGGCATAGGTCAGGGGCACGGACTCAGATAATTGAGGGAAGGGAGGAAGGCGCAGAGGCAAAAAGTTAACCATGCTGGGCAAGCAGGATGGACAGTGGCAGCACAACAGATCATGGAGGGCAGGGGGAAGGGTGGCAAGGGCAACAAACCAACCATGCAGGACAGGCAAGAGAGGCTGTGGCAATATAACAGACCACTCAAGGCAGAAGGAAAAGGCAGAGTAAATGCAACCATACATGCTAACAGACCTGGTGCTGAATCCTTTGTGTCACAATGATGATCTATATGTGACAGGTTATTCATTATACTGTATGAAGCTCTAACAAGTTAACTGTAAAGTTGTGCACTGAAAGCCTCTATTAGAGTGCACTTTTTGTAGACTAGTGATCTCATTTGGTACAGCTATTTTATTCTAAGTATAATCATTCATTTTGATTCCATGTGCTTCCTAATGATGTAAGCAAAAAGAAAAGATGATGGACAGAATGCTGAACAATGCACACATTCACCCCCAGTCACAAAGATCTGGGTTTCATTCATTGCTTTTTTGACCACCACACCACCCCAGTTTGGGCCATATGCAAATCAGTCTTGACTCTGTTGTTCATGAGAACAGTCGAGCCCGAACTGCCAAGCCAGGTCTTCCATGGACCGAAAACAAGCATCCTAGGACTGGTTTAAGGGTATCACTCTTCATAAGCTGGGCTAGCTTGAATCCAGTGCTGCAGTGAGCACAGGACCCCCGTCTGGGCATACCCTTCCCACTTAGGGCTAGAAAAGCAAAAAGACCAGATGATGAACGGAATGCTGAACAATGGAAAGATTCACCCCCAGTCACACAGATGTGGGTTTAATCCATATGTTTTTTGCCCATCACGCCACCCCAATTTGGACCCAGCCATATGCAAATCAGTCTTGACCCTGTTAACCATGAGATCAGTCCAGCCCAAACTGCCAAGCCAGATCCTCCCTATAACAGCTGAATTTCTACGGTTTGGTGAGTGTAAAATCTGAACCGAGAGGTTACAGGGAGGTTATAGTTAGGTTCAGATTTTACAAGCACAAAATCACAGAAGATCAGCTGTTATAGTTATATACTTCAAGTAACTATAACTCGTGCCTAAAGGTAACTATCTCTCGCACCCTCACCATACACAGTTTTCATGTCAATAAGTTATTATAAATGTTACAGTGAAATTACAAATAATGTCAAAGAAGATGTCATGAGTAATGTAATAACTGCTGGGGTAATTAGCAGTGCAATGGTGCAAGTTATAGTTAGCTTAGGGCACAAGTTATAGTTACTTGAAATAACTCCAACTATAAGAGGTGAATTTCTATGCTTTTGTGTGTGTAGAATCAGAACCTAACTATAACCTTCCCTGTAATCTTAATTTTTTTAATACATTTCCATGGTTCTTTTAATCCTATTTCCTAACTATAACGTCCCTGTAATCTTTGTTTTTGTCAGTGAATTTCTATGTTTTTTTTTTAACTTAATTACTATACACTAATCCAACCACTGCGACTCATGGCCTTCGGCTGTGCGTAGCGGGGATGGCCAGGCCCTCAACCAACCACCTATAACCACCCAACCCTGCACTGTGGACGGCTTTCAGACATGCATGGCAGGGGCAGAAATGGGGTCTTTAGTTGACAGTCAGTTCACACCCTGCCCATGTAGAGACCCTCACTCTAGTCAGGGTAAGGGAGATACATAGCTCAGATAATCCCTGCTCAACCCTTTGATAGCTAGGCACAAGCAGTCAGGCTTATCTCAGAGGCAATGTGTAAAGTATCTGTACAAGCACACACTGTAACCCAGTGAAATTACCACAAAAGGACTCCATGCTGGTTGTATGATGGAACCATGCATGGGGAAACCACGCATGCCTGAACAACACGTTCAGAACAACCACTGTGGTGTTTCCACGCATACCTTTAGTACGCATGCCTTTACAATGATTTTTCATTGTAAAGGCGTGCCTAGTAAAGGCATGTGTCGAAACGACATGAATTGTTGTCGCATGCCACCTCCCATCCTAAAAACAGAAGTACCATGACCTCCACCCTTAAAAACTACCCCAATACACCCACCCACCCTGAGCCCCAAAACCAACCCCCAACTCAAAACTAAAACAACCTAACCCTAAAAACAAAATTACCCCATCACTCCACCCCACCCCTAAAAACAAACGTACCTCGACCCCCCACCTTTAAAAACTACACCAATACCCCCACCCACCCTGAGCCCTAAAACCAACCCCACCCCCAAAAATAAAACTACCCAACCCCTAAAAATAAAATAACCCCAACCCCATCCCTAAAAACCCGCCCCCTGCCTGCCCTGAACACAAAATTACCCCAACCCCCCTAGCCCCGCCCCTAAAAACCAACCCCTGCTCTAAATACAAAATTACCCCGACCTCCCCACCCCTAATAACCTGCCCCCACGCCCCCTAAATACAAAATTACCCCAACACCCTACCCCGCCCCTAAAAACCCGACCCTCCACCTGCTCCCAACACAGAATTACCCCAACCATTCACCCCGCCCCTAAAAAACCGACCCCCTCCCACCTTAAATATAAAATTACCCCAACCCCCCACCCCTGCCCCTAAAAACTCGACCCACCACCTGCTCTGAATACAAAATTACCCCAACCCCCACCCCGCCCCTAAAAACCCGACTTCACCCACCTGCCCTGAATACAAAATGACCCCAACCCCCATCCGCCCCTTAAACCCGATCCACACCCGCCCCAAATACAAAATGACCCCAACCACCAACCCTAAAAACTCACCCCAACCTGCCCTGAATCCAAAATTACCCCAAACCCCACCCCGGCCCCAAAAAATCCAACCCCCCCACCCATCTTAAATATAAAATTACCCCAACCCCCCACCCCTGCCCCTAAAAAACCCAACCCCTGCCTGCCCTAAATACAAAATTACCCTGACCCCCACCCCTAAAAACCCACCTCTGCCCTAAATACAAAATTACCCCGACCAACCCACCCCCACTCCTTATATTCCACCCCACCCGCCCTAAATACAAAATTACCCCAACCACCACCCCTAAAAATCCACCCCCCACTGCACCAAAAACACAATTACCCAAACCCCCAAATACAAAATTTCCCTGACCCCCACACCCTGCCCCTCAAAACCCGACCCCTCCACCCACCCTAAATGCAAAATTACCCCACCCCTAAAAACCCAACCCCTCCACCTCCACTAAATGCAAAATTACCCCGACCCCTCACCCCCACCCCAAAAAAATAATAACCCTGGCCCCCGCCCTAAAAACCATAGTACCGATTTTCCCACTGCCACCCCTTAAAAAATAAATAATAACCTAGCCATCCCAACCCCTTCGCTTCCCGCCCCACCCCTAAGAACTACCCCCAACCCTGCCCCACTTACCTGACTGCGTCTTCTCCCGATGGATCTTCCTTTTTCTCTGCCTTAACCCCACATGTGCGTTGTTCAGCACATACATGATTAAGGCAGAGAAAAAGGCCTGCGTTGTTCAGGCAAGCGTTGTTCCGCTTGCGTGAACAACGCAGGCGTGGTTCTGAATGCGTTGTTCCTGATATTCCCCTCCATGCCAGTTTAGAAAATAGCCAATATTTATCTAAATCAAACACAACCAAAATGACAAAAATCCAACAAACACAAACAAAGATATTCATTTTTAAAATTAAAAAGAGTCTTAATACATAGAAATCAATAGATGTGTTGTTTTAAACCAAAGTTCATGATATGTGTAAAAAAAAAGCTGCACGGACAAGCGCACATCAGAAAAGCAAATGATGCGTAAATTCCTTACTCACAAGTGAGGCTGTGCAGTGATTATTTCTCCGCCGGGTAAGCGATGCGTTGATTTTCTTACAAACAGCCTTGGGTCTGTGCGGTGATGTTCAGGAATTTGACGCCCAGGGACGATGTGTGGAAAATCTAGATGCACAGCAGCAAAGAATCCGTGCTGAGCTGATGATGCGTTGATTTCCCCGGCGCTGCGACCATTTTTCAGCTGTAGTGTGGGCAATGCATCGGTTTTTCTGCTGCTTGGCTCTGGCATGTGGATTTCCACTCAGGTTCCGTCAGCCTTTCCTTCCAGGGGCCCAGGGACTGATGTGGCACCACTTGGCAAGTGAGGGGGTCTCAACAAAAGAGCCCAGGTGCTGGCAGATGAAGTCTGTGATGTCCCTGAGACTTCTTAACCGGAAGAAAGCTCAGTCCAAGCCCTTGGAAAATCTTCACAAGCAGGATACACAGCAAAGTCCAGTCTTTTCACTCTCAGGGCAGGCGTAGCAGCAGCAGGCCAGCATAGCAACACTACAGGCGGAGTGGTAGGTCCTTCTGAATCATCCAGCTCTTCTCCCTGGCAGAAGAGCCACTTGTTCCAGAAGTGTTCTGCAGTTGTGGGGTCAGCAGTCCAATACTCATACTCATTTCTGCCTTTGAAGTAGGCAAATTTCAAAGAAAAGTCTTTGTGGTACACAGGACCCCTCCTCTTCCTTGCTCTGCCCTAGACACAATCTAGGGGGTTGGAAACTGTATTGTGTGAGGCAGGCACAGCCCTTTCAAGTGCAGGTATCAGCTCCTTCCACCCACTCTAGCCCAAGGCGACTCACCAGGATATGAAGGACACACCTCAGCTCCCTTTGGGTCACTGTCTAGAGTGAATTCACAAACAGCCCAACTGTCAGTCTGACCCAGATGTGTATTCAGCAGCCAAGCAGAGGCACAGAATGGTTAAGCAAGAAAATGCACATGTTCTAAAAGCACCATTTTCAAACAGACAATCTAAAAACCAACTTTACCAAAAGATGTATTTTTAAATTGTGAATTCAGAGACCCCAAACTCCAAATTTCTATCTGCTCCCAATGGCAAACTGTACTTGAAAGAGGTTTAAAGGCAATCCCCATGTTAACCTATGGGATGGATAGGCTTTGCAATGGTGAAAAACAAAGTTGGCAATATTCACTATCAGGACATTTAAAACACATCAGTACCTTTAAAATACACTGCACACTGCCCATGGGGCTACCTAGGGCCTACATTAGTGGCGACTTATATGAAGTAAAAAGGAAGGTTTGGGCCTGGCAAGTATGTTTACTTGCCATTTCGAACTGCCAGCTAAAGACTGCACTCACAGACACTGTATTGGCAGGTCTGAGACAAGTTTACAGGGCTACTCATGTGGGTGGCACAAACAGTGCTGCAGGCCTACTAGTAGCATTTGATATACAGGCCCTGGGCACCTCTAGTGCACTTTGCTAGGGACTTACTACTAAATCAAATATGCCAGTCATACAAAAGCCAGTTATCAATACAATTTAGGCAGAGAGCACTTGCACGTTAGCACTGGTTAGCAATGCCCAGAGTATCAAAACCAGCAAAAACGAATTACAGCACAGGATCTAAAAATAGGAGGTTAGAAGCACAAAGTACAGGGAAACCGTGCCACAAGCTTCCAGTATTAACAGTTGGCCACAGGGCCTGACCACCGGCCAGATCCTGCAGACAACCCCTGTAACTAGTCAACACAAGTGCCGCAAATGGCCTGGGTTTGGCCCCGGGCCTATCTCTCTGTGTATAACAATAGGTGTCAGAATGTGTCTCCGGTATGAGAGTGGGTATGACAGATCTGTCTGGGTGTGAGAGTGGGTGTGAGAGGGTCTATGTTGGTGTGAGAGTGGGTTGGAGAGTAGGTGTGAGAGGGAGTCTGGAAGTGAGAGTAGATGTGAGAATGTCTCTGTGAGTGGGTGTGTGAGTGTCTGTGTGAGTCTGTGAGTGAGTGTGTGAGTGTCTGTGTGGTTCTGTGAGTGAGTGTGTGAGTCTCTTAGAGTGTCTGTGAGTGAGTGCGTGAGTCTCTGAGTGGATTTGTGAGTGGGTGTGTGAGTCTCTGAGTGGGTTTGTACGTAGGTGCATGAGTGTCTAGGTGTGCCTGCGAGTGGGTGTGAGTGTCTGAGTAGGTCTGTGAGTGGGTGTATGAGTCTCTGACTGTGTCTGTGAGTGAGTGTATGAGTTTCTGAGTGGGTCTGTCAGTGAGTGTATGAGTTTCGGAGCGGGTCTGTGAGTGAGTGCCTGAGTCTCTGAGTGGGTTTGTGAGTGGGTGCGTAAGCCTGAGTGGGTCTGTAAGTGAGTGCATGAATGTCTGAGTGGGTCTGTGTGTGGGTGCTTGAGTATCTGAGTGGGCCTAAGTGGGTTCATGAGTGTCTGAGTGAGTGATTAAGTGCATCTGTGAGTAGGTGTGTGAGTGTCTGTGTGGGTATGTGACTGACTTGGCCACAAAGGAACCTCACCTGACCTTTTACGCAACAGGAGTCCACAGCTATGCACAAAAACTCTACCCAAGAAGAGTTATTTATACTTCATCGGTGTAATGTAGCACAAGGAAATGTCACAAGTGACCTTGCTGTGTTGAGGCAAAATGATTGTTTGTGTTGAGTCTTTCACCAGAATTCTGTGTTAACATTAATCCTTCTATAGAGAGGCCAGTAAGACTACAAAGACATAAGTCTCCGCCAGTCTAGGGTTTTTCCTCTTATCTACGTGACTTAAGCATTTCTTTGTTTTGTGGAGATGTCCTCATATTCCTCAGCATCAAGAACGCGCAACCATAATCAGCGGGAAACGCACTGAAGTGTTGGACAGTGATGGCCAAGCAGGCGCAGCTTCCATGTTGACTTGCATATTTGCATACCTGTAGCAATTCAAAGGGACAACCATGGACTCTAGGGGAGGGGAGCTGCGTGGCCCCCCACCCCAGGCCGATTTTTTCCCCCCACTTGCATGAAGGATCTGTCCCCTATACATACAAATTTGTTTTTCATTTGATAACGAGAAAACTACTGAACACATTTACACCAAATCACAAAAAGGTTGCTTTCTGGACCAAAAGTTAGCTTTCTGCCAAATTTGGTTTAAAAATCCATCCAGTGGTTCAGACATTTTTGCTGATCAAAGCCCCTATGGAAATTACCATGGGTAAAACACGTTTTGGGACCCCTCTCTTTCTCAGCCCCCAGCTTCACCAATCACCCCAAAACTTTCCAGACAGAAAGCTGATGTAAGACATGAGCGTCGTATTTTTTTAAAAACAATTTGTGAAGATTTGTGGACCTGTGCCAAAGATATAGGCAAGTAAAAAAACGTTTTTTCTATAAAAACTAGGTCCTAAATATAACTACCTAGTGGTGATCGCCACTAGGTTTTGTATATATATATATATATATATATATATATACACATAGCTATTGATTTCTCTCTCTCTCTCTCTAACTATATATATATATATATATATATATATATATATATATATATATACACACACATACATACATATATATGTTTATATATACACTTTTATATACACACACACATATCACACAAGTGTACATATATACATTCATAGATACATATGTATAAACACACACACATAAACTTACCTGGGATGTAATGCTACCTGAAAAGTATTAAATATAATATATATTTTTTTTTACAAAAGATCACTTACCTAGCTTGTCACTTCAACTCCCAGCTGTTCCAGCAGGTCCTGCTCCCGGGTGATTATGTCAGGCCAGAGGTGCGTTACTTGCTGCTGGGTGCGGGATACCCTGGTGTGGAAGTGTATGCAGTGCTGCACTCTCCTTCACCTCATCCGATGCTTCATTAGGCCGTAGCCCTGGTCAGGCCTGCTGCCAGAATAAGGGTGAGGTGCTGCGGCGCAAAATTTAGCACCACCACCCGTGCCTCACTAAAAATGTGGCTGGATGTCACATCTCTTGCTGCTGCTGGCCGACTAGGTGCGCTGCCTGCCTCTGCCATAGTTCAGCAGTTATGCGGTTGTACTTCTTTACATACTACAAAATGCTGTTTGTGAATCAGGCCTCTGGTGTCCACTATGAGGTGTGCCCAATAAAATGAGCATTGCCCTCCCCTGTTTCCATTCCCCTTACATAAACTAAATGGGCTGGTCTCAACACAGACCCTTTTAAGGTAGTAAGTTCCTCTGCCCACCCCAACTGTCCTTCTTGAGCTAATGGTGATTATATGCCCCACACCCATCTTATCCTGTCACCAGTCCTCAGCCATTGTCCTACTCTAGGAGCAGTTTTCACAGCTCTTTAATGCCAAGCACTGCTGCACAGCTGTTTGTGAATGCATGTGTACATCGGTAAGCATAGATTTACTACTATTAATCTACATATATGTATCTTTATGATATGTATATCTTCAAGGTATGGAGACGTGGAAAATAATACATTTATACTTACCTGTATATACTTACCCTTGACAATTATTACGGTAGTCGATATTTTGGTCACAATATTTTGCTGGGCTGACTTTTTGTCATTGCTATTCAGACACAAAAGCTAGAAACTACTCTTAGAAAATGCTTTCTAAATCAGACCTGGACATTCAGGAGTAACTGACTTTTAAGACAGGAGTGAGACACAAATAGTCACATAAATCGTGCTCCTACTCCCTGAAATAATTCCCTTGCAATCAATCAAACAAATCAGAGCTGCAGGTCTTTCGCCCCAAGCATCTTTGATTGTAACAACTATCGATCGAACACGTCCGAAAACGTTCTTTCACAGCCGATGTAGGAGTAATATGTGGGAGACAAAACAAGAGTTTTGTATTACAAGGTGTTGTATTGTGCTTCGTTTAGCGAGACCAGCGGTGTAATGGTGCTAAGAGAAAGTAAACGGAAACCATTTCTCACATATTGTCCTAGAATAATTATTCAAATTGCCATTATTAAATAAATCATGTCAGAGACTGTGTTCACTGATTAGAAGTTTTGAGCTTGGATGGTTTTCTGAAAAACAACCCAAGACATATTATTAGAACAGAGCGGATCTTTGCAGGGACTTCCAGATTTTCATATCCCATGCATTGTTGTGATAGAAGTGAACATGCAGTTCATGAAGCGTGAATAGTTACCATGGCAACTCAAACATCCTACCACATGCATAAACACAGTAAGAAATGAGAAGTCAGATGACAGAAATTATAGCAATTTTGTATTAGGAAGAAAGGTATTCGCATTGACAAAACAGGTTCATAAATACAGTCCAAAGGGAGAGGTCAGAAAATCGGGTACGAAGCAACAGAAGAGAAAGGTAGAAGGCACTGAGAAAAATAATTTCTTGTATTTTAAAAAATATTATAAAGAACCCACGCTCCTTGGAAAATGGAGAGCATAGAGGGGAATCCAGAGGGCAATATGAGAGAGAAGCATAGAGAGGAAGCGAAAAAGAAAGAAAGGATAGGAGTGTGGATAAAGGGGAGAGAAAACAAAGTAAAATAAGATAGAACAGGAAATGAAAAATTGGGAATGAACGGGCAGCAAAAGAAGAAATGGGAAATGAAGGAACGAATGGATTCAGGAAGGGGGAATAAAAATCCACTAAAGCAGAAAATGGGTGGGATGGAGGAATGAAGGAAGCAGGGAAGGAGAGAGAAAAAATGGGGAAGGAAAGAGTAAGTGAAGAAGAAATTGGTAACGAAGGAACAAATTAATTGAGGAACAATTGAAAAAAATGCACTGAAGCAGGAAGATGTAGGAAGGAATGAATGATGGAAGAAAGCAAAGAAGTGTAAAGAAGAAAATATGAAGGAAGGAAGAGTATAGCAATAAAGGAATGAAGAGAGGGTTGCAAGGAGAGACGAAGGGACGGAGGAAAGGAAGGAATAATAAAAAGGGGCAAATGAATCGTGGCAATGCAGACAGGAAGATATATTAATAACCAGAGAAAGTAGGATAATGATAAAAAGTGAGAGGTTTAACGTAGAGAGCAGAGCGAATGAGCCAGACGGCGGCCGATGTATCAGTAAAATTGACTGAGGAAACAAAGTGTCCATTAAAAGGAGAATGGGTGACCACAGAAAGTGAAAGGAAGGCGACCGTTACCAAAAAAGGGCATGTGAATAAAATTGCAGAAAATAGAACCGAAGTAAAAATGCTTTTAGTATATTGAGCTGCAAGTGTTATTGTTTGAAAGATAAATCCTTTATTTACTAGAATGCCGACCAGGAGGCCCGCGGTGCCCATTCCATCCTTCCCAAGGTCAAGCCGATTGCTCTCATTCATGCTGGCTGATAACCTTCCTGCGGATGGGAGGGACACTTCGGGGTGACCTTGGGTTCAACTACATCGTTTCACTGGGATTTGCAAAGACGCGGCTGCCCTAGTGGATTAGTAGTCGTCACCTCAGTTACACGATTACCATGATAGTTTCACAAGGACGTCTCATCTCCAAGGAACTGAATGACGAGTCCGCTTTGAGGCACTGGGGCACTGACAGAGGCATTGTTTTACATTTCCTTAATGTGACTTCAGAAAGGGCAGCCATAGCACGTGAACGTGCCCCATTTGAAGCGAATAAACACTGACAGCCCTTACATTCTGTCAGGTCTTCACGAGTGACGCATCCATAATTCGAACGACACCAGGTTACCGTTGTGGCAGTGTATGCTAATGTGGAGTTGGCCCAAGCGATGTTCCTCTTTACCTTGGAAATTAATGTAAGCTCTGTCGCACTATCAGATAATGCAGCAACAAACCAATTAACATGTTCTGCTGCACAGTTACCTTTCCTGCTCCAAGATAATCTAATGCGTTTGTGATATATAGCATAGCGCTTCATGGGTCTACTTTTTTTTTTTTTTTTAACTTTTATATGCATATTTTAATGCTCATTAACTTGAAAAATTGATAAAAGAATTTATGTAAAAAAGAGTTATATAGAGAAAAACAGCTTCAATATCTTTCATGTGGGAGATTTCATTTGGTGACGTATCTAAAGCGGAAACTGACTTTTACTAAATCTTATTGTACGGATATTCAGACATGGCACAAAGCAAGAATGGTTTGGAAGTTTTAGAACATTTCTTTGCATCTACTTACACTGCAAGTCAACGTAACTAATGCATGACATGTGGAACTAGAATGGTGTCATGCTGCAAAAGTAAAACATCGCTTACTTGTAACAACAGATTTGCAGCTTGAGATTATCTAGTGTATATTCAGATGTTTTTCCAAAACCAACCACTCGATGTGAAACTAGACTGGACCTGTATAAAAGTAGAACGGCCTCAAGCATTAACCATATACTAACAGGTAACAACAACACACAAAATGTGGTGTTCACTGTTGTCAGTGGAGTTATTTGGAACACCATGGTGGAAAACAAGCAGTCTCTGTATTATGAAAAGTATTTGAAGATTCACTTCATGAATCCAGTTTGTCAAAAAAATCTTGAAGATAATGGAGCAAACTAGTATGAAATCAAATAGTTATATTCTTCATAAGTAATTATAATCCAGCTATTTAAAGCTTTTCAATGTTGATTTCAAGTGAATCCATACCACAGATGCTGCATAAAGACGCTGTTTTAACAGGTTGTCCCACCAACTCCATATTGGTTGTCTTTTCTTTTTCTCCCAGGTTACTTATTTGTAGAAAGGGGTCTGATCACCTGTCCACCCCGCAAGTGCCACAAAGCCAGTGCAGTCCTGGGGGTGTGGTTCTAAATGGCTTAGCCCACCGGGAAGTGGAGGAACTGCGTGACAGAGGGAAACAGCCAGAAATGAATGAAATGGAGATGTTGTTCCCTGATTTCCATCCTCAAGCTTCTCAGAATAAGGGAACCGTGGTAGGTGAAATCTTTAATGCTTAGTGACATCTGTGCTGACGGACACGTCCATGCAACTTCCATATGTTCCACTCCCATACACAAATCTGTTCTTGTTTTTTATTTTTTGTTTGTTTGTTATAACATGAACAATTCAATAGATTTGCAGGTTCTAAGCACTGTAACTAACAGGTGTTAACTTTTTTTTTTTTAAAACATAGTTTATTGTTTTCATAAACATAAGAAACAATGGAGATCACATAAGGCATATATGGTTTTACATGTGTATTTTTCACCAATTTTTATGCTATTACATTTTGTATGTCTTTACATATCGACTCTTTTGTCTTTAAACTGTCTCGTTCAGTATGTCATATATGGTGGACTACGTGCATTATCGCGTTGGCGTTTTCAAGTTTTTATGTCACCTTGTGTTCTTGACATCGAACATTATTCTTAACTACCAACTATTGACCACTAATCAGACATCTCGGCGTTGAGGATACATTTTCTATCGCTGCATCCTTGACTGTTATCAATTATTATACATTATTGATGTATGTGAGAGAAATTTCTGGGGGGGTGGGGACGTTTCGTCAATTTTAGTAAGTACTTAGTGATTATTATCTAATGGGTATCATTGGGATGCATCCTCGTCATGCCCATCTTTATCCAACGATGTGAGTTTTTCTACTAATTCATCCCATTCCTGGGCCATTGGGTATTTCCTCCGTCTGGCATTTTCTTCTCTTCTAAGAGCAACTCCTTCTGCTTTACCCCATTCTATTACCTCCGCCCTCCATTGGCTCACCGTGGGTGCTGTCGTGGCTTTCCATCTCCTAGTCAGTAGGCGTTTAGCCAATAGGAGTGCTAGGTTTATCCATCTAGAGAGAACTTTCTTTTTTTAGGGACGCGGGAGCATTCCCAATATACATGTCTCCATTTTACAGTATATAGTCTTCCCTGCTAATGTATTTAGGGAGTTGGTTATATTTTCCCAGTATTCAGAGATGGCATGGCAGTTCCAGAGCATGTGTGTGAGTCTCGCTTCCTCCTCTCTGCATCGAGGGCACGTTGAGGGAAGTTCTGGGTATAAGATATGTAGTCTGTGTGGGGTAAGATATGCTCTGTGGAGTATAGCATATTGAATGAATTTAAATCTTGTATTACTTCATGGGCCTACTTGATGCTTTAAACCTGCAAAGAGTTTCGATTCTCCAACCTAATGGTGCTCTATTTATTTAGGATACACATAGGTGTACACAAATGTGTGTAACGACCCCTTACAGAAGTCTGAGTTTAAACAACAGACCACAGGTTGAGTGAATCATTTGCTGATACTTTCTGCACAATTCGTCAATATCACATATTTATTGTATGTATACAATATGTAGCAAAAATGGCAAAGCATACAAAGAAATTCGACGTCTTATAATTTAAGCGCAAAAATGAAATCCAAACGAATGTATGTGTCCTTCCACTGTTAAAGATCTCACATACTAAACTGTATTGCAACATTTGTGTACTTGGGCGCACCATCACACTGATACTGCCTTAGGGATGTAGTACAAGATGTGCAAAAGATAAATACTTTCGTTCTGTTTACATGGGGTATCGTTTATTAATATTGTATGTGTTTTGCAGAGCGCTGATTATGCTACCTCACAGGGACTTCAGAGCATGTGTCCGATTTATGATAGAAAGATGTCTGTAATCAAAAAATGGGACAAGATGGCACCCACCCGAGTTTGTGACAATCTTAAATTGACTTCAAGTAGTTCCCATCTGAAGGCCAATCTGCTAAACTTATGGAGCCGAAGTTGTGTTTTAGGGGTATACTGAAGAGTCTTTATGACTCTGAAAAGGAAATAGGTTGGGCAACAGGACACAGTACCAACTGGCAGCTTTATCCCAGTTGTATTTAGGGAAGGGCCCAAAAATGTCCAATGTGGTTAATTAAGGACCGTCTTTTGTCCTGCATTAAATTCCCAAAGAAGGAAGAAAAGGCTCCCTAAGCCCTCAATATCCATGATTCACAAAGGGAGGGAGTGAGTTCAGAGAGCACTGACCCATAAGAAAGCCTCTTGACAAAATGGGGCCAAAGAGGCAGAACCAGTGATAGGGGTACCACTTGATCCAGTTGACCTTCACCCTTCTCCAGCTCTGTGAGAGCCCCCTAGGTAAGTTCCTGAGAGGTGGGTCAGTGAGCAGCTGACACCCACTCACCATTGACAGCCATGCATCCCAGTGACTGGAAAACAGCAAATAGGTACACCTGAAAGCTTGCAGTTCTGGATCTGATCCTGAACCGGTTTCCATATAGTCCTGCCATCGTTGTGAGGTCCTCATGCCGTCATTGTGCTCCTTAGCTGTGCCTTTGCCTTTCTGCTCTCTCCCTCACTATTCATCTGTCACTATTATTTGTACCTTTAGCACCTCTATGCCCCTGCTCCAGGTGTGGCACAGAGAGACATCAGGAATTCAGCGAGGCAAGAGGTAAAGGACGTTAGAGGAGACTGAGAAGCAAGGGACACAGAAAGGAGATACATGGGTGCTACAGGGCCCAGAGACGCACAACACTCAATACACGGGGCTCATGCCTCGGATGCCCCTGCCTTCCACTGCCCCGTCCTCCCTCTGCTTCTGGTATCGTGATGTGGGCCCCTCAATTTCACTGTATATCATAACAAATGGCTTAGAATAGGACTGGAAGCAGTGCTTAGTTTGTAAAAGAGTAAGAGAAGGGGCACAATTTTTTCTCAAAAGTCCTATGTTATCGCTACCAAATGGCAGAGTTGTTGAATACCAAGGCTGTCTGGTCTTGATTTCACCTCATTTCTTTTTCATATTCCACCAGACACTTTCTGCCCCATTTTCTCATTCTTAAACGTGCTTTTTCATCCTTGCTTTCTCCATTAGTCACTGCTTTTCTTTCATTCTTTTCATCTGCCTCCCTCATCCTTTGCTGCCTTCTCCGTCATGTTTTGGGTCGAAGTCTGATAGTTAAATATAAGTACCTATCCCCCTAAAAAGTGTATAGATGAGCCCCACCTGCAACCACCACCTCAATTTAAGCACTGGCCAGGGGGACATTGATGCAAGACACGCCTTTTGTTTCTTTCCCTTATTACTCGCACAACATTTCTTTTACTTTATACTAAATAATTATATATATAGATATATATATATATTTGCAAGGTAGTTTTGAAAATTGTGTGAACATTCGCCAAACGGTGCAAAAGTTATTTGCAAAACAAAAATGCTTTCACTCTCGCACACATATGTGTGTGTGTGTGTATGTGTATATACATATATATATATATATATATATATATATATGTTTTTTTTCTTCCCTTAAAAAAAAAAAAAACAAAGGTTACAGGGACGTTATAGTTAGGCTCACATTTTAAATGTACAAAACCATAGAAATTCACCTGTTCTCCCCTAACTATAACTCATTCCCTAAGGTAACTTTAACTCGTGCTGTCGCCATGCACTGCTAATCACACCATAAATTACAGCACTCATGATATCTTTGATTACATCGTTGATAATGTCACTGTAACATCTGCAGTAAAGTTATTGGTCAGATAACTGTGCGTGGCAGGGACACGAGTTTCTTAGGGTATGAGTTATAGTGGCCTGAGATAAATCTAGCTATAACAGGTGAATTTCCATGGTTTTGTGCATTTAAAATGTGAGCCTAACAATACCGTCCCTATAACCTTTGTTTATTTTGGTGAATTTCTATGTTTTTTTTTAAATTCTATTTCATAACTATAATGGCCCTGTACTTTTTTTTCAGTGAATGTCTATGTTTTCTTTAACATTTATTAATTTTCATTGCTATACGGTAATCAAACCACCGCTGCACATGACCTTTGGCTGTGCACAGCGGTGCCTGGCCAACCCCCTATAAGCACCCAACCTTGCACCATGCACAGCCTTCACCTGTGCATGGCAGGGTTTGCCCGCAAGGCCTGGACTGCAGCCAGGCCCTGCGACCAACCCCCTAACCACCCAACCTTACTCTGCACACAGCACTTCGGCACTGTGTGGTGGGAGTTGGCTGCAGCCTGTCTCTCTGGGGATGAGAATAGGTGTAAGAGGATGTATCTGGAGGTGAGAGCAGCTGTGAGAGTCTCCCTCTGGGTATGAGATTGAATGCAACAGTATCTTAGAGGGTGTGTCAGTGTCTGCGATGGTCGGGAGTGCATTCATGAGGGTGTCAGTTGGTCTGTGAGTGGATGTGTGAGAGTCTGAGTGGGTATGTGAGTGGGTGCATGAGTGTTTGAGTGGGTCTGTGAGTGGGTGGGGGAGGGTCTGAGTGGGACTGTGACTGGGCGCACAAGGGTCTGTGTGAACCTGTGAGTGGGTGTGTGAGTGTCTGAGTGGGTCTGTGAGTGGGTGCATAAGAGTCTGAGTGGGTGTGTGAGTGGGAGAGAGAGATTGAAAGAGAGAGAAAGAGAGAGAGAGAGAGAGAGAGAGAGAGAGAAAGGAGTGACAGGGAGATAGATAGAGAGTTTTTCAGTCTTTGAAGGATGATGAACTTAGGATGACATATTTCTAAACAAATAGAATAAAAGTATTTGTCAATTAAAAAGAGTGACATCACCGTTCAGTAAGAAGCCTTACATTTTGAAGTTTGAAAGAAATTAAAGGAGGGAAATGATCACGACTGGATTAGAACACTCACCTTTCAGTGTAAGGGTCTGAGACCTTTAACATTAGGCCATGTTTTTTTTTGTTTTCTTTTTTTGCCCTTTACAGGCTATCTGGGACCGCGGGGGAGCCTTAAGGCTTCCCCCACGGTTTGATCTGGCTCCCACCTCCCGCAGGGGTAGGCATTGCTCCAGCAAGCAGGGAACTGCTTTTAATAACAGCTCCCTGCTTGCTAGAGCAATGTTTTCATCTGTCTTCCCTGCACGCATATCTGCGTGCAGGGAAAATGGATTAAAACTCCACTTTCTGGTAGCAGGATCTGTTCGATACATCCTGCATCAGAAAGCGGACTTTGTTTGCTTTTGCTCCCACAAGCATAAGCAAACAGCTATCCCCAAATCCAAGAGAAGTTGCTGGCACCTAATCTTTCTAAGATATTTATGGAGGAGGCAACCAATTCCCTTTTAGCTAAAGGTTTATCGTATGTTCCAAATACGAATGCCCAAAAATTTGAACTATTCCAAGATATCATCTCCTTTTTCAGGAAGGTGAGACTGAGAAAGTTTTTTGCAGACCAAAAAAGACCATGTGACAGATAATTTAACCCCTTCTGTGCCGCGGACGTAGTGGTTACGTCCTGCGGCACAGTGCTGCTGTGCCGAGGACGTAACCACTACGTCCTCGGCACACAGCCCAGAGGGAGCGCTCTCGCTCCCTCTGTGGGGTTCCCCCCCACCCCCCCAAGTCAGGGATGGAAGGGGAAGCCCTTCCCCTCCCACCCCCGACCCCCCCCCAACCCCCCCTGTGACGTCAGCGCGCGAGCGCGCGCTGATTAGTCACAGGGTCTCCCCCATCGCGCTGGAAGCAGAGCTTCCAGCGCGATTGAAAAAGAAATGCTTTTGCATTTCTTTTTCAATCCCATGGGGGAGGCCCCGAGAGGCTTCAAAGGGAAGGAAATGTATTTCCTTCCCTTTGAAGTCTCTCACAGGTTTCAAAAGCCGGATTGCTTGCAATCCGGCTTTTGAAACCCCACTAGACACCAGGGATTTTTTTTTTTTTCTTGAAATTGGCAAAAGGGAGCGACCCCTTGGGCAAGGGTCGCTCCCAGGGGGGCATTTTTTTAGGAAGGCCTTTTCTGCCCCCCCTGGGGGCAGATTGGCCTATTATTAGGCCGATCTGCCCCCAGGGGGGGCAGAAACCTCTAGGCACCAGGGACCATTTTTTTTTTTTTTTTTTTTTGTGATGAATTCTTTTTTTTTAGGTGGGGAGCGATCCCTTAGGCAAGGGTCGCTCCCCTACGGGGCAATATATATTTAGGCCATTTCTGCCCCCCCTATTTTGATAAGGCCAATCTGCCCCCAAGGGGGGCAGAAACCATTAGACACCAGGGAGTTTGTTTTTGCGCGCGAATGTCACGCAACAAAGCGACCCCTTTGGCAAGGGTCGCTCCCAGGGGGGGCAATTTTTTGGGAAGGCCTTTTCTGCCCCCCCTGGGGGCAGATCGGCCTATTATTAGGCCGATCTGCCCCCAGGGGGGGAAGAAACCTCTAGGCGCCAGGGCAAATTTTTTTTTTGTGTTTTTTTTTTTTGTTCTTTTTTTTTTTTTAGAGATTGGGAGCGACCCATCAGGCAAGGGTCGCTCCCCTGGGGGGCAAATTGTATTTAGACCATTTCTGCCCCCCTGGGGGCAGATTGGCCGATTTTAGGTCAATCTGCCCCCAAGGGGGCAGAAACCACTAGGCACCGGGGATTTGTTTTTTGGCGCCAATGTCACGCAGGGGGAGCGACCCCGTAGGCAAGGGTCGCTCCCGGGGGGGCAAATTTATTTTAGGCCATTTCTACCCCCCGGGGGACAGATCGGCCTATTATTAGGCCGAACGGCCCCTGGGGGGGGGGCAGAACACTCTAGGCGCCAGGGCAATTTTTTTTTTGTGTTTTTTTTTTTTGTTGTTTCTTTTTTTAGAGATGGGGAGCGACCCATCAGGCAAGGGTCGCTCCCCTGGGGGGGCAAATTGTATTTAGACCATTTCTGCCCCCCGGGGGCAGATTGGCCAATTTTAGGTCAATCTGCCCCCAAGGGGGCAGAAACCACAAGGCATCGGGGATTTGTTTTTTGGCGCCAATGTCACGCAGGGGGAGCGACCCCGTAGGCAAGGGTCGCTCCCGGGGGGGGGGAGGGTGCCGGTTGGGGGGGCAAATTTATTTTAGGCCATTTCTGCCCCCCCGGGGGACAGATCGGCCTATTTTTAGGCCGAACTGCCCCCGGGGGGGGCAGAACACTCTAGGCGCCAGGGCAATTTTTTTTTGTGTTTTTTTTTTTTGTTGTTTCTTTTTTTAGAGATGGGGAGCGACCCATCAGGCAAGGGTCGCTCCCCTGGGGGGGCAAATTGTATTTAGACCATTTCTGCCCCCCTGGGGGCAGATTGGCCAATTTTAGGTCAATCTGCCCCCTAGGGGGCAGAAACCACTAGGCACCGGGGATTTGTTTTTTGGCGCCAATGTCACGCAGGGGGAGCGACCCCGTAGGCAAGGGTCGCTCCCGGGGGGGGGTGTGGGGGTTGGGGGGCAAATTTATTTTAGGCCATTTCTGCCCCCCCGGGGGACAGATCGGCCTATTATTAGGCCGAACTGCCCCCGGGGGGGGCAGAACACTCTAGGCGCCAGGGCAATTTTTTTTTTTGTGTTTTTTTTTTTTGTTGTTTCTTTTTTTAGAGATGGGGAGCGACCCATCAGGCAAGGGTCGCTCCCCTGGGGGGGCAAATTGTATTTAGACCATTTCTGCCCCCCTGGGGGCAGATTGGCCAATTTTGGGTCAATCTGCCCCCAAGGGGGCAGAAACCACAAGGCACCGGGGATTTGTTTTTTGGCGCCAATGTCACGCAGGGGGAGCGACCCCGTAGGCAAGGGTCGCTCCCGGGGGGGGGGGTGGGGGTTGGGGGGGCAAATTTATTTTAGGCCATTTCTGCCCCCCCGGGGGACAGATCGGCCTATTTTTAGGCCGAACTGCCCCCGGGGGGGGGCAGAACACTCTAGGCGCCAGGGCAATTTTTTTTTTGTGTGTTTTTTTTGTTTTTGTTTCTTTTTTTAGAGATGGGGAGCGACCCATCAGGCAAGGGTCGCTCCCCTGGGGGGGCAAATTGTATTTAGACCATTTCTGCCCCCCTGGGGGCAGATTGGCCAATTTTAGGTCAATCTGCCCCCAAGGGGGCAGAAACCACTAGGCACCGGGGATTTGTTTTTTGGCGCCAATGTCACGCAGGGGGAGCGACCCCGTAGGCAAGGGTCGCTCCCGGGGGGGGATGGGGGTTGGGGGGGCAAATTTATTTTAGGCCATTTCTGCCCCCCCGGGGGACAGATCGGCCTATTATTAGGCCGAACTGCCCCCGGGGGGGGCAGAACACTCTAGGCGCCAGGGCAATTTTTTTTTTTGTGTTTTTTTTTTTTGTTGTTTCTTTTTTTAGAGATGGGGAGCGACCCATCAGGCAAGGGTCGCTCCCCTGGGGGGGCAAATTGTATTTAGACCATTTCTGCCCCCCTGGGGGCAGATTGGCCAATTTTGGGTCAATCTGCCCCCAAGGGGGCAGAAACCACAAGGCACCGGGGATTTGTTTTTTGGCGCCAATGTCACGCAGGGGGAGCGACCCCGTAGGCAAGGGTCGCTCCCGGGGGGGGGGGGTGGGGGTTGGGGGGGCAAATTTATTTTAGGCCATTTCTGCCCCCCCGGGGGACAGATCGGCCTATTATTAGGCCGAACTGCCCCCGGGGGGGGGCAGAACACTCTAGGCACCAGGGCAATTTTTTTTTTGTGTGTTTTTTTTTTTGTTGTTTCTTTTTTTAGAGATGGGGAGCGACCCATCAGGCAAGGGTCGCTCCCCTGGGGGGGCAAATTGTATTTAGACCATTTCTGCCCCCCTGGGGGCAGATTGGCCAATTTTAGGTCAATCTGCCCCTAAGGGGGCAGAAACCACTAGACACCGGGGATTTGTTTTTTGGCGCCAATGTCACGCAGGGGGAGCGACCCCGTAGGCAAGGGTCGCTCCCGGGGGGGGATGGGGGTTGGGGGGGCAAATTTATTTTAGGCCTTTTCTGCCCCCCCGGGGGACAGATCGGCCTATTATTAGGCCGAACTGCCCCTGGGGGGGGGGGCAGAACACTCTAGGCACCAGGGCAATTTTTTTTTTGTGTTTTTTTTTTTTTTTGTTTCTTTTTTTAGAGATGGGGAGCGACCCATCAGGCAAGGGTCGCTCCCCTGGGGGGGCAAATTGTATTTAGACCATTTCTGCCCCCCTGGGGGCAGATTGGCAAATTTTAGGTCAATCTGCCCCCAAGGGGGCAGAAACCACTAGGCACCGGGGATTTGTTTTTTGGCGCCAATGTCACGCAGGGGGAGCGACCCCGTAGGCAAGGGTCGCTCCCGGGGGGGTGGTGGGGGTTGGGGGGGCAAATTTATTTTAGGCCATTTCTGCCCCCCCGGGGGACAGATCGGCCTATTATTAGGCCGAACTGCCCCCGGGGGGAGGAGGGGGCAGAAACCTCTAGGCGCCAGGGGAATTTTTTTTTTTTTTCTTTTTTTTTTTCTTTGTTTTTTTTTTTTAGAGATGGGGAGCGACCCATCAGGCAAAAGTCGCTCCCCTGGGGGACAAATTGTATTTAGGCCATTTCTGCCCCCCTTGGGGGCAGATTGGCTGAGTTTAGGTCAACCTGCCCCCAAGGGGGCAGAAACCACTAGGCACCGGGGATTTGTTTTTTGGTGCCAATGTCACGCAGGGGGAGCGACCCCGTAGGCAAGGGTCGCTCCCGGCGGGGGAGGGTGGGGGTTGGGGGGGCAAATTTATTTTAGGGCATTTCTGCCCCCCCCCCCCTGGGGCCGGCTGAGCTACAGGCCAAACACTACAGGTAGGCACCTTGCAAAAAACACCTCTGTTTTCTGTGAAAAAATATGTTGTGTCCACGTTGTGTTTTGGGCCATTTCCTTTTGTGGGCGCTAGGCCTACCCACAGAAGTGATGTACCATTTTTATCGAGAGACTTTGGGGAACGCTGGGTGGAAGGAAATTTGTGGCTCCTCTCAGATTCCAGAACTTTCTGTCACCGAAATGAGAGGAAAAAGTGTTTTTTGGGCCAAATTTTGATGTTTGCAAAGGATTCTGGGTAACATAACCTGGTCAGAGCCCCGAAAGTCACCCCATCTTGGATTCCCCTGGGTTTCTAGTTTTTAAAAATGCACTGGTTTGCTAGGTTTCCTCAGGTGTCGGCTGAGCTACAGGCCAAAATCCACAGGTAGGCACTGCTTTTTATAAAAAAATGTGATGTGTCCACGTTGTGTTTTGGGCCCTTTCCTTTCGTGGGTGCTAGTCCTAGCCACACAAGTGAGGTATCATTTTTATCGGGAGACTTGGGGGAGCGCTGGGTAGAAGGAAATTTGTGGCTCCTCTCAGATTCCAGAACTTTCTGCCACAGAAATGTGAGTAACATGTGTATTTTTAGCCAAATTTTGAGGTTTGCAAAGGATTCTGGGTAACAGAACCTGGTCCGAGCCCCGCAAGTCACCCCTCCTTGGATTCCCCTAGGTCTCTAGTTTTCAGAAATGCACAGGTTTGGTAGGTTTCCCTGGGTGCCGGCTAAGCTAGAGGCCAAAATCTACAGGTAGGCACTTCGCAAAAAACACCTCTGTTTTTTTCCAAAATTTAGGATGTGTCCACGTTGCGCTTTGGGGTGTTTCCTGTCGCCGGCGCTAGGCCTACCCACGCAAGTGAGGTATCATTTTTATCGGGAGACTTGGGGTAACGCTGGGTGGAAGGAAATTTGTAGCTCCTCTCAGATTCCAGAACTTTCTGCCACAGAAATGTGAGGGACATGTGTTTTTTTAGCCAAATTTTGAGGTTTGCAAAGGATTCTGGGTAACAGAACCTGGTCCGAGCCACACAAGTCACCCCTCCTTGGATTCCCCTAGGTCTCTAGTTTTCAGAAATGTACAGGTTTGGTAGGTTTCCCTAGGTGCCGGCTGAGCTAGAGGCCAAAATCTACAGGTAGTCACTTTGCTAAAAACAGCTCTGTTTTCTGTGATATGTCCACGTTGTGTTTTGGGGCATATCCTGTTGCGGGCGCTAGGCCTATCCACACAAGTGAGGTATCATTTTTATCGGGAGACGTGGGGGAACGCTGGGTGGAAGGAAATTTGTGGCTCCTCTCAGATTCCAGAACTTTCTGCCACAGAAATGTGAGGAACATGTGTTTTTTTAGCCAAATTTTGAGATTTGCAAAGGATTCTGGGTAACAGAACCTGGTCCGAGCCCCGCAAGTCACCCCTCCTTGGATTCCCCTAGGTCTCTAGTTTTCAGAAATGCACAGGTTTGGTAGGTTTCCCTAGGTGGCGGCTGAGCTAGAGGCCAAAATCTACAGGTAGTCACTTTGCTAAAAACAGCTCTGTTTTCTGTGATATGTCCACGTTGTGTTTTGGGGCATATCCTGTCGCGGGCGCTAGGCCTACCCACACAAGTGAGGTATCATTTTTATCGGGAGACGTGGGGGAACGCTGGGTGGAAGGAAATTTGTGGCTCCTCTCAGATTCCAGAACTTTCTGCCACAGAAATGTGAGGAACATGTGTTTTTTTAGCCAAATTTTGAGGTTTGCAAAGGATTCTGGGTAACAGAACCTGGTCCGAGCCCCGCAAGTCACCCCTCCTTGGATTCCCCTAGGTCTCTAGTTTTCAGAAATGCACAGGTTTGGTAGGTTTCCCTAGGTGGCGGCTGAGCTAGAGGCCAAAATCTACAGGTAGTCACTTTGCTAAAAACAGCTCTGTTTTCTGTGATATGTCCACGTTGTGTTTTGGGGCATATCCTGTCGCGGGCGCTAGGCCTACCCACACAAGTGAGGTATCATTTTTATCGGGAGACGTGGGGGAACGCTGGGTGGAAGGAAATTTGTGGCTCCTCTCAGATTCCAGAACTTTCTGCCACAGAAATGTGAGGAACATGTGTTTTTTTAGCCAAATTTTGAGATTTGCAAAGGATTCTGGGTAACAGAACCTGGTCCAAGCCCCGCAAGTCACCCCTCCTTGGATTCCCCTAGGTCTCTAGTTTTCAGAAATGCACAGGTTTGGTAGGTTTCCCTAGGTGGCGGCTGAGCTAGAGGCCAAAATCTACAGGTAGTCACTTTGCTAAAAACAGCTCTGTTTTCTGTGATATGTCCACGTTGTGTTTTGGGGCATATCCTGTCGCGGGCGCTAGGCCTACCCACACAAGTGAGGTATCATTTTTATCGGGAGACGTGGGGGAACGCTGGGTGGAAGGAAATTTGTGGCTCCTCTCAGATTCCAGAACTTTCTGCCACAGAAATGTGAGGAACATGTGTTTTTTTAGCCAAATTTTGAGGTTTGCAAAGGATTCTGGGTAACAGAACCTGGTCCGAGCCACACAAGTCACCCCTCCTTGGATTCCCCTAGGTCTCTAGTTTTCAGAAATGTACAGGTTTGGTAGGTTTCCCTAGGTGCCAGCTGAGCTAGAGGCCAAAATCTACAGGTAGTCACTTTGCTAAAAACAGCTCTGTTTTCTGTGATATGTCCACGTTGTGTTTTGGGGCATATCCTGTTGCGGGCGCTAGGCCTATCCACACAAGTGAGGTATCATTTTTATCGGGAGACGTGGGGGAACGCTGGGTGGAAGGAAATTTGTGGCTCCTCTCAGATTCCAGAACTTTCTGCCACAGAAATGTGAGGAACATGTGTTTTTTTAGCCAAATTTTGAGATTTGCAAAGGATTCTGGGTAACAGAACCTGGTCCGAGCCCCGCAAGTCACCCCTCCTTGGATTCCCCTAGGTCTCTAGTTTTCAGAAATGCACAGGTTTGGTAGGTTTCCCTAGGTGGCGGCTGAGCTAGAGGCCAAAATCTACAGGTAGTCACTTTGCTAAAAACAGCTCTGTTTTCTGTGATATGTCCACGTTGTGTTTTGGGGCATATCCTGTCGCGGGCGCTAGGCCTACCCACACAAGTGAGGTATCATTTTTATCGGGAGACGTGGGGGAACGCTGGGTGGAAGGAAATTTGTGGCTCCTCTCAGATTCCAGAACTTTCTGCCACAGAAATGTGAGGAACATGTGTTTTTTTAGCCAAATTTTGAGGTTTGCAAAGGATTCTGGGTAACAGAACCTGGTCCGAGCCCCGTAAGTCACCCCTCCTTGGATTCCCCTAGGTCTCTAGTTTTCAGAAATGTACAGGTTTGGTAGGTTTCCCTAGGTGGCGGCTGAGCTAGAGGCCAAAATCTACAGGTAGTCACTTTGCTAAAAACAGCTCTGTTTTCTGTGATATGTCCACGTTGTGTTTTGGGGCATATCCTGTCGGGGGCGCTAGGCCTACCCACACAAGTGAGGTATCATTTTTATCGGGAGACGTGGGGGAATGCTGGGTGGAAGGAAATTTGTGGCTCCTCTCAGATTCCAGAACTTTCTGCCACAGAAATGTGAGGAACATGTGTTTTTTTAGCCAAATTTTGAGGTTTGCAAAGGATTCTGGGTAACAGAACCTGGTCCGAGCCCCGCAAGTCACCCCTCCTTGGATTCCCCTAGGTCTCTAGTTTTCAGAAATGCACAGGTTTGTTAGGTTTCCCTAGGTGGCGGCTGAGCTAGAGGCCAAAATCTACAGGTAGTCACTTTGCTAAAAACAGCTCTGTTTTCTGTGATATGTCCACGTTGTGTTTTGGGGTATATCCTGTCGCGGGCGCTAGGCCTACCCACACAAGTGAGGTATCATTTTTATCGGGAGACGTGGGGGAACGCTGGGTGGAAGGAAATTTGTGGCTCCTCTCAGATTCCAGAACTTTCTGCCACAGAAATGTGAGGGACATGTGTTTTTTTAGCCAAATTTTGAGTTTTGCAAAGGATTCTGGGTAACAGAACCTGGTCCGAGCCACACAAGTCACCCCTCCTTAGATTCCCCTAGGTCTCTAGTTTTCAGAAATGTACAGGTTTGGTAGGTTTCCCTAGGTGCCGGCTGAGCTAGAGGCCAATATCTACAGGTAGTCACTTTGCTAAAAATAGCTCTGTTTTCTGTGATATGTCCACGTTGTGTTTTGGGGCATATCCTGTTGCGGGCGCTAGGCCTATCCACACAAGTGAGGTATCATTTTTATCGGGAGACGTGGGGGAACGCTGGGTGGAAGGAAATTTGTGGCTCCTCTCAGATTCCAGAACTTTCTGCCACAGAAATGTGAGGAACATGTGTTTTTTTAGCCAAATTTTGAGATTTGCAAAGGATTCTGGGTAACAGAACCTGGTCCGAGCCCCGCAAGTCACCCCTCCTTGGATTCCCCTAGGTCTCTAGTTTTCAGAAATGCACAGGTTTGGTAGGTTTCCCTAGGTGGCGGCTGAGCTAGAGGCCAAAATCTACAGGTAGTCACTTTGCTAAAAACAGCTCTGTTTTCTGTGATATGTCCACGTTGTGTTTTGGGGCATATCCTGTCGCGGGCGCTAGGCCTACCCACACAAGTGAGGTATCATTTTTATCGGGAGACGTGGGGGAACGCTGGGTGGAAGGAAATTTGTGGCTCCTCTCAGATTCCAGAACTTTCTGCCACAGAAATGTGAGGAACATGTGTTTTTTTAGCCAAATTTTGAGGTTTGCAAAGGATTCTGTGTAACAGAACCTGGTCCGAGCCCCGCAAGTCACCCCTCCTTGGATTCCCCTAGGTCTCTAGTTTTCAGAAATGCACAGGTTTGGTAGGTTTCCCTAGGTGGCGGCTGAGCTAGAGGCCAAAATCTACAGGTAGTCACTTTGCTAAAAACAGCTCTGTTTTCTGTGATATGTCCACGTTGTGTTTTGGGGCATATCCTGTCGCGGGCGCTAGGCCTACCCACACAAGTGAGGTATCATTTTTATCGGGAGACGTGGGGGAACGCTGGGTGGAAGGAAATTTGTGGCTCCTCTCAGATTCCAGAACTTTCTGCCACAGAAATGTGAGGAACATGTGTTTTTTTAGCCAAATTTTGAGATTTGCAAAGGATTCTGGGTAACAGAACCTGGTCCAAGCCCCGCAAGTCACCCCTCCTTGGATTCCCCTAGGTCTCTAGTTTTCAGAAATGCACAGGTTTGGTAGGTTTCCCTAGGTGGCGGCTGAGCTAGAGGCCAAAATCTACAGGTAGTCACTTTGCTAAAAACAGCTCTGTTTTCTGTGATATGTCCACGTTGTGTTTTGGGGCATATCCTGTCGCGGGCGCTAGGCCTACCCACACAAGTGAGGTATCATTTTTATTGGGAGACATGGGGGAACGCTGGGTGGAAGGAAATTTGTGGCTCCTCTCAGATTCCAGAACTTTCTGCCACAGAAATGTGAGGAACATGTGTTTTTTTAGCCAAATTTTGAGGTTTGCAAAGGATTCTGGGTAACAGAACCTGGTCCGAGCCACACAAGTCACCCCTCCTTGGATTCCCCTAGGTCTCTAGTTTTCAGAAATGTACAGGTTTGGTAGGTTTCCCTAGGTGCCAGCTGAGCTAGAGGCCAAAATCTACAGGTAGTCACTTTGCTAAAAACAGCTCTGTTTTCTGTGATATGTCCACGTTGTGTTTTGGGGCATATCCTGTTGCGGGCGCTAGGCCTATCCACACAAGTGAGGTATCATTTTTATCGGGAGACGTGGGGGAACGCTGGGTGGAAGGAAATTTGTGGCTCCTCTCAGATTCCAGAACTTTCTGCCACAGAAATGTGAGGAACATGTGTTTTTTTAGCCAAATTTTGAGATTTGCAAAGGATTCTGGGTAACAGAACCTGGTCCGAGCCCCGCAAGTCACCCCTCCTTGGATTCCCCTAGGTCTCTAGTTTTCAGAAATGCACAGGTTTGGTAGGTTTCCCTAGGTGGCGGCTGAGCTAGAGGCCAAAATCTACAGGTAGTCACTTTGCTAAAAACAGCTCTGTTTTCTGTGATATGTCCACGTTGTGTTTTGGGGCATATCCTGTCGCGGGCGCTAGGCCTACCCACACAAGTGAGGTATCATTTTTATCGAGAGACATGGGGGAACGCTGGGTGGAAGGAAATTTGTGGCTCCTCTCAGATTCCAGAACTTTCTGCTACAGAAATGTGAGGAACATGTGTTTTTTTAGCCAAATTTTGAGGTTTGCAAAGGATTCTGGGTAACAGAACCTGGTCCGAGCCCCGTAAGTCACCCCTCCTTGGATTCCCCTAGGTCTCTAGTTTTCAGAAATGCACAGGTTTGGTAGGTTTCCCTAGGTGGCGGCTGAGCTAGAGGCCAAAATCTACAGGTAGTCACTTTGCTAAAAACAGCTCTGTTTTCTGTGATATGTCCACGTTGTGTTTTGGGGCATATCCTGTCGCGGGCGCTAGGCCTACCCACACAAGTGAGGTATCATTTTTATCGGGAGACGTGGGGGAACGCTGGGTGGAAGGAAATTTGTGGCTCCTCTCAGATTCCAGAACTTTCTGCCACAGAAATGTGAGGAACATGTGTTTTTTTAGCCAAATTTTGAGGTTTGCAAAGGATTCTGGGTAACAGAACCTGGTCCGAGCCCCGCAAGTCACCCCTCCTTGGATTCCCCTAGGTCTCTAGTTTTCAGAAATGCACAGGTTTGGTAGGTTTCCCTAGGTGGCGGCTGAGCTAGAGGCCAAAACCTACAGGTAGTCACTTTGCTAAAAACAGCTCTGTTTTCTGTGATATGTCCACGTTGTGTTTTGGGGTATATCCTGTCGCGGGCGCTAGGCCTACCCACACAAGTGAGGTATCATTTTTATCGGGAGACGTGGGGGAACGCTGGGTGGAAGGAAATTTGTGGCTCCTCTCAGATTCCAGAACTTTCTGCCACAGAAATGTGAGGAACATGTGTTTTTTTAGCCAAATTTTGAGGTTTGCAAAGGATTCTGGGTAACAGAACCTGGTCCGAGCCACACAAGTCACCCCTCCTTGGATTCCCCTAGGTCTCTAGTTTTCAGAAATGCACAGGTTTGGTAGGTTTCCCTAGGTGGCGGCTGAGCTAGAGGCCAAAATCTACAGGTAGTCACTTTGCTAAAAACAGCTCTGTTTTCTGTGATGTGTCCACGTTGTGTTTTGGGGCATATCCTGTCGCGGGTGCTAGGCCTACCCACACAAGTGAGGTATCACTTTTATTGGGAGACGTGGGGGAACGCTGGGTGGAAGGAAATTTGTGGCTCCTCTCAGATTCCATAACTTTCTGCCACAGAAATGTGAGGAACATGTGCTTTTTTAGCCAAATTTTGAGGTTTGCAAAGGATTCTGGGTAACAGAACCTGGTCCGAGCCACACAAGTCACCCCTCCTTGGATTCCCCTAGGTCTCTAGTTTTCAGAAATGCACAGGTTTGGTAGGTTTCCCTAGGTGGCGGCTGAGCTAGAGGCCAAAATCTACAGGTAGTCACTTTGCTAAAAACAGCTCTGTTTTCTGTGATGTGTCCATGTTGTGTTTTGGGGCATATCCTGTCGCGGGTGCTAGGCCTACCCACACAAGTGAGGTACCATTTTTATCGGGAGACTTGGGGGAACATAGATTAGCAAAACAAGTACTATTGCCCCTTGTCTTTCTCTACATTTTTTCCTTCCAAATATAGGAGTGTGTGTAAAAAAGACATCTATTTGAGAAATTCCCTGTAATTCACGTGCTACTATGGTCACCCCGGAATTCAGAGATGTGCAAATAACCACTGCTCCTCAACACCTTATCTTGTGCCCTTTTTGGAAATGCAAAGGTTTTCTTGATAGCAATTTTTTACTCCTTATATTTCAGCAAATGAATTGCTGTATACCCGGTATAGAATGAAAACGCACTGCAGGGTGCAGCTCATTTATTGGCTCTGGGTTCCTCGGGTTCTTGATGAACCTACAAGCCCTATATATCCCCGCAACCAGAGGAGTCCAGCAGACGTAACGGTATATTGCTTTCGATAATCTGACATTGCAGGGAAAAGTTACAGAGTAAAACGTAGAGAAAAATTGATGGTTTTTTCACCTCAATTTCAATATTTTTCTTTTTCAGCTGTTATTTTCTGTAGGAAACCCTTGTAGGATCTACACAAATGACCCCTTGCTGAATTCAGAATTTTGTCTACTTTTCAGAAATGTTTAGGTTTCTGGGATCCAGCATTGGTTTCATGACCATTTCTGTCACTGACTGGAAGGAGGCTGAAAGCACAAAAAATTGCACAAATGGGGTATGCCCCAGTAAAATGCCAAAATTGTGTTGAAAAATTGGGTTTTCTGATTCAAGTCTGCCTGTTCCTGAAAGCTGGGAAGCTGCTGAGTTTAGCACCGCAAACCCTTTGTTGATGCCATTTTCAGGGGAAAAACCACAAGCCTTCTTCTGCAGCCACTTTTTCCAATTTTTTTGAAAAAAACGAAATTGTCACTGTATTTTGGCCAATTTCTTGGCCTCCTTCAAGGGAACCCACAAAGTCTGGGTACCTCTAGAATCCCTAGGATGTTGGAAAAAAAGGACGCAAATTTGGCTTGGTTAGCTTATGTGGACAAAAAGTTATGAGGGCCTAAGCGCGAACTGCCCCAAATAGGCAAAAAAAGGCCCGGCACAGGAGGGGGAAAAGGCCTGGCAGCGAAGGGGTTAATGTTTCAGGTTTGTCTTCTCCCTCTTCCTTCACCCCTTCTCTTGAATAGCTAGAGCCAGAAGTAGCTGTATACGAAAGAGCAGTGCTAAATACATTGCAGCAACATGCAAGATTTGTTCCTAAACCTATGCCTTATTTAGGGAAGGAAGAATACAGGGCTCTCAACACTCTTTCCCATAATAAATTGTTGACAGTGAAAAATAGTGATCAAGGAGGAGAAATTGTACTTATGGACACAGACGATTAAGTTAGAGAAATGAAAGAGATGCTCAGTAATACAGAAGATTACACAACCCAGACTGATCTCACTTATCACTTTGCCATAAAGATATAGCACCAGACTTCACAAGCACTAAATTAGGGCATTATCTGCACCAAGGAATTTTAATCTCTAAATACCAATAACCCTTGCATGGCAAGAATGTATGAAGTTCCTAAGATTCACAAAGACCAGCAAGATCCCTTCAGGAGGGAGCCATAAGATACTGGCCTTTTTCATGTACTCAGCCATCCTTGATCTGAGGCCAAGTACATAGTCCACCATATCTTGCTTTGGAGCTTTTAAAGGTTGTTCCCAACCCTCCTTAACAAGTGTTAGAGGACCTCTCACAGGGTGTCCAAATAGGAGTTCAAAGGGGCTGAAGCCCACTCCTTTTTGGGGTACCTCCCTGTAAGCAAAAAGGAGGCAAGGTAACAGGATATCCCATCTCCTGCGGAGTTTTTCAGGGAGTCCCATAATCATGCCTTTCAGAGTTTTGTTAAATCTCTCTACCAGTCCATTTGTTTGTGGATGATAGGGTGTAGTGAACTTGTATGTAACACCACACTCCTTCCACATGGCCTTTAAGTAAGCAGACATGAAATTGCTTCCTCTGTCTGATACCACCTCTTTTGGGAAGCCCACCCTGGAAAAGATTCCCAGGAGGGCCTTTGCCACTGCAGGAGCTGTAGTGGTCCTTAGAGGAATTGCTTCAGGATATCTGGTGGCATGGTCCACTACCACCAAGATAAACCTATTGCCTGAAGCAGTAGGAGGGTCAAGGGGGCCAACTATGTCAACCCCTACCCTTTCAAAGGGAACCCCAACCACAGGCAGTGGAATAAGGGGTGCCTTTGGGGTGCTACCTGTCTTGCCACTGGCTTGACAGGTTTCACAGGACTTACAAAATTCCTTTGTGTCCTCTGACATTCTAGGCCAATGAAACAAGGGAACAAGCCTGTCCCAAGTTTTCATTTGCCCCAAATGTCCAGCTAAGGGAATGTCGTGGGCTAGAGTTAGGAGGAACTTTCTGTACTCCTGAGGAATCACTAATCTCCTGGCAGTTCCAGGTTTTGGATCCCTTGCTTCAGTGTACAAGAGGTTGTCCTCCCAGTAAACTCTGTGAGAGTCACTGACATCCCCATTTGCTTGTTTGACAGCTTGCTGCCTTAAACCCTCTAGTGTGGGACAGGTATGCTGTGCCACACTCAGCTCCTCCCTGGCAGGCCCCCCTTCACCCAAAAGCTCAGCAGTGTCTGCTTCCAGCTCCTCTGGTGTAGGTTCTGCACAGGGTGGAAATTCTTCTTCCTCAGAAGTAGAATCCACTGTAGAGGGAGGGATAGTAGGTAGTGCTTTACTTCTACTAGCCCTAGCTTTAGGGAGCACTTGGTCCATTCTTCCAGGATCCACGTCACCCTGTCCTTTTTGCTTTTTGGTCTGAGCCCTGGTTAAAGCAAATATATGCCCTGGGATGCCCAGCATTGCTGCATGGGCCTCCAACTCCACATCTGACCAAGCTGATGTCTTTAAATCATTTCCAAGTAGACAGTCTACAGGTAAATCTGAGGCAACCACAACTTTCTTTGGACCAGTAACCCCCCCCCCCAGTTGAGATTTACAACAGCCATGGGGTGGCTAAGTGTGTTGTTATGAGCATCGGTTACTTGGTACTGGTGACCAAGTAGGTGTTGTTCAGGGTGGACCAGTTTCTCTATTACCATTGTAACACTGGCACCTGTGTCCCTGTAGGCCTGAACCTCAACACCATTTATTAGGGGTAGTTGCTTGTACTTATCCATGTTAAGGGGACAAGCAACTAAGGTGGCTAAATCAATAGCCCCCTCAGAGACTAACACAGCCTCTGTGGTCTCCCTAACAAGACCAACCCCAACTAAGTTACCAAAAGTGAGCCCAGCTACTCCCTTGGATTGGCTATTAGTAGGTTTGCTCCCACCACCACTGCTATTACTAGGGGCACTAGGTGTAGCAGCAGGGGTTGTAGTGGTAGGAGGCTTGGTGCTTTTCTTTGGTCAACTGGGATCTGATGTCCAATGGCCTTTTATTTTACATAAATAGCACCATGGTTTCTTTTCTTTGTTTTGATTTGAAGAGGATTTGGGCCCACCACCCCCACCAGAGTGTTTTTGTGGGCCTGATGAAGACTCATTTTTAGATTTGTCCCCACCCTTGTCAGAAGACTTACCATCCTTCTTCTTGCCATCTTTGTCACCCCCTGTATGAACTTTTCTGTTCACCCTTGTTCTGACCCATTTGTCTGCCTTCTTTCCCAATTCTTGGGGAGAGGTCAGATCAGAGTCCACTAGGTACTGGTGCAAAAAATCAGACACACAATTATTAGGAATTTGCTCTCTCAGGATTAAGTTATACAGGCTTTCATAATCAGTAACTTTACTGCCATGTAACCACCCCTCCAAGGCCTTCACTGAATGGTCAACAAAGTCTACCCAGTCTTGTGAAGACTCCTTTTTGGTTTCTCTGAACTTCATCCTGTACTGTTCAGTGGTTAAGCCATAACCATCTAGGAGTGCATTCTTAAGAACTGCACAATTATTGGCATCACTTTCTTTCACAGTAAGGAGCCTATCCCTACCCTTTCCACTAAATGATAGCCATAGGATATCAGCCCACTGCCTTTGAGGGACATCCTATACAACACAGGCCCTCTCAAGTGCAGCAAACCACTTGTTAATGTCATCCCCCTCCTTATAAGGGGGAACTATCTTGTGCAGATTCCTAGAATCATGCTCTTTTGCAGGATGACTATGGGGAATACTGCTGCTGCCACCATGGGTTTCTAAACCCAATTTCTGTCTTTCTATTTCCACTTCTAAGGACTGCCTATCCAAATCCAGCTGTTGCTTCTTGAGCTTCAGTCTGGTTTGTTCCACTCTCAATCTATTGAGCTCCCTTTCTAACACTCTGTCATCAGGGTGGGTGGGTGAGGCATGTCTAGAGACAGAAGTATGCTGAGATTGAACAGAAGGAGACCTGGCCCTAACAGATGACACTCTAACATTCTGGCTTATAGAAGTAATACTTTTACTGTGATGAGAAACAACACTATTACTGTGATGAGAAACAACACTATTACTGTGATGTGAATTCACATCAGAACCAGCTATGCTAGGTGGCTTGCTAGGGGGCAGGCTGGAAAGTTTCCCTCCCACATCTTTTGCTAGGGGTGCCCCAGAATCAGAGTGGGAACCATCAGCTAATTTCTCACCAGAAGTGCCACCTCTGGCTTTGTCTTGTTCAACAAGCATGTTAACCAACAGTTCTCTAGAGGGATTCTTCCTTACACTTAAACCTCTTTCTATGCAGAGACTCCTTGCTCCTTTCCAGCTAAGGTGATCATAAGCTTGTTTGGACAGATCAACAGTTTGGCCTGTGCCAGACATTTTAGAAAGTGTTTAAGTGATAGAAAAAGGAAGAAAAAGTTTTTCAGAACTTTTGTAAAGACAGAGAAAAAACTTTAAAAACTTTTTAAGAACTTTTAAGAAAGTTTAGAGGTACTTTTCAGCACTTTAGAAAAGAAGTGAGAAAAGAAATGCAAAACTTTTTGGTTAGGTTTACATACACTGAACTTGTTTTGAATATTTTTCTCTTATGAAAAGTACAATGACAAAAGTGGTAAGTAGTTACAAAGTACTTATCCTCACCGCTGCACAACCAAGGTAGGAGGCTGGACTGGCTTGTAGTGAGTACCGAGGGGTACTTACACCGTGCACCAGGCCCAGTTATCCCTTATTAGTGTATAGGGTGTCTAGCAGCTTAGGCTGATAGATAATGGTAGCTTAGCAGAGCAGCTTAGGCTGAACTAGGAGACGAGTGAAGCTCCTACAGTACCACTAGTGTCATATGCACAATATCATAAGAAAACACAATACACAGATATACTAAAAATAAAGGTACTTTATTTTTATGACAATATGCCAAAAGTATCTCAGTGAGTACCCTCAGTATGAGGATAGCAAATATACACAAGATATATGTACACAATACCAAAAATATGCAGTATAGTATTAGAAAACAGTGCAAACAATGTATAGTTACAATAGGATGCAATGGGGACACATAGGGATAGGGGCAACACAAACCATATACTCCAAAAGTGGAATGCGAACCACGAATGGACCCCAAACCTATGTGACCTTGTAGAGGGTCGCTGGGACTGTAAGAAAACAGTGAGGGTTAGAAAAATAGCCCACCCCAAGACCCTGAAAAGTGAGTGCAAAATGCACTAAAGTTCCCCAAAGAGCACAATCTTGTTGGTGTAATCGGATGTGACTGCTTTGTGTACTGTGATATTGTGTGTCCATCCTTCCTGTAGTCACACACATCTCATGTTTGGTTTACTCAGATACCTACCACTGTGGAGAATGAGGCAAGCACCCAAGTACAGACCCCCATTAAACTTTGTTACACTGGATGAATGGTACATCATTATGACTTATTGTCTGGACAGGGCCACAATTACTGAGCTGTGTCAACAATTGGAGCCAGATCTGATTCCTGCTATCCGTAGCACAACAGCAGTACCCCCTGTAGTACATGTACTGTCAGTATTCCACTTCCTGGCAAGTGGTTCCTTCCAGATGACTGTGGGCTTGGATGCAGGAATGTCATAGCAAATGTTTTCTAATTTGCTGAATAGAGTTTTGGCTGCCTTGCTGAAACACATGAGTAGCTACATCTCACTCCCCTAGAGTGCAGATTTGCCCACTGTGAAAGCTGCATTCTACGCCATGGGACACATACCACATGTGATTGGGGCTATTGAACTGACCCATATTGCCTTGGTCCCTCCCAGGATAAATGAGCAGATTTAATAGAATAGGAAGAGTTACCACTCTATAAATGTCCAAATGATGTGCCTTGCTGATCAATACATCTCGCACGTCAATGCCAAGTTTCCTGGATCTGTGCATGATGCCTATGTGTTGAGGAATAGTGGCGGCCCATGGGTGATGGCATGACTACAGAGGCAGAGTGTGTGGCTCATAGGTGAGCTTGAGTCTACATCAAATGTATGTCACTGTATGCCACCTGAAGTTGTACTGTATGCCATTGTACATGAGTAATGTGTGCCCCTCACTACTTCCAGGTGACTCCGGCTACCCAAAACTATCCTGGCTGATGACACCAGTGAGGAATCAGAGTACAGGGGCAGAAAATCGGTACAATGAAGCACATGGTCCTACCAGGAGGGTTATTGAACATACATTTGGGCAACTGAAAGCAAGGTTCTAGTCCCACCATGTAACTGGTGGATCCCCATTCTATGCCCCTAGCCTGGGCTGCCAGATAGTGATGGCTCGCTGCACAATTTGGCCCTCAAACGCCATGTGCCCTTACTGCAGGATGAGGGGGGGAGACAATGCACATGTAGCAGCAGAGGACATTGAAGACAATGATGAGGAGGAGGTGGATGTGGACAACAGGACACATCTGATACAGCAGTACTTCCAATGACACTTAGGTAAGACTGTACTTCTGTTCATACCTCCATTACAGTTAAGTGCTGTGTGGCTGCTGTGTTGTACCAAACACCATCTTTACTTCTCAATTGAGTGTCACTTATGCTTTCCTTTTTGCAGATTTTGGTGTCATCACCACTGTGTACTGATGTGATCTCTACAGACTGCTGACACAAATTTGTTTGATGGATTCACGCATTACAGGACATTTGCACAGGATAATGCTTGTCAAGACAGTGCATTTTGTTGTAAATAAAGCATATAAACTTCAGTTGTGTTCAAGAGTGTTTATACAAGTGACAAAAAGGAAGGGATTGTGCAATAGAGTGGGGTGATGGTAGACAAAATCTTCTGTGTAGTGGCCCAGTTGGTTTGTAGCACAGGTCCAGTATCCATGGGACCATAGGGAAAAGGAGCAAAAACAGTTCAAATTGAACAAGGTGTCTCAGTGGCACACAAGGGAGACATTCAGGAGGGGCTCATTTCTTGGCAGTGGTTTGGGTCTTGGTAACAATCTCTGGTGTCTATCTGGGTTGCAGGAAATGTTTGAAGGGTGGTTCATCTTCTGCAGGGGGAGGGGTGTTGGTGGCCTGTGAGTGATGTGGCAGGTCCTCTTGTTCACTAGCTGCAGCAGATGTTGGCTGGTGAGTACACTGGGTAGTGAAAGGGGCCTGGGTGTACTGTGTGCTCGCGCATCATGTTGGCCACATCACCCAGCACCCCTGCAATGGATGCCATGTGGGCATTTAAGGCCTGCAACTGTTGCATGACCTCCTGGTGGTGTACCCCCTGCAGCCACTGGTTCTCCTGCATGATGGTAATCACCTGGCCCATCCTGTCCTGAGATTGTTGGTAGGCCCCCAGGACATGTGGGAGTGCCTCCTGGGCTGTCGGTTCCCTGGGTTGGGCCTCCCTCTGGTGCACAGCTAACCTCCCACTGGTCCTGGTCCCCTGTGCCTGTGTCCCCTGACTAGTGTGCCCACTCCAACTTACATCAGGACCTTTATCGTCTTGCCTGTGTGGTGTCGACTCGGGTCCCTGTACAGGTGGGCACACAAATGATAGACGTGTCCTAGGGACAGAGGTTAGTGGACGCTGGGTGGCTGCTGTGATGTTGGAGTCAGATGTGGGGGCCCTGTGGTGGACTGGGTGTGGCATGAGGAGGGCAACTGACCAGTGGTCCTAGATGGGCCAGGGAGATCTTCCAGATCGGGACATCCAGAGTTGCTGTCATCACAGAGGGCATCTTCTGGTGGAGGACTGGGTTGAAGTGGCGCATGCTCGCCTCTGACATTGGCTGGGACACCTGTGGACATGTAAGAGATTGGTACAGTCATTGTCTGTCACAAATTCAGCATTTCTGGCTTTCCCTATGGTTTGGGTGATGTCCTCCCACCTTTGGTTAGTGTATGCTGGTGGATTGTGGAATTGGTAGTACTGCATGCTGCCCATGCATTACTATTGTGTGTGCATGCAGAACTGGGATGGGTGTGCTTGCATTGGATAGGACATGTAGGGGTACACAATTGAGGGTGGTTATGGGGGTGTGTCACTGTATGAGATGAAGTGGGGGTGAAGGGAGTCAGGGTGAGCAGGTGACATGCCATGCAGATATTGGTGGTGGTAAGGTAGTAATGGTGACTTACCAGTGTTCTGCCCTCCAGTGACTCCAGTAAGGCCCTCAGGATTGCCAAGACTTTCTCCTCCCATGCTGTCAACTGTTGGGGAGTAGGTGGGGGTCCAATGCCAGTCTTCATGATGGCAATGTCCTCCCTTGTGTGTGAATAGATTCTCACGGAGTTCACCCTGTCCACGATCCTCTGCCATAGCTCCATCTTCCTGGCAATGGATATCTGCTGCGCCTTTGCACCAAATAGGTTTGGCTCTACCCTGGCGATTTCCTCCACCAGCACCTCCTCATCTGTGAAACGGGGATTCTTCTGTGGAGACATGCCTATTGTGTGGTGGTTGTAGTGTGTGTTGTGCAGAGGTTGATAGGTGTTGGGGTATGGTGTGTGATCCATGAGAGGTGAATAGGTGGCTGTGGTTTGTGTGTGCAGTTATTGTATTATCTTTTGCTAGCAAGCTATAGTTAGTTTTCCTTGTTTGTAAAAGATTGTGGGTTGTGTGGGGGTATTTTATAATGCTGTTGGTGGGTGTGCCTGGTGAGTGTATATGTGTCAGGTGTGGGTTTTTCAATCTGGCCAATGCTGGCTTCTGTTAGTGTTGGATGCTCAATTCTTCCGCGGCGGTCTGCACCGCCAATTGCTGACTGCTGCTGAGTGTCTGCTGTGGTGATTCATGGTCCATAATTTGGAGGGCGGTGTCATTCTGGCGTGACAGGGAGGGTGGTAGGTCTGACAGATTTTCACCTCCGTTGGTTCTGTTGGTTTTGTATTTGTGTCTCATAATGTGGTGGGCGGATTGCTGCCTCTGTGGCGGTCTGTTTGCGGCCGTCACCACGGCGGTCTTTAGAAAAGACTGCCAATGTCATAAGGAGGGCCTTTGTCATTTTCTAGCTCGGCATCGATGACACTGTGCTAATCCTATGCTCTATAGCTGCTCTCCACCTAAACTTGGGAACTACCCAGAGTTCTCTCTTCTCTTTTGCATACTTTATGCGTCACTTTAACCATGAAAGTGTCTTTTCATATATATATGTATATATATATATTGGCCCACATATATGTTTACAGGTGCATTCATGTTCTTTCCCATTCTTTCCCCTGCACTGGGGCACAATAGACTTCATTGTATTGTGATGGGGTGTCTGGCAGTTAGTGCACATTTGAAACACACATACTTTGTACATGTGCACAACAATGCACATTCTCACATTTGTTTGTTGTATTTCTTCCACACCAATGCATTTGGCACATGTTGTTGATGTACACACATATTTTTGACTACATAATTCTGATCTGTCATGTTGCATACACATGTCTAACCAAGTTTCTGATTGGCTAGGTTCACATAGGTTAGGTATCGATGTATGCAGTGTTAACAGTAACTATGAAGAGAGAGCTCGGACATGTGTTTTCAACGATGCTTATTTACATATTTACACAGTCTTTTGCCAATGAAATTGCACATGGTATATGTTCCCATTACAGATGATCAGTCGGGAAAAAACTGTTGACTATGTTTTTCCTTCCTTCTGTATGTTCCAGCTGAAGTTCCAACTATTTCGGCTCTGTCCTCCTCATCTGAGTCATCCTCCTCCACAGGTTCCTGAACATCCCGGTCCTGGTCGCATGGAACATTTGTCCGTGGACAAATGTTGGGCAGGATACAGCACCCCAGTATTCTTTTGTATGGAGAGTACAGCAGCCAGCCCATGGATAAATTGAGGCACCTGAAACGTGACATCAGCTGGCCAAATGTGCTTTCCACTATGCCCCTGGTCTTGCATAGGGCTCTGTATTTTTGCTGTGCCTCAGTCTGTGGATTTACAAACAGAGTCATCATCCCTGCCTGTAGACTATATCCTTGGTCAGCTGAAAAGACAAAGGGAGCTGAGTCAGTCAACACATTTTTGCAGATATGACACAGTGGATTTGCATGTCTTGTGACATGTACAATTGATGTGTGGTTCAAGATGTGTCCTGATTCATGCTACTAGTATAGAGTACACCCCCCCTACAAATGAACTTTGGGGCTCATTTCAAAGCAGCTTGCACCACTGGTGCTTGACTATTTGGGAGGCACCTGCAGCGCATGAGGCGGAGGCATATGTACATGGCCATGCTAATCCACTTTACATAGCTTTCTCTGACCTTATGTTTATGGAGTATGGCTTAGACCCTCACGTTGCTAAGTTGCGTTACTCTACGTCAGGCATGGCCTTCCATGGGTGTTGCAGGGGTTTTTCCCGTGCAACACCCATGGTTCTTGACGCACTACCAGATTTGTAGTCATCTGTAGACCTGGGTAAGCCACTGTAGCTTGTGGCCCCCTGGGGAGATGAAACGTAGAGGACTATCTGGGTTACCCCTCGTTTTAAACGCTTGCTATATGTGCTGCATTATGCAGTGCACATTTAAAAATGATGGGACCTCAATTAGATATTTTTGTGCAGAACGGTGTCTCTTCTTGCACATAGACAATCATTCCAACAATGAAGACACCCTTGCACCATGGTGTACATGTGCCTGTGTTGGCACTAGGCATCAATTTGTGCACCTACACATGCAGGAGGGACTGGATTTGCATTGTATGCAGTTGATGCCATGCATTCCTGTCTATCATTTTGAAAGCAGGATAGCGCTGCAGCGGTGCCCTGTACAAGCTATGTTGCATATGAGGCCCTATGTGGGTTATCAGACACAGATGTCCTTTTGGGTCATTCCACATTTGCTGTTGTTACTTGCTATGTATTTACCAATCAGTGGCCATTCCCATATTGCCCATTCTGAAATCTCTTGTTGATGATTGAATGGCAGTAGATGTATGCATCATGCACACTACCAGGATATTTGGCCAGGACATTGGTAAATAGACCACAATGATGCACAATGGCCTGGATGTTCAAGGACTGGCTGTGCTTCCTGTTGCAGTATATGTGTGCTTCAGCTGTTGATGGAACAAGGTGCACATGTCTGCAGTCCACTGAACCCAGCACATGTGGAAAGGCAGCAATTGTGTAGAATCTTTGTTTTACCTCCAGCTGCATTTGTTGTGTGCTGGGGAAGATGAGGTAATGTGTTGTCAAGGATATGATGGCATCCAGGACAGTATTAAGGTACGGGGAGAATGATGGCTGGGATATACCAGCCACTCTGGCTGTGGTGGTCTAGAATGACCCCGATGCCAAAATGTGGTGCACGGACATGAGCTTCACCTGTGGCGGGATGTTGGTGACCCGAGCAGTTCTTGTTTGGATCCTAGGTGTTATCTGGTGTAACAATTAAACAATTGATTGCCTCTGTAGCGCTAGTGGGTGATGACCTCATCTTCCCTTAAGCAGGCTAACCCACTGATGATATACACGCTCTCCTCTTCTGCGTACCCTTTGTGGTGTGGGGATGGGTGGATGTGCATGTGGTTGTGGTCCTCTCCACCCAACTCCTAGCTGCAAGATGAGGAGCTCTATGTTGTTACTGGGATTACCAGACTGTTCTGTCTGTGTTCTCTTTATGCTCCACTGCCAATGTGTGATTTCCCTATGCCTATGTTACCGATGCACAACAATTTTGACACATTTGTACACTTGCAGTGAAATCCAATCCGATGCATCACTTTTCATTTTCCTTATAAATATCTGTTAGACTTTTCATCCTTGGCGTGGTCTCTCTTAACTTTTTGCCTCTGTTTCCCAGGTTGTTGATGTGTGCTGGACTCTGACTTTGCTGTTTTTGTTACTCTGGGCACTTTACCACTGCTAACCAGTGCTAAAGGGCAAGTGCTCCTTTACCAAATGCGTGTGTGATTGGCTCCATGATTGGCATATTTGGTTTATTAGTAGGTCCCTAGTACAGAGAACTAGAGGTGCCGAGGGCCTGTAAATCAAATGCTTCTAGCGGGCCTGCAGCACTGGTTGTGCCACCCACAAAAGTAGCTCTGTGATCATGTTCCAGACCTGCTACTGCAGTGTCTGTGTGTACAGTTTTAACTGTAAATTCGACTTGGCAAGTGTACCCACTTGCCAGGCCTAAACCTTCCCTTTTCTTGCATGTCAGACACCCCTAAGGTAGGCCCTAGGTAGACCCAAGGGCAGGGTGTACTGTATGGTTAAGGTAGGACATATAGTAATATGTTTTATATGTCCTGACAGTGAAAAAGTGCTAAATTCATTTTTCACTGTTGCAAGGCCTGTCCCTCTTGTAGGTTAACATGGGGGCTACCTTTCAATCTGATTAAAATGTAGATTCCCTTTGGGAGAGGATGCACATGTGGAGTTTGGGGTCTCTGAGCTCACAATTTAAAAATACATCTTTTAGTAAAGTTGATTTTAAGATTGTGTATTTGAAAATGCCACTTTTAGAAAGTGAGCATTTTCTTGCTTAAACCATTTCTGTGACTCTGCCTGGTTGTGGATTCCCTGTCTGGGTCAGTTTGACAGTTGGGCTGGTTGCACCTCACACTAGACAGTGACACAAAGGAAGCTGGGGTGTAGTCTGCATTTCCTGATGAGCCATCTGTGCTAGGAGGGAGCGGAGGAGTGGTCACGTACACCTGAAAGGGCTGTGCCTGTCCTCACACAATGCAGTCTCCAACCCCCTGGTGAGTGTCTAGGGCCTGGCCTGGGCAGGGCAGGATTTCACAATCAAGAGAGAGTTTGCTTTGAAGTAGGCCTACTTCAAAGGAGAAAATGCGGATAAGAAGGGCCCCCAAAACCACAGACTTTAGAACACTTCTGGAAACCAAGAGTAACCTCTACCTGGAGAAGAGCTGAAGAGCCGAGGAAGAAGAGCTGCCCTGCCTGTGACTGTGCTTTGTGGAGCTATCTTGCAGTTGCTGTTTCTGCCTGTGCTAGAGGACAAAGACTAGACTTTGTGTTGCCTTCCTTCTTGTGAAGATCTCCAAGGGCTTGATTTAGAGCTTGCCTCCTGTTGTTTGAAGTCTCAGGGACATCAAAGACTTCTCTCTGCCAGCACCTGGAGTCCCTGGAGAGAATCATACTCTGCCCTGTGGTGCCCATCCAGTTCCTGGGATCTTGAAAGGAGAAGCTGGCAGCCTAAGAGGAAGAAATCCACGCACAGAACACGGTGCGGGGAAAGGATCGACGTGACTCCAATCTGCGGCTGAGAAATCGACGTGCTGCCGGCTTTGCAGCTGAAAATTGACGCTCGCCTGTATGGCAACCGAAGAATCAACGAGTGGAGCTGGAGAAACGACATGCAGCATCGCTGACGGAGGCTGGGAGATCGCAACCCGCACTGTGTGGTTTTCTGATCATCGTGCAGCTGGATTTATGACGCAAACACCGCTGGGCATGTAAAAACAACACAAGGCCTGCCTGGACCCGAGAGTGCTGACTGGATCGATGCATCGCTCTCCTGCGGAGAGAAGAAACGACGTACCCGACCCGACGTAAGGAGGAATGATGCAAGGTCTTGCTCATGAGTGAAAGTGACGCATCGCAAGCAAGGCAAGGCAAGGGTCGCTCCCCTGGTGGGGGGCAAATTTATTTTAGGCCATTTCTGCTCCCCTTGGGGGCAGATCGGTATATTTCTATTAGGCTGATCTGTCCCCAGGGGGGCAGAAACCACTTTGGCACCAGGGATTGGTGTGTGTGTGTATGTGTGTGTTTTCTTTAGCGGGGCAGCCCCTTGGGTAAGGGTCGCTCACCATTGGGGCACATTATTGTTGGTCATATCTGCCCCCCTTGAGGGCAGATTGGCCTATTTTTGGAAGGCCCATCTGCCCCCAAGGGGCGGGGGGTGGAGAAAGCCCACCAGGGACCAGGGAAGTTTTTTTTTCTAAAATAAGAGGGTGGGGGTATGGCCATACCCCACCACAAATAAATGGAGCAAAGTTGTTCTGCCCACCAGTGGGCAGGTGGGGCAATTACTCCTGATCCACACCCCGGGGGCGGAAAGTCTACTAGATGCCAGGGAATTAAAAAAAAATAGTGGGGTGGTGGCTTCCAACCTGTATGGGCCTGGTTATGCCTCCACTCCAAATGAAAGGCGTAACAGTCTTTCAGCTCTCCCCCGCACTCTAAAACATCTTATCCCACAGCAAGCAAAAGGACATTTGATTATTTGGGGTTCTGGTTTTACATTTGGGCAATGAGAACTTGGCTAACTCTCAAAATCGTCCCACTTTGAATGGTGAGGGCTGCACTTTATTGACTTTGGGACGCTGCCATGTAGAAAAATCCACAAGAACTAGACACATCTGAAAACTAAACATCTGGGTGATTCCAGGGTGTTGTGTTCCACATGCACCCCACACCATTTTCTTACCCACAATGCCCTGCAAACCTCCAACTGTGCTGGAAATCACAAATTTTTCCCACATTTTTATGATGAACCTTCCGGAATCTGCAGGAATCGACAAAATTCCTACCACACAGTATTGTCTCACCTATACTGATAAAAATTCTGCTGCAGTTGTCGACCTAAAGATGTTTTTTTCCAAACTGCCCTTTTGGACACACTTTGGCTCCCACTCAATTTCAACATGTTTTTGGCTCTTCCCTGTCACAAGCCCTTGGCCCACCTACACAAATGAGGTATCATTTTTACCAGGAGACTGAGGGGACCATTGGGTGATATAACATTTTGATTTTTTTAGCTAAATTTGAGGTTTGCTGAGGATTCTGGGTAAGAAAATATTGGGGGATCCACGCAAGTCACAACTCACTGGACTCCCTCGGGTGTCTAGTTTTCAGAAATGTCTGGGTTTGGTAGGTTTCCCTAGAAGGCTGCTGAGCCCAGACCCAAAACCCAGGCGCCCCCCTGCAAAAACAGGTAGTTTTGTATTTGATCATTTTGATGTGTCCATGATGTGTTTTGAGCCATTTCCTTTCGTGGGCGCTAGGCCTACCCACACAAGTGAGGTATCATTGTTATCGGGAGACTTGGAGGAACGCTGGTTGGAAGGAAATTTGTGGCTCCTCTCTGATTTCAGAACTTTCTGTCACCGAAATGAGAGGAAAAAGTGTTTTTGTTTCCAAATTTTGAGGTTTGTAAAGGATTCTGGGTAACAGAACCTGGTCAGAGCCCCACAAGTCACCCCATCATGGATTCCCCTCGGTGTCTAGTTTTCAAAAATGTGTTGGTTTGCTAGGTTTCCCCAGGTGCCGGCTGAGCTAGAGGCCAAAATCCACAGGTAGGCACTTTGTAAAAAACACCTCTGTTTTCTGTGAAAAAATGTGATGTGTCCACATTGTGTTTTGGGCCATTTCCTTTCGTGGGCGCTAGGCCTACCCACACAAGTGAGGTACCATTTTTATCGGGAAACTTGGGGGAACGCTGGGTGGAAGGAAATTTGTGGCTCCTTTCAGATTCCAGTAATTGTTGTCACCGAAATGAAAGGAAAAAGTGTTTTTGGGTCAAATTGTGAGTTTTGCAAAGGATTCTGGGTAACAGAACCTGGTCAGAGCCCCACAAGTCACCCCATCTTGGATTCCCCTAGGTGTTTAGTTTTCAAAAATGCACAGGTTTGCTAGGTTTCCCGAGGTGCCGGCTGGGCTAGAGGCCAAAATCCACAGGTAGGCACTTTGTAAAAAACACCTCTGTTTTCTGTGAAAAAATGTGATGTGTCCACATTGTTTTTTGGGCCATTTCCTTTTGTGGGCGCTAGGCCTACCCACACAAGTGAGGCACCATTTTTATCGGGAGACTTGGGGGAACGCTGGGTGGAAGGAAATTTGTGGCTCCTTTCAGATTCCAGAACTTTTTGTCACCGAAATGAGAGGAAAAAGTGTTTTTTTGGTCAAATTGAGGTTTGCAAAGGATTCTGGGTAACAGAACCTGGTCAGAGCCCCACAAGTCACCCCATCCTGAATTTCCCTAGGTGTCTAGTTTTCAAAAATGTGCTGGTTTGCTAGGTTTCCCCAGGTGCCGGCTGAGCTAGAGGCCAAAATCCACAGGTAGGCACTTTGTAAAAAACACCTCTGTTTTCTGTGAAAAAATGTGATGTGTCCACGTTGTTTTTTGGGCCATTTCCTTTTGTGGGCGCTAGGCCTAACCACACAAGTGAGGCACCATTTTTATCGGGAGACTTGGGGGAACTCTGGGTGGAAGGAAATTTGTGGCTCCTTTTAGATTCCAGAACTTTTTGTCACCGAAATGAGAGGAAAAAGTGTTTTTTTGGTCCAATTGAGGTTTGCAAAGGATTCTGGGTAACAGAACCTGGTCAGAGCCCCACAAGTCACCCCATCATGGATTCCCCTAGGTCTCTAGTTTTAAAAAATGCACAGGTTTGGTAGGTTTCCCTAGGTGCCGGCTGAGCTAGAGGCCAAAATCTACAGGTAGGCACTTTGCAAAAAACACCTCTGTTTTCTGTCAAAAAATGGGATGTGTCCATGTTGTGTTTTGGGGCATTTCCTGTCGCGGGCGCTAGGCCTATCCACACAAGTGAGGTATTGCTTTTATCGGGAAACTTGGGGGAACGCTGGGTGGAAGGAAATTTGTGGCTCCTCTCAGATTCCAGAACTTTCTGTCACCAAAATGTGAGGAAAATGTGTTTTTTTAGCCACATTTTGAGGTTTGCAAAGGATTCTGGGTAACAGAACCTGGTCAGAGCCCCACAAGTCACCCCATCTTGGATTCTCCTAGGTCTCTAGTTTTCAAAGATTTACAGGTCTGGTATGTTTCCCTAGGTGCCGGCTGAGCTAGAGGCCAAAATCTACAGGTAGGCACTTTGCAAAAAACACCTCTGTTTTCTGTCAAAAAATGGCATGTGTCCATGTTGTGTTTTGGGGCATTTTCTGCCGCGGGCGCTAGGCATTACCCACACAATTGAGGTGTCATTTTTATCAGGAGACTTGGGGGAACGCTGGGTGGAAGGAAATTTGTGGCTCCTCTCAGATTCCAGAACTTTCTGTCACCAAAATTCGAGGAAAATGTGTTTTTTTAGCCAAATTTTGAGGTTTGCAAAGGATTCTGGGTAACAGAACTTGGTCAGAGCCCCACAAGTCACCCCATCTTGGATTACCCTAGTTCTCTCGTTTTAAAAAATGCACAGGTCTGGTAGGTTTTCCTAGGTGCCGGCTGAGCTAGAGGCCAAAATCTACAGGTAGGCACTTTGCAAAAAACACCTCTGTTTTCTGTCAAAAAATGGCATGTGTCCATGTTGTGTTTTGGGGCATTTTCTGTCGCGGGCGCTAGGCCTACCCACACAATTGAGGTGTCATTTTTATCGGGAGACTTGGGGGAACGCTGGGTGGAAGGAAATTTGTGGCTTCTCTCAGATTCCAGAACTTTCTGTCACCAAAATTCGAGGAAAATGTGTTTTTTTAGCCATATTTTGAAGTTTGCAAAGGATTCTGGGTAACAGAACCTGGTCAGAGCCCCACAAGTCACCCCATCTTGGATTCCCCTAGGTCTCTAGTTTTAAAAAATGCACAGGTTTGGTAGGTTTCCCTAGGTGCCGGCTGAGCTAGAGGCCAAAATCTACAGGTAGGCACTTTGCAAAAAACACCTCTGTTTTCTGTAAAAAAATGGAATGTGTCCACGTTGTGTTTTGGGGCATTTCCTGTCGCGGGCGCTAGGCCTACCCACACAAGAGAGGTATCATTTTTATCGGAAGACTTGGGGGAACATAGAATAGCAAAACAAGTGTTATTGCCCCTTGTCTTTCTCTACATATTTCCTTCCAAATATAAGAGAGTGTGTAAAAAAGACGTCTATTTGAGAAATGCCCTGTAATTCACATGCTAGTATGGGCACCCCGGAATTCAGAGATGTGCAAATAACCACTGCTCCTCAACACCTTATCTTGTGCCCATTTTGGAAATACAAAGGTATTCTTGATAGCTATTTTTCACTCTTTATATTTCAGCAAATGAATTGCTGTATATCCGGTATAGAATGAAAACCCACTGCAGGGTGCAGCTCACTTATTGGCTCTGGGTACCTAGGGTTCATGATGAACCTACAAGTCCTATATATCCCCGCAACCAGAAGAGTCCAGCAGACATAACGGTATATTGCTTGCAAAAATCTGACATTGCAGGAAAAAGTTACAGAGTAAAATTGCAGTTTTTTTAACCTCAATTTTAATATTTATTTTTTTCAGTTGTTATTTTCTGCACGAAACGCTTGTAGGATCTACACAAATTACCCCTTGCTGAATTCAGAATTTTGTCTACTTTTCAGAAATGTTTAGGTTTCTGGGATCCAGCATTGGTTTCATGCCCATTTCTGTCACTGACTGGAAGGAGCCTGAAAGCACAAAAAATCGTAAAAATGGGGCATGTCCCAGTAAAATGCCTAAATTGTGTTGAAAAATTGGGTTTTCTGAATCAAGTCTGCCTGTTCCTGAAAGCTGGGAAGATTGTGATTTTAGCACCGCAAACCCTTTGTTGATGCCATTTTCAGTGAAAAAAAATAAAAGCCTTCTTCTGCAGCCCCTTTTTCCCATTTTTTAAAGAAACAAACGTTTCACTGTATTTTAGCTAATTTATTGGCCTCCTTCAGGGGAACCCACAAAGTCTGGGTACCTGTAGAATCCCTAGGATGTTGGAAAAAAAGGACGCAAATTTGGTGTTGGTAGCTTATGTGGACAAAAAGTTATGAGGGCCTAATCAAGAACTATTCCAAATAGTCAAAAAAAGGCCTGGCACAGGAGGGGGAAAAGGCCTGGCAGCGAAGGGGTTAAAACACTAGATAAGTTTGACTACACTTTTAACAACTTTGAAACAAGCAATAAAGTTCTCATCCATATGGTTTCTGAAAGACAGAACATTAAAGTAAGTTTTATGCACAAACACATCTTGTCATTTTTATTCTCACACATTTTTACACTAGGAGCGTATTCATAGAGAAACAAGTTTTAAGATAAATCAAGCAAAGTAGAAATTGCAATGTAGTTCAAGCGGTTAAGCAGGAAAGAATAATATTATTTTCTTTGTTAGCATATTAATTTTGTATCATGTGAGTTATGCAAATCGGTCACATCGGGGTCAAAAGAAGTATATTCAGCTTAGTGAATAGTAAAGAAATTTCCAACATTATCCTCTTCTTCCAAGTGCATGTCGTTAGGCTTATTGAAAAGAAAATACTTGTTTAAAATGAGGAGCTGGTTTTAGGCCTGTAATTCACTTGTACAGGTTAGCATTTAAATGCATTTATTTCTATTAAAATGACTAACAACTTCCCCAGTCTGATGGTTTGGAACCATCAAAAAAGTACCAATCAGAAATGTGTGTCAAAGTTCACTTTAATCTTCTGTGTCTCTCCTTTTCCCTTTCAAATGTTATCTTTCTTTCAATCTATTATATTCTTCTTTTGCATGTTCATTTACATCTAAATCTTTCTTCATTCTCTTATTAAAGTCTCTGTTTCTCTTCTTCATTAATAGCATCTTTACTGCTTTATATATTGCTAATGTAGAAAGAAAACAAGCTACCACTATTAATCCAGGAACTAAGATAGTTTTATGAATCCCTCCTCTTACTGCCTTGAACTACTTACCTATTGATGAAATCCCTTTTGTTAGACTTTGCAATATGCTAGTGGTTTCTAAAGGTTCTAAATCAAGCTTCTGGTCAGAAATATTCTTTACATAATCTACTGTCTTCTTACTCCCATCACTAACGTAAGTACAACACTTTTCAATTTTCGGCATCTAGTGGACTATGCCTTGATCTGCTAATAGTATGTCGAATGCCTAATGATTTTGCATCACCATAGATCGCATTGCTATGAGCTTTTTGTTTTCTACTAGTAAAGCTCCAGAATGCTAGTGGCTAATCTATCTACTACTGTTGAACGTTTTCTAATTTTCTCATCATTCAATACTACTCCTACAGCAGGTATGATTGCTCCAGATATATCCCCCACCAATTATGTTCCTTCATTTACACTAAGGGTGCATCTGTGTGCAGGTGTCAATGTTAATGCATCTAAACTTCGTATATGGCACATTTTTGGGAAAAGCAGACCTAAGTAACAAATACCCTTCCAATCAACAGGCAATCTAAAGTAAGTATTCTCTCTACAGATAAATAAAATCCAGATATTTTTGGATCATCTTGTAATATCTGCCATGATCATCTAGACAATTCATAATCATATTAATGTCACTCTGTAAGATGTCCAATAATTGTACTATTTCAGCTACAAGAGGTTCTTCACCCCTTGATGCTTCTTGCTGTCTCTGATCACAGACCATTCCTCTTAGAGTCTGAGTTTGTACAACATGTGGTGGTACATTCACCAGTTTTCTCAGTTCTGGTTCAAAGAATATTATTTCTTATATATATTATATATTATTGTTCTCTGGGTATGTGATGCATGCATCCAGTTTGGAATTCCAGCACACTTGAAGGCTGTATTCATGATCAGAATTTCCCATGTGTTTTCTGATTAGGACCAAGTCTCCAGGACTAAATTCATGACGTTGCTCTAGGTGGAGATTCACAGTGACAGTTTCAACCTGTTGAGAGATAGAATGCACCACATCAGTCAATCCCTTCCAGTAATTGTGTACCCTGTGATCTGTTAAGTTTACAAGTGAATTTGATAGAACTGCAGGTAATCGCATTACTCTGTCCATCAATATTTCTTAGGGCGACAAACCAGTTTTCCTTTCAGGTGTACTTCATAGACTCATTTCCACCAAGGATAAAGCATCAAGCTATTTCAATGCCAACCTTGCTCTAAAAGTTCTGTTTAGCTGTTCCACCATACCTGAAGTCTCTGATCGATAACTGCAATGTAGCATCTGTTCAACTTGTAATGCTGTACACATCTTTACAAACTCACTATTGAAGTGAGTTCCTGGATCTGATTCCAGAGAAGTTGATATACCGTACCTCGTTACTAGCTCCCTTAACGGTAATATTCCTACAGTAAGACTGTTATTTTTTCTCATTGGGTAGGCTTCCATCCATCTTGAGAAGATGCACACTATGACCAGGACAGACTTCAGCCCATTACAAACAGGCTTTTGATGAAGTCCATCTGCATCCAGTTATGAGGACCACCATCACCCTGTGTGATGCAGTGTAACATGTGTTCACTTGCCTACATTGATCTGTTGATATGTCACACATCAATGACTTCTGTTTGTGCTCTATATCTGGGATTAAGCCAGTGTTGTTTAAAGGTTCCCACCATAGCATCCCTTCCTAAATATGTTGGTCCGTGGGAATGTCTTGTCATTGGGAATAGCAAATTGTCTGGTAATTCTGATCATCCATCTACTAAAACCCAAATATCATTTTCATCCTCTCCGCAACCTGGTCTGACCCATCCCTTTTTCTTGCATTTATCTTCATTCATCCCAGATGTCTGCAAAGAAAAAACATTTTCCTCTTGAGGTCCATTTGTGTATGCTCTATTAAATGTATATGCCACAAATGCACAATAGCATGCCACTTCAGCAGCATATCTGTTGCCAACTGTTACATAATTATTGTTGCTTCTGTACACTGCACATTTAACAACAGCAGTCTCAGTTGGGTTTTCCAGAGCTTCCAATAGTTTTCTGACATGCTCCCAATTCCTGATTTTTGAATCAGATGAGATCATGAAACCCGTCTGTGACCATAACTGCTTAAAGTTGTGTACCACACCAAAGCCATACTGACTATCTGTAAATATAGTAGCAAGCCCTAGTAAGATAAATCAGTTCTGCAACTTGTGCTGAAGAAATTCCTTGAAGCCATGAGGCTTCTTTTATCTCTTGGATTGTACCTATAGCATACTCTGCTCTCAAGGAACCTTCATTTGTTCTGAAGCATAAGCCATCGACAAATAGAATATAATCAGGACTTATTTAAGGCTCATCTTTTATATCTGGTTTGGGCATGATGCATAAATCTGTCACATCAAGGCAATCATGCTCAAATTCCTCTGATTCATCAATGTCAGATAACGGTAACAGTGTACTCGGATTCAACATTTGATATATTTTCAGTATAGTATTACTTGTGGCAAGTGTCTGCTGGTCATATTTAGTGAGACGTGAACTAGTCAGGTGCTGAGTCTTTGTTCTGGTAAGCAGAACATCAACTGAGTGAGGTATCATTACAGTTAAAGGATGTCCCAACGTTATGCCCCTCATTACAACCCTGGCAGTCGGTGTTAAATCGGCGGTAAGACCGCCAACAGGCTGGCGGTAAAAAAAATGGAATCACGACCATGGCGGAAACCGCCAACATAGACAGCCACTTTAACACTCCGACCGCCACGGCGGTAGAAACAAACAGCATGGTGGTCACCACCAACAGACAGGCAGAAGACAATGTACCGCCCCCACTATTATGAGAGGCCAATCCGCCACGTTTTCCGGGGTGGATTCAACGCGAACAAAAACACGGCGGAAACAGGACTTGGAAGGGGAAACACTCACCTCTACACAACCCACGAGGAACCAGGACGCCATGGAGCCAGAACTCCAAATCCTCCCTGCAATTGTATTCCTGCTCCTCTACCAGGAGCATGAAAGACGGCTGCGACGACCATAGTGAGTACTGCACCTACAACACAGGGGAGGGGGGAGGGGGGAGGGAAAAGAGAGTGACACACACATGCAACACACAACACCCCCACCCCTACCCTCACCCACAACAACACACACACTAATACATGCTGCAACAATAGATTCCCCATACCCCAACCCCCTGTGGAATAACGCAATGACAAAAGGAAATTATTGTAACAATTGTAATCAATAAAAATCCATTAGTCAAAACTTTAAATACAGTATAAACAATTATGTACACAAACTATACAAGTCCTGATAGTGCACCGTTTAAAGTCCGTGGACTACTTGGCCCAAAATGCATGGGCGAGGCCCACACTCGATACCAGACTGCAAACGGAGAGAACACTGCTGGGGCATCAGATCGAACTGAAACAGGCACCTCAGAGGGAAGGGAAGGGAAGGGGGGGCACCTCAGATGGCTGAGTGCACGACACCAGCTCCACGAGGGGGCTCCATGCACATTGATGCATCCTGGGGAGTGCAAAGCCACGGTCTCTCAAGTCTCTACAGTGGTTGGTTTGCCCACTGCTTTATTCTGGGGAGTGCAAAGCCACAGTCTCTCAAGTCTCTCCAGTGGGTGGTTTGCCCACTGCTTTATCCCGGGGAGTGCAAAGCCACAGTCTCTCAAGTCTTTTCAGTGGGTTGGTTTGCCCACTGCTTTATCCTGGGGAGTACAAAGCCACAGTCTCTCAAGTCTTTTCAGTGGGTGGGTTGCCCACTGCTTTATCCTGGGGAGTGCAAAGCCACAGTCTCTTAAGGGGATGCCTTTTTCCACTGGTTCTGGAGGGGGCTTGGTGCCCAGAGTGCTTCATCCTGCCAAGGACGGAGGTAGTGGATGCCTTTCTCCACTGGTTCTGGAGGGGGCTTTGTGCCCAGAGTGCTTCATCCTGCCAAGGACTGAGGTAGTAGATGTGATACTCCACTGGTTTTGGAGGGGGCTTGGTGCCCAGAGTGCTTCATCCTGCCAAGGACTGAGGTAGTGGATGCCTTTCTACACTGGTTCTGGAGGGGGCGTGGTGCCCAGAGTGCTTCATCCTGCCAAGGACTGAGGTAGTGGATGTGATACTCCACTCGTTCTGGAGGGGGCTTTGTGCCCAGAGTGCTTCATCCTGCCAAGGACTGAGGTAGTGGATGCCTTTTTCCACTGGTTCTGGAGGGGGCTTGGTGCCCAGAGTGCTTCATCCTGCCAAGGACTGAGGTAGTGAATGTGATACTCCACTGGTTCTGGAGAGGGCTTTGTGCCCAGAGTGCTTCAACCTGCCATGGACTGAGGTAGTGGATGTGCCAGTCCACTGGCGCTGGTGCACCATGCAAGCTCGCCAGGCTCCTGGAACTGACCACCAGCCTCGTACGACTGACCACTGGGGATGGCAGCCATGTCTGTGGTGGTGCCACTGGCTCAGGATGTCGCAGGGCCCCTGGCGGTGCTGGCGGCAGTGTCAGTTGTGGCGGTGCTGGCGGCGGTGTCAGTAGCGGCGGTGCTTGCGGCGGACTCTGGCATCGGTGCTGGCGGCGGGCTCTGTGGCATCGGTGGAGGCGGCGGGCTCTGTGGCATCAGTGCTGGCGGCAGGCTCTGTGGAAACGGTGCTTGCGGCAGTCTTTGTGGCAGCGGTGCTGGTGGCAGGCTCACTGACTGCGGTGCTGGTGGCGGCCTCACTGACTGTGGTGCTGGTGACGGGCTCAGTGTCTGCGGTGCTGGTAAAGGGCTCAGTGTCTGCAGTGCTGGTGATGGGCTCAGTGTCTGCGGTGCTGGCGGCAGTGTCTGTGGCAGCGGTGCAGGTGGCGGTGCCGTGGCGGTCTTGTCCACCGTGCAGGTTGGCGTCGACGTGGCCCTGCCTTTGATTTTTTGGCCCTTCCCCACCTTGGATGGTGGCACAGCTGTCTTCCCACTTTCCACTTTTGTTTTGCCTGAGACCTTGGTGGTAGGTGTTTCCGCCTTCTCCCTCTGGGATGTGGGCAACGTTTTCTGTTTTGGAGGTGGGGGAATGTCCTTTCCATCGCTCCTTGGGACACTGGCAGCCTTGTTGCTTGGCGCACTCCAAAATCCCGCTATTGCTGGCACCACTTTGCCCGGTGATGTGGTGGCTGAGGTGCTGGGTTGGGACCTGGAAAGGAGGGCCCTAGGGGATGGACGGGGGGGAGGTGTAGGGAAGAGGTCAATATTAGCCAGGAAAAGCTTCTTAGGCACACTGGGATGGGAAGATGGGGGGGTTTGGGAGTGGAGGAAGAGGTTGTGGTTGTAGGAGGTGTACATTTGCTGAATTTGGGTGAAGATGCACGGGCCGGAGGCTGTTGTGAGGTGGATGGCTGTTGGGTGGGTGTGTGCCTGCGTTTGTGTACTTTGGGAGGAGGGCTCACAGACACACTGGGAGAGGACACGGGATGTGTGAATGGTAGTGGGGGTGGTGAGCGCACATGAGCGGTGTGTGGCGATGGGCGTGCTGGTGATGGAGGTAGTGGCTGAAGATGTAGTGCATGCAGGTGTGAGTGGAGACAGGGAGGGAGGAGGGAGACGTGGAGGAGGGGGACACAGTGGAGGCAGTGGAAGTTGGTATGTCTGTATGGGTATGGTGCTTGTGTGAGTGCCTGTGGGATGTGTGGTGCTTATGTTTGCCTGACCCACCCTTGTGTGTTGAGGTGTGTGCATGCTGGTTTGATGGTGTGCTTGGGATAGGCTGAGGTACAGGGGATTGGGTCTGGGTGGAGGAGGTTGGAGGGGGGAGGCTGGACACAGGGACAATGGCTGCCATCAGTGCAGAGGCCAGAGCCTGAAATGCCCGCTGTTGGGCTGCCTGGCCAGAATGAATGCCCTCCAGGTATGCATTTGTTTGTTGCAAATGCCGCTCCACACCCTGGATGGCATTCAGAATGGTAGACTGCCCAACAGTGAGGGATCTCAGGAGTTCAATAGCCTCCACACTGAGGGTAGCAGGGCTGACTGGGGCAGGGCCTTAGGTGCCTGGGGCGAAGGAGATGCCCACCCTCCTGGGTGAGCGGCCACGGGACACATGCTGAGGGGCTGCTGGGAGGGCGGTGCTGGTAGGGGGGGTGACGGCTGTATCTGTAGATGCTATGGGCACAGTGGTGCCCGCAACCGCAAGGGAGCTCCCATTAGAGGAGGAGTCGGTGTCGCTGGTCTCTGCTCCTGTCCCCGTTGTGGAGCTCCCCTCGCCCTCCGTCCCACTGGTGACTTCAGACTCTGTTGTCTCACCCTCCAGGGCCATGTGGGATGCAGCTCCCTCCTGCTCCGGTGACACTGCTCCTCCGCCTGATGATGCTAATGCACACAAGAACAGGGAGACCACAAAAACGGGGGTGGGGAAGAAAGAAGAAAGACATGTTCAGTGCATGCAATACCGCTACCGTTGGTGGACCCTACAGACACAGCAGCCCTCTGCACTACGCCATGCACTTAGAGTTCCCTAATTAATCACAGGGACATGGCGTACAAGGCCTATGCCTGATCGCTGCACACATGGAAGTCACAGGAGCCTGACTAGGTGTGGATGGCTCTTACCACTGGTGGGGCTGGGGTGCCAAATAGCCTGCCTCACAAAGGGTCCTTGCCTACAAAGCTCGCCCTGGCCTAGGGTAACCCACTGCCCACCTCCCCCACCCAGACACCTCCTAATGCGCGCAGAGTCAGATGGATGTGACTCTACTCACCCCCTTGTGGCTGCTGTGATTCCCTCAAGCACCCATCCAACTCTGGATACGCCACTGCCAGGATCCGGAACATCAGGTGGGTCATGGTGCGAGGGGCACCCCTCCCACGTTGGGAGGTCATCCCCAGCTGAGCCGCCGCCGTCTTCTTGCTCCAGCGGCGAATGTCCTCCCATCTTTTCCGGCAGTGGGTGCTCCGTTTGTGGTGGATCCCCAAGGTCCGGACGTCCTTGTCGATGGCACGCCAAATATCCTTCTTCTGGTGGATGCTGACCTAGAGGAATAGTACAGGGGAAAAGGATGATCTTTAACCGTCCAGACTGTCACAGTCATTGGCCCACATTCCCACCCTTGCCCTGATGCACATACACTCACCGTCCGCTCATGCAGGCCTCAGTCCCCCCCTGTATCTTCCATCCACACCACTCCAAACAGGCATTGCCCATACAGCATGCTCACAGTGTACTCACCGCTTTGTCTGGAGGACCGTAGAGTAGCGTGTACTGGGGGAGGACCCCATCCACTAACTTCTCCAACTCCTCCGAAGTGAAGGCAGGAGCCCTTTCCCCAGACACAAGAGCCATTGTCGCTTCCAGACACAGGTCACAGCAGCACTTGCAGTGTAGGTCCTTTTCTGTCGAAGGTCTGGTATCAAGTGAGTGAACAGAGAGAAAATGGAGGTCACGTCCGTGGCGGTGTGTACCGTCACCGCCGGCGTACATCGTCATTGGATCCTGGGACCCATAGGGCCCAATGTTAACCAATGCTAGATTGCGCCGCGGTCTTCAACCGCCTATCACGACGGTGTAAAACACCAGCGCAGTTACCTCATATCCCCTTGTCCCACATTACAGGTCAGGCAGCCACCATTTCAGGGGGCCACATGGCATTATTTTTAAATGCGTCACACATATCTAGGCTTTGCATACACACAGTGACAGGCACATAGCGGATTGACAAATGTGTGCAATAAATTATTTTTTTACTACCTCAGTTTTGGCTGACTCTGTGCTCGCTGTTCTCGTCCATAGGGCACGTCCGCTGGGGCAGGTGAGGAGATGGCGGCATCCTCCGGTGTACAGACTGCTGGTGGACCTGTCGACAATGGAAGACAGACACATCATTATCACTTACAGACTTAATCGTGCCACAATTCAGGAACTGTGTGCCCAGTTGGAGCTAGACCTGATGTCAGCTATCCGCCATCCCACAGGAATCCCCCCTCTAGTGCAGGTCCTGTCAGTACTCCATTTTCTGGTAAGTGGGTCTTTTCAAACAACAGTGGCCATTGCATCAGGGATGTCCCAGCCTATGTTCTCAAACGTGTTGTCCAGAGTGTTGTCTGCCCTGCTGAAACACATGCGCAGCTACATCGTTTTCCCTCAGGTGGAGGATTTGCCCACAGTGAAAGGTGACTTCTATGCCCTGGGACATATCCCCAACATCATAGGTGCCATTGATGTGACACATGTGGCATTGGTACCCCACGCAGGAGTGAACAGGTGTACAGAAACAGGAAGAGCTACCATTCAATGAATGTGCAGATGGTGTGTTTGGCCGACCAGTACATCTCCCATGTGAATGCCAAGTTTCCAGGCTCAGTGAACGACGCTTACATTTTGAGGAATAGCAGCATCCCTTATGTGATGGGGCAACTCCAGAGGCGCTGTGTGTGGCTAATAGGTGAGGACAAGGACCCTATACCCTGTGAATAGTTGTCTGGGGTTGTCCCTAAGGGTTAGTGTGTGTCTAACAGTTGTCCCTCGACATTTGCAGGTGACTCTGAGTACCCCAACCTGTCATGGCTACTGACCCCAGTTGGAAATCCCAGGACAAGGGCAGAGGAACACTACAATGAGACACATGGGCGAACTGGGAGAGTGATCGAACAGACCTTTGGCCTCCTGAAGGCCAGGTTCCGGTGTCTGCATATGACAGGTGGTTCCCTCTACGACTCACCAAAGAAGGTGTGCCAGATCATCGTGGCCTGCTGTATGCTGCACAACCTGGCTTTGCGACGACAGGTGCCTTTTCTGCAGGAGGATGGTCCAGAAGGAGGTCTTGTGGCAGCTGAGGAGCCTGTGGACAGTGAAGAAGAGGAGGCAGAAGAAGAGGATATCGACAACAGAAACAACGTGATCCAGCAATACTTCCAGTGAGACACAGGTAAGAAGACATCACTGCCTCCAACATCTCATACAATTGTTAGACATATCATACGTCTGTTACTTTCACCCAGTGTATGGACCCTGACCTGTCACTTTGCCTTTCCATTTCACAGATGTGGGTCCCACTGTGTGACCTCTGCTATGTTAACTCATGGACTAGAGCTGTGTGACATAGGTATGTTGACAGTACAATGGACATTGCTATTTTCGTTAGTTATAGCAAATACACATTTGTGAAAGCACAGACTGACTCCAGATTGTTTTGTGATTTGATGGTGTTTATTTAAGTGCAAATTAGTGGAGGGGGTTGGAAATTGGTCAGGGGTGATGGTGGAGGAATGTCCATGGCAGAGTCCAGTTATTAGTCTTACAGGTGCATTGTCCAAAGGGGCATAGGAAGTGGAGCTAGGGCAGTTGATGGATGGACAGGGTGATGAAGTGGGACAGAAGGATGACATTCAGGGTGGTCTCATTTCTTGGACAGGGTCTTGGCATTGTTCTCTGTCTTTGTCCTGGATCTCAGGGACCGTTTGCTGGGTGGTTCTCCATCTGCAGGGGGTGGGGTGCTGGTGTTGTGGTCCTGTGGCGGTGCCTCCTGTCCACTAGCGCCGGCGGAGGTGGTGGGCAGTTCATCATCGAGGCTAGTGTCAGGGGCCCCTTGCTGTGCCACAGTGTCCCTCCTGGTGTTCACAAGGTCCTTCAGCACCCCTACAATAGTGACCAGGGTGGTGTTAATGGACTTCAAGTCCTCCCTGATCCCCAAATACTGTTCCTCCTGCAGCCGCTGTGTCTCCTGAAACTTGGCCAGTACCGTTGCCATCGTCTCCTGGGAATGATGGTACGCTCCCATGATGTTGGAGAGGGCCTCGTGGAGAGTGGGTTCCCTGGGCCTGTCCTCCCCCGTCGCACAGCAGTTCTCCCAGTTCCCCGGTATTCCTGTTGCTCTGTCCCCTGAACCGTGTGCCCACTGCCACTGCCCCCAGGTACCTGATGTTCTTGGGTTGGTGAGTTTGCCTGGGTTCCCTGCAGTGGTGGACACAGTGCTGCTTGACGTGTCCTGGGGACAGAGGTATGGACCCGCTGGGTGGGTGCTGTGCTGGTGTTTCCTGAGGGGGGAGGCTCTGTGGTGGCATGTGCCAGTGTGTGGGGAACCGACTGTCCTGAGGTCCCAGATGGGCCGGGCTGGTCATCTAGATCCAGTTGGACAGAGCTGCTGTCATCACTGTGGGCCTCTTCTGTGGGGGGGTGGACATGTCTGGAACCTCCTGTCCGGTGACGTTGGGTAGGGGTACTGCAGTGGTGTAAAGGCATGATTATTGCATCTGTGTGTGCCATCATGTGCAATGGGTGGGTGACCCTGTACCCCGGTGCTTACATTCTTGTCTAGTACCTTGTGTGATATTTGGTTTGGGGATCTGTGTGGGTATCTGTAGTGGACATGCTTTGGTGATGGGTGTCCATGCTTTGGTGTTGCATGCAGGGCTTGGTGTTGGGATGGGTGGTTTGTGATAATGGGACATATGTGAGGTGTTGGAGTGATCGGGGTGAGGGTTGCGGTGTGTGATAGCATGCAGGTAGGATGGAGGATGAAGTAGTTAAGATCTGACTTACCAGAGTCCATTCCTCCTGCTACTCCTGCGAGGCCCTCAGGATGCAGTATATCCAAGACCTGCTCCTCCCATGTTGTTAGTTGTGGGGGAGGAGGTGGGGGTCCGCTGCCAGTCCTCTGAACTGCAATCTGGTGTCTTGAGACCACGCAACGCACCTTCCCCGTAGGTCGTTCCACCTCTTCCTGATGTCATCCTGTGTTCTTGGGTGCTGTCCCACTGCGTTGACCCTGTCTACGATTCTGTGCCATAGCTCCATCTTCCTAGCAATGGAGGTGTGCTGCATCTGTGATCTGAATAGCTGTGGCTCTACCAGAACAATTTCCTCCACCATGACCCTGAGCTCCTCCTCAGAGAACCTGGGGTGCCTTTGCGGTTCCATGGTGTGGTGTGGGTGATGTGTGAGGTGGTGTGTGTTGTGATGTGTGAGGGGATGTGTTTGTGTGTGTTGTGTGAGGTGCGTGGATGTTGTGTGAGTGATGGTGTTGTGCGCCTGTGGATGCTAGTTTGTTGATGGTGGTGTCTCTCTCTGTGCTTCGTTCTCAATTTTTGTCATAGGGGTTTGTGGGTGATGTGGGTGTGTGTTTTATATTGTATTGAGTGTGTGGGTGTGGTGTGTGTATGTGTATCAGGTGTGTATCAGGTGTGTCTGTTTTGATTTGTCCAATGTGGTTGTGTTTTGTAAATGTGTGTGTATTTTGAGCGCAGCTGTGTGTACCGCCAATGGAATACAGCGGTTGAAAGACCACTGCGGGGATTCGTGGGTCGTGATAGTGTGGGCGTATTCCTGTTAACGTGACGATGGAGGTTTTGTTATCGCCAGTTTATCACTGACCTTTGGTGTGGCGGACTTGTGTGGGTGTCTAGATTTTGGCGGATTCCGGCCTGTGGGTCGTAAAAGCTGTAGGGGATTTCCGTGGCCGCAGCAGTGTGTTGGCGGTCTTCTGCACGGCGGTAAGCGGCATTTACCACCAATATTGTAATGAGGGCCTATATTTTCACATCACTCAAGACTCACACTCACTGCAGCTCTTGCTTTAAAATAGCCAGGAAAAGCAGTGGCTATTGGATCAAGGGTCACAGAAAAATAAGTGACCAGTTTCTTTGCATCCCCATGTGCTTGTGTTCGCATTGAGAGAGCGAATCTCTCCCTCTCACTGCAAAACAAGATTAAATATTTTGAATAATCAAGCATTCCCACTGCCGAGTCATGGTCTTAGTATGTCAACCTCAGTAAAGGTTTTGCCACCAAGTAACAGTTGGTTATCCACTGTCTACTGTAGCTAACCATTTGCAAAAACATCCTGACTTCTAGTGTGTTTTAGGAGGATTCATTAGCGAAATGGCTTCAACTCTCTCTCGTCACACTTTTCTTGTTCCCTTTTCAATCCGTGTCCTAAATATCGGACCCTTCTTTTGGCAGTACTGTTGCCAGGCTGGCGGTGAAGACCACCAAATTATGACCTTGGCGGTAATCCCTCCTATAGACAGCCAAAGTAACACCTGAACCGCCAGTGCAGTCCGGCCACCAACCACAGGAGTTGACATCTTCAGGCTGGTGGAACACCATTCCCCACCCACCATACTATGACATAGCAGACCGCCAGGATTTCTGGGGTGGGACCATCGCCACGAAAAGCATTGTGGAAACTTATCATATAAAAGGAGACACTCACCTCCAGGGTCACAGAGGAGTCCATGGCCGCCATGGAACCCACACTGGAAGCCCTGACAATGCTGTACTACACAATGGTAGTCCAGGAGCAGCAACGACGATGGTGAGTACAGCTGCCTAGCAGACAATGGAGGGAGAAGAGAGTGACACCCACACGCACAACACACACCATATACACCTATGACACACCAAGAAAAATCTGCTGAGTAATCCAACAACCACATAAGCCAGAAGTAAAGAAAGCCAGGACACATACCTTTGTCAAACCACTGTATTCTGGAGAACTTGTGCACACAACAAAACAAGAACTATATACAAAGGGCCATTGGCCAGTCCAATGTTACAACAACCCACAGGGCAACAACAAGGCCCGACTTGACTCCTGACAGCCCAAGTCACTCCACTGGGCAGGGACCTCATGATGTAAGGCAGGCACCTCAGGGGGTGGGGGATCCCTGGGTTTGGGTATGGGAGAGGACAGGCGTTTGCTCATTTGTTTAGGGGGCAGAGGAGTGGGCTTGTAGCGAGGGATGGAGTGAGAGGTTTCACTGCAGGGGGAGCATGAGAGGGCTGGGAGCTGGAGGTACCCGGCTGGTTTGGGTGTGGGAGAGGGCGGGCCTTTGCTCATTTGTTTAGGGGGCAGAGAAGTGGCTTGGAGCGGGGGGTCTGAGTGGGAGGTTTTGCTGCAGGGGGAGGGACATGAGAGGGCTGGAAGCTGGAGGTACATGGCTGCGGGAGCGGGGACCTTCCTTTTCCGGACAGGGCGGGGATGGGGGATGAGGCGAGAAGAGGTCAAGGTGGGCAAGGAAAAGTTTTTTGGGTACAAGGGGTGGGCTGTGGGAGCAGGTTTGGGAGTGGAGGTAGAGGGAGTGGTTGTAGGAGGAGTAGGTGTACTGGACTGGGTTGCAGGTGCATGTACAGTGTGCATGTGTGAGGTGGATGGCTGCTGAGTGTCTGAGTGGGAGCATTTATGTGTTTTGTGAGGGGGCAGACAGGATGGAAGAGGACGTATTGTGGTGGTGTCTGCAAGTGAGGTGGGTGTGCTGCATGTGGTTGTGATGGTGGTGGTGGTGACTGAGCATGTGGTAAATGGGGTGCTAGTCTGCGTGTCTGCTTTTGTGGTGACTGTGGGCATGGCTGTAGAGGTGGCAGGATCTGGGACTGATGATGCAGTGCTTGCAGGTGTGAGTGCTGATGTGACTGTGAGGGAGGAGGAGGGGTAGACAGTGGAGGCAGTGGCTGTTGTTGTGTGTGCTTCTGTGTGTTGGTTGTGTGTATGCTTGTGGTGTGATCTGTGGTGCCTGTATTTGTCTGTGCAAGTCCTGTCTGTTGTTTTGGTTGCATGCTGGTCTGATTGTGGGCTTGGGATGGGTTTGACGAGAGGGTACAGAAGAACCAGGGACACTGGCTGCCAACAAAGATCTCTGTAGGACAACCAAGCCACCGTGAATACCCTCCAGGTAGGCATTGCTTTGCTGCATCTGGGATGCCAGCCCTGGATGGCATTCACTATGGTTGACTGCCCTACAGAGATGGATCTCAGGAGGTCAATAGCCTCCTCAGTGAGGGCAGCAGGGCTGAGCGGGGCAGGACCTGGGGTGAAGGAGATGCCCACCCTCCTGGCTGAGCGGGCAAGGGCAGCTGGGTGGGGGGCTACTGGGAGGGTGGTGCTGGTGGGGGTAGCGGAAGATAATGATGATGGGGTGGTCCCTGGGGGGTCCGCCACCACCAGGAAACTTCCATCAGAGGAGGAATCAGAGTCAGTAGTATCAGCTCCTGTCTCCCCTGTGGTGATCTCCTCAGTCTCCAGCCCTCTTTTTCCCCTCCGCGTTGGTGGACTCTGCCTCCTGGGTCCTGTGGGCTGCAGCTCCCCCACTCGCCGGTGTCCCTGCTCCTTCGCCAGATGATGCTAATGCACAAAAGGCCAGGATGAGAAAAAGAGAGAGGGTAGGGGAGAAAGAAAGAAAGACAGCACAGGGTCAATTTCAGCAACAACAGCACATATGGCATACACATCACAATGTCTCACTGGAACTTACACTGTGCAGTATGAACCACAATACCATACCATTGCCAGGGAACTACAGCAGAAATTAACTCAAACCCTACCATCCGCACACCTACTGGGACTCACTAAGCAATGTCTGCCAGCTACTTGTCCATACCATATGTACATACCACTGTTCATTTCTGAGTAGGACTCTACAAGATTAGCTAAACGAGCATATTGGACCATCGACTGACTAGAACCTTGCACCCATACAACGTGGCAGGCATCAAGAATGTATTCCACACAGTGTGCACTCACCCCCTTGTGGCTGCTGTGCTGCCCTCAAGCGCCCATCCAACTCCGGATTGGTCACCGCCAGTATGCAGTCCATATGGGGGGGTCAGGCTCTGATGGGCACCCCTCACTCATCAGAGGATGTCCCCAGCTGGGCTTCCTTGATCTTCCGGGCCCAGAGTCACAGGTCCTCCCACCTCTTTCTGCAGTGGGTGCTCTGCTGGATATGTACCACCAGGGTCCGCATGTCCTTGGCGATGGCCCGCCATAACCCTTTCTTCTGATGGGCACTGACCTGCTTAGGGAGCACAGACGAAAGAACACCATTAACTCAAAACTACATTCTGTTACAGGAATGGCTTACAGACTGCATAGATCACACATTAAACTCACACATTACTCGTACGTCTGTGTACACATTGCATGCAGAATAAATGCACTCCCCAAATGACACACTGCTGGCACACACATACATCTACATACAGCCATGTCGCATCCAAAGTACCCAAAAGGGGTTAACCTGTTGAACTTGATGTCCACACAACTGTATATACAATAGTAGGACACCATCCACAAGCTTCTCAAGTTCCTCCAATGTGAAGGCTAGGGCCCTATCCACTGTAGCAATTTCCATTGCAGGTTCCAGACACAGGACACAGCAGCACACGCAGTGGAGGTGTTGATGTGGTGAGAGTCAGGAATCAAGTTAAGTGGGATAGAGAAAATGGCAGTCACGTCTGCGATGGTGAAAACCGTCTCCACCGGCAGTGATCATCATTATTTCCTGTGCTCCATATTCTTCCATGTTAACCAATGAGGAGTTGCACAGCAGTGCAGACCGCCTTCCGCCATGACGCCAAATGCCGGTGGAGTGAGGTCACTTCTACCTGTCCCTGCATACAGGACAGGTGGTTACCAATTCCTAATGCTGGTACTCATGGCTGTCAATTTAATGTGCGTCATAGGTACTGATGGTAGACACAAATACAATTGCAGTCCGCTATATAATTTGGTTTGCATGTAGACTCTGGCACTCAAATTAGATCTCATACCAGTGCACTGCTTGAAGATGAGTAGTTGACAGTACATTTAAAATGGGATGTTACTAATCACAACACACAACTCCGACTACATCTGTGTGACACAATGGCTAATAAACAGTATTGGTATTATTGAGGTAGTCCATTTGCATGTAGAGGACACCACTGCAATTTATGATCATTGTTGGGGTATATTGGATGTGACTGTTCTGTGTACTGTGATATTGTGTGTCCAACCTTCCAGTAGTCACACACTTCTGATGTTTGGTTCACTTAGATATCAACCACTGCGGAGGAGGAGGAGGAGGAGGAGGAGGAGAAGGAGGCAAGCACCCATGTATAGACTCATAGTCGACTTGGCTACACTGGAGAAACAGCACATTATAATTACCTATTATCTGGACAGGGTCACAATCACTGAACTGTGTCAACAATTGGAGCCAGATCTGATTCTTGCTATTCATAGCACTACAGCAATACCCCCTTCAGTACAGGTTCTGTCAGTGTTCCACTTCCTGGCAAGTGGTTCTTTCCAGGTGACTGTGGGCTTGGGTGCAGGAATCTAATAGCCAATGTTTTCGAATTTGCTTAAAAGAGTTTTGGCTGCCTTGATGAAACACATGACCAGCTATATCACATTCCCCCAGAGTGAAGTTTTGCCCACTGTGAAGGCTGCATTCTACACCATGGGACACATACCACATGTGATTGGGGCTATTGACTGGACCTATATTGCCTTGGTCCCTCCCAAGACAAATGAGCAGGTCTACAGGAAAAGGAAGAGTTACTACTCAATAAATGTCCAGATGGTGTGCTTTGCAGATCAATACATCTCCAACGTTACTGCCAAGTTTCCAGGATCTGTGCATGCTGCCTATGTATTGAAGAATAGCAGCATCCCACAGGAGATGGCACAACTACAGAGGGAGAGTGTGGCTCATAGGTGTGCTTGAGTTTACATCAAATGTATGTCATTGTATGCCACATGAAGTTGTCCTCTGTGCCATTGTACATGAGTAATGTGTGTCTCTCACTACTATCCTGGCAGTTGACACCAGTGAGGAATCCGAGGACAGGTGCAGAAAATCGGTACAATGAAGCACAAGGTCGGACCAGAAGGATAACTGAACTGACTTTTGGGCTACTGAAAGTCAGGTTCTCGTGCCTCCATGTAACAGGTGGATCCCTCCTCTACGCCCCTGGGATTGTCTGCCAGATAGTGGTGGATTGCTGCATGCTGCACAGTTTGGCCCACAGACCCATGTGCCATTCCTGCAGGAGGAGGGGGAAGACAATGCACCTAGGGCAGAAGAGGATACTGAAGACAGTGATGAGGATGAATCGGGGGATGTGGACAACAGGACACATCTGATACAGCTTTACTTCCAATGACACTTAGGTAAGACTGAACTTCTGTTCATACGTCCATTACAGTTAGGTACTGTATGTTGTGTTGTGCCAAGCAAATATGTGTGCATTATGTGAGCTGACACTGTTCCATCAGGGGTCAGTCAAGCCAGTATTATGGTGACAAGCTTATTCTTCACATGCAATGTGTCAATAGTTTAGCTTTCTCAAACACATGGCCACTGCAAACTGTGTCTTCATTACATGCAGTACTTTGCATATGTTGCTAGGAATGTCATGTGACTTACAATGTGCTTACACCAACAATCTGTGACTTTTAATTTCCTGACAGTGTTGCCCAGACTAGGTGGTCCAGAGGAGGGATTGGCATGCTGCCAACATGGCATAGCTAATACTGTGGCATCTTGTGTGAGGGAATGAGGTAGGTTGTTTATCCTCACTGATGGTGTTTGGATTCAATTGTCGTACAAATTACTGAGTAGGAGTTACCAGCTGAATGTAGGCTGTTAAGTTACAGGGGCTCATGTTGCTCTAATACCTTTACTTCTCAATTGACTGTCAGTAATGCTTTCCCTTTTTGCAAATGTTGGTGTGGTCACAACTGAGAACTAATGTGATGACTACAGACTGTTTTCACACATTTGGTAGGTGGATTCACACTCTACATTAAATTTGCACAGGATAATACAGGACTAGATATTGCATAGTGTTGTAAATAAAGCACATAAACTGCAGTTGTGTTCAAGGGTGTTCATTGAAGTTACAAAAAGGAAGGGATAGTGCAATAGAGTGGGGTGATTTTGGACAAAATCTTCCGTGTAGTGGCTCAGTTGGTTTGTAGCACAGGTCCTGTATCCCTGGGACATAGGAAAAAGGAACAATAGCAGTCCAAAGTGAACAAGGTGTCTCAGTGGTACACAAGGAAGACATTCAGGAGGGGCTAATTTCCTGGAGGTGGTTTGGGTTTTGGTTACAGTCTCTGGTGTCTGTCTGGGTCACAGGGAACACTTGTGGGGTGGTTTGTCTGCTGCAGAGGGAAAGGTGCTGGTGGCCTGTGAGTCTTGTGACAGGTCCTCCTGTCCACTAGCTGCAGCAGATGTGGAAAGCTGCTGAGTACACTCACTCATGGAAGGGGCCCGCTGGTGTGTTGTGTACTCACGCATGATGTTCGCCATGTCACCCAGCACCCCTGCAATGGAGGCCATGTTGGCATTTAAGGCCTGCAACTACTGTATGACCTCCTGGTGGTGTTCCCCCTGTAGCTTCTGATTCTTTTGCAAGATGATAAGTACCTGGCCCATCCTGTTCTGGGATTTCAAGTAGGCTCCCAGGACATGTGTGAGTGCCTCCTGGGCAGTCTGTTCCCTGATTTGGGTCTCCCCTTGGTGCACAGCTAACCTCTCACTGGCCCTGACCCCCTGTGCCTGTGTCCCCTGAACTGTATGGCCATTCCCACTAACACCAGGACCTTCATCGTCTTGTCTGTGTGGTGTTGACTCAGGTCCCTATACAGGTGTGCACACTGTTGATCGACATGTCCTGGGGACAGAGGTTTGGGGACTTTGGGTGGCTGCTGTATAGTTTTTGAGTCAGATGGGGCAGGGCCTGCGGTGGACTGGGTGTTGGCTGTGGTACCCCGATGACCAGTGGTCCCAGATGGGCCAGGGAGATCATCCAGATCGAGACATCCAGAGTTGCTGTCATCACTGAGGGCTTCTTGTGGTGGAGGACTGGGTTACTGTGGCACATGGTTGCCGCTGACATTGGCTGGGGTACCTGGGGACATGTAAAAGATTTGTTACAGTCATTGTCAGTTACATATTCAATATTTCTGGCTTTCCTTATGCAATGGGTATTGTCCTTCCACCTTTGGTAAGTGTCTGGTGATGGATTTTGGGATTGGTAGTGGTACATGCTGCCCATATGTTACTGTTGTGTGTGAATGCAGAGTTGGTAGGGGTATGCTTGCAGTGGGTAGGGCATGCAGGGGTACACAGTTGAGGATGATGATGGGGTGGTTCTCTGTATGGGATGGAGTAGGGTGAAGGGAGTCAGGGTGAGGAGGTGACATGCAGTGCAGCTATCGGTGGTAGTGGGGTAGTAATGGTGACTTACCAGTGTCCAGCCCTTCAGTGATTCCAGTGATGCAGGATAGCCAAGACTTTCTTCTCCCATGCTGTTAACTGTAGGGGAGGAGGAGGAGATAGGGGTCCACTGCCAGTCTTCATGATGGCAACGTGGTACCTGGAGGCCACTGCATGCACCTTCCCCATACGTCGTTCCACCTCTTGTGAATGTCCTTTCTTGTGCGTGGATAGGTTCCCATGGAGTTCACCTTGTCCACGATCCTCCTTCTACGTATATGGGGCTGCCAACATGTGGCAGTCTTTTCGAGTTTGCAAAGAATTGTGGGTTGTGTGGGGGTGTGTTTTATAGTCCTGTTGCTGGGTGTGTACAGTGTGTGCATCTGTGTTAGGTGTGGGTTTTTCAATCTGGCCAATGTTGGCTTCTGTTGTTGTGGAGTGGCCAATTTGACTGCAGCAGTCCGCACAGCCAATGGCTGACCATTGTTGTGTGTCTGCTGTGGTGATTTGTGGTTCATAATTTGGAGGGGGGGGTGTTGCAGGCATAGAGTGAAGAGTGGTGGGTCTGACAGATTTTTGCCTCTGTTGGGTCTGGTGGATTGTTGTTGTGGCTGCTTTCTGATGGTTTTGTATTTGTATGTCATAATGTGGCTGACGGATTGCCGCCTCCGTGGTGGTCTGTTCGTGGCCATCACCACGGCGGTCTTCGGAAAAGACCACCAATGTCATAATGAGGGTCTTCCTGTCCATTTTCTGCAAAGTGATTCAATAGTGCAATGGTGTCGTTTTTGCAAGAATCTTTTTTCTCTTATGCTACAAGCAAGCCATTGATGCACTGCACCACGACTGAATTGCAGGGAATTATCAATGATTCTAGATTCTTTTTCAAGACTTGGTTGAAAATGGAAGGACTCTTGGTATAGCCTTATGGGATGCAACACCATGCTAATACTTTCTCTCGGAGCACAAAGGACAAAAAGGTACTGACTATCTTCATGTAATGCAATCAAGAAGAAAGCTTGGCAAAGATAAATTACTGTAAACCATTCAGCTGTATCTAGAATCTGGTAAAGCATGCTGGCTAGATTTGATACCACAGGAGCACATAGGATTGCAATTTCATTCACTTTTCTCAAATTCAGAACAATCCTAAAATTGTTGTTAGGCTTCTGTAATCCCATAGTCAGTGAGTTGCATGGACTCCTGATTATCTCCTTTAGAATTCCTTTCTGTATCATGTCCTCAATTATTCGTGTTATTCCTGTTATCACTTTGTGGAGTCATTGGATAAGGTGGAGTTCTTGGAAATATTGTATTTGGTTTAAAATTACTTTGAACTGGTCCTACTCCTTTGATTAATCCAAGGTCTTTTCCTGTGAAATCCCACACAAACTGATGATTTTTTTCAATTGAACCTATATTTACAGGAACTTCTTTAAAAATTAAAATTGTAATATATCTGTTTGCAACTCCTACAATTTGGGTCATTTTTCCCAAGATGTGTGGGTCTGTTAGTTAAGCTGTTCTCACAGTGGAACGGGTAAATCCTGTGTCAATAAGGAATGACACATGATGGCCGTTAACTTAATCTTCTACAAATGGTCCACTTTGGTCTACCTCTAAGACTGTGCCAAGCATGCAATCTACCTTCCCTCTGAGGCAATGTCATTGTGACGTGGCTGACCCGGAATCTTCAATATTAAACAGTGGAAATTATTGTATCACATTTTGATTTTGCCTCTGCATCACATTTTGGTTTACTAGGGGAAATTGATTGATTTAATGTTCTGTGGTTTACATTCTGTTGAACCACAGGAGCTTTTGGAACTGGAACCTTTTGAACTTGATTTTGTATGGGTACTTATGTCTGTTTTGTAGGCACATTCTGCATCTGCATTTGGTTTCCTCTGTGCAATTGATTATTGTATACTTTATCTGGATTAAGCCTACATTTGTGCTTCCAAAGGCCCACCCTGTTACAAAAATAACAAGGAGTCATTTTCTTCAACATTGCAACATGAACACCTGTACTCAGATCAATCGGTGCACCTATACCTCTGCCCTAGACATTAACATTCCTCATTGAATGCCTTGCAATCCTGTTTAAAAATCAGCTGCTTGTATCCCATTTAAACCATTGGCATTCTGTGCTGCACCACCATTTCCCACAAACAACTGATTCTGAAACCCACTTTGTGCCAGTCTTGCTTGAGCCAACATGGACTGCTGTTTAAGTTTTGCCATTTCATTTCTTGTTTATCACTGCAATAGTTTCTAGATTTCAGGATCTCATCTAGAGACTTTGGGCCTGATTATGAGGCTGGCCAGCCTTCTGGTGACTGTCGGACCACCGCAACTGTGGCAAAGGTGCATTTGTATGAGGATCTATTTCTTGTTCTGCAGCTGGCCACTGAACAGCAATTTTACATGCTGCCCACAAATCACTTGGAACAACAATCTCAAAGAATGTATTCAAATCAGTCCACAACACCTTTGTAATTTGAACCAAACCTTCGACTTGAGTCAACCACTGCATAGGACTTTCTCTCAACTTGCAGTGGAACACTTTTAAAAATATCAACTTCCTAATAGTGATTCCAACAAAGTAGCTGATATTTTTAAAAGTGTTCCATTGCTAAGACGTTTTAGGGTACAATTGGAGGACGAATCAATTGAAAACATGCATTCTTCAGGAATGCAAATCCATCTCACTGAATTAATAAAATCTGTACGCAGATGAGGTGAATTTGATAAATCGGAAAACAAATGGTCACTAAAACATGAGAAGAAAAAGAAACAGAGAGAGGAGGCTAAGGAAAAGACAAAACAACCTGCAGATTTTTAAAAGGATAAGGATACTTCTGCATATCCTTTAAGGGAGATACTAGTTGGATGTTATGTTTATGTGCCTTGGAGAAGAGGACGCCTTGCATCATTTACAAACAATTTTCTAAAGTAGGAATCACTATTAAGAAATCTCAAATAAGAAATCCCATGCCATTTGTGACAATGGGCTGGTTTAGTATTTCCCAATTAGCAATTTCCTATCAGGAGATTGCTACTTGGGAAATGCCATACTAGGGATGACTATGGGCAAAAGACCCCCTGAAATGCACCCAAGATTTAGTGGTACACATGTAGAGCACACATATGCCCAAGGGGCATGTGTGTGCTATATTGCACTTTAGAAAAAGCATTTTAGGGTCTTTTTTTTGTGCACATGATTACCATTGACTTGAAGTCAATGGTAACTGCATTTCCTAAATGCCCAATTCACATTTAGAAAATGCTATATAGATCCGAATAGGAATCACAAATAGGGAATCCCTATTAGCAATTTTCTATTAAGAGGAATTGCAAATTGTGATTCCCTAAAGAGCTTTGTACATCTAAAAAGCCCCATTTTGCATTTCTTAACAGCTCAAAATAGAGATTCAGACTGTTAAGAAATGCAAAATGGCCCTGTACATCTGGCCCTAAGTGCTTCAATCTGCGTAGGTCTAGAAGATGCATTCCTTTCACAAAGTTTTTGTTGAAATTTATCAATAATTATTAAATTACATATACCCCATCTAAGAAAGTACACCTTCTTTCTCAGTGAGCTTGCACCATTGGCGAAGCCAAACGCAAATGTGCAACCCTTCCTCAACCACCATATAGCAAGCAGGGATATGATCAGGAGCTTCTTCCTCACCCTCCCTTATTGGAATTATCACATCACCTCTTATTATACTTCCAAGAGCTTTGAAAAAAATCATGATTTCAATTGAATTTTAATAAAATCAATAATCAAAATTGAAGTTTCTCAATGTTTTGAAATTGTTTTGTATACATCAAAACTCAAAATCCTTCCTTCAAATTGCAATTCAGTTTAGTAATTCAATTTAACAATGATTTATCTACCCTTGCCTTACAACCACCAGTCACAGCACAGCATTACATCAACTGACCAATACCAGCGTGGCACAATATGGTACAATAATTTTCTCCTTGCAGTAGCTCACCCTCCATTACAACTTCCTTGCACAATGCAAAAATCTTCAATTCTAATATCTAGGCAGCATGAAATAACATTAATCTTTGTCTGCTTCTTCTACAGAAAAAAAAATAGTATAGATCAACAATCAATGTATTTTGTTTTTTACACTCACTGATTTTTCAGTCAGTCCAGAATTTTTCAATCACAATGACAAGTTCTCAACCTACAGGAAATCCTCTAATCAATGTTATATTACCTTTGTGCATTAAATTTCACAAATGCTGAAAAATATTAGTACAACCACAATAATCTATTATCTCCTTATCTATTTGTGTAATCGAGGACGTCTCATGACTTACACTTCACCTAGCAGAGAAAAATACTAAATCTCTATCTTTTATGTGTCTATTGCAGGATCTTAGACTACTTCTTAGTATGATAATCTTTTATCTCTTCTTTGACAAAGCACATATAACATCAAAAATGCAATTCAAAACATCAATAAGCAATTCTCAATGCAATTCACAAATGCATATTCCACATTAATCATCATAATTTCAGTGCATCACACTATTGATACTCACACACATCAAATCACCATCTTTCTAATTCAGAAACTGCAATCAGCAACCACCTTAGGTACTGCACTCCATCACTCTTTGAAATCGAGTTCTTGGGCGATTGGGCTTTTATCTAATCTGGGTACTTTTTAGTTATTGCAGCTTCTTTTCCTCATGACATAAACCTTACCCCTACTACAAACTTTCTGGGAGCACGGAGTGACCTAAAAATATTTATTAATTATCGCAGCAGCTGTTGGGAAATATGGCAATGACCTTGGTGAGAAGTGAGAAATTGATGCTGCAAATTAAAAAATATATAAATAATTTCAACTCTCAATTGCTTTTAATTTATGGAGTTAATAATGAGAGTATGAGTTATAGTTTAAAGGTTTTATTTATTAGTTCATTTAACTCTTTATTATCAGGTAAAATACAAATTACAGAACATAGCATAAAGTTTGTCCCATACATCTGATCAAGAAAGAAATTTAAAACAGCAAAAAGGAACAAGTCGCTGAGAGTCTGTCAAGCCGCTAAAGCTGTCTCTGGCAGAGAATGCGAATGCGAATGACAGAGGCAAGAGCGAAAGCATCTCCTAGTCTTTTAATTGGTCTCTGTGTTCTAATTTCTCTTTCCTGAGACAATTTGTATACATTATACATTGATACTAAATTATCAACGGTTTCAGAGATAAAATTCTTCTTCTAACCAATTAGAAAGCAAAGATTCCATCGGAGTATGACAGCTTCTGTCAAGATGGTAAGTTCTAACAAAGAGCCTTCTAAACAAAAGCTACACTTAACTACAATTTTAACAACTTTAAAATAGACAATAAAGTTCTCATCCATATTGTTTCTGAAAGACAGAACATTAATGTAAGTTTTATGCTCAAACACATCTTGCCATTTTTATTCTCAGTCATCTTCACACTAGGGGGGTCATTACGACATTGGCGGGCGGCGGTAACCGCCGTGCGGCCGCCAATGCAGCCGCATTCCCGCGGCTCCCATTACGACATTCCCGCTGGGCCGGCGAGCGCAAACCAAGTTTGCGCCCGCCGGCCCAGCGGGGATGACGCCGCAACATAGGAGCCGGCTCCTAATGGAGCCGGCGGTGTTGCGGCCGTGCGACGGGTGCAGTTGCACCCGTCGCGCTTTTCATTGTCTGCTATGCAGACAGTGAAAAGCTGGCTGGGGCCCCCAGGACTCCCCTTACCGCCAGCCTCTTCCTGGCGGTGCAAACCGCCAGAAACAGGCTGGCGGTAGGGGTGTCATAATCACCAGGGCAGCGCTGCTTGCAGCGCTGCCCTGGTGGATTATCACCGCCGGGGCTAAAATGGCGGGAAACCGCCGGTGCGACCGCGGCGCTACCGCCGTGGTCGTAATAAGGGCCTCCGTACCGCCAGCCTGTTGACGGTACGGACGCCACATTACCCATGGCGGTCTCTGACCGCCAGGGTCGTAATGACCCCTTAGGAGCCTAATCATAAAGAAACCAGTTTTAAAATAAAGCAAGCAAAGTAAAACGTCCAATGCAGGTCAAGTGTTTGAGCAGTAAAGAAGTATATTATTTTCTTTGAAATCATAGGATGTTTGTGTCATGCGAGTTATGTAAATCAGTCATGTTAGGGTCAAAAGAAGAAACTTCAGCTTAGCGAACAGTAAAGACTTTGTCAACGTTAACATCTTCTGCCAAGTGCATGTTGTGCTGGCTTTTAGAAAATAAAATACACATTTAATATGCAGCGTTTGTTTCAGGCCTATAATTCATCTGTACAGGTTAATATTTAAATGTTTTTATTTATATTACAATCTTTAATAACAGTGTTTTTCTATCTGCAGATGATGTCACCAAAATCAGTATATTGGTAATAGTCAGTTCATTATATTTGGTGGTAAATTAGAGAAACAATGGGCACACACCTGTTTTTCAGCCCCCCTAAGCCTGATTCTTCCTCCTACAACCTACTTTTCTAGCTCTCTTATTCCACTTGCATTGACTATAATATTCAACTAAAGACTCCTTCCTCAGCGACCAAACCCAGAGAGTCAGGCTCCTACCTTTCACCTTGAAACCAATGGAAACCACCTGCGGAGACCCCTAGGGTTCCTCTCTGAGCCTCACCCTCTTCAATGTCTACAGGGCCTCTCTCCACGAGATTGTCAGACACCAGGGGCTCAACATCGTCTCATACACAGAAGACACAGTTAATTCTTTCCCTCACGACGAACCATCAACAGCCAAAAGCAGCTTTCACAAAGGAATGAAGGCAGTCACCGACTGGATGAAAGACAGCTGCCTCAAGATCAACTCTGATAAGAAAGAGATCCTTATCCTGGGTCCTTCCCTAGTGCCTGGGATGGCTCCTGTTAGCCCACTGCCCTGGGAACTGCCCCATCCCCCACCAACCATGCACGCAACCTCTGCATTATTCTCTACTCCTCATTATCTATGGCCCACCAAGTCAATGCTGTCCCATCCTCGTGCTTCCACACACTCCGCCTGCTCTGGAAGATTTTCAGGTGGATCCCCATCGATGCAAGAAGAGTCACCCATGCACTCGTCAGCAGCAAACTTGATTACGGTAACGCACTCTATGCCAGCATTAACAAGAACCTCCAAACAAGACTCCAGAGAATACAGAACACCGTGGCCTGGCTCATCCAACCACAGCCACACCTTCACCCACCTGAGAGACTTACAATGGCTCCCTGACACACACTTACAAGGCCCTACACAACATCTGACCTACCTACCTCAACTACCTCATCTCCTTCTATGCAACCCCGAGGCAACTCCACTCTGCTCAACTGGCCCTCGCCACCACCCCTAGGATCCAGAAGAAGACACCTGGAGGAAGATCCTTCTCCTACCTCACTCTGCAGACCTGGAACAGGCTGCCGCTTCACATCAGGCAGTCCCCCTCAATGGCTCAGTTGAGGAAGGACCTCAAGACCTTGCTCTTTGACTGATCTGCATTCCCCTCAACATCACCTTGAGACCCCCTGGGTGATCAGTCGCGCTATACAAATGTCTGACTTATTGATAACATTACAAGAAGGCCCAGACCAAAGAGATTCCACAGGGTAGACAAGAGAAAGAAAAAGGTTTCTTTTGTGTGAAAAACCCTCACAAGGTTATCCCTTGGTGGCATTCTTCATCACTGCGGAATGGGGCGCGCTACGACTGACAGAATATGTGGGAGCACTGTCATAGTTTCATCAATGTGAATTTTGAGCAGGATAGGAGTGGTGGGGTCTTAGGTAAGTTAAAAATACCTGACTCTGGATGGTACTACTAATTTAGGGGCGGTTTGGTTAAAAAGTGTGTCAAAGGTAGGGTACATTATGTACCTTACCTCCTGATTAATTGATAGGCAATCACCAACCTGTTCATTGTTTTTTTGTTTTTTCGGTGATGCATTTTGCTCCCTCATTCAGCTTCTTCTGCATCGTTCTGTCCCAAGATGCTAATTTATCAAACTTAGGTTCCTCACATAAGCCACCTGCTCACTGTGGGAAGAATCCTGTTTAGTGTATCAACCCCATTTTAGTGGTTGCATTCCCTATGGTAAAATAGGCATTTCAACATTCTCTAATTTCAATAGTGCTGTCATTAGAAGAATAGGATTGGCATTTGAACATGGGAAATGCCACCTGCATTACACTTTTCACTCTGAATTGCGTAGGCCTATCTACAACTACCAACTGTGCTAATGTTTGTTTTGGTCCTCCTATTGATGACCTTAGTAAATTGGCCTCTAAAAGTGGTTTTTACTTTAACTTCCTGTCTTCTCTAGACCTCTGTTTATCTAGGTTCTAGAGCAGTTGACTGACTCTCTAAAGGTCTTGACATCACCTTGTGTTCATGCACATTCCTCCTGGTCTGTCAAGGTCTTCTTTTTTTTTCTGGAAGTCTTCCAATGGCATTTATTTGTCCTCTGGACTACAAGATAAAACTGCCCCTTCTGATTTTTTTAGATCTTTTCAGCTTTGATAACCCGCTACCCTCAGCTCTCTCACCTTTCTTCTGCCAACACAGACTATGGTACTGCAGCTTTACCCTCCATGTTGTCCAGAGGCACTCTGTGCATCTGCTGATAAAATATTGTCCTCTGGAACTCACAGTTCACGTGGTCCATTTGTTAATGTACCAATGGTCGCAGAAGTGTTCTTAGGCAGTCTTTTACCAATGAAGACAGTGCAAGAGGTGAGAGCACTTGACCTTTGACATCAATGATACATGTGTGCCATCACAAAAAATGACATTTCTATCATTACAAAGAAGCACATAGTGAACAAATATAAACATAATAAAGTACTTCAATCACTCTTAGAGAGAGAGATCAAATTTATTATTAAATTAGTGGCAAAGAAGTTAGCATATGGTGAGGAATTAGCTATAACATGTTATGAAAAAGTTTGCAATTAAATTATTTGCTTTGCATATATAAATTGTAAGGTGCACAGTAGGTTTATTAATGTATTAAAGCATTAATGTGCATTAAGGTTTCCTTGTCTTGACTAGGCCTGAAGGAGACTCATTTTGTTGCAGTATTGGAGAATCACTTGTTTATTCTGTCCCCTCTGACCTGAATTATTTTCTTCAGTTGCTACTGTGAATGTTGAATGTCTTATTGTATCATAGGCAAAAGACATGTTTTAGAAGCAAAAATGTTATATTATTTGCTCTAGCTGTCGAATAGGACAGGAAATTTGTAGTTATCATGTGAAATGAATTAGTTTAGTTTATTGTGTGTCATGAGAAAAGGATCACAAGTAACAAATCATTAGGAAATGTAAAATTGGAATTGTATGAAGTCATACAGTTGACAACGCACTTTTGCTGAGAAGATTCTTAAAAGTAAAATAATTTATTGCTGCCATCTGCTGTGTTTGGATGCTGAAACTGACGTCTGAAATGTGCCCACCTGAAGGACCAAACAAATGGATTTTGGTTATTTTAATTAGTGAAGAACTTTGAAATTGAAGTCTGTCCTGAGAAAGTCTTAGACTTAGTTCTCCTCCTGCCTTGAAGCTATCCACTTCTGTCATAAGTCTGCTGTCACATTCTCTTCTCTGATTCCCCTGACGAGTTTCATCATCATAGTTTCAACTGCCCTATTCTGTTATTTGGTTCCATACTAATAAGGCCAACTAATTCTGAACTGCTGATTCGGTCCCATGTTCTGCACTGTCCTGATGCTGCTGTCAAAGGACGCCAAAAGAAAATGACTGTCCCGCCTGATGACCTGCCCCTCCCTGCTGTTCGATGAGGAGAGGTATTACTAAATGGGGTGTCTTGTTTTCTTTAGTCAGTGACTTACACCAGCATATTCTTAGTAAGTTTCCCTAGTCAGATGTTTTTCTAAATAATTTTTGTCTTTCTTTTATTTTGCTTTTGTCCGCTTGTGTTAGCCCCTTCCCACACATGCTAGTCCCAAATTTGGTTAGTAATAGGGATGACCCAGGTCTGAAATTGATTGTTAAAACTGTGTTTTCATGTTTTACTGATGTCACCATCATCTGCTTTGAATGTTGATAATAATGTGCATATTGTATTGTTGCTAATCTATAATATTCTTTTGGAATGTCTAAAAGTATTGATATTTAGTAGATTGAATCTTTTCAGACGTTTTGGTCAGCCTATGGTTTGCATGTATATTTATAACTTAGCTTTGCACACCATTTATTTGACATTGGTTTTGGGACTGTAATAAAGATTTGAACTTTACTTGGTTTGGAGTATGATTTAGTGTTAAAATGTTAATGGTGTTTAGAATTGTTCATGGTATAGTATCATGGATTTGGGATTGAATGATTCTGACTACTACACCCTTCACCAAGTCCAAAGATTTAGTCGCCCTTAGAAGGTGAGATTGGTGATGGTGTCTCACCCATGCAGCGGTAGTCGTTGAAACAGAATCGAGGAGTAAATTCTGCCTAAATCATTGAGCACTAGCAATTTGGTACCAGAGCTATGGTTTTTCCTTGTAAGGAGGAGAGTCAGAATGTGCCCACGTTGTGAGTTGTTCTTGTTGTGGTGTAGGGGGTTGAAGAAATATCAGCTTTGTGTTACAAGAGTACGGTATGTGGTCTGAGTCAGGTTTGCGCTTGCAATACTTTGGCCAATCGCTGTGAAGTGTGATGTACGAAGTGAAGTAGGGAGTTTGCGTGCTCCAAGGGAACTGAGTAAGGAGTTTGCATACTCCAAGTAAGAGACTGGGGAGTTGGCATACTCCAAGTCAATGCTGTGCTTTGTGCTAAAAAATTGCCCAAGTGGTTGTTGTTGTAATGGGTCCTGCGAGGCCTAAGACTCTGGAGTATTGTACAAGTGTATTGAGACACTTGTTTAATTCATTGTCTGCAGGTAAGGTGTAGGGTCGATTGAGTGTTGTCAACAATACCAGTAGTATTTTTCCTTGAGTTTGTGTGTTGTTGGTTGGTATTAAGTGAATTCTGAGTTTCCCATGGAGGATCTGTGCCAATCAAAGTGAGGTTTGTGAGTCAAGTCTGACTTGCGTTTGTGAGAGATCCACAGCTGGAAAAGTAGTTGTTTGCGCAAAAAGCCACAGTAGAAATTTCCATACAGCTTTAAAAGCATTTGAGACCTACTTGCCCTATTTGCATTTAGGATTTGCATGAGAGGTGTATGAGGCAGCTCTGGAGGGAGTCACAGCTGCTGATTGGAGTGAGTGTGACGTCATTTGGTGCATGCTGGAATAGGTCGGTTGGTAAGAAAAGCTGTGCACCGATTGGTGGAGAAGACTGTGCTCCTATAGGTTGAAAACACCTCAAGACTAGGATTGCGGAATTCAAAATTGCTTCCTGTTTTCATAGATTTTGTGTTTGTGGATTAGATTTGTATAAAAATACAGTTTTCAAAGCTTTAAGGAGTGTGTTGAAGGAGATGTTTTCATTCCAGTTAGGGAGGGTGAGCCTACTCCACCAGAGGGTACACCAGCATTCGCTGTAATGGAAGAGAGAGGAGTTTCAGCATGTCTTTGCGAATACCAATGGTGCAAAATCACTGAGAAAGAATGCACCTTAGCTTTACCTAGTGATGGAACCTTTAATTTGAGAATTTCAGAGAATCTAAGGAGGGTGTTGTATGGGTCAAAACCCCTCCCTAGACCTGCACAATTTGAAGCACTTGCCATTTGGGAATTATTTGCGAGAAAAAAAGAGGCTCAGAAGTTTGAAAATAGAATGAGGAAAGCAGAGAAAACACCATCAGAGCTGAGAATGTGGAGAACAGATACATTATATGTAGTGACGCTGTTTCCAGAAATTACACAGGAAGTTGAGAGAAGTCTTAAACCTAAACCAAAAAAAAAATCTGAGAAAAATACAGAACATGAAACGGTTGAAAATAAGAGTAGCAGATATTGAGAGTGATTCAGAGGATGAGTTTATAACTCAGTTGTTGCAGAATCGTCCCCCACCATATAATGCAGTTGAATCAATAAGTCAGAATGTAGTCCTGAGTATTTTTGCGGCTCCAGTTGCACAAAGCTAGATTCAGGTAGTTCCAAGTGTGCCTACTGCAAATGTTGCGCAGGTGCCAGCGATTTATTCAACAGCCTCAAATGTTAATATACTTCAGAAAGTCCCAGTTCCAGTTATGCCACAGCCAATTCAGAATGCAGGAATGACTCAGTTTGAGTCCACACCTAACGTACAGACACCTGTAGAAGTCATGAACCAGAGACAGACAATGCCTATGTATTCCCCAGTAATGACACTACAGAATATTGCCCCAAATCAGTCAAATTAAGATTTTGGTATAGTATTAACTGGCCAAGGTAAAGGATTTATGTTCCTACAAAGTCAGTCAAATTTCACAGGACCAGGTGCAATAACAGTCCCCATAACCATAGGTCCAGTAGTCCTGTTGTGCCAAATCCAGCAGCGATTTTATTCCAGATTCCATATGAAGCAGAGTGTTTTTAGGTGATTGAGTTTTGACAAGCATTTTTCTCAGTGTCATTGCATGAGGATAGTCAGTTTCTTTTTTGTTTCTGATTTGGCAATGTGTGTATTCATGGTGTCGTTCTCCACAGGGGTTTTTGGAATCTCCATCCCTTTTCAATTAGATCCTGAAGAAGAATTTAGAGTCTTTGAATGTGCCATTTCAGTTTCCTTTAGTGCAGTACATTGATGACCTGATGGTTGCATCCAATACAAGTGAAGCTTTCAGACAAGATACCATAGCGTTATTGAATCATTTGGGTAAAAACAGAAATGAGGTTTCCCTGCTAAGTTATAGTACTGTCAGAAAGAAGTGAAGTATTTGGGTCACCAAATTGAGAAAGGTGGAAGTAAAGTATCCAGAGAAAGAGTTGCAGGTATTATGCAAATGAATCCCCCAGTTACACAGAGATATGTCAGAAACTTTTTGAGCATGGTGAGCTATTGCCACCAATGGATCCCAAATTTTTCAGTAATTTCTAAACAGCTGCAGAAATTAACACACAAGGAAGTCACAGACTGCGGTCTCTTCGATAAAGAATGCATTCATGTTTTCACTGAGCTGAGAGAGAATTTGTGCAGGGCCCCAGCTTTGGGAAGGCCTGATTACATGAAAGGTTTTGCACTGTTTTGTTATGAGCGTGATGGTTGTGCTCTTTCTGTTTTGATGCAGTCACATAAAGGAATGAACTGGCCAGTGGCATATTTTTCCACCACATTGGATCCTGTAGCTGCTGCTTTGCCTGGCTGTTTAAAAGCTGTGGCCAGTGCTGGTGTGAACATCAGTCAATGTGAAGGCTCTGTGATGGGACACCCTTTAACTGTTTATGTCCCACATTCTGTTGACATACTCCTAATGAGGTCCAAGACCCAATATTTGACCAATGCCCGTCTTACCTGGTATGAGTTGTTGATTTTGGGAACCTCAAACGTATAAGTCAAGAGATGTGTATTTTTGAACCCCACCACATTAATGCCTGCAAATGTTGAGGATTCAAATGATGTTAATGAAATGGAACATGACTGCCTCAATGTTACTGAACCGTGTACCAAACCCAGACCTGATATTCAGGATACTCCTCTAGAAGAGACTGACCAAGTTGTCTTTGTCGATTACTCCTGTTTAAGAGACAGTAAAGGTATTCTGAGAGCAGGTTATGCACTTTGCATCCTTTCGTGAGTGGTCGAGGCCTCATTGCTTCAAGGAGTCATTTCTGCCCAAGTAGCCAAATTGGTTCCTCTCACAAAAGCATGCTGCGTATCAGAGCAGCTCAAGGTGATAATGTTCACAGATAGTTAATATGGATTTGGTGTGGTCCATGATCTCGGGCAGTTATGATGCCAGATGGGTTTCATGACCTCTTCTGGATCACCCAATCAAATTGGTAACAAAATTAATAATTTGTAAAATGCCTTACAGTTACCTGAGAAGGCTGCCATTGTTTAGTGTGTGGCCCACCAAAAGTCAAATGACTATGTAACATTGGACAATGCCTATGCTGACTAAATTGCCAGATATTGTGCACTCCATTGCATCACCTTCTATGAAGAGAGGGGTAACGAAAGTGACACCAGTGAGACAATTCAAAATTTCTTGGTGTCAGTGGTTTACACTTGGGATAAAATTAAGAGATTGTAGGAAGAGGCAACAGAAAAAGAACACAGAGGCTGGATAAAAGCAGGTTGTGCTCAAAGAGAGGAAAATGATGTTTGGATTTCAAATGGAGGGAAAGTCTGTTGCCAGATTGTTTATTGAACTCAATGACGAGGTATTATCCCGGTCAGGTTAATCTCAGCAGAGATGCAATGATTCACACTTTTAAACAGACGTGGTACAACCCTAGCTTTAGATTGGTTGCAGAAGTGGTTTGTCACAGATGTGTTACATGGTAGCAAATGAATGTAGGGAAACGTACAGTGGTTAATTTGAGTCAAGTAGGCAGATTGAGAGGTCCATTTAGCAGACTGCAACTTGATTTCATTGAGATGCCTGCCTGCAATGGATTGAAGTATGTATTAGTCATTGTGTGTGTGTGTACTCCCACTGGATTGAAGGATATTCAACATATAGGAATGATAGAATCACTGTAGCTAAGCTGCTGCTCAGGGAATCAATTCCAAGGTATTGATTCCCGACTTCTTTGGAATCAGATCGAGGAACTCATTTTAATAATGAGGTTATAAAGCTGTTGTGTGCAGCACTGAACATTGAGCAAAACTTGCACTGCAGTTACAGACCAGAGGCATCTGGATTGGTGGAGTAAATGAATGGAACAATGAAAGCTCGATTGGCAAAGGTTTCTGCCTCTACAGCATTGAAATGGCTTGATACATTATCACTTGTCCTGATGAGCATGCGTATCACCACTAACAGGAAATTCTGATGGGTCGTACAATGATACTACCAGCAGTACCTGCAAATGCACTTATGAATATAACAGGTGACTTGGTGCTTGATTACGGCAAATGTCTAGCTGATGTGATTCTCTCTTTGTCTCACCTGGTTTAAGTAGCAACAGTTCAAACGACCCAGGAACATTGTCACAGCTTGAAAGCTGGAAATTGGGTCATGGTAAAGAAGCATGTGAGGAAGACATGCCTGGAGCCAAGGTAGAAAGGACTGTTTCACATTATCTTGGTGATGACAACAGCTGTGAAGTGTGCTGATCTTCCGAACTGGATCCATGCAAGCCACACACTCAAAGTTCTGTGTCCTCTTGAAAACACAGTGTGTGATCCTGCAAGAGCAAATGCGGATGAGGAAGGGGTCTGACTTGACGAAGCTGGGAGGAAGGTACCAGTGGCTGAAGGAGAAACTGTAAAAGGTGGTGAAAGTGCAAACAACCCACACGCAGACAAAGGTGCAGGAGAGCAGAGTCAAAGTCAAAGTCAAATTCAACTGGTGCTTGCCAGTGCAGAACACATCGTGAAAGCAGTTGCACCCAAAAAGAGAACTGTGATAGGAGACAAATGGCTGGAAGCTGCACATGAACTGGTTGCTGATAAACTCCTATCAATAACAGAAGCAGTCGAAGAGTCAAATTAGAGTGAAGATGAAGATGGTGCTGTGAGGAGAAGAAAAAGAGTGCCAAGTTGCAGATACTCTTCATATGAATGGACCTATCATGTCACAAACGAATGCGAGGGCGAGTTTATGGCCTTTTGTTTTGACCATGAGAATTCAGCTGAACATTCTGGAACTTGAAATTGCATTTGAACTGAGCTTAAAATAACTTTGCCACTTGATCAGCAAAGACATTACACTTTGGAAATAACAATAAGCAATCATCAGACGGTGTTCTATTGAAAACAAACATTGAAATGTTTTTGAACGCTTTTAGTTGAATCTTGAAGAACTTTCTTGAAGAGCTAGAACTGCTGTAAATAGTGCAAAGACTTTGAAAAGCCACTTTGTTTTTTATTTTTGCTCACTTTTGCTTTTTATATTTTTCTTTTCTTTGCCTCCTCTGATTCTACAGAAGCCATGAGTCCTGGACAGAGCAAACATAGTAGGTATAAATATGTGTGCACTGGTGTAATAATAGTATGTATGATTGTGTGCATTTTATTAATTGCGGGAATGAGTGTTTCAGTGACAGGAGAGGTGCAAAGTACAGCAACTCCAACACAGAGAAAGACAACATCTAAGCAGGATACGTTTTATAAGGATGAGGGATTGCTTCATTTAAATGATACAAAAGGAGATTTATCTTTCAATGTATTTTTATAGTTTGCTTATGTAGACACAATGAATGTGCATGATTGTAATGTGTGTACACAAATTCCTTTGTCCGTACAAGAAGGAATCTCTTATCACAGTTTACCACTAACTTATGGTATTAGTTGCAGTCTTTTACTAACACTTTTGTACAATCAGGATTACATTCAATATTTTTACTCCAATTATGATTACGTTTTCTCTTTTGTTCCTATTCATCAGCATCTGAGCAGCACTGCAAAGTTTAGGAGCATAGATATAGTAGGAGGATTCTTTTGTACTACACTAACTTTAGGCACCGTGTATGCACACAGGAATAACTTAACATGCATTCTCACACAGTTGGAAAAGTAATTAATTAATCAGGTAGATGATAGAAGAAAAGCAATGAAGGAAAAGGATAGATAAAGGTATAGTTATTCAGAAGAAATCAGTTCACAACACACCTGATGCACGGGGACATTTAGCTTCAGATTGGCAACATGTAGGGAAACTTTGTGTATATAGGCCGCAATCAAAAGCTGACAATAAATTTGTAGGAACAAGGGAATGCAGACATGTGTTCTTGTTTAAGAGTGTATGGGATTTTATGCCAAATGGACAAGACCCAGTTGTACCTGGTGTCTATTATATCTGTGGTAAGAACTCTTATTACAAGTTGCCGAAAGGCTATATGGCACAGGCTATTTGGGAGTGGTTTTCCCGAACATTTACCAAGTGGACAACATTGACAATCCAGAAGGAACTGAGCGACCTAAAATGAGATTTAAAAGAGAAGCAAGTGATTCAGACATTACAGGAGTTTTTCTTGGAGCTTTTATTCCATTGGTGGGTGTGATTTTGAATGACATGAAGATAAGGAAGTTATCAACGATTATAGATAAGATGTCAACTGATTTTTCAGGTGCAGTGCTCCTAATGGACATGGAAATGGTTGCGGCAAGGTCAATAATTCTTCAGAATCACCTTGCATTAGTCATTCTTTTAGCAAAAGAGGGCAGAGTCTGCAGAGTTTTTAAATCATAGCACTGCTGCATTTATATACCCAATAACAACAGAGAGATTAGGAGATACTTATGTAATCTGACAAGTCTGAAAAATGACTTAAATTGCCTAAAGGAGAAAAATTTTGGGAAACTACAGGTGAAGGATTCTCTAAGGTGGGATTTTGGTTTGGAAATTTGGAAAATGTCTTGTGAAAATGATCCTGAAACCTGTATTGATTGTGACAGTGTTTATAATTTGTGCACTTGGATTTTACAAAGTTTACAATTTCTGAGGAGAGCAAAGAATAAACATAGGAGGGAAGAAATGGAATTGGAGAATATGAGAGACAGGTGTTATCAGTCAATGAAGAGAATTGACAATTATCACAAACGTAGACCTATGTGTTAACAAACTACAAGCTTTTGATGTTGTCTCATTATAAATGAGAAAAGTTATTTTGTAACGGCACAGATTGCCATGAGAGGAGGGACTGAGAGGGATCAAATTTATTAATAAATTAGTGGCACAGACGATAGCATATGGTGACAAATTAACCTGTAATTAAAAGCCTAACAGAGAAAATAATGTGAGCTGTAAAATGTGCACATTTGAATTATGGTGAGCCATGTGGTCACCATTCATATTGTGAACCACGTTTTAACATGAGAGTTTTGCATTTTATTAAATGAAAGTATTAAACTGAGCTAACGTTAAGAATTTTTTATTAAAATGTAGACTAATAAATGAAGTGTTAAAAATGAATATTAATTAATCGTACTTATATTTGAATACGTGAGTTTCATTGGTATAAATTACGTGTGGGTAGAAAAATAAATGCACATTTAAAATTAGCTCTAACATTTTATGAAAAAGTATGCAGTTAAATAATTTGCTTTGCATATATAAATTGTAAGGTGCACAATAGGTTTAATAATGTATTTAAGCATTAATGTGTATTAAGGTTTCCTTGACTTGACTAGGCCTGAAGGAGACTCATTTTCGTGCAGTAATATAAAATCACTTTTTTATTCCTGTCCCCTCTGACCGGAATTAAATTCCTAGTTTGCTAATATGAATGTTGAATGTCCTATTGTATTGTAGGCAAGAGACATGTTTTAGAAGCAACAATGTTGTATTATTTGTTCTAGCTGTCGAATAGGACAAGAAATTTGCAATTCTCCTGTGAAATGAGTTAGTTTAGTTTATTGTTTGTTGTGAGAAAGGATCTCAAGTAACAAATCATTAGAAAATGTAATATCTTGGAGGAATTGTATGAAGTCATACAATTGACAATGCACTTTTGCTGAGAAGACTTTTAAAAGTAACAGAATTTGGTGGTGCCACCTGCAGTGATAAAATGTTGAAACTGACATCTAAAATGCGCCCACCTGAAAGACCAATCAAATGGATTTTGGTTATTTTAATGAGTGAAGACCTTTGGAACTGAAGTCAGTCTGTTTACAGAAATTCGATGAGTTAGTTCTACTCCTACCTCAAAGCTATCCACTTCTGTCATAAGTCTACTGACACATTCTCTTCTCTGATTCCCCTGATTAGTTTCATCATCGTAGTTTTGACTGCCCTATTCTGTTATGTGGTTCCATACTAATAAGGCCAGCTAATTCTGAATTGCTGATTCTGTCCTATTTGCAACCTGTGTTCTGCATTATCCTGATGCTGCTGTCAACTGACGCAAGAACAAATGGACTGTCCTGTCTGGTGAACTGCTCCTGTCTGCTGTTCCATGAGGAGAGGTGTAGCTAAATGTGGTTTCTTCTTTTCTTTAGTTATTGACTTACACCAGCATATTTTTATTAAGTTGCCCTAGTTGGATGTTTTTCTAAATTATTTTTGTTTTTCTTTTATTTAGCTTTTGTTCGTATGTGTTAGCCCATTCCGGCACATGCTAGTCCCAATTCTAGTTACTGTTAGGGACGGCCCAGCTCTGAAATTGATTGTTAAAAAGGTATTTTGATGATTTACTGATGTCACCATCATCTGCTTTGAATGTTAATAATCATGCGCATATTGTATTGTTGCTAATCTATATTATTCTTCGGAGTGTCTAATAGTATTGATGTTTAGTAAATTGAATCTTTCTAGATGTTTTGGTCAGCCAATGGTTAATAACTTAGTTTTGTGCACCATTTATGTGACATTGATTTTGGGATTGTAATCAAGCTTTGAAACTTTACTCCATTTGGAATTTGACTTAGTGTTAAATTATTAATGGTGTCTAGAATTGCTTATGGCATCATGTCATTGATTTGTTATTGAATGATTCTGACAACTACACTCTTTGCCAATTCCAAAAATTCAGTCGACCTCAGTAGGTGAGATTGGTAATGGTGTCCCACGCGTGCAGCGGAGGTCGTTGAACCAGAATCGGGGAGTAAATTCATCCTGGACCACTGCGCTCCAGCAGCTGTATCCACATATTAACTAAGATGTTGCCACAGCCATGATATTTCAAAGGTGCAGCCATAATATTTGAGGGGCACAGTCATCACTTATCCAAGTGTAGTAACCATATGTCCACATTGAAACCTACAAAGCCTTTTACAGTGCCAATCATCCAGTTACTGTCACAGAGTCCAGCCTTACCCAACATATTCCCAGCGACAGCCAACACAGGAAGGCACTGTCTCAAATGCAGAGGCTCATTCACAACCTTAAGTTTCCATGCTTTATATCAAATGCTTGAAATGCTTCAGCCGGCCTGCAGTGCTTCAAATGGTCTTTCAATCAGCTGGACAATGCATAGGATGACCAGAATTTCAAAGTAAAAAAAATGGGAAATTTCACAAAAAAAGAAAAAGGGCTACAATTTTACTTCAACCAAGTACTTAGAATGACAAAACTGATCAACAAAACAAATTGAAGCAGAGGCACCAAGAAAATAAATCAAATGCAATTTTGAAATCCAGTGTCATGTCTGTTGATTAAATTGCTTTCTTACAACAGATTTTAACAATCCCTGCATTGGAAAATATCAAGAGACCTCTCATCGTTTTCAGTTGATCCTCTCCTAAAACCGAGACATGAGCTAAATTTCCCAAAATCTGCCCCACAGCTGGTGAAAAAACTGGACTGTCCCGGCAAATCCAGGACACCTGGTCACCCTAGCACTGCCAGATGTGCCTGTTTGGGTACCATTTCTTAGATACAGTGGGCCGTCACGGGACCAGAAAAAGAGACCACAATCTTACCCTTGTAAACTGGCACTTCTGTCAGAGCCAGATTGCTGGACTATGAAAGAAAGGCCAGTCTAACACTGCTGGTCAGATTATTCATCTTTAATCTTAATCCTACTTTTCCTCATCACAGTCCTAATTATGAGATTAAACCAACTTTGGACACAACAACTATTTTATAATGAAGTCAACTCTACTAAAAAATGTTGAATTCATCTTTTTAACTCCATTTCCTCATGAGAGGCCCCAAGTAAATATCCACCTTCCAATACCAAGCATCATGAAGGTCATGGTGTACTCGGATGGAATACGTGGAAGGAAGGAGATATAAATGATTATGACAACAAACAGTAGCACTTTATGTAATCAAGACAGTTTGACTTAATCACAATTTCCAGTTTTTCAAATAAGACACACAATCAGGAAGGCTGGCACACCAGTGAAGATTACTGAAAAATGAACTTCGAGCACTCAGCTAGCTTGAGAGGACTGAATTGCATAACCAAAAGAAGAATAAGAAACCTCAGACTTGTACTGTCATTCAAATGTGAGGTGTATCCCAGGTATCTTTTTTGCAGTAGTCGGACAGTAGAACTACTCAAGCCATCACTCACAAAAGAAATAGAAGTAGTAATTGCACAAAGTCATAGGACAATGAGATGGCCAGATGATCGAACAGGTCATAGTTAGAGTAGATAGTTTTTACCCCTTTATACTCAGGAAAAAAAAAACTTCTTTAGAAGTTCTGGATGGAGACTTCAGGGTTACAGACATCTAGTTCCACCTTGATCGAGATACTCTTTTGTTGCAGACTTCTACTTTCACACACCAATCAAGCTGATAAAGGTGTTTCAGGTGAAGGGATGGAGTCGATATTGCTCACCCCAGAAGGGAGAGTGTTTTAGGAATAACAATTTCACCCAGACTCACACAATGTGTTGAGTATTTTAGTTTTAGAATTAGTATGAGACAGTGGCCTTCAGCTTTTTCTGCAACATGAGCTACTGATATTTAATGAAAATCATCTCAAGATACTAATATGATTAATGTTGTAGTAGTGACAACATCAGCCAAGATTACATTTGAGGCCATGGTATACAAGTTTGCCATCTGTTATCACAATAGTATATCAGGCAGGGTTATCACTGTTGATGGAAAAAAAGGCTTTGTCAATTTGAAATGCCTTTCATAGGTAATACGCAAGAGCTATAGCTGCAATCCCCCTGGCAACAATGTAATAATGTTAGTAATGTCTTCTTAACGTTACATGATTTATCATTCAAATATCAGCTTCAAATACATTTTGGGAATTCAACCTTTTTAGCCAATCAAAAGCAATAGGGTTCTGTAAATACACACATTTTCATCCCGAATGCACACTTTTTAAATTTGGTAAACTTATACTAATTCAACAACTATTTCTAATTTATTAGGCTAGATTGCACATAGGAGAGCTAACAACAGGATGCTGGAGAACTAAATGTAGTTCAAAAGCTCCTTTTTGGAGAAGACTGTACAATTGTACCTTCTAGATAAGGCCTTTCATTGCTCTCCTCATGAGAATCCCAGTCTATCCAATTATCAAGTTGAATGCTATTTTCAGATTGTGGCTACTACAAACTCCCAAACAGGCATATTTCTCAAGATTAACTTTGGTCTGAAAATTCCATTAGCTTGCAAAAAAGTGTATTACTATTGTCACCAACCCTCCTTTGGCAATGATCCACTCTCTCACCACAGTGCTATTTCATTTTTCTTGCTGGCTCCTTCCAAACTAGTGGAGAATTTCTTTGGCAATTCAGGACCTAATCAATGGTCAGGTCGAAAAGTGAGGTGAAGAAAAATTGAGCATCCTTGGATATCCCTGGCTATCTCTTAGATGCCTCTTTAGTGTCATCTGATCTGCTGTATTTTGTCATGTGCATTTATAATGTTTTAATGGAAAGGATTGTGCAGACAAAAACAATTGCAGTAGGAATGTAGTTTTGCAGGTCCCTTAAATTAAAAAGCAATGGGCTTTAAATATATTGCAAACGTTAATAGTCATCTGCGCTAACAGACATTGTTTTTTTTTTTTCATGTGTGAGGCTAAGTCCAGAACAGTTATGTCATATAATGAAAATTAAAAGTTATGGAAAAATCTTGGTGGGAAATACTTTGGTTAGTCCTTTCTAAAGGTTACGGCTGCGTGCTGGTGGGCCATACAAGAATAACAAAGATTTAATAGCAAATAAATGTGTTCCTGATAACTAGCATGCCAGCCTAATGTGAGTCATGTCTCAGGGAAGAAGTGATTTCACACAAGATCTCCTACCGTCCAACATCTAAGATTATCCTTGAAGACCATCAGGGACTGTTGCATGAGGTATATCTTAAGAAATATGATTTTCAGCACAATCAGGACAGATTAAAATAACCTGAAGTAAATAGGCTAGGAGAAGATTCATTTCTAATCAAATGAAATGCAAGCAATCATACCATGTACAATACAAGAGAGCAACCCAATATACTCTTATGGGCTTGGGTACTGCAATGTAAGCAGGTAGACTACTGTCCGACAGTGCCTCGCTGAACATTTGATTTATTCTTTTGGAATTGGCCTGACATTCCAAGTAACACGCCGACCCCGGCCTAATCCTGGCCTGGTGAACAGTTCCCTTACTAGACAAATGGTGTATTATTTTAGGTAATATTTACAAATTGGATTGAACAATTTTTATTGTCCTCAAGTGGGTTTTGAATACTTTTCTTCAAACTACTTTGGTCCTGATGATGGTCTCCTGGATGCAAATTGTTTTGTACCGAAACATCGACGAATTGCCCATCTTGCCTCTGTGACATCATAAAAACCTACATATCTCTGTGCAGACTTTTTGCCAGTCATAGGTACATCATCAAGTGGGCATTTAGTATGTTGACAGATGCTACTATCAAAAGGATCTAAAACTGTATGGACAGTGTCGACGTCCTAAAACATTCATGTTAAGCAACCCTCCTTCCAGTTCTGTGAACGTCATTTAATGTAATATTAGACATGAGATTATTCTTGAAATATAATTGTTTCACATAATTGGCCTACAGTCACGATTCTTCTTTCATGTTATTTTTTTCAATTATGGAATTTATTTGAGTTGCCATTAGCAGACAACGTTAATTGATTAGAAAATGTTCACAATCATAAGAATTGAATCCATTGTTGGCATCCTTAGCTATCACTCCATTCCATTCATTCGCAAAGAACCAGAAAATCTCAGGACAGGCACATGGAAAAATATTTAGGTTTCAATGGTTTGGTAATAAGAAAAGTACATCTTTGTGCTCTAACCGTAGTGGTTCCACTCTTAAGATAAATTTGGGCTTTCTCCTGTACTTTGTCAGAAGACAAATGTAACTTTTGCCACACTATAAATAGAGCTGAAGTAATTTATATATTTTTGTAGTTCTGTGAATAACACATGCATGGCCAAAGGTATTTGAATGTTTTACAGGTAAACAGATCAGTTTAAAAAATACTATGATATAAACCCACTACAAGAGTAAATAATTAAAGACGATCTGAAGCAAAGGAACAATCATATTCAGTAACGTTATGGAAATAAGTGAACCCAGTGAAATTTGCCTAAGTACTCTAGATTGTTTTTAGCAAGCAAAAATGATCTAATTCAGATTAAATAGGTTTTTCGGCTGTGATATATACAAGGAGGCTGCTACTAGCACAAGCACTAAAGAAGACATGAAAAAGAAAAAGAAATTAAAGGAGCAGAGACAAAAACACGTTTAATCAGATTGAGAATATTGAGGGTTAAGGTAAGAGATAGAGAGAGTGCATCATATGGTGAAAAGAAAATATATGAATAGTGTAGTTTTACAAACATAATGAATGTAATGCTATTGTCAGTGTCCTGGTTCAAAGTGCCTGTTAAAAAGAAGCTCTTTGAGATCCTGAAAGTCAGGTGAGATGTGGTGAAGGAGAAAGAGAGGGGAAAGAAACTCCAAAATTTGAAAGTGTATCCAAATTATGAATGTGCTATGGTGCTCTGGTTTTTAAATGCTGCAGCTTTCCAATGGAGATATTTTATGTTACTGAGAGATCTTTGGTCAAGTGGGATTTTAAGCTTTTTAGTAGACCTGGGCAAAATTGAAATTTCGCTGGTGTAATTCAAGTCATTTGGGGAATTTCCAGTACTGCGAATGCAAAGAAATGTTCTATTACTTACCGGTAATCTTCATTACTCGTGGTCCTGTTGTCCTCGTCTCAGTCATCACTAAGTAGAGGTAACTATCTCCACATCAGAAAAAAAGAACATGAGGAATGCTGAGATATCCCCTCCCTAGGCCCTCCCTCTGGTAGTACATAAGCTTTACTTACCCAGCATTCCGCCTGCACTACCAAGCCCCCAACAGAAGGCCGCAAGCAAGGGAGGGAGGGAGGAAGGGGCGTGATGACTGGGACGAGGACAACAAGACCAGGAGTAATGAAGATTACTGGTAAGTAATAATACGTTACACCCAGGTCCCTCAGTTCTCGTCCCAGTCATCTAATTGGAGAATACCCAAGCAGGCCCAACCGGCCAGCTGAAAACTAGACAAAGCCAACAGAATACCCCAAGCAGGGATATCAAACAGGACACCACAAGGATCCCAACAAAGAAAGAGCCAAGAGACCCCAATCCAGCCGGCAAGAACAGCACAAGAACACCTCCAGAGGCGGGAGACCAGACACCACAAAAACCACGGCAACAGACAGCGAAGGAGAGGGACCCAAAAGACATGCCCACCAAAACAAAAGCCCCTGGGCATGACCCAACAACAATCACAAAGACCAAGGCAAAGCTTGGAAGGAAAAGGCCAACCGGGGACATCCACATCCCGAGAACGCAAGGCAGGAAGAGGAGGACTTGCAATAAACGGAACCAAAGAAGGAACCACAAGGAAGAGGTAACACACAAAAAGCACTCCAGAGGCAGAAAAAGAGAAGACGGGGACGCCAAAACAAGGAGTGTCCAGGACCCATAGCCCCAAAACCAAAGAGAGGGCCAAGCAAGTGAACACCGAAAAAGAGCAACCTCCAGAGACACACACAAGCAAACCCAAATGTGAGCAGACCAAAACACAGCACAGCTACCAACAGAAACCAGGGAAGCCCAAGCACAGCAGCCCATGCCAGACAGCGATCAGACAGGGAGCAGCCACAGGAGCAGAGTGGAAGGAAAGGGAAGCAACCAAAGCCACACACAGCCAACCCCATGGGAAATGTAAAACCACGACCCCAGGGGGAAACCATGAACAGGCAAACACCACCTGGAGGACATTCCGGATGCAAGGCAGAAACAGGGCAACAACGGCCCTGGTGGAAAGAAGCACAACAGACACCAAGGCCAGGGAACCGACAGGCCCCCCCACTACCCCTCCCATCAACCCAGTGGACAAGGGGCACAAGAGGGTAAGCGGACCATGGGGACAGTAAACGAAAACAGCATACTCCACCAACATCAAAAAACGTGGAGAACAACAGGAGAGAGGGACCAAGAAATGAACAGCCCCGAATGGCAAAAAGAAACACACCCACCCAGGAGGCCGAGCGCACAACCAAGATCGCACCACCCGAGGAAAAACCCCCAAAGCGAGACAACCCCGGCCCCAAAAGCACGGGGAGTGCCATCAAGGGCATCCAAGAGAGGGCCCAGCGTACCGAACCAGCGAGCCGGAGAGAGAAAACCCAAACAGGCACCACAATTTGGCGAACACGTACAGAGAAAAACAAGGAAGCCAGAAGGGGGAGAGGAAAAATGCGCTAGCAGGCGAAAAACAAAAAGGCAGCAGCAGGAACAGGACGCATCCAACAAACCACTGAAACCCAGAAAGGAGTACCAAACCTGGCACGGAGAACCATACAACAGCCGGCCCCAATCAAAGGCAGAGCCAGAAACGGTGACCAACATGAACCAGGCCTAGGAGCTACACACTGCCATGAACCATGGGTGCAGGGAAGGAGCACCACCAGGAGAACCACCAAACCCAGCAAGGTGAGGCATAGGCCAGAAACCTATACCGGGAAACCAAAAATACGCAACAAGTCAACCATTCCCACCTGGAAAAGCACCAAGCAGCCATGGAAGAAAACGTGAAAGACTCTCTACCAGAAAGGGACACAGCCGACAGAAAAGCCCATAGCTGGCAAACAGCAATCAGACAAACAACACAGAATGGCCGACCCACCAGAAGAACGAAACCGAACACCCACCACGTACCAAGATGGTCAACCGACCCAAAGCAGGAGACCACTGAAAAAAGAACCTCAGGTGGAAGGGCCAGCAAAAAAGACTCCTGAAGGATGAGGAAGGAGCGAAATGCACCCCAGACATGACGGAAGCCAACAGGACCCGCACATACAAAAAGAACAGAGCCATGCCGGGAGCCACCCATGACAACCACCCACTGTAAATGTCCCAAAAGTGTGGCAGGACCCCACACCGGGTGCAGGAACTGCAGAGAAAACCCAGTAACCCTGAGAACAGGACACAAACTGAGAGCACATGGCAGCACCGTCTGGGAAGCATCCCGAACCAGGAGAAGGGGAAAAGAAGAGGTGGCATAGTGCCCGCAAAGAACATCGACGCCCGAAGGCCCACCCGAGAGGAACCGCAAACACACAGCAGAGGAGGCAGGGACAGTGAGCCACAGGCAATAGGAAAACCACGCAAAATGCCAAGGGACCCCAACAGCCCCAGGCATGCCCAGGAGGCACACCAAGGCCGCACATACCAGGTGCTACACACCAAACTCCGCTAAGCAGAGTCTGTACCAGGCGCCGCCCTAGAGGCCCAACCGAAAGTGCCACAAAGCGACTCAGGAACAGCAAAAAGCACCCAGGAGAAGGGGAATACAGAGAGCAACCACCTGACAACACCATAATATTGCGGTAATGAGAGGCACATGATCTGAAAAGTGAGAAGGTATGCGTTCTTCACAGCGGCTGATATTGGTGCTATATATAAACGTTTGAGAGTAACAGCAACTATCTAATTGTTGCTTGCTTACTTTTTTTTTGCTATTACAATTTCTTCTTCTATTCTTGCATGGCGTCTGTTGCTTGATAATAATCAATGATTAACAGTTTGTAGTAGCGTTGTTTTTCACCTTACATTTACTTCAGTTTTTGAGTAATATTTTGACGGTGGGATCTCTGTTGTGATATTTTGTTTTTGCTTTCTACATTAGGGAGTATGCCTTTTGCAGGCAACATGATGCAGACATGGGTGATTTGAACAAACACTGTGTGAATTTATATAAATAAACTAAACAAAAAAGGTATGGGTGTATTGATATATTAATTTGGATAATTAAAATTAGGAAGGTAGCACTAATTAAGGTACTAGATCTCCTCTGCATTATCATTTAGGTATGCATATGCGGTGGGGCACTGGTAGCAAAGGGTAATTTATATCGTAGGCACATGTTGTAAGGGTCGAAGTACATATGACTATTACTACTTATAACATCTTTATATGTGGTAATGATTGTTCAGGAGGTACAGAAAGTAATGTGTGTTTTTTTAATGTTTTTATTAGAGTATACCTTTTGTTGTGTATATAGATATGTTGTTCCTTTGTTAATCTGTTGGTTGTATATTATATGTGCAAGTATAAATGTTTGCAATAAGTGTAAGGTGTATTATAACATGTGTTTTACATTATATATGTGTTTGGTTTTTAATTGGAGTATATTGACGATGGGTGTCCCTTGTCTGTATGTTTTGCTATTAGACTAAGTTGACTAGTTATTGTTAAGTATGTGATGTTTTTATTTTATTATATATGTTATGTAGGAGTGTTTTTTAACAAATTTAGGGCATCATTTCCATTGTTTTTCAGCCCTGAAGAAGTCCTGTGTTGAGGACGAAACGCGTTGGCTGATGTTTCTTTCATTGCTTGCAAGAATAGCAGAATAAAGTGAAGATAACAATGTGACGACATTGAGTGACTGGACTTTATTCGATGTATATAAAAGTGGCGCACCATCAAAATACCTATTATCTATGTTCCTCCCTCAGGGATAGCACCTTGGCAGTGGGTGCTGTGATGAGTGCACACACATGAGTATCATAATATGTTTTATGTTTCCTTCATTTTTTAATACTTAAACAGGTGATAGGGGTTAGGTGCATCCTCCAATTTAAAGTAAAACACAAACGCTGTGGGATAGCGTAACTGGATGGACGGAATGCGGAACCAATCAAACATTCACCCCAGTCACAGATCTGGGTTTAATCCATCCATTATTTTGCTCACCATGCCACCCCAGTTTGAACCCAGCCATATGCAAATCAGTCTTGACCCTGTTCCTCATGGGAACAGTCCAGCCCGAACTGCTAGGCCAGGTTCTCACTGGACCGGAAACAAGCATCCTGGGACCGGTTTCGGGGTTTCACCCCTCATCAGCCAGGCTAGCTTGAATCCAGTGGCACAGTGACCCCGGGACCCACGTCTGGGCTTACCTGGCGCACTTAGGGCGGCAAAAGCAAAGCAAAACACAAACGCTGTGGGATAGCGTAACTGGATGGACGGAATGCGGAACCAATCAAACATTCACCCCCAGTCACAGATCTGGGTTTAATCCATCCATTATTTTGATCACCATGCCACCCCAGTTTGAACCCAGCCATATGCAAATCAGTCTTGACCCTGTTCCTCATGGGAACAGTCCAGCCCGAACTGCTAGGCCATGTTCTCCCTGGACCGGAAACAAGCATCCTGGGACCGGTTTCGGGTTTTCACCCATCAGCCAGGCTAGCTTGAATCCAGTGGCACAGTGAGCCCGGGACCCACGTCTGGGCATATCCGGCGCATTTAGGGCAGCAAAAGCAAAGCAAAACACAAACGCTGTGGGATAGTGTAACTGGATGGACGGAATGCGGAACCAATCAAACATTCACCCCCAGTCACAGATCTGGGTTTAATCCATCCATTATTTTGCTCACCATGCCACCCAGTTTGAACCCAGCCATATGCAAATCAGTCTTGACCCTGTTCCTCATGGGAACAGTCCAGCCCGAACTGCTAGGCCAGGTTCTCCCTGGACCGGAAACAAGCATCCTGGGACCGGTTTCAGGGTTTCACCCCTCATCAGCCAGGCTAGCTTGAATCCAGTGGCACAGTGAGCCCGGGACCCACGTCTGGGCATACCCGGCGCACTTAGGGCGGCAAAAGCAAAGCAAAACACAAACGCTGTGGGATAGCGTAACTGGATGGACGGAATGCGGAACCAATCAAACATTCACCACCAGTCACAGATCTGGGTTTAATCCATCCATTATTTTGCTCACCATGCCACCCCAGTTTGAACCCAGCCATATGCAAATCAGTCTTGACCCTGTCCCTCATGGGAACAGTCCAGCCCGAACTGCTAGGCCAGGTTCTCCCTGGACCGGAAACAATTTAACCCGCTGCCAACTTCATTATTTGTAGAAAAGCCACAATGGTCAGACAAGAGGCAATGAAACCAGGAAGACAAAGGGAATGGCGGGGTATGAGACAGGCACACCAGACACAGACAAAGCAACTGTGACCAGAACCACATCACAAAATGAGAGGAACAGGGACCATGACCACCACAAGGAGGTAAGAAACCACAGGAACCGTGGATAGAATGACCTCGGACCGAGCACCCGCAGAGCAGACCAGAGAACCCACCACCACACCCCAAAAGGTCCCTGGACTGACACCCACCGGTCTTTGGGTCTTGAACCCAAAGACCAGCAGGCGGCGCCGTACCCCCGTAAGGGAGAGCCACGTGCCCGCCACGGGCCAATCTTCGCCCCCCGGGGAGGGGAACCTGCTGCGGTCCGGCCCGAGGCAAAGGAAGAACCAGGGCCAGAGCCGCTGCGGGCCAAAGATGGCAATCAACCACTGACAAGAAAACCATAAAAGGAAAAAAATGTCAGGGCCACCCAGGGTGAAGAGGAAGATACTGAGGCCACGGGGAACCAGAGGGGGCAGCCAAAACAGGGACAGAACCCCCATCCAGCCAAGCGGGGTCAAGCATAGCCAAATGATCTAGAAGCGAGAACCTGGCACCACCAAGGGCTAACAGGAGGAGCAGGGAAAGAAGCATATGCCCCCAAAACTAGGAATCGTAAAATGCCAGCCGGGCTCCACAAGAGAGCAGAAAATAAGAGCGAGAGGGCCCGACACCGCAATTGCACAACACCAGGTCACCTCACGGAGAAAACACCGGAAAGCAGGTGGGCACCATCACCCAGGACGGGTGCCCCGGAAACTGCCCCCAGCAGAGACCGACCCCATACTCCGCAGGGGGAAGCCAGCAACATGGAAACCCCAGCCAGAGGGAACCCGGGTCTGATGGGCACCAGCGGACGGCAGCCAGATACAGCCAGGAGGGGAGGGCCGGATGGTTGCAACAGGTGAGGCACAAACACAGTACCTCGGCAAGGCACAGTGCAGGAAAAGTAAATAAAGCACCATGCACCAACAATGTGTGCCACCACAGCACTGGGCCTCACCAGCCACCCCCAAGGGCAAAGCACGAAGCGGACCAACACACACGCAAAAGCCGGTACTCACCCCGGGGCCCCAGCAACGTAGGCACAGCAAACACCAGCAGCCATGTCCAAGGCACGCCTCCGTCACATGCTCGGTGAACAGAGCATCAGTGGAGGAAATCAGGCAATGCCTGACTTCCGGTATCCCGTGGCCGGCTCCCAGCTGCTCAGCTGCCTGGGAGATGGGAAAAATAGCAGACTGCCTCAGCCAGCAATGAGAAGGACCCGCCCAGCGGCCACAGCTAGGCCCAACAGCAGCGCGAAACCCCAGCAAGCCAAGCAGGCCAGGAAGCAGCGCAACAGGAACGAACAGTCATCCAAGCCCAGCAGGGACGACCTCCTCATGTGCTCGACCAGTTGGAAGACAGAAAAAAGAACAGGTGGAATGCTTATGTACTAGCAGAGTAAGGGGCTGGGGAGGGGATATCCCAGCATTCCTCATGTTCTTTTTTTCTGTTGTGGTGATAGTTATCTCCAATTAGTGATGACTGGAATGAGGCCTGAGGGACCTGGGGGTAATAACAGAGTGAAGCAGCTGCTGTTTGCAGTGCTTTCGTTAAATGTATCCTTGCACCACAAATTGCCACAAGATCACATTTTGTGCTAAAATATTGTGTGAAAAGACAGATTCACATTTCGCATAAATTTGCCAAAACTTTGTTTAAATACACTAAAGTCAATTAGTGACTACTTTTTAGTCAGATATTGGGCAGTGCCTTTGTAACTGCTTGTGTTCATAATATATCTGCTTCACAGATGGCTCCAGCTTTGACTTGGAACAATTGGATATACATAGAATTGGACAAATTTGGTTTGGAAAACTGACCATTTACAGGCACTGAAGAATTCTCACTTTAATATGGATAACTTGGCACTTCCCAACTGCAACTTTTTAAAATTGACTTTTACTCTTGTAGGCCTACCGGCATAAGGAGCCTAATTAATCACATGCACACTTTTTTTTTTAGCTCAGTGGTCAAATGTTGCTTATTAATTTCACAATAGAAACATCGAGGTTACTTCCTGCTCATTATTTTAAAATTTCAAAGTGCAATTTGCCTTAATTGCACCGGTTATAGTAAAAGGTCATTCTTCATAACAACTTCCATATTTGAAGGTAAAACTGTGTAGCAGTATTAAAAAGTGGTCAGAATCTCTTCAAAGTGATGGAGTATCATTTTATTTTTAGGTCTGGCTTAGAAAGAGCTTTTGCTGTCTCATCAGCCTGTCTCCTCAATGTAATAAAGCCATCCTAAATTACAAATTCATACGCATATTCATAAATAGAGAGAGAGAGAGCAAAATGCATGTTACGGTACAATACTATGTACAATACAATAATTGCTAGCTGCGTGTGTGCACTAACCACGAGATCAAATTTAAATGCAATTGATCTAGAATCGGGAATTTGAACTATGCGTGTGTTTCTTTACTAACTAAAACTCCAGTTTCGCTGGCAGGCTGCAGGTAGTAGGGGTTAAAACTAAATATATTGTTTACCAAATATATTTGTTCTACTCAGTTCAAACCATGAGAACCTATTGATTTAGTTCCTCGCCAGTCATTTAAACATTTTAAAGCGCCAATCTGTTCCCTTTGGCGTTACGTTCTCCTTAAACTCTGTTCCGAAAAAGTAACAAGGAGAAAGAGGGGTTGCGGAACAAGGGTAACATGGGCCCTAATGCAAGCAAGGGTAATTCCCCCTGCCTCCACTCGCGGTAAGCAAGTAGCATGCTGTTGGCCCTCAAACTCTTGGCCGCAGTGTCACTGCACCTGTTAACTACTGAAATCTACGAGTGAGAGAGGACGAGGAAGGGAGATGGAGCAGGGGAGACATGTTCAATGTTACAACATGGAAATTCAACATTCATTTTTCTAATGTATATTATTAATAAATACATGCCACTGTGTACCTCAAAAAGTATTACATTGAATATTAATAAAATACATCAGCATTTTAAAACAGGAATGTAACAGGCTTGAGAGGCCCATGCTCCAAGATCCGTTTTGCTTGACAGGTAGATCACAGTAAACACAAAGGTTTGGAGTAGTTAAATAGTATGGCTTTGCATTTTACTGTACAACAATGAATAAACGTAGTGCTGAAAATAAATGAACAATGAATAACTCAATATGTGTTGCATCTCATATTTGAGGAGACTACCACTTTCATCATCTGTAATATTTAGACAAGTACCTACCAAACTGATCAAACATAACCTATTTCTTAAAAGCACCACCCTTTTGGAAAAAAAGCCACATCTATGTAAATGTGATAAGCCCTGAGACACTTAAAATAACATTTAATTTAAAACAATATATCAAGTGTTTAATAATCTACAGAATGAAAACACTTTTATTCAATGTTTATGAATATCCCACATCAGGATAAAGTATGTTCTTGGGGCTCCTTTCTTTCAGAAATTGGCAGCATCTGAGACATATGCAACATTACCTGCAAATTCGGCCTGCTGCATATAGCTGCAGCATTATAAACCTGGGTTATCCAGCAGCATGATACCAAGTGCAGGCACAAAGCTTTTGGAAAGTCAGCATTTTAGTTCTTTATTTCAGCGATGTTCAGCCAGTCATGCTGCTTGAACTAATGTTTACATTTTTTAACCATTTCCAGTTGCTGATCAATGTAGTTAAATTATTCAAATTGATTCGAACCCCATTTTGACGTAGGTTTGAATTAGTTTTCTGCCAGCATGCCTATCCCTAATTTTAATACCTCATGTTAGAAACTGGGGGGCATATTTATACTCTGTTTGCGCCGAATGTGTGTCAAAAATTTTGATGCACAATCGGCGCAAACCCTGCCCCATATTTACACTTTGACGTCCGACCCCGCGGGCGTCAAAATTCCACCATGTGCGTCATTTTTTGGAAGGGGGAACATTCCTTGCGTTAATTATATGCAAGCTAGGCGTTCCCTTCCAAAAAAAGACTTTAAGGCCTGTGCCCCATATTTATACTCTGATGTCATTTTGACGCACAGGAGGGGGTGGGCCTTAAAAAACGACGCACAGCCTGATGGGCGCCGTTTTTTAACGCCTGGGTCAGGGCAGGCGTTAAGGGACCTGTCGGCTCGGAAGGAGCCCAGAGGTGCCCTCCCCTGCCCCCAGGGACACCCCCTGCCACCCTTGCCCACCCCAGGAGGACACCCAAGGATGGAGGGACCCATCCCAGGGAAGTAAAGGTAAGTTTGGGTAAGTATTTTTTCCGATTTTATTTGTGGCATAGGGGGGCCTGATTTGGGCCCCCCTACATGCCACTATGCCCAATGACCATGCCCAGGGGACATAAGTCCCGTGGGCATGGCCATTGGGCAAGGGGGCATGACTCCTGTCTTTGCTAAGACAGGAGTCATGTCAATGGATGTTGGGCGTAAAAAAAAATGGCGCAAATCCGGTTTGAGGCCTGAATTTTGCCTCAGATCTGACCTGCCCCATTTTTTGATGCACAACCCCCATATTCCCATACACCGGCGCTGCCTGGTGTGAGTCATTTTTTTTTACGCACACCAGTCCGCAGCGCCGGCTAACCTCATTCCATAAATAAGGCGCCCGCATGGCGCGTTGGAATGGCGTTAGCCGGCGGTAAAATGTTTGACGCACAACTGCGTTTGGCGCAGTTGTGCGTTAAAAAGTATAAATATGGGCCTGGGTCTCTAGTTGGCAGAGATATGCACCCTGTCCAAGTAGGGACCACAGTCCTAGTCAGGGTAAGTCACTACACAACTTAAGCGCTCACCCTCTGGTAGCGTGGCACAGAGCAGGCAGGCTATACTTAGAAGGCAATGTGTAAAGTATTTGTGCAACAATTCACACAGTAACACAGTCAAAACACCACAAGCATACTCCACACCAGATGAGAAAAATAGATTGGTTTTATAAACAAAATAAGACCAGAACAACAGAAATCCACAGTGTAGTAGTCAAGATATACATTTATAAAGAATAATTGCAAAATAGTGCTTAGAAGCAAATAGTCCTTTTAGGGCTTACTTTAGGTCACGCTGGACAGGGGCAAAGTCAAACTTCGGGCCTATTGCTGTAGAGCGCAGGTCGACTACAGGACCTCCGCAGGCCCCCGTGGAAAAAATACCTTTCCTGGTCAGAAACAGCAAGCTAATGGTGAGATGTGCCTATTGGGACCACAGAGGGATGGTGAAGCATCGATCTGTCCCACGCATTGGTTCCAAAGTGCGATGCACCAGGTTTCCCCACGCAGTTGGCAGATACATAAATGTCCATCGGTTGCTGCGGTGGTGAAGCACGGTTCTGATGTGTCGGGCTCTCAAGGCAATGCGTTGGTTCTAAGCATGATGCGCCAATTCTGCTAGAGCAACCAGGTCGATGTGCCAGGTGATACATTGATTTCCATGATGCAAGTATCTTTGTCCACTTCCAGTAAACAACGGACAGGAGTAGAAACTTTGATACCCCTAAGTCTCAAGCTACAGGAGGAAAGCCAATAAGCCCTTGGAGATCACTTGTGGTACAGCTCTTCCTCAACAAGGTCAGAGAGCAACAGGAAGCAGGGCCATGCAGCAGAAAGAAGTCCTTCCAGGTCAGCGGGTCCAGCAGAGTAGCAGTCCTTGTTGCAGCACAGCATTTCTTCCTATAGAGTCCAGTTGTAGGCGCAGAAGTGTCTGATTTGGTGGGGTCAGAGACCAAATACTCATACCCAGTTGTGCCTTTGAAGTGGGGGAGACTCCAAAGAAAGGACTTTGAAGTGCACAGAGGCTCTTTCTTCCCAGCCCTGGCCCCAGACTATGAGTAGGTAATCAGCCATTTGTGTGGGAACAGGGACTGCCTATTCATGTGTAAGTGCCACCCCCTCCCACCCTTCCTGCCTGGGAAGAGGCATCAAAATGCAGGTGAGTACCCAGACGCTCCTAATCTTCCTGTCTTTGTGGCTTTCTAGAGAGAATGTACAAAGTGTAGCTGTCACCTATCCCAGACATGTATTGGAGACAGGCTGCAGGCACACAGAGCCGTAAGAGCAGAGAAATGTCCAATTTCTAAAAGTAGCATTTCTAAAATAGTAATGTTAAATCTGAATTTACCAGTAAAATGGATTCATCATTACCATTCCAAAATGTGAAACATGAATTAGATTCTCCTTCCCAATCAGTAATTATAACTTAAAAGTGTATTAAGGAATTCCCAATGTTAACCTGTGAGAAGGGTATGTCTCACATTAGTGAAGAATTACTTTGGAAGTTTTTCACTACCAGGACATGTAAAACCTAAAAGTGCATGCCCTACCATTTACTTAGACAGCACCCTGCCCTATGTGATGCCTAGGACCTACTTTAGGGGTGACATGTGAATTAAAATGGGAGATTAAAGCTTGGCAAAGGATTTTAAATGCCAAGTCGACCTGGCAGTCATACTGCACACACAGGCTCTGCAGTGGCTGGCCTCGTAGTTTAAAGGGCTACGTAAGTGGGTGGCACAATCAGTGCTAGAGGCCTACTAGTAGCATTTCATTTATAGGCCCTGGGCACTTGTAGTGCACTTCACTAAGAACTTATAAGTTAATTAAATGTGCCAATTGTGGATACGCCAATGTTTTCATGTTTTAGGGGAGTGAGCACATGCATGTTAACACTGGTTAACACTGGTAAAGTGCTCAGAGTCCTAAGGCCAACAAAAACAGATAACCAATAGTGTGGCAAAGATGGCAAAAATTTTGGGGGAAGACGACCCTAAGGCTGACAGGTCTAACAGGAACTGTGAACTTTTGCACCTGTCACCACTGCATAAGAAACACATGTGGAATTAGTAGAACCAGATGCCATATTTGGGATTAGGGAGTGTGATTTGTCTCCCCTCTCATACATTCATACAAAGCCTGCAAATCATTATTGTGACTCCATTTGATTTAATATAATCATTTTGTACTTGGAAAGCACTCTATGCTCCTTTGTTGCGCAGACATAAATCACTAGTGTGAGGATTCCAGTTCTCAGCATGTTGGGTTGGGCCCGAAGTTAACAGAGCTGGTGAGCTCATCCATGGTAAATTGAGTGCATCCACTCATATGTTTTACAGGACTACTGACACTTGTAAGTAGCTCTTCTCTCCCATTGATGCACTTTATCGCAACACTGGAATACTGGAAGAACCCTATGATATTGAGCATCATGGTTCGCACACTGAGCTTCATTCTTGTTTAATATATGAACTCCTGCCATATTATGCACTGCACTCTCAAGTCGACCAGTGTCCCATGCATATGAGCAGTACCGCTGGTATACTGAAAAGACTTCTTCCACATTCAGCAGTATCCTTGGCCATTGACCACGATACATGGCACAGGGCATATCCAACATTTTAGCCAATCCTGCCTCATTATCCCGCTCCACCTTGGGTTATTTGGTACCTATTATATTTCTGGAAGAAAATAGACCTCCTTGCATATTGTGAAGCAAATCTGTGGCACTGAACAGCATTCCAGGTATTTTAAGTAATCCTGGCACAATGAGTCTTGCACTGGCAGTTCATACACCACAATAAAAAAATCGAGTATACTGTTACATTATGTAGAAAGGCTGGCACATTCAGTATTAACTGGGACATACTGGCAGCACCCCTGGCACCTTATAAATCACTGCATGTGTACTGATCAGTAAATCTGAGTTGTATATTCCTAATTGTTCAATGTGTAGTTGGTTCCTTTCCACTATTTTATTTTCCTCACAGTTGAATGCTTTCACTTGAAACCTTTATGAACTTCCTTCTCCAGAACTTTGGTGTTCTAGCGAGGGCAGTTGGAAACACTAGGTGATTCAATCATGTGGAAAAGGTTTTGGAGAGTGGATGAGAAAGGATTCCTATCTCCTTGAATAAAGCTTCCCAGTTTATCAGCTTACACAGCTCCGGGGTACTTGTTTCACTCTGTTTTTTTAGCAGTTTCTCAGTTGTACTATATGTAGTAAGCAGCAGGAGTGGCATATTTATCTGGACCCTGGTGCATTGATAAGAATCCAAAGTGTAGTGTTCACCCCAGCCTGGATACCCAGGAATGACTACGCCACACACACAGCTGTCAATCACACATCTTAATTCCTCTGCATGTACCTTTGAACTCCCCACATTCCACACTAAACCAAGCCTTCATTATATTCTGTTCTAATGATCACATCACACTGCTGCACAGTCCATTCCGAGTCAAAAGGGTTCAATTATAAAACTTGCAAGACACTACATCTCCCCCTCTGTTAAATAAAAAAATTACATCTTTCACAAAATCATTAGACATACACATATACATAAAAACATGTACAACTATATTTCTTTAATAAATCTTCTGGGCACTTTGATCACTCAACCTAATCTGGTTACTGAAAGCTGTAAACTGTCATTTTCAGTGTCAGTAGTTGCTGACAATGGTAAAGAGGTAGCAGCAGTCACTGAGTTTTCAAGGTCAGTTTTTCTTTCACCATTTCAAGTTGAAGACCGATGAATCACAGGCCTAAAATGAGAAGAGTATCCAGAAACAGACTTCCCAAAGCACTGGCCAGTCACCATATGTCCCTTGGTAGACACTACTTGGAAAGGTTCAGCATCAAAGGGAGCATCACATTTTCTTTTGCACATTTGTTGGGGAGTTACCAAATCTCCTCTTCTAAGTGAGATGTCCTTTGCATGTATAGACTTTCATTTTCTGCTTGTTAACCAAGTCCCTTGTATGAATTATGTTCTCACTTTTGTCTCTCTTGTTGAGCCATTGAGGTAACTTGGTTGTCATTGCTCTCCCAAACATCAAAGCCATCAGACTTTCACCAGTGGTAAAGTGGGGTGTTGAATGATAAGCTCATAGAGTAGAATGTAGCACTGTATTCAAACTGAGCTTCTCAAGACCTGCACACTTGCCTGCTTCCTTTAGCGTACTCATAAAGTGCTTAACAAGTCCATTGCCCTACAGCCACAAAGGTGCACTCTTTTGATGCTTAATGTTCAGATGCTCCAGGAAGTCTTTACATTCTTTACTGTTAAATGGTGGGCATTGTTAGACTTCACAATGGCTGGAATGCCCCATGTCACATGATGCCATCAAGCTTCTTGATGACTCATTCATGAGTTATAGATGACAGATCTTTAAATAACGGGAAACATGAGTAATCATCCTGGATGGAGTACCCTGACCTTGGATACGCACTCTCAAAAAATAGTCAGCAGGATTCTGATCCTTTCCTGGATGATGCACAATTGCATAATCATATTCTTGCAATCGGGGTCCCTATTGTGCAATGTAAGGAGGCATTCTAGCTTTTAGATTGCTAAAGATGGTCAGTAACACTTGATGATCAGTTACCAGCATGAAAGGCTTTCCGCACAGGAATGCATAAAAGGCTTTCCACACAGGAATGCATAAAAATGTTCACAAGACCATGTCATAGCCAAACTTTATTTCGCAGATTGTGATTAAGCACGTTCTGTTTGGGACAAACTTCTACTAGCAAAGGCTACAATATGCCATCAAGCATTTGGGCGCCCACTGTGCTGTTCAAGGATAGCGCCTAACCTGACTGGGCTAGCATCAACTACAACCTCTGTATAAAGCGTTGGATTGAAGTATTCCATTTCAGTAGCATTTTCAATGGCATGTTTGATTGTCTTGCAACTTCTCTCACATTCTTGTGACCATGGAAAAGAAAAGTTTTTCTTTCTCAATGTTCGCCATGGAACACTAACAGTGGCAAAGTCTTGAATGTATGGTGAACAGTAACTGACCATGCCAAGAAAGGAACGTACCATTGAAACATCTTGGGGGGGGTCAGCATTTGGCAGAACTTGAACTTTTGCATGATCAGGTGTCATACCCTCATCAGAAAAGATATGATCAGAAAATGATAGTTTTGTTTTGTTGAACTCACATTTGTCTTCATTCAAAGTCAATCCTGCCTCACTGAGTAAGCAACATACTTGTGTGAGAGTTTTATCTGTGTAGCTCCAAAAACTAATATGCCATCGCTTTAATTGAATGCATTCACAACAGGCTGTATGATACGTCGAATGACATCTTAAAAAAGGTTCTGCAGCCGATGACACACCAAAATTAAGTCCTTTTTATCACAATAACATGTGTAGAAAGGTTGTAATGTACCTGCAACTTTTTTGAAGTTCCCACTGATTATAATCTTTAATTAAATCAAGACAAGAAAAGGCCTTTGCACCATTCAATTGCATTATGATGTCAGCAATTTGTGGGCCTAGATGTTGTTCTCATTCATTTGGCTTGTTGGCCTGACGCTTGTCAATGCAGGTGCATTCAGGTCATTCACTATCCTTTTTAGGCACTACTAATATGGGAGAAACCCATGGGGTTGCACCAGTGGAACGCTCAATAAGATAATGCTTAAGTAACGATTCAAGTTATTTTTCAACAGCTTCTTTTAAATGAAAAGCATGAGTCTATGTCTCTGAGCTTTAGTTTTTGCCCTCTTTTTTAGTGTGAAATGTGTCCTTATGTAAAAGATTGAAGTGAGGACACAGTTTGTTCTAAATCATAACACAAAATGATTGATTTGCATTTTGTGCAATTACGCATAATTTGAGGAAATTTGCATAGCTACATGAAAGCAAAATACGCAAATGTTGAACAAACCTGATATTATTTTGGTGCATTGAGCAACATTTGAGGCATATTGACCTGCACTGAGCCACTTTAGATGGCATTGCCATGCATACTGAGCAGCAACATTGAGCAGCAATGTGTCATAACGATGACAACAAGGCATATCAAGCATCATACTGATAGAGTGAACTACGCTTTGAGCACCATCTCACCATTAATGATGGTGTTGGGCCCTGATGGCAATATCTTAGTGAGTGATGTCATATATTCTGGTGCTTCTTTTAATTTTCTTCACATACATTATGTTGGCCTCTTCACTGGCATATTAACTGTGCTAGAGATTTTATATACAGATGCAATAGTTGAAACTGGTTATATTTCATTTGGCATAAGCAATATGATTAGCACTGTTTTTATAGATTTTTATAGATGTCAAATAGATATTTTAAAGAGAATTTCAAATGTGTTGTATTATATATGTTACTTATGCAATGCATTCATTATGTTTATATATGTGCCTATGTGGACAGTAGTCACAAACAATCATGACTTACACCCATTTCCTAAATGTTTATGTTTGTAATGCACTCATATAGGTGGATTTGGAAAGCAATTTAGAATATGGGAAGCAGTGTTACATAACTACTCTTTTACATATTCCTATATGCTTTTGTGATCGACCCAACACCTCCAACTCCTTGTTAGTAAATGATGTATGAATATTCCCTGGATATCCCAATTGTATTTCCATTTTGGATGTTATGGAACCAATTAACCAAGGTCTGTAAGAATACTTAAAAGAGTGATACAGGGGTATAACTTTACATAATCCAAACTGCCTTTATGAATTGGCCTTCAAGAAATCATTATGACTTTTTAGTGTTATGAAAAAAGTGGAATGGTATGTTTTTTTTATTTAACTGCACAGTTCTTCTGTGTAAAACATTGCTACCAAATACATTTGGGTAAAAATTAAACCCTTCTGTAAAGGTGAGGTAACATGCTCAGATGTTTTTAAATCTGAACTGATTACTACATTGAGGGAAAATGGCAAATTACCATTGCACACACTGATGGTATCGACTTGATATCCACTTTTAAATATCTAAATGGAGCTTAGGGTTGCCTCTTGCAGACAGCAGTTTTATCGGTTATATGTAGAAAATGGTGAAATCATGGATGAGCGCTGCAATGCTACCAAGGTGTGTCCGAATGCCAACTAACTTGCTCTAAATGGGAGCAAGAAAGATACTTCTTACTTGATACCTGACCATTGATAAAAAAACTCATCTATCTGCATAGAAACCTTCAACACGGTCCCTATGGATCATTTATTAACTCATATAACCTATACTAAAGCAATCTACATCTATGAACTATACACCTTGTGCAAACGTGCAGTTTGTGGCAGAACACAATATAACCTTGGAACGTGTGGTAGCAGTGGTACAAAGATTACCACACTTCCTGTAGGTACATTCCGTATATACAATGCAAAAATAATTAAGTACAAGCCCTACGGGAGAGAAGCACCCAGCATAGTACAGATACCACATCCATAGGCGCACATATGTAAAAGTCATATTGGTTGTCAGGAAAGATCGATAGCAGTGATCACCATAAACATATTCATGAATCGTCCAAAAAGACATGCAGCTCACAATTTTTGGATGAGTCATGAATATGTTTATGGTAATCATTGCCATCGATCTTTCCTGACAACCAATATGTCGTTTACATGTGTGCCCCTATGGATGTGGTATCTGTACTAGTCTGGGTGCTTCTCTCCCGTAGGACTTGTACTTAATTATTTATGCATTGTGTATACATTCCCTACCTACCTTAATTATTTGTTCTAATCAGTATGGCTATACTTATGAACCATGCGCACTGCTTTTTACAGCAAAGAACACACGTACAATGTTTCAGTATGCACACCATTACAATAATTTCCATGTATCTCCCTCCTGTTGTTTCTGGACCTGGTACTTTACTTCTACGGCGTTTCTCTCCCCTTCAAAAGCTGACGCTGATCTCTGCTCATAACCAGTTCATCTCGACACTGGGATTTCTTCACTTCGTTCGAGTTCCATATCCACCGGTTGGGCTTACATTCAACTATTCATTTCTCTTATTCAACCTATTTTTGGCCTATATTTTTTTTACATACTTGTCCATTTTCGTTACACCCGATTTTACTTCGTGATATTACCGCATCCAAACATCTGTGGTTTACCTGCCGCTCATTTCCTTAATTTACATTTTGCCTATATTCTTTTGATATACTGACATATTCTCGTTACACTTGATTTTTCACCTTGACCAACAATTTGATATATTTAGCATTTGATTAACTATGGTTTTCCTGCCGCTCATTTCATTTTTCATGACTTGGAGTCTTGTGAATATAATCACTAACACACACTATACACTTCCAAAATGGCACACATATTTCTTGCCTTTTGTAATCTACTCTTGACTTGTCCCATTTCTCTGTTAATCACACAAGCTACTGAAGTGTTTTGCAATGATGGGGTCCGCTACACCTTCACTGCCAAGAGCACACACAGATTCTACCACGTACAGTCCGTTTGCTGCTCAACATTCATACTAGTATTTGGACATTGGTCTTATGCGTCTCCACCTCATTTTACAAAACTTGGGGACTTACCATGGTTTTCCCTGCACGCATTGTGTGACTACTTTCCAGAGTGGCTCACTTTTCCTTCAATGTATGCACATCTCCCCTGACTAGTGTTCTATTCCGTCCATTGGGCAACATTCCAATCACCCTTGCACTAGTAACTTCCACCCTTTTCCCATTTTTCTTCTGCTAGTTACTGTGTCAATCCAATAGCCTGTACTAAGTCTTGTATTTACAAGGAAGGATTGTTACATTAATTGCTCCCTCACAGTAACTCTATTATACAGATTTGGTGGTCACATTTTTGATCCTATAGGTAACAATCAATACTGTGTGTGCAGCCTGAGCATCATGACAATCTTGCTTTTAGATTTTGGATACCTATCCACGGTTGGTGTTTTCTTTGTGGACTGTTCCATTCCCTTTGTTCACCACTGTTTGTACATGGGTGTGTCTTTGCACTCTTCACACAAAATACATCTTATGATGCAATTTCAATTGTTGGAAGTTGTTGGAATTTTCCTTCTTTTGTTTTCATGTTGTTCTTGTGCTTATGCCCACCAATTGCACAATTGGGTGCAGGTTTCCTACTGTTTTGTGATGTTACCCAAATTTATATACTAAATGTTTGCTCAAAATGTTGATTTTGCAGCCTTGAAAAATTCGTCATAAACGAAACACGTGTCAGCTGCCTGGTATTTGTGGAATAAATATCCAACCACTGAACCTCATCAGTCTCGTCTATTAATTTGACCCACTTGATGGTCTTTCACTGTTCAAGGACTGCTTTACATGCTCTGGGAGTATTCTGTACTCACAATATAACCTTTAGATTATTATTTAACATGAGATTTTTTTCTTATCCATGATGTTTTTGGTATGCACATGTTCATTTATTTAGGTCTGTGTACTAATGCTATGTATAGGTTTCCTGACAGAAGGATTTCTAATGAATGTTGTATACTTTCACAACTAAATCCTAGCTATATCTTGGGAAGCAAGGACCACTCTGCCATACTTTTGTCTAATGCGCAGAAGTATAAAAACCCCGGGGCATATTTATACTCCGTTTGCGCCGAATTTGCGTCGTTTTTTTCGACGCAAATTCGACGCAAAACTAACTCCATATTTATACTTTGGCGTTAGACGCGTCTAGCGCCAAAGTTCATGGAGTTAGCGTCATTTTTTTGCGTGAACACCTTCCTTGCGTTAATGATATGCAAGGTAGGCGTTCCCGTCTTAAAAAATGACTCCCAGGCATGTGCGTGGTATTTATACTCCCGGGCAAAAATCACGCCCGGGAGTGGGCGGGGTAAAAAACCCAGCATTTGCGCCTCTTTTTAACGCCTGGGTCAGGGCAGGCGTTAAGGGACCTGTGGGCTCAGAATGAGCCCAGAGGTGCCCTCCCCTGCCCCCAGGGACACCCCCTGCCACCCTTGCCCACCCCAGGAGGACACCCAAGGATGGAGGGACCCATCCCAGGGAAGAAAAGGTAACTTGGGGTAAGTATTTTTTAAATTTTGTTTTTGTGGCATAGGGGGGCCTGATTTGTGCCCCCCTACATGCCACTATGCCCAATGACCATGCCCAGGGGACATAAGTCACCTGGGCATGGCCATTGGGCAAGGGGGCATGACTCCTGTCTTTGCTAAGACAGGAGTCATGTTAATGGCGTCTGGGCCCCCCAAAAAAATGGCGCAAATCGGCTTAAGACGATTTTTTTGCCTCAGCCTGACTTGCCCCATTTTTGGACGCCCAAACGCCATTTTTCCCTACGCCGGCGCTGCCTGGTGTACGTCGTTTTTTTTTCACGCACACCTGGCAGCGCCGGTCGGCTAACGCCATTCAATAAATACGGCGCCCGCATGGCGCTTCAGAATGGCGTTAGCCGGCGCTAATTCTTTTGGCGCAAAACTGCGTTAGCGCAGTTTTGCATCAAAAAGTATAAATATGGGCCCCCATGTTTAGTCAGCAATAGATCGAAAGTGATTGTTGCACTGGGACTGTATACAAAGGACTCATGAGATAATGCCTACGGACCTTGGACTGCAGAGAATGTCAGGGCAAAGCTGTTCACAGACTGTTTCGGAGTATCGTACTTTGGGATATCTTCCTCCTTACGACAGGAACAAGTTGGCAGTTGGCATTCTACTACATTATCGACTTCCTACAATATCAAGTGCGGGATATGGACTATCACTATATCATTGATATAAATATATATAGGTGAGTAAAGATTTGCTATTCTGAACTTCACATCTGTGTAACTTATAACTTCAAAGTGCATAGATGCGAAGTTAAGAATTTAACTTTCAATTACCTCTACATTGATGACCTAGTGCACTCCATATTGTCAGAACTCAACATTTTTTCACTCATTATTGTGGCATACATTAATTTATTGTAGGCTTAGCTAGACCAATCTTCCTCAATTTTGATATAATTATTAAGATGTTTATGAAATTGTAAAATGCATGTCAATAAAGTGGAATATGCATTCTTTACTGGCTTCGGGAAACCTGCCTGGGAGCCTGATAAACGAATCCACGCCGAGTCTCTGTCACGGCTGCTGTAATCTTGGGCCAGATGTAGCAAAGGGTTTTACCCATTCTGTGTCAATGGGAAAATGTGTTCGTACATATGGCCCCTTCTCACTGACCTGTCTTGTGTCAGAGCCGTGGAGGGGCCAGTGAGACACCCACCTGTTACCACTCCTCCTCAAGACCCAGGGCATCCCAAAAGATGTCGAGGTCAAGAGGAACCTGCCGGGTCATCCAAATAATTATTTTTCATGAGACACCTCTGTTATTCAAAGTTTAGACTGGGAGAGTGTTACATTACCTGTGGAGGGCAAGTTCATATTTTATTGAAAAATTGCAATTAATAATTGAAGTTGCGTTTTAAGCTGTAACCTTTAGAATACAGAGCGACAGTGTCAGTGTGCCCATTGAGATAGCAGATTCGGTCTAGATACCTGCAGTTTATAATTTAATTACAGAAATGCGAATTTCTGTAGCGAAAACTGTGGCAAAGCCTCTGAAGGCTCACTGGCTCTTCCATATCTCTCACACACATTGCTTACGCTGCAATGGTTGCCATTAAAAAATATAATTTTGCTTGATAGTTCCATTTATTTGAAAGTTTTTATAATCTCGGCCTGCTGCTACTGCCAAATATGTTTCACCCCTACCTCAGCATCAAAACTCCCTGGGAGTGTTCTGGTGTTTAGCAAAACAACGTGGGGAGCCAGATAGCTTGCAGGACTTAGTGAAAGCCTATGGAAAGCACTTTCTTTGCAATAAGACTTCAGCTAGATTTTTTTTAAGTACAATTTAAAGATGTATGTTTTAACTTCCCTGCTTTTTCATTTTCTTCTTCCAGTGCTTCCGTCTTTGTCTGGTGCTATGCTATTTCAGGGAGTTTGTAACACTGACACATTCTCAACTGTGGATGTGTTCCTATCTTCACTTTCTCTGCCTTCGTTCAGCTGTCATTTTCTCACCTCTGCCGCTCTCAAATCTGTCTTTTTAATCTATATATTGTGCCTCTCTCTCAAACCTGTCTTCCCATCTTTCTGAGCTTTCTCTCTCATCATTGTCTCTATCATCTCTCTCAACTGTCTCCCCTCTCTGCTGCCTCTCCTTCTCTATAAACACTCTCTTTCTCATTAGTCTCTCACATTTATCTCTGTCTTCCCACTCTCTCTCATCATCCTCTTTATTAATTGTCTCTTATCCGTCCTTCTCTGAGCTGAATCTTTCTAACAAATGTCATCTAAGTCCCTCTATCTCTTTCCCATCTGTTTCCGACTCTATTAAATATGGCATCCCATCTCACTGATCTTTTCCTCTGTCCGACTCTTGGTTGTTTCTTTGTCTCCTGTGTCTATCACCTATTGCTCTCCCTATCACCTTCTCTTTCACAGCTGTTTGTATCTTTCTCATTTCTCTGATGTCTCTTTGATCTCTCTCTCTCTCTCTCTTTCTCTCTCTCACATTCTCTCTCACACTCACACACACCCACCCACTCACACACCCACCCACCTTGTCTTTGTCTCTCTCACTGGTCGCTCTGTGGTGTCTTCTTCCTGTTTTACCTTTTGTTATTTTTAACCTCATTTCCCTTTATAGTTTTTGTTGGATCTGGCCCTTTTTTCAGGGTCATCCCCAATCTGTTTGCCTCCTCCCTCCTATTTTTTCGGGCCAGTTTTTGTTGGGTTTAGGACTCTGGACACTTTACCACTGCTAACTAGTGCTAAAGTGCATATGCTCTCTGTGTGAATTGTATTGGTGATTGGTTTATCCATGTTTGTCATATTTGATTTACTAATAAATCCCTAGTAAAGTGCACTAGAGGTGCCCAGGGCCTGTAAATTTAATGCTACTAGTGGGCCTGTTGCACTTGTTGTGCCACCCACACGTGTCGCCCTCTAAACATGGCTCAGATCTGCAACTGCAGTGTCTGTGGGTGCAGTTTTAAACTGCCAGTTCGGCTTGACAAGTGTACCCATTTGCCAGGCCTAAACCTTCCCTTTTTATGCATGTAATGCACTCCTAAGTTAGGCCATAGACAGCCCCATGGGCAGGGTGCAGTGTATGTTAAGGGTGGGACATGCATTGATGTGTTTTACATGTCCTAACAGTGAAATACTGCCAAATTCAGTTTTCACTTTGCAAGGCCTCTCTCTCTCACGGGTTAACGCAGAGGCTGCCTTTAAATATTATTAAAGTGCAGATTCCCTTTGAGAGAAGATAGAAAAAAAGAGTTTGGGGTCTCTGAACTCACAATTTTAAAATACATCTTTTAGTGAAGTTGGCTTTTAGATTGTTAGTTTGAAAATGACACTTTTAGAAAGTAGGCATTTTCTTGCTGAAACCATTCTGTAACTCTACCTGTTTGTGGATTCCCTGTCTGGGTCAGTTTGACCTTTGGGCTGTTTGTGGATCTCCTCTAGACAGTGAAACAAAGGGTGTTGGAGTGTAGCCTTCATATCCTGATAAGCCATCTGTGCTAGAGTGGAGGGAGGAGTGGTCACTCACAACTGAAAGGGCTGTGCCTGTCGTCACACAATGCAGTCTCCAACCCCTTGCTGTGTATCTGGGGCCTGGCCTGGGCAAGGCAAAATCCTGTAAACAACAGTGACTTTTCCTTGAAGTTGGGCAACGTCAAAGGCAGAAAGGGGTATAAATATTTGACCAAAAACCCAAGACTTTAGATAACCTCAAGGTCACTTCTGGATTCAAGAGGAACCTCTGCCAAGGAGAAGAGCTGAAGAGCTGGGGAGAAGTGCTGCCCCTGCCTGTGCTTTGTTGGGCTATCCAGCAGTTGCTGCTTCTGCCTGTGAAAGGGGGCAAAGACTGGACTTTGTTGTGCATTCCTGCTTGAGAGGTATCTCCAAAGGCTTGAAGTAGAGCTTGCCTCCTGTTTTGAAACCTCAGGGACAGCAAAGGCTTCACCATCCAGTTTTGAGTCTACATGCTGTGGACTCTAGCTTACCAGAGGGTGCCATACCAGTACTCAGGGCCCCTGGAAGTATATTTCTGGTGAAATCCTGTGAAACAACACCAGATGATGCTGTGCAACTTCACTAAGGATGCCTCTGCACGAAACTCGCGATGCTAGCTGCACCTGAAGCCATCGACCTCGCAGAAGTGCAACGACCCCAACCACTCCACAGGCCTCATATCACCACAGCTGCTGATTCCGCCTGACTTCGTTGAGATCGGAGTGTCATAACATGTACGTTTGTGACACCCAACTCTGTTGCGGCTCCTGTGACCCCATGACGTGAGCACGAACCCATGATGTCGCCCTGCAGCATCGTGACTTCTGCCGAAAGTGCAAAGGGAGCGACATCTCGCAACTGACGCTGCCTCACCTCCATCACTCTGCAGTTAGGACCAGACGTCTCTTTGCAATGCCTCTGTTCTTCTGCCCTGCAGCACTGGAACCGATGCCGCAGCGGATCCAGCGACGCCTCGCTCCCCAACTCTGTGCACCGGCCTGTTTTCTACTTGCTTTACAAAGGTACTGTACCTGGGGGTCTGTACGCCTCTGTAAATGGCGACAGTGGCATTGTGGAAAACGACTCCATCACAAAGCTGCTTAATACCAAATTGCAGCATTTCTGCCTCTTGGCATTATTGTTAAAGTCATATTTTTAATGGTGTATTGTGGATTTTTATCATATTTGGTCTTGTTTATTTAGATAAAATATTTGCTGTTTTTCTAAACCTGTGTTGTGTCATTTTGTAGTGGTTCACTGTATTACTATGTGTGCTGGTACAAATAATTAGCACATTGTTTCGGAGTTAAGCCTGCCTGCTCATGCCAAGCTGCCAGGGGGCAAGCGAGGGATTAACTGAGTGTGATTCTCCTTTCCCTGACTAGAGTGAGGGTCCTTGCTTGGACAGGGGGCAACCTGACCGCCTACCAAAGAACCCATTTCTAACAATAGCAAAATAATTTTATTATCATTTTGTTTGTCACTGTCTGACAGCACGGCTAGGGTGGCCTGGGTCTGGGCCATAAAGAGGAGGAGTGGCGGGCACTGTAAAGTGCGCATGTCAGTTTGGCTGGCCGTCTTAGGATGGCCAAGCCAACATGCGCACTTACATTTCTCCAACCCATCTGTGTTACACAGCTCTGTTGGAGAAATGGCGCAGACTCCCTGTGCCTGAGCGAGCATCAAACCAGCCTGCTCAGGGCAGTCCCAGCACTGCTTTCACGTATGGTATAGCATGAGAGCACCGTCAGGATTAAGAGCCTGTGCCCAAGTGACTACCGGGAAGAGAGGAGCAACGGAAGCGACCAGCATCGGGAACCAGAGGCCAGTATGTTTTTTTTGTATTAATATTTTTACCCCCCCCTGATTGCCCCCCCTCCCAACCCACCAGCCTTGATCAGCAGCAGCCACCACTGGTCAAAGTTCATGGTGGAAATGTCAAGGATCTTTTTGAACACCCACAAACCTACATATTTATTGGTATTCACCAACATTTTCTGACTTTCTTCCACTCTGGAAATGGTCAGTGATTTCATCCTTTCAGGGCAGGATTAAATCTTTTTCCTAAATGGAAAGGGGTTTGTATAACCCCTAGAATTGGCGAGGGCTTGGTGGAAGATGTTTCACCTAACAAAAAAATATTTTGCATGTGAATAAAAAAAGAAGTATGTACTAAACCCATTTTGCGATTCTGTACCTGCTTACTGAATCACAAAATGGGGCATATTTAAGTCAGCCCTTCCAAACTGTGATTCAGGATGTTACATATCAGTGGTTTATGACTGTAATTTCAGTTAAAACACCTTGGCAGGTTAAAGAACTTCTCAAAGGCAAAGAGGAAGTGACCCCATTAGGGTCCCATTTGGTCTCCCTCCCCTTTGTAAATGTTAAAGAAGTTTGTTTTGGAATTAAAGGTACCTTTATGGAGTTGAAATTTGTGGCCTGCCTCATGAATAGTTGTGACCCACTTTGAATGATGATTTTGTGAACTAATTTAATGGCACATAAGTCAGCTGGCAAAATCAGGACTGACTCACAGGCGCTGTGCAGTTTGCGACCACTTTTGGGAACCGTTTAATAGTGCATGTGACGCATTGTTAGCAACTGAATTTGAAATAGCTCCTTTTGTCCGCACGCAAAACTCTACACCTCAAAATTTTTGCTCACAAAAGCTGCAAGTGGGCCCGGTGTCATGGTGTAGCCTGGAAAAGTGTAGTGAATTCCAAGTAGTCTCAAGTCTGCACCAATGCAAGACGGGACATCTGCTGGTGCACCTTTCCCTCTATTTAAAAAAATGGAAAGGGCAGACTAATCTATACTACACAGATTATACATTCCAGTGCTGCAAATTAAAAATATTGGATCAAAAGCTATTTGCACGTGTAACTTTGGCCAAAGGCCTTTTTTGCAAATTTCAAAAGTTGGTGTTCAATGGTCGTTATGTACTTCAAGACTGTGCACATTCACAAACCCATATGTTTGCGGTTACTCACACAATGCCTTTCCACTTTAGAGTTGTTTTGGGAAAATGTCTGAAAACCAGATCCTGACCAGGACCGGGCTAAGGGCCAGATGTACCAAGAAGGCCTTTTGCGAGTTAGAAATAGCGATTTTTGAGAAATCGCTATTTCTGATTCGCAAAATGTAATGTATCACATTTGCGATTCGGTAATAGCGATTTCTTAGAAAACGTAAATGCTATTACTGAATCGCAAATTGCGATACCGGCCCCATCGCACCTATGGCCTGTAGGCCCATATTTGTGATTTTTTTGCATTTGCAAAATTGCGATTTCTTAACTGGAATTTCGCAATTTTGAAAAATGCAAAACCCCAGGTTGCTGGGGGCCTAAGGCCCCCTCTGCTGCGCCCCAAAAAGTTTTTTAGGACATGTAAGGTGCACACATGCCAAAAGGGCATGTGTGCTTTACATGTACATTTTAAAAATGCATTTTTAAAATTTGCACATGGTTACCACCAAATTCAACTTGGTTGTAAATAGCGATTCCTTAATGCCTAATTCACATTAAGGAATTGGGGCCAGATGTAGCAAACATTTTGCATGGTTAAACTGCGAAAATCGCAGTTTGCGCCATGCAAAATGCCGTTTGCGATGCTCATTCACAATTTGCGAGTCGGTACCGACTCGCAAATTGTGAATGCGACTTGCAAATAGGAAGGGGTGTGCCCTTCCCATTTGCGACTCGCATCGCTATGCTAAATTGCTTTGTGACCGCGAATGCGGTCGCAAAGCAATTCACAGTTACCACCAGTGTCACACTGGTGGTAACCAATTCGCAAAAGGGAAGGGGTCCCTATGGGACCCCTTCCCCTTTGTGAATGTTGCCAAAAAGGGCTCTTCAGAGCACGCAGTGGTCCAATGGACCACTGCCTACTCTGAAAAAACGAAACCAAATGGTTTTGTTATTATTTTTATTTTGCAACTCGTTGTCCTTTAAGGAAAACGGGCTGCAAACTAACAAAAAAAACTGCTTTATTTAAAAAGCAGTCACAGACATGGAGGTCTGCTGACTTCAGCAGGCCACCATCCCTGTGAGAGTAGGGACTCGCTATGGGGTCGCAAAATGCGACCCACCTCATTAATATTAATGAGGTGGGTCTTTGCGACCCCATATCAACCCTGCATCTGATTTTGCGAAATTGGACTTTGCTACATCTAGCCCTTGCTTCTTACATGTGCTTGGAAATCGCAAATAAGGAATCCTTATTTGCAATTTCTTATTTAGAGAGTCGCAATTTGCAACTCTCTAAACAGGGTCGCAATTTTAAGGAATCACTATTTTATTTTAGAATACATTCTGAAATGGATTTTTGCATTCGCAAACGGGCATTCGCACCTTTTGCGAATGCAAAAAGCTTTCATACATCTGGCCCCATATCCTTTCTACAGGGTGGAAAGAGGACTGGAACATTTGTTTATGGTGGGGTTGCAAGCAAAGCAACATTTCAGCACAAAGCAAATATTTTGTTCATGTACGAGTAAAACAGAAATTGCTTTTGCACTTCGTTGGAAGGTTTCCACGTGAGCAACTATACACAAATATACTTGTTCATTGTTCAAGCAAAGACAGATTGTCAGTAGTACACCTGGAAAGCCGTTTTGTTGATGGATTGCAGTCGCATTTCTCATAACTTTTTAAAACGTCACAAATCCACATTCGTGCAAGGCTGTAAACCTTAGGGTGCAATATTATGACTCATTTTTTTAACAAATCAGGCTCATTGTATGCAGGCAATCTCGCATTGCAATTTCTTGCAATCATTCTGGTTTAGCATGCTTTGTAAATCAGTGCCTTTTTATCTTCTTTCACAAATACTTTTCTCTGTTGCACATCCAGCGTTAACTACCAATCGACATTTTCTGACACATATATATTTGCTGTTGCGGTAAAATATTGATCCTGCAGATTGTGTGGATCTGAAAGTAATTATTATTTTCAGACTCTCCCCCACCATATCTGGTATAGAACATTTTTGCCAATGTCTGTGTGGAAATACACTTGTAAAGGCACTTTTTGGCAGTATTTTTTACAGCTTACCTTGCTAGCCTTTAAATGAGTTTTTTTGGAACTCTGTTTTTTGTTTTTGAAACCTCTGAAGTACAAACCAGAAAAAGTTACTCCTGGGATTACTTATTGCCACACCAAAGGCTTTGCTTCACCAGCTGCTTTGCACACTGACCACACTAGATTCTCCCACACATCATACAATATTGTGAAGGCTTGGGAGTAGATAGTCAACTAAATACGTTTCTTATGGCGAGTCCCACTTCGGTACCCATAGCTCTCCTATCCTCCTTTGAACACTTATATTTGAATGACTGCCACACTGAAAGCCAATATTGCTACTTTGTCCTCCACGGATAGTATTGATTCTTGTGTTGTGGAATCACTTGATTTTACCACTACATTCTTTGGGGAGTTTACATAACTCTATGCAACCGTATATAAACAACACTTCTATTCTAACTCGTCTAAAGTTACTGTCTAACCAACTAAACATTAAAACATCACCAACGAAAATAATACTTATTTCCAATATACTGATTGGCTGTCCTCCCACCATTGACCCCTGTCCATTTGACGATACTTCCGTACCTATTGAAATAACTATACTTTGTGCCCTTTCTCCATATACTATTACCCTTATCTCCAAACGATTAAATCCATAGATATCCACCGAGCTTTCATAAACCATGTCCACAATGACCTCACACCACTGCTACAAACCACATCTCCTGACAATTTCCAAAAAGGAGGGAGAGGATGTAGCGTAATGGCCTGTACTCCCGACTTCAAGTCTCAACGTTGGCTCCACAGTGATAAGAGGCAAATTGTTTAAATCTCCTCGTGCCTACAATTCAGCTCCCTGAGACCTTCACCGGTGATTTGCTGTGCTTTTCATATCCTGGATTTATAACATCCTGAAGCATGTTTTTTTGTGACATTTTATGGGTGAGCACAAAGCGCTCCGTCCCATGCTGTAATCTCTCTTTGGGCTTCTAACCACACCCATGTCACGCCAGTCACTTTCATTGGTTCAATCTGCTTGCTTTCATTTGTGAAAGACATACATATGTCATGCCTTTTCCAGTGTTTAGCCCACCTACACAGCACCGGTAAACTACTGAAACCATTCGAGGTTCGATGTTTTCAGCATGGTACGGACTACTTTATCTTTTTATTTTCCACGCAGCACAATCGCTCTGGGGTTTACATAGTGCATTCGCGCTCGGTTTTTCCGTTTTCAATTTCAGCATGATCGCAACGCATTTTACATAGCAAGATCGTGCTGTGTTTTTTTTCTTGTAATTTGTGTGGCAAGAAAAGTCCAGTTAGGACTTTACAACGCTAACAGCTCTAGCTCGAGCAAATGCGAGACCCGTTGCATTGCAAATGCTTATTGTTATAGGTCATGTATGAAAACTAAGATGAGAGCTCTTCTTCACAAATGGCACAAAAATAAGAACACATAAAATCCTCACTCCTATAAACAAGTCTTTGATGTTTCTCAACTAGAAATGATACCAAGCCAACATACTTTTAAAACCTTACTACCTCACTCAGTCCTCGCAACAGCAACCTGTATGCACAATCAACAGCCTAATTTCTCCACCATACATGCATGTCACCCTTCCCAATTAGCAAGCAATATTCTTCCAATGTTTTCTACAAAATTACTTTTATTTGAGTAACCCTAAAAACTCTACTCAGTAAGCCACCATCATCTGCATACCTGGTAACAACCCTTCTATTACGCTCTTCTTGCAATTCAACATAACATCACCTAAGAGGATTAGCGTGATATTTATGAGTGGAAATCCCTCATATGCTCTTTAAGATCCTTTCTGCACAAAGACAACTGCTCGCTCTCTCCTTCCTTGATTCTCTGTCTTTAATTACTTTAACCACTCATTCACATCCAACTGGTATTCCCTGTGCTACACTAAATATGAACTGCCCTCACTCATGCGCAAAATTCATCCTATCTGCTTATCTCAATTGCCACTCTTCTATCCTTAAATTTCTAGATCCATTTGTCTCTGTAGATACTGTTGATCATCCAAACTTAATTCCTACCCTTAAAAATTAGGAACAACTATTTCAGCCTTTAATTGGTTTTCCTCCAACTCTCTGATCGCTTTTTCTCAGTATACTGGGATTTCGAAATATATTCACCCACATCCCTAACTATTGGCGTCCCTCAAGAGTCAATCCTCATCCACCTCCTATTTTTCTCTCTACATTATTTCCCTCAGTGACATGAACATCCTAGTCGACTGCTTATTGCTAATTAGCACTAAATAAATTTACAACCCATCCTGCCAAACTTATGGAAAATTAAGGTAGCGGATTTTCTTTCTTCATCCACAGGTAAATTGTTACCCACTGCAATTCACTTATGCCCTGATGCACTAATTTATAAAACCTCCATGAGCAAATACCTATGCCAGCTTATTGCCATCAAGCTGGCTGGGTAACTGCCAAAAATGTGCCACCTAAAACTACTGATACTTGTTTGCAAAACTATATATCACTTATCATCAGCATATTTCTCTGACCCCCTAATCCGAATCAAAATACCCTAATTTAACATATCCCTAAAATTCATCCGACATTCCCTTTCCCCAACTATCGAAGTACATGCCTCTGATCTTAAAACATCCATCATGAGGGGTCATGTCCTGCTACTTAAAGGAAAAGAGTAGTCACTAGGTAATGACACTTTTACTCACTGTAAATATGTATATTGCTAACGAAGTATCATATTAAGTTTAGGCATATCTGTCCATTGCATGTCTTAGCTGTTCCCTGTTTACACACCTTAGGTTCTCATTGCTAATTTATTTTTTTGGGTTATATCAAACATCCACATTTTTACTACGTCCTGCTAATGTTCCTATGTAAAACATTTATGGCCAAGAATATTTGATTGTCAGTATAAATAAGTAAACCAATAAACATACAATCCTGTAGCATAATTTATAACATCCACAAAGGTGTGATTGCTATCATCATCAATGGGAACATCTTGAACATTAAAACAAAGAATTCCAAGCAGCATACCAAAGCAACACAGCACTTCTATTCATTATCTCAAGTGGATTCAAATGGAAATTTTTAAAGAGTGCACTGATGCCATGGAAGAAGCTAGAAAGAAAGAGTGAGAACAGGTCTGTGAGAAAAATGTTAAAAGAACGAGGTGTGTGGGGAAAAAGGAGAAAGAGTAAACAAGATGGAGGGTGTAGAAGGAAAAATGAGGAAGAGAGCGAGGATGTTAGAGAGATGTAGAGGATGTGAGACCCTTAGAGGGAAAAGGAGAGCGAGAAACAGTGAGAGAGTAACAGAAAGAGAAGAGAAATCCAGAAAGAGAGAGTCCCTTGTCATAGTGAGTTAGGTAAAGCTTCCATTTTGATTGTATTGATAGCGCGTCAGGACCTTGATAAGTAAACTTACAAGGAGACACGCCTAGGCCGACGAACCTTTCGACCACGTTCGGAGACCTCCCAGAACGAGATATCTTTTAACATCACAATCAATATGACAATAAGTCAATCAATATTCGCAATACCTAATCAACATGTTGTCAACAACATTCAATAAGAATCGATAATTGAACACCCCATGACCCTTCAGTCATGAATAACCACACCAATTTAGTTAAGGATTAGAATATTTATTTCCCTATTTGTTACAATCTAATATCGTCTCCGTTAATCTCATTATCAATCAATCTCATTAGTGCTCTTTAGATACATAATTTGAACACAGTTAATCAACGCATAGAGACTATTCATTAAGCATTTACACATCATTAATAAGAAGCAGTTTGGCAAAGTCTCAGAGTACAGGATTCAACAAAGCAAGAATTCAGCCATTTGTCTATTTGCGTCAGATTTTAGTGAACCCCTTAACTAACCTCGAATTAGCATCAGCATGTTGGGCTTCATGCAAAACAATTTAGCGAACACAAATTTGGAAAACATCTAACTACAGCTTCTATCAGAAGAGCAGTTGGTACCTAAAAAGAAAAGGCAAACAGACAATTACAACTTTCATCAGATAGTTACTCCTCCAACGAATCAGCAATCAGCGTTAGCCTTCATCCTCAGGACATCAGTCGATTTGGCATCAGCAAGGATAGGACAGGGAAAAGTCTCAGTATGGCATAGCTGAGAATAAGCACTTCCCTCGTAAGGAGGAGAAGTAAGTATCAGGTAAGGATTCAATAGAGGATGGTTAAGATATCAGAACAGCAAAGTCTCAAAGAATAATGGCAAAAGTATAGCTTGTCCAATAATAGCCGATTTCTCTTCGGGTCATGCTGTTATATCAAAACTGTTGAACTAGCCCTTAATTCCTCATTGCATCAATTTTGGTGCATCATTATCTCTGTCCAATAATTCTCCACGCACCTCACTAGAATTTTCCACAAAACATAGTTATCATGCAGTTGATTGCCCCACGTTGTTGACGTCTTCATCAGTAGGAATGTCAGGTAAGAAAAGTACACTTTACGCTCCAGTCAGTAGTCCCATTGTCTTCTCCTAGTCTAGACAGCCTTGTACCTGTTACAAATTACACTGTTGCATTCGGCAAGAATGTCTCCTTGTGGAAAAGTACAGCTTCGTGTCCTTCAGGAAAGCAGCACATTGCACGTTAGAAAAACACAGTTTAATATGAGACCAGGCAGCTAGGCCCAGACCTTCGCTAACTAAGGCCTAGTGATTAATTTAGCAAAACCCCAATACATGACTCTAATTATAATATGCTAATACAAATCCATACATTAGTGCATTATTAATTCATCATTAATTAGTTTAATTAGTCTTCGTGTACATTGATGGCCACTCCACATGGGCACATTTTAAACGCATGCTTTATTTTCTACGTTAACGCATTTTCTATGCAGCATGATTACAGAATATATTGCAAGCTTTTCATGTTAGTATAATTTCAAAGATCACACTCCAAAAGTATCAGTAGTATCCTCAAACTTGCTGGGCTTACAAATGGTGTAGTTGAGTTAACTTTTTCTGGACTTTCTCTAACAAGAGTGATTTGTGAATAACTCGATACTAATTATTGAATCGCTTCTAAAAACAATGGGAGTCCTGTTTCTCTGATTGCAGGGGTCATATACTTAAATGTCTAGTTCACGCTCAGAGGAAATCCTGTAAAATGGAAACTTTTAGAAGCTGCAATAAAAAGCGCCTCTAATTTTCACTTAAAAAATGCCTTTCTCCTGATAACAATTAGTTTGGTTTTCATAATATATTCAAAATTAACTAGCTTAATACGTATCTGAAGTGTATAATGAGCGCAGGAATCCGATTGGTGTACGGTCCAGTAAACCAAGGTCAACTGCATATATTAAACATCGAATTGGAAGGATATAATATCGAAGAGGTAAGGATGATTTTCCGTCTTTCGTACTAACTAATCTGAAACATATAAATCAAGTAATGTTGGGCCATGGATACATCCTTATTTTAAGCCAATTTTTGTGTTAATAGTGTCAGCGAAAGTGCCAGTTTGTTCAGATGCAGCATGCACAAATTAAAAAATAATCTGCAAAAATCGGACAAAATGTCTTCTGTCTTACTATTTTGGAATGCAGGTTAACATAGACATAGTAAGGGGCAGCAAAAGCTGAAATAGTATATTTATTCAATTGTAGATCCATCCCATAGGATAGTCTGGCATGTGGCTTAATGGTTAAGGCTCCTCCTATACAGCTCAAAGTCGTAGGGGGAATCACAAAATGCATTTAGTACTACTTTAGTAGTATTACGGTAATACTAATACTAAATGCAATTTGTGATTACATAGTAGTATTACAGTAATATTACTAAAGTAATGAAAAATGCTATTCACACATCTACAAGTGAAAGTCTCCACCTCCAGCTCTCTTACCCTTTCTATGGGGAGACCCCCACAAACGTATGTTTATTACTTAGGGTCTGTTAGAAACGGGGTCTCTGGTTGGCAGTCAGTTTGCACTCCTTCCAAGCAGGGACCCTCACTCTAGTCAGGGCATTGAACATACACACTTAAGACAACCCTGCTCACCCTGTGGTAGCTTGGCACAAGCAGCCAGGTTTATCTCAGAGGCAAAGTGTAAAGTATTTGTACCAACACACACAGTAATACAGTAAAAACACTACAAAACACTACAAAATGGACACCATACCAGTTTTGGGAAATAGCCAACATTTATCTAAACCAAACAAGACCAAAACTACACAAATTCAACATACACAATTCAAGATATGAATTTTCAAAAGAATAAGAGTCTCATTCCATAGAAAACAGTGGCAACGTTGATTTTACACAAAGTACCTGGTTTGCATCAAAAATAAAGCCGCATGGGCAAGCGTGCATCAGAAAAGTCACCTTACTCGCAAGTGAGGCCATGCGTAGTTTCTTTTCTGGTCCTGAGAATTCAAAACAGGAAGCAAGCTCACTCCAAGCCCTTGGAGATCCTTCACAAGCAGGAATATACCACAAAGTCCAGTCCTTGTCCTCTTTCAGGCAGAAGCAGCAACTGCAGGCCAACCCATCAAAGCACAGTCACAGGCAAAGGGGCAGTACTCCTCCTCCAGCTCTTCAGCTCTTCTCCTTGGCAGAGGTTCCTCTTAATTCCAGAACCAATCTAAAACTCTGGAGTTTTGGGTCCACTACTTATACCCCTTTCTGCATTTGAAGTAGACAAACTTCAAAGGAAAGTCTCTGTTGTTCACAAAATCCTGCCTTGCCCAGGCCTGGCTCCAGACTCATTTGCAGTTGTGGAAGTAGTCTTCCATGCAAAGACACTGGTAATTATTACCTCTAGTAAGGCATGCTGCAAGAGGAATAATACCACACAGACCCACCAAAATCCCTGCAGTATTTCAAATAGAGCACACCTCAGCAGGGCTTTTGTGGCAGGGCAATTCAGACAGGTTATAGGTTAGGGAGCAGGGTACTACAGGAGCTGACAGGGCAGGGTGGAGTCCAACATGAGCATAGTGAAGGAAATTATGACCATAGCGCAGGAAATACTAGGCAGATTGTAGGGCAAGTTGCAAAGTGATATGGGCATCATAGTCATCATAAGCAGAATATTACTTTAAAAAAAATATCATATTTCAAAAATTCTTTGGTGGGTCTATTAGTTTCATACTTTAGTTGTTGATATATTTTGATACGGTGTTGGGTTACTTTTTGGAATATTTCTGTGGCCTTGTTATATATTTGGAATATAGGTATGCTTAGATGCGTCAGTTCTCTTTGGGCTTTGAATCCATGTTGCATTAAGTTAGAAGTGTATTATAGTTTGGGGTGTTGGGGGGGGGTAGCTAATAGTTGCCAATGTGAGTTATATTAGGCCTTATGATGTGTTTAGCCTAGCATTTGGACTGTGTTTTGGGGTTGAGGTGTATTTTTGGGATTTTCATATTTTTGGGGGAATCTGTGAGACTATGGCTTTGTATGGGTATTGGTTTCGTTTGGATGCATATTTGGGATTCAGTCATGTAATTAAGGTCCAGGTAATTCTAGGGTGTGTGATATTTAGTGAGGCTTTTGGTTGGTATAGAAGTGCTTTATGTATTTTATGGTTCAGACGTTTTATGTGGTCAAGTTATTCTTGTGGCTGTAATAGGCATTTTTGTTGGTGCATGGTTAGTTTTGAAAATAGTTATTGATTTCATTTTTGTAAATGTGTGGAAGTTAGTTATTGAAAGTTGGGTTCTATTAGGCCTTTGAGATGGTGTCAGTTAGGTTAGCAGTATATACTGGGGATCAATTCATTTTTGAACGTGTGGGTTATGTTAGAGCTTTGTGCCTGCATTGATTTATATGTTTGTAACATTTTGTTGGGTTTATTTTTTGGGAGGTGGGCTAAAATAGGGTTGTCTTTTTTAATTAGTTCTGGGGTTCAATTACACTCATTCATTTGTAGATAGAAGCGTGAATAAGCCCCTGATTATTTTGAGATTGGCGCTAAGATAGCAAATGAGCCTACTATAGTCTTGTGCTTTTGCAATGTTTCTAGAACTATAGTTAATTAGGCCCAGGGAGTACTGTAATTGCCTCAGTGTTTCTGGGACTGAAGTTTGAAAAGTGAAAGAACCCCATAAACCATTGTACATTGCCCATGTTTTTTAGAACTGGAGTTACAAATGTAAATGATCCTGATTGATTATTTTGGAGGCAAATGATGTTTTATTCATTAAATAAAATATATTTGGAAGTCAAATTTAAAATGTTTCATTTATGTTTAGTTCATGTAATAGACTAGTACATTTTCATAACTTATAGCATTTTTCTAGGAAGGTTTCATTTTCACATTTTCTACCAATTATATGTATTAGCAGTGCATTTGTAAAACTAGCATATTATGAGAAAATACTTTTAATACATTTTAAAGTATACCATAATGCGTATTCACACTTATAGTTACATAAATCATAAATTATATATTTTTTCATTTGAGGCCATAAAGCGACAGATATATTTCCTCATCAATATTTAAAACAAATTCAAACATGCCAATTTATGGTGAACTGCATTTTATCATTTTTGTATTCGTAGTTAATTTTACTCCTTGACTTTAATGTGAATTGATAATCCTGAAACGCTGTTTTGTATACTTGTTATTTTAAGGTATACTATTTATTCATTTTCTATGGACATAGACCAAGAGTGGATACAGACAGAGCGTTGCAATTCCTTCAGTTATGGTAAAAGCTGCTTTAATAATTATAATATGTAGGTGGAATATTAGCATTGTGCTATTCTTTTTTGTTTGCTGTAGTCAATATAGTGTATTGTAAATATTTTCTTAGAGACTTTGTGTTATTGATGATGTGTTTGGGGTTTGATGGGACATTTGGGTTATGTGTTTCTATTGTTACAACTTTCTTAAGGTGTTGTTGATGTTCTCATGAAATCCATTGTTTTACTATTTTAAAGAAAGTGGTGGGATCGTTTTTTATGTCTACAGCATTTTCCCTCTTGGTTTCTATTTTTTGTTTTTTTAGTATTTCTCATTTAAAGATACTTCTTGGGTTCTTAAAGTTTTCTCTGGGTTGTCAAATAAATTTGATTTACAGTACATATTTTCTGAGATGTTTTCTGTTTTTGGAGATTTTATATTTGTCCTTACTTCAAGATGATAATGTGTATCAATTCCTGAATGATAAGATTAATTATTCTACAATTCTCATTATAAAGATTTTAAGTATATTATTTATTTATTTATTTATTTGATATTTCTTGTGATTTTTGTTTGTTTAGGTATTTAGTAATTTTGTGGGGGTGTAATATGTCCTAATGCATTTGTTACCTATTTTCAAGTAATATTTATTGTTAATATGCATGTTAAATTATTTTAACATAGGAGGGGTAATTGGATTTTGCCTTTATGAAAAATATTATATTTAGGCCCATATTTATACTTTTTTAGCACCGCATTTGCGTCATTTTTTACGCAAAAGTGGTGCAAGCTAACAAAATATAACTGTGTTTTGTAAATTTAAAAACGGACGCAAATATGGCACTAAAAAAGTATAAATATGGGCCTTAGTTTTGGGTTTGATGAGAGGAGGTTGTAAGCAATTATTTATAAATAGCCAATTGGCTTTTATGTCTTCAACTACAATATGCAGTTTTATCTGAGATAGATATCAGGGTGTTGTATGACATTTTCAACAGTTTGTTTAATTGTTATTGCTCTGCCATAGCTTTTGGATGATTACTATTTTGCACATTTCTACTGTGGCATGTTGTTTGCAGTGTCTTCTTTTGAACATGTTCAGCCACTGCAAGAACTGGTTTTCTCTTTTGAGATTGTCGAAGGTAGCCACTTGGATGATTTTCTACAGCTTTGAAAGTAATGTGTGTGTGTGTGTGTGCGAGAGAGAGAATGTGTATGTATAAATATATATGTACATACGTATAAATATATCACTGAAAGAAAACAAGATGCAAAGTGATGTTATTAGTAAAGTGACATTTTCAACTTAAATGTGACATTTAAACCTAAAAAAAACACAAAAATTCACCAGTTAAGGTTAACTCAAGTAACTATAATTTGCGCCCCCACCATGCACAGTGATGTCATAAATGATGTAATTTCAAATGACATCAGTGATGTTATCAAAAAAGTCAGATAACGTGATGAGTGATGTAATATGAGAGCTGATAAGCAGTGTGCAGCATGGGATTGATGGCCAAACCTCCCATGGGCAGCCAACACCCCCTAAACCCACATTGGACACCAACCCCCCTCTTTTTAAAAGAAAAATGTTTTCCTTATCCTGTGGGACTCTTGAAGGTGGTAGGGGGTTTGTACGTTACTGGGGCACTGCTTTGGGCATCTGAGAGCCAGCTTTGGTGCCCGTGGGGCTCCTGCAGGATCACAGCACACATAAAACAAAATGTTCTTTTTAATTTGATCTCATGAGGGCTCCTTTTGTGACCATTCCCCACAGTCCAGATGGTCAGGGTACCCAGACAGATGAGTATGAGGGTGTGGGGTTCGGTGAAAGAGGATCAAAGGCCTTAAGCAGTGCTATTTTCACAGGACGGGCATCACCCATTACCAGAAAATTTGTTACATGTATTTGGAATGACCTAAACCTTGCTTTCTTTTCTGAAAGTACCACTCTTGAACAAGTAAAGAAACTGGAAAATGTAAGTAGGGGCCATAATTGGATCAGGGTTTTTGCACCTAAAGCCTCTCTTGTGAAACTTGTTGATTTTACCTTTTGTTTTTGTCTCATGTTGAAGAAATAGGGTACCATCGTGCTCCAACTGGACCGCTTGTTATGCAAAGCGCCCACTGAGGAAAGCTTTCAGAGAGGCCTATGCAATGCTGGTGATCAACGTGGAAGATTGAAGGAGTATCTGAGAACAAAAGAGTATGACTCATAATGGTGACAGTGATTAGGCAGTGGCATTTTCCCAGGAGGGAAATCCCCAAAACTCAATAAACTGTCTTCATACTATAGGAAACACTGAGATTAAGATCAATAAAAATTGAATAGGATGTGTGGAAGGTGGGAATGTTATCTGATTGAAAGTTACATTTTTTGTGAGTAGCATGAAATGCAGCTAGAGGCAGGAGAAGGATATAACCTGGGTGATGGAGTGTCCGAAAGGGGTAGCCAGGGTGGGATAAACTGTTCTGCCAAGAGGATGAATGCAGATAATGTGCATGTTGCTAGAGAGAAAGAGGAGATTACGGCAAAGGATCAAGAAGAGAGGGTCCTTCAGTAAAATTATTGAATGACACCACAAAGGTGATCATCCAAAATCTGTACATCTATTTACTACAAATAGAAAAACTGGTGATATTAACATATTTGCTACATTGTTGTGTGCTATGTACACATTCTCCCAAAAAGAAAAAGGGCACTTGTGTTTTAGAAATTTTAAATTGGGCCTTACTAGCCCAGTGAGCTGACCTTCATCCATTGAGTTGGTGGAATATAAGTGAAAAAAAATTCATGATGGAGCACCTACTGCCATATTATCAATATTGTGAATAGGTGGCAGGTTTCGTTCAAACTTTCAATGAGATTCCGATTTAGCAGATAGCTTCATGATACTAGGGCAAGCATCAAGTCCTGCTCTGAGAAAGACCTATGTCACCCTTCTCTAGAGGGAGGTCAAGGAAAGGGTGATCATTGTGATATATTTACAGGATGCATTGAATGGCAGAGCATGGGAAACAGTGTTTGTAAGAGCAGGTGGGACAGGGTGCAAGACATGTGCTTGTAATTGAGGTGTAGGGGTGAATAGTTAATGATAGAAACAAGAATGAGTTCCCAAATGTGGCGAAGGATGGATAATGATGAGGGAAATGCAGAGAGATGAGACAGTGATGTACCTTTGCTCCAGATGTCTAATACAATACAGAAGATGACAGTGGGGCTTATGAAATATATTGAAGCTGCAGCACAACTGTGATAGCCTCTGGAATGGATTTTTATTTCCGTAGCCGATGCAATGAGATTGAGGGAGCCTAGACGTGGTGCCAAAATGTTACATTTTCCAGCACCAGCAGGTGTAAGAAAATCTGCAGTATTGCCCCATTAAATTCCAGCAGGTCAAACCTGCTGAAATGTAACACATGAGAAGGGCTTTGAAAATATCAGGACATGCAGAGTTTGTGCTGACACACCAAAATCTGCATTTATTCACTATTATAAATGAAAACATGTAATAGATGACAACTGCAATGACAAATTCCAATCCTTAGACATATTGTAAATGATCAGGTGTGGTAATTAAAACTTCACTCTCTTAGGCACTCATAATTAGGACATATGACTGTAACAGTGGAAGTAGTATTATTTACATTTCTAAAGTGTTCCATACCAACACAATAAGATGATGGACAGTGCTGAATCTTTTCAAATACTCCCCCTCAGTCAAAGATCTGGGTTAAATCCTCATCATGCCAACCCAGTTTGACCCAGCCATATGCATATCAGTCTTGACCCCGCTCCCCATGGGAACAGTCCAGCACAAACTGCCAGGCCAGGTCCTCCCTGGACTGAAAACAAGCATCCTGGGACCAGTTTTGGCGTCATACTACATTGGGTGGTGGTGAAGCACATTATCAAATGGGAAGCATGTTATAATGAATGTTAGTGACTGGTTGGAAGGGTCTTGCATTTGGTATGTGCCTATGTGGGAAGTGTACTAGTGATAAGCTAGAGTGGTGCTCTTGTTTTGATCTTGGGGTGCAGCATTTAGGGATGTGATGGAGGGAAGATCAGTGAGAGATTGGGCACACTTAGACAATAATTCTGAGAAAAGAATACTCTCACCGTGGTACAGACTGAGCCCAATGCAAATGGGATGAGTGATCATTTCATCTTGGAGGGAAGAGAAGCTTATTGGAATAAATAACCCTATCAATGAAGTAGAAAAGGATGTTGATATGAAAGGAGCAGTAGGATGAATTGATGATACAGGGTTTGTGGAAAGGTATGGTACCAGAATATCATTGTCATTGTGAGCCTAATAATATAAAATACACATCCAATTAAGTGGAATTATATTTTTCTTAACAACACTTAAAATTTATGCCAGACGATATTTCTTGGAATGATGTGATATACAACAGTGAGAATGGTTGGAGGTAGGTATAGAGAAGTTTGAAGAGAGGAGATGTAAGTATAAAGACTAGCAATTGGAAGTAGAGGTAGTTTTAGTGGCTTAACCAAATTAGAGGTGGAGTTTATACACTTGGTCAGCTGCACCAGAACACATAAAAAAGTCATACATTAACAAGTGCATAGCATAGTTCCACACAGAATTCCATACTATCAAAGATGTCCACAGTATGCCAACAATGGCCATCTTTGTTGAGGGATAGGCACATCATGTTATGCATTGTGATAAGTTACAAGGGATAGGCTCCCAAATACCAAGGATGGTCAGCATATCACTAGGCTTTGCAGCAGCATAATGGTAGCACCTTATTATGGAAAGTGTAAAAATTGTTATGCCAGTGGTGGACACCTTCAAGCAAGAGATGATCCCTGTTTGGCATAGAGAGCCGCTAATACCATGGTGATAAGGCATTTCTACAGGACTGTGTGGTATGGACTACCCTTTTTCGGTACATCATTAGGCTAGTTGAGAGGATTTGGGAAGTCAGAGTAAATTGTGTGTGTCCCAGGCTAAATCACAGCAGGGAAAACCAGGTACATATTACACAAATTAAGGGTAACTTATTTTGCAGTAACTAGGTAGGGATGGTATAGCTTCAAAATGCCAAAGCAGCATTTACCTACTTTCAGCCCTGAGTGTAGCGGAATATGTAATTTATGTTGTTATCAGGTAGTTAAACTTTCTCATACACAATTTCAAAAGTAACTTTGATGAAATTGTGGGGCAGAGCTGAGGGTAGGTACTAATAGTTATCTGTAGTCTACTGCAGTCTGTTTTTTGTTTTATAAAGCGAAAAGCAGAGACTGTGTACCTGCATTTTCTTATGTATATTGAACAAAATAGAATAATGCTGCTTAGTCCGATCTGCCAGATCAAAACCATCTGTTATCACTGTGGTAAAGGGTAAAGAAGGTACGGGTAAGGGCCTAAGGCTATAGTGTAAGTGGATAGGGCATTAACTGTAAGGGGCGAAGGGTAAAGGGGTAAGGTGATAAGGGTGGGTAAGGAGTTATAAGAAAGGGAAGCAGGAAAACAGTTAAGAGCAAGAAGTTATAAAAATGGTTATGGTAAGAGACTAGGGCTGGAGGTAAGGGCTTAATGTGAGGTGCTAGTGGGTGGGGTGCTAAGCATAAGTTGATGTAAGGAGATAAGGGAAATGGCATAATGATATGGTGGAAGTGTAAGCTGCTAAGTATAAGGGGTATGTGTAAGGCATAAATAGTTAATGGGTAACAGGTTAAGGTAAAGAGGAAACAGAGTAGGGGACAAGGGGCTAGGGCTATGGGTAAGGTGTTATGAGTATAGGGCAATGAATATGTGGGTAGTGTTTACTTGTAAGAGGGAAAAGGAATCAGTTGACAATAAAGGCATAGGAGTGAGTGTGTGAGTGGTTAAGGGTAACAGGTAAGGTGTTTTTCATAAGATGGTTATGGGTAAGGCGTTAAAGGATAGCATACTTCGTGAAGATTGGTTTTAGGGGTGAGGGATTAAGGAAAGGGGTAAAGTGTAGGATGTTATTGGCAAAGGGTAATGGGTAAGAGGTTAAGTGTGTGGAATCTTTTTTTAGATGTGCAATTTTGTGTGACCAATAATTTTTAAATACTAGGAATTTATTTAATGAATATAGTTGTTACTGGTGAAATAATAATGTTTCACTTCAAACAATTTTATTTGGAGATTTAGAGGTGTGTTTATTTTCTTAATATTATTGGGGGAGATTTTGGTAGTGACACCATTTTATTAAAATAGATGCTGTTTGGTGTTCTGTTTATCTGATTGGTGTTCTGCTCATTGCCCCTTCCAATCAATGTCCCCCTGCATGTCTTCCCTCCTTGCAGTCTTCCCAGAACACAGGACACTGTGAAACAATTGGTTCATTATCATAGCGAACATGCAGTGTGAATGAAACTTTTCTATCATGTTCCAAATTTAACATTCTGAAGTACACTTATGCTGGAACTTCCAATGTGAACTCGCTAGGTTACAGTAGTGCATGAGTTTTTTTTAAATGTTTTATATTTTGTTGAACATTACTGGATCATGTTGTTGCTGACTAATCTAATGGAAGATTTCTTCTCCTTTAGAAATGCGATAGTGCTATAATAGTTTTAATGACAATCGCAATTCTGACTAATGCAAAATCTGTTATCGTTAGTCATTCCACGCTGAACTGCAGCTTTTGCTTATTACCTCTGCATACATTGTGTATGAAAACCCTTGGGTTTGGGAGTGAGCTAGAGACTTTTCCTGATCTACTAGAGACACTGTTCGATTAGAATGAGACTTTTCATTTTCTTCACAGGACTGTGTCCGATTATTGACAGACTTTTAATTTTCTTCCTACAGATGTTGTCAGTGTTCTTTGGAAAATCAGACAGTTTATGACTTTGGGCCTGATTTAGAGCTCGGCGGGCAGGTTACTCCATCACTACTGTGATGGATATCCCGTCCACTGAAATCTAAGTCCCATTCTATCCCATGGGATTTAGATTTTGCCAGACGGGATATCCATCATTGTCGTGATGGAGTAACCCGTCCACCGAGTTCTAAATCAGGCCCCTTTTGTTGCTTATTGGGACTTGGGATAGTTTCTGATTTCTGAATGTGTATTCTGTATGTGAGCCTTAATGGCAAAGCATTCTTATTTTCTGTAGTCCCAATTTTGAGATTTTGTACTAAAGTCTTTTAACTTCTCATTGATCTAGAACCCAGTCATTTATTTAATTTCACTGCTATATTGCTTTTTGTTGGGTTTGATGTTAAAAAAGGTGGTGACTCTTAATAGAATCCGCGCGAGGTACGTTTTGGGGTGATCAAAATATTGCAGTGCAGGTAAATATTTGTGTTTGGCAACCACAAGTGTAAAAGGGTTTAAGAGTAAGGATTAAGGGACTGAGAGTAAGAAGATAACATATCTATATGTGTGTATATATATATATATATATATATATATATATATTTATATATCTATATATATATATATATGCCGTGGTACTGGCTGTCTCCCCACTGGCCTGTTACAACTTTCCCACTGGAACCTCAGCCCAGTGGCAAAGGAGCATCAGCATTGTTCCTGGCTCATAATAGAGCCAGTGGCAATGCTGTTGCACGCAGGGTGCACCAGCACCCTTGAAATGCACACTGATGCACAGCAGACAGTGCACATTTCAAGGGTTCTGGGTTCTGGGCAGGGGGACCCCTGCACTGCCCATGCCAATGGCCCCCTTTGGCCCCCTGCAGTTTTCTCCACCAGCCTTTTCATGGTGGTGAAACCAACATGAAAGGGCTGGAGAAGAACAAGGGTGTAATCTGCAGGATGGAGCTGAGTACAACCAAGACTGTTGTCAGCCCGTCAGAATCCTGGATCATGGCGGTGACAGCAGTAGGTTGGCGGGTCTGCCCACCAACCTCATTATGTGGCAGTCAGACCACCACAGCCATGGTGATCCAACCACCACCGCAAGTCTGGCGGTCTTGTGTCCGCCAGAATATTAATTGCCCTAAGTCCCAAATGTGCAGAAAAATCAATAAGACATTGGACAACATCTCTAGAGGCATAGGGAAGGTCTCACTCCCAAATTTGATGATTTATATGACAAATCGTAGCATAGAGGATTATTGAAAGTGGAGAGTCACTGTGGTCTTTGCAAAAGAAATACATTTTTAATAGGTAAGAATACAGACTTTAAAATTGTCATTCCCTAAGCCCTAACCCACGACTTGAACATTGATTTGGTCCCTCTCAGCTAAAGTCATCTGGACGTATCAGAGCAAACTAGTTACATAAACAATGAACAATTGTAAATTAATATAATTCTGCGTGCAAGTGGAAGATTCTTAAACTGTACTAGAGATTCTTCTTCGAGAACAATGTAAATTTGAACTAAACAAGTCTATATCTTGCTTGATTACATTCAGCACAAATATTAACAAAACACAAACATGATGAAACATCCATTTTTTAACAAGATGGTGTTGATGCTTAACTGAGTCCTGGACAGCAGAAGCCAAGAAAACACACTTTAATGAGTGTGACGGGCTGGTTCCTGCTCGCCCGCACTCAGCGCTTGCTTGTGCTGACGCTGCCCCTGGTGCTCCGAGGCTCCCTGCCCGTGATTGGTGGACGGATCAGCAGTGGCAGGGCACTGGAGGTTCAAAAGTACTGCGGCCGACTTCCACGGGGTTCAGAGCTTTGGAGAAAGAGACAGGAGACAAGATAAGAGCTGTGAACCCTTCCGTGAAGGAAGAGAAGCCCAGCAACAGAGCGTTGAATGTGGAGATCCCGGAGCGTAACCCGCCAGCAAGTCAGAGACAGCGGACCTATTCAAGCACCGGAGCTGAAGAAGAAAGACGAGCGTCAGGAGACCCTGTTCCAGGCAACCGCGAAGACGAGTGGCTGCATCCCGCCACGCTTCTGGAGAAGCGTGGCCATTCAGGTGCGTGGGACTACGTCCCTGAATGAGAGTAAGAGTGAGAGACAACGAGCGGAGCAGGGCGGGGGTCGGAAGGCACGGAAAGGCGGGAGGGGGTAGAACAAAAACAAGGATTCACAACGAGCACGCGCACTGGGAAAGGGGGGGGTTGGAAAAAAGAGAAAACAATGGGCAAGTACAAGAGGAGAATCGGAACAAAAGGGGGGGGGGGGAGAATAAAATACTCACCACCAGTCACTTAAAAGCACCGCTAAATATAGTAGAACCGCCAAACCACGCACAGGCCAGGTTGCTCCCTGAAGGAAGAGACAAGACAGAAAAGACAGGAGTTACAGCAACAAGAGGAAAAAGGTTAGACCACCTACTAATCGTAAACTACCGAAATACAGCAATCATAAGAAGACTAGTGAGTCAGGGAAGATAAAGAGTACATATAGAGACTAAGTAGAGATTGGTAGCAAGTACACTTACCGCTCTATTCTCTTCTCTCCACATGCATTTCCCGGGAACCGACCTGTGAACCAGGGAGACAGAAAAGAAGAAGTGAAGACCAAACCACAAGATTATCCCACCACCTTCCAGACCCATAAACAAAGTTTGAATGATACTCACCAGTTTCTGCTACATCTTCTATCCTCAATAAAATACCTTTTTATTCAGACTACAGCGGTCTAGAGTACTTTATCCACACCCGCCCACTTACAATGAGTCATAGCAAAATCATTTCAAAGGCAATACAGTCACACTGGCATATACATGTGAAATTAAGTGTAAGTTATTATTCTGCTCACTTGTTAATAAAGAACATTTTCAAACAATACACAAAAGCTCCCTCAATCACAACGGAATACTGTCTATACATAGAGCAGCTGTGCATGTTAACCCCTTAGCCTTTTTAGTTGCTGGGGTTACTCGCCCACCCCACCCCCAGTGCTGAACCCTTTTTTGTCCATTTGAGGTAGTTCTCACTTAGGTCTCCATACCTTTTTTTCCAGATACAGACCCCTAAGAAATCTGTGTCCTATTTTCCAACATCTTGTGGTTCTAAAAGTACCAAGGGTTTGTGGATTGCCCTGCAGGGGACAGAGCAAATAGTCAAAATACAACTAACTTTGAGTTTTTTCTGGAAAAATTGAAGAAAAGTGGTATGGGTAAAAGTGTCAGTTTTTTTCTAAAAATGGCACCAACAAAATGTGTGCTGTGCTAAAGTCACCATCTTCCCAGCTTTCAGGAACATGCAGAGCTGAATAAAGAAAAACAAAATATTTCACCATAGTTTGTGGTGGAAACCAGTGTGAAATTCACCCATCGATGATCCATAACAGCTATAGATTTCTGAAAAGTAGACAATATTTCAAATTCAGGAAGGGTTCATATGTGTAGATCCCCTCAAGGGTTTCCCAAAGAAACTAACTGTTGAAATAAACAAAAACTGAAAATGAGTTGGAAAAACAGCCATTTTTTAAAATACATTTTTATCTGTAACTTTTTGACACAATTGGCAATTTACAAAAGCAAAAATGGTATCAGTAAAAGTGTCAGTTTGTTCTTAAAATGGCATCAACAAAAGGTGTGCTGTGCTAAAGTCACCACCTTCCCAGCTTTCAGGAACTTGCAGAGCTGGATAAAGAAAAGCAGCATTTTTCACAGTGGAAACTAGTGTGAAACCCACTCATGGATGAACCATAAAAGCTATAGATTTCTGAAAAGTAGACAATATTTCAAATTCAGGGAGGGGTCAGATGTGTTGATCCCCTCAAGGGTTTCCCAAAGAAACTAACTGTTGAAATAAACAAAAACTGAAAATGAGTAGGAAAGAACTGCCATTTTCTGATACATTTTTATCCGTATCTTTTTGTCACAATGGGCAATTTACAAAAGCAATATACCATTACGTCTGTTACACCACTGCCGTTGTGGAGATATAGAGGGTTTATAGATTTTCTAAGAACACAAGCAACCCAGAGCCAACAACTGAGCTGCACCGTACAATGGATTTTTTTCACGGTGCACCAAGTATAGACTAAGTCATATGGTGAAATATGTAGAATGAAAAATCTGCATAATGGAAACCTATCTATTTCTGAAATGGGCACAAAACATGAAGTTTAGGATCTGTAGATATTTGTACATCTCTGAATTTGTGGGTACCTATACTAGCATTTGACTTAGGCAGTATTTTTCCAGATGTCTTCTTTCTGACACACTGGCTTACATTTGAAAGGCAGAATGAAGCATGACAGGAAACAGCCCACATTGTAGACAAAGGTAGATTGAGTCCTCTCACCTCTGACATGGGCAGTTTTTGCTGGATACACGCCATATCCAAACATACAAAATTTAGCAGTGGGAGATCTGCGCCCTTTATATAACAATCTTGTTAGACTATGCAGATGTTTAGTGCAATTTGTTATACACGCCATAATAGCTGCCTCAGTGAGGGCTGCTCAAGCTATTCAACTATAATTGGCTACTCCTGGGATAGATCGAGTAAAAATGAATGCTATTATGGGTAAAGTACCCACCAGACAGAAGAAAATTCCATTCTGAATTGCTAAAAAAAGAAATCAGCTTAAAGCAGTGTTTCCCTTTTTGAGACCCAAAGTAAAAATAAAGTTCTCACAATGTGCTTGGCAGTTGGGATGGTACTCCCTATTGATGACTGTGCCGCATGGGGTACAGTTTTTGCGTGATCTATACCATAACTTATGGTACACCATCTCTTGCTGTTTTACTGGATGTGTTAAAACATATACAACATAAATACAGAGCTGCCTCAGCTCTGGGCTTGGGGATAAAACTAATTGGCAATTTTGTCACAGTCTCCTCAATTATTTTCAGAAATAATAAAGTCGGAGCAGCAGCACTTGCAGTTCACCAATGCCTTGCACAGGTTCCATTAATAGGTCAGGAGCAAAGTTAGCAAAAATGATTGCCGAAACAAATACATCTATAAGTTGTGATAATCTACGGGCCAGACCAAAAAAGCTACAGCTGAAGGGTAATCCTGAAAAGAATAATACCAAGTAAGCACTAAAGGCTTCTAAAAAACTCTGGGATAAACAAAGAAACAATAAAGAAAAGATAATGGGGAGACTCTCCACAATCTGAGAGCTCTGGAAAAAGTTATATTTTATGTAACCACGATAGTTAGAAACAACCTGACAGATACCAGTATACTGACGCACGCCCTTCTCAGTCCTTTCTGGACTCAGCCGACAAATGGGCTGCAAGAGTGTGCAGTCAGATCGCAGACATGAAGAGTACGAGAAACCAAACAAGGACTCACTATGCTTGACTGACATCATCAAAAACAACTAATGACTACATTGAAGTCGAAAACTCAGATCGACGAGTCTCCCTTCCACCCAGAGGGCCCGATTATGACATTGGTGGTCCGAGGACTGCCAATGCCATTGTGGCTGTCCGACCGCCACATTAAGAGGTTGGCTAGCAGACCCACCAGCCTCCCCCAAACCCTGTCAGAATCTTAGATCCCAACGGACTGACAGTGGTGCAGATTGCAATCAGCCAGAGCGACGCTGAACTCAGCACCACTCTGCTGATTACAACCTTGTTCCCCACCAGCCTTTTCATGGTGGTTTCATTGCCATGAAAAGGCTGGCGGAGAACAAGTGCAGGGGGCCACAGTGAGACCAATGCCCATGCCTCTGTCCCTCTGCCCAGCACCCTTGAATTGTGCACTGTCTGCTATGCAGACAGTGAGCATTTCAAGGGTGCTGGTGCCCCCTGCGTGCAACAGCATTGCCGTTCGCTCTGTTATGAGCTGGCGATAATGCTGCCACCACATTCCTGCTGGGCTCACTGGTGGAAACCTTGATTTTCCCCGGTCAGCCCAGTGGGAAGGTCTTAATGGGGCCAGTTGGGAGGTCACCAGCATGGCGGCGACCACCCTGTCTGGAGTTTGGCAGACGATTGTGCCCGTTCGCCAAACTCGTAATAGGGCCCAGAGTGTATAAATTGAATATACAGACTGAGGGGACATAAAATGCACAATTAAAGTAATTCTATGGTAACCACTAACAGTTAGTTATGACATTCTCTTGGCTGAAAAGGATTGGTCTGAGGAGTTTGTTAGAACCCTCCTTCAGGGAGAGATATTGTCATTTTTCACTGTCCTAGTTCCTGAACAAGTAAAACAAGCCAATGCTGCAGAATGGGCTCTTGCACCAGCTCCTGCACTATAGAAAAACCATGTGGGATGGGATAAGGTCTCAGCCTATCATAATTTATCCATAAGGTCCAGCCTGCAAGTACAAACACAATAGCCAATGAGAAAACGCTCCTATGAGAGATATTCTCTCACAGCTTGAGTACCAGGGAATAACTGAACCCTGTATATCACCCATGAAGATCCCCTTGTTTCCAGTAGCCACGCTGTATTATTCCTATAGAATTGCCTTAGATTATAGACATTAAAACTGCACCACATGCACATTTGTAATACAAAATTCACACAGTGTGGCACTAATAAACAATATTGTCCGTAAAAATACAAAATGACCCTTGACATTTCCAATGGGCTTTTCTGTCAAAACACAGCGCCTGAAAGCAGGGATTGTTAGAAATGGGGTCTTTGGTTGGCAGTCAGGTTACCCCCTGTCCAAGCAAGGACCCTCACTCTAGTCAGGGTAAGTCACACATAATCCAAATAATCCTGTGCACACCCTCTGGTAGCTGGGCACTGAGCAGTCAGGCTTAATTTAGGAGGCAATGTGTAAAGTATTTGTGCAATAAATCATACAATAACACAATATAGCACCACAAAAATACACTACACAGTGTTTAGAAAAATATATAATATTTATCTGGATATTTGCAGGTCAAAACGATCAAAGATGAAATAAGTAAATGTAGAAATATCACTGAAAAGTCTTTTTAAATCAAACAAAGTTTATTTTAAGCACAAAGTACCTGGTTTGCGTGAAAAATCTCCGCAATGAGCCGCAGAGGAGGAGAAGTGTGGAAACAAAGGGGGTGTGTGACGATTTGTCGGGCCGCACACAGTGATGCGTCATTTAGTTTCCACGCAGGGATGGGTGTGCGTTCATTTCCGGTGCTCGGTTGTGGATCCTCTTCGGGTTACGGGGTTTTCAGACGCCCCAGGGTCTGTGCGTGGAATCCTGAGCTTGTGGAGCGGAGTGACAAGTGCTGCGTCGTTCCGGTGGGTGTTGTGTGGAAATTTCTTCTGCACAGCAGGCTCTGCATCGATTTCCCCTCTGGAAGTCAGGTCGCGTCGTCCATGGTCGGCTGTGCGTCGATCCGGTGGGCCGTGCATCGAAGGTCCGGTCGCAACACAGGTGCCGCATCGATCTTCTCCTTGGGAAGTTAGGCTGCGTCATTCTGGTTCGGCGTGAGGTGAATTTTTCACCGTGGGGCATGCTGTGCGTCATGTTTAGCAAGCTCTGCGTCAAATTTTTGCCACACAAGGAGTCCAGTTGCAAGAGAGAAGTCTTTTTGGTCCTGAGAATTCAGGGAAAAGGAGGCAAGCTCTATCCAAGCCCTTGGAGAGCACTTCATTACCACAGCCAGGAAGCAGCAAGGCAGCAGGGCAACAGCAAGGCAGCAGTCCTTCACAGAAAATAGTCAGGTGAGTCTTATGGGCAGCCAGGCAGTTCTTCTTGGCAGGATGCAGGTTCTGGTACAAGTTTCTTCTCCAGGAAGTGTTGAGTTGAAAGGGGCAGAGGCCCTGTTTATATACCCAAATGTGCCTTTGAAGTGGGGGAGACTTCAAAGAGTGGCTTAGAAGTGCACCAGGTCCCCTTTCAGTTCAATCCTGTCTGCCAGGGTCCCAGAAGGGGGTGTGGCAGTCCTTTGTGTGAGAGCAGGCCCTCCACCCTTCCAGTCCAGGAAGACCCATTCAAAATGCGGATGTATGCAAGTGAGGCTGAGTATCCTGTGTTTAGGGTGTGTCTGAGTTAATGCACAAGGAGCTGTCAACTAAACCCAGCCAGATGTGGATTGTAAGGGACAGAAAGATTTAAGTGCAGAGAAAGGTTCACTTTCTAAAAGCGACATTTCTAAAATAGTAATATTAAATCCAACTTCACCAGTCAGCAGGAATTTATATCACCATTCTAAATATGACCTTCCTACTCCCTTCAGATCAGCAGCGACCACTCAAACAATATATGAGGACAGCCCCAATGTTAGCCTATGAAGGGAGCAGGCCTCACAGCAGTGTAAAAACGAATTTGGGTGTTTTACACTACCAGGGCATGTAAACTACATAGGTACATGTCCTGCCTTTTGCCTACACAGCACCCTGCCCTATGGGGTACCTAGGGCATACCTTAGGGGTGTCTTATATGTAGAAAAAGGGGAGGTTTAGGCTTGGCAAGTACTTTTAAATGCCAAGTCGAATTGGCAGTGAAACTGCACACACAGGCCTTGCAATGGCAGGCCTGAGACAAGGCTAAGGGGCTACTTAAGTGGGTGGCACAACCAGTGCTGCAGGCCCACTAGTAGCATTTAATCTACAGGCCCTGGACACATATAGCGCACAGTACTAGGGACTTATAAGTAAATAAAATAGTCCAATTGAGAAGGATCCAATGTTACCATGTTTAAAGGAAGAGAGCATATGCACTTTAGCACTGGTTAGCATCATTACCATTACTCACATCCTAGGCTTATAGGCTGTCACAAAGGCCTGCATTCCAAATACGAAAGCATTACATCCCCGATGGATACAATGGGCCACTTCCTTGCCTGCCACTGATGTAGATTGTTTTTGACCCTACATTACAAAACCAAAACCAAGAATTTCTCCAATATGAAAAAGAATACCCCATGCCCACTAATATTTCACCTCTTGATCAGTATAAATATATTATATATAAAGATGGCTCATCTTAGCCTGCTATAGACACCAAACATCAATACTCCGCAGCTTGCGCAGCTGTATATGTAGTGATGAGGGATGGAGGGATCCACCCTCAAGAAACCTTTACACAGTCCCTAGGGAATTGCATGGCACAACTGGATGAACTCATTAATTGAAAGGCTTATGGATCAATGGCATTTTCATTTTTTCCAATATATTACCTTATTGGCACCTTTTATTCCCATTGAGTAGGGTTTGTACTCTTTTGGATGCTGTAATGAAATAGCACAAAAAAGCTTAGTGAATGAGGGCTTTGGAAAATCACCCTTACATAATATATTAAATAGCTTTCACAGGACTAAACCTGTTCTTATGGATTTAGAAAACCTACAGTCTAAGGTCTTGTATAGAAATTATCCATGTTACACAGATTACAAAGGCTCAGGTTTTGGAAGAAAACTACTTCCTTAGGTTACATATATCTTTAGCTGCTCAGACACAAACTCTCCAATTAACAGGTTCAGACCACAGAGTAATCATACATGTTTTAACGGCCTGTCAGGCTTTACACCTCGAGTTAAGAACTTTGTGCAATTGCTCTAGAAATCTGGTTCAGTCTTCAGGTCAGGAGTCTTAATCCTACTAACAAAGCCAACTTTTCATCCTTCTGAGCTCAATAAATTGTGTATCACAACTTTGTGTAAACTGCAACAAATGCTGTATAAAATTAAGTTATTATTATATGTAATGTTATAGAGGTCTTAAAAACAAATATCTTATAGAGGACAACTACTGTTCAAGTTACACTCATCAAGGCACAAATGCTGCTCCTTATGTTGCATAAATAGAGCCTATGAAAACAGAACTATCAATCAGGATACACGATCTTGCAAGTTAAACAGTTAGGGACTTGGCAAAAGGCGCTGAAGATTAGGAGAGATCAGGAAATAGGTGCTAGAAATTGGGATTCTGGTTGTGAAAGGTATGCACTCTGAGCATGCAGAATCCATAATCCTAGTCAGGGTAAATTACAAACATACTTAAATTAACCTGTGCTCACCCTCTGGTAGCTTGGCACAGAACAGGCAGGCCTAATTAAGAGGCAATGTGTAAAGTATTTGTGTGACACTTTAAACAGTAAAACTTTGAAAACACAACACAAAAAGGTACCACATCTGGTTTGAAAAATAGAACTTAATTTAATAAATAAAACAAGACCAAAAGAAATCCAATAAGTAGAATTGAGTTATGATTTTTTAAAGAATAAGGCGTTAAATAGTGCTTAAAAACAAGAAGCACCAACTGGGAATATCTGGTCGCACCGAAACGGGACAAAGTTAAACGGTCAGGTTGACTGCATTGGAGCACGGGGAGGTTCAAAGACCCTGCTGAGCCTGCTAAACCAAAGTATCATAATCCTGGTTGTGTCTACGCTGAAGATGAGGAGAGCAGGCTGAATCGTTGAGATGTGTCCATCCTTCTCATGCAGTAGCAAAGATGCACGGATATTCTCCACACAACAGTGATGATGCTTCGAGGCTGAGATGAGTCAGCTGGTCTTTGGAGTCACTCTTTGTTTTGGGTTGGAGAGAAGCGGTCTGGTCCTTCTCACTCCCAAGCAAGAGGGCAGTGAGCACAGCAAAGCAAGAGTCTAGCAGAGTAGCAGTCCAGTAGAGTGGCAGCACTTGTAGAAGCACAGCAGTCCTTCTTTTCTGGCAGAGCATCCACAGGTCCAGAAGTGTTCTGAGTTGGTGTTGTCAGCGGTCCAGTACGTATACCCACGTGTGCTGTGTCCAGCTCCTCCCTCCCGTCCTGCCCAGGTTGGCCCATCAGGACACAGGTGGCCCATCAAGTCAAATCTAAGCTCCCTTTGTGTGTGGCTGTCTAGGGGGAGTCCACAGAGTCCAGGTGTCCCCAACCCAGATATGTGACCAGAAACAGGCAGCAGGCACCAAATGGCAAAGGCAAGAAAATCTGAACTTTCTAAAAATTGCAATTTAAAATCAACTTCACCATCAATTTTGTTTTATATTTGTGATTCCAGAGACACCAAACTCGATAAACTTATCTCTACCAGGTTATGATTTACATTGATAAAATATAATATGGTAATCCCAGCATTAACCAGTGGAAGAGACAGGACTGGCAGTAGTGAAAAATTAACATAAGAGCTGTTTACTAGTAAGATGTGAGAAACTAACAAATATATATCCTACTTTTTAAATACACTATGCCCTTGGGGCTGCTTAGGGCCTACCCTTAGGGGTGACATATATATTAAAAAGGAAGGTTTGAGCCTGGCGAAACATTTATTTTGCCAGGTCGACATGAAAGCTCCAAACCGCACACAGGCTTTGCAGGATGATGCTTGAGGGGGGGAATGCAGCCCTCATTTTCCTAGATGTACAGCAGCCTTCAACACCATCTTCCATCCCATTTTGAGCTGATGACTTCACGAAGCAGGCATCCAGGGGATAGGTCCTCCAGTGAGTCTGCTCCTTCCTCATCAGAAGAACCCAAACAGCCTAAATGCTACCCTACTCCTCTGAAGCATGGGAACTCATCTGCAGAGTCTTGTGGAGTCACCCTGAAGCTCTTCACATCTATATGCTTCCACTGGCTGACCTTATATGGACTCACAACATCAGCATCCTCTCATATCCCAACAACACATGACTGATACTGACCCTCTCTGACAAATCACCTAACACTAACAGAATTGCCCACCTGGATGAATTCCAACTGGCTCAAATTGTGCTCAGACAAAACCACAATTATGGTCTTTTGGAAAGATACCTCTTCATGGGACCCCATCCGGTGGCCCATAGACCTCTCACCGACCCACACGCCTTGATCACAAGCAAGAAACCTCTGAATCACCATAGACAACAAAATGGACATGGCCACCCAAGTCAGCACAGTAGCCTCATTCTGCTTCAGAGCCCTAAGGATACAGAAGAAAATATTGAATTGACTACCAAACAACCCCTGGAAAATGATCATCCAAGCCTACATGGAAACACTCTGTAGACAGCGGTGACCAACAAGCTCACAAGAAGACTGCGGACCATCTAAAATGCAGCAGCCACCCTAGTCCTCAACCTCCAATACTGAGCTCACATCACATTACATCTTAAGGAACTTCACTGTCCCCACTACACAAGCTCACACATTACAAACTCCTCATCCCACCAAACAAGTCCTGCTTACTTCAAGAGCAGTATTAATTCACCCAACTTTCCAGGCGCCTCTGCTGTGCCAGTCTCTCCCTAGCACACACCCCATGTATACGCAAAAGCAGATCATGGGGTCTCAACTTCTAATACCTAGTTCCTAAGCACATAGGCTACATAGAGCCTGGATACCATCATGGGAGATGTGTGCTATAAAAACACCAATAACATAACAGCTGGGTCCCCTGAGCAGACCCCTATGGTGGCCTGCATTTCCATTTTCAAGACTTTTTGTGGTAATACATCTAGTAATCAGTGATGAGAAAGATGTCTCATTTTGGAGAACTTCAAGAATTGTTTAACACCTCCCTACGTGGCTATAAGAAACTGGATACAGGTCAAGGGGTCACAGTTAATGAAGACACAATAAAACATCAGCAGTTGCCTTCCTTTTTTCCAGCACAAAAAAGTACTTTAGAAGGCTACCACTGAGGAATGAGGCTTGGATGCTTAGCTGGTCGATTCAGAAATCTCACTGGTGACATTGGCACTCTCAGCTCTAGGCATAAGCATCATGCACACAGACTACTCCTGTCATATCAGTTCTCAGTCTGTGGGCTTCAATGCACTACGCAAAAATGAACAGCACTTCGAGGTGGGGTGGCTACAGGGCAGTCATGCATAGCAGAAGGTTTACATGCATGCCCAGTTGTCCAGTGAACTTGATTAGCCCTTGACATACTCTCTTTATGTTGATTTAGGTGAATACCACAGACTAGCACTTGTAATTAATGTCGAAAATGTGCTTCCATTGGTTCCAAATCAACATCCATTTTTCAATTGCTCTTATTCCACCTTGTAGTCTGTTAAGAGACATCCCTCAGGAGCCCTTTATGGACCGAACTCCATAGTTTTGCCTGTCACCATAAAGGTGGGGGAGTTGCCAGCAGTATCAGCAGTGCTTTTGATCCTTTGGTTGCAGATGGGGTCCACTGGCTTTGGGGACTGGCACTTATTTTTCCTGATCAGACTTTGACTCTAAGCTAAACGCATTCTTTTACAAATTGAGCTCTGAGCATCACGGTCCCCATTCCTACACCAACATGGCTGAAGGCGGGGTCGTATCCTTCAATAGTGCAGTGGGTGGAGTGGCACTGGGGCCCAGAAGAAATTAGGCATGGACGTAATTTAGGGGTCGCCAGTGGTCTCAACCCCTGACATGCCCCTTGCGAGCCATGGCCTCAGACGTTGCCAAATCAGCGACAGGGATGCATAGACGGCTAGTGATCATGGGCATCTGTTGGAGCTCTACTTTCCCTGTTTTAAAAAAAAAAATTATTACACTAATAGTAACTAATGCTACATTATTCATTATTAGTGTAACAAAGAATGGAGTACAATTAGCTGGAATATGACCGTTCCTGGCAGCTAAGGTGAGTAAAACATGATTTTAAATGTATGGTATGTGCGTACTTGAGGATGGGTGTGTTTACGTAAGGTGTGTGTGCGAGTCAATATAAAGGTCAAATGACGGGTGATGACTTTCATGGAATTAGGGTGTCCACTGAATCCCTGTTGTGGTAGTATTTTCTTATCCAACCAGTAGACAAGGAGGCACAGTTTCCTTTAATGTGTCTAGGCCCATAGCACCCTTGCCGCGCCACTGGCTGGAGGGTGGCAACAAATATGCATGCGTTGTGTATACATAGAGGGGTTCGCTACACACCATTGACCGTACACCCCCTCCCCAATTACACTGTCATACAGTTCAGTTCACATTTTTAAATATATAACCTTAAACATACAACCTAAGCACTTTGCATTAGGAGCGCTAATGTGTGTGGTACACATTTTACCAACTCATGTACATTTCTTTTACAGTTTTTAATTTAAAAGCTTCAGAATGTTTATCCGTTGAGGATAATGTTTAAATGCATATTGAGTGAAAAAGGGATGGAGAAAATTAAAAAAGTAAGCTCCAGAGAAAATGGAAAATGGGAGTAGGAACATAAGACTAAGGGCCAGATGTAGCAAATAAAAAATTTGCGAGTTGCAAAGTGCGAGTCCATGCGACTCGCAATTTGCAACTCGCAAATTGGTATGCAGTATGGTGTTTCAGACACCGACTGCGACTCGCTATGAGGTCGCAATGACCCACCTCATCAATATTCATGAGGTGGGTCGCAAATTGCGGCCCCATAGCGAGTATAGGCACTCGCAAACATGGAGGCCTGCTGTCGTCAGCAGACCTCCATGTTCGTGACTGCTTTCAATAAAGCAGTTTTTTTTTTTTTAAGTGTAGCCCGTTTTCCTTAAAGGAAAACGAGCTGCACTTTAAAAAAAAAAACGAAACCTTTAGTTTCGGGTTTTTTTCAGGGCAGGTAGTGGTCCCTTGGACCACTACCTACCCTGAAAAAATTGTTATGGGTCCATTCACAAAGTGGAAGGGGTCCCATGGGGACCCCTTCCAATTTGCGAGTGGATTACCATCCACTTGAAGTGGATGGTAACTGCGACACCATTTGTCGCAAATGGTATTGCATACCACTCAGAATTGCAAATAGGAAGGGAACACCCCTTCCTATTTGCGATTCTGAAATGCATATTGCGAGTCGGTCCCGACTCGCAATATGCATTTCTGCATAGCAAAGAGGCATTTGCGCCTCGCAAACGGCGATTTTCGCCGTTTGCGAGGCGCAAATCCTTTGCTACATCTGGCCCTAGATTCTGATGTAACATGGATGCACAAATGTTAGCTATAAGTAAACTAAAAGCGCGAGATCCGGTCAGCTGTGTATAGAGTAATCTATCATGGACTTATATATAGAAAATTCAAGGAAGGGATCTCCTCTCTGGTAAAGAAAGACTGAACACTCAGCTGAACGTAGGGTGATGGGTAGGTGTTGTCTTCCCTCCCGTGGCAGCGCGGCTTCTCTAACATAGAAGGGGCCTCATGCTTCCAGGAGCATGCAATTCTTTGGGTAGTCTTACAAATATCCAGGGGTGTGACTTCCAATCGGAAAATGACTAAGCAAAGTAGTTTTGCTTAAAACTGTATTATGTCAATTCCATTACGAATTTCCGTGTCCGTGAACAATTTCCTACCCACTGCTCCTGTAATCTGAACGGGATCAATACAGATTTAGAGTATACTAGAATTCGTGCTACTGCATGGGCAATGTCATTGTTTCAGCATGAATCCCAGATCACATTTACAATTACTGGTGACTCGCACAGTGTTTCTTCTTATTTTTCTTAAATTCACAGCTAATTAGTCTCTCCCTAGCGCTTCACTTTTAGTGCATGTCAACAACAACTGACCCTTTTCTTTGAAAAACGTGTTCTACAATGTCATTTACAGAACAGCGGGTCTCACAGTCTTATGATTAAGAATTGTGCAAAAGTTGAAATGAATACTTTGCTGAAAGAAATATGGGTGATGTACATAAAGGGCCCACGTTTTCTCCAAGTTGACAAAACTCAAGTGCTTCACCTGCTAAATAATATTTATGAAACAATTGCCCTCATTTTACTTGGTTATAACTATCAATGCTGGACTAATGGTTCATTCTATGCAAGACAGGCAAATATATATTATTTGAACATAACATATACAGTGCAATTCATTACTGTTTCTTTTGAGTGTAAGACAATATTTTGTTTATTTGACTTTAAAAAGCAACGGAGCTTTCAGTCTCAGTTTAGTCTGGTAATACCTCTCTCTATATATGACTTGCATTCAGTGTATACCCATCACACTGCTTGGTAATATAACTTACGTCACTCACAAGACTTTAATGACTAACCTTATATCTTTTGAATAAACTTGTCTTCCCTATTTCTTTAGTGAATTTGTGGATGAAAGCACAAAAAGTGTTCTTCACTAAGTCCCCCGCACTTAAATTCTTCACACTCACACAGCACTATTTTTGAAGTCACAGATGACAGCTTTTTGATATATTTGGGCATAAAAAGAGATCTAAGTCAGCGCTTCTCTAGGGGTACAGTCCTGGAAGTCCACACAAAGCATTATTTATCATAGGGTCGTCTTTTCACCCACGGTGCTTCTTCTAAGGAAGGGAGGCTGGTTCACTGGAGGCTGCCTGGTGCTAATGTGAGACCTTGAGCACAGTGAGGTGCAACTCAATAAGAGGAGCGTTGGGAATTGTGGTGCACCCTGTGGACTGGTGACATTTTAGGACCTTCAATGATAGAAGAAGTTCAGGACAAAGCAGCCACACAGCTAAGCAAACAGGTAAGATAATGGAGGGTTGGGCCCTGGCAAGTGGCAGTGTGCTCACGCGCTCCTTTCTTTGTCCATGTTCAGCCCACACTCACTGAAGGGCCATACCGATATGCTCTACCAAAAGAGCAGAAACGGAAGAGAAAACAATAAAGATTTTAGAGTCTTCCATCAGAATACCACTGAAAAGTGGGACACAGCAAAACGAATATCTTAGCTGGAAGCAACTTGGAGCGCAGGGGCTGTGACATAGGTAGAAGCTCCATCTATTTCAGATCACAAATGATACACTCCAGTATGGAAGTTACTGAACCTGTGATATTGTCTTGGGCACCTACAACACTGAGTACATATCAAGATCACCAGGGCTATTTCAATGACAGGAACTTCATCCTCGGTGCCATCAGCTCCTGATCTGGTACATAGAGTAACAGAGACTTCATATGAGAAGAGTCCAAACCAGAACCAAACCAAAAACAATGTTGGAGATAAGGAGAAACAGGAGACCCAGAGCCCTGCAGCAAAACAAAGCAGACATCTACACCTTTCACCTTGACTATTGGAGTACAACAGAGTCAGAAGCTTTGGAGGAGGCCTCATTCAGTGATATCCTGAAAGCAGGAGAACATTATGATTCTGAAACCTATTTAATTATTTAACCAGTACGGTGCCTTGGACGAGGTGATCTCGTCCAAGGCACCGGTTCCTGGGTGCCCTGGACGAGATCACCTCGTCCTGCACCTGGGAAATGGGGGGAGCGCTAGCGCTCCCCTCATGGGCCCCCCACCCACACCCCCCGGTTGTGGATGGGGAGCCCTTCCCCTTCCACCCCCGATCCCCCCTTGGCAATCTCATGAAATCAGCACGCTTACAGCACACTGACGTCATCAAATATTGCCAAAGGAAGCGCTGGAGGCCATTTGCTTCCAGCGTGTTGAGGAGAAAGGAGATATAAGGTAAGTCCTTTCTTCTTTGGGGGTTGGGGGGGAAACAGACACAGGGGTAAAGTAAAGGGTTTTTCCTTTCCCCCTCTGCCTGTTTTCAGTAGATTCCTGCTCCACGATCACGGGCGGGGCCTGCGATCGTGGAGCAGGAATCCCCACTAGGCACCAGGGAGTTCTTTTAGGTGTTTAGATTTGGGAGCGACCCCTTGGGCAAGGGTAGCTCCCATGGGGGGCTACTAATTTTTTCCGAATCTCGGCCCCCCCTGGGGGCAGATCAGCCAATTTTTCGACCGATCTGCCCCCTGGGGGGGCCGAAATCCACTAAACACCGGGGACATTATGTTTTTGAAAGTTTGGAATGTTTTTTAGGGAGCGACCCCTTGGGCAAGGGTTGCTCCCATGGGGGGCAATTTTTTTTCCAAATTTTGGGCCCCGTCTGGGGGCAGATCGGCCGATTTTTCAGCCGATCTGCCCCCAGGGGGGGCCAAAATCCATTAGACACCAGGGAATTCATTTTTGGCATTAATTTTAGGGAGCAACCCCTTGGGCAAGGGTCGCTCCTATTGGGGGATAATTTATTCCATATTTCGACCAGGGAATTTGTTTTTGGCATGTATTTTATGGAGCGACCCCTTGGGCAAGGGTCGCTCCCATTGGGGGCTAATTTTTTCAGTATTTTGGCCCCCCGGGGGGCAGATCGGCTGATTTTTTGGCCGATCTGCCCCCAGAGGGGGCCGTAAACCACTAGACACCAGGGAAATTATTTTCTTTGTTTTAGAGCAGCGACCCCTTAGGCAAGGGTCGCTGCCCCAGGGACAATCATTTTTTTATATGTTTTGGCCCCTCCTGGGGCTAGATAGGCCATGTTTTTGGCCGATCTGGCCCCCGGGGGGGTCGAAACCCACTAGGCACCAGGGATTGTGAGGTGTGTGTGTGTTTTGTGTGATTGGGGGCACCCCTTGGGCAAGGGTCGCCCCCCCAAAAATTTCGTATTGGCCATCTCTGCCCCCCTTGGGGGCAGATGGGCCTATTTTGTAGGCCTATCTGCCCCCAAGGAGGTCAGGGATTTTTTTTTTATTTCCCCTTTTTTTGTTTAGTGCTGGGGGTGCCCCCCGTTTGGCCCCTTTGGCAAGGGTTGTCCCCTAAAGTGGGCACAGAGCTGTTGCCCATTTCTGCCCTCCTTGGGGGCAGATCGGCCAATTTTTTTACACCCATATGCCCCAAAGGGGGGCAGAATCCACTTAGGCACCAGGGATCCTGTGTGTGTGTGTTTTGTGTGGGGGGGGCGGCGGCACCTTTGGCAAGGGTCGCCCCCTAAAGGGGGCACATTAGTGATGGCCATTTCTGCCCACCTTGGAGGCAGATCAGCCTATTTTTTTTAGGCCCATCTGCCTCCTAGTGGGGCAGAAGCCACTTAGGCACCAGGAACAGTTTCTAAGTTCTTGGTTGTGGGGTATTTGTCAACTGGAGAAGTATTTGTATTTGTGATTATAACAGTTTATTTCTTCTTTTTGTTCTAGTTCAAAGCTTTTGCTTTCTTTGCTGTGGATCCTTGCGGTTTTGGCAGTAGTTGTCCTGCGGTTTGCATAGTTGCATGTTCTAGGTAAGTGAAACCAATTTACTCCAAAGGAGTATTGTTGACATGCATGAATGACATGTTTGTAGGTGGTGTACTAAATGCAGTATTGTGTGTGAAATTGTCCTTAGATTTGAGCACAATGATATTTGTGTTGTCATATGTCTAATTTTCTTTTTTCTTTTTTTCTTTTTAGTGGGATATCATTGGTGATTGCTGTGTCTGTGCAGAGTAGTTGCTGGTGAGTAGCTTTTTCAGGCAAGTGAGTGGTATGGTTTTTTAGTACAAAACTCTTTGTGATAAAGCTACACTTTGTGTATTACTTATTTTAGTGCTAGTTTGTGTTGGCAATCCATTTATTGTTAGTGAGGATCATGGCTAGATGCAGAGTGACCGCTCAGCAGGTTGTTGGCATACTCTTTGAGTCGTCTTCAGACCATGATTACGAGACTGACTCTGCATCTGAGGCAGAGGAGGAAGTGAGAGATTCTGGCTGTGAGTTTTCTGTCCGAGAGTATTCTTCTGATGAGGAAGCTACTCTCAGTGCAGATGAAGGGCCTGTTGTAGAGGAGGACATTGATGTGCCAAGAGTGCAGCAGCCTGGGGCTGAAGGGTTTCCCTTTAGAAGACCTGACACCTGGATTGCCCCAAACATGGAGCAGCCACAGTTACCTGCATTTACTGGTCTCCCAGTGTGTAGAGTCAATACGGAAAACTTTTTGCCTGTCCATTTCTTTCACTTGTTTATGGACAATGTATTTTTGGAAGAGATTGTGGAGCAGACTAAATTGTATGCAGAGCAATATTTCAGGGACAACGCTGCCAGACTTAGGTCTCAGTCTAGAGCTACTCAGTGGGTTCCCACATATCTGGAAGAGATGAAAACGTTTTTATGTTTGAATTTTTTGATGGGGTTGATCAGGAAGCCGTCACTGGCTTCTTATTGGTCTACTAGTCCCTTGATGGCAACGGCTATATTTCCTGCAACTATGACACGTAATCGCCATTTGCTTCTTCTTCGTATGCTGCATTTTGTGGACAATGCTTTAGCCTTGCCACGAGATCACCCTGATTGTGACCGTCTTTTTAAGATTAGGCCTGTCCTTCATCATTTTGTAGATTGTTTTTCAAAGATCTATGTTCCAGGCAAAGAGATGAGTGTGGACGAGTCTTTGGTCATTTTCAAGGGGCGTTTAGTTTTTAAGCAGTACATTCTTAGTAAGAGGGCACGGTATGGGATTAAATTGTATATGCTGTCAGAAAGCAGTACAGGATATTTGTATAATTCCCGGGTCTACACTGGTAGGGATTCTAGTATTGACCCTCCTGGATGTCCGGCCACTTTTGGAGTTAGCGAAAAAATTGTGTGGGAACTTGGTAGACGACTGTTTAACAAAGGTCACCATTTGTATGTAGATAATTTCTACACTGGAGTGCAGTTGTTCAAGGAGTTGTTTAGAGTGGACACTGTTGCTCGTGGCACAATCCGTTCTAACTGGAAAGGCTATCCAAGGGAGCTTGTCTGTAAAAAACTTGAGAGGGGACAGTGCGGTGCCTTACGGAATAATGAGCTGCTAGCTCTGAAATCTTCAGACAGGAAGGATGTGTACATGCTATCTACCATCCATGATGAGAGTACTTCCCCTGTGACTGTTTGGGGTCAGGTTGCGGAAGCGCGCAAACCTGCATGTATTTTGGACTACAATAGGCACATGGGTGGTGTTGATAGAGTAGATCAGAGGTTGGAACCTTACACTGCTCTTCGTAAGTCTTATGTGTGGTATAATAAGTTGGCCCTACATTTATTTCATTTGGCAACTTTTAATGCTTTTATTGTGTTCAAGGATTGTTCACCTGAGTCAAGGATGACATTTGTTAAATTTCAGGAGTCAGTGATAGAGAGCCTTATTGTGGTGGAACGGGCAACAGTTCCTAAAGTAGAAGTGGTGGAGGAAGTGGCTAGATTGAAAGATCACCACTTTCCAGATCACATTCCTCCCACTCCCAAAAAAGACTTGCCCACAAAGAAATGTAGAGTATGTGCCCGGAGATCAATCTGGAGGGAGAGCCAGATGTACTGCCCCGAATGCCCTTCAAAGCCTGGGCTGTGTGTGCCTGGCTGTTTTAGAAGTTACCACACAAGGAAAAACTTTTGGGCAATACCGTGAGCGTAAACTGCCTGTTTTATATTTTCATATGTTCAGTTTCACGGTTGGCATTACTGTCATGTATTTAGTTAGAGATTTTGTGTTTGTAGTTTTGTACTTATTTTATAATTAGTTTGTGGTTTCTTTGTTGTTTATAAACAAAAAAAAAGTGATGGCGGTGTGCTTGCGGTGGCGCTTGGCTGGCGGTGTGCTTGGGGTGGCGCTTGGCTAGCGGTATGGGTGGAGTGGCGCTTGGCTGGCGGTGTGCTTGGGGTGGCGCTTGGCTGGCAGTATGGGTGGGGTGGCGCTTGGCTGGCGGTGTGCTTGGGGTGGCGCTTGGCTGGCGGTGTGTTTGGGGTGGCGCTTGGCTGGCGGTATGGGTGGGGTGGCGCTTGGCTGGTGGTGTGCTTGGGGTGGCGCTTGGCTGGCGGTGTGTTTGGGGTGGCGCTTGGCTGGCGGTATGGGTGGGGTGGTGCTTAGCTGGTGGTGTGCTTGGGGTGGCGCTTGGCTGGCGGTGTGGGTGGGGTGGCACTTGGCTGGAGGTGTGCTTGGGTGGCGCTTGGCTGGCGGTATGGGTGGGGTGGCGCTTGGCTAGCGGTGCCAGTCAAACGCCAGTCCACACACTCATCAGCTGGTGTGATTGCTGTTTCAGGCATGTGGGCATATGAAAGTGATGGGCCATTGACTGGCACTGTCTGTCGATGCGAGTGTTGTAATGTACTGGGCCCATGGCTGGCGGCGTGAATGGTCTTGTGCTTGTCATGTATGAAAGGTGTGTGAATGGACTGTAAAGCGGTTGGTGCCTTGCCGTGGCTTTACAGCTCACAAGCTGTGAGTCATTGGTTCAGTTTTTTGGCCTTTCAGTTATTACCAGTGCATTTCACTTTTGTGAAATCTCTTGTTAATAAAATTTGATCTACTGAACCATCACTCACCCTCGTTCCAAATCCAACCAGTATGTGTGGTACAAATGACAAAACCTGCTCCCCTGTAATCAGGCGTCGCAGCACACTTGAGACATGCTAGGTGTATCACGTTGGACCCCGATGATGAAGCATGCCACCAACTTGGTTGGTAGGTGAGGGGTCTTTTTCACATAACCTAAGTGCATTTCTTTTCACAATTTTAGTGTTTGGCACATCACAGACGTATGTGGACACATCAAAATGATATATTACAAAACTACCTGTGTTTGGGGGCGAGGGGGCACCTATTTTTTTGGTCCTGGGTGTGGCCTTCATCTAGGGAAACCTACCAAACCCAGACATTTTTTAAAACTAGACACCACAAGGAGTCCAGGGAGGTGTGGCTTGCGTGGAACCCCCAACATTTTCTTACCCAGACTCCTCCGCAAACCTCAAAATGTGCTTAAAAAAGCATATTTTCCTGACTTTCGTTTGTACGATCACCGCTCCAGCACAAAATTCCTACTCCCCAGTGTTCCCCTCAGTCTCCCAAGTAAAATGACACCTCACTTGTGTGGGTCCCCAAAGCAGAGTCAGCCTAAAGATGTATAAAAGAAGAATATGTCCTCATCAACTTGCTGTGCTATCCCCTCTATCTCTACAAGTTTTTGGCCTTATTCTGTTGCAGGCACCTGGCCCAGCCACACAAGTGAGGTATCATTTTTATCAGGAGACTTGGGGGAACACTGGGTGGAAGGAAATTTGTGGCTCCCCTCAGATTCCAGAACTTTCTGTCACCGAAATGTGAGGAAAATGTGTTTTTTTAGCCAAATGTTGAGGTTTGCAAAGGATTCTGGGTAACAGAACCTGGTCAGAGCCCCACAGATCACATCATCTTGGATTCCCCTAGGTCTCTAGTTTTCAAAAATGAACAGGTTTGGAAGGTTTCCCTAGGTGCCGGCTGAGCTAGAGGCCAAAATCTACAGGTAGGCACTTTGCAAAAAACACCTCTGTTTTCTGTAAAAAAAATGGGATGTGTCCACATTGTGTTTTGGGGCATTTCCTGTCGCGGGCACTAGGCCTACGCTCACAAATGAGGTATCATTTTTATCGGAAGACTTGGGGGAACGCTGAGTGGAAGGGAATCCTGTCGCGGGTGGTAGGCCACACAAGTGAGGTATCATTTCTATCGGGAGACTTGGTGGAACGCTAGGTGGAAGGAAATTTGTGGCTCCTCCCAGATTCCAGAACTTTCTGTCACCAAAATGTGAGGAAAATGTGTTTTTTAGGCAAAACTTTGAGGTTTGCAAAGAATTCTGGGTAACAGAACCTGGTCAGAGCCCCACAGGTCACCCCATCTTGGATTCCCCTAGGCCTGCAGTTTAAAAAAATGCACAGGTTTGGTAGGTTTCCTTACATGCCGGCTGAGCTAGAGGCCAAAATCTAAAGGTAGGCACTTTGCAAAAAACACCTTTGTTTTCTGTCAAAAAAATGGGATGTGTCCACGTTGTGTTTTGGGGCATTTCCTGTCGCGGGCGCTAGGCCTACCCACACAAGTGAGGTATCATTTTTATCGGGAGACTTGGGGGAACGCTGGGTTGAAGGTAATTCGTGGCTCCTCTCAGATTCCAGAACTTTCTGTCACCGAAATGTGAGGAAAATGTGTTATTTTAGCCAAATTTTGAGGTTTGCAAAGAATTCTGGGTAACACAACCTGGTCAGAGCCCCACAGGTCACCCCATCTTGGATTCCCCTAGGTCTCTAGTTTTCAAAAATGCACAAGTTTGGTAGGTTTCCCTAGGTGCCGGCTGAGCTAGAGGCCAAAATCTAGAGGTAGGCACTTTGCAAAAAACACCTCTGTTACTGTCAAAAAATGGGATGTGTCCACGTTGTGTTTTGGGGCATTTCCTGAATCGGGCGCTAGGCCTACCCACACAAGTGAGGTATCATTTTTATTGGGAGACTTGGGGGAACGCTGGGTGGAAGGGAATTTGTGTCTCCGCTCAGATTCCAGAATTTTCTGTCACCGAAATATGAGGAAAATTTGTTTTTTTGCCAAATTTTGAGGTTTGCAAAGGATTCTGGGTAACAGAACCAGGTCAGAGCCTCACAAGTCACCCCATCTTGGATTCCCCTAGGTCTATAGATTTAAAAAATGCACAGGTTTGGTAGGTTTCCTTAGGTGGCGGCTGAGCTAGAGGCCAAAATCTACAGGTAGGCACTTTGTAAAAAGCACCTTTGTTTTCTGTCAAAAAATGGGATGTGCCCATGTTGTGTTTTGGGGCATTTCCTGTCACGGGCACTAGGCCTACTCACACAAGTGAGGTATAATTTTTATCGGGAGACTTGGGGGAACGCTGGGTGGAAGGAAATTTGTGGCTCCTCTCAGATTCTAGAACTTTATGTCACCGAAATGTGAGGAAAATGTGTTTTTTTGCCAAATTTTGAGGTTTGCAAAGGATTCTGGGTAACAGAACCTTGTCAGAGCCCCACAAGTCACCCCATCTTGGATTCCCCTAGGTCTCTAGTTTTCAAAAATGCACAGGTTGGTAGGTTTCCCTTGGTGCCGGCTGACCTAGAGGCCAAAATCTACAGGTAGGCACTTTGCAAAAAACACCTCTGTTTTCTGTCAAAAAATGGGATGTGTCCACGTTGTGTTTTGGGGCATTTCCTGTCTTGCAGGTGCTAGGCCTACCCACACAAGTGAGGTATCATTTTTATTGGGAGACTTGGGGGAACGCTGGGTGGAAGGGAATTTGTGTCTCCGCTCAGATTCCAGAATTTTCTGTCACCGAAATATGATGAAAATGTGTTTTTTTTGCCAACTTTTGAGGTTTGCAAAGGATTCTGGGTAACAGAACCAGGTCAGAGCCTCACAAGTCACCCCATCTTGGATTCCCCTAGGTCTATAGATTTAAAAAATGCTCAGGTTTGGTAGGTTTCCTTAGGTGGCGGCTGAGCAAGAGGCCAAAATCTACAGGTAGGCACTTTGCAAAAAACACCTTTGTTTTCTGTCAAAAAATGGGATGTGTCCACGTTGTGTTTTGGGGCATTTCCTGTCACGGGCACTAGGCCTACCCTCACAAATGAGGTATTATTTTTATCGGAAGACTTGGGGGAACGCTGAGTGGAAGGGAATTTGTGTCTGCGCTCAGATTCCAGAACTTTCTGTCACCGAAATGTGAGGAAATTGTGTTTTTTTAGCCAAATGTTGAGGTTTGCAAAGGATTCTGGGTAACAGAACCTGGTCAGAGCCCCACAGGTCACACGATCTTGGATTCCCCTAGGTATCTAGTTTTCAGAAATGCACAGGTTTTGTAGGTTTCTCTAAGTGCCGGCTGAGCTAGAGCCCAAAATCTACAGGTAGGCACTTTGCAAAAAACACCTCTGTTTTCTGTCAAAAAATGGGATGTGTCCACGTTGTGTTTTGGGGCATTTCCTGTCGCAGGCGCTAGGCCTACCCACACAAGTGAGGTATCATTTTTATCGGGAGACTTGGGGGAACGCTGGGTGGAAGGAAATTGTGGCTCCTCTCAGATTCCAGAACTTCATGTCACCGAAATGTGAGGAAAATGTGTTTTTTTTAGCCAAATTTTGAGGTTTGCAAAGAATTCTGGGTAACAGAACCTTGTCAGAGCCCCACAAGTCACCCCATCTTGGATTCCCCTAGGTCTCTAGTTTTCAAAAATGCACAGGTTTGGTAGGTTTCCCTTGGTGCCGGCTGACCTAGAGGCCAAAATCTACAGGTAGGCACTTTGCAAAAAACACCTCTGTTTTCTGTCAAAAAATGTGATGTGTCCACGTTGTGTTTTGGGGCATTTCCTGTCTTGCAGGTGCTAGGCCTACCCACACAAGTGAGGTATCATTTTTATTGGGAGACTTGGGGGAACGCTGGGTGGAAGGGAATTTGTGTCTCCGCTCAGATTCCAGAATTTTCTGTCACCGAAATATGAGGAAAATGTGTTTTTTTGCCAAATCTTGAGGTTTGCAAAGGATTCTGGGTAACAGAACCAGGTCAGAGCCTCACAAGTCACCCCATCTTGGATTCCCCTAGGTCTATAGATTTAAAAAATGCACAGGTTTGGTAGGTTTCCTTAGGTGGCGGCTGAGCTAGAGGCCAAAATCTACAGGTAGGCACTTTGCAAAAAACACCTTTGTTTTCTGTCAAAAAATGGGATGTGTCCACGTTGTTTTTTGGGGCATTTCCTGTCACGGGCACTAGGTCTACCCACACAAGTGAGGTATCATTTGTATCGTAAGACTTGGGGGAACGCTGGGTGGAAGGGAATTTGTGTCTCCGCTCAGATTCCAGAACTTTCTGTCACCGAAATGTGAGGAAAATTTGTTTTTTTAACCAAATTTTTAGGTTTGCAAAGGATTCTGGGTAACAGAACCTGTTCAGAGCCCCACAGGTCACACCATCTTGGATTCCCCTAGGTCTCTAGTTTTAAAAAATGCACAGGTTTGGTAGGTTTCCCTAGGTGCTGGCTGAGCTAGAGGCCAAAATCTACAGGTGGGCCATTTGCAAAAAACACCTCTGTTTTCTGTCACAAAATGGGATGTGTCCATGTTGTGTTTTGGGGCATTTCCTGTCGTGGGCGCTAGGCCTACCCACCCAAGTGAGGTATCATTTTTATTGGGAGACTTCGGGGAACGCTGGGTGGAAGGAAATTTGTGGCTCCTCTCAGATTCCAGAACTTTCTTTCACCGAAATGTGAGGAAAATTTGATTTTTTTGTCAAAATTTGAGGTTTGCAAAGGATTCTGGGTAACAGAACCAGGTCAGAGCCACACAAGTCACCCCATCCTGGATTCCCCTAGGTCTCTAGTTTAAAAAAATGCACAGGTTTGGTAGATTTCCCTAGGTGCCAGCTGAGCTAGAGGCCAAAATCTACAGGTAGGCACTTTGCAAAAACACCTCTGTTTTCTGTCAAAAAATGGGATGTGTCCATGTTGTGTTTTGGGGCATTTCCTGTCGTGGGCGCTAGGCCTACCCACACAAGTGAGGTATTATTTTTATCGGGAGACTTGGGGGAACGCTGGGTGGAAAGAAATTTGTGACTCCTCTCAGATTCCAGAACTTTCTGTCACTGAAATGTGAGGAAAATTTGTTTTTTTGTAGACAAATTCTGAGGTTTGCAAAGAAATCTGGGTAACAGAACCTGGTCAGGGCCTCACAAGTCACCCCATCTTGGATTCCCCTAGGTCTATAGATTTAAAAAATGCTCAGGTTTGGTAGGTTTCCTTAGGTGGCGGCTGAGCAAGAGGCCAAAATCTACAGGTAGGCACTTTGCAAAAAACACCTTTGTTTTCTGTCAAAAAATGGGATGTGTCCACGTTGTGTTTTGGGGCATTTCCTGTCACGGGCACTAGGCCTACCCTCACAAATGAGGTATTATTTTTATCGGAAGACTTGGGGGAACGCTGAGTGGAAGGGAATTTGTGTCTGCGCTCAGATTCCAGAACTTTCTGTCACCGAAATGTGAGGAAATTGTGTTTTTTTAGCCAAATGTTGAGGTTTGCAAAGGATTCTGGGTAACAGAACCTGGTCAGAGCCCCACAGGTCACACGATCTTGGATTCCCCTAGGTATCTAGTTTTCAGAAATGCACAGGTTTTGTAGGTTTCTCTAAGTGCCGGCTGAGCTAGAGCCCAAAATCTACAGGTAGGCACTTTGCAAAAAACACCTCTGTTTTCTGTCAAAAAATGGGATGTGTCCACGTTGTGTTTTGGGGCATTTCCTGTCGCAGGCGCTAGGCCTACCCACACAAGTGAGGTATCATTTTTATCGGGAGACTTGGGGGAACGCTGGGTGGAAGGAAATTGTGGCTCCTCTCAGATTCCAGAACTTCATGTTACCGAAATGTGAGGAAAATGTGTTTTTTTTAGCCAAATTTTGAGGTTTGCAAAGAATTCTGGGTAACAGAACCTTGTCAGAGCCCCACAAGTCACCCCATCTTGGATTCCCCTAGGTCTCTAGTTTTCAAAAATGCACAGGTTTGGTAGGTTTCCCTTGGTGCCGGCTGACCTAGAGGCCAAAATCTACAGGTAGGCACTTTGCAAAAAACACCTCTGTTTTCTGTCAAAAAATGTGATGTGTCCACGTTGTGTTTTGGGGCATTTCCTGTCTTGCAGGTGCTAGGCCTACCCACACAAGTGAGGTATCATTTTTATTGGGAGACTTGGGGGAACGCTGGGTGGAAGGGAATTTGTGTCTCCGCTCAGATTCCAGAATTTTCTGTCACCGAAATATGAGGAAAATGTGTTTTTTTGCCAAATCTTGAGGTTTGCAAAGGATTCTGGGTAACAGAACCAGGTCAGAGCCTCACAAGTCACCCCATCTTGGATTCCCCTAGGTCTATAGATTTAAAAAATGCACAGGTTTGGTAGGTTTCCTTAGGTGGCGGCTGAGCTAGAGGCCAAAATCTACAGGTAGGCACTTTGCAAAAAACACCTTTGTTTTCTGTCAAAAAATGGGATGTGTCCACGTTGTTTTTTGGGGCATTTCCTGTCACGGGCACTAGGTCTACCCACACAAGTGAGGTATCATTTGTATCGTAAGACTTGGGGGAACGCTGGGTGGAAGGGAATTTGTGTCTCCGCTCAGATTCCAGAACTTTCTGTCACCGAAATGTGAGGAAAATTTGTTTTTTTAACCAAATTTTTAGGTTTGCAAAGGATTCTGGGTAACAGAACCTGTTCAGAGCCCCACAGGTCACACCATCTTGGATTCCCCTAGGTCTCTAGTTTTAAAAAATGCACAGGTTTGGTAGGTTTCCCTAGGTGCTGGCTGAGCTAGAGGCCAAAATCTACAGGTGGGCCATTTGCAAAAAACACCTCTGTTTTCTGTCACAAAATGGGATGTGTCCATGTTGTGTTTTGGGGCATTTCCTGTCGTGGGCGCTAGGCCTACCCACCCAAGTGAGGTATCATTTTTATTGGGAGACTTCGGGGAACGCTGGGTGGAAGGAAATTTGTGGCTCCTCTCAGATTCCAGAACTTTCTTTCACCGAAATGTGAGGAAAATTTGATTTTTTTGTCAAATTTTGAGGTTTGCAAAGGATTCTGGGTAACAGAACCAGGTCAGAGCCACACAAGTCACCCCATCCTGGATTCCCCTAGGTCTCTAGTTTAAAAAAATGCACAGGTTTGGTAGATTTCCCTAGGTGCCAGCTGAGCTAGAGGCCAAAATCTACAGGTAGGCACTTTGCAAAAACACCTCTGTTTTCTGTCAAAAAATGGGATGTGTCCATGTTGTGTTTTGGGGCATTTCCTGTCGTGGGCGCTAGGCCTACCCACACAAGTGAGGTATTATTTTTATCGGGAGACTTGGGGGAACGCTGGGTGGAAAGAAATTTGTGACTCCTCTCAGATTCCAGAACTTTCTGTCACTGAAATGTGAGGAAAATTTGTTTTTTTGTAGACAAATTCTGAGGTTTGCAAAGAAATCTGGGTAACAGAACCTGGTCAGGGCCTCACAAGTCACCCCATCTTGGATTCCCCTAGGTCTATAGATTTATAAAATGCACAGGTTTGGCAGGTTTCTCTAAGTGCCGGCTGAGCTAGAGGCCAAAATCTAGAGGTAGGCACTTTGCAAAAAACACCTCTGTTTTCTGTCAAAAAATGGGATGTGTCCACGTTGTGTTTTGGGGCATTTCCTGTCTCGCAGGTGCTAGGCCTATCCACACAAGTGAGGTATCATTTTTATTGGGAGACTTGGGGGAACGCTGGGTGGAAGGGAATTTGTGTCTCCGCTCAGATTCCAGAATTTTCTGTCACCGAAATATGATTAAAATGTGTTTTTTTGCCACATCTTGAGGTTTGCAAAGGATTCTGGGTAACAGAACCAGGTCAGAGCCTCACAAGTCACCCCATCTTGGATTCCCCTAGGTCTATAGATTTATAAAATGCACAGGTTTGGTAGGTTTCCTCAGGTGGCGGCTGAGCTAGAGGCCAAAATCTACAGGTAGGCACTTTGCAAAAAACACCTTTGTTTTCTGTCAAAAAATGGGATGTGTCCACGTTGTGTTTTGGGGCATTTCCTGTCATGGGCACTAGGCCCACCCACGCAAGTGAGGTATAATTTTTATCGGAAGACTTGGGGGAACGCTGGGTGGAAGGGAATTTGTGTCTCCGCTCAGATTCCAGAACTTTCTGTCACCGAAATGTGAGGAAAATTTGTTTTTTTTGCCAAATTTTGCGGTTTGCAAAGGATTCTGGGTAACAGAACCTGGTCAGAGCCCCACAGGTCACACCATCTTGGATTCCCCGAGGTCTCTAGTTTTCAAAAATGCATAAGTTTGATAGGTTTCCCTAGGTGCCGGCTGAGCTAGAGGCCAAAATCTAGAGGTAGGCACTTTGCAAAAAACACCTCTGTTTTCTGTCAAAAAATGGGATGTGTCCACGTTGTGTTTTGGGGCATTTCCTGAATCGGGCGCTAGGCCTACCCACACAAGTGAGGTATCATTTTTATTGTGAGACTTGGGGGAACGCTGGGTGGAAGGAAATTTGTGGCTCCTCCCAGATTCCAGAACTTTCTGTCTCCGAAATGTGAGGAAAATGTGTTTTTTTAGCCATATTTTGAGGTTTGCAAAGGATTCTGGGTAACAGAACCTGGTCAGAGCCCCACAAGTCACCCCATTTTGTATTCCCCTAGGTCTCTAGTTTTAAAAAATGCACAGGTTTGGTAGGTTTCCCTAGATGCCGGCTGAGCTAGAGGCCCAAACCTACAGGTAGGCACTTTGCAAAAAACACCTCTGTTTTCTGTCAAAAAATGGGATGTGTCCATGTTGTGTTTCGGGGCATTTCCTTTTGCGGGCGCTAGGCCTACCCACACAAGTGAGGTATCATTTTTATTGGGAGATTTGGGGGAACGCTGGGTGGAAGGAAATTTGTGGCTCCTCTCAGATTCCAGAACTTTCTGTCACTGAAATGTGAGGAAAATTTGATTTTTTAGTCAAATTTTGAGGTTTGCAAAGGATTCTGGGTAACAGAACCTGGTCAGAGCAACACAAGTCACCCCATCTTGGATTCCCCTAGGTCTCTGGTTTAAAAAAATGCACAGGTTTGGTAGGTTTCCCTTGTTGCCAGATGAGCTAGAGGCCAAAATCTACAGGTAGGCACTTTGCAAAAAACACCTCTGTTTTCTGTCAAAAAATGGGATGTGTCCATGTTGTGTTTTGGGGCATTTCCTGTCATGGGCGCTAGGCCTACCCACACAAGTGAGGTATCATTTTTATTGGGAGATATGGGGGAACGCTGGGTGGAAGGGAATTTGTGTCTCCGCTCAGATTCCAGAATTTTCTGTCACCGAAATATGATTAAAATGTATTTTTTTGCCACATCTTGAGGTTTGCAAAGGATTCTGGGTAACAGAACCAGGTCAGAGCCTCACAAGTCACCCCATCTTGGATTCCCCTAGGTCTATAGATTTATAAAATGCACAGGTTTGGTAGGTTTCCTAAGGTGGCGGCTGAGCTAGAGGCCAAAATCTACAGGTAGGCACTTTGCAAAAAACACCTTTGTTTTCTGTCAAAAAATGGGATGTGTCCACGTTGTGTTTTGGGGCATTTCCTGTCATGGGCACTAGGCCTACCCATGCAAGTGAGGTATAATTTTTATCGGAAGACTTGGGGGAACGCTGGGTGGAAGGGAATTTGTGTCTCCGCTCAGATTCCAGAACTTTCTGTCACCGAAATGTGAGGAAAATTTGTTTTTTTTGCCAAATTTTGAGGTTTGCAAAGGATTCTGGGTAACAGAACCTGGTCAGGGCCTCACAAGTCACCCCATCTTGGATTCCCATAGGTCTATAGATTTAAAAAATGCACAGGTTTGGCAGGTTTCTCTAAGTGCCGGCTGATCTAGAGGCCAAAATGTAGAGGTAGGCACTTTGCAAAAAACACCTCTGTTTTCTGTCAAAAAATGGGATGTGTCCACGTTGTGTTTTGGGGCATTTCCTGTCATGGGCACTAGGCCTACCTACGCAAGTGAGGTATAATTTTTATCGGGAGACTTGGGGGAACGCTGGGTGGAAAGAAATTTGTGACTCCTCTCAGATTCCAGAAATTTCTGTCACTGAAATGTGAGGAAAATTTGTTTTTTTGTAGACAAATTCTGAGGTTTGCAAAGGAATCTGGGTAACAGAACCTGGTCAGGGCCTCACAAGTCACCCCATCTTGGATTCCCCTAGGTCTATAGATTTATAAAATGCACAGGTTTGGCAGGTTTCTCTAAGTGCCGGCTGAGCTAGAGGCCAAAATCTAGAGGTAGGCACTTTGCAAAAAACACCTCTGTTTTCTGTCAAAAAATGGGATGTGTCCACGTTGTGTTTTGGGGCATTTCCTGTCTCGCAGGTGCTAGGCCTATCCACACAAGTGAGGTATCATTTTTATTGGGAGACTTGGGGGAACGCTGGGTGGAAGGGAATTTGTGTCTCCGCTCAGATTCCAGAATTTTCTGTCACCGAAATATGATTAAAATGTGTTTTTTTGCCACATCTTGAGGTTTGCAAAGGATTCTGGGTAACAGAACCAGGTCAGAGCCTCACATGTCACCCCATCTTGGATTCCCCTAGGTCTATAGATTTATAAAATGCACAGGTTTGGTAGGTTTCCTCAGGTGGCGGCTGAGCTAGAGGCCAAAATCTACAGGTAGGCACTTTGCAAAAAACACCTTTGTTTTCTGTCAAAAAATGGGATGTGTCCACGTTGTGTTTTGGGGCATTTCCTGTCATGGGCACTAGGCCTACCCACGCAAGTGAGGTATAATTTGTATCGGAAGACTTGGGGGAACGCTGGGTGGAAGGGAATTTGTGTCTCCGCTCAGATTCCAGAACTTTCTGTCACCGAAATATGAGGAAAATTTGTTTTTTTTGCCAAATTTTGCGGTTTGCAAAGGATTCTGGGTAACAGAACCTGGTCAGAGCCCCACAGGTCACACCATCTTGGATTCCCCGAGGTCTCTAGTTTTCAAAAATGCATAAGTTTGGTAGGTTTCCCTAGGTGCCGGCTGAGCTAGAGGCCAAAATCTAGAGGTAGGCACTTTGCAAAAAACACCTCTGTTTTCTGTCAAAAAATGGGATGTGTCCACGTTGTGTTTTGGGGCATTTCCTGAATCGGGCGCTAGGCCTACCCACACAAGTGAGGTATCATTTTTATTGTGAGACTTGGGGGAACGCTGGGTGGAAGGAAATTTGTGGCTCCTCCCAGATTCCAGAACTTTCTGTCTCCGAAATGTGAGGAAAATGTGTTTTTTTAGCCATATTTTGAGGTTTGCAAAGGATTCTGGGTAACAGAACCTGGTCAGAGCCCCACAAGTCACCCCATTTTGTATTCCCCTAGGTCTCTAGTTTTAAAAAATGCACAGGTTTGGTAGGTTTCCCTAGATGCCGGCTGAGCTAGAGGCCAAAACCTACAGGTAGGCACTTTGCAAAAAACACCTCTGTTTTCTGTCAAAAAATGGGATGTGTCCATGTTGTGTTTCGGGGCATTTCCTTTTGCGGGCGCTAGGCCTACCCACACAAGTGAGGTATCATTTTTATTGGGAGATTTGGGGGAACGCTGGGTGGAAGGAAATTTGTGGCTCCTCTCAGATTCCAGAACTTTCTGTCACTGAAATGTGAGGAAAAGTTGATTTTTTAGTCAAATTTTGAGGTTTGCAAAGGATTCTGGGTAACAGAACCTGGTCAGAGCAACACAAGTCACCCCATCTTGGATTCCCCTAGGTCTCTGGTTTAAAAAAATGCACAGGTTTGGTAGGTTTCCCTTGTTGCCAGATGAGCTAGATGCCAAAATCTACAGGTAGGCACTTTGCAAAAAACACCTCTGTTTTCTGTCAAAAAATGGGATGTGTCCATGTTGTGTTTTGGGGCATTTCCTGTCATGGGCGCTAGGCCTACCCACACAAGTGAGGTATCATTTTTATTGGGAGATATGGGGGAACGCTGGGTGGAAGGGAATTTGTGTCTCCGCTCAGATTCAAGAATTTTCTGTCACCGAAATATGATTAAAATGTATTTTTTTGCCACATCTTGAGGTTTGCAAAGGATTCTGTGTAACAGAACCAGGTCAGAGCCTCACAAGTCACCCCATCTTGGATTCCCCTAGGTCAATAGATTTATAAAATGCACAGGTTTGGTAGGTTTCCTAAGGTGGCGGCTGAGCTAGAGGCCAAAATCTACAGGTAGGCACTTTGCAAAAAACACCTTTGTTTTCTGTCAAAAAATGGGATGTGTCCACGTTGTGTTTTGGGGCATTTCCTGTCATGGGCACTAGGCCTACCCACGCAAGTGAGGTATAATTTTTATCGGAAGACTTGGGGGAACGCTGGGTGGAAGGGAATTTGTGTCTCCGCTCAGATTCCAGAACTTTCTGTCACCGAAATGTGAGGAAAATTTGTTTTTTTTGCCAAATTTTGAGGTTTGCAAAGGATTCTGGGTAACAGAACCTGGTCAGGGCCTCACAAGTCACCCCATCTTGGATTCCCCTAGGTCTATAGATTTATAAAATGCACAGGTTTGGCAGGTTTCTCTAAGTGCCGGCTGAGCTAGAGGCCAAAATCTAGAGGTAGGCACTTTGCAAAAAACACCTCTGTTTTCTGTCAAAAAATGGGATGTGTCCACGTTGTGTTTTGGGGCATTTCCTGTCATGGGCACTAGGCCTACCTACGCAAGTGAGGTATAATTTTTATCGGGAGACTTGGGGGAACGCTGGGTGGAAAGAAATTTGTGACTCCTCTCAGATTCCAGAACTTTCTGTCACTGAAATGTGAGGAAAATTTGTTTTTTTGTAGACAAATTCTGAGGTTTGCAAAGGAATCTGGGTAACAGAACCTGGTCAGGGCCTCACAAGTCACCCCATCTTGGATTCCCCTAGGTCTATAGATTTATAAAATGCACAGGTTTGGCAGGTTTCTCTAAGTGCCGGCTGAGCTAGAGGCCAAAATCTAGAGGTAGGCACTTTGCAAAAAACACCTCTGTTTTCTGTCAAAAAATGGGATGTGTTCACGTTGTGTTTTGGGGCATTTCCTGTCTCGCAGGTGCTAGGCCTATCCACACAAGTGAGGTATCATTTTTATTGGGAGACTTGGGGGAACGCTGGGTGGAAGGGAATTTGTGTCTCCGCTCAGATTCCAGAATTTTCTGTCACCGAAATATGATTAAAATGTGTTTTTTCGCCACATCTTGAGGTTTGCAAAGGATTCTGGGTAACAGAACCAGGTCAGAGCCTCACATGTCACCCCATCTTGGATTCCCCTAGGTCTATAGATTTATAAAATGCACAGGTTTGGTAGGTTTCCTCAGGTGGCGGCTGAGCTAGAGGCCAAAATCTACAGGTAGGCACTTTGCAAAAAACACCTTTGTTTTCTGTCAAAAAATGGGATGTGTCCACGTTGTGTTTTGGGGCATTTCCTGTCATGGGCACTAGGCCTACCCACGCAAGTGAGGTATAATTTTTATCGGAAGACTTGGGGGAACGCTGGGTGGAAGGGAATTTGTGTCTCCGCTCAGATTCCAGAACTTTCTGTCACCGAAATGTGAGGAAAATTTGTTTTTTTTGCCAAATTTTGCGGTTTGCAAAGGATTCTGGGTAACAGAACCTGGTCAGAGCCCCACAGGTCACACCATCTTGGATTCCCCGAGGTCTCTAGTTTTCAAAAATGCATAAGTTTGGTAGGTTTCCCTAGGTGCCGGCTGAGCTAGAGGCCAAAATCTAGAGGTAGGCACTTTGCAAAAAACACCTCTGTTTTCTGTCAAAAAATGGGATGTGTCCACGTTGTGTTTTGGGGCATTTCCTGAATCGGGCGCTAGGCCTACCCACACAAGTGAGGTATCATTTTTATTGTGAGACTTGGGGGAACGCTGGGTGGAAGGAAATTTGTGGCTCCTCCCAGATTCCAGAACTTTCTGTCTCCGAAATGTGAGGAAAATGTGTTTTTTTAGCCATATTTTGAGGTTTGCAAAGGATTCTGGGTAACAGAACCTGGTCAGAGCCCCACAAGTCACCCCATTTTGTATTCCCCTAGGTCTCTAGTTTTAAAAAATGCACAGGTTTGGTAGGTTTCCCTAGATGCCGGCTGAGCTAGAGGCCAAAACCTACAGGTAGGCACTTTGCAAAAAACACCTCTGTTTTCTGTCAAAAAATGGGATGTGTCCATGTTGCGTTTCGGGGCATTTCCTTTTGCGGGCGCTAGGCCTACCCACACAAGTGAGGAATCATTTTTATTGGGAGATTTGGGGGAATGCTGGGTGGAAGGAAATTTGTGGCTCCTCTCAGATTCCAGAACTTTCTGTCACTGAAATGTGAGGAAAATTTGATTTTTTAGTCAAATTTTGAGGTTTACAAAGGATTCTGGGTAACAGAACCTGGTCAGAGCAACACAAGTCACCCCATCTTGGATTCCCCTAGGTCTCTGGTTTAAAAAAATGCACAGGTTTGGCAGGTTTCCCTTGTTGCCAGATGAGCTAGAGGCCAAAATCTACAGGTAGGCACTTTGCAAAAAACACCTCTGTTTTCTGTCAAAAAATGGGATGTGTCCATGTTGTGTTTTGGGGCATTTCCTGTCATGGGCGCTAGGCCTACCCACACAAGTGAGGTATCATTTTTATTGGGAGATATGGGGGAACGCTGGGTGGAAGGGAATTTGTGTCTCCGCTCAGATTCCAGAATTTTCTGTCACCAAAATATGATTAAAATGTATTTTTTTGCCACATCTTGAGGTTTGCAAAGGATTCTGGTTAACAGAACCAGGTCAGAGCCTCACAAGTCACCCCATCTTGGATTCCCCTAGGTCTATAGATTTATAAAATGCACAGGTTTGGTAGGTTTCCTAAGGTGGCGGCTGAGCTAGAGGCCAAAATCTACAGGTAGGCACTTTGCAAAAAACACCTTTGTTTTCTGTCAAAAAATGGGATGTGTCCACGTTGTGTTTTGGGGCATTTCCTGTCATAGGCACTAGGCCTACCCACGCAAGTGAGGTATAATTTTTATCGGAAGACTTGGGGGAACGCTGGGTGGAAGGGAATTTGTGTCTCCGCTCAGATTCCATAACTTTCTGTCACCGAAATGTGAGGAAAATGTGTTTTCTTTGCCAAATTTTGAGGTTTGCAAAGGATTCTGGGTTACAGAACCTGGTCAGGGCCTCACAAGTCACCCCTTCTTGGATTCCCCTAGGTCTATAGATTTATAAAATGCACAGGTTTGGCAGGTTTCTCTAAGTGCCGGCTGAGCTAGAGGCCAAAATCTAGAGGTAGGCACTTTGCAAAAAACACCTCTGTTTTCTGTCAAAAAATGGGATGTGTCCACGTTGTGTTTTGGGGCATTTCCTGTCATGGGCACTAGGCCTACCTACGCAAGTGAGGTATAATGTTTATCGGGAGACTTGGGGGAACGCTGGGTGGAAAGAAATTTGTGACTCCTCTCAGATTCCAGAACTTTCTGTCACTGAAATGTGAGGAAAATGTGTTTTTTTGTAGACAAATTCTGAGGTTTGCAAAGGAATCTGGGTAACAGAACATGGTCAGGGCCTCACAAGTCACCCCATCTTGGATTCCCCTAGGTTTATAGATTTATAAAATGCACAGGTTTGGCAGGTTTCTCTAAGTGCCGGCTGAGCTAGAGGCCAAAATCTAGAGGTAGGCACTTTGCAAAAAACACCTCTGTTTTCTGTCAAAAAATGGGATGTGTCCACGTTGTGTTTTGGGGCATTTCCTGTCTCGCAGGTGCTAGGCCTATCCACACAAGTGAGGTATCATTTTTATTGGGAGACTTGGGGGAACGCTGGGTGGAAGGGAATTTGTGTCTCCGCTCAGATTCCAGAATTTTCTGTCACCGAAATATGATTAAAATGTGTTTTTTTGCCACATCTTGAGGTTTGCAAAGGAATCTGGGTAACAGAACATGGTCAGGGCCTCACATGTCACCCCATCTTGGATTCCCCTAGGTCTATAGATTTATAAAATGCACAGGTTTGGTAGGTTTCCTCAGGTGGCGGCTGAGCTAGAGGCCAAAATCTACAGGTAGGCACTTTGCAAAAAACACCTTTGTTTTCTGTCAAAAAATGGGATGTGTCCACGTTGTGTTTTGGGGCATTTCCTGTCATGGGCACTAGGCCTACCCACGCAAGTGAGGTATAATTTTTATCGGAAGACTTGGGGGAACGCTGGGTGGAAGGGAATTTGTGTCTCCGCTCAGATTCCAGAACTTTCTGTCACCGAAATGTGAGGAAAATTTGTTTTTTTTGCCAAATTTTGCGGTTTGCAAAGGATTCTGGGTAACAGAACCTGGTCAGAGCCCCACAGGTCACACCATCTTGGATTCCCCGAGGTCTCTAGTTTTCAAAAATGCATAAGTTTGGTAGGTTTCCCTAGGTGCCGGCTGAGCTAGAGGCCAAAATCTAGAGGTAGGCACTTTGCAAAAAACACCTCTGTTTTCTGTCAAAAAATGGGATGTGTCCACGTTGTGTTTTGGGGCATTTCCTGAATCGGGAGCTAGGCCTACCCACACAAGTGAGGTATCATTTTTATTGTGAGACTTGGGGGAACGCTGGGTGGAAGGAAATTTGTGGCTCCTCCCAGATTCCAGAACTTTCTGTCTCCGAAATGTGAGGAAAATGTGTTTTTTTAGCCATATTTTGAGGTTTGCAAAGGATTCTGGGTAACAGAACCTGGTCAGAGCCCCACAAGTCACCCCATTTTGTATTCCCCTAGGTCTCTAGTTTTAAAAAATGCACAGGTTTGGTAGGTTTCCCTAGATGCCGGCTGAGCTAGAGGCCAAAACCTACAGGTAGGCACTTTGCAAAAAACACCTCTGTTTTCTGTCAAAAAATGGGATGTGTCCATGTTGTGTTTCGGGGCATTTCCTTTTGCGGGCGCTAGGCCTACCCACACAAGTGAGGTATCATTTTTATTGGGAGATTTGGGGGAACGCTGGGTGGAAGGGAATTTGTGTCTCCGCTCAGATTCCAGAATTTTCTGTCACTGAAATGTGAGGAAAAGTTGATTTTTTAGTCAAATTTTGAGGTTTGCAAAGGATTCTGGGTAACAGAACCTGGTCAGAGCAACACAAGTCACCCCATCTTGGATTCCCCTAGGTCTCTGGTTTAAAAAAATGCACAGGTTTGGTAGGTTTCCCTTGTTGCCAGATGAGCTAGAGGCCAAAATCTACAGGTAGGCACTTTGCAAAAAACACCTCTGTTTTCTGTCAAAAAATGGGATGTGTCCATGTTGTGTTTTGGGGCATTTCCTGTCATGGGCGCTAGGCCTACCCACACAAGTGAGGTATCATTTTTATTGGGAGATATGGGGGAACGCTGGGTGGAAGGGAATTTGTGTCTCCGCTCAGATTCAAGAATTTTCTGTCACCGAAATATGATTAAAATGTATTTTTTTGCCACATCTTGAGGTTTGCAAAGGATTCTGGGTAACAGAACCAGGTCAGAGCCTCACAAGTCACCCCATCTTGGATTCCCCTAGGTCAATAGATTTATAAAATGCACAGGTTTGGTAGGTTTCCTAAGGTGGCGGCTGAGCTAGAGGCCAAAATCTACAGGTAGGCACTTTGCAAAAAACACCTTTGTTTTCTGTCAAAAAATGGGATGTGTCCACGTTGTGTTTTGGGGCATTTCCTGTCATGGGCACTAGGCCTACCCACGCAAGTGAGGTATAATTTTTATCGGAAGACTTGGGGGAACGCTGGGTGGAAGGGAATTTGTGTCTCCGCTCAGATTCCAGAACTTTCTGTCACCGAAATGTGAGGAAAATTTGTTTTTTTTGCCAAATTTTGAGGTTTGCAAAGGATTCTGGGTAACAGAACCTGGTCAGGGCCTCACAAGTCACCCCATCTTGGATTCCCCTAGGTCTATAGATTTATAAAATGCACAGGTTTGGCAGGTTTCTCTAAGTGCCGGCTGAGCTAGAGGCCAAAATCTAGAGGTAGGCACTTTGCAAAAAACACCTCTGTTTTCTGTCAAAAAATGGGATGTGTCCACGTTGTGTTTTGGGGCATTTCCTGTCATGGGCACTAGGCCTACCTACGCAAGTGAGGTATAATGTTTATCGGGAGACTTGGGGGAACGCTGGGTGGAAAGAAATTTGTGACTCCTCTCAGATTCCAGAACTTTCTGTCACTGAAATGTGAGGAAAATGTGTTTTTTTGTAGACAAATTCTGAGGTTTGCAAAGGAATCTGGGTAACAGAACCTGGTCAGGGCCTCACAAGTCACCCCATCTTGGATTCCCCTAGGTCTATAGATTTATAAAATGCACAGGTTTGGCAGGTTTCTCTAAGTGCTGGCTGAGCTAGAGGCCAAAATCTAGAGGTAGGCACTTTGCAAAAAACACCTCTGTTTTCTGTCAAAAAATGGGATGTGTCCACGTTGTGTTTTGGGGCATTTCCTGTCTCGCAGGTGCTAGGCCTATCCACACAAGTGAGGTATCATTTTTATTGGGAGACTTGGGGGAACGCTGGGTGGAAGGGAATTTGTGTCTCCGCTCAGATTCCAGAATTTTCTGTCACCGAAATATGATTAAAATGTGTTTTTTCGCCACATCTTGAGGTTTGCAAAGGATTCTGGGTAACAGAACCAGGTCAGAGCCTCACATGTCACCCCATCTTGGATTCCCCTAGGTCTATAGATTTATAAAATGCACAGGTTTGGTAGGTTTCCTCAGGTGGCGGCTGAGCTAGAGGCCAAAATCTACAGGTAGGCACTTTGCAAAAAACACCTTTGTTTTCTGTCAAAAAATGGGATGTGTCCACGTTGTGTTTTGGGGCATTTCCTGTCATGGGCACTAGGCCTACCCACGCAAGTGAGGTATAATTTTTATCGGAAGACTTGGGGGAACGCTGGGTGGAAGGGAATTTGTGTCTCCGCTCAGATTCCAGAACTTTCTGTCACCGAAATGTGAGGAAAATTTGTTTTTTTTGCCAAATTTTGCGGTTTGCAAAGGATTCTGGGTAACAGAACCTGGTCAGAGCCCCACAGGTCACACCATCTTGGATTCCCCGAGGTCTCTAGTTTTCAAAAATGCATAAGTTTGGTAGGTTTCCCTAGGTGCCGGCTGAGCTAGAGGCCAAAATCTAGAGGTAGGCACTTTGCAAAAAACACCTCTGTTTTCTGTCAAAAAATGGGATGTGTCCACGTTGTGTTTTGGGGCATTTCCTGAATCGGGCGCTAGGCCTACCCACACAAGTGAGGTATCATTTTTATTGTGAGACTTGGGGGAACGCTGGGTGGAAGGAAATTTGTGGCTCCTCCAAGATTCCAGAACTTTCTGTCTCCGAAATGTGAGGAAAATGTGTTTTTTTAGCCATATTTTGAGGTTTGCAAAGGATTCTGGGTAACAGAACCTGGTCAGAGCCCCACAAGTCACCCCATTTTGTATTCCCCTAGGTCTCTAGTTTTAAAAAATGCACAGGTTTGGTAGGTTTCCCTAGATGCCGGCTGAGCTAGAGGCCAAAACCTACAGGTAGGCACTTTGCAAAAAACACCTCTGTTTTCTGTCAAAAAATGGGATGTGTCCATGTTGTGTTTCGGGGCATTTCCTTTTGCGGGCGCTAGGCCTACCCACACAAGTGAGGTATCATTTTTATTGGGAGATTTGGGGGAACGCTGGGTGGAAGGAAATTTGTGGCTCCTCTCAGATTCCAGAACTTTCTGTCACTGAAATGTGAGGAAAATTTGATTTTTTAGTCAAATTTTGAGGTTTACAAAGGATTCTGGGTAACAGAACCTGGTCAGAGCAACACAAGTCACCCCATCTTGGATTCCCCTAGGTCTCTGGTTTAAAAAAATGCACAGGTTTGGTAGGTTTCCCTTGTTGCCAGATGAGCTAGAGGCCAAAATCTACAGGTAGGCACTTAGCAAAAAACACCTCTGTTTTCTGTCAAAAAATGGGATGTGTCCATGTTGTGTTTTGGGGCATTTCCTGTCATGGGCGCTAGGCCTACCCACACAAGTGAGGTATCATTTTTATTGGGAGATATGGGGGAACGCTGGGTGGAAGGGAATTTGTGTCTCCGCTCAGATTCCAGAATTTTCTGTCACCGAAATATGATTAAAATGTATTTTTTTGCCACATCTTGAGGTTTGCAAAGGATTCTGGGTAACAGAACCAGGTCAGAGCCTCACAAGTCACCCCATCTTGGATTCCCCTAGGTCTATAGATTTATAAAATGCACAGGTTTGGTAGGTTTCCTAAGGTGGCGGCTGAGCTAGAGGCCAAAATCTACAGGTAGGCACTTTGCAAAAAACACCTTTGTTTTCTGTCAAAAAATGGGATGTGTCCACGTTGTGTTTTGGGGCATTTCCTGTCATGGGCACTAGGCCTACCCACGCAAGTGAGGTATAATTTTTATCGGAAGACTTGGGGGAACGCTGGGTGGAAGGGAATTTGTGTCTCCGCTCAGATTCCATAACTTTCTGTCACCGAAATGTGAGGAAAATTTGTTTTTTTTGCCAAATTTTGAGGTTTGCAAAGGATTCTGGGTAACAGAACCTGGTCAGGGCCTCACAAGTCACCCCATCTTGGATTCCCCTAGGTCTATAGATTTATAAAATGCACAGGTTTGGCAGGTTTCTCTAAGTGCCGGCTGAGCTAGAGGCCAAAATCTAGAGGTAGGCACTTTGCAAAAAACACCTCTGTTTTCTGTCAAAAAATGGGATGTGTCCACGTTGTGTTTTGGGGCATTTCCTGTCATGGGCACTAGGCCTACCTACGCAAGTGAGGTATAATTTTTATCGGGAGACTTGGGGGAACGCTGGGTGGAAAGAAATTTGTGACTCCTCTCAGATTCCAGAACTTTCTGTCATTGAAATGTGAGGAAAATTTGTTTTTTTGTAGACAAATTCTGAGGTTTGCAAAGGAATCTGGGTAACAGAACCTGGTCAGGGCCTCACAAGTCACCCCATCTTGGATTCCCCTAGGTCTATAGATTTATAAAATGCACAGGTTTGGCAGGTTTCTCTAAGTGCCGGCTGAGCTAGAGGCCAAAATCTAGAGGTAGGCACTTTGCAAAAAACACCTCTGTTTTCTGTCAAAAAATGGGATGTGTCCACGTTGTGTTTTGGGGCATTTCCTGTCTCGCAGGTGCTAGGCCTATCCACACAAGTGAGGTATCATTTTTATTGGGAGACTTGGGGGAACGCTGGGTGGAAGGGAATTTGTGTCTCCGCTCAGATTCCAGAATTTTCTGTCACCGAAATATGATTAAAATGTGTTTTTTCGCCACATCTTGAGGTTTGCAAAGGATTCTGGGTAACAGAACCAGGTCAGAGCCTCACATGTCACCCCATCTTGGATTCCCCTAGGTCTATAGATTTATAAAATGCACAGGTTTGGTAGGTTTCCTCAGGTGGCGGCTGAGCTAGAGGCCAAAATCTACAGGTAGGCACTTTGCAAAAAACACCTTTGTTTTCTGTCAAAAAATGGGATGTGTCCACGTTGTGTTTTGGGGCATTTCCTGTCATGGGCACTAGGCCTACCCACGCAAGTGAGGTATAATTTTTATCGGAAGACTTGGGGGAACGCTGGGTGGAAGGGAATTTGTGTCTCCGCTCAGATTCCAGAACTTTCTGTCACCGAAATGTGAGGAAAATTTGTTTTTTTTGCCAAATTTTGCGGTTTGCAAAGGATTCTGGGTAACAGAACCTGGTCAGAGCCCCACAGGTCACACCATCTTGGATTCCCCGAGGTCTCTAGTTTTCAAAAATGCATAAGTTTGGTAGGTTTCCCTAGGTGCCGGCTGAGCTAGAGGCCAAAATCTAGAGGTAGGCACTTTGCAAAAAACACCTCTGTTTTCTGTCAAAAAATGGGATGTGTCCACGTTGTGTTTTGGGGCATTTCCTGAATCGGGCGCTAGGCCTACCCACACAAGTGAGGTATCATTTTTATTGTGAGACTTGGGGGAACGCTGGGTGGAAGGAAATTTGTGGCTCCTCCCAGATTCCAGAACTTTCTGTCTCCGAAATGTGAGGAAAATGTGTTTTTTTAGCCATATTTTGAGGTTTGCAAAGGATTCTGGGTAACAGAACCTGGTCAGAGCCCCACAAGTCACCCCATTTTGTATTCCCCTAGGTCTCTAGTTTTAAAAAATGCACAGGTTTGGTAGGTTTCCCTAGATGCCGGCTGAGCTAGAGGCCAAAACCTACAGGTAGGCACTTTGCAAAAAACACCTCTGTTTTCTGTCAAAAAATGGGATGTGTCCATGTTGTGTTTCGGGGCATTTCCTTTTGCGGGCGCTAGGCCTACCCACACAAGTGAGGTATCATTTTTATTGGGAGATTTGGGGGAACGCTGGGTGGAAGGAAATTTGTGGCTCCTCTCAGATTCAGAACTTTCTGTCACTGAAATGTGAGGAAAATTTGATTTTTTAGTCAAATTTTGAGGTTTGCAAAGGATTCTGGGTAACAGAATCTGGTCAGAGCAACACAATTCACCCCATCTTGGATTCCCCTAGGTCTCTGGTTTAAAAAAATGCACAGGTTTGGTAGGTTTCCCTAGGTGCCAGATGAGCTAGAGGCCAAAATCTACAGGTAGGCACTTTGCAAAAAACACCTCTGTTTTCTGTCAAAAAATGGGATGTGTCCATGTTGTGTTTTGGGGCATTTCCTGTCATGGGCGCTAGGCCTACCCACACAAGTGAGGTATCATTTTTATTGGGAGATATGGGGGAACGCTGGGTGGAAGGGAATTTGTGTCTCCGCTCAGATTCCAGAATTTTCTGTCACCGAAATATGATTAAAATGTTTTTTTTTGCCACATCTTGAGGTTTGCAAAGGATTCTGGGTAACAGAACCAGGTCAGAGCCTCACAAGTCACCCCATCTTGGATTTCCCTAGGTCTATAGATTTATAAAATGCACAGGTTTGGTAGGTTTCCTAAGGTGGCGGCTGAGCTAGAGGCCAAAATCTACAGGTAGGCACTTTGCAAAAAACACCTTTGTTTTCTGTAAAAAAATGGGATGTGTCCACGTTGTGTTTTGGGGCATTTCCTGTCATGGGCACTAGGCCTACCCACGCAAGTGAGGTATAATTTTTATCGGAAGACTTGGGGGAACGCTGGGTGGAAGGGAATTTGTGTCTCCGCTCAGATTCCAGAACTTTCTGTCACCGAAATGTGAGGAAAATTTGTTTTTTTTGCCACATTTTGAGGTTTTGAAAGGATTCTGGGTAACAGAACCTGGTCAGAGCCCCACAGGTCACACCATCTTGGATTCCCCTAGGTCTCTAGTTTTAAAAAATGCACAAGTTTGGTAGGTTTCCCTAGGTGCCGGCTGAGCTAGAGGCCAAAATCTAGAGGTAGGCACTTTGCAAAAAACATCTCTGTTTTCTGTCAAAAAATGGGATGTGTCCATGTTGTGTTTTGGGGCATTTCCTGAATCGGGCGCTAGGCCTACCCACACAAGTGACGTATCATTTTTATTGGGAGACTTGGGGGAACGCTGGGTGGAAGGAAATTTGTGGCTCCTCCCAGATTCCAGAACTTTCTGTCTCCGAAATGTGAGGAAAATGTGTTTTTTTAACCATATTTTGAGGTTTGCAAAGGATTCTGGGTAACAGAACCTGGTCAGAGCCCCACAAGTCACCCCATTTTGTATTCCTCTAGATCTCTAGTTTTAAAAAATGCACAGGTTTGGTAGGTTTCCCTAGATGCCGGCTGAGCTAGAGGCCAAATCCTACAGGTAGGCACTTTGCAAAAAACACCTCTGTTTTCTGTCAAAAAATGGGATGTGTCCACGTTGTGTTTCAGGGCATTTTCTTTTGCGGGCGCTAGGCCTACCCACACAAGTGAGGTATCATTTTTATTGGGAGAATTGGGGGAACGCTGGGTGGAAGGGAATTTGTGTCTCCGCTCAGATTCCAGAATTTTCTGTCACCGAAATATGATTAAAATGTTTTTTTTTGCCACATCTTGAGGTTTGCAAAGGATTCTGGGTAACAGAACCAGGTCAGAGCCTCACAAGTCACCCCATCTTGGATTTCCCTAGGTCTATAGATTTATAAAATGCACAGGTTTGGTAGGTTTCCTAAGGTGGCGGCTGAGCTAGAGGCCAAAATCTACAGGTAGGCACTTTGCAAAAAACACCTTTGTTTTCTGTAAAAAAATGGGATGTGTCCACGTTGTGTTTTGGGGCATTTCCTGTCATGGGCACTAGGCCTACCCACGCAAGTGAGGTATAATTTTTATCGGAAGACTTGGGGGAACGCTGGGTGGAAGGGAATTTGTGTCTCCGCTCAGATTCCAGAACTTTCTGTCACAGAAATGTGAGGAAAATTTGTTTTTTTGGCCAAATTTTGAGGTTTTGAAAGGATTCTGGGTAACAGAACCTGGTCAGAGCCCCACAGGTCACACCATCTTGGATTCCCCTAGGTCTCTAGTTTTAAAAAATGCACAAGTTTGGTAGGTTTCCCTAGGTGCCGGCTGAGCTAGAGGGCAAAATCTAGAGGTAGGCACTTTGCAAAAAACATCTCTGTTTTCTGTCAAAAAATGGGATGTGTCCACGTTGTGTTTTGGGGCATTTCCTGAATCGGGCGCTAGGCCTACCCACACAAGTGACGTATCATTTTTATTGGGAGACTTGGGGGAACGCTGGGTGGAAGGAAATTTGTGGCTCCTCCCAGATTCCAGAACTTTCTGTCTCCGAAATGTGAGGAAAATGTGTTTTTTTAACCATATTTTGAGGTTTGCAAAGGATTCTGGGTAACAGAACCTGGTCAGAGCCCCACAAGTCACCCCATTTTGTATTCCTCTAGATCTCTAGTTTTAAAAAATGCACAGGTTTGGTAGGTTTCCCTAGATGCCGGCTGAGCTAGAGGCCAAATCCTACAGGTAGGCACTTTGCAAAAAACACCTCTGTTTTCTGTCAAAAAATGGGATGTGTCCACGTTGTGTTTCAGGGCATTTTCTTTTGCGGGCGCTAGGCCTACCCACACAAGTGAGGTATCATTTTTATTGGGAGAATTGGGGGAACGCTGGGTGGAAGGGAATTTGTGTCTCCGCTCAGATTCCAGAATTTTCTGTCACCGAAATATGATTAAAATGTTTTTTTTGCCACATCTTGAGGTTTGCAAAGGATTCTGGGTAACAGAACCAGGTCAGAGCCTCACAAGTCACCCCATCTTGGATTTCCCTAGGTCTATAGATTTATAAAATGCACAGGTTTGGTAGGTTTCCTAAGGTGGCGGCTGAGCTAGAGGCCAAAATCTACAGGTAGGCACTTTTCAAAAAACACCTTTGTTTTCTGTAAAAAAATGGGATGTGTCCACGTTGTGTTTTGGGGCATTTCCTGTCATGGGCACTAGGCCTACCCACGCAAGTGAGGTATAATTTTTATCGGAAGACTTGGGGGAACGCTGGGTGGAAGGGAATTTGTGTCTCCGCTCAGATTCCAGAACTTTCTGTCACCGAAATGTGAGGAAAATTTGTTTTTTTTGCCAAATTTTGAGGTTTTGAAAGGATTCTGGGTAACAGAACCTGGTCAGAGCCCCACAGGTCACACCATCTTGGATTCCCCTAGGTCTCTAGTTTTAAAAAATGCACAAGTTTGGTAGGTTTCCCTAGGTGCCGGCTGAGCTAGAGGCCAAAATCTAGAGGTAGGCACTTTGCAAAAAACATCTCTGTTTTCTGTCAAAAAATGGGATGTGTCCACGTTGTGTTTTGGGGCATTTCCTGAATCGGGCGCTAGGCCTACCCACACAAGTGACGTATCATTTTTATTGGGAGACTTGGGGGAACGCTGGGTGGAAGGAAATTTGTGGCTCCTCCCAGATTCCAGAACTTTCTGTCTCCGAAATGTGAGGAAAATGTGTTTTTTTAACCATATTTTGAGGTTTGCAAAGGATTCTGGGTAACAGAACCTGGTCAGAGCCCCACAAGTCACCCCATTTTGTATTCCTCTAGATCTCTAGTTTTAAAAAATGCACAGGTTTGGTAGGTTTCCCTAGATGCCGGCTGAGCTAGAGGCCAAATCCTACAGGTAGGCACTTTGCAAAAAACACCTCTGTTTTCTGTCAAAAAATGGGATGTGTCCACGTTGTGTTTCAGGGCATTTTCTTTTGTGGGCGCTAGGCCTACCCACACAAGTGAGGTATCATTTTTATTGGGAGAATTGGGGGAACGCTGGGTGGACGGAAATTTGTGGCTCCTCTCAGATTCCATAACTTTCTGTCACCGAAATGTGAGGAAAATTTGATTTTTTAGTCAAATTTTGAGGTTTGCAAAGGATTCTGGGTAACAGAACCTGGTCAGAGCAACACAAGTCACCCCATCTTGGATTCCCCTAGGTCTCTAGTTTAAAAAAATGCACAGGTTTGGTAGGTTACCCTAGGTGCCAGATGAGCTAGAGGCCAAAATCTACAGGTAGGCACTTTGCAAAAAACACCTCTGATTTCTGTCAAAAAATGGGATGTGTCCATGTTGTGTTTTGGGGCATTTCCTGTCATGGGCGCTAGGCCTACCCACACAAGTGAGGTAACATTTTTATTGGGAGATTTGGGGGAACGCAGGGTGGAAGGAAATTTGTGGCTCCTCTCAGATTCCAGAACTTTCTGTCACCGAAATGCGAGGAAAATTTGATGATTTAGTCAAATTTTGAGGTTTGCAAAGGATTCTGGGTAACAGAACCTGGTCAGAGCCCCACAGGTCACACCATCTTGGATTCCCCTAGGTCTCTAGTTTTCAGAAATGCACAGGTTTTGTAGGTTTCTCTAAGTGCCGGCTGAGCTAGAGGCCAAAATCTACAGGTAGGCACTTTGCAAAAAACACCTCTGTTTTCTGTCAAAAAATGGGATGTGTCCACGTTGTGTTTTGGGGCATTTCCTGTCGCAGGCGCTAGGCCTACCCACACAAGTGAGGTATAATTTTTATCGGGAGACTTGGGGGAACGCTGGGTGGAAGGAAATTTGTGGCTCCTCTCAGATTCCAGAACTTTATGTCACCGAAATGTGAGGAAAATTTGCTTTTTTAGCCACATTTTGAGGATTGCAAAGGATTCTGGTAACAGAACCTTGTCAGAGCCCCACAACTCACCCCATCTTGGATTCCACTAGGTCTCTAGTTTTCAAAAATGCACAGGTTGGTAGGTTTCCCTTGGTGCCGGCTGACCTAGAGGCCAAAATCTACAGGTAGGCACTTTGCAAAAAACACCTCTGTTTTCTGTCAAAAAATGGGATGTGTCCACGTTGTGTTTTGGGGCATTTCCTGTCTTGCAGGTGCTAGGCCTACCCACACAAGTGAGGTATCATTTTTATTGGGAGACCTGGGGGAATGCTGGGTGGAAGGGAATTTGTGTCTCCGCTCAGATTCCAGAATTTTCTGTCACCGAAATATGAAGAAAATGTGTTTTTTTGCCAAATTTTGAGGTTTGCAAAGGATTCTGGGTAACAGAACCAGGTCAGAGCCTCACAAGTCACCCCATCTTGGATTCCCCTAGGTCTATAGATTTAAAAAATGCACAGGTTTGGTAGGTTTCATTAGGTGGCGGCTGAGCTAGAGGCCAAAATCTACAGGTAGGCACTTTGCAAAAAACACCTTTGTTTTCTGTCAAAAAATGGGATGTGTCCACGTTGTGTTTTGGGGCATTTCCTGTCACGGGCACTAGGCCTCCCCACACAAATGAGGTATCATTTTTATCGGAAGACTTGGGGGAACGCTGAGGGGAAGGGAATTTGTGTCTCCGCTCAGATTCCAGAACTTTCTGTCACCGAAATGTGAGGAAAATGTGTTTTTTTAGCCAAATTTTGAGGTTTGCAAAGGATTCTGGGTAACACAACCTGGTCTGAGCCCCACAGGTCACACCATCTTGGATTCCCCTAGGTATCTAGTTTTCAGAAATGCACAGGTTTTGTAGGTTTCTCTAAGTGCCGGCTGAGCTAGAGGCCAAAATCTACAGGTAGGCACTTTGCAAAAAACACCTCTGTTTTCTGTCAAAAAATGGGATGTGTCCACGTTGTGTTTTGGGGCATTTCCTGTCGCAGGCGCTAGGCCTACCCACACAAGTGAGGTATCATTTTTATCGGGAGACTTGGGGGAACGCTGGGTGGAAGGAAATTTGTGGCTCCTCTCAGATTCCAGAACTTCATGTCACCGAAATGTGAGGAAAATGTGTTTTTTTTAGCCAAATTTTGAGATTTGCAAAGAATTCTGGGTAACAGAACCTTGTCAGAGCTCCACAACTCACCCCATCTTGGATTGCCCTAGGTCTCTAGTTTTCAAAAATGCACAGGTTTGGTAGGTTTCCCTTGGTGCCGGCTGACCTAGAGGCCAAAATCTACAGGTAGGCACTTTGCAAAAAACACCTCTGTTTTCTGTCAAAAAATGGGATGTGTCCACGTTGTGTTTTGGGGCATTTCCTGTCTTGCAGGTGCTAGGCCTACCCACACAAGTGAGGTATCATTTTTATTGGGAGACTTGGGGGAATGCTGGGTGGAAGGGAATTTGTGTCTCCGCTCAGATTCCAGAATTTTCTGTCACCGAAATATGAGGAAAATGTGGTTTTTTGCCAAATTTTGAGGTTTGCAAAGGATTCTGGGTAACAGAACCAGGTTAGAGCCTCACAAGTCACCCCATCTTGGATTCCCCTAGGTCTATAGATTTAAAAAATGCACAGGTTTCGTAGGTTTCCTTAGGTGGTGGCTGAGCTAGAGGCCAAAATCTACAGGTAGGCACTTTGCAAAAAACACCTTTGTTTTCTGTCAAAAAATGGGATGTGTCCACGTGGTGTTTTGGGGCATTTCCTGTCACGGGCACTAGGCCTACCCACACAAATGAGGTATCATTTTTATCGGAAGACTTGGGGGAACGCTGAGTGGAAGGGAATTTGTGTCTCCGCTCAGATTCCAGAACTTTCTGTCACCGAAATGTGAGGAAAATGTGTTTTTTTAGCCAAATTTTGAGGTTTGCAGAGGATTCTGTGTAACAGAACCTGGTCAGAGCCCCACAGGTCACACAATCTTGGATTCCCCTAGGTATCTAGTTTTCAGAAATGCACAGGTTTTGTAGGTTTCTCTAAGTGCTGGCTGAGCTAGAGGCCAAAATCTACAGGTAGGCACTTTGCAAAAAACACCTCTGTTTTCTGTCAAAAAATGGGATGTGTCCACGTTGTGTTTTGGGGCATTTCCTGTCGCAGGCGCTAGGCCTACCCACACAAGTGAGGTATAATTTTTATCGGGAGACTTGGGGGAACGCTGGGTGGAAGGAAATTTGTGGCTCCTCTCAGATTCCAGAACTTCATGTCACCGAAATGTGAGGAAAATGTGAGGAAAATGTGTTTTTTTTAGCCAAATTTTGAGATTTGCAAAGAATTCTGGGTAACAGAACCTTGTCAGAGCTCCACAAGTCACCCCATCTTGGATTCCCCTAGGTCTCTAGTTTTCAAAAATGCACAGGTTTGGTAGGTTTCCCTTGGTGCCGGCTGACCTAGAGGCCAAAATCTACAGGTAGGCACTTTGCAAAAAACACCTCTGTTTTCTGTCAAAAAATGGGATGTGTCCACGTTGTGTTTTGGGGCATTTCCTGTTTTGCAGGTGCTAGGCCTACCCGCACAAGTGAGGTATCATTTTTACTGGGAGACTTGGGGGAACGCTGGGTGGAAGGGAATTTGTGTCTCCGCTCAAATTCCAGAATTTTCTGTCACCGAAATATGAGGAAAATGTGTTTTTTTGCCAAATCTTGAGGTTTGCAAAGGATTCTGGGTAACAGAACCAGGTCAGAGCCTCACAAGTCACCCCATCTTGGATTCCCCTAGGTCTATAGATTTAAAAAATGCACAGGTTTGGTAGGTTTCCTTAGGTGGCGGCTGAGCTAGAGGCCAAAATCTACAGGTAGGCACTTTGCAAAAAACACCTTTGTTTTCTGTCAAAAAATGGGATGTGTCCACGTTGTGTTTTGGGGCATTTCCTGTCACGGGCACTAGGCCTACCCACACAAATGAGGTATCATTTTTATCGGAAGACTTGGGGGAACGCTGAGTGGAAGGGAATTTGTGTCTCCGCTCAGATTCCAGAACTTTCTGTCACCCAAATTTGAGGAAAATGTGTTTTTTTAGCCAAATTGTGAGGTTTGCAAAGGATTCTGGGTAACAGAACCTGGTCAGAGCCCCACAGGTCACACCATCTTGGATTCCCCTAGGTATCTAGTTTTAAAAAATGCACAGGTTTGGTAGGTTTCCCTTGGTGCCGGCTGACCTAGAGGCCAAAATCTACAGGTAGGCACTTTGCAAAAAACACCTCTGTTTTCTGTCAAAAAATGGGATGTGTCCACGTTGTGTTTTGGGGCATTTCCTGTCTTGCAGGTGCTAGGCCTACCCGCACAAGTGAGGTATCATTTTTATTGGGAGACTTGGGGGAACGCTGGGTGGAAGGGAATTTGTGTCTCCGCTCAGATTCCAGAATTTTCTGTCACCGAAATATGAGGAAAATGTGTTTTTTTGCCAAATCTTGAGGTTTGCAAAGGATTCTGTGTAACAGAACCAGGTCAGAGCCTCACAAGTCACCCCATCTTGGATTCCCCTAGGTCTATAGATTTAAAATATGCAGAGGTTTGGTAGGTTTCCTTAGGTGGCGGCTGAGCTAGAGGCCAAAATGTACATGTAGGCACTTTGCAAAAAACACCTTTGTTTTCTATCAAAAAATGGGATGTGTCCACATTGTGTTTTGGGGCATTTCCTGTCACGGGCACTAGGCCTACCCACACAAATGAGGTATCATTTTTATCGGAAGACTTGGGGGAACGCTGAGAGGAAGGGAATTTGTGTCTCCGCTCAGATTCCAGAACTTTCTGTCACCCAAATTTGAGGAAAATTTGTTTTTTTAGCCAAATTTTGAGGTTTGCAAAGGATTCTGGGTAACAGAACCTGGTCAGAGCCCCACAGGTCACACCATCTTGGATTCCCCTAGGTATCTAGTTTTCAGAAATGCACAGGTTTTGTAGGTTTCTCTAAGTGCCGGCTGAGCTAGAGGCCAAAATCTACAGGTAGGCACTTTGCAAAAAACACCTCTGTTTTCTGTCAAAAAATGGGATGTGTCCACGTTGTGTTTTGGGGCATTTCCTGTCGCAGGCGCTAGGCCTACCCACACAAGTGAGGTATCATTTTTATCGGGAGACTTGGGGGAACGCTGGGTGGAAGAAAATTTGTGGCTCCTCTCAGATTCCAGAACTTCATGTCACCGAAATGTGAGGAAAATGTGTTTTTTTTAGCCAAATTTTGAGGTTTGCAAAGAATTCTGGGTAACGGAACCTTGTCAGAGCCCCACAAGTCACCCCATCTTGGATTCCCCTAGGTCTCTAGTTTTCAAAAATGCACAGGTTTTGTAGGTTTCCCTTGGTGCCGGCTGACCTAGAGGCCAAAAACTACAGGTAGGCACTTTGCAAAAAACACCTCTGTTTTCTGTCAAAAAATGGGATGTGTCCACGTTGTTTTTTGGGGCATTTCCTGTCTCGCAGGTGCTAGGCCTACCCACACAAGTGAGGTATCATTTTTATTGGGAGACTTGGGGGAACGCTGGGTGGAAGGGAATTTGTGTCTCCGCTCAGATTCCAGAATTTTCTGTCACCGAAATATGAGGAAAATGTGTTTTTTTGCCAAATCTTGAGGTTTGCAAAGGATTCTGGGTAACAGAACCAGGTCAGAGCCTCACAAGTCACCCCATCTTGGATTCCCCTTGGTCTATAGATTTAAAAAATGCACAGGTTTGGTAGGTTTCCTTAGGTGGCGGCTGAGCTAGAGGCCAAAATCTACAGGTAGGCACTTTGCAAAAAACACCTTTGTTTTCTGTCAAAAAATGGGATGTGTCCACGTTGTGTTTTGGGGCATTTCCTGTCACGGGCACTAGGTCTACCCACACAAGTGAGGTATCATTTTTATCGTAAGACTTGGGGGAACGCTGGGTGGAAGGGAATTTGTGTCTCCGCTCAGATTCCAGAATTTTCTGTCACCGAAATATGATTAAAATGTTTTTTTTGCCACATCTTGAGGTTTGCAAAGGATTCTGGGTAACAGAACCAGGTCAGAGCCTCACAAGTCACCCCATCTTGGATTTCCCTAGGTCTATAGATTTATAAAATGCACAGGTTTGGTAGGTTTCCTAAGGTGGCGGCTGAGCTAGAGGCCAAAATCTACAGGTAGGCACTTTTCAAAAAACACCTTTGTTTTCTGTAAAAAAATGGGATGTGTCCACGTTGTGTTTTGGGGCATTTCCTGTCATGGGCACTAGGCCTACCCACGCAAGTGAGGTATAATTTTTATCGGAAGACTTGGGGGAACGCTGGGTGGAAGGGAATTTGTGTCTCCGCTCAGATTCCAGAACTTTCTGTCACCGAAATGTGAGGAAAATTTGTTTTTTTTGCCAAATTTTGAGGTTTTGAAAGGATTCTGGGTAACAGAACCTGGTCAGAGCCCCACAGGTCACACCATCTTGGATTCCCCTAGGTCTCTAGTTTTAAAAAATGCACAAGTTTGGTAGGTTTCCCTAGGTGCCGGCTGAGCTAGAGGCCAAAATCTAGAGGTAGGCACTTTGCAAAAAACATCTCTGTTTTCTGTCAAAAAATGGGATGTGTCCACGTTGTGTTTTGGGGCATTTCCTGAATCGGGCGCTAGGCCTACCCACACAAGTGACGTATCATTTTTATTGGGAGACTTGGGGGAACGCTGGGTGGAAGGAAATTTGTGGCTCCTCCCAGATTCCAGAACTTTCTGTCTCCGAAATGTGAGGAAAATGTGTTTTTTTAACCATATTTTGAGGTTTGCAAAGGATTCTGGGTAACAGAACCTGGTCAGAGCCCCACAAGTCACCCCATTTTGTATTCCTCTAGATCTCTAGTTTTAAAAAATGCACAGGTTTGGTAGGTTTCCCTAGATGCCGGCTGAGCTAGAGGCCAAATCCTACAGGTAGGCACTTTGCAAAAAACACCTCTGTTTTCTGTCAAAAAATGGGATGTGTCCACGTTGTGTTTCAGGGCATTTTCTTTTGTGGGCGCTAGGCCTACCCACACAAGTGAGGTATCATTTTTATTGGGAGAATTGGGGGAACGCTGGGTGGACGGAAATTTGTGGCTCCTCTCAGATTCCATAACTTTCTGTCACCGAAATGTGAGGAAAATTTGATTTTTTAGTCAAATTTTGAGGTTTGCAAAGGATTCTGGGTAACAGAACCTGGTCAGAGCAACACAAGTCACCCCATCTTGGATTCCCCTAGGTCTCTAGTTTAAAAAAATGCACAGGTTTGGTAGGTTACCCTAGGTGCCAGATGAGCTAGAGGCCAAAATCTACAGGTAGGCACTTTGCAAAAAACACCTCTGATTTCTGTCAAAAAATGGGATGTGTCCATGTTGTGTTTTGGGGCATTTCCTGTCATGGGCGCTAGGCCTACCCACACAAGTGAGGTAACATTTTTATTGGGAGATTTGGGGGAACGCAGGGTGGAAGGAAATTTGTGGCTCCTCTCAGATTCCAGAACTTTCTGTCACCGAAATGCGAGGAAAATTTGATGATTTAGTCAAATTTTGAGGTTTGCAAAGGATTCTGGGTAACAGAACCTGGTCAGAGCCCCACAGGTCACACCATCTTGGATTCCCCTAGGTCTCTAGTTTTCAGAAATGCACAGGTTTTGTAGGTTTCTCTAAGTGCCGGCTGAGCTAGAGGCCAAAATCTACAGGTAGGCACTTTGCAAAAAACACCTCTGTTTTCTGTCAAAAAATGGGATGTGTCCACGTTGTGTTTTGGGGCATTTCCTGTCGCAGGCGCTAGGCCTACCCACACAAGTGAGGTATAATTTTTATCGGGAGACTTGGGGGAACGCTGGGTGGAAGGAAATTTGTGGCTCCTCTCAGATTCCAGAACTTTATGTCACCGAAATGTGAGGAAAATTTGCTTTTTTAGCCACATTTTGAGGATTGCAAAGGATTCTGGTAACAGAACCTTGTCAGAGCCCCACAACTCACCCCATCTTGGATTCCACTAGGTCTCTAGTTTTCAAAAATGCACAGGTTGGTAGGTTTCCCTTGGTGCCGGCTGACCTAGAGGCCAAAATCTACAGGTAGGCACTTTGCAAAAAACACCTCTGTTTTCTGTCAAAAAATGGGATGTGTCCACGTTGTGTTTTGGGGCATTTCCTGTCTTGCAGGTGCTAGGCCTACCCACACAAGTGAGGTATCATTTTTATTGGGAGACCTGGGGGAATGCTGGGTGGAAGGGAATTTGTGTCTCCGCTCAGATTCCAGAATTTTCTGTCACCGAAATATGAAGAAAATGTGTTTTTTTGCCAAATTTTGAGGTTTGCAAAGGATTCTGGGTAACAGAACCAGGTCAGAGCCTCACAAGTCACCCCATCTTGGATTCCCCTAGGTCTATAGATTTAAAAAATGCACAGGTTTGGTAGGTTTCATTAGGTGGCGGCTGAGCTAGAGGCCAAAATCTACAGGTAGGCACTTTGCAAAAAACACCTTTGTTTTCTGTCAAAAAATGGGATGTGTCCACGTTGTGTTTTGGGGCATTTCCTGTCACGGGCACTAGGCCTCCCCACACAAATGAGGTATCATTTTTATCGGAAGACTTGGGGGAACGCTGAGGGGAAGGGAATTTGTGTCTCCGCTCAGATTCCAGAACTTTCTGTCACCGAAATGTGAGGAAAATGTGTTTTTTTAGCCAAATTTTGAGGTTTGCAAAGGATTCTGGGTAACACAACCTGGTCTGAGCCCCACAGGTCACACCATCTTGGATTCCCCTAGGTATCTAGTTTTCAGAAATGCACAGGTTTTGTAGGTTTCTCTAAGTGCCGGCTGAGCTAGAGGCCAAAATCTACAGGTAGGCACTTTGCAAAAAACACCTCTGTTTTCTGTCAAAAAATGGGATGTGTCCACGTTGTGTTTTGGGGCATTTCCTGTCGCAGGCGCTAGGCCTACCCACACAAGTGAGGTATCATTTTTATCGGGAGACTTGGGGGAACGCTGGGTGGAAGGAAATTTGTGGCTCCTCTCAGATTCCAGAACTTCATGTCACCGAAATGTGAGGAAAATGTGTTTTTTTTAGCCAAATTTTGAGATTTGCAAAGAATTCTGGGTAACAGAACCTTGTCAGAGCTCCACAACTCACCCCATCTTGGATTGCCCTAGGTCTCTAGTTTTCAAAAATGCACAGGTTTGGTAGGTTTCCCTTGGTGCCGGCTGACCTAGAGGCCAAAATCTACAGGTAGGCACTTTGCAAAAAACACCTCTGTTTTCTGTCAAAAAATGGGATGTGTCCACGTTGTGTTTTGGGGCATTTCCTGTCTTGCAGGTGCTAGGCCTACCCACACAAGTGAGGTATCATTTTTATTGGGAGACTTGGGGGAATGCTGGGTGGAAGGGAATTTGTGTCTCCGCTCAGATTCCAGAATTTTCTGTCACCGAAATATGAGGAAAATGTGGTTTTTTGCCAAATTTTGAGGTTTGCAAAGGATTCTGGGTAACAGAACCAGGTTAGAGCCTCACAAGTCACCCCATCTTGGATTCCCCTAGGTCTATAGATTTAAAAAATGCACAGGTTTCGTAGGTTTCCTTAGGTGGTGGCTGAGCTAGAGGCCAAAATCTACAGGTAGGCACTTTGCAAAAAACACCTTTGTTTTCTGTCAAAAAATGGGATGTGTCCACGTGGTGTTTTGGGGCATTTCCTGTCACGGGCACTAGGCCTACCCACACAAATGAGGTATCATTTTTATCGGAAGACTTGGGGGAACGCTGAGTGGAAGGGAATTTGTGTCTCCGCTCAGATTCCAGAACTTTCTGTCACCGAAATGTGAGGAAAATGTGTTTTTTTAGCCAAATTTTGAGGTTTGCAGAGGATTCTGTGTAACAGAACCTGGTCAGAGCCCCACAGGTCACACAATCTTTGATTCCCCTAGGTATCTAGTTTTCAGAAATGCACATGTTTTGTAGGTTTCTCTAAGTGCTGGCTGAGCTAGAGGCCAAAATCTACAGGTAGGCACTTTGCAAAAAACACCTCTGTTTTCTGTCAAAAAATGGGATGTGTCCACGTTGTGTTTTGGGGCATTTCCTGTCGCAGGCGCTAGGCCTACCCACACAAGTGAGGTATAATTTTTATCGGGAGACTTGGGGGAACGCTGGGTGGAAGGAAATTTGTGGCTCCTCTCAGATTCCAGAACTTCATGTCACCGAAATGTGAGGAAAATGTGAGGAAAATGTGTTTTTTTTAGCCAAATTTTGAGATTTGCAAAGAATTCTGGGTAACAGAACCTTGTCAGAGCTCCACAAGTCACCCCATCTTGGATTCCCCTAGGTCTCTAGTTTTCAAAAATGCACAGGTTTGGTAGGTTTCCCTTGGTGCCGGCTGACCTAGAGGCCAAAATCTACAGGTAGGCACTTTGCAAAAAACACCTCTGTTTTCTGTCAAAAAATGGGATGTGTCCACGTTGTGTTTTGGGGCATTTCCTGTTTTGCAGGTGCTAGGCCTACCCGCACAAGTGAGGTATCATTTTTACTGGGAGACTTGGGGGAACGCTGGGTGGAAGGGAATTTGTGTCTCCGCTCAAATTCCAGAATTTTCTGTCACCGAAATATGAGGAAAATGTGTTTTTTTGCCAAATCTTGAGGTTTGCAAAGGATTCTGGGTAACAGAACCAGGTCAGAGCCTCACAAGTCACCCCATCTTGGATTCCCCTAGGTCTATAGATTTAAAAAATGCACAGGTTTGGTAGGTTTCCTTAGGTGGCGGCTGAGCTAGAGGCCAAAATCTACAGGTAGGCACTTTGCAAAAAACACCTTTGTTTTCTGTCAAAAAATGGGATGTGTCCACGTTGTGTTTTGGGGCATTTCCTGTCACGGGCACTAGGCCTACCCACACAAATGAGGTATCATTTTTATCGGAAGACTTGGGGGAACGCTGAGTGGAAGGGAATTTGTGTCTCCGCTCAGATTCCAGAACTTTCTGTCACCCAAATTTGAGGAAAATGTGTTTTTTTAGCCAAATTGTGAGGTTTGCAAAGGATTCTGGGTAACAGAACCTGGTCAGAGCCCCACAGGTCACACCATCTTGGATTCCCCTAGGTATCTAGTTTTAAAAAATGCACAGGTTTGGTAGGTTTCCCTTGGTGCCGGCTGACCTAGAGGCCAAAATCTACAGGTAGGCACTTTGCAAAAAACACCTCTGTTTTCTGTCAAAAAATGGGATGTGTCCACGTTGTGTTTTGGGGCATTTCCTGTCTTGCAGGTGCTAGGCCTACCCGCACAAGTGAGGTATCATTTTTATTGGGAGACTTGGGGGAACGCTGGGTGGAAGGGAATTTGTGTCTCCGCTCAGATTCCAGAATTTTCTGTCACCGAAATATGAGGAAAATGTGTTTTTTTGCCAAATCTTGAGGTTTGCAAAGGATTCTGTGTAACAGAACCAGGTCAGAGCCTCACAAGTCACCCCATCTTGGATTCCCCTAGGTCTATAGATTTAAAATATGCAGAGGTTTGGTAGGTTTCCTTAGGTGGCGGCTGAGCTAGAGGCCAAAATGTACATGTAGGCACTTTGCAAAAAACACCTTTGTTTTCTATCAAAAAATGGGATGTGTCCACATTGTGTTTTGGGGCATTTCCTGTCACGGGCACTAGGCCTACCCACACAAATGAGGTATCATTTTTATCGGAAGACTTGGGGGAACGCTGAGAGGAAGGGAATTTGTGTCTCCGCTCAGATTCCAGAACTTTCTGTCACCCAAATTTGAGGAAAATTTGTTTTTTTAGCCAAATTTTGAGGTTTGCAAAGGATTCTGGGTAACAGAACCTGGTCAGAGCCCCACAGGTCACACCATCTTGGATTCCCCTAGGTATCTAGTTTTCAGAAATGCACAGGTTTTGTAGGTTTCTCTAAGTGCCGGCTGAGCTAGAGGCCAAAATCTACAGGTAGGCACTTTGCAAAAAACACCTCTGTTTTCTGTCAAAAAATGGGATGTGTCCACGTTGTGTTTTGGGGCATTTCCTGTCGCAGGCGCTAGGCCTACCCACACAAGTGAGGTATCATTTTTATCGGGAGACTTGGGGGAACGCTGGGTGGAAGAAAATTTGTGGCTCCTCTCAGATTCCAGAACTTCATGTCACCGAAATGTGAGGAAAATGTGTTTTTTTTAGCCAAATTTTGAGGTTTGCAAAGAATTCTGGGTAACGGAACCTTGTCAGAGCCCCACAAGTCACCCCATCTTGGATTCCCCTAGGTCTCTAGTTTTCAAAAATGCACAGGTTTTGTAGGTTTCCCTTGGTGCCGGCTGACCTAGAGGCCAAAAACTACAGGTAGGCACTTTGCAAAAAACACCTCTGTTTTCTGTCAAAAAATGGGATGTGTCCACGTTGTTTTTTGGGGCATTTCCTGTCTCGCAGGTGCTAGGCCTACCCACACAAGTGAGGTATCATTTTTATTGGGAGACTTGGGGGAACGCTGGGTGGAAGGGAATTTGTGTCTCCGCTCAGATTCCAGAATTTTCTGTCACCGAAATATGAGGAAAATGTGTTTTTTTGCCAAATCTTGAGGTTTGCAAAGGATTCTGGGTAACAGAACCAGGTCAGAGCCTCACAAGTCACCCCATCTTGGATTCCCCTTGGTCTATAGATTTAAAAAATGCACAGGTTTGGTAGGTTTCCTTAGGTGGCGGCTGAGCTAGAGGCCAAAATCTACAGGTAGGCACTTTGCAAAAAACACCTTTGTTTTCTGTCAAAAAATGGGATGTGTCCACGTTGTGTTTTGGGGCATTTCCTGTCACGGGCACTAGGTCTACCCACACAAGTGAGGTATCATTTGTATCGTAAGACTTGGGGGAACGCTGGGTGGAAGGGAATTTGTGTCTCCGCTCAGATTCTAGAACTTTCTGTCACCGAAATGTGAGGAAAATGTGTTTTTTTAGCCAAATTTTTAGGTTTGCAAAGGATTCTGGGTAACAGAACCTGGTCAGAGCCCCACAGGTCACACCATCTTGGATTCCCCTAGGTCTCTAGTTTTCAAAAATGCACAGGTTTGGTAGGTTTCCCTAGGTGCTGGCTGAGCTAGAGGCCAAAATCTACAGGTGGGCACTTCGCAAAAAACACCTCTGTTTTCTGTCACAAAATGGGCTGTGTCCATATTGTGTTTTGGGGCATTTCCTGTCGTGGGCGCTAGGCCTACCCACCCAAGTGAGGTATCATTTTTATCGGGAGACTTGGGGGAACGCTGGGCGGAAGGAAATCTGTTGCTCCTTCCAGATTCCAGAACTTTCTGTCTCCAAAATGTGAGGAAAATGAGTTTTTTTAGCCAAATTTTGAGGTTTGCAAAGGATTCTGGGTAACAGAACCTGGTCAGAGCCCCACAAGTCACCCCATCTTGTATTCCCCTAGGTCTCTAGTTTTAAAAAATGCACAGGTAGGGTAGGTTTCCCTAGATGCCGGCTGAGCTAGAGGCCAAAACCTACAGGTAGGCACTTTGCAAAAAACACCTCTGTTTTCTGTCAAAAAATGGGATGTGTCCACGTTGTGTTTCGGGGCATTTCCTTTTGCGGGCGCTAGGCCTACCCACACAAGTGAGGTATCATTTTTATTGGGAGACTTCGGGGAACGCTGGGAGGAAGGAAATTTGTGGCTCCTCTCAGATTCCAGAACTTTCTTTCACCGAAATGTGAGGAAAATTTTATTTTGTTGTCAAATTTTGAGGTTTGCAAAGGATTCTGGGTAACAGAACCAGGTCAGAGCCACACAAGTCACCCCATCCTGGATTCCCCTAGGTCTCTAGTTTAAAAAAATGCACAGGTTTGGTAGATTTCCCTAGGTGCCAGCTGAGCTAGAGGCCAAAATCTACAGGTAGGCACTTTGCAAAAACACCTCTGTTTTCTGTCAAAAAATGGGATGTGTCCATGTTGTGTTTTGGGGCATTTCCTGTCGTGGGCGCTAGGCCTACCCACACAAGTGAGGTATTATTTTTATCGGGAGACTTGGGGGAACGCTGGGTGGAAAGAAATTTGTGACTCCTCTCAGATTCCAGAACTTTCTGTCACTGAAATGTGAGGAAAATGTGTTTTTTTGTAGACAAATTCTAAGGTTTGAAAAGGAATCTGGGTAACAGAACCTGGTCAGAGCCTCACAAGTCACCCCATCTTGGATTCCCCTAGGTCTCTAGTTTTCAGAAATGCACAGGTTTGGCAGGTTTCTCTAAGTGCCGGCTGAGCTAGAGGCCAAAATCTAGAGGTAGGCACTTTGCAAAAAACACCTCTGTTTTCTGTCAAAAAATGGGATGTGTCCACGTTGTGTTTTGGGGCATTTCCTGTCTCGCAGGTGCTAGGCCTATCCACACAAGTGAGGTATCATTTTTATTGGGAGACTTGGGGGAACGCTGGGTGGAAGGGAATTTGTGTCTCCGCTCAGATTCCAGAATTTTCTGTCACCGAAATATGATTAAAATGTGTTTTTTTGCCACATCTTGATGTTTGCAAAGGATTCTGTGTAACAGAACCAGGTCAGAGCCTCACAAGTCACCCCATCTTGGATTCCCCTAGGTCTATAGATTTATAAAATGCACAGGTTTGGTAGGTTTCCTCAGGTGGCGGCTGAGCTAGAGGCCAAAATCTACAGGTAGGCACTTTGCAAAAAACACCTTTGTTTTCTGTCAAAAATGGGATGTGTCCACGTTGTGTTTTGGGGCATTTCCTGTCATGGGCACTAGGCCTACCCACGCAAGTGAGGTATAATTTTTATCAGAAGACTTGGGGGAACGCTGGGTGGAAGGGAATTTGTGTCTCCGCTCAGATTCCAGAACTTTCTGTCACCGAAATGTGAGGAAAATTTGTTTTTTTTGCCAAATTTTGAGGTTTGCAAAGGATTCTGGGTAACAGAACCTGGTCAGAGCCCCACAGGTCACACCATCTTGAATTCCCCTAGGTCTCTAGTTTTCAAAAATGCATAAGTTTGGTAGGTTTCCCTAGGTGCCGGCTGAGCTAGAGGCCAAAATCTAGAGGTAGGCACTTTGCAAAAAACACCTCTGTTTTCTGTCAAAAAATGGGATGTGTCCACGTTGTGTTTTGGGGCATTTCCTGAATCGGGCGCTAGGCCTACCCACACAAGTGAGGTATCATTTTTATTGGGAGACTTGGGGGAACGCTGGGTGGAAGGAAATTTGTGACTCCTCTCAGATTCCAGAACTTTCTGTCACTGAAATGTGAGGAAAATGTGTTTTTTTGTAGCCAAATTTTGAGGTTTGCAAAGGAATCTGGGTAACAGAACCTGGTCAGAGCCTCACAAGTCACCCCATCTTGGATTCCCCTAGGTCTCTAGTTTTCAGAAATGCACAGGTTTGGCAGGTTTCTCTAAGTGCCGGCTGAGCTAGAGGCCAAAATCTAGAGGTAGGCACTTTGCAAAAAACACCTCTGTTTTCTGTCAAAAAATGGGATGTGTCCACGTTCTGTTTTGGGGCATTTCCTGTCTCGCAGGTGCTAGGCCTATCCACACAAGTGAGGTATCATTTTTATTGGGAGACTTGGGGGAACGCTGGGTGGAAGGGAATTTGTGTCTCCGCTCAGATTCCAGAATTTTCTGTCACCGAAATATGAGGAAAATGTGGTTTTTTGCCAAATTTTGAGGTTTGCAAAGGATTCTGGGTAACAGAACCAAGTCAGAGCCTCACAAGTCACCCCATCTTGGATTCCCCTAGGTCTATAGATTTATAAAATGCACAGGTTTGGTAGGTTTCCTTAGGTGGTGGCTGAGCTAGAGGCCAAAATCTACAGGTAGGCACTTTGCAAAAAACACCTTTGTTTTCTGTCAAAAAATGGGATGTGTCCACGTTGTGTTTTGGGGCATTTCCTGTCATGGGCACTAGGCCTACCCACGCAAGTGAGGTATAATTTTTATCGGAAGACTTGGGGGAACGCTGGGTGGAAGGGAATCTGTGTCTCCGCTCAGATTCCAGAATTTTCTGTCACCGAAATATGAGGAAAATGTGGTTTATTGCCAAATTTTGAGGTTTGCAAAGGATTCTGGGTAACAGAACCAAGTCAGAGCCTCACAAGTCACCCCATCTTGGATTCCCCTAGGTCTATAGATTTATAAAATGCACAGGTTTGGTAGGTTTCCTTAGGTGGCGGCTGAGCTAGAGGCCAAAATCTACAGGTAGGCACTTTGCAAAAAACACCTTTGTTTTCTGTCAAAAAATGGGATGTGTCCACGTTGTGTTTTGGGGCATTTCCTGTCATGGGCACTAGGCCTACCCACGCAAGTGAGGTATAATTTTTATCGGAAGACTTGGGGGAACGCTGGGTGGAAGGGAATTTGTGTCTCCGCTCAGATTCCAGAACTTTCTGTCACCGAAATGTGAGGAAAATATGTTTTTTTTGCCAAATTTTGAGGTTTGCAAAGGATTCTGGGTAACAGAACCAAGTCAGAGCCTCACAAGTCACCCCATCTTAGATTCCCCTAGGACTCTAGTTTTCAAAAATGCACAGGTTTGGTAGGTTTCCCTAGGTGCTGGCTGAGCTAGAGGCCAAAATCTACAGGTGGGCACTTTGCAAAAAACACCTCCTGTTTTCTGTCACAAAATGGGATGTGTCCATGCTGTGTTTTGGGGCATTTCCTGTCGTGGGCGCTAGGCCTACCCACCCAAGTGAGGTATCATTTTTATCGGGAGACTTGGGGGAACGCTGGGCGGAAGGAAATCTGTGGCTCCTTCCAGATTCCAGAACTTTCTGTCTCCGAAATGTGAGGAAAATGTGTTTTTTTAGCCGAATTTTGAGGTTTGCAAAGGATTCTGGGTAACAGAACCTGGTCAGAGCCCCACAAGTCACCCCATCTTGGATTCCCCTAGGTCTCTAGTTTTAAAAAATGCACAGGTTGGTAGGTTTCCCTTGGTGCCTGCTGACCTAGAGCCCAAAATCTAGAGGTAGGCACTTTGCAAAAAACACCTCTGTTTTCTGTCACAAAATGGGATGTGCCAATGTTGTGTTTTGGGGCATTTCCTGTCGTGGGCGCTAGGCCTACCCACACAAGTGAGGTATAATTTTTATCGGGAGACTTGGGGGAACGCTGGGTGGAAGGAAATTTGTGGCTCCTCCCAGATTCCAGAACTTTCTGTCTCCGAAATGTGAGGAAAATGTGTTTTTTTAGACGAATGTTGAGGTTTGCAAAGGATTCTGGGTAACAGAACCTGGTCAGAGCCCCACAAGTCACCCCATTTTGTATTCCCCTAGGTCTCTAGTTTTAAAAAATGCACAGGTTTGGTAGGTTTCCCTAGATGCCAGCTGAGCTAGAAGCCAAAACCTACAGGTAGGCACTTTGCAAAAAACATCTCTGTTTTCTGTCAAAAAATGGGATGTGTCCACGTTGTGTTTCGGGGCATTTCCTTTTGCGGGCGCTAGGCCTACCCACACAAGTGAAGTATCATTTTTATTGGGAGATTTGGGGGAACGCTGGGTGGAAGGAAATTTGTGGCTCCTCTCAGATTCCAGAACTTTCTGTCACCGAAATGTGAGGAAAATTAGATTTTTTAGTCAAATTTTGAGATTTGCAAAGGATTCTGGGTAACAGAACCTGGTCAGAGCAACACAAGTCACCCCATCTTGGATTCCCCTAGGTCTCTAGTTTAAAAAAATGCACAGGTTTGGTAGGTTTCCCTAGGTGCCAGCTGAGCTAGAGGCCAAAATCTGCAGGTAGGCACTTTGCAAAAAACACCCTTGTTTTCTGTCAAAAAATGGGATGTGTCCATGTTGTGTTTTGGGGCATTTCCTGTCGTGGGCGCTAGGCCTACCCACACAAGTGAGGTATTATTTTTATCGGGATACTTGGGGGAACGCTGGGTGGAAGGAAATTTGTGACTCCTCTCAGATTCCAGAACTTTCTGTCACTGAAATGTGAGGAAAATTTGTTTTTTTGCAGCCAAATTTTGAGGTTTGCAAAGGAATCTGGGTAACAGACCCTGGTCAGAGCCCCACAGGTCACACCATCTTGGATTCCCCTAGGTCTCTAGTTTTCAAAAATGCACAGGTTTGGTAGGTTTCCCTAGGTGCAGGCTGAGCTAGAGGCCAAAATCTACAGGGGGGCACTTAGCAAAAAACACCTGTTTTCAGTCAAAAAATGGGATGTGTCCATGTTGTGTTTTGGGGCATTTCCTGTCGTGGGCGCTAGGCCTACCCGCACAAGTGAAGTATAATTTTTATCGGGAGACTTGGGGGAACGCTGGGTGGAAGGAAATTTGTGGCCCCTCCCAGATTCCAGAACTTTCTGTCTCCGAAATGTGAGGAAAATTTGTTTTTTTAGCCAAATTTTGAGGTTTGCAAAGGATTCTGGGTAACAGAACCTGGTCAGAGCCACACAAGTCACCCCATTTTGTATTCCCCTAGGTCTCTAGTTTTAAAAAATGCACAGGTTTGGTAGGTTTCCCTAGATGCCGGCTGAGCTAGAGGCCAAAACCTACAGGTAGGCACTTTGCAAAAAACACCTCTGTTTTCTGTCAAAAAATGGGATGTGTCCACGTTGTGTTTCGAGATATTTCCTTTTGCGGGCGCTAGGCCTACCCAAACAAGTGAGGTATCATTTTTATTGGGAGACTTGGGGGAACGCTGGGTGGAAGGAAGTTTGTGGCTCCTCTCAGATTCCAGAACTTTCTGTCACCGAAATGTGAGGAAAATTTGATTTTATAGTCAAATTTTGAGGTTTGCAAAGGATTCTGGGTAACAGAACCTGGTCAGAGCCACACAAGTCACCCCATCTTGGATTCCCCTAGGTCTCTAGTTTGAAAAAATGCAGAGGTTTGGTAGGTTTCCCTCGGTGCCAGCTGAGCTAGAGGCCAAAATCTACAGGTAAGCACTTTGCTAAAAAACACCTCTGTTTTCTATCTAAAAATGGGATGTGTCCATGTTGTGTTTTGGGGCATTTCCTGTCGTGGGCGCTAGGCCTACCCACACAAGTGTTGTATTATTTTTATCAGGAGATGTGGGGGAACACTGGGTGGAAGGAAATTTGTGACTCCTCTCAGATTCCAGAACTTTCTGTCACTGAAATGTGTGGAAAATGTGTTTTTTTGTAGCCAAATTTTGAGGTTTGCAAAGGAATCTGGGTAACAGAACCTGGTCAGAGCCTCACAAGTCACCCCATCTTGGATTCCCCTAGGTCTCTATTTTTCAGAAATGCACAGGTTTGGTAGGTTTCTCTAAGTGCCGGCTGAGCTAGAGGCCAAAATCTACAGGTAGGCACTTTGCAAAAAACACCTCTGTTTTCTGTCAAAAAATGGGATGTGTCCACGTTGTGTTTTGGGGCATTTCCTGTCTCGCAGGTGGTAGGCCTACCCACACAAGTGAGGTATCATTTTTATTGGGAGACTTGGGGGAACGCTGGGTGGAAGGGAAGTTGTGTCTCCGCTCAGATTCCAGAAATTTCTGTCACCGAAATATGAGGAAAATTTGTTTTTTTGCCAAATTTTGAGGTTTGCAAAGGATTCTGGGTAACAGAACCAGGTCAGAGCCTCACAAATCACCCCATCTTGGATTCCCCTAGGTCTATAGATTTAAAAAATGCACAGGTTTGGTTGGTTTCCTTAGGTGGCGGCTGAGCTAGAGGCCAAAATCTACAGGTAGGCACTTTGCAAAAAACACCCTTGTTTTCTGTCAAAAAATGGGATGTGTTCAAGTTGTGTTTTGGGGCATTTCCTGTCACGGGCACTAGGCCTACCCACACAAGTGAGGTATCATTTTTATCGGAAGACTTGGGGGAACGCTGGGTGGAAGGGAATTTGTGTCTCCGCTCAGGTTCCAGAATTTTCTGTCACCGAAATATGAGGAAAATGTGTTTTTTTGCCAAATTTTGAGGTTTGCAAAGGATTCTGGGTAACAGAACCTGTTCAGAGCCACACAAGTCACCCCATTTTGTATTCCCCTAGGTCTCTAGTTTTAAAAAATGCACAGGTTTGGTAGGTTACCCTCGGTGCCAGCTGAGCTAGAGGCCAAAATCTACAGGTAGGCACTTTGCAAAAAACACCTCTGTTTTCTGTCAAAAAATGGGATGTGTCCATGTTGTGTTTTGGGGCATTTCCTGTCGTGGGCGCTAGGCCTACCCACACAAGTGAGGTATTATTTTTATCGGGAGATGTGGGGGAACGCTGGGTGGAAGGAAATTTGTGACTCCTCTCAGATTCCAGAACTTTCTGTCACTGAAATGTGAGGAAAATGTGTTTTTTTGTAGCCAAATTTTGAGGTTTGCAAAGGAATCTGGGTAACAGAACCTGGTCAGAGCCTCACAAGTCACCCCATCTTGGATTCCCCTAGGTCTCTAGTTTTCAGAAATGCACAGATTTGAAAGGTTTCTCTAAGTGCCGGCTGAGCTAGAGGCCAAAATATACAGGTAGGCACTTTGCAAAAAACACCTCTGTTTTCATTCAAAAAATGGGATTTGTCCACGTTGTGTTTTGGGGCATTTCCTGTCTCGCAGGTGCTAGGCCTACCCACACAAGTGAGGTATCATTTTTATTGGGAGACTTGGGGGAACGCTGGGTGGAAGGGAAGTTGTGTCTCCGCTCAGATTCCAGAAATTTCTGTCACCGAAATATGAGGAAAATGTGTTTTTTTGCCAAATTTTGAGGTTTGCAAAGGATTCTGGGTAACAGAACCAGGTCAGAGCCTCACAAGTCACCCCATCTTGGATTCCCCTAGGTCTATAGCTTAAAAAAATGCACAGGTTTGGTAGGTTTCCTTAGGTGGCGGCTGAGCTAGAGGCCAAAATCTACAGGTAGGCACTTTGCAAAAAACACCCTTGTTTTCTATCAAAAAATGGGATGTGTCCACGTTGTGTTTTGGGGCATTTCCTGTAACGGGCACTAGGCCTACCCACACAAGTGAGGTATCATTTTTATCGTAAGACTTGGGGGAACGCTGGGTGGAAGGGAATTTGTGGCTCCTCTCAGATTCCAGAACTTTCTGTCACCGAAATGTGAGGAAAATTAGATTTTTTAGTCAAATTTTGAGGTTTGCAAAGGATTCTGGGTTACAGAACCAGGTCAGAGCCACACAAGTCACCCCATCTGGGATTCCCCTAGGTCTCTAGTTTAAAAAAATGCACAGGTTTGGTAGATTTCCCTAGGTGCCAGCTGAGCTAGAGGCCAAAATCTACAGGTAGGCACTTTGCAAAAAACACCTCTGTTTTCTGTCAAAAAATGGGATGTGTCCACGTTGTGTTTTGGGGCATTTCCTGTCGTGGGCGCTAGGCCTACCCACACAAGTGAGGTATTATTTTTATCGGGAGACTTGGGGGAACACTGGGTGGAAGGAAATTTGTGGCTCCTCTCAGATTCCAGAACTTTTTGTCACCGAAATGTGAGGAAAATTTTATTTTTTAGTCAAATTTTGAGGTTTGCAAAGGATTCTGGGTAACAGAACCTGGTCAGAGCCACACAAGTCACCCCATCTTGGATTCCCCTAGGTCTCTAGTTTGAAAAAATGCACAGGTTTGGTAGGTTTCCCTCTGTGCCAGCTGAGCTAGAGGCCAAAATCTACAGGTAGGCACTTTGCTAAAAAAAACTCTGTTTTCTGTCTAAAAATGGGATGTGTCCATGTTGTGTTTTGGGGCATTTCCTGTCGTGGGCGCTAGGCCTACCCACACAAGTGTGGTATTATTTTTATCGGGAGATGTGGGGGAACACTGGGTGGAAGGAAATTTGTGACTCCTCTCAGATTCCAGAACTTTCTGTCACTGAAATGTGTGGAAAATGTGTTTTTTTGTAGCCAAAATTTGAGGTTTGCAAAGGAATCTGGGTAACAGAACCTGGTCAGAGCCTCACAAGTCACCCAATCTTGGATTCCCCTAGTTCTCTATTTTTCAGAAATGCACAGGTTTGGTAGGTTTCTCTAAGTGCCGGCTGAGCTAGAGGCCAAAATCTACAGGTAGGCACTTTGCAAAAAACACCTCTGTTTTCTGTCAAAAAATGGGATGTGTCCACGTTGTGTTTTGGGGCATTTCCTGTCTCGCAGGTGGTAGGCCTACCCACACAAGTGAGGTATCATTTTTATTGGGAGACTTGGGGGAACGCTGGGTGGAAGGGAAGTTGTGTCTCCGCTCAGATTCCAGAAATTTCTGTCACCGAAATATGAGGAAAATTTGTTTTTTTGCCAAATTTTGAGGTTTGCAAAGGATTCTGGGTAACAGAACCAGGTCAGAGCCTCACAAATCACCCCATCTTGGATTCCCCTAGGTCTATAGATTTAAAAAATGCACAGGTTTGGTTGGTTTCCTTAGGTGGCGGCTGAGCTAGAGGCCAAAATCTACAGGTAGGCACTTTGCAAAAAACACCCTTGTTTTCTGTCAAAAAATGGGATGTGTCCACGTTGTGTTTTGGGGCATTTCCTGTCACGGGCACTAGGCCTACCCACACAAGTGAGGTATCATTTTTATCGTAAGACTTGGGGGAACGCTGGGTGGAAGGGAATTTGTGGCTCCTCTCAGATTCCAGAACTTTCTGTCACCGAAATGTGAGGAAAATTAGATTTTTTAGTCAAATTTTGAGGTTTGCAAAGGATTCTGGGTTACAGAACCAGGTCAGAGCCACACAAGTCACCCCATCTTGGATTCCCCTAGGTCTCTAGTTTAAAAAAATGCACAGGTTTGGTAGATTTCCCTAGGTGCCAGCTGAGCTAGAGGCCAAAATCTACAGGTAGGCACTTTGCAAAAAACACCTCTGTTTTCTGTCAAAAAATGGGATGTGTCCACGTTGTGTTTTGGGGCATTTCCTGTCGTGGGCGCTAGGCCTACCCACACAAGTGTGGTATTATTTTTATCGGGAGAAGTGGGGGAACACTGGGTGGAAGGAAATTTGTGACTCCTCTCAGATTCCAGAACTTTCTGTCACTGAAATGTGAGGAAAATGTGTTTTTTTGTAGCCAAATTTTGAGGTTTGCAAAGGAATCTGGGTAACAGAACCTGGTCAGAGCCTCACAAGTCACCCCATCTTGGATTCCCCTAGGTCTCTATTTTTCAGAAATGCACAGGTTTGGTAGGTTTCTCTAAGTGCCGGCTGAGCTAGAGGCCAAAATCTACAGGTAGGCACTTTGCAAAAAACACCTCTGTTTTCTGTCAAAAAATGGGATGTGTCCACGTTGTGTTTCGGGGCATTTCCTTTTGCGGGCGCTAGGCCTACCCACACAAGTGAGGTATCATTTTTATCGGGAGATGTGGGGGAACACTGGGTGGAAGGAAATTTGTGACTCCTCTCAGATTCCAGAACTTTCTGTCACTGAAATGTGTGGAAAATGTGTTTTTTTGTAGCCAAAATTTGAGGTTTGCAAAGGAATCTGGGTAACAGAACCTGGTCAGAGCCTCACAAGTCACCCAATCTTGGATTCCCCTAGGTCTCTATTTTTCAGAAATGCACAGGTTTGGTAGGTTTCTCTAAGTGCCGGCTGAGCTAGAGGCCAAAATCTACAGGTAGGCACTTTGCAAAAAACACCTCTGTTTTCTGTCAAAAAATGGGATGTGTCCACGTTGTGTTTTGGGGCATTTCCTGTCTCGCAGGTGGTAGGCCTACCCACACAAGTGAGGTATCATTTTTATTGGGAGACTTGGGGGAACGCTGGGTGGAAGGGAAGTTGTGTCTCCGCTCAGATTCCAGAAATTTCTGTCACCGAAATATGAGGAAAATTTGTTTTTTTGCCAAATTTTGAGGTTTGCAAAGGATTCTGGGTAACAGAACCAGGTCAGAGCCTCACAAATCACCCCATCTTGGATTCCCCTAGGTCTATAGATTTAAAAAATGCACAGGTTTGGTTGGTTTCCTTAGGTGGCGGCGGAGCTAGAGGCCAAAATCTACAGGTAGGCACTTTGCAAAAAACACCCTTGTTTTCTGTCAAAAAATGGGATGTGTCCACGTTGTGTTTTGGGGCATTTCCTGTCACGGGCACTAGGCCTACCCACACAAGTGAGGTATCATTTTTATCGTAAGACTTGGGGGAACGCTGGGTGGAAGGGAATTTGTGGCTCCTCTCAGATTCCAGAACTTTCTGTCACCGAAATGTGAGGAACATTAGATTTTTTAGTCAAATTTTGAGGTTTGCAAAGGATTCTGGGTTACAGAACCAGGTCAGAGCCACACAAGTCACCCCATCTTGGATTCCCCTAGGTCTCTAGTTTAAAAAAATGCACAGGTTTGGTAGATTTCCCTAGGTGCCAGCTGAGCTAGAGGCCAAAATCTACAGGTAGGCACTTTGCAAAAAACACCTCTGTTTTCTGTCAAAAAATGGGATGTGTCCACGTTGTGTTTTGGGGCATTTCCTGTCGTGGGCGCTAGGCCTACCCACACAAGTGTGGTATTATTTTTATCGGGAGAAGTGGGGGAACACTGGGTGGAAGGAAATTTGTGACTCCTCTCAGATTCCAGAACTTTCTGTCACTGAAATGTGAGGAAAATGTGTTTTTTTGTAGCCAAATTTTGAGGTTTGCAAAGGAATCTGGGTAACAGAACCTGGTCAGAGCCTCACAAGTCACCCCATCTTGGATTCCCCTAGGTCTCTATTTTTCAGAAATGCACAGGTTTGGTAGGTTTCTCTAAGTGCCGGCTGAGCTAGAGGCCAAAATCTACAGGTAGGCACTTTGCAAAAAACACCTCTGTTTTCTGTCAAAAAATGGGATGTGTCCACGTTGTGTTTCGGGGCATTTCCTTTTGCGGGCGCTAGGCCTACCCACACAAGTGAGGTATCATTTTTATTGGGAGATTTGGGGGAACGCTGGGTGGAAGGAAATTTGAGGCTCCTCTCCGATTCCAGAACTTTCTGTCACCGAAATGTGAGGAAAATTTGATTTTTTTAGTCACTTTTTGAGGTTTGCAAAGGATTCTGGGTAACAGAACCTGGTCAGAGCAAAACAAGTCACCCCATCTTGGAATTCCCCTAGGTCTCTAGTTTAAAAAAATGCACAGGTTTGGTAGGTTTCCCTAGGTGCCAGCTGAGCTAGAGGCCAAAATCTACAGGTAGGCACTTTGCAAAAAAAACCTCTGTTTTCTGTCAAAAAATGGGATGGGTCCATGTTGTGTTTTGGGGCATTTCCTGTCGTGGGCGCTAGGCCTACCCACACAAGTGAGGTATTATTTTTATCGGGAGACTTGGGGGAACGCTGGGTGGAAGGAAATTTGTGACTCCTCTCAGATTCCAGAACTTTCTATCACTGAAATGTGAGGAAAATTTGTTTTTTTGTAGCCAAATTTTGAGGTTTGCAAAGGAATCTGGGTAACAGAACCTGGTCAGAGCCCCACAGGTCACACCATCTTGGATTCCCCTAGGTCTCTAGTTTTCACAAATGCACAGGTTTGGTGGGTTTCCCTAGGTGCCGGCTGAGCTAGAGGCCAAAATCTAAAGGTGGGCACTTTGCAAAAAAACCTGTTTTCTGTCAAAAAATGGGATGTGTCCATGTTGTGTTTTTGGGCATTTCCTCTCGTGGGCGCTAGGCCTACCCACACAAGTGAAGTATAATTTTTATCGGGAGACTTGGGGGAACGCTGGGTGGAAGGAAATTTGTGGCCCCTCCCAGATTCCAGAACTTTCTGTCTCCGAAATGTGAGGAAAATTTGTTTTTTTAGCCAAATTTTGAGGTTTGCAAAGGATTCTGGGTAACAGAACCTGGTCAGAGCCACACAAGTGACCCCATTTTGTATTCCCCTAGGTCTCTAGTTTTAAAAAATGCACAGGTTTGGTAGGTTTCCCTAGATGCCGGCTGAGCTAGAGGCCAAAACCTACAGGTAGGCACTTTGCAAAAAACACCTCTGTTTTCTGTCAAAAAATGGGATGTGTCCACGTTGTGTTTCAAGATATTTCCTTTTGCGGGCGCTAGGACTACCCACACAAGTGAGGTATCATTTTTATTGGGAGACTTGGGGGAACGCTGGGTGGAAGGGAATTTGTGGCTCCTCTCAGATTCCAGAACTTTCTGTCACCGAAATGTGAGGAAAATTAGATTTTTTAGTCAAATTTTGAGGTTTGCAAAGGATTCTGGGTTACAGAACCAGGTCAGAGCCACACAAGTCACCCCATCTTGGATTCCCCTAGGTCTCTAGTTTAAAAAAATGCACAGGTTTGGTAGATTTCCCTAGGTGCCAGCTGAGCTAGAGGCCAAAATCTACAGGTAGGCACTTTGCAAAAAACACCTCTGTTTTCTGTCAAAAAATGGGATGTGTCCACGTTGTGTTTTGGGGCATTTCCTGTCGTGGGCGCTAGGCCTACCCACACAAGTGTGGTATTATTTTTATCGGGAGAAGTGGGGGAACACTGGGTGGAAGGAAATTTGTGACTCCTCTCAGATTCCAGAACTTTCTGTCACTGAAATGTGAGGAAAATGTGTTTTTTTGTAGCCAAATTTTGAGGTTTGCAAAGGAATCTGGGTAACAGAACCTGGTCAGAGCCTCACAAGTCACCCCATCTTGGATTCCCCTAGGTCTCTATTTTTCAGAAATGCACAGGTTTGGTAGGTTTCTCTAAGTGCCGGCTGAGCTAGAGGCCAAAATCTACAGGTAGGCACTTTGCAAAAAACACCTCTGTTTTCTGTCAAAAAATGGGATGTGTCCACGTTGTGTTTCGGGGCATTTCCTTTTGCGGGCGCTAGGCCTACCCACACAAGTGAGGTATCATTTTTATCGGGAGATGTGGGGGAACACTGGGTGGAAGGAAATTTGTGACTCCTCTCAGATTCCAGAACTTTCTGTCACTGAAATGTGTGGAAAATGTGTTTTTTTGTAGCCAAAATTTGAGGTTTGCAAAGGAATCTGGGTAACAGAACCTGGTCAGAGCCTCACAAGTCACCCAATCTTGGATTCCCCTAGGTCTCTATTTTTCAGAAATGCACAGGTTTGGTAGGTTTCTCTAAGTGCCGGCTGAGCTAGAGGCCAAAATCTACAGGTAGGCACTTTGCAAAAAACACCTCTGTTTTCTGTCAAAAAATGGGATGTGTCCACGTTGTGTTTTGGGGCATTTCCTGTCTCGCAGGTGGTAGGCCTACCCACACAAGTGAGGTATCATTTTTATTGGGAGACTTGGGGGAACGCTGGGTGGAAGGGAAGTTGTGTCTCCGCTCAGATTCCAGAAATTTCTGTCACCGAAATATGAGGAAAATTTGTTTTTTTGCCAAATTTTGAGGTTTGCAAAGGATTCTGGGTAACAGAACCAGGTCAGAGCCTCACAAATCACCCCATCTTGGATTCCCCTAGGTCTATAGATTTAAAAAATGCACAGGTTTGGTTGGTTTCCTTAGGTGGCGGCTGAGCTAGAGGCCAAAATCTACAGGTAGGCACTTTGCAAAAAACACCCTTGTTTTCTGTCAAAAAATGGGATGTGTCCACGTTGTGTTTTGGGGCATTTCCTGTCACGGGCACTAGGCCTACCCACACAAGTGAGGTATCATTTTTATCGTAAGTCTTGGGGGAACGCTGGGTGGAAGGGAATTTGTGGCTCCTCTCAGATTCCAGAACTTTCTGTCACCGAAATGTGAGGAAAATTAGATTTTTTAGTCAAATTTTGAGGTTTGCAAAGGATTCTGGGTTACAGAACCAGGTCAGAGCCACACAAGTCACCCCATCTTGGATTCCCCTAGGTCTCTAGTTTAAAAAAATGCACAGGTTTGGTAGATTTCCCTAGGTGCCAGCTGAGCTAGAGGCCAAAATCTACAGGTAGGCACTTTGCAAAAAACACCTCTGTTTTCTGTCAAAAAATGGGATGTGTCCACGTTGTGTTTTGGGGCATTTCCTGTCGTGGGCGCTAGGCCTACCCACACAAGTGTGGTATTATTTTTATCGGGAGAAGTGGGGGAACACTGGGTGGAAGGAAATTTGTGACTCCTCTCAGATTCCAGAACTTTCTGTCACTGAAATGTGAGGAAAATTTGTTTTTTTGTAGCCAAATTTTGAGGTTTGCAAAGGAATCTGGGTAACAGAACCTGGTCAGAGCCTCACAAGTCACCCCATCTTGGATTCCCCTAGGTCTCTATTTTTCAGAAATGCACAGGTTTGGTAGGTTTCTCTAAGTGCCGGCTGAGCTAGAGGCCAAAATCTACAGGTAGGCACTTTGCAAAAAACACCTCTGTTTTCTGTCAAAAAATGGGATGTGTCCACGTTGTGTTTCGGGGCATTTCCTTTTGCGGGCGCTAGGCCTACCCACACAAGTGAGGTATCATTTTTATTGGGAGATTTGGGGGAACGCTGGGTGGAAGGAAATTTGAGGCTCCTCTCCGATTCCAGAACTTTCTGTCACCGAAATGTGAGGAAAATTTGATTTTTTTAGTCACATTTTGAGGTTTGCAAAGGATTCTGGGTAACAGAACCTGGTCAGAGCAAAACAAGTCACCCCATCTTGGAATTCCCCTAGGTCTCTAGTTTAAAAAAATGCACAGGTTTGGTAGGTTTCCCTAGGTGCCAGCTGAGCTAGAGGCCAAAATCTACAGGTAGGCACTTTGCAAAAAAAACCTCTGTTTTCTGTCAAAAAATGGGATGGGTCCATGTTGTGTTTTGGGGCATTTCCTGTCGTGGGCGCTAGGCCTACCCACACAAGTGAGGTATTATTTTTATCGGGAGACTTGGGGGAACGCTGGGTGGAAGGAAATTTGTGACTCCTCTCAGATTCCAGAACTTTCTATCACTGAAATGTGAGGAAAATTTGTTTTTTTGTAGCCAAATTTTGAGGTTTGCAAAGGAATCTGGGTAACAGAACCTGGTCAGAGCCCCACAGGTCACACCATCTTGGATTCCCCTAGGTCTCTAGTTTTCACAAATGCACAGGTTTGGTGGGTTTCCTTAGGTGCCGGCTGAGCTAGAGGCCAAAATCTAAAGGTGGGCACTTTGCAAAAAAACCTGTTTTCTGTCAAAAAATGGGATGTGTCCATGTTGTGTTTTTGGGCATTTCCTGTCGTGGGCGCTAGGCCTACCCACACAAGTGAAGTATAATTTTTATCGGGAGACTTGGGGGAACGCAGGGTGGAAGGAAATTTGTGGCCCCTCCCAGATTCCAGAACTTTCTGTCTCCGAAATGTGAGGAAAATTTGTTTTTTTAGCCAAATTTTGAGGTTTGCAAAGGATTCTGGTTAACAGAACCTGGTCAGAGCCACACAAGTGACCCCATTTTGTATTCCCCTAGGTCTCTAGTTTTAAAAAATGCACAGGTTTGGTAGGTTTCCCTAGATGCCGGCTGAGCTAGAGGCCAAAACCTACAGGTAGGCACTTTGCAAAAAACACCTCTGTTTTCTGTCAAAAAATGGGATGTGTCCACGTTGTGTTTCGAGATATTTCCTTTTGCGGGCGCTAGGACTACCCACACAAGTGAGGTATCATTTTTATTGGGAGACTTGGGGGAACGCTGGGTGGAAGGAAGTTTGTGGCTCCTCTCAGATTCCAGAACTTTCTAGCACCGAAATGTGAGGAAAATTTGATTTTTTAGTCAAATTTTGAGGTTTGCAAAGGATTCTGGGTAACAGAACCTGGTCAGAGCCACACAAGTCACCCCATCTTGGATTCCCCTAGGTCTCTAGTTTGAAAAAACGCACAGGTTTGGTAGGTTTCCCTCGGTGCCAGCTGAGCTAGAGGCCAAAATCTACAGGTAGGCACTTTGCAAAAAACACCTCTGTTTTCTGTCAAAAAATGGGATGTGTCCATGTTGTGTTTTGGGGCATTTCCAGTTGTGGGCGCTAGGCCTACCCACACAAGTGAGGTATTATTTTTATCGGGTGTTGTGGGGGAACGCTGGGTGGAAGGAAATTTGTGACTCCTCTCAGATTCCAGAACTTTCTGTCACTGAAATGTGAGGAAAATGTGTTTTTTTGTAGCCAAATTTTGAGGTTTGCAAAGGAATCTGGGTAACAGAACCTGGTCAGAGCCTCACAAGTCACCCCATCTTGGATTCCCCTAGGTCTCTAGTTTTCAGAAATGCACAGGTTTGGTAGGTTTCTCTAAGTGCCGGCTGAGCTAGAGGCCAAAATCTACAGGTAGGCACTTTGCAAAAAACACCTCTGTTTTCTGTCAAAAAATGGGATGTGTCCACGTTGTCTTTTGGGGCATTTCCTGTCACGGGCACTAGGCCTACCCACAAAAGTGAGGTACTCATTTTTATCGGGAGACTTGGGGGAACGCTGGGTGGAAGGAAATTTGTGTCTCAGCTCAGATTCCAGAACTTTCTGACACCGAAATGTGAGGAAAATGTGTTTTTTTTGCCAAATTTTGAGGTTTGCAAAGGATTCTGGGTAACAGAACCTGGTCAGAGCCCCACAGGTCACACCATCTAGGATTCCCCTAGGTATCTAGTTTTAAAAAATGCACAGGTTTGGTAGGTTTCCCTAGGTGCTGGCTGAGCTATAGGCCAAAATCTACAGGTGGGCACTTTGCAAAAAACACCTCTGTTTTCTGTCACAAAATGGAATGTGTCCATGTTGTATTTTTGGGCATTTCCTGTCGTGGGCGCTAGGCCTACCCACACAAGTGAGGTATAATTTTTATCGGGAGACTTGGGGGAACGCTGGGTGGAAGGAAATTTGTGGCTCCTCCCAGATTCCAGAACTTTCTGTCTCCGAAATGTGAGGAAAATGTGTTTTTTTAGCCGAATTTTGAGGTTTCCAAAGGATTCTGGGTAACAGAACCTGGTCAGAGCCACACAAGTCACCCCATTTTGTAAACCCCTAGGTCTCTAGTTTAAAAAAAGGAACAGGTTTGGTAGGTTTCCCTAGATGCCGGCTGAGCTAGAGGCCAAAACCTACAGGTAGGCACTTTGCAAAAAACACCTCTGTTTTCTGTCAAAAAATGGGATGTGTCCACGTTGTGTTTCGGGGCATTTCCTTTTGCGGGCGCTAGGCCTACCCACACAAGTGAGGTATCATTTTTATTGGGAGATTTGGGGGAACGCTGGGTGGAAGGAAATTTGTGGCTCCTCTCAGATTCCAGAACTTTCTGTCACCGAAATGTGAGGAAAATTTGATTTTTTAGTCAAATTGTGAGGTTTGCAAAGGATTCTGGGTAACAGAACCTGGTCAGAGCAACACAAGTCACCCCATCTTGGATTCCCCTAGGTCTCTAGTTTAAAAAAATGCACACGTTTGGGAGGTTTCCCTCGGTGCCAGCTGAGCTAGAGGCCAAAATCTACAGGTAGGCACTTTGCAAAAAACACCTCTGTTTTCTGTAAAAAAATGGGATGTGTCCATGTTGTGTTTTGGGGCATTTCCTGACGTGGGCGCTAGGCCTACCCTCACAAGTGAGGTATTATTTTTATAGGGAGACTTGGGGGAACGCTGGGTGGAAGGAAATTTGTGACTCCTCTCAGATTACAGAACTTCCTGTCACTGAAATGTGAGGAAAATGTGTTTTTTTGTAGCCAAATTTTGAGGTTTGCAAAGGAATCTGGGTAACAGAACCTGGTCAGAGCCCCACAGGTCACACCATCTTGGATTCCCCTAGGTCTCTAGTTTTCAAACATGCACAGGTTTGGTAGGTTTCCCTAGGTGCCGGCTGAGCTAGAGGCCAAAATCTACAGGTGGGCACTTTGCAAAAAACACCTGTTTTCTGTCAAAAAATGGGATGTGTCCATGTTGTGTTTTGGGGCATTTCCTGTCGTGGGCGCTAGGCCTACCACTCGAGTGAAGTATAATTTTTATCGGGAGACTTGGGGGAACGCTGGGTGAAAGGAAATTTGTGGCCCCTCCCAGATTCCAGAACTTTCTGTCTCCGAAATGTGAGGAAAATGTGTTTTTGTAGCCAAATTTTGAGGTTTGCAAAGGATTCTGGGTAACAGAACCTGGTCAGAGCCACACAAGTCACCCCATTTTGTATTCCCCTAGGTCTCTAGTTTTAAAAAATGCACAGGTTTGGTAGGTTTCCCTCGGTGCCAGCTGAGCTAGAGGCCAAAATCTACACGTAGGCACTTTGCAAAAAACACCTCTGTTTTCTGTCAAAAAATGGGATGTGTCCATGTTGTGTTTTGGGGCATTTCCTGTCGTGGGCGCTAGGCCTACCCACACAAGTGAGGTATTATTTTTATCGGGAGATGTGGGGGAACGCTGGGTGGAAGGAAATTTGTGACTCCTCTCAGATTCCAGAACTTTCTGTCACTGAAATGTGAGGAAAATTTGTTTTTTTGTAGCCAAATTTTGAGGTTTGCAAAGGAATCTGGGTAACAGAACCTGGTCAGAGCCTCACAAGTCACCCCATCTTGGATTCCCCTAGGTCTCTAGTTTTCAGAAATGCACAGATTTGGTAGGTTTCTCTAAATGCCGGCTGAGCTAGAGGCCAAAATATACAGGTAGGCACTTTGCAAAAAACACCTCTGTTTTCATTCAAAAAATGGGATGTGTCCACGTTGTGTTTTGGGGCATTTCCTGTCTCGCAGGTGCTAGGCCTACCCACACAAGTGAGGTATCATTTTTATTGGGAGACTTGGGGGAACGCTGGGTGGAAGGGAAGTTGTGTCTCCGCTCAGATTCCAGAAATTTCTGTCACCGAAATATGAGGAAAATGTGTTTTTTTGCCAAATTTTGAGGTTTGCAAAGGATTCTGGGTAACAGAACCAGGTCAGAGCCTAACAAGTCACCCCATCTTGGATTCCCCTAAGTCTATAGATTAAAAAAATGCACAGGTTTGGTAGGTTTCCTTAGGTGGCGGCTGAGCTAGAGGCCAAAATTTACAGGTAGGCACTTTGCAAAAAACACCCTTGTTTTCTATCAAAAAATGGGATGTGTCCACGTTGTGTTTTGGGGCATTTCCTGTCACGGGCACTAGGCCTACCCACACAAGTGAGGTATCATTTTTATCGGAAGACTTGGGGGAACGATGGGTGGAAGGGAATTTGTGTCTCCGCTCAGATTCCAGAACTTTCTGTCACTGAAATGTGAGGAAAAGGTGTTTTTTTGTAGCCAAATTTTGAGGTTTGCAAAGGAATCTGGGTAACAGAACCTGGTCAGAGCCTCACAAGTCACCCCATCTTGGATTCCCCTAGGTCTCTATTTTTCAGAAATGCACAGGTTTGGTAGGTTTCTCTAAGTGCCGGCTGAGCTAGAGGCCAAAATCTACAGGTAGGCACTTTGCAAAAAACACCTCTGTTTTCTGTCAAAAAATGGGATGTGTCCACGTTGTGTTTCGGGGCATTTCCTTTTGCGGGCGCTAGGCCTACCCACACAAGTGAGGTTTCATTTTTATCGGGAGATGTGGGGGAACACTGGGTTGAAGGAAATTTGTGACTCCTCTCAGATTCCAGAACTTTCTGTCACTGAAATGTGTGGAAAATGTGTTTTTTTGTAGCCAAAATTTGAGGTTTGCAAAGGAATCTGGGTAACAGAACCTGGTCAGAGCCTCACAAGTCACCCAATCTTGGATTCCCCTAGGTCTCTATTTTTCAGAAATGCACAGGTTTGGTAGGTTTCTCTAAGTGCCGGCTGAGCTAGAGGCCAAAATCTACAGGTAGGCACTTTGCAAAAAACACCTCTGTTTTCTGTCAAAAAATGGGATATGTCCACGTTGTGTTTTGGGGCATTTCCTGTCTCGCAGGTGGTAGGCCTACCCACACAAGTGAGGTATCATTTTTATTGGGAGACTTGGGGGAACGCTGGGTGGAAGGGAAGTTGTGTCTCCGCTCAGATTCCAGAAATTTCTGTCACCGAAATATGAGGAAAATTTGTTTTTTTGCCAAATTTTGAGGTTTGCAAAGGATTCTGGGTAACAGAACCAGGTCAGAGCCTCACAAATCACCCCATCTTGGATTCCCCTAGGTCTATAGATTTAAAAAATGCACAGGTTTGGTTGGTTTCCTTAGGTGGCGGCTGAGCTAGAGGCCAAAATCTACAGGTAGGCACTTTGCAAAAAACACCCTTGTTTTCTGTCAAAAAATGGGATGTGTCCACGTTGTGTTTTGGGGCATTTCCTGTCACGGGCACTAGGCCTACCCACACAAGTGAGGTATCATTTTTATCGTAAGACTTGGGGGAACGCTGGGTGGAAGGGAATTTGTGGCTCCTCTCAGATTCCAGAACTTTCTGTCACCGAAATGTGAGGAAAATTAGATTTTTTAGTCAAATTTTGAGGTTTGCAAAGGATTCTGGGTTACAGAACCAGGTCAGAGCCACACAAGTCACCCCATCTTGGATTCCCCTAGGTCTCTAGTTTAAAAAAATGCACAGGTTTGGTAGATTTCCCTAGGTGCCAGCTGAGCTAGAGGCCAAAATCTACAGGTAGGCACTTTGCAAAAAACACCTCTGTTTTCTGTCAAAAAATGGGATGTGTCCACGTTGTGTTTTGGGGCATTTCCTGTCGTGGGCGCTAGGCCTACCCACACAAGTGTGGTATTATTTTTATCGGGAGAAGTGGGGGAACACTGGGTGGAAGGAAATTTGTGACTCCTCTCAGATTCCAGAACTTTCTGTCACTGAAATGTGAGGAAAATGTGTTTTTTTGTAGCCAAATTTTGAGGTTTGCAAAGGAATCTGGGTAACAGAACCTGGTCAGAGCCTCACAAGTCACCCCATCTTGGATTCCCCTAGGTCTCTATTTTTCAGAAATGCACAGGTTTGGTAGGTTTCTCTAAGTGCCGGCTGAGCTAGAGGCCAAAATCTACAGGTAGGCACTTTGCAAAAAACACCTCTGTTTTCTGTCAAAAAATGGGATGTGTCCACGTTGTGTTTCGGGGCATTTCCTTTTGCGGGCGCTAGGCCTACCCACACAAGTGAGGTATCATTTTTATTGGGAGATTTGGGGGAACGCTGGGTGGAAGGAAATTTGAGGCTCCTCTCCGATTCCAGAACTTTCTGTCACCGAAATGTGAGGAAAATTTGATTTTTTTAGTCACATTTTGAGGTTTGCAAAGGATTCTGGGTAACAGAACCTGGTCAGAGCAAAACAAGTCACCCCATCTTGGAATTCCCCTAGGTCTCTAGTTTAAAAAAATGCACAGGTTTGGTAGGTTTCCCTAGGTGCCAGCTGAGCTAGAGGCCAAAATCTACAGGTAGGCACTTTGCAAAAAACCCCTCTGTTTTCTGTCAAAAAATGGGATGGGTCCATGTTGTGTTTTGGGGCATTTCCTGTCGTGGGCGCTAGGCCTACCCACACAACTGAGGTATTATTTTTATCGGGAGACTTGGGGGAACGCTGGGTGGAAGGAAATTTGTGACTCCTCTCAGATTCCAGAACTTTCTATCACTGAAATGTGAGGAAAATTTGTTTTTTTGTAGCCAAATTTTGAGGTTTGCAAAGGAATCTGGGTAACAGAACCTGGTCAGAGCCCCACAGGTCACACCATCTTGGATTCCCCTAGGTCTCTAGTTTTCACAAATGCACAGGTTTGGTGGGTTTCCCTAGGTGCCGGCTGAGCTAGAGGCCAAAATCTAAAGGTGGGCACTTTGCAAAAAAACCTGTTTTCTGTCAAAAAATGGGATGTGTCCATGTTGTGTTTTTGGGCATTTCCTGTCGTGGGCGCTAGGCCTACCCACACAAGTGAAGTATAATTTTTATCGGGAGACTTGGGGGAACGCTGGGTGGAAGGAAATTTGTGGCCCCTCCCAGATTCCAGAACTTTCTGTCTCCGAAATGTGAGGAAAATTTGTTTTTTTAGCCAAATTTTGAGGTTTGCAAAGGATTCTGGGTAACAGAACCTGGTCAGAGCCACACAAGTCACCCCATTTTGTATTCCCCTAGGTCTCTAGTTTTAAAAAATGCACAGGTTTGGTAGGTTTCCCTCGGTGCCAGCTGAGCTAGAGGCCAAAATCTACACGTAGGCACTTTGCAAAAAACACCTCTGTTTTCTGTCAAAAAATGGGATGTGTCCATGTTGTGTTTTGGGGCATTTCCTGTCGTGGGCGCTAGGCCTACCCACACAAGTGAGGTATTATTTTTATCGGGAGATGTGGGGGAACGCTGGGTGGAAGGAAATTTGTGACTCCTCTCAGATTCCAGAACTTTCTGTCACTGAAATGTGAGGAAAATTTGTTTTTTTGTAGCCAAATTTTGAGGTTTGCAAAGGAATCTGGGTAACAGAACCTGGTCAGAGCCTCACAAGTCACCCCATCTTGGATTCCCCTAGGTCTCTAGTTTTCAGAAATGCACAGATTTGGTAGGTTTCTCTAAGTGCCGGCTGAGCTAGAGGCCAAAATATACAGGTAGGCACTTTGCAAAAAACACCTCTGTTTTCATTCAAAAAATGGGATGTGTCCACGTTGTGTTTTGGGGCATTTCCTGTCTCGCAGGTGCTAGGCCTACCCACACAAGTGAGGTATCATTTTTATTGGGAGACTTGGGGGAACGCTGGGTGGAAGGGAAGTTGTGTCTCCGCTCAGATTCCAGAAATTTCTGTCACCGAAATATGAGGAAAATGTGTTTTTTTGCCAAATTTTGAGGTTTGCAAAGGATTCTGGGTAACAGAACCAGGTCAGAGCCTCACAAGTCACCCCATCTTGGATTCCCCTAAGTCTATAGATTAAAAAAATGCACAGGTTTGGTAGGTTTCCTTAGGTGGCGGCTGAGCTAGAGGCCAAAATTTACAGGTAGGCACTTTGCAAAAAACACCCTTGTTTTCTATCAAAAAATGGGATGTGTCCACGTTGTGTTTTGGGGCATTTCCTGTCACGGGCACTAGGCCTACCCACACAAGTGAGGTATCATTTTTATCGGAAGACTTGGGGGAACGATGGGTGGAAGGGAATTTGTGTCTCCGCTCAGATTCCAGAACTTTCTGTCACTGAAATGTGAGGAAAAGGTGTTTTTTTGTAGCCAAATTTTGAGGTTTGCAAAGGAATCTGGGTAACAGAACCTGGTCAGAGCCTCACAAGTCACCCCATCTTGGATTCCCCTAGGTCTCTATTTTTCAGAAATGCACAGGTTTGGTAGGTTTCTCTAAGTGCCGGCTGAGCTAGAGGCCAAAATCTACAGGTAGGCACTTTGCAAAAAACACCTCTGTTTTCTGTCAAAAAATGGGATGTGTCCACGTTGTGTTTCGGGGCATTTCCTTTTGCGGGCGCTAGGCCTACCCACACAAGTGAGGTTTCATTTTTATCGGGAGATGTGGGGGAACACTGGGTGGAAGGAAATTTGTGACTCCTCTCAGATTCCAGAACTTTCTGTCACTGAAATGTGTGGAAAATGTGTTTTTTTGTAGCCAAAATTTGAGGTTTGCAAAGGAATCTGGGTAACAGAACCTGGTCAGAGCCTCACAAGTCACCCAATCTTGGATTCCCCTAGGTCTCTATTTTTCAGAAATGCACAGGTTTGGTAGGTTTCTCTAAGTGCCGGCTGAGCTAGAGGCCAAAATCTACAGGTAGGCACTTTGCAAAAAACACCTCTGTTTTCTGTCAAAAAATGGGATATGTCCACGTTGTGTTTTGGGGCATTTCCTGTGTCGCAGGTGGTAGGCCTACCCACACAAGTGAGGTATCATTTTTATTGGGAGACTTGGGGGAACGCTGGGTGGAAGGGAAGTTGTGTCTCCGCTCAGATTCCAGAAATTTCTGTCACCGAAATATGAGGAAAATTTGTTTTTTTGCCAAATTTTGAGGTTTGCAAAGGATTCTGGGTAACAGAACCAGGTCAGAGCCTCACAAATCACCCCATCTTGGATTCCCCTAGGTCTATAGATTTAAAAAATGCACAGGTTTGGTTGGTTTCCTTAGGTGGCGGCTGAGCTAGAGGCCAAAATCTACAGGTAGGCACTTTGCAAAAAACACCCTTGTTTTCTGTCAAAAAATGGGATGTGTCCACGTTGTGTTTTGGGGCATTTCCTGTCACGGGCACTAGGCCTACCCACACAAGTGAGGTATCATTTTTATCGTAAGACTTGGGGGAACGCTGGGTGGAAGGGAATTTGTGGCTCCTCTCAGATTCCAGAACTTTCTGTCACCGAAATGTGAGGAAAATTAGATTTTTTAGTCAAATTTTGAGGTTTGCAAAGGATTCTGGGTTACAGAACTAGGTCAGAGCCACACAAGTCACCCCATCTTGGATTCCCCTAGGTCTCTAGTTTAAAAAAATGCACAGGTTTGGTAGATTTCCCTAGGTGCCAGCTGAGCTAGAGGCCAAAATCTACAGGTAGGCACTTTGCAAAAAACACCTCTGTTTTCTGTCAAAAAATGGGATGTGTCCACGTTGTGTTTTGGGGCATTTCCTGTCGTGGGCGCTAGGCCTACCCACACAAGTGTGGTATTATTTTTATCGGGAGAAGTGGGGGAACACTGGGTGGAAGGAAATTTGTGACTCCTCTCAGATTCCAGAACTTTCTGTCACTGAAATGTGAGGAAAATGTGTTTTTTTGTAGCCAAATTTTGAGGTTTGCAAAGGAATCTGGGTAACAGAACCTGGTCAGAGCCTCACAAGTCACCCCATCTTGGATTCCCCTAGGTCTCTATTTTTCAGAAATGCACAGGTTTGGTAGGTTTCTCTAAGTGCCGGCTGAGCTAGAGGCCAAAATCTACAGGTAGGCACTTTGCAAAAAACACCTCTGTTTTCTGTCAAAAAATGGGATGTGTCCACGTTGTGTTTCGGGGCATTTCCTTTTGCGGGCGCTAGGCCTACCCACACAAGTGAGGTATCATTTTTATTGGGAGATTTGGGGGAACGCTGGGTGGAAGGAAATTTGAGGCTCCTCTCCGATTCCAGAACTTTCTGTCACCGAAATGTGAGGAAAATTTGATTTTTTTAGTCACATTTTGAGGTTTGCAAAGGATTCTGGGTAACAGAACCTGGTCAGAGCAAAACAAGTCACCCCATCTTGGAATTCCCCTAGGTCTCTAGTTTAAAAAAATGCACAGGTTTGGTAGGTTTCCCTAGGTGCCAGCTGAGCTAGAGGCCAAAATCTACAGGTAGGCACTTTGCAAAAAAAACCTCTGTTTTCTGTCAAAAAATGGGATGGGTCCATGTTGTGTTTTGGGGCATTTCCTGTCGTGGGCGCTAGGCCTACCCACACAAGTGAGGTATTATTTTTATCGGGAGACTTGGGGGAACGCTGGGTGGAAGGAAATTTGTGACTCCTCTCAGATTCCAGAACTTTCTATCACTGAAATGTGAGGAAAATTTGTTTTTTTGTAGCCAAATTTTGAGGTTTGCAAAGGAATCTGGGTAACAGAACCTGGTCAGAGCCCCACAGGTCACACCATCTTGGATTCCCCTAGGTCTCTAGTTTTCACAAATGCACAGGTTTGGTGGGTTTCCTTAGGTGCCGGCTGAGCTAGAGGCCAAAATCTAAAGGTGGGCACTTTGCAAAAAAACCTGTTTTCTGTCAAAAAATGGGATGTGTCCATGTTGTGTTTTTGGGCATTTCCTGTCGTGGGCGCTAGGCCTACCCACACAAGTGAAGTATAATTTTTATCGGGAGACTTGGGGGAACGCAGGGTGGAAGGAAATTTGTGGCCCCTCCCAGATTCCAGAACTTTCTGTCTCCGAAATGTGAGGAAAATTTGTTTTTTTAGCCAAATTTTGAGGTTTGCAAAGGATTCTGGTTAACAGAACCTGGTCAGAGCCACACAAGTGACCCCATTTTGTATTCCCCTAGGTCTCTAGTTTTAAAAAATGCACAGGTTTGGTAGGTTTCCCTAGATGCCGGCTGAGCTAGAGGCCAAAACCTACAGGTAGGCACTTTGCAAAAAACACCTCTGTTTTCTGTCAAAAAATGGGATGTGTCCACGTTGTGTTTCGAGATATTTCCTTTTGCGGGCGCTAGGACTACCCACACAAGTGAGGTATCATTTTTATTGGGAGACTTGGGGGAACGCTGGGTGGAAGGAAGTTTGTGGCTCCTCTCAGATTCCAGAACTTTCTAGCACCGAAATGTGAGGAAAATTTGATTTTTTAGTCAAATTTTGAGGTTTGCAAAGGATTCTGGGTAACAGAACCTGGTCAGAGCCACACAAGTCACCCCATCTTGGATTCCCCTAGGTCTCTAGTTTGAAAAAACGCACAGGTTTGGTAGGTTTCCCTCGGTGCCAGCTGAGCTAGAGGCCAAAATCTACAGGTAGGCACTTTGCAAAAAACACCTCTGTTTTCTGTCAAAAAATGGGATGTGTCCATGTTGTGTTTTGGGGCATTTCCAGTTGTGGGCGCTAGGCCTACCCACACAAGTGAGGTATTATTTTTATCGGGTGTTGTGGGGGAACGCTGGGTGGAAGGAAATTTGTGACTCCTCTCAGATTCCAGAACTTTCTGTCACTGAAATGTGAGGAAAATGTGTTTTTTTGTAGCCAAATTTTGAGGTTTGCAAAGGAATCTGGGTAACAGAACCTGGTCAGAGCCTCACAAGTCACCCCATCTTGGATTCCCCTAGGTCTCTAGTTTTCAGAAATGCACAGGTTTGGTAGGTTTCTCTAAGTGCCGGCTGAGCTAGAGGCCAAAATCTACAGGTAGGCACTTTGCAAAAAACACCTCTGTTTTCTGTCAAAAAATGGGATGTGTCCACGTTGTCTTTTGGGGCATTTCCTGTCACGGGCACTAGGCCTACCCACAAAAGTGAGGTACTCATTTTTATCGGGAGACTTGGGGGAACGCTGGGTGGAAGGAAATTTGTGTCTCAGCTCAGATTCCAGAACTTTCTGACACCGAAATGTGAGGAAAATGTGTTTTTTTTGCCAAATTTTGAGGTTTGCAAAGGATTCTGGGTAACAGAACCTGGTCAGAGCCCCACAGGTCACACCATCTAGGATTCCCCTAGGTATCTAGTTTTAAAAAATGCACAGGTTTGGTAGGTTTCCCTAGGTGCTGGCTGAGCTATAGGCCAAAATCTACAGGTGGGCACTTTGCAAAAAACACCTCTGTTTTCTGTCACAAAATGGAATGTGTCCATGTTGTATTTTTGGGCATTTCCTGTCGTGGGCGCTAGGCCTACCCACACAAGTGAGGTATAATTTTTATCGGGAGACTTGGGGGAACGCTGGGTGGAAGGAAATTTGTGGCTCCTCCCAGATTCCAGAACTTTCTGTCTCCGAAATGTGAGGAAAATGTGTTTTTTTAGCCGAATTTTGAGGTTTCCAAAGGATTCTGGGTAACAGAACCTGGTCAGAGCCACACAAGTCACCCCATTTTGTAAACCCCTAGGTCTCTAGTTTAAAAAAAGGAACAGGTTTGGTAGGTTTCCCTAGATGCCGGCTGAGCTAGAGGCCAAAACCTACAGGTAGGCACTTTGCAAAAAACACCTCTGTTTTCTGTCAAAAAATGGGATGTGTCCACGTTGTGTTTCGGGGCATTTCCTTTTGCGGGCGCTAGGCCTACCCACACAAGTGAGGTATCATTTTTATTGGGAGATTTGGGGGAACGCTGGGTGGAAGGAAATTTGTGGCTCCTCTCAGATTCCAGAACTTTCTGTCACCGAAATGTGAGGAAAATTTGATTTTTTAGTCAAATTGTGAGGTTTGCAAAGGATTCTGGGTAACAGAACCTGGTCAGAGCAACACAAGTCACCCCATCTTGGATTCCCCTAGGTCTCTAGTTTAAAAAAATGCACACGTTTGGGAGGTTTCCCTCGGTGCCAGCTGAGCTAGAGGCCAAAATCTACAGGTAGGCACTTTGCAAAAAACACCTCTGTTTTCTGTAAAAAAATGGGATGTGTCCATGTTGTGTTTTGGGGCATTTCCTGACGTGGGCGCTAGGCCTACCCTCACAAGTGAGGTATTATTTTTATAGGGAGACTTGGGGGAACGCTGGGTGGAAGGAAATTTGTGACTCCTCTCAGATTACAGAACTTCCTGTCACTGAAATGTGAGGAAAATGTGTTTTTTTGTAGCCAAATTTTGAGGTTTGCAAAGGAATCTGGGTAACAGAACCTGGTCAGAGCCCCACAGGTCACACCATCTTGGATTCCCCTAGGTCTCTAGTTTTCAAACATGCACAGGTTTGGTAGGTTTCCCTAGGTGCCGGCTGAGCTAGAGGCCAAAATCTACAGGTGGGCACTTTGCAAAAAACACCTGTTTTCTGTCAAAAAATGGGATGTGTCCATGTTGTGTTTTGGGGCATTTCCTGTCGTGGGCGCTAGGCCTACCACTCGAGTGAAGTATAATTTTTATCGGGAGACTTGGGGGAACGCTGGGTGAAAGGAAATTTGTGGCCCCTCCCAGATTCCAGAACTTTCTGTCACCGAAATGTGAGGAAAATGTGTTTTTGTAGCCAAATTTTGAGGTTTGCAAAGGATTCTGGGTAACAGAACCTGGTCAGAGCCACACAAGTCACCCCATTTTGTATTCCCCTAGGTCTCTAGTTTTAAAAAATGCACAGGTTTGGTAGGTTTCCCTCGGTGCCAGCTGAGCTAGAGGCCAAAATCTACACGTAGGCACTTTGCAAAAAACACCTCTGTTTTCTGTCAAAAAATGGGATGTGTCCATGTTGTGTTTTGGGGCATTTCCTGTCGTGGGCGCTAGGCCTACCCACACAAGTGAGGTATTATTTTTATCGGGAGATGTGGGGGAACGCTGGGTGGAAGGAAATTTGTGACTCCTCTCAGATTCCAGAACTTTCTGTCACTGAAATGTGAGGAAAATTTGTTTTTTTGTAGCCAAATTTTGAGGTTTGCAAAGGAATCTGGGTAACAGAACCTGGTCAGAGCCTCACAAGTCACCCCATCTTGGATTCCCCTAGGTCTCTAGTTTTCAGAAATGCACAGATTTGGTAGGTTTCTCTAAGTGCCGGCTGAGCTAGAGGCCAAAATATACAGGTAGGCACTTTGCAAAAAACACCTCTGTTTTCATTCAAAAAATGGGATGTGTCCACGTTGTGTTTTGGGGCATTTCCTGTCTCGCAGGTGCTAGGCCTACCCACACAAGTGAGGTATCATTTTTATTGGGAGACTTGGGGGAACGCTGGGTGGAAGGGAAGTTGTGTCTCCGCTCAGATTCCAGAAATTTCTGTCACCGAAATATGAGGAAAATGTGTTTTTTTGCCAAATTTTGAGGTTTGCAAAGGATTCTGGGTAACAGAACCAGGTCAGAGCCTCACAAGTCACCCCATCTTGGATTCCCCTAAGTCTATAGATTAAAAAAATGCACAGGTTTGGTAGGTTTCCTTAGGTGGCGGCTGAGCTAGAGGCCAAAATTTACAGGTAGGCACTTTGCAAAAAACACCCTTGTTTTCTATCAAAAAATGGGATGTGTCCACGTTGTGTTTTGGGGCATTTCCTGTCACGGGCACTAGGCCTACCCACACAAGTGAGGTATCATTTTTATCGGAAGACTTGGGGGAACGATGGGTGGAAGGGAATTTGTGTCTCCGCTCAGATTCCAGAACTTTCTGTCACTGAAATGTGAGGAAAAGGTGTTTTTTTGTAGCCAAATTTTGAGGTTTGCAAAGGAATCTGGGTAACAGAACCTGGTCAGAGCCTCACAAGTCACCCCATCTTGGATTCCCCTAGGTCTCTATTTTTCAGAAATGCACAGGTTTGGTAGGTTTCTCTAAGTGCCGGCTGAGCTAGAGGCCAAAATCTACAGGTAGGCACTTTGCAAAAAACACCTCTGTTTTCTGTCAAAAAATGGGATGTGTCCACGTTGTGTTTCGGGGCATTTCCTTTTGCGGGCGCTAGGCCTACCCACACAAGTGAGGTTTCATTTTTATCGGGAGATGTGGGGGAACACTGGGTGGAAGGAAATTTGTGACTCCTCTCAGATTCCAGAACTTTCTGTCACTGAAATGTGTGGAAAATGTGTTTTTTTGTAGCCAAAATTTGAGGTTTGCAAAGGAATCTGGGTAACAGAACCTGGTCAGAGCCTCACAAGTCACCCAATCTTGGATTCCCCTAGGTCTCTATTTTTCAGAAATGCACAGGTTTGGTAGGTTTCTCTAAGTGCCGGCTGAGCTAGAGGCCAAAATCTACAGGTAGGCACTTTGCAAAAAACACCTCTGTTTTCTGTCAAAAAATGGGATATGTCCACGTTGTGTTTTGGGGCATTTCCTGTCTCGCAGGTGGTAGGCCTACCCACACAAGTGAGGTATCATTTTTATTGGGAGACTTGGGGGAACGCTGGGTGGAAGGGAAGTTGTGTCTCCGCTCAGATTCCAGAAATTTCTGTCACCGAAATATGAGGAAAATTTGTTTTTTTGCCAAATTTTGAGGTTTGCAAAGGATTCTGGGTAACAGAACCAGGTCAGAGCCTCACAAATCACCCCATCTTGGATTCCCCTAGGTCTATAGATTTAAAAAATGCACAGGTTTGGTTGGTTTCCTTAGGTGGCGGCTGAGCTAGAGGCCAAAATCTACAGGTAGGCACTTTGCAAAAAACACCCTTGTTTTCTGTCAAAAAATGGGATGTGTCCACGTTGTGTTTTGGGGCATTTCCTGTCACGGGCACTAGGCCTACCCACACAAGTGAGGTATCATTTTTATCGTAAGACTTGGGGGAACGCTGGGTGGAAGGGAATTTGTGGCTCCTCTCAGATTCCAGAACTTTCTGTCACCGAAATGTGAGGAAAATTAGATTTTTTAGTCAAATTTTGAGGTTTGCAAAGGATTCTGGGTTACAGAACCAGGTCAGAGCCACACAAGTCACCCCATCTTGGATTCCCCTAGGTCTCTAGTTTAAAAAAATGCACAGGTTTGGTAGATTTCCCTAGGTGCCAGCTGAGCTAGAGGCCAAAATCTACAGGTAGGCACTTTGCAAAAAACACCTCTGTTTTCTGTCAAAAAATGGGATGTGTCCACGTTGTGTTTTGGGGCATTTCCTGTCGTGGGCGCTAGGCCTACCCACACAAGTGTGGTATTATTTTTATCGGGAGAAGTGGGGGAACACTGGGTGGAAGGAAATTTGTGACTCCTCTCAGATTCCAGAACTTTCTGTCACTGAAATGTGAGGAAAATGTGTTTTTTTGTAGCCAAATTTTGAGGTTTGCAAAGGAATCTGGGTAACAGAACCTGGTCAGAGCCTCACAAGTCACCCCATCTTGGATTCCCCTAGGTCTCTATTTTTCAGAAATGCACAGGTTTGGTAGGTTTCTCTAAGTGCCGGCTGAGCTAGAGGCCAAAATCTACAGGTAGGCACTTTGCAAAAAACACCTCTGTTTTCTGTCAAAAAATGGGATGTGTCCACGTTGTGTTTCGGGGCATTTCCTTTTGCGGGCGCTAGGCCTACCCACACAAGTGAGGTATCATTTTTATTGGGAGATTTGGGGGAACGCTGGGTGGAAGGAAATTTGAGGCTCCTCTCCGATTCCAGAACTTTCTGTCACCGAAATGTGAGGAAAATTTGATTTTTTTAGTCACATTTTGAGGTTTGCAAAGGATTCTGGGTAACAGAACCTGGTCAGAGCAAAACAAGTCACCCCATCTTGGAATTCCCCTAGGTCTCTAGTTTAAAAAAATGCACAGGTTTGGTAGGTTTCCCTAGGTGCCAGCTGAGCTAGAGGCCAAAATCTACAGGTAGGCACTTTGCAAAAAAAACCTCTGTTTTCTGTCAAAAAATGGGATGGGTCCATGTTGTGTTTTGGGGCATTTCCTGTCGTGGGCGCTAGGCCTACCCACACAAGTGAGGTATTATTTTTATCGGGAGACTTGGGGGAACGCTGGGTGGAAGGAAATTTGTGACTCCTCTCAGATTCCAGAACTTTCTATCACTGAAATGTGAGGAAAATTTGTTTTTTTGTAGCCAAATTTTGAGGTTTGCAAAGGAATCTGGGTAACAGAACCTGGTCAGAGCCCCACAGGTCACACCATCTTGGATTCCCCTAGGTCTCTAGTTTTCACAAATGCACAGGTTTGGTGGGTTTCCTTAGGTGCCGGCTGAGCTAGAGGCCAAAATCTAAAGGTGGGCACTTTGCAAAAAAACCTGTTTTCTGTCAAAAAATGGGATGTGTCCATGTTGTGTTTTTGGGCATTTCCTGTCGTGGGCGCTAGGCCTACCCACACAAGTGAAGTATAATTTTTATCGGGAGACTTGGGGGAACGCAGGGTGGAAGGAAATTTGTGGCCCCTCCCAGATTCCAGAACTTTCTGTCTCCGAAATGTGAGGAAAATTTGTTTTTTTAGCCAAATTTTGAGGTTTGCAAAGGATTCTGGTTAACAGAACCTGGTCAGAGCCACACAAGTGACCCCATTTTGTATTCCCCTAGGTCTCTAGTTTTAAAAAATGCACAGGTTTGGTAGGTTTCCCTAGATGCCGGCTGAGCTAGAGGCCAAAACCTACAGGTAGGCACTTTGCAAAAAACACCTCTGTTTTCTGTCAAAAAATGGGATGTGTCCACGTTGTGTTTCGAGATATTTCCTTTTGCGGGCGCTAGGACTACCCACACAAGTGAGGTATCATTTTTATTGGGAGACTTGGGGGAACGCTGGGTGGAAGGAAGTTTGTGGCTCCTCTCAGATTCCAGAACTTTCTAGCACCGAAATGTGAGGAAAATTTGATTTTTTAGTCAAATTTTGAGGTTTGCAAAGGATTCTGGGTAACAGAACCTGGTCAGAGCCACACAAGTCACCCCATCTTGGATTCCCCTAGGTCTCTAGTTTGAAAAAACGCACAGGTTTGGTAGGTTTCCCTCGGTGCCAGCTGAGCTAGAGGCCAAAATCTACAGGTAGGCACTTTGCAAAAAACACCTCTGTTTTCTGTCAAAAAATGGGATGTGTCCATGTTGTGTTTTGGGGCATTTCCAGTTGTGGGCGCTAGGCCTACCCACACAAGTGAGGTATTATTTTTATCGGGTGTTGTGGGGGAACGCTGGGTGGAAGGAAATTTGTGACTCCTCTCAGATTCCAGAACTTTCTGTCACTGAAATGTGAGGAAAATGTGTTTTTTTGTAGCCAAATTTTGAGGTTTGCAAAGGAATCTGGGTAACAGAACCTGGTCAGAGCCTCACAAGTCACCCCATCTTGGATTCCCCTAGGTCTCTAGTTTTCAGAAATGCACAGGTTTGGTAGGTTTCTCTAAGTGCCGGCTGAGCTAGAGGCCAAAATCTACAGGTAGGCACTTTGCAAAAAACACCTCTGTTTTCTGTCAAAAAATGGGATGTGTCCACGTTGTCTTTTGGGGCATTTCCTGTCACGGGCACTAGGCCTACCCACAAAAGTGAGGTACTCATTTTTATCGGGAGACTTGGGGGAACGCTGGGTGGAAGGAAATTTGTGTCTCAGCTCAGATTCCAGAACTTTCTGACACCGAAATGTGAGGAAAATGTGTTTTTTTTGCCAAATTTTGAGGTTTGCAAAGGATTCTGGGTAACAGAACCTGGTCAGAGCCCCACAGGTCACACCATCTAGGATTCCCCTAGGTATCTAGTTTTAAAAAATGCACAGGTTTGGTAGGTTTCCCTAGGTGCTGGCTGAGCTATAGGCCAAAATCTACAGGTGGGCACTTTGCAAAAAACACCTCTGTTTTCTGTCACAAAATGGAATGTGTCCATGTTGTATTTTTGGGCATTTCCTGTCGTGGGCGCTAGGCCTACCCACACAAGTGAGGTATAATTTTTATCGGGAGACTTGGGGGAACGCTGGGTGGAAGGAAATTTGTGGCTCCTCCCAGATTCCAGAACTTTCTGTCTCCGAAATGTGAGGAAAATGTGTTTTTTTAGCCGAATTTTGAGGTTTCCAAAGGATTCTGGGTAACAGAACCTGGTCAGAGCCACACAAGTCACCCCATTTTGTAAACCCCTAGGTCTCTAGTTTAAAAAAAGGAACAGGTTTGGTAGGTTTCCCTAGATGCCGGCTGAGCTAGAGGCTAAAACCTACAGGTAGGCACTTTGCAAAAAACACCTCTGTTTTCTGTCAAAAAATGGGATGTGTCCACGTTGTGTTTCGGGGCATTTCCTTTTGCGGGCGCTAGGCCTACCCACACAAGTGAGGTATCATTTTTATTGGGAGATTTGGGGGAACGCTGGGTGGAAGGAAATTTGTGGCTCCTCTCAGATTCCAGAACTTTCTGTCACCGAAATGTGAGGAAAATTTGATTTTTTAGTCAAATTGTGAGGTTTGCAAAGGATTCTGGGTAACAGAACCTGGTCAGAGCAACACAAGTCACCCCATCTTGGATTCCCCTAGGTCTCTAGTTTAAAAAAATGCACACGTTTGGGAGGTTTCCCTCGGTGCCAGCTGAGCTAGAGGCCAAAATCTACAGGTAGGCACTTTGCAAAAAACACCTCTGTTTTCTGTAAAAAAATGGGATGTGTCCATGTTGTGTTTTGGGGCATTTCCTGACGTGGGCGCTAGGCCTACCCTCACAAGTGAGGTATTATTTTTATAGGGAGACTTGGGGGAACGCTGGGTGGAAGGAAATTTGTGACTCCTCTCAGATTACAGAACTTCCTGTCACTGAAATGTGAGGAAAATGTGTTTTTTTGTAGCCAAATTTTGAGGTTTGCAAAGGAATCTGGGTAACAGAACCTGGTCAGAGCCCCACAGGTCACACCATCTTGGATTCCCCTAGGTCTCTAGTTTTCAAACATGCACAGGTTTGGTAGGTTTCCCTAGGTGCCGGCTGAGCTAGAGGCCAAAATCTACAGGTGGGCACTTTGCAAAAAACACCTGTTTTCTGTCAAAAAATGGGATGTGTCCATGTTGTGTTTTGGGGCATTTCCTGTCGTGGGCGCTAGGCCTACCACTCGAGTGAAGTATAATTTTTATCGGGAGACTTGGGGGAACGCTGGGTGAAAGGAAATTTGTGGCCCCTCCCAGATTCCAGAACTTTCTGTCTCCGAAATGTGAGGAAAATGTGTTTTTGTAGCCAAATTTTGAGGTTTGCAAAGGATTCTGGGTAACAGAACCTGGTCAGAGCCACACAAGTCACCCCATTTTGTATTCCCCTAGGTCTCTAGTTTTAAAAAATGCACAGGTTTGGTAGGTTTCCCTCGGTGCCAGCTGAGCTAGAGGCCAAAATCTACACGTAGGCACTTTGCAAAAAACACCTCTGTTTTCTGTCAAAAAATGGGATGTGTCCATGTTGTGTTTTGGGGCATTTCCTGTCGTGGGCGCTAGGCCTACCCACACAAGTGAGGTATTATTTTTATCGGGAGATGTGGGGGAACGCTGGGTGGAAGGAAATTTGTGACTCCTCTCAGATTCCAGAACTTTCTGTCACTGAAATGTGAGGAAAATTTGTTTTTTTGTAGCCAAATTTTGAGGTTTGCAAAGGAATCTGGGTAACAGAACCTGGTCAGAGCCTCACAAGTCACCCCATCTTGGATTCCCCTAGGTCTCTAGTTTTCAGAAATGCACAGATTTGGTAGGTTTCTCTAAATGCCGGCTGAGCTAGAGGCCAAAATATACAGGTAGGCACTTTGCAAAAAACACCTCTGTTTTCATTCAAAAAATGGGATGTGTCCACGTTGTGTTTTGGGGCATTTCCTGTCTCGCAGGTGCTAGGCCTACCCACACAAGTGAGGTATCATTTTTATTGGGAGACTTGGGGGAACGCTGGGTGGAAGGGAAGTTGTGTCTCCGCTCAGATTCCAGAAATTTCTGTCACCGAAATATGAGGAAAATGTGTTTTTTTGCCAAATTTTGAGGTTTGCAAAGGATTCTGGGTAACAGAACCAGGTCAGAGCCTAACAAGTCACCCCATCTTGGATTCCCCTAAGTCTATAGATTAAAAAAATGCACAGGTTTGGTAGGTTTCCTTAGGTGGCGGCTGAGCTAGAGGCCAAAATTTACAGGTAGGCACTTTGCAAAAAACACCCTTGTTTTCTATCAAAAAATGGGATGTGTCCACGTTGTGTTTTGGGGCATTTCCTGTCACGGGCACTAGGCCTACCCACACAAGTGAGGTATCATTTTTATCGGAAGACTTGGGGGAACGATGGGTGGAAGGGAATTTGTGTCTCCGCTCAGATTCCAGAACTTTCTGTCACTGAAATGTGAGGAAAAGGTGTTTTTTTGTAGCCAAATTTTGAGGTTTGCAAAGGAATCTGGGTAACAGAACCTGGTCAGAGCCTCACAAGTCACCCCATCTTGGATTCCCCTAGGTCTCTATTTTTCAGAAATGCACAGGTTTGGTAGGTTTCTCTAAGTGCCGGCTGAGCTAGAGGCCAAAATCTACAGGTAGGCACTTTGCAAAAAACACCTCTGTTTTCTGTCAAAAAATGGGATGTGTCCACGTTGTGTTTCGGGGCATTTCCTTTTGCGGGCGCTAGGCCTACCCACACAAGTGAGGTTTCATTTTTATCGGGAGATGTGGGGGAACACTGGGTTGAAGGAAATTTGTGACTCCTCTCAGATTCCAGAACTTTCTGTCACTGAAATGTGTGGAAAATGTGTTTTTTTGTAGCCAAAATTTGAGGTTTGCAAAGGAATCTGGGTAACAGAACCTGGTCAGAGCCTCACAAGTCACCCAATCTTGGATTCCCCTAGGTCTCTATTTTTCAGAAATGCACAGGTTTGGTAGGTTTCTCTAAGTGCCGGCTGAGCTAGAGGCCAAAATCTACAGGTAGGCACTTTGCAAAAAACACCTCTGTTTTCTGTCAAAAAATGGGATATGTCCACGTTGTGTTTTGGGGCATTTCCTGTCTCGCAGGTGGTAGGCCTACCCACACAAGTGAGGTATCATTTTTATTGGGAGACTTGGGGGAACGCTGGGTGGAAGGGAAGTTGTGTCTCCGCTCAGATTCCAGAAATTTCTGTCACCGAAATATGAGGAAAATTTGTTTTTTTGCCAAATTTTGAGGTTTGCAAAGGATTCTGGGTAACAGAACCAGGTCAGAGCCTCACAAATCACCCCATCTTGGATTCCCCTAGGTCTATAGATTTAAAAAATGCACAGGTTTGGTTGGTTTCCTTAGGTGGCGGCTGAGCTAGAGGCCAAAATCTACAGGTAGGCACTTTGCAAAAAACACCCTTGTTTTCTGTCAAAAAATGGGATGTGTCCACGTTGTGTTTTGGGGCATTTCCTGTCACGGGCACTAGGCCTACCCACACAAGTGAGGTATCATTTTTATCGTAAGACTTGGGGGAACGCTGGGTGGAAGGGAATTTGTGGCTCCTCTCAGATTCCAGAACTTTCTGTCACCGAAATGTGAGGAAAATTAGATTTTTTAGTCAAATTTTGAGGTTTGCAAAGGATTCTGGGTTACAGAACCAGGTCAGAGCCACACAAGTCACCCCATCTTGGATTCCCCTAGGTCTCTAGTTTAAAAAAATGCACAGGTTTGGTAGATTTCCCTAGGTGCCAGCTGAGCTAGAGGCCAAAATCTACAGGTAGGCACTTTGCAAAAAACACCTCTGTTTTCTGTCAAAAAATGGGATGTGTCCACGTTGTGTTTTGGGGCATTTCCTGTCGTGGGCGCTAGGCCTACCCACACAAGTGTGGTATTATTTTTATCGGGAGAAGTGGGGGAACACTGGGTGGAAGGAAATTTGTGACTCCTCTCAGATTCCAGAACTTTCTGTCACTGAAATGTGAGGAAAATGTGTTTTTTTGTAGCCAAATTTTGAGGTTTGCAAAGGAATCTGGGTAACAGAACCTGGTCAGAGCCTCACAAGTCACCCCATCTTGGATTCCCCTAGGTCTCTATTTTTCAGAAATGCACAGGTTTGGTAGGTTTCTCTAAGTGCCGGCTGAGCTAGAGGCCAAAATCTACAGGTAGGCACTTTGCAAAAAACACCTCTGTTTTCTGTCAAAAAATGGGATGTGTCCACGTTGTGTTTCGGGGCATTTCCTTTTGCGGGCGCTAGGCCTACCCACACAAGTGAGGTATCATTTTTATTGGGAGATTTGGGGGAACGCTGGGTGGAAGGAAATTTGAGGCTCCTCTCCGATTCCAGAACTTTCTGTCACCGAAATGTGAGGAAAATTTGATTTTTTTAGTCACATTTTGAGGTTTGCAAAGGATTCTGGGTAACAGAACCTGGTCAGAGCAAAACAAGTCACCCCATCTTGGAATTCCCCTAGGTCTCTAGTTTAAAAAAATGCACAGGTTTGGTAGGTTTCCCTAGGTGCCAGCTGAGCTAGAGGCCAAAATCTACAGGTAGGCACTTTGCAAAAAACCCCTCTGTTTTCTGTCAAAAAATGGGATGGGTCCATGTTGTGTTTTGGGGCATTTCCTGTCGTGGGCGCTAGGCCTACCCACACAACTGAGGTATTATTTTTATCGGGAGACTTGGGGGAACGCTGGGTGGAAGGAAATTTGTGACTCCTCTCAGATTCCAGAACTTTCTATCACTGAAATGTGAGGAAAATTTGTTTTTTTGTAGCCAAATTTTGAGGTTTGCAAAGGAATCTGGGTAACAGAACCTGGTCAGAGCCCCACAGGTCACACCATCTTGGATTCCCCTAGGTCTCTAGTTTTCACAAATGCACAGGTTTGGTGGGTTTCCCTAGGTGCCGGCTGAGCTAGAGGCCAAAATCTAAAGGTGGGCACTTTGCAAAAAAACCTGTTTTCTGTCAAAAAATGGGATGTGTCCATGTTGTGTTTTTGGGCATTTCCTGTCGTGGGCGCTAGGCCTACCCACACAAGTGAAGTATAATTTTTATCGGGAGACTTGGGGGAACGCTGGGTGGAAGGAAATTTGTGGCCCCTCCCAGATTCCAGAACTTTCTGTCTCCGAAATGTGAGGAAAATTTGTTTTTTTAGCCAAATTTTGAGGTTTGCAAAGGATTCTGGGTAACAGAACCTGGTCAGAGCCACACAAGTCACCCCATTTTGTATTCCCCTAGGTCTCTAGTTTTAAAAAATGCACAGGTTTGGTAGGTTTCCCTCGGTGCCAGCTGAGCTAGAGGCCAAAATCTACACGTAGGCACTTTGCAAAAAACACCTCTGTTTTCTGTCAAAAAATGGGATGTGTCCATGTTGTGTTTTGGGGCATTTCCTGTCGTGGGCGCTAGGCCTACCCACACAAGTGAGGTATTATTTTTATCGGGAGATGTGGGGGAACGCTGGGTGGAAGGAAATTTGTGACTCCTCTCAGATTCCAGAACTTTCTGTCACTGAAATGTGAGGAAAATTTGTTTTTTTGTAGCCAAATTTTGAGGTTTGCAAAGGAATCTGGGTAACAGAACCTGGTCAGAGCCTCACAAGTCACCCCATCTTGGATTCCCCTAGGTCTCTAGTTTTCAGAAATGCACAGATTTGGTAGGTTTCTCTAAGTGCCGGCTGAGCTAGAGGCCAAAATCTACAGGTAGGCACTTTGCAAAAAACACCTCTGTTTTCTGTCAAAAAATGGGATGTGTCCACGTTGTGTTTCGGGGCATTTCCTTTTGCGGGCGCTAGGCCTACCCACACAAGTGAGGTTTCATTTTTATCGGGAGATGTGGGGGAACACTGGGTGGAAGGAAATTTGTGACTCCTCTCAGATTCCAGAACTTTCTGTCACTGAAATGTGTGGAAAATGTGTTTTTTTGTAGCCAAAATTTGAGGTTTGCAAAGGAATCTGGGTAACAGAACCTGGTCAGAGCCTCACAAGTCACCCAATCTTGGATTCCCCTAGGTCTCTATTTTTCAGAAATGCACAGGTTTGGTAGGTTTCTCTAAGTGCCGGCTGAGCTAGAGGCCAAAATCTACAGGTAGGCACTTTGCAAAAAACACCTCTGTTTTCTGTCAAAAAATGGGATATGTCCACGTTGTGTTTTGGGGCATTTCCTGTCTCGCAGGTGGTAGGCCTACCCACACAAGTGAGGTATCATTTTTATTGGGAGACTTGGGGGAACGCTGGGTGGAAGGGAAGTTGTGTCTCCGCTCAGATTCCAGAAATTTCTGTCACCGAAATATGAGGAAAATTTGTTTTTTTGCCAAATTTTGAGGTTTGCAAAGGATTCTGGGTAACAGAACCAGGTCAGAGCCTCACAAATCACCCCATCTTGGATTCCCCTAGGTCTATAGATTTAAAAAATGCACAGGTTTGGTTGGTTTCCTTAGGTGGCGGCTGAGCTAGAGGCCAAAATCTACAGGTAGGCACTTTGCAAAAAACACCCTTGTTTTCTGTCAAAAAATGGGATGTGTCCACGTTGTGTTTTGGGGCATTTCCTGTCACGGGCACTAGGCCTACCCACACAAGTGAGGTATCATTTTTATCGTAAGACTTGGGGGAACGCTGGGTGGAAGGGAATTTGTGGCTCCTCTCAGATTCCAGAACTTTCTGTCACCGAAATGTGAGGAAAATTAGATTTTTTAGTCAAATTTTGAGGTTTGCAAAGGATTCTGGGTTACAGAACTAGGTCAGAGCCACACAAGTCACCCCATCTTGGATTCCCCTAGGTCTCTAGTTTAAAAAAATGCACAGGTTTGGTAGATTTCCCTAGGTGCCAGCTGAGCTAGAGGCCAAAATCTACAGGTAGGCACTTTGCAAAAAACACCTCTGTTTTCTGTCAAAAAATGGGATGTGTCCACGTTGTGTTTTGGGGCATTTCCTGTCGTGGGCGCTAGGCCTACCCACACAAGTGTGGTATTATTTTTATCGGGAGAAGTGGGGGAACACTGGGTGGAAGGAAATTTGTGACTCCTCTCAGATTCCAGAACTTTCTGTCACTGAAATGTGAGGAAAATGTGTTTTTTTGTAGCCAAATTTTGAGGTTTGCAAAGGAATCTGGGTAACAGAACCTGGTCAGAGCCTCACAAGTCACCCCATCTTGGATTCCCCTAGGTCTCTATTTTTCAGAAATGCACAGGTTTGGTAGGTTTCTCTAAGTGCCGGCTGAGCTAGAGGCCAAAATCTACAGGTAGGCACTTTGCAAAAAACACCTCTGTTTTCTGTCAAAAAATGGGATGTGTCCACGTTGTGTTTCGGGGCATTTCCTTTTGCGGGCGCTAGGCCTACCCACACAAGTGAGGTATCATTTTTATTGGGAGATTTGGGGGAACGCTGGGTGGAAGGAAATTTGAGGCTCCTCTCCGATTCCAGAACTTTCTGTCACCGAAATGTGAGGAAAATTTGATTTTTTTAGTCACATTTTGAGGTTTGCAAAGGATTCTGGGTAACAGAACCTGGTCAGAGCAAAACAAGTCACCCCATCTTGGAATTCCCCTAGGTCTCTAGTTTAAAAAAATGCACAGGTTTGGTAGGTTTCCCTAGGTGCCAGCTGAGCTAGAGGCCAAAATCTACAGGTAGGCACTTTGCAAAAAAAACCTCTGTTTTCTGTCAAAAAATGGGATGGGTCCATGTTGTGTTTTGGGGCATTTCCTGTCGTGGGCGCTAGGCCTACCCACACAAGTGAGGTATTATTTTTATCGGGAGACTTGGGGGAACGCTGGGTGGAAGGAAATTTGTGACTCCTCTCAGATTCCAGAACTTTCTATCACTGAAATGTGAGGAAAATTTGTTTTTTTGTAGCCAAATTTTGAGGTTTGCAAAGGAATCTGGGTAACAGAACCTGGTCAGAGCCCCACAGGTCACACCATCTTGGATTCCCCTAGGTCTCTAGTTTTCACAAATGCACAGGTTTGGTGGGTTTCCTTAGGTGCCGGCTGAGCTAGAGGCCAAAATCTAAAGGTGGGCACTTTGCAAAAAAACCTGTTTTCTGTCAAAAAATGGGATGTGTCCATGTTGTGTTTTTGGGCATTTCCTGTCGTGGGCGCTAGGCCTACCCACACAAGTGAAGTATAATTTTTATCGGGAGACTTGGGGGAACGCAGGGTGGAAGGAAATTTGTGGCCCCTCCCAGATTCCAGAACTTTCTGTCTCCGAAATGTGAGGAAAATTTGTTTTTTTAGCCAAATTTTGAGGTTTGCAAAGGATTCTGGTTAACAGAACCTGGTCAGAGCCGCACAAGTGACCCCATTTTGTATTCCCCTAGGTCTCTAGTTTTAAAAAATGCACAGGTTTGGTAGGTTTCCCTAGATGCCGGCTGAGCTAGAGGCCAAAACCTACAGGTAGGCACTTTGCAAAAAACACCTCTGTTTTCTGTCAAAAAATGGGATGTGTCCACGTTGTGTTTCGAGATATTTCCTTTTGCGGGCGCTAGGACTACCCACACAAGTGAGGTATCATTTTTATTGGGAGACTTGGGGGAACGCTGGGTGGAAGGAAGTTTGTGGCTCCTCTCAGATTCCAGAACTTTCTAGCACCGAAATGTGAGGAAAATTTGATTTTTTAGTCAAATTTTGAGGTTTGCAAAGGATTCTGGGTAACAGAACCTGGTCAGAGCCACACAAGTCACCCCATCTTGGATTCCCCTAGGTCTCTAGTTTGAAAAAACGCACAGGTTTGGTAGGTTTCCCTCGGTGCCAGCTGAGCTAGAGGCCAAAATCTACAGGTAGGCACTTTGCAAAAAACACCTCTGTTTTCTGTCAAAAAATGGGATGTGTCCATGTTGTGTTTTGGGGCATTTCCAGTTGTGGGCGCTAGGCCTACCCACACAAGTGAGGTATTATTTTTATCGGGTGTTGTGGGGGAACGCTGGGTGGAAGGAAATTTGTGACTCCTCTCAGATTCCAGAACTTTCTGTCACTGAAATGTGAGGAAAATGTGTTTTTTTGTAGCCAAATTTTGAGGTTTGCAAAGGAATCTGGGTAACAGAACCTGGTCAGAGCCTCACAAGTCACCCCATCTTGGATTCCCCTAGGTCTCTAGTTTTCAGAAATGCACAGGTTTGGTAGGTTTCTCTAAGTGCCGGCTGAGCTAGAGGCCAAAATCTACAGGTAGGCACTTTGCAAAAAACACCTCTGTTTTCTGTCAAAAAATGGGATGTGTCCACGTTGTCTTTTGGGGCATTTCCTGTCACGGGCACTAGGCCTACCCACAAAAGTGAGGTACTCATTTTTATCGGGAGACTTGGGGGAACGCTGGGTGGAAGGAAATTTGTGTCTCAGCTCAGATTCCAGAACTTTCTGACACCGAAATGTGAGGAAAATGTGTTTTTTTTGCCAAATTTTGAGGTTTGCAAAGGATTCTGGGTAACAGAACCTGGTCAGAGCCCCACAGGTCACACCATCTAGGATTCCCCTAGGTATCTAGTTTTAAAAAATGCACAGGTTTGGTAGGTTTCCCTAGGTGCTGGCTGAGCTATAGGCCAAAATCTACAGGTGGGCACTTTGCAAAAAACACCTCTGTTTTCTGTCACAAAATGGAATGTGTCCATGTTGTATTTTTGGGCATTTCCTGTCGTGGGCGCTAGGCCTACCCACACAAGTGAGGTATAATTTTTATCGGGAGACTTGGGGGAACGCTGGGTGGAAGGAAATTTGTGGCTCCTCCCAGATTCCAGAACTTTCTGTCTCCGAAATGTGAGGAAAATGTGTTTTTTTAGCCGAATTTTGAGGTTTCCAAAGGATTCTGGGTAACAGAACCTGGTCAGAGCCACACAAGTCACCCCATTTTGTAAACCCCTAGGTCTCTAGTTTAAAAAAAGGAACAGGTTTGGTAGGTTTCCCTAGATGCCGGCTGAGCTAGAGGCCAAAACCTACAGGTAGGCACTTTGCAAAAAACACCTCTGTTTTCTGTCAAAAAATGGGATGTGTCCACGTTGTGTTTCGGGGCATTTCCTTTTGCGGGCGCTAGGCCTACCCACACAAGTGAGGTATCATTTTTATTGGGAGATTTGGGGGAACGCTGGGTGGAAGGAAATTTGTGGCTCCTCTCAGATTCCAGAACTTTCTGTCACCGAAATGTGAGGAAAATTTGATTTTTTAGTCAAATTGTGAGGTTTGCAAAGGATTCTGGGTAACAGAACCTGGTCAGAGCAACACAAGTCACCCCATCTTGGATTCCCCTAGGTCTCTAGTTTAAAAAAATGCACACGTTTGGGAGGTTTCCCTCGGTGCCAGCTGAGCTAGAGGCCAAAATCTACAGGTAGGCACTTTGCAAAAAACACCTCTGTTTTCTGTAAAAAAATGGGATGTGTCCATGTTGTGTTTTGGGGCATTTCCTGACGTGGGCGCTAGGCCTACCCTCACAAGTGAGGTATTATTTTTATAGGGAGACTTGGGGGAACGCTGGGTGGAAGGAAATTTGTGACTCCTCTCAGATTACAGAACTTCCTGTCACTGAAATGTGAGGAAAATGTGTTTTTTTGTAGCCAAATTTTGAGGTTTGCAAAGGAATCTGGGTAACAGAACCTGGTCAGAGCCCCACAGGTCACACCATCTTGGATTCCCCTAGGTCTCTAGTTTTCAAACATGCACAGGTTTGGTAGGTTTCCCTAGGTGCCGGCTGAGCTAGAGGCCAAAATCTACAGGTGGGCACTTTGCAAAAAACACCTGTTTTCTGTCAAAAAATGGGATGTGTCCATGTTGTGTTTTGGGGCATTTCCTGTCGTGGGCGCTAGGCCTACCACTCGAGTGAAGTATAATTTTTATCGGGAGACTTGGGGGAACGCTGGGTGAAAGGAAATTTGTGGCCCCTCCCAGATTCCAGAACTTTCTGTCTCCGAAATGTGAGGAAAATGTGTTTTTGTAGCCAAATTTTGAGGTTTGCAAAGGATTCTGGGTAACAGAACCTGGTCAGAGCCACACAAGTCACCCCATTTTGTATTCCCCTAGGTCTCTAGTTTTAAAAAATGCACAGGTTTGGTAGGTTTCCCTCGGTGCCAGCTGAGCTAGAGGCCAAAATCTACACGTAGGCACTTTGCAAAAAACACCTCTGTTTTCTGTCAAAAAATGGGATGTGTCCATGTTGTGTTTTGGGGCATTTCCTGTCGTGGGCGCTAGGCCTACCCACACAAGTGAGGTATTATTTTTATCGGGAGATGTGGGGGAACGCTGGGTGGAAGGAAATTTGTGACTCCTCTCAGATTCCAGAACTTTCTGTCACTGAAATGTGAGGAAAATTTGTTTTTTTGTAGCCAAATTTTGAGGTTTGCAAAGGAATCTGGGTAACAGAACCTGGTCAGAGCCTCACAAGTCACCCCATCTTGGATTCCCCTAGGTCTCTAGTTTTCAGAAATGCACAGATTTGGTAGGTTTCTCTAAGTGCCGGCTGAGCTAGAGGCCAAAATATACAGGTAGGCACTTTGCAAAAAACACCTCTGTTTTCATTCAAAAAATGGGATGTGTCCACGTTGTGTTTTGGGGCATTTCCTGTCTCGCAGGTGCTAGGCCTACCCACACAAGTGAGGTATCATTTTTATTGGGAGACTTGGGGGAACGCTGGGTGGAAGGGAAGTTGTGTCTCCGCTCAGATTCCAGAAATTTCTGTCACCGAAATATGAGGAAAATGTGTTTTTTTGCCAAATTTTGAGGTTTGCAAAGGATTCTGGGTAACAGAACCAGGTCAGAGCCTCACAAGTCACCCCATCTTGGATTCCCCTAAGTCTATAGATTAAAAAAATGCACAGGTTTGGTAGGTTTCCTTAGGTGGCGGCTGAGCTAGAGGCCAAAATTTACAGGTAGGCACTTTGCAAAAAACACCCTTGTTTTCTATCAAAAAATGGGATGTGTCCACGTTGTGTTTTGGGGCATTTCCTGTCACGGGCACTAGGCCTACCCACACAAGTGAGGTATCATTTTTATCGGAAGACTTGGGGGAACGATGGGTGGAAGGGAATTTGTGTCTCCGCTCAGATTCCAGAACTTTCTGTCACTGAAATGTGAGGAAAAGGTGTTTTTTTGTAGCCAAATTTTGAGGTTTGCAAAGGAATCTGGGTAACAGAACCTGGTCAGAGCCTCACAAGTCACCCCATCTTGGATTCCCCTAGGTCTCTATTTTTCAGAAATGCACAGGTTTGGTAGGTTTCTCTAAGTGCCGGCTGAGCTAGAGGCCAAAATCTACAGGTAGGCACTTTGCAAAAAACACCTCTGTTTTCTGTCAAAAAATGGGATGTGTCCACGTTGTGTTTCGGGGCATTTCCTTTTGCGGGCGCTAGGCCTACCCACACAAGTGAGGTTTCATTTTTATCGGGAGATGTGGGGGAACACTGGGTGGAAGGAAATTTGTGACTCCTCTCAGATTCCAGAACTTTCTGTCACTGAAATGTGTGGAAAATGTGTTTTTTTGTAGCCAAAATTTGAGGTTTGCAAAGGAATCTGGGTAACAGAACCTGGTCAGAGCCTCACAAGTCACCCAATCTTGGATTCCCCTAGGTCTCTATTTTTCAGAAATGCACAGGTTTGGTAGGTTTCTCTAAGTGCCGGCTGAGCTAGAGGCCAAAATCTACAGGTAGGCACTTTGCAAAAAACACCTCTGTTTTCTGTCAAAAAATGGGATATGTCCACGTTGTGTTTTGGGGCATTTCCTGTCTCGCAGGTGGTAGGCCTACCCACACAAGTGAGGTATCATTTTTATTGGGAGACTTGGGGGAACGCTGGGTGGAAGGGAAGTTGTGTCTCCGCTCAGATTCCAGAAATTTCTGTCACCGAAATATGAGGAAAATTTGTTTTTTTGCCAAATTTTGAGGTTTGCAAAGGATTCTGGGTAACAGAACCAGGTCAGAGCCTCACAAATCACCCCATCTTGGATTCCCCTAGGTCTATAGATTTAAAAAATGCACAGGTTTGGTTGGTTTCCTTAGGTGGCGGCTGAGCTAGAGGCCAAAATCTACAGGTAGGCACTTTGCAAAAAACACCCTTGTTTTCTGTCAAAAAATGGGATGTGTCCACGTTGTGTTTTGGGGCATTTCCTGTCACGGGCACTAGGCCTACCCACACAAGTGAGGTATCATTTTTATCGTAAGACTTGGGGGAACGCTGGGTGGAAGGGAATTTGTGGCTCCTCTCAGATTCCAGAACTTTCTGTCACCGAAATGTGAGGAAAATTAGATTTTTTAGTCAAATTTTGAGGTTTGCAAAGGATTCTGGGTTACAGAACCAGGTCAGAGCCACACAAGTCACCCCATCTTGGATTCCCCTAGGTCTCTAGTTTAAAAAAATGCACAGGTTTGGTAGATTTCCCTAGGTGCCAGCTGAGCTAGAGGCCAAAATCTACAGGTAGGCACTTTGCAAAAAACACCTCTGTTTTCTGTCAAAAAATGGGATGTGTCCACGTTGTGTTTTGGGGCATTTCCTGTCGTGGGCGCTAGGCCTACCCACACAAGTGTGGTATTATTTTTATCGGGAGAAGTGGGGGAACACTGGGTGGAAGGAAATTTGTGACTCCTCTCAGATTCCAGAACTTTCTGTCACTGAAATGTGAGGAAAATGTGTTTTTTTGTAGCCAAATTTTGAGGTTTGCAAAGGAATCTGGGTAACAGAACCTGGTCAGAGCCTCACAAGTCACCCCATCTTGGATTCCCCTAGGTCTCTATTTTTCAGAAATGCACAGGTTTGGTAGGTTTCTCTAAGTGCCGGCTGAGCTAGAGGCCAAAATCTACAGGTAGGCACTTTGCAAAAAACACCTCTGTTTTCTGTCAAAAAATGGGATGTGTCCACGTTGTGTTTCGGGGCATTTCCTTTTGCGGGCGCTAGGCCTACCCACACAAGTGAGGTATCATTTTTATTGGGAGATTTGGGGGAACGCTGGGTGGAAGGAAATTTGAGGCTCCTCTCCGATTCCAGAACTTTCTGTCACCGAAATGTGAGGAAAATTTGATTTTTTTAGTCACATTTTGAGGTTTGCAAAGGATTCTGGGTAACAGAACCTGGTCAGAGCAAAACAAGTCACCCCATCTTGGAATTCCCCTAGGTCTCTAGTTTAAAAAAATGCACAGGTTTGGTAGGTTTCCCTAGGTGCCAGCTGAGCTAGAGGCCAAAATCTACAGGTAGGCACTTTGCAAAAAAAACCTCTGTTTTCTGTCAAAAAATGGGATGGGTCCATGTTGTGTTTTGGGGCATTTCCTGTCGTGGGCGCTAGGCCTACCCACACAAGTGAGGTATTATTTTTATCGGGAGACTTGGGGGAACGCTGGGTGGAAGGAAATTTGTGACTCCTCTCAGATTCCAGAACTTTCTATCACTGAAATGTGAGGAAAATTTGTTTTTTTGTAGCCAAATTTTGAGGTTTGCAAAGGAATCTGGGTAACAGAACCTGGTCAGAGCCCCACAGGTCACACCATCTTGGATTCCCCTAGGTCTCTAGTTTTCACAAATGCACAGGTTTGGTGGGTTTCCTTAGGTGCCGGCTGAGCTAGAGGCCAAAATCTAAAGGTGGGCACTTTGCAAAAAAACCTGTTTTCTGTCAAAAAATGGGATGTGTCCATGTTGTGTTTTTGGGCATTTCCTGTCGTGGGCGCTAGGCCTACCCACACAAGTGAAGTATAATTTTTATCGGGAGACTTGGGGGAACGCAGGGTGGAAGGAAATTTGTGGCCCCTCCCAGATTCCAGAACTTTCTGTCTCCGAAATGTGAGGAAAATTTGTTTTTTTAGCCAAATTTTGAGGTTTGCAAAGGATTCTGGTTAACAGAACCTGGTCAGAGCCACACAAGTGACCCCATTTTGTATTCCCCTAGGTCTCTAGTTTTAAAAAATGCACAGGTTTGGTAGGTTTCCCTAGATGCCGGCTGAGCTAGAGGCCAAAACCTACAGGTAGGCACTTTGCAAAAAACACCTCTGTTTTCTGTCAAAAAATGGGATGTGTCCACGTTGTGTTTCGAGATATTTCCTTTTGCGGGCGCTAGGACTACCCACACAAGTGAGGTATCATTTTTATTGGGAGACTTGGGGGAACGCTGGGTGGAAGGAAGTTTGTGGCTCCTCTCAGATTCCAGAACTTTCTAGCACCGAAATGTGAGGAAAATTTGATTTTTTAGTCAAATTTTGAGGTTTGCAAAGGATTCTGGGTAACAGAACCTGGTCAGAGCCACACAAGTCACCCCATCTTGGATTCCCCTAGGTCTCTAGTTTGAAAAAACGCACAGGTTTGGTAGGTTTCCCTCGGTGCCAGCTGAGCTAGAGGCCAAAATCTACAGGTAGGCACTTTGCAAAAAACACCTCTGTTTTCTGTCAAAAAATGGGATGTGTCCATGTTGTGTTTTGGGGCATTTCCAGTTGTGGGCGCTAGGCCTACCCACACAAGTGAGGTATTATTTTTATCGGGTGTTGTGGGGGAACGCTGGGTGGAAGGAAATTTGTGACTCCTCTCAGATTCCAGAACTTTCTGTCACTGAAATGTGAGGAAAATGTGTTTTTTTGTAGCCAAATTTTGAGGTTTGCAAAGGAATCTGGGTAACAGAACCTGGTCAGAGCCTCACAAGTCACCCCATCTTGGATTCCCCTAGGTCTCTAGTTTTCAGAAATGCACAGGTTTGGTAGGTTTCTCTAAGTGCCGGCTGAGCTAGAGGCCAAAATCTACAGGTAGGCACTTTGCAAAAAACACCTCTGTTTTCTGTCAAAAAATGGGATGTGTCCACGTTGTCTTTTGGGGCATTTCCTGTCACGGGCACTAGGCCTACCCACAAAAGTGAGGTACTCATTTTTATCGGGAGACTTGGGGGAACGCTGGGTGGAAGGAAATTTGTGTCTCAGCTCAGATTCCAGAACTTTCTGACACCGAAATGTGAGGAAAATGTGTTTTTTTTGCCAAATTTTGAGGTTTGCAAAGGATTCTGGGTAACAGAACCTGGTCAGAGCCCCACAGGTCACACCATCTAGGATTCCCCTAGGTATCTAGTTTTAAAAAATGCACAGGTTTGGTAGGTTTCCCTAGGTGCTGGCTGAGCTATAGGCCAAAATCTACAGGTGGGCACTTTGCAAAAAACACCTCTGTTTTCTGTCACAAAATGGAATGTGTCCATGTTGTATTTTTGGGCATTTCCTGTCGTGGGCGCTAGGCCTACCCACACAAGTGAGGTATAATTTTTATCGGGAGACTTGGGGGAACGCTGGGTGGAAGGAAATTTGTGGCTCCTCCCAGATTCCAGAACTTTCTGTCTCCGAAATGTGAGGAAAATGTGTTTTTTTAGCCGAATTTTGAGGTTTCCAAAGGATTCTGGGTAACAGAACCTGGTCAGAGCCACACAAGTCACCCCATTTTGTAAACCCCTAGGTCTCTAGTTTAAAAAAAGGAACAGGTTTGGTAGGTTTCCCTAGATGCCGGCTGAGCTAGAGGCTAAAACCTACAGGTAGGCACTTTGCAAAAAACACCTCTGTTTTCTGTCAAAAAATGGGATGTGTCCACGTTGTGTTTCGGGGCATTTCCTTTTGCGGGCGCTAGGCCTACCCACACAAGTGAGGTATCATTTTTATTGGGAGATTTGGGGGAACGCTGGGTGGAAGGAAATTTGTGGCTCCTCTCAGATTCCAGAACTTTCTGTCACCGAAATGTGAGGAAAATTTGATTTTTTAGTCAAATTGTGAGGTTTGCAAAGGATTCTGGGTAACAGAACCTGGTCAGAGCAACACAAGTCACCCCATCTTGGATTCCCCTAGGTCTCTAGTTTAAAAAAATGCACACGTTTGGGAGGTTTCCCTCGGTGCCAGCTGAGCTAGAGGCCAAAATCTACAGGTAGGCACTTTGCAAAAAACACCTCTGTTTTCTGTAAAAAAATGGGATGTGTCCATGTTGTGTTTTGGGGCATTTCCTGACGTGGGCGCTAGGCCTACCCTCACAAGTGAGGTATTATTTTTATAGGGAGACTTGGGGGAACGCTGGGTGGAAGGAAATTTGTGACTCCTCTCAGATTACAGAACTTCCTGTCACTGAAATGTGAGGAAAATGTGTTTTTTTGTAGCCAAATTTTGAGGTTTGCAAAGGAATCTGGGTAACAGAACCTGGTCAGAGCCCCACAGGTCACACCATCTTGGATTCCCCTAGGTCTCTAGTTTTCAAACATGCACAGGTTTGGTAGGTTTCCCTAGGTGCCGGCTGAGCTAGAGGCCAAAATCTACAGGTGGGCACTTTGCAAAAAACACCTGTTTTCTGTCAAAAAATGGGATGTGTCCATGTTGTGTTTTGGGGCATTTCCTGTCGTGGGCGCTAGGCCTACCACTCGAGTGAAGTATAATTTTTATCGGGAGACTTGGGGGAACGCTGGGTGAAAGGAAATTTGTGGCCCCTCCCAGATTCCAGAACTTTCTGTCTCCGAAATGTGAGGAAAATGTGTTTTTGTAGCCAAATTTTGAGGTTTGCAAAGGATTCTGGGTAACAGAACCTGGTCAGAGCCACACAAGTCACCCCATTTTGTATTCCCCTAGGTCTCTAGTTTTAAAAAATGCACAGGTTTGGTAGGTTTCCCTCGGTGCCAGCTGAGCTAGAGGCCAAAATCTACACGTAGGCACTTTGCAAAAAACACCTCTGTTTTCTGTCAAAAAATGGGATGTGTCCATGTTGTGTTTTGGGGCATTTCCTGTCGTGGGCGCTAGGCCTACCCACACAAGTGAGGTATTATTTTTATCGGGAGATGTGGGGGAACGCTGGGTGGAAGGAAATTTGTGACTCCTCTCAGATTCCAGAACTTTCTGTCACTGAAATGTGAGGAAAATTTGTTTTTTTGTAGCCAAATTTTGAGGTTTGCAAAGGAATCTGGGTAACAGAACCTGGTCAGAGCCTCACAAGTCACCCCATCTTGGATTCCCCTAGGTCTCTAGTTTTCAGAAATGCACAGATTTGGTAGGTTTCTCTAAATGCCGGCTGAGCTAGAGGCCAAAATATACAGGTAGGCACTTTGCAAAAAACACCTCTGTTTTCATTCAAAAAATGGGATGTGTCCACGTTGTGTTTTGGGGCATTTCCTGTCTCGCAGGTGCTAGGCCTACCCACACAAGTGAGGTATCATTTTTATTGGGAGACTTGGGGGAACGCTGGGTGGAAGGGAAGTTGTGTCTCCGCTCAGATTCCAGAAATTTCTGTCACCGAAATATGAGGAAAATGTGTTTTTTTGCCAAATTTTGAGGTTTGCAAAGGATTCTGGGTAACAGAACCAGGTCAGAGCCTAACAAGTCACCCCATCTTGGATTCCCCTAAGTCTATAGATTAAAAAAATGCACAGGTTTGGTAGGTTTCCTTAGGTGGCGGCTGAGCTAGAGGCCAAAATTTACAGGTAGGCACTTTGCAAAAAACACCCTTGTTTTCTATCAAAAAATGGGATGTGTCCACGTTGTGTTTTGGGGCATTTCCTGTCACGGGCACTAGGCCTACCCACACAAGTGAGGTATCATTTTTATCGGAAGACTTGGGGGAACGATGGGTGGAAGGGAATTTGTGTCTCCGCTCAGATTCCAGAACTTTCTGTCACTGAAATGTGAGGAAAAGGTGTTTTTTTGTAGCCAAATTTTGAGGTTTGCAAAGGAATCTGGGTAACAGAACCTGGTCAGAGCCTCACAAGTCACCCCATCTTGGATTCCCCTAGGTCTCTATTTTTCAGAAATGCACAGGTTTGGTAGGTTTCTCTAAGTGCCGGCTGAGCTAGAGGCCAAAATCTACAGGTAGGCACTTTGCAAAAAACACCTCTGTTTTCTGTCAAAAAATGGGATGTGTCCACGTTGTGTTTCGGGGCATTTCCTTTTGCGGGCGCTAGGCCTACCCACACAAGTGAGGTTTCATTTTTATCGGGAGATGTGGGGGAACACTGGGTTGAAGGAAATTTGTGACTCCTCTCAGATTCCAGAACTTTCTGTCACTGAAATGTGTGGAAAATGTGTTTTTTTGTAGCCAAAATTTGAGGTTTGCAAAGGAATCTGGGTAACAGAACCTGGTCAGAGCCTCACAAGTCACCCAATCTTGGATTCCCCTAGGTCTCTATTTTTCAGAAATGCACAGGTTTGGTAGGTTTCTCTAAGTGCCGGCTGAGCTAGAGGCCAAAATCTACAGGTAGGCACTTTGCAAAAAACACCTCTGTTTTCTGTCAAAAAATGGGATATGTCCACGTTGTGTTTTGGGGCATTTCCTGTCTCGCAGGTGGTAGGCCTACCCACACAAGTGAGGTATCATTTTTATTGGGAGACTTGGGGGAACGCTGGGTGGAAGGGAAGTTGTGTCTCCGCTCAGATTCCAGAAATTTCTGTCACCGAAATATGAGGAAAATTTGTTTTTTTGCCAAATTTTGAGGTTTGCAAAGGATTCTGGGTAACAGAACCAGGTCAGAGCCTCACAAATCACCCCATCTTGGATTCCCCTAGGTCTATAGATTTAAAAAATGCACAGGTTTGGTTGGTTTCCTTAGGTGGCGGCTGAGCTAGAGGCCAAAATCTACAGGTAGGCACTTTGCAAAAAACACCCTTGTTTTCTGTCAAAAAATGGGATGTGTCCACGTTGTGTTTTGGGGCATTTCCTGTCACGGGCACTAGGCCTACCCACACAAGTGAGGTATCATTTTTATCGTAAGACTTGGGGGAACGCTGGGTGGAAGGGAATTTGTGGCTCCTCTCAGATTCCAGAACTTTCTGTCACCGAAATGTGAGGAAAATTAGATTTTTTAGTCAAATTTTGAGGTTTGCAAAGGATTCTGGGTTACAGAACCAGGTCAGAGCCACACAAGTCACCCCATCTTGGATTCCCCTAGGTCTCTAGTTTAAAAAAATGCACAGGTTTGGTAGATTTCCCTAGGTGCCAGCTGAGCTAGAGGCCAAAATCTACAGGTAGGCACTTTGCAAAAAACACCTCTGTTTTCTGTCAAAAAATGGGATGTGTCCACGTTGTGTTTTGGGGCATTTCCTGTCGTGGGCGCTAGGCCTACCCACACAAGTGTGGTATTATTTTTATCGGGAGAAGTGGGGGAACACTGGGTGGAAGGAAATTTGTGACTCCTCTCAGATTCCAGAACTTTCTGTCACTGAAATGTGAGGAAAATGTGTTTTTTTGTAGCCAAATTTTGAGGTTTGCAAAGGAATCTGGGTAACAGAACCTGGTCAGAGCCTCACAAGTCACCCCATCTTGGATTCCCCTAGGTCTCTATTTTTCAGAAATGCACAGGTTTGGTAGGTTTCTCTAAGTGCCGGCTGAGCTAGAGGCCAAAATCTACAGGTAGGCACTTTGCAAAAAACACCTCTGTTTTCTGTCAAAAAATGGGATGTGTCCACGTTGTGTTTCGGGGCATTTCCTTTTGCGGGCGCTAGGCCTACCCACACAAGTGAGGTATCATTTTTATTGGGAGATTTGGGGGAACGCTGGGTGGAAGGAAATTTGAGGCTCCTCTCCGATTCCAGAACTTTCTGTCACCGAAATGTGAGGAAAATTTGATTTTTTTAGTCACATTTTGAGGTTTGCAAAGGATTCTGGGTAACAGAACCTGGTCAGAGCAAAACAAGTCACCCCATCTTGGAATTCCCCTAGGTCTCTAGTTTAAAAAAATGCACAGGTTTGGTAGGTTTCCCTAGGTGCCAGCTGAGCTAGAGGCCAAAATCTACAGGTAGGCACTTTGAAAAAAACCCCTCTGTTTTCTGTCAAAAAATGGGATGGGTCCATGTTGTGTTTTGGGGCATTTCCTGTCGTGGGCGCTAGGCCTACCCACACAACTGAGGTATTATTTTTATCGGGAGACTTGGGGGAACGCTGGGTGGAAGGAAATTTGTGACTCCTCTCAGATTCCAGAACTTTCTATCACTGAAATGTGAGGAAAATTTGTTTTTTTGTAGCCAAATTTTGAGGTTTGCAAAGGAATCTGGGTAACAGAACCTGGTCAGAGCCCCACAGGTCACACCATCTTGGATTCCCCTAGGTCTCTAGTTTTCACAAATGCACAGGTTTGGTGGGTTTCCCTAGGTGCCGGCTGAGCTAGAGGCCAAAATCTAAAGGTGGGCACTTTGCAAAAAAACCTGTTTTCTGTCAAAAAATGGGATGTGTCCATGTTGTGTTTTTGGGCATTTCCTGTCGTGGGCGCTAGGCCTACCCACACAAGTGAAGTATAATTTTTATCGGGAGACTTGGGGGAACGCTGGGTGGAAGGAAATTTGTGGCCCCTCCCAGATTCCAGAACTTTCTGTCTCCGAAATGTGAGGAAAATTTGTTTTTTTAGCCAAATTTTGAGGTTTGCAAAGGATTCTGGGTAACAGAACCTGGTCAGAGCCACACAAGTCACCCCATTTTGTATTCCCCTAGGTCTCTAGTTTTAAAAAATGCACAGGTTTGGTAGGTTTCCCTCGGTGCCAGCTGAGCTAGAGGCCAAAATCTACACGTAGGCACTTTGCAAAAAACACCTCTGTTTTCTGTCAAAAAATGGGATGTGTCCATGTTGTGTTTTGGGGCATTTCCTGTCGTGGGCGCTAGGCCTACCCACACAAGTGAGGTATTATTTTTATCGGGAGATGTGGGGGAACGCTGGGTGGAAGGAAATTTGTGACTCCTCTCAGATTCCAGAACTTTCTGTCACTGAAATGTGAGGAAAATTTGTTTTTTTGTAGCCAAATTTTGAGGTTTGCAAAGGAATCTGGGTAACAGAACCTGGTCAGAGCCTCACAAGTCACCCCATCTTGGATTCCCCTAGGTCTCTAGTTTTCAGAAATGCACAGATTTGGTAGGTTTCTCTAAGTGCCGGCTGAGCTAGAGGCCAAAATATACAGGTAGGCACTTTGCAAAAAACACCTCTGTTTTCATTCAAAAAATGGGATGTGTCCACGTTGTGTTTTGGGGCATTTCCTGTCTCGCAGGTGCTAGGCCTACCCACACAAGTGAGGTATCATTTTTATTGGGAGACTTGGGGGAACGCTGGGTGGAAGGGAAGTTGTGTCTCCGCTCAGATTCCAGAAATTTCTGTCACCGAAATATGAGGAAAATGTGTTTTTTTGCCAAATTTTGAGGTTTGCAAAGGATTCTGGGTAACAGAACCAGGTCAGAGCCTCACAAGTCACCCCATCTTGGATTCCCCTAAGTCTATAGATTAAAAAAATGCACAGGTTTGGTAGGTTTCCTTAGGTGGCGGCTGAGCTAGAGGCCAAAATTTACAGGTAGGCACTTTGCAAAAAACACCCTTGTTTTCTATCAAAAAATGGGATGTGTCCACGTTGTGTTTTGGGGCATTTCCTGTCACGGGCACTAGGCCTACCCACACAAGTGAGGTATCATTTTTATCGGAAGACTTGGGGGAACGATGGGTGGAAGGGAATTTGTGTCTCCGCTCAGATTCCAGAACTTTCTGTCACTGAAATGTGAGGAAAAGGTGTTTTTTTGTAGCCAAATTTTGAGGTTTGCAAAGGAATCTGGGTAACAGAACCTGGTCAGAGCCTCACAAGTCACCCCATCTTGGATTCCCCTAGGTCTCTATTTTTCAGAAATGCACAGGTTTGGTAGGTTTCTCTAAGTGCCGGCTGAGCTAGAGGCCAAAATCTACAGGTAGGCACTTTGCAAAAAACACCTCTGTTTTCTGTCAAAAAATGGGATGTGTCCACGTTGTGTTTCGGGGCATTTCCTTTTGCGGGCGCTAGGCCTACCCACACAAGTGAGGTTTCATTTTTATCGGGAGATGTGGGGGAACACTGGGTTGAAGGAAATTTGTGACTCCTCTCAGATTCCAGAACTTTCTGTCACTGAAATGTGTGGAAAATGTGTTTTTTTGTAGCCAAAATTTGAGGTTTGCAAAGGAATCTGGGTAACAGAACCTGGTCAGAGCCTCACAAGTCACCCAATCTTGGATTCCCCTAGGTCTCTATTTTTCAGAAATGCACAGGTTTGGTAGGTTTCTCTAAGTGCCGGCTGAGCTAGAGGCCAAAATCTACAGGTAGGCACTTTGCAAAAAACACCTCTGTTTTCTGTCAAAAAATGGGATATGTCCACGTTGTGTTTTGGGGCATTTCCTGTCTCGCAGGTGGTAGGCCTACCCACACAAGTGAGGTATCATTTTTATTGGGAGACTTGGGGGAACGCTGGGTGGAAGGGAAGTTGTGTCTCCGCTCAGATTCCAGAAATTTCTGTCACCGAAATATGAGGAAAATTTGTTTTTTTGCCAAATTTTGAGGTTTGCAAAGGATTCTGGGTAACAGAACCAGGTCAGAGCCTCACAAATCACCCCATCTTGGATTCCCCTAGGTCTATAGATTTAAAAAATGCACAGGTTTGGTTGGTTTCCTTAGGTGGCGGCTGAGCTAGAGGCCAAAATCTACAGGTAGGCACTTTGCAAAAAACACCCTTGTTTTCTGTCAAAAAATGGGATGTGTCCACGTTGTGTTTTGGGGCATTTCCTGTCACGGGCACTAGGCCTACCCACACAAGTGAGGTATCATTTTTATCGTAAGACTTGGGGGAACGCTGGGTGGAAGGGAATTTGTGGCTCCTCTCAGATTCCAGAACTTTCTGTCACCGAAATGTGAGGAAAATTAGATTTTTTAGTCAAATTTTGAGGTTTGCAAAGGATTCTGGGTTACAGAACCAGGTCAGAGCCACACAAGTCACCCCATCTTGGATTCCCCTAGGTCTCTAGTTTAAAAAAATGCACAGGTTTGGTAGATTTCCCTAGGTGCCAGCTGAGCTAGAGGCCAAAATCTACAGGTAGGCACTTTGCAAAAAACACCTCTGTTTTCTGTCAAAAAATGGGATGTGTCCACGTTGTGTTTTGGGGCATTTCCTGTCGTGGGCGCTAGGCCTACCCACACAAGTGTGGTATTATTTTTATCGGGAGAAGTGGGGGAACACTGGGTGGAAGGAAATTTGTGACTCCTCTCAGATTCCGCAACTTTCTGTCACTGAAATGTGAGGAAAATGTGTTTTTTTGTAGCCAAATTTTGAGGTTTGCAAAGGAATCTGGGTAACAGAACCTGGTCAGAGCCTCACAAGTCACCCCATCTTGGATTCCCCTAGGTCTCTATTTTTCAGAAATGCACAGGTTTGGTAGGTTTCTCTAAGTGCCGGCTGAGCTAGAGGCCAAAATCTACAGGTAGGCACTTTGCAAAAAACACCTCTGTTTTCTGTCAAAAAATGGGATGTGTCCACGTTGTGTTTCGGGGCATTTCCTTTTGCGGGCGCTAGGCCTACCCACACAAGTGAGGTATCATTTTTATTGGGAGATTTGGGGGAACGCTGGGTGGAAGGAAATTTGAGGCTCCTCTCCGATTCCAGAACTTTCTGTCACCGAAATGTGAGGAAAATTTGATTTTTTTAGTCACATTTTGAGGTTTGCAAAGGATTCTGGGTAACAGAACCTGGTCAGAGCAAAACAAGTCACCCCATCTTGGAATTCCCCTAGGTCTCTAGTTTAAAAAAATGCACAGGTTTGGTAGGTTTCCCTAGGTGCCAGCTGAGCTAGAGGCCAAAATCTACAGGTAGGCACTTTGCAAAAAACCCCTCTGTTTTCTGTCAAAAAATGGGATGGGTCCATGTTGTGTTTTGGGGCATTTCCTGTCGTGGGCGCTAGGCCTACCCACACAACTGAGGTATTATTTTTATCGGGAGACTTGGGGGAACGCTGGGTGGAAGGAAATTTGTGACTCCTCTCAGATTCCAGAACTTTCTATCACTGAAATGTGAGGAAAATTTGTTTTTTTGTAGCCAAATTTTGAGGTTTGCAAAGGAATCTGGGTAACAGAACCTGGTCAGAGCCCCACAGGTCACACCATCTTGGATTCCCCTAGGTCTCTAGTTTTCACAAATGCACAGGTTTGGTGGGTTTCCCTAGGTGCCGGCTGAGCTAGAGGCCAAAATCTAAAGGTGGGCACTTTGCAAAAAAACCTGTTTTCTGTCAAAAAATGGGATGTGTCCATGTTGTGTTTTTGGGCATTTCCTGTCGTGGGCGCTAGGCCTACCCACACAAGTGAAGTATAATTTTTATCGGGAGACTTGGGGGAACGCTGGGTGGAAGGAAATTTGTGGCCCCTCCCAGATTCCAGAACTTTCTGTCTCCGAAATGTGAGGAAAATTTGTTTTTTTAGCCAAATTTTGAGGTTTGCAAAGGATTCTGGGTAACAGAACCTGGTCAGAGCCACACAAGTCACCCCATTTTGTATTCCCCTAGGTCTCTAGTTTTAAAAAATGCACAGGTTTGGTAGGTTTCCCTCGGTGCCAGCTGAGCTAGAGGCCAAAATCTACACGTAGGCACTTTGCAAAAAACACCTCTGTTTTCTGTCAAAAAATGGGATGTGTCCATGTTGTGTTTTGGGGCATTTCCTGTCGTGGGCGCTAGGCCTACCCACACAAGTGAGGTATTATTTTTATCGGGAGATGTGGGGGAACGCTGGGTGGAAGGAAATTTGTGACTCCTCTCAGATTCCAGAACTTTCTGTCACTGAAATGTGAGGAAAATTTGTTTTTTTGTAGCCAAATTTTGAGGTTTGCAAAGGAATCTGGGTAACAGAACCTGGTCAGAGCCTCACAAGTCACCCCATCTTGGATTCCCCTAGGTCTCTAGTTTTCAGAAATGCACAGATTTGGTAGGTTTCTCTAAGTGCCGGCTGAGCTAGAGGCCAAAATATACAGGTAGGCACTTTGCAAAAAACACCTCTGTTTTCATTCAAAAAATGGGATGTGTCCACGTTGTGTTTTGGGGCATTTCCTGTCTCGCAGGTGCTAGGCCTACCCACACAAGTGAGGTATCATTTTTATTGGGAGACTTGGGGGAACGCTGGGTGGAAGGGAAGTTGTGTCTCCGCTCAGATTCCAGAAATTTCTGTCACCGAAATATGAGGAAAATGTGTTTTTTTGCCAAATTTTGAGGTTTGCAAAGGATTCTGGGTAACAGAACCAGGTCAGAGCCTCACAAGTCACCCCATCTTGGATTCCCCTAAGTCTATAGATTAAAAAAATGCACAGGTTTGGTAGGTTTCCTTAGGTGGCGGCTGAGCTAGAGGCCAAAATTTACAGGTAGGCACTTTGCAAAAAACACCCTTGTTTTCTATCAAAAAATGGGATGTGTCCACGTTGTGTTTTGGGGCATTTCCTGTCACGGGCACTAGGCCTACCCACACAAGTGAGGTATCATTTTTATCGGAAGACTTGGGGGAACGATGGGTGGAAGGGAATTTGTGTCTCCGCTCAGATTCCAGAACTTTCTGTCACTGAAATGTGAGGAAAAGGTGTTTTTTTGTAGCCAAATTTTGAGGTTTGCAAAGGAATCTGGGTAACAGAACCTGGTCAGAGCCTCACAAGTCACCCCATCTTGGATTCCCCTAGGTCTCTATTTTTCAGAAATGCACAGGTTTGGTAGGTTTCTCTAAGTGCCGGCTGAGCTAGAGGCCAAAATCTACAGGTAGGCACTTTGCAAAAAACACCTCTGTTTTCTGTCAAAAAATGGGATGTGTCCACGTTGTGTTTCGGGGCATTTCCTTTTGCGGGCGCTAGGCCTACCCACACAAGTGAGGTTTCATTTTTATCGGGAGATGTGGGGGAACACTGGGTGGAAGGAAATTTGTGACTCCTCTCAGATTCCAGAACTTTCTGTCACTGAAATGTGTGGAAAATGTGTTTTTTTGTAGCCAAAATTTGAGGTTTGCAAAGGAATCTGGGTAACAGAACCTGGTCAGAGCCTCACAAGTCACCCAATCTTGGATTCCCCTAGGTCTCTATTTTTCAGAAATGCACAGGTTTGGTAGGTTTCTCTAAGTGCCGGCTGAGCTAGAGGCCAAAATCTACAGGTAGGCACTTTGCAAAAAACACCTCTGTTTTCTGTCAAAAAATGGGATATGTCCACGTTGTGTTTTGGGGCATTTCCTGTCTCGCAGGTGGTAGGCCTACCCACACAAGTGAGGTATCATTTTTATTGGGAGACTTGGGGGAACGCTGGGTGGAAGGGAAGTTGTGTCTCCGCTCAGATTCCAGAAATTTCTGTCACCGAAATATGAGGAAAATTTGTTTTTTTGCCAAATTTTGAGGTTTGCAAAGGATTCTGGGTAACAGAACCAGGTCAGAGCCTCACAAATCACCCCATCTTGGATTCCCCTAGGTCTATAGATTTAAAAAATGCACAGGTTTGGTTGGTTTCCTTAGGTGGCGGCTGAGCTAGAGGCCAAAATCTACAGGTAGGCACTTTGCAAAAAACACCCTTGTTTTCTGTCAAAAAATGGGATGTGTCCACGTTGTGTTTTGGGGCATTTCCTGTCACGGGCACTAGGCCTACCCACACAAGTGAGGTATCATTTTTATCGTAAGACTTGGGGGAACGCTGGGTGGAAGGGAATTTGTGGCTCCTCTCAGATTCCAGAACTTTCTGTCACCGAAATGTGAGGAAAATTAGATTTTTTAGTCAAATTTTGAGGTTTGCAAAGGATTCTGGGTTACAGAACTAGGTCAGAGCCACACAAGTCACCCCATCTTGGATTCCCCTAGGTCTCTAGTTTAAAAAAATGCACAGGTTTGGTAGATTTCCCTAGGTGCCAGCTGAGCTAGAGGCCAAAATCTACAGGTAGGCACTTTGCAAAAAACACCTCTGTTTTCTGTCAAAAAATGGGATGTGTCCACGTTGTGTTTTGGGGCATTTCCTGTCGTGGGCGCTAGGCCTACCCACACAAGTGTGGTATTATTTTTATCGGGAGAAGTGGGGGAACACTGGGTGGAAGGAAATTTGTGACTCCTCTCAGATTCCAGAACTTTCTGTCACTGAAATGTGAGGAAAATGTGTTTTTTTGTAGCCAAATTTTGAGGTTTGCAAAGGAATCTGGGTAACAGAACCTGGTCAGAGCCTCACAAGTCACCCCATCTTGGATTCCCCTAGGTCTCTATTTTTCAGAAATGCACAGGTTTGGTAGGTTTCTCTAAGTGCCGGCTGAGCTAGAGGCCAAAATCTACAGGTAGGCACTTTGCAAAAAACACCTCTGTTTTCTGTCAAAAAATGGGATGTGTCCACGTTGTGTTTCGGGGCATTTCCTTTTGCGGGCGCTAGGCCTACCCACACAAGTGAGGTATCATTTTTATTGGGAGATTTGGGGGAACGCTGGGTGGAAGGAAATTTGAGGCTCCTCTCCGATTCCAGAACTTTCTGTCACCGAAATGTGAGGAAAATTTGATTTTTTTAGTCACATTTTGAGGTTTGCAAAGGATTCTGGGTAACAGAACCTGGTCAGAGCAAAACAAGTCACCCCATCTTGGAATTCCCCTAGGTCTCTAGTTTAAAAAAATGCACAGGTTTGGTAGGTTTCCCTAGGTGCCAGCTGAGCTAGAGGCCAAAATCTACAGGTAGGCACTTTGCAAAAAAAACCTCTGTTTTCTGTCAAAAAATGGGATGGGTCCATGTTGTGTTTTGGGGCATTTCCTGTCGTGGGCGCTAGGCCTACCCACACAAGTGAGGTATTATTTTTATCGGGAGACTTGGGGGAACGCTGGGTGGAAGGAAATTTGTGACTCCTCTCAGATTCCAGAACTTTCTATCACTGAAATGTGAGGAAAATTTGTTTTTTTGTAGCCAAATTTTGAGGTTTGCAAAGGAATCTGGGTAACAGAACCTGGTCAGAGCCCCACAGGTCACACCATCTTGGATTCCCCTAGGTCTCTAGTTTTCACAAATGCACAGGTTTGGTGGGTTTCCTTAGGTGCCGGCTGAGCTAGAGGCCAAAATCTAAAGTTGGGCACTTTGCAAAAAAACCTGTTTTCTGTCAAAAAATGGGATGTGTCCATGTTGTGTTTTTGGGCATTTCCTGTCGTGGGCGCTAGGCCTACCCACACAAGTGAAGTATAATTTTTATCGGGAGACTTGGGGGAACGCAGGGTGGAAGGAAATTTGTGGCCCCTCCCAGATTCCAGAACTTTCTGTCTCCGAAATGTGAGGAAAATTTGTTTTTTTAGCCAAATTTTGAGGTTTGCAAAGGATTCTGGTTAACAGAACCTGGTCAGAGCCACACAAGTGACCCCATTTTGTATTCCCCTAGGTCTCTAGTTTTAAAAAATGCACAGGTTTGGTAGGTTTCCCTAGATGCCGGCTGAGCTAGAGGCCAAAACCTACAGGTAGGCACTTTGCAAAAAACACCTCTGTTTTCTGTCAAAAAATGGGATGTGTCCACGTTGTGTTTCGAGATATTTCCTTTTGCGGGCGCTAGGACTACCCACACAAGTGAGGTATCATTTTTATTGGGAGACTTGGGGGAACGCTGGGTGGAAGGAAGTTTGTGGCTCCTCTCAGATTCCAGAACTTTCTAGCACCGAAATGTGAGGAAAATTTGATTTTTTAGTCAAATTTTGAGGTTTGCAAAGGATTCTGGGTAACAGAACCTGGTCAGAGCCACACAAGTCACCCCATCTTGGATTCCCCTAGGTCTCTAGTTTGAAAAAACGCACAGGTTTGGTAGGTTTCCCTCGGTGCCAGCTGAGCTAGAGGCCAAAATCTACAGGTAGGCACTTTGCAAAAAACACCTCTGTTTTCTGTCAAAAAATGGGATGTGTCCATGTTGTGTTTTGGGGCATTTCCAGTTGTGGGCGCTAGGCCTACCCACACAAGTGAGGTATTATTTTTATCGGGTGTTGTGGGGGAACGCTGGGTGGAAGGAAATTTGTGACTCCTCTCAGATTCCAGAACTTTCTGTCACTGAAATGTGAGGAAAATGTGTTTTTTTGTAGCCAAATTTTGAGGTTTGCAAAGGAATCTGGGTAACAGAACCTGGTCAGAGCCTCACAAGTCACCCCATCTTGGATTCCCCTAGGTCTCTAGTTTTCAGAAATGCACAGGTTTGGTAGGTTTCTCTAAGTGCCGGCTGAGCTAGAGGCCAAAATCTACAGGTAGGCACTTTGCAAAAAACACCTCTGTTTTCTGTCAAAAAATGGGATGTGTCCACGTTGTCTTTTGGGGCATTTCCTGTCACGGGCACTAGGCCTACCCACAAAAGTGAGGTACTCATTTTTATCGGGAGACTTGGGGGAACGCTGGGTGGAAGGAAATTTGTGTCTCAGCTCAGATTCCAGAACTTTCTGACACCGAAATGTGAGGAAAATGTGTTTTTTTTGCCAAATTTTGAGGTTTGCAAAGGATTCTGGGTAACAGAACCTGGTCAGAGCCCCACAGGTCACACCATCTAGGATTCCCCTAGGTATCTAGTTTTAAAAAATGCACAGGTTTGGTAGGTTTCCCTAGGTGCTGGCTGAGCTATAGGCCAAAATCTACAGGTGGGCACTTTGCAAAAAACACCTCTGTTTTCTGTCACAAAATGGAATGTGTCCATGTTGTATTTTTGGGCATTTCCTGTCGTGGGCGCTAGGCCTACCCACACAAGTGAGGTATAATTTTTATCGGGAGACTTGGGGGAACGCTGGGTGGAAGGAAATTTGTGGCTCCTCCCAGATTCCAGAACTTTCTGTCTCCGAAATGTGAGGAAAATGTGTTTTTTTAGCCGAATTTTGAGGTTTCCAAAGGATTCTGGGTAACAGAACCTGGTCAGAGCCACACAAGTCACCCCATTTTGTAAACCCCTAGGTCTCTAGTTTAAAAAAAGGAACAGGTTTGGTAGGTTTCCCTAGATGCCGGCTGAGCTAGAGGCCAAAACCTACAGGTAGGCACTTTGCAAAAAACACCTCTGTTTTCTGTCAAAAAATGGGATGTGTCCACGTTGTGTTTCGGGGCATTTCCTTTTGCGGGCGCTAGGCCTACCCACACAAGTGAGGTATCATTTTTATTGGGAGATTTGGGGGAACGCTGGGTGGAAGGAAATTTGTGGCTCCTCTCAGATTCCAGAACTTTCTGTCACCGAAATGTGAGGAAAATTTGATTTTTTAGTCAAATTGTGAGGTTTGCAAAGGATTCTGGGTAACAGAACCTGGTCAGAGCAACACAAGTCACCCCATCTTGGATTCCCCTAGGTCTCTAGTTTAAAAAAATGCACACGTTTGGGAGGTTTCCCTCGGTGCCAGCTGAGCTAGAGGCCAAAATCTACAGGTAGGCACTTTGCAAAAAACACCTCTGTTTTCTGTAAAAAAATGGGATGTGTCCATGTTGTGTTTTGGGGCATTTCCTGACGTGGGCGCTAGGCCTACCCTCACAAGTGAGGTATTATTTTTATAGGGAGACTTGGGGGAACGCTGGGTGGAAGGAAATTTGTGACTCCTCTCAGATTACAGAACTTCCTGTCACTGAAATGTGAGGAAAATGTGTTTTTTTGTAGCCAAATTTTGAGGTTTGCAAAGGAATCTGGGTAACAGAACCTGGTCAGAGCCCCACAGGTCACACCATCTTGGATTCCCCTAGGTCTCTAGTTTTCAAACATGCACAGGTTTGGTAGGTTTCCCTAGGTGCCGGCTGAGCTAGAGGCCAAAATCTACAGGTGGGCACTTTGCAAAAAACACCTGTTTTCTGTCAAAAAATGGGATGTGTCCATGTTGTGTTTTGGGGCATTTCCTGTCGTGGGCGCTAGGCCTACCACTCGAGTGAAGTATAATTTTTATCGGGAGACTTGGGGGAACGCTGGGTGAAAGGAAATTTGTGGCCCCTCCCAGATTCCAGAACTTTCTGTCTCCGAAATGTGAGGAAAATGTGTTTTTGTAGCCAAATTTTGAGGTTTGCAAAGGATTCTGGGTAACAGAACCTGGTCAGAGCCACACAAGTCACCCCATTTTGTATTCCCCTAGGTCTCTAGTTTTAAAAAATGCACAGGTTTGGTAGGTTTCCCTCGGTGCCAGCTGAGCTAGAGGCCAAAATCTACACGTAGGCACTTTGCAAAAAACACCTCTGTTTTCTGTCAAAAAATGGGATGTGTCCATGTTGTGTTTTGGGGCATTTCCTGTCGTGGGCGCTAGGCCTACCCACACAAGTGAGGTATTATTTTTATCGGGAGATGTGGGGGAACGCTGGGTGGAAGGAAATTTGTGACTCCTCTCAGATTCCAGAACTTTCTGTCACTGAAATGTGAGGAAAATTTGTTTTTTTGTAGCCAAATTTTGAGGTTTGCAAAGGAATCTGGGTAACAGAACCTGGTCAGAGCCTCACAAGTCACCCCATCTTGGATTCCCCTAGGTCTCTAGTTTTCAGAAATGCACAGATTTGGTAGGTTTCTCTAAGTGCCGGCTGAGCTAGAGGCCAAAATATACAGGTAGGCACTTTGCAAAAAACACCTCTGTTTTCATTCAAAAAATGGGATGTGTCCACGTTGTGTTTTGGGGCATTTCCTGTCTCGCAGGTGCTAGGCCTACCCACACAAGTGAGGTATCATTTTTATTGGGAGACTTGGGGGAACGCTGGGTGGAAGGGAAGTTGTGTCTCCGCTCAGATTCCAGAAATTTCTGTCACCGAAATATGAGGAAAATGTGTTTTTTTGCCAAATTTTGAGGTTTGCAAAGGATTCTGGGTAACAGAACCAGGTCAGAGCCTCACAAGTCACCCCATCTTGGATTCCCCTAAGTCTATAGATTAAAAAAATGCACAGGTTTGGTCGGTTTCCTTAGGTGGCGGCTGAGCTAGAGGCCAAAATTTACAGGTAGGCACTTTGCAAAAAACACCCTTGTTTTCTATCAAAAAATGGGATGTGTCCACGTTGTGTTTTGGGGCATTTCCTGTCACGGGCACTAGGCCTACCCACACAAGTGAGGTATCATTTTTATCGGAAGACTTGGGGGAACGATGGGTGGAAGGGAATTTGTGTCTCCGCTCAGATTCCAGAACTTTCTGTCACTGAAATGTGAGGAAAAGGTGTTTTTTTGTAGCCAAATTTTGAGGTTTGCAAAGGAATCTGGGTAACAGAACCTGGTCAGAGCCTCACAAGTCACCCCATCTTGGATTCCCCTAGGTCTCTATTTTTCAGAAATGCACAGGTTTGGTAGGTTTCTCTAAGTGCCGGCTGAGCTAGAGGCCAAAATCTACAGGTAGGCACTTTGCAAAAAACACCTCTGTTTTCTGTCAAAAAATGGGATGTGTCCACGTTGTGTTTCGGGGCATTTCCTTTTGCGGGCGCTAGGCCTACCCACACAAGTGAGGTTTCATTTTTATCGGGAGATGTGGGGGAACACTGGGTGGAAGGAAATTTGTGACTCCTCTCAGATTCCAGAACTTTCTGTCACTGAAATGTGTGGAAAATGTGTTTTTTTGTAGCCAAAATTTGAGGTTTGCAAAGGAATCTGGGTAACAGAACCTGGTCAGAGCCTCACAAGTCACCCAATCTTGGATTCCCCTAGGTCTCTATTTTTCAGAAATGCACAGGTTTGGTAGGTTTCTCTAAGTGCCGGCTGAGCTAGAGGCCAAAATCTACAGGTAGGCACTTTGCAAAAAACACCTCTGTTTTCTGTCAAAAAATGGGATATGTCCACGTTGTGTTTTGGGGCATTTCCTGTCTCGCAGGTGGTAGGCCTACCCACACAAGTGAGGTATCATTTTTATTGGGAGACTTGGGGGAACGCTGGGTGGAAGGGAAGTTGTGTCTCCGCTCAGATTCCAGAAATTTCTGTCACCGAAATATGAGGAAAATTTGTTTTTTTGCCAAATTTTGAGGTTTGCAAAGGATTCTGGGTAACAGAACCAGGTCAGAGCCTCACAAATCACCCCATCTTGGATTCCCCTAGGTCTATAGATTTAAAAAATGCACAGGTTTGGTTGGTTTCCTTAGGTGGCGGCTGAGCTAGAGGCCAAAATCTACAGGTAGGCACTTTGCAAAAAACACCCTTGTTTTCTGTCAAAAAATGGGATGTGTCCACGTTGTGTTTTGGGGCATTTCCTGTCACGGGCACTAGGCCTACCCACACAAGTGAGGTATCATTTTTATCGTAAGACTTGGGGGAACGCTGGGTGGAAGGGAATTTGTGGCTCCTCTCAGATTCCAGAACTTTCTGTCACCGAAATGTGAGGAAAATTAGATTTTTTAGTCAAATTTTGAGGTTTGCAAAGGATTCTGGGTTACAGAACCAGGTCAGAGCCACACAAGTCACCCCATCTTGGATTCCCCTAGGTCTCTAGTTTAAAAAAATGCACAGGTTTGGTAGATTTCCCTAGGTGCCAGCTGAGCTAGAGGCCAAAATCTACAGGTAGGCACTTTGCAAAAAACACCTCTGTTTTCTGTCAAAAAATGGGATGTGTCCACGTTGTGTTTTGGGGCATTTCCTGTCGTGGGCGCTAGGCCTACCCACACAAGTGTGGTATTATTTTTATCGGGAGAAGTGGGGGAACACTGGGTGGAAGGAAATTTGTGACTCCTCTCAGATTCCAGAACTTTCTGTCACTGAAATGTGAGGAAAATGTGTTTTTTTGTAGCCAAATTTTGAGGTTTGCAAAGGAATCTGGGTAACAGAACCTGGTCAGAGCCTCACAAGTCACCCCATCTTGGATTCCCCTAGGTCTCTATTTTTCAGAAATGCACAGGTTTGGTAGGTTTCTCTAAGTGCCGGCTGAGCTAGAGGCCAAAATCTACAGGTAGGCACTTTGCAAAAAACACCTCTGTTTTCTGTCAAAAAATGGGATGTGTCCACGTTGTGTTTCGGGGCATTTCCTTTTGCGGGCGCTAGGCCTACCCACACAAGTGAGGTATCATTTTTATTGGGAGATTTGGGGGAACGCTGGGTGGAAGGAAATTTGAGGCTCCTCTCCGATTCCAGAACTTTCTGTCACCGAAATGTGAGGAAAATTTGATTTTTTTAGTCACATTTTGAGGTTTGCAAAGGATTCTGGGTAACAGAACCTGGTCAGAGCAAAACAAGTCACCCCATCTTGGAATTCCCCTAGGTCTCTAGTTTAAAAAAATGCACAGGTTTGGTAGGTTTCCCTAGGTGCCAGCTGAGCTAGAGGCCAAAATCTACAGGTAGGCACTTTGCAAAAAACCCCTCTGTTTTCTGTCAAAAAATGGGATGGGTCCATGTTGTGTTTTGGGGCATTTCCTGTCGTGGGCGCTAGGCCTACCCACACAACTGAGGTATTATTTTTATCGGGAGACTTGGGGGAACGCTGGGTGGAAGGAAATTTGTGACTCCTCTCAGATTCCAGAACTTTCTATCACTGAAATGTGAGGAAATTTTTTTTTTTTGTAGCCAAATTTTGAGGTTTGCAAAGGAATCTGGGTAACAGAACCTGGTCAGAGCCCCACAGGTCACACCATCTTGGATTCCCCTAGGTCTCTAGTTTTCACAAATGCACAGGTTTGGTGGGTTTCCCTAGGTGCCGGCTGAGCTAGAGGCCAAAATCTAAAGGTGGGCACTTTGCAAAAAAACCTGTTTTCTGTCAAAAAATGGGATGTGTCCATGTTGTGTTTTTGGGCATTTCCTGTCGTGGGCGCTAGGCCTACCCACACAAGTGAAGTATAATTTTTATCGGGAGACTTGGGGGAACGCTGGGTGGAAGGAAATTTGTGGCCCCTCCCAGATTCCAGAACTTTCTGTCTCCGAAATGTGAGGAAAATTTGTTTTTTTAGCCAAATTTTGAGGTTTGCAAAGGATTCTGGGTAACAGAACCTGGTCAGAGCCACACAAGTCACCCCATTTTGTATTCCCCTAGGTCTCTAGTTTTAAAAAATGCACAGGTTTGGTAGGTTTCCCTCGGTGCCAGCTGAGCTAGAGGCCAAAATCTACACGTAGGCACTTTGCAAAAAACACCTCTGTTTTCTGTCAAAAAATGGGATGTGTCCATGTTGTGTTTTGGGGCATTTCCTGTCGTGGGCGCTAGGCCTACCCACACAAGTGAGGTATTATTTTTATCGGGAGATGTGGGGGAACGCTGGGTGGAAGGAAATTTGTGACTCCTCTCAGATTCCAGAACTTTCTGTCACTGAAATGTGAGGAAAATTTGTTTTTTTGTAGCCAAATTTTGAGGTTTGCAAAGGAATCTGGGTAACAGAACCTGGTCAGAGCCTCACAAGTCACCCCATCTTGGATTCCCCTAGGTCTCTAGTTTTCAGAAATGCACAGATTTGGTAGGTTTCTCTAAGTGCCGGCTGAGCTAGAGGCCAAAATATACAGGTAGGCACTTTGCAAAAAACACCTCTGTTTTCATTCAAAAAATGGGATGTGTCCACGTTGTGTTTTGGGGCATTTCCTGTCTCGCAGGTGCTAGGCCTACCCACACAAGTGAGGTATCATTTTTATTGGGAGACTTGGGGGAACGCTGGGTGGAAGGGAAGTTGTGTCTCCGCTCAGATTCCAGAAATTTCTGTCACCGAAATATGAGGAAAATGTGTTTTTTTGCCAAATTTTGAGGTTTGCAAAGGATTCTGGGTAACAGAACCAGGTCAGAGCCTCACAAGTCACCCCATCTTGGATTCCCCTAAGTCTATAGATTAAAAAAATGCACAGGTTTGGTAGGTTTCCTTAGGTGGCGGCTGAGCTAGAGGCCAAAATTTACAGGTAGGCACTTTGCAAAAAACACCCTTGTTTTCTATCAAAAAATGGGATGTGTCCACGTTGTGTTTTGGGGCATTTCCTGTCACGGGCACTAGGCCTACCCACACAAGTGAGGTATCATTTTTATCGGAAGACTTGGGGGAACGATGGGTGGAAGGGAATTTGTGTCTCCGCTCAGATTCCAGAACTTTCTGTCACTGAAATGTGAGGAAAAGGTGTTTTTTTGTAGCCAAATTTTGAGGTTTGCAAAGGAATCTGGGTAACAGAACCTGGTCAGAGCCTCACAAGTCACCCCATCTTGGATTCCCCTAGGTCTCTATTTTTCAGAAATGCACAGGTTTGGTAGGTTTCTCTAAGTGCCGGCTGAGCTAGAGGCCAAAATCTACAGGTAGGCACTTTGCAAAAAACACCTCTGTTTTCTGTCAAAAAATGGGATGTGTCCACGTTGTGTTTCGGGGCATTTCCTTTTGCGGGCGCTAGGCCTACCCACACAAGTGAGGTTTCATTTTTATCGGGAGATGTGGGGGAACACTGGGTGGAAGGAAATTTGTGACTCCTCTCAGATTCCAGAACTTTCTGTCACTGAAATGTGTGGAAAATGTGTTTTTTTGTAGCCAAAATTTGAGGTTTGCAAAGGAATCTGGGTAACAGAACCTGGTCAGAGCCTCACAAGTCACCCAATCTTGGATTCCCCTAGGTCTCTATTTTTCAGAAATGCACAGGTTTGGTAGGTTTCTCTAAGTGCCGGCTGAGCTAGAGGCCAAAATCTACAGGTAGGCACTTTGCAAAAAACACCTCTGTTTTCTGTCAAAAAATGGGATATGTCCACGTTGTGTTTTGGGGCATTTCCTGTCTCGCAGGTGGTAGGCCTACCCACACAAGTGAGGTATCATTTTTATTGGGAGACTTGGGGGAACGCTGGGTGGAAGGGAAGTTGTGTCTCCGCTCAGATTCCAGAAATTTCTGTCACCGAAATATGAGGAAAATTTGTTTTTTTGCCAAATTTTGAGGTTTGCAAAGGATTCTGGGTAACAGAACCAGGTCAGAGCCTCACAAATCACCCCATCTTGGATTCCCCTAGGTCTATAGATTTAAAAAATGCACAGGTTTGGTTGGTTTCCTTAGGTGGCGGCTGAGCTAGAGGCCAAAATCTACAGGTAGGCACTTTGCAAAAAACACCCTTGTTTTCTGTCAAAAAATGGGATGTGTCCACGTTGTGTTTTGGGGCATTTCCTGTCACGGGCACTAGGCCTACCCACACAAGTGAGGTATCATTTTTATCGTAAGACTTGGGGGAACGCTGGGTGGAAGGGAATTTGTGGCTCCTCTCAGATTCCAGAACTTTCTGTCACCGAAATGTGAGGAAAATTAGATTTTTTAGTCAAATTTTGAGGTTTGCAAAGGATTCTGGGTTACAGAACTAGGTCAGAGCCACACAAGTCACCCCATCTTGGATTCCCCTAGGTCTCTAGTTTAAAAAAATGCACAGGTTTGGTAGATTTCCCTAGGTGCCAGCTGAGCTAGAGGCCAAAATCTACAGGTAGGCACTTTGCAAAAAACACCTCTGTTTTCTGTCAAAAAATGGGATGTGTCCACGTTGTGTTTTGGGGCATTTCCTGTCGTGGGCGCTAGGCCTACCCACACAAGTGTGGTATTATTTTTATCGGGAGAAGTGGGGGAACACTGGGTGGAAGGAAATTTGTGACTCCTCTCAGATTCCAGAACTTTCTGTCACTGAAATGTGAGGAAAATGTGTTTTTTTGTAGCCAAATTTTGAGGTTTGCAAAGGAATCTGGGTAACAGAACCTGGTCAGAGCCTCACAAGTCACCCCATCTTGGATTCCCCTAGGTCTCTATTTTTCAGAAATGCACAGGTTTGGTAGGTTTCTCTAAGTGCCGGCTGAGCTAGAGGCCAAAATCTACAGGTAGGCACTTTGCAAAAAACACCTCTGTTTTCTGTCAAAAAATGGGATGTGTCCACGTTGTGTTTCGGGGCATTTCCTTTTGCGGGCGCTAGGCCTACCCACACAAGTGAGGTATCATTTTTATTGGGAGATTTGGGGGAACGCTGGGTGGAAGGAAATTTGAGGCTCCTCTCCGATTCCAGAACTTTCTGTCACCGAAATGTGAGGAAAATTTGATTTTTTTAGTCACATTTTGAGGTTTGCAAAGGATTCTGGGTAACAGAACCTGGTCAGAGCAAAACAAGTCACCCCATCTTGGAATTCCCCTAGGTCTCTAGTTTAAAAAAATGCACAGGTTTGGTAGGTTTCCCTAGGTGCCAGCTGAGCTAGAGGCCAAAATCTACAGGTAGGCACTTTGCAAAAAAAACCTCTGTTTTCTGTCAAAAAATGGGATGGGTCCATGTTGTGTTTTGGGGCATTTCCTGTCGTGGGCGCTAGGCCTACCCACACAACTGAGGTATTATTTTTATCGGGAGACTTGGGGGAACGCTGGGTGGAAGGAAATTTGTGACTCCTCTCAGATTCCAGAACTTTCTATCACTGAAATGTGAGGAAAATTTGTTTTTTTGTAGCCAAATTTTGAGGTTTGCAAAGGAATCTGGGTAACAGAACCTGGTCAGAGCCCCACAGGTCACACCATCTTGGATTCCCCTAGGTCTCTAGTTTTCACAAATGCACAGGTTTGGTGGGTTTCCCTAGGTGCCGGCTGAGCTAGAGGCCAAAATCTAAAGGTGGGCACTTTGCAAAAAAACCTGTTTTCTGTCAAAAAATGGGATGTGTCCATGTTGTGTTTTTGGGCATTTCCTGTCGTGGGCGCTAGGCCTACCCACACAAGTGAAGTATAATTTTTATCGGGAGACTTGGGGGAACGCTGGGTGGAAGGAAATTTGTGGCCCCTCCCAGATTCCAGAACTTTCTGTCTCCGAAATGTGAGGAAAATTTGTTTTTTTAGCCAAATTTTGAGGTTTGCAAAGGATTCTGGGTAACAGAACCTGGTCAGAGCCACACAAGTGACCCCATTTTGTATTCCCCTAGGTCTCTAGTTTTAAAAAATGCACAGGTTTGGTAGGTTTCCCTAGATGCCGGCTGAGCTAGAGGCCAAAACCTACAGGTAGGCACTTTGCAAAAAACACCTCTGTTTTCTGTCAAAAAATGGGATGTGTCCACGTTGTGTTTCGAGATATTTCCTTTTGCGGGCGCTAGGACTACCCACACAAGTGAGGTATCATTTTTATTGGGAGACTTGGGGGAACGCTGGGTGGAAGGGAATTTGTGGCTCCTCTCAGATTCCAGAACTTTCTGTCACCGAAATGTGAGGAAAATTAGATTTTTTAGTCAAATTTTGAGGTTTGCAAAGGATTCTGGGTTACAGAACCAGGTCAGAGCCACACAAGTCACCCCATCTTGGATTCCCCTAGGTCTCTAGTTTAAAAAAATGCACAGGTTTGGTAGATTTCCCTAGGTGCCAGCTGAGCTAGAGGCCAAAATCTACAGGTAGGCACTTTGCAAAAAACACCTCTGTTTTCTGTCAAAAAATGGGATGTGTCCACGTTGTGTTTTGGGGCATTTCCTGTCGTGGGCGCTAGGCCTACCCACACAAGTGTGGTATTATTTTTATCGGGAGAAGTGGGGGAACACTGGGTGGAAGGAAATTTGTGACTCCTCTCAGATTCCAGAACTTTCTGTCACTGAAATGTGAGGAAAATGTGTTTTTTTGTAGCCAAATTTTGAGGTTTGCAAAGGAATCTGGGTAACAGAACCTGGTCAGAGCCTCACAAGTCACCCCATCTTGGATTCCCCTAGGTCTCTATTTTTCAGAAATGCACAGGTTTGGTAGGTTTCTCTAAGTGCCGGCTGAGCTAGAGGCCAAAATCTACAGGTAGGCACTTTGCAAAAAACACCTCTGTTTTCTGTCAAAAAATGGGATGTGTCCACGTTGTGTTTCGGGGCATTTCCTTTTGCGGGCGCTAGGCCTACCCACACAAGTGAGGTATCATTTTTATCGGGAGATGTGGGGGAACACTGGGTGGAAGGAAATTTGTGACTCCTCTCAGATTCCAGAACTTTCTGTCACTGAAATGTGTGGAAAATGTGTTTTTTTGTAGCCAAAATTTGAGGTTTGCAAAGGAATCTGGGTAACAGAACCTGGTCAGAGCCTCACAAGTCACCCAATCTTGGATTCCCCTAGGTCTCTATTTTTCAGAAATGCACAGGTTTGGTAGGTTTCTCTAAGTGCCGGCTGAGCTAGAGGCCAAAATCTACAGGTAGGCACTTTGCAAAAAACACCTCTGTTTTCTGTCAAAAAATGGGATGTGTCCACGTTGTGTTTTGGGGCATTTCCTGTCTCGCAGGTGGTAGGCCTACCCACACAAGTGAGGTATCATTTTTATTGGGAGACTTGGGGGAACGCTGGGTGGAAGGGAAGTTGTGTCTCCGCTCAGATTCCAGAAATTTCTGTCACCGAAATATGAGGAAAATTTGTTTTTTTGCCAAATTTTGAGGTTTGCAAAGGATTCTGGGTAACAGAACCAGGTCAGAGCCTCACAAATCACCCCATCTTGGATTCCCCTAGGTCTATAGATTTAAAAAATGCACAGGTTTGGTTGGTTTCCTTAGGTGGCGGCTGAGCTAGAGGCCAAAATCTACAGGTAGGCACTTTGCAAAAAACACCCTTGTTTTCTGTCAAAAAATGGGATGTGTCCACGTTGTGTTTTGGGGCATTTCCTGTCACGGGCACTAGGCCTACCCACACAAGTGAGGTATCATTTTTATCGTAAGACTTGGGGGAACGCTGGGTGGAAGGGAATTTGTGGCTCCTCTCAGATTCCAGAACTTTCTGTCACCGAAATGTGAGGAAAATTAGATTTTTTAGTCAAATTTTGAGGTTTGCAAAGGATTCTGGGTTACAGAACCAGGTCAGAGCCACACAAGTCACCCCATCTTGGATTCCCCTAGGTCTCTAGTTTAAAAAAATGCACAGGTTTGGTAGATTTCCCTAGGTGCCAGCTGAGCTAGAGGCCAAAATCTACAGGTAGGCACTTTGCAAAAAACACCTCTGTTTTCTGTCAAAAAATGGGATGTGTCCACGTTGTGTTTTGGGGCATTTCCTGTCGTGGGCGCTAGGCCTACCCACACAAGTGTGGTATTATTTTTATCGGGAGAAGTGGGGGAACACTGGGTGGAAGGAAATTTGTGACTCCTCTCAGATTCCAGAACTTTCTGTCACTGAAATGTGAGGAAAATGTGTTTTTTTGTAGCCAAATTTTGAGGTTTGCAAAGGAATCTGGGTAACAGAACCTGGTCAGAGCCTCACAAGTCACCCCATCTTGGATTCCCCTAGGTCTCTATTTTTCAGAAATGCACAGGTTTGGTAGGTTTCTCTAAGTGCCGGCTGAGGTAGAGGCCAAAATCTACAGGTAGGCACTTTGCAAAAAACACCTCTGTTTTCTGTCAAAAAATGGGATGTGTCCACGTTGTGTTTCGGGGCATTTCCTTTTGCGGGCGCTAGGCCTACCCACACAAGTGAGGTATCATTTTTATTGGGAGATTTGGGGGAACGCTGGGTGGAAGGAAATTTGAGGCTCCTCTCCGATTCCAGAACTTTCTGTCACCGAAATGTGAGGAAAATTTGATTTTTTTAGTCACATTTTGAGGTTTGCAAAGGATTCTGGGTAACAGAACCTGGTCAGAGCAAAACAAGTCACCCCATCTTGGAATTCCCCTAGGTCTCTAGTTTAAAAAAATGCACAGGTTTGGTAGGTTTCCCTAGGTGCCAGCTGAGCTAGAGGCCAAAATCTACAGGTAGGCACTTTGCAAAAAAAAACTCTGTTTTCTGTCAAAAAATGGGATGGGTCCATGTTGTGTTTTGGGGCATTTCCTGTCGTGGGCGCTAGGCCTACCCACACAAGTGAGGTATTATTTTTATCGGGAGACTTGGGGGAACGCTGGGTGGAAGGAAATTTGTGACTCCTCTCAGATTCCAGAACTTTCTATCACTGAAATGTGAGGAAAATTTGTTTTTTTGTAGCCAAATTTTGAGGTTTGCAAAGGAATCTGGGTAACAGAACTTGGTCAGAGCCCCACAGGTCACACCATCTTGGATTCCCCTAGGTCTCTAGTTTTCACAAATGCACAGGTTTGGTGGGTTTCCCTAGGTGCCGGCTGAGCTAGAGGCCAAAATCTAAAGGTGGGCACTTTGCAAAAAAACCTGTTTTCTGTCAAAAAATGGGATGTGTCCATGTTGTGTTTTTGGGCATTTCCTGTTGTGGGCGCTAGGCCTACCCACACAAGTGAAGTATAATTTTTATCGGGAGACTTGGGGGAACGCTGGGTGGAAGGAAATTTGTGGCCCCTCCCAGATTCCAGAACTTTCTGTCTCCGAAATGTGAGGAAAATTTGTTTTTTTAGCCAAATTTTGAGGTTTTCAAAGGATTCTGGGTAACAGAACCTGGTCAGAGCCACACAAGTGACCCCATTTTGTATTCCCTAGGTCTCTAGTTTTAAAAAATGCACAGGTTTGGTAGGTTTCCCTAGATGCCGGCTGAGCTAGAGGCCAAAACCTACAGGTAGGCACTTTGCAAAAAACACCTCTGTTTTCTGTCAAAAAATGGGATGTGTCCACGTTGTGTTTCGAGATATTTCCTTTTGCGGGCGCTAGGACTACCCACACAAGTGAGGTATCATTTTTATTGGGAGACTTGGGGGAACGCTGGGTGGAAGGAAGTTTGTGGCTCCTCTCAGATTCCAGAACTTTCTAGCACCGAAATGTGAGGAAAATTTGATTTTTTAGTCAAATTTTGAGGTTTGCAAAGGATTCTGGGTAACAGAACCTGGTCAGAGCCACACAAGTCACCCCATCTTGGATTCCCCTAGGTCTCTAGTTTGAAAAAACGCACAGGTTTGGTAGGTTTCCCTCGGTGCCAGCTGAGCTAGAGGCCAAAATCTACAGGTAGGCACTTTGCAAAAAACACCTCTGTTTTCTGTCAAAAAATGGGATGTGTCCATGTTGTGTTTTGGGGCATTTCCAGTTGTGGGCGCTAGGCCTACCCACACAAGTGAGGTATTATTTTTATCGGGTGTTGTGGGGGAACGCTGGGTTGAAGGAAATTTGTGACTCCTCTCAGATTCCAGAACTTTCTGTCACTGAAATGTGAGGAAAATGTGTTTTTTTGTAGCCAAATTTTGAGGTTTGCAAAGGAATCTGGGTAACAGAACCTGGTCAGAGCCTCACAAGTCACCCCATCTTGGATTCCCCTAGGTCTCTAGTTTTCAGAAATGCACAGGTTTGGTAGGTTTCTCTAAGTGCCGGCTGAGCTAGAGGCCAAAATCTACAGGTAGGCACTTTGCAAAAAACACCTCTGTTTTCTGTCAAAAAATGGGATGTGTCCACGTTGTCTTTTGGGGCATTTCCTGTCACGGGCACTAGGCCTACCCACACAAGTGAGGTATCATTTTTATCGGGAGACTTGGGGGAACGCTGGGTGGAAGGAAATTTGTGTCTCAGCTCAGATTCCAGAACTTTCTGACACCGAAATGTGAGGAAAATGTGTTTTTTTTGCCAAATTTTGAGGTTTGCAAAGGATTCTGGGTAACAGAACCTGGTCAGAGCCCCACAGGTCACACCATCTAGGATTCCCCTAGGTATCTAGTTTTAAAAAATGCACAGGTTTGGTAGGTTTCCCTAGGTGCTGGCTGAGCTATAGGCCAAAATCTACAGGTGGGCACTTTGCAAAAAACACCTCTGTTTTCTGTCACAAAATGGGATGTGTCCATGTTGTATTTTTGGGCATTTCCTGTCGTGGGCGCTAGGCCTACCCACACAAGTGAGGTATAATTTTTATCGGGAGACTTGGGGGAACGCTGGGTGTAAGGAAATTTGTGGCTCCTCCCAGATTCCAGAACTTTCTGTCTCCGAAATGTGAGGAAAATGTGTTTTTTTAGCCGAATTTTGAGGTTTCCAAAGGATTCTGGGTAACAGAACCTGGTCAGAGCCACACAAGTCACCCCATTTTGTAAACCCCTAGGTCCCTAGTTTAAAAAAAGGAACAGGTTTGGTAGGTTTCCCTAGATGCCGGCTGAGCTAGAGGCCAAAACCTACAGGTAGGCACTTTGCAAAAAACACCTCTGTTTTCTGTCAAAAAATGGGATGTGTCCACGTTGTGTTTCGGGGCATTTCCTTTTGCGGGCGCTAGGCCTACCCACACAAGTGAGGTATCATTTTTATTGGGAGATTTGGGGGAACGCTGGGTGGAAGGAAATTTGTGGCTCCTCTCAGATTCCAGAACTTTCTGTCACCGAAATGTGAGGAAAATTTGATTTTTTAGTCAAATTGTGAGGTTTGCAAAGGATTCTGGGTAACAGAACCTGGTCAGAGCATCACAAGTCACCCCATCTTGGATTCCCCTAGGTCTCTAGTTTAAAAAAATGCACACGTTTGGGAGGTTTCCCTCGGTGCCAGCTGAGCTAGAGGCCAAAATCTACAGGTAGGCACTTTGCAAAAAACACCTCTGTTTTCTGTAAAAAAATGGGATGTGTCCATGTTGTGTTTTGGGGCATTTCCTGACGTGGGCGCTAGGCCTACCCTCACAAGTGAGGTATTATTTTTATAGGGAGACTTGGGGGAACGCTGGGTGGAAGGAAATTTGTGACTCCTCTCAGATTACAGAACTTCCTGTCACTGAAATGTGAGGAAAATGTGTTTTTTTGTAGCCAAATTTTGAGGTTTGCAAAGGAATCTGGGTAACAGAACCTGGTCAGAGCCCCAAGGGTCACACCATCTTGGATTCCCCTAGGTCTCTAGTTTTCAAACATGCACAGGTTTGGTAGGTTTCCCTAGGTGCCGGCTGAGCTAGAGGCCAAAATCTACAGGTGGGCACTTTGCAAAAAACACCTGTTTTCTGTCAAAAAATGGGATGTGTCCATGTTGTGTTTTGGGGCATTTCCTGTCGTGGGCGCTAGGCCTACCACTCGAGTGAAGTATAATTTTTATCGGGAGACTTGGGGGAACGCTGGGTGAAAGGAAATTTGTGGCCCCTCCCAGATTCCAGAACTTTCTGTCTCCGAAATGTGAGGAAAATGTGTTTTTGTAGCCAAATTTTGAGGTTTGCAAAGGATTCTGGGTAACAGAACCTGGTCAGAGCCACACAAGTCACCCCATTTTGTATTCCCCTAGGTCTCTAGTTTTAAAAAATGCACAGGTTTGGTAGGTTTCCCTCGGTGCCAGCTGAGCTAGAGGCCAAAATCTACAGGTAGGCACTTTGCAAAAAACACCTCTGTTTTCTGTCAAAAAATGGGATGTGTCCATGTTGTGTTTTGGGGCATTTCCTGTCGTGGGCGCTAGGCCTACCCACACAAGTGAGGTATTATTTTTATCGGGAGATGTGGGGGAACGCTGGGTGGAAGGAAATTTGTGACTCCTCTCAGATTCCAGAACTTTCTGTCACTGAAATGTGAGGAAAATGTGTTTTTTTGTAGCCACATTTTGAGGTTTGCAAAGGAATCTGGGTAACAGAACCTGGTCAGAGCCTCACAAGTCACCCCATCTTGGATTCCCCTAAGTCTATAGATTAAAAAAATGCACAGGTTTGGTAGGTTTCCTTAGGTGGCGGCTGAGCTAGAGGCCAAAATTTACAGGTAGGCACTTTGCAAAAAACACCCTTGTTTTCTATCAAAAAATGGGATGTGTCCACGTTGTGTTTTGGGGCATTTCCTGTCACGGGCACTAGGCCTACCCACACAAGTGAGGTATCATTTTTATCGGAAGACTTGGGGGAACGATGGGTGGAAGGGAATTTGTGTCTCCGCTCAGATTCCAGAACTTTCTGTCACTGAAATGTGAGGAAAAGGTGTTTTTTTGTAGCCAAATTTTGAGGTTTGCAAAGGAATCTGGGTAACAGAACCTAGTCAGAGCCTCACAAGTCACCCCATCTTGGATTCCCCTAGGTCTCTAGTTTTCAGAAATGCACAGGTTTGGTAGGTTTCTCTAAGTGCCGGCTGAGCTAGAGGCCACAATCTACAGGTAGGCACTTTGCAAAAAACACCTCTGTTTTCTGTCAAAAAATGGGATGTGTCCACGTTGTGTTTTGGGGCATTTCCTGTCTCGCAGGTGCTAGGCCTACCCACACATGTGAGGTATCATTTTTATTGGGAGACTTGGGGGAACGCTGGGTGGAAGGGAATTTGTGTCGCCGCTCAGATTCCAGAATTTTCTGTCACCGAAATGTGAGGAAAATGTGTTTTTTTAGCCAAATTTTGAGGTTTGCAAAGGATTCTGGGTAACAGAACCAGGTCAGAGCCTCACAAGTCACTCCATCTTGGATTCCCCTAGGTCTATAGATTTAAAAAATGCACAGGTTTAGTAGGTTTCCTTAGGTGGCGGCTGAGCTAGAGGCCAAAATCTACAGGTAGGCACTTTGCAAAAAACGCCCTTGTTTTCTGTCAAAAAATGGGATGTGTCCACGTTGTGTTTCGGGGCATTTCCTGTCACGGGCACTAGGCCTACCCACACAAGTGAGGTATAATTTTTATCGGAAGACTTGGGGGACCGCTGGGAGGAAGGGAATTTGTGTCTCCGCTCAGATTCCAGAACTTTCTGTCACCGAAATATGAGAAAAATGTGTTTTTTTAGCCAACTTTTGAGGTTTGCAAAGGATTCTGGGTAACAGAACCTGGTCAGAGCCCCACAGGTCACACCATCTTCGATTCCCCTAGGTCTCTAGTTTTCAAAAATGCACAGGTTTGGTAGGTTTCCCTAGGTGCTGGCTGAGCTATAGGCCAAAATATACAGGTGGGCACTTTGCAAAAAACACCTCTGTTTTCTGTCACAAAATGGGATGTGTCCATGTTGTGTTTTGGGGTGTTTCCTGATGTGGGCGCTAGGCCTACCCACACAAGTGAGGTATAATTTTTATCAGGAGACTTGGGGGAACGCTCGGTGGAAGGAAATTTGTGGCTCCTCCCAGATTCCAGAACTTTCTGTCTCCGAAATGTGAGGAAAATGTGTTTTTTTAGCCGAATTTTGAGGTTTGCAAAGGATTCTGGTAACAGAACCTGGTCAGAGCCCCACAAGTCACCCCATTTTGTATTCCCCTAGGTCTCTAGTTTTAAAAAATGCACAGGTTTCGTAGGTTTCCATAGGTGCCAGCTGAGCTAGAGGCCAAAATCTACAGGTAGGCACTTTGCAAAAAACACCTCTGTTTTCTGTCAAAAAATGGGATGTGTCCATGTTGTGTTTTGGGGCATTTCCTGTCGTGGGCGCTAGGCCTACACACACAAGTGAGGTATTATTTTTATCGTGAGACTTGGGGGAACGCTGGGTGGAAGGAAATTTGTGACTCCTCTTAGATTTCAGAACTTTCTGTCACTGAAATGTGAGGAAAATGTGTTTGTTTGTAGCCAAATTTTGAGGTTTGCAAAGGAATCTGGGTAACAGAACCTGGTCAGAGCCTCACAAGTCACCCCATCTTGGATTCCCCTAGGTCTCTAGTTTTCAGAAATGCACAGGTTTTGTAGGTTTCTCTAAGTGCCGGCTGAGCTAGAGGCCAAAATCTACAGGTAGGCACTTTGCAAAAAACACCTCTGTTTTCTGTCAAAAAATGGGATGTGTCCACGTTGTCTTTTGGGGCATTTCCTATCACCTGCACTAGACCTACCCACACAAGTTAGTATCATTTTTATCGGAAGACTTGGGGGAACGCTGGGTGGAAGGAAATTTGTGTCTCCGCTCAGATTCCAGAACTTTCTGTCACCGAAATGTGATGAAAATGATTTTTTTTAGCCACATTTTGAGGCTTGCAAAGGATTCTGGGTAACAGAACCTGGTCAGAGCCCCACAGGTCACACCATCTTGGATTCCCTTAGGTCTCTAGTTTTAAAAAATGCACAGGTTTGGTAGGTTTCCCTAGGTGCCGGCTGAGCTAGAGGCCAAAATCTACAGGTGGGCACTTTGCAAAAACCACCTGTTTTCTGTCAAAAAATGGGATGTGTCCATGTTGTGTTTTGGGGCATTTCCTGTCGTGGGCGCTAGGCCTACCCACACAAGTGAGGTATTATTTTTATGTGGAGACTTGGGGGAACGCTGGGTGGAAGGAAATTTGTGACTCCTCTCAGATTCCAGAACTTTCTGTCACTGAAATGTGAGGAAAATGTGTTTTTTTGTAGCCAAATTTTGAGGGTTGCAAAGGAATCTGGGTAACAGAACCTGGTCAGAGCCACCCAAGTCACCCCATCTTGGATTCCCCTAGGTCTCTAGTTTTCAGAAATGCACAGGTTTGGTAGGTTTCTCTAAGTGCCGGCTGAGCTAGAGGCCAAAATCTACAGGTAGGCACTTTGCAAAAAACACCTCTGTTTTCTGTCAAAAAATGGGATGTGTCCACGTTGTGTTTTGGGGCATTTCCTGTCTCGCAAGTGCTAGGCCTACCCACACAAGTGAGGTATCATTTTTATTGGGAGACTTGGGGGAACGCTTGGTGGAAGGGAATTTGTGTCTCCGCTCAGATTCCAGAATTTTCTGTCACCGAAATATGAGGAAAATGTGTTTTTTAGCCAAACTTTGAGGTTTGCAAAGGATTCTGGGTAACAGAACCAGGTCAGAGCCTCACAAGTCACCCCATCTCGGATTCCCCTAGGTCTATAGATTAAAAAAATGAACAGGTTTGGTAGGTTTCCTTAGGTGGCGGCTGAGCTAGAGGCCAAAAACTACAGGTAGGCACTTTGCAAAAAACACCTTTGTTTTCTGTCAAAAAATGGGATGTGTCCAAGTTGTGTTTTGGGGCATTTCCTGTCACGGGCACTAGGCCTACCCACACAAGTGAGGTATCATTTTTATCAGAAGACTTGGGGGAACGCTGGGTGGAAGGGAATTTGTGTCTCCGCTCAGATTCCAGAACTTTCTGTCACCGAAATGTGAGGAAAATGTGTTTTTTTAGCCAAATTTTGAGGTTTGCAAAGGATTCTGGGTAACAGAACCTGGTCAGAGCCCCACAGGTCACACCATCTTGGATTCCCCTAGGTCTCTAGTTTTCAAAAATGCACAGGTTTGGTAGGTTTCCATAGGTGCTGGCTGAGCTATAGGCCAAAATCTACAGGTGGGCACTATGCAAAAACAACTCTGTTTTCTGTCACAAAATGGGATGTGTCCATGTTGTGTTTTGGGGCATTTCCTGTCGTGGGCGCTAGGCCTACCCACACAAGTGAGGTATAATTTTTATCTGGAGACTTGGGGGAACGCTGGGTAGAAGGAAATTTGTGGCTCCTCCCAGATTCCAGGACTTTCTGTCTCCGAAATGTGAGGAAAATATGTTTTTTTAGCCAAATGTTGAGGTTTGCAAAGAATTCTGGGTAACAGAACCTGGTCAGAGCCCCACAAGTCACCCCATCTTGTATTCCCCTAGGTCTCTAGTTTGTAAAAATGCACAGGTTTGGTAGGTTTCCCAGGATGCCGGCTGAGCTAGAGGCCAAAACCTACAGGTAGGCACTTTGCAAAAAACACCTCTGTTTTCTGTCAAAAAATGGGATGTGTCCACGTTGTGTTTCGGGGCATTTCCTTTTGCGGGCGCTAGGCCTACCCACACAAGTGAGGTATCATTTTTATTGGGAGACTTGGGGGAACGCTGGGTGGAAGGAAATTTGTGGCTCCTCTCAGATTCCAGAACTTTCTGTCACCGAAATGTGAGGAAAATATGATTTTTTAGTAAAATTTTGAGGTTTGCAAAGTATTCTGGGTAACAGAACTTGGTCAGAGCCACACAAGTCACCCCATCTTGGATTCCCCTAGGTCTCTAGTTTAAAAAATGCACAGGTTTGGTAGGTTTCCCTAGGTGCCAGCTGAGCTAGAGGCCAAAATCTACAGGTAGGCACTTTGCAAAAAACACCTTTGTTTTCTGTCAAAAAATGGGATGTGTCCAAGTTGTGTTTTGGGGCATTTCCTGTCACGGGCACTAGGCCTACCCACACAAGTGAGGTATAATTTTTATCGGAAGACTTGGGGGAACGCTGGGTGGAAGGGAATTTGTGTCTCCGCTCAGATTCCAGAACTTTCTGTCACCGAAATGTGAGGAAAATGTGTTTTATTAGCCATATTTTGAGGTTTGCAAAGGATTCTGGGTAACAGAACCTGGTCAGAGCCCCACAGGTCACACCATCTTGGATTCCCCTAGGTCTCTAGTTTTAAAAAATGCACAGGTTTGGTAGGTTTCCCTAGGTGCTGGCTGAGCTATAGGCCAAAATCTACAGGTGGGCACTTTGCAAAAACACCTCTGTTTTCTGTCACAAAATGGGATGTGTCCATGTTGTGTTTTGGGGCATTTCCTGTCGTGGGCGCTAGGCCTACCCACACAAGTGAGGTATAATTTTTATCGGGAGACTTGGGGGAACGCTGGGTGGAAGGAAATTTGTGGCTCCTCCCAGATTCCAGGACTTTCTGTCTCCGAAATGTGAGGAAAATGTGTTTTTTTAGCCGAATTTTGAGGTTTGCAAAGGATTCTGGTAACAGAACCTGGTCAGAGCCCCACAAGTCACCCCATTTTGTATTCCCCTAGGTCTCTAGTTTTAAAAAATGCACAGGTTTCGTAGGTTTCCATAGGTGCCAGCTGAGCTAGAGGCCAAAATCTACAGGTAGGCACTTTGCAAAAAACACCTCTGTTTTCTGTCAAAAAATGGGATGTGTCCATGTTGTGTTTTGGGGCATTTCCTGTCGTGGGCGCTAGGCCTACACACACAAGTGAGGTATTATTTTTATCGTGAGACTTGGGGGAACGCTGGGTGGAAGGAAATTTGTGACTCCTCTTAGATTTCAGAACTTTCTGTCACTGAAATGTGAGGAAAATGTGTTTGTTTGTAGCCAAATTTTGAGGTTTGCAAAGGAATCTGGGTAACAGAACCTGGTCAGAGCCTCACAAGTCACCCCATCTTGGATTCCCCTAGGTCTCTAGTTTTCAGAAATGCACAGGTTTTGTAGGTTTCTCTAAGTGCCGGCTGAGCTAGAGGCCAAAATCTACAGGTAGGCACTTTGCAAAAAACACCTCTGTTTTCTGTCAAAAAATGGGATGTGTCCACGTTGTCTTTTGGGGCATTTCCTATCACCTGCACTAGACCTACCCACACAAGTTAGTATCATTTTTATCGGAAGACTTGGGGGAACGCTGGGTGGAAGGAAATTTGTGTCTCCGCTCAGATTCCAGAACTTTCTGTCACCGAAATGTGATGAAAATGATTTTTTTTAGCCACATTTTGAGGCTTGCAAAGGATTCTGGGTAACAGAACCTGGTCAGAGCCCCACAGGTCACACCATCTTGGATTCCCTTAGGTCTCTAGTTTTAAAAAATGCACAGGTTTGGTAGGTTTCCCTAGGTGCCGGCTGAGCTAGAGGCCAAAATCTACAGGTGGGCACTTTGCAAAAACCACCTGTTTTCTGTCAAAAAATGGGATGTGTCCATGTTGTGTTTTGGGGCATTTCCTGTCGTGGGCGCTAGGCCTACCCACACAAGTGAGGTATTATTTTTATGTGGAGACTTGGGGGAACGCTGGGTGGAAGGAAATTTGTGACTCCTCTCAGATTCCAGAACTTTCTGTCACTGAAATGTGAGGAAAATGTGTTTTTTTGTAGCCAAATTTTGAGGGTTGCAAAGGAATCTGGGTAACAGAACCTGGTCAGAGCCACCCAAGTCACCCCATCTTGGATTCCCCTAGGTCTCTAGTTTTCAGAAATGCACAGGTTTGGTAGGTTTCTCTAAGTGCCGGCTGAGCTAGAGGCCAAAATCTACAGGTAGGCACTTTGCAAAAAACACCTCTGTTTTCTGTCAAAAAATGGGATGTGTCCACGTTGTGTTTTGGGGCATTTCCTGTCTCGCAAGTGCTAGGCCTACCCACACAAGTGAGGTATCATTTTTATTGGGAGACTTGGGGGAACGCTTGGTGGAAGGGAATTTGTGTCTCCGCTCAGATTCCAGAATTTTCTGTCACCGAAATATGAGGAAAATGTGTTTTTTAGCCAAACTTTGAGGTTTGCAAAGGATTCTGGGTAACAGAACCAGGTCAGAGCCTCACAAGTCACCCCATCTCGGATTCCCCTAGGTCTATAGATTAAAAAAATGAACAGGTTTGGTAGGTTTCCTTAGGTGGCGGCTGAGCTAGAGGCCAAAAACTACAGGTAGGCACTTTGCAAAAAACACCTTTGTTTTCTGTCAAAAAATGGGATGTGTCCAAGTTGTGTTTTGGGGCATTTCCTGTCACGGGCACTAGGCCTACCCACACAAGTGAGGTATCATTTTTATCAGAAGACTTGGGGGAACGCTGGGTGGAAGGGAATTTGTGTCTCCGCTCAGATTCCAGAACTTTCTGTCACCGAAATGTGAGGAAAATGTGTTTTTTTAGCCAAATTTTGAGGTTTGCAAAGGATTCTGGGTAACAGAACCTGGTCAGAGCCCCACAGGTCACACCATCTTGGATTCCCCTAGGTCTCTAGTTTTCAAAAATGCACAGGTTTGGTAGGTTTCCATAGGTGCTGGCTGAGCTATAGGCCAAAATCTACAGGTGGGCACTATGCAAAAACAACTCTGTTTTCTGTCACAAAATGGGATGTGTCCATGTTGTGTTTTGGGGCATTTCCTGTCGTGGGCGCTAGGCCTACCCACACAAGTGAGGTATAATTTTTATCTGGAGACTTGGGGGAACGCTGGGTAGAAGGAAATTTGTGGCTCCTCCCAGATTCCAGGACTTTCTGTCTCCGAAATGTGAGGAAAATATGTTTTTTTAGCCAAATGTTGAGGTTTGCAAAGAATTCTGGGTAACAGAACCTGGTCAGAGCCCCACAAGTCACCCCATCTTGTATTCCCCTAGGTCTCTAGTTTGTAAAAATGCACAGGTTTGGTAGGTTTCCCAGGATGCCGGCTGAGCTAGAGGCCAAAACCTACAGGTAGGCACTTTGCAAAAAACACCTCTGTTTTCTGTCAAAAAATGGGATGTGTCCACGTTGTGTTTCGGGGCATTTCCTTTTGCGGGCGCTAGGCCTACCCACACAAGTGAGGTATCATTTTTATTGGGAGACTTGGGGGAACGCTGGGTGGAAGGAAATTTGTGGCTCCTCTCAGATTCCAGAACTTTCTGTCACCGAAATGTGAGGAAAATATGATTTTTTAGTAAAATTTTGAGGTTTGCAAAGTATTCTGGGTAACAGAACTTGGTCAGAGCCACACAAGTCACCCCATCTTGGATTCCCCTAGGTCTCTAGTTTAAAAAATGCACAGGTTTGGTAGGTTTCCCTAGGTGCCAGCTGAGCTAGAGGCCAAAATCTACAGGTAGGCACTTTGCAAAAAACACCTTTGTTTTCTGTCAAAAAATGGGATGTGTCCAAGTTGTGTTTTGGGGCATTTCCTGTCACGGGCACTAGGCCTACCCACACAAGTGAGGTATAATTTTTATCGGAAGACTTGGGGGAACGCTGGGTGGAAGGGAATTTGTGTCTCCGCTCAGATTCCAGAACTTTGTGTCACCGAAATGTGAGGAAAATGTGTTTTATTAGCCATATTTTGAGGTTTGCAAAGGATTCTGGGTAACAGAACCTGGTCAGAGCCCCACAGGTCACACCATCTTGGATTCCCCTAGGTCTCTAGTTTTAAAAAATGCACAGGTTTGGTAGGTTTCCCTAGGTGCTGGCTGAGCTATAGGCCAAAATCTACAGGTGGGCACTTTGCAAAAACACCTCTGTTTTCTGTCACAAAATGGGATGTGTCCATGTTGTGTTTTGGGGCATTTCCTGTCGTGGGCGCTAGGCCTACCCACACAAGTGAGGTATAATTTTTATCGGGAGACTTGGGGGAACGCTGGGTGGAAGGAAATTTGTGGCTCCTCCCAGATTCCAGGACTTTCTGTCTCCGAAATGTGAGGAAAATGTGTTTTTTTAGCCAAATTTTGAGGTTTGCAAAGGATTCTGGGTAACAGAACCTGGTCAGAGCCCCACAAGTCACCCCATCTTGTATTCCCCTAGGTCTCTAGTTTGTAAAAATGCACAGGTTTGGTAGGTTTCCCAGGATGCCGGCTGAGCTAGAGGCCAAAACCTACAGGTAGGCACTTTGCAAAAAACACCTCTGTTTTCTGTCAAAAAATGGGATGTGTCCACGTTGTGTTTCGGGGCATTTCCTTTTGCGGTCGCTAGGCCTACCCACACAAGTGAGGTATCATTTTTATTGGGAGACTTGGGGGAACGCTGGGTGGAAGGAAATTTGTGACTCCTCTCAGATTCCAGAACTTTCAGTCACTGAAATGTGAGGAAAATGTTTTTTTTTTGTAGCCAAATTTTGAGGTTTGCAAAGGAATCTGGGTAACAGAACCTGGTCAGAGCTTCACAAGTCACCCCATCTTGGATTCCCCTAGGTCTATAGATTTACAAAATGCACAGGTTTGATAGGTTTCCCTAGGTGCCAGCTGAGCTAGAGGCCAAAATCTACAGGTAGGCACTTTGCAAAAAACACCTCTGTTTTCTGTCAAAAAATGGGATGTGTCCACGTTGTGTTTTGGGGCATTTCCTGTCTCGCAGGTGCTAGGCCTACCCACACAAGTGAGGTATCATTTTTATTGGGAGACTTGGGGGAACGCTGGGTGGAAGGGAATTTGTGTCTCCGCTCAGGTTCCAGAATTTTCTGTCACCGAAATATGAGGAAAATGTGTTTTTTTGCCAAATTTTGAGGTTTGCAAAGGATTCTGGGGGAGCCTCACAAGTCACCCCATCTTGGATTCCCCTAGGTCTATAGATTTATAAAATGCACAGGTTTGGTAGGTTTCCTTAGGTGGCGGCTGAACTAGAGGCCAAAATCTACAGATAGGCACTTTGCAAAAAACACCTTTGTTTTCTGTCAAAAAATGGGATGTGTACAAGTTGTGTTTTGGGGCATTTCCTGTCACGGGCACTAGGCCTACCCACACAAGTGAGGTATCATTTTTATCGGAAGACTTGGGGGAACGCTGGGTGGAAGGGAATTTGTGTCTCCGCTCAGATTCCAGAACTTTCTGTCACCGAAATGTGAGGAAAATGTGTTTTTTTAGCCAAATTTTGAGGTTTGCAAAGGATTCTGGGTAACAGAACCTGGTCAGAGCCCCACAGGTCACACCATCTTGGATTCCCCTAGGTCTCTAGTTTTCAAAAATGCACAGGTTTGGTAGGTTTCCCTAGGTGCTGGCTGAGCTATAGGCCAAAATCTACAGGTGGGCACTTTGCAAAAACACCTCTGTTTTCTGTCACAAAATGGGATGTGTCCATGTTGTGTTTTGGGGCATTTCCTGTCGTGGGCGCTAGGCCTACCCACACAAGTGAGGTATAATTTTTATCGGGAGACTTGGAGGAACGCTGGGTGGAAGGAAATTTGTGGCTCCTCCCAGATTCCAGGACTTTCTGTCTCCGAAATGTGAGGAAAATGTGTTTTTTTAGCCAAATTTTGAGGTTTGCAAAGGATTCTGGGTAACAGAACCTGGTCAGAGCCCCACAAGTCACCCCATCTTGTATTCCCCTAGGTCTCTAGTTTGTAAAAATGCACAGGTTTGGTAGGTTTCCCAGGATGCCGGCTGAGCTAGAGGCCAAAACCTAAAGGTAGGCACTTTGCAAAAAACACCTCTGTTTTCTGTCAAAAAATGGGATGTGTCCACGTTGTGTTTCGGGGCATTTCCTTTTGCGGGCGCTAGGCCTACCCACACAAGTGAGGAATCATTTTTATTGGGAGACTTGGGGGAACGCTGGGTGGAAGGAAATTTGTGGCTCCTCTCAGATTCCAGAACTTTCTGTCACCGAAATGTGAGGAAAATTTGATTTTTTAGTCAAATTTTGAGGTTTGCAAAGGATTCTGGGTAACAGAACCTGGTCAGAGCCCCACAAGTCACCCCATCTTGTATTCCCCTAGGTCTCTAGTTTTCAGAAATGCACAGGTTTGGAAGGTTTCTCTAAGTGCCGGCTGAGCTAGAGGCCAAAATCTACAGGTAGGCACTTTGCAAAAAACACCTCTGTTTTCTGTCAAAAAATGGGATGTGTCCACGTTGTGTTTTGGGGCATTTCCTGTCTCGCAGGTGCTAGGCCTACCCACACAAGTGAGGTATCATTTTTATTGGGAGACTTGGGGGAACGCTGGGTGGAAGGGAATTTGTGTCTCCGCTCAGATTCCAGAATTTTCTGTCACCGAAATATGAGCAAAATGTGTTTTTTTGCCAAATTTTGAGGTTTGCAAAGGATTCTGGGTAACAGAACCAGGTCAGAGCCTCACAAGTCACCCCATCTTGGATTCCCCTAGGTCTATAGATTTAACAAATGCACAGGTTTGGTAGGTTTCCTTAGGTGGCGGCTGAGCTAGAGGCCAAAATCTACAGGTAGGCACTTTGCAAAAAACACCTTTGTTTTCTGTCAAAAAATGGGATGTGTCCAAGTTGTGTTTTGGGGCATTTCCTGTCACGGGCACTAGGCCTACCCACACAAGTGAGGTATCATTTTTATCGGAAGACTTGGGGGAACGCTGGGTGGAAGGGAATTTGTGTCTCCGCTCAGATTCCAGAACTTTCTGTCACCGAAATGTGAGGAACATGTGTTTTTTTAGCCAAATTTTGAGGTTTGCAAAGGATTCTGGGTAACAGAACCTGGTCAGAGCCCCACAGGTCACACCATCTTGGATTCCCCTAGGTCTCTAGTTTTAAAAAATGCACAGGCTTGGTAGGTTTCCCGAGATTCCGGCTGAGCTAGAGGCCAAAACCTACAGGTAGGCACTTTGCAAAAAACACCTCTGTTTTCTGTCAAAAAATGGGATGTGTCCACGTTGTGTTTCGGGGCATTTCCTTTTGCGGGCGCTAGGCCTACCCACACAAGTGAGGTATCATTTTTATTGGGAGATTTGGGGGAACGCTGGGTGGAAGGAAATTTGTGGCTCCTCTCAGATTCCAGAACTTTCTGTCACCGAAATGAGAGGAAAATTTGATTTCTTAGTTAAATTTTGAGTTTTGCAAAGGATTCTGGGTAACAGAACCTGGTCAGAGCCACACAAGTCACCCAATCTTGGATTCCCCTAGGTCTCTAGTTTAAAAAAATGCACAGGTTTGGTAGGTTTCCCTAGGTGCCAGCTGAGCTAGAGGCCAAAATCTACAGGTAGGCACTTTGCAAAAAACACCTCTGTTTTCTGTCAAAAAATGGGATGTGTCCATGTTGTGTTTTGGGGCATTTCCTGTTGTGGGCGCTAGGCCTACCCACACAAGTGAGGTATTATTTTTATCGTGAGACTTGGGGGAACGCTGGGTGGAAGGAAATTTGTGACTCCTCTTAGATTCCAGAACTTTCTGTCACTGAAATGTGAGGAAAATGTGTTTTTTTGTAGCCAAATTTTGAGGTTTGCAAAGGAATCTGGGTAACAGAACCTGGTCAGAGCCTCACAAGTCACCCCATCTTGGATTCCCCTAGGTCTCTAGTTTTCAGAAATGCACAGGTTTTGTAGGTTTCTCTAAGTGCCGGCTGAGCTAGAGGCCAAAATCTACAGGTATTCACTGTGCAAAAAACACCTCTGTTTTCTGTCAAAAAATGGGATGTGTCCACGTTGTCTTTTGGGGCATTTCCTATCACGTGCACTAGACCTACCCACACAAGTTAGTATCATTTTTATCGGAAGACTTGGGGGAACGCTGGGTGGAAGGAAATTTGTGTCTCCGCTCAGATTCCAGAACTTTCTGTCACCGAAATGTGATGAAAATGTTTTTTTTAGCCACATTTTGAGGCTTGCAAAGGATTCTGGGTAACAGAACCTGGTCAGAGCCCCACAGGTCACACCATCTTGGATTCCCTTAGGTCTCTAGTTTTCAAAAATGCACAGGTTTGGTAGGTTTCCCCAGGTGCCGGCTGAGCTAGAGGTCAAAATCTACAGGTGGGCACTTTGCAAAAACCACCTGTTTTCTGTCAAAAAATGGGATGTGTCCATGTTGTGTTTTGGGGAATTTCCTGTCGTGGGCGCTAGGCCTACCCACACAAGTGAGGTATTAATTTTATCGGGAGACTTGGGGGAACGCTGGGTGGAAGGAAATTTGTGACTCCTCTCAGATTCCAGAACTTTCTGTCACTGAAATGTGAGGAAAATTAGTTTTTTCGTAGCCAAATTTTGAGGGTTGCAATGGAATGTGGGTAACAGAACCTGGTCAGAGCCTCACAAGTCACCCCATCTTGGATTCCCCTAGGTCTATAGATTTAAAAAATGCAAAGGTTTGGTAGGTTTCCTTAGGTGGCGGCTGAGCTAGAGGCCAAAATCTACAGGTAGGCACTTTGCAAAAAACACCTTTGTTTTCTGTCAAAAAATGGGATGTGTCCAAGTTGTGTTTTGGGGCATTTCCTGTCACGGGCACTAGGCCTACCCACACAAGTGAGGTATCATTTTATCGGAAGACTTGGGGAAACGCTGGGTGGAAGGGAATTTGTGTCTCCGCTCAGATTCCAGAACTTTCTGTCACCGAAATGTGAGGAACATGTGTTTTTTTAGCCAAATTTTGAGGTTTGCAAAGGATTCTGGGTAACAGAACCTGGTCAGAGCCCCACAGGTCACACCATCTTGGATTCCCCTAGGTCTCTAGTTTTAAAAAATGCACAGGCTTGGTAGGTTTCCCTAGGTGCTGGCTGAGCTATAGGCCAAAATCTACAGGTGGGCACTTTGCAAAAACACCTCTGTTTTCTGTCACAAAATGGGATGTGTCCATGTTGTGTTTTGGGGCATTTCCTGTCGTGTGGCTCCTCTCAGATTCCAGAACTTTCTGTCACCGAAATGTGAGGAAAATTTGTTTTTTTAGTCAAATTTTGAGGTTTGCAAAGGATTCTGGGTAACAGAACCTGGTCAGAGCCCCACAAGTCACCCCATCTTGTATTCCCCTAGGTCTCTAGTTTGTAAAAATGCACAGGTTTGGTAGGTTTCCCTAGATGCCGGCTGAGCTAGAGGCCAAAAACCTACAGGTAGGCACTTTGCAAAAAACACCTCTGTTTTCTGTCAAAAAATGGGATGTGTCCATGTTGTGTTTTGGGGCATTTCCAGTCGTGGGCGCTAGGCCTACCCACACAAGTGAGGTATTATTTTTATCGGGAGATGTGGGGGAACGCTGGGTGGAAGGAAATTTGTGATTCCTCTCAGATTCCAGAACTTTCTGTCACTGAAATGTGAGGAAAATGTGTTTTTTTGTAGCCAAATTTTGAGGTTTGCAAAGGAATCTGGGTAACAGAACCTGGTCAGAGCCTCACAAGTCACCCCATCTTGGATTCCCCTAGGTCTCTAGTTTTCAGAAATGCACAGGTTTGGTAGGTTTCTCTAAGTGCCGGCTGAGCTAGAGGCCAAAATCTACAGGTAGGCACTTTGCAAAAAACACCTCTGTTTTCTGTCAAAAAATGGGATGTGTCCACGTAGTCTTTTGGGGCATTTCCTGTCACGGGCACTAGGCCTACCCACACAAGTGAGGTATCATTTTTATCGGGAGACTTGGGGGAACGCTGGGTGGAAGGAAATTTGTGTCTCAGCTCAGATTCCAGAACTTTCTGACACCGAAATGTGAGGAAAATGTGTTTTTTTAGCCAAATTTTGAGGTTTGCAAAGGATTCTGGGTAATAGAACCTGGTCAGAGCCCCACAGGTCACACCATCTAGGATTCCCCTAGGTATCTAGTTTTAAAAAATGCACAGGTTTGGTAGGTTTCCCTAGGTGCTGGCTGAGCTATAGGCCAAAATCTACAGGTGGGCACTTTGCAAAAAACACCTCTGTTTTCTGTCACAAAATGGGATGTGTCCATGTTGTATTTTTAGGCATTTCCTGTCGTGGGCGCTAGGCCTACCCACACAAGTGAGGTATAATTTTTATCGGGAGACTTGGGGGAACGCTGGGTGGAAGGAAATTCGTGGCTCCTCCCAGATTCCAGAATTTTCTGTCTCCGAAATGTGAGGAAAATGTGTTTTTTAAGCCGAATTTTGAGGTTTGCAAAGGATTCTGGGTAACAGAACCTGGTCAGAGCCACACAAGTCACCCCATTTTGTATTCCCCTAGGTCTCTAGTTTAAAAACATGCACAGGTTTGGTAGGTTTCCCTAGATGCCGGCTGAGCTAGAGGCCAAAACCTACAGGTAGGCACTTTGCAAAAAACACCTCTGTTTTCTGTCAAAAAATGGGATGTGTCCACGTTGTGTTTCGGGGCATTTCCTTTTGCGGGCGCTAGGCCTACCCACACAAGTGAGGTATCATTTTTATTGGGAGATTTGGGGGAACGCTGGGTGGAAGGAAATTTGTGGCTCCTCTCAGATTCCAGAACTTTCTGTCACCGAAATGTGAGGAAAATTTGATTTTTTAGTCAAATTGTGAGGTTTGCAAAGGATTCTGGGTAACAGAACCTGGTCAGAGCAACACAAGTCACCCCATCTTGGATTCCCCTAGGTCTCTAGTTTAAAAAAATGCACAGGTTTGGTAGGTTTCCCTAGGTGCCAGCTGAGCTAGAGGCCAAAATCTACAGGTAGGCACTTTGCAAAAAACACCTCTGTTTTCTGTAAAAAAAATGGGATGTGTCCATGTTGTGTTTTGGGGCATTTCCTGACGTGGGCGCTAGGCCTACCCACACAAGTGAGGTATTATTTTTATCGGGAGACTTGGGGGAACGCTGGGTGGAAGGAAATTTGTGACTCCTCTCAGATTACAGAATTCCTGCAACTGAAATGTGAGGAAAATGTGTTTTTTTGTAGCCAAATTTTGAGGTTTGCAAAGGAATCTGGGTAACAGAACCTGGTCAGAGCCCCACAGGTCACACCATCTTGGATTCCCCTAGGTCTCTAGTTTTCAAAAATGCACAGGTTTGGTAGGTTTCCCTAGGTGCCGGCTGAGCTAGAGGCCAAAATCTACAGGTGGGCACTTTGCAAAAAACACCTGTTTTCTGTCAAAAAATGGGATGAGTCCATGTTGTGTTTTGGGGCATTTCCTGTCGTGGGCGCTAGGCCTACCACACAAGTGAAGAATATTTTTTATCTGGAGACTTGGGGGAACGCTGGGTGAAAGGAAATTTGTGGCCCCTCCCAGATTCCAGAACTTTCTGTCTCCGAAATGTGAGGAAAATTTGTTTTTTTAGCCAAATTTTGAGGTTTGCAAAGGATTCTGGGTAACAGAACCTGGTCAGAGCCACACAAGTCACCCCATTTTGTATCCCCCTAGGTCTCTAGTTTTAAAAAATGCACAGGTTTGGTAGGTTTCCCTCGGTGCCAGCTGAGCTAGAGGCCAAAATCTACAGGTAGGCACTTTGCAAAAAACACTGCTGTTTTCTGTCAAAAAATGGGATGTGTCCACGTTGTCTTTTGGGGCATTTCCTATCACGTGCACTAGACCTACCCACACAAGTTAGTATCATTTTTATCGGAAGACTTGGGGGAACGCTGGGTGGAAGGAAATTTGTGTCTCCGCTCAGATTCCAGAACTTTCTGTCACCGAAATGTGATGAAAATGTTTTTTTTTAGCCACATTTTGAGGCTTGCAAAGGATTCTGGGTAACAGAACCTGGTCAGAGCCCCACAGGTCACACCATCTTGGATTCCCTTAGGTCTCTAGTTTTCAAAAATGCACAGGTTTGGTAGGTTTCCCTAGGTGCCGGCTGAGCTAGAGGCCAAAATCTACAGGTGGGAACTTTGCAAAAACCACCTGTTTTCTGTCAAAAAATGGGATGTGTCCATGTTGTGTTTTGGGGCATTTCCTGTCGTGGGCACTAGGCCTACCCACACAAGTGAGGTATTATTTTTATGTGGAGACTTGGGGGAACGCTGGGTGGAAGGAAATTTGTGACTCCTCTCAGATTCCAGAACTTTCTGTCACTGAAATGTGAGGAAAATGTGTTTTTTTGTAGCCAAATTTTGAGGGTTGCAAAGGAATGTGGGTAACAGAACCTGGTCAGAGCCTCACAAGTCACCCCATCTTGGATTCCCCTAGGTCTCTAGTTTTCAGAAATGCACAGGTTTGGTAGGTTTCTCTAAGTGCCGGCTGAGCTAGAGGCCAAAATCTACAGGTAGGCACTTTGCAAAAAACACCTCTGTTTTCTGTCAAAAAATGGGATGTGTCCACGTTCTGTTTGGGGGCATTTCCTGTCTCGCAGGTGCTAGGCCTACCCACACAAGTGAGGTATCATTTTTATTGGGAGACTTGGGGGAACGCTGGGTGGAAGGGAATTTGTGTCTCCGCTCAGATTCCAGAATTTTCTGTCACCGAAATATGAGGAAAATGTGTTTTTTTGCCAAATTTTGAGGTTTGCAAAGGGTTCTCGGTAACAGAACGAGGTCAAAGCCTCACAAGTCACCCCATCTTGGATTCCCCTAGGTCTATAGATTTAAAAAATGCACAGGTTTGGTAGGTTTCCTTAGGTGGCGGCTGAGCTAGAGGCCAAAATCTACAGGTAGGCACTTTGCAAAAAACACCTTTGTTTTCTGTCAAAAAATGGGATGTGTCCAAGTTGTGTTTTGGGGCATTTACTGTGACGGGCACTAGGCCTACCCACACAAGTGAGGTATCATTTTTATCGGAAGACTTGTGGGAACGCTGTGTGGAAGGGAATTTGTGTCTCCGCTCAGATTCCAGAACTTTCTGTCACCGAAATGTGAGGAAAATGTGTTTTTTTAGCCAAATTTTGAGGTTTGCAAAGGATTCTGGGTAACAGAACCTGCTCAGAGCCCCACAGGTCATACCATCTTGGATTCCCCTAGGTCTCTAGTTTTCAAAAATGCACAGGTTTGGTAAGTTTCCCTAGGTGCTGGCTGAGCTATAGGCCAAAATCTACAGGTGGGCACTATGCAAAAACACCTCTGTTTTCTGTCACAAAATGGGATGTGTCCATGTTGTGTTTTGGGGCATTTCCTGTCGTGGGCGCTAGGCCTACCCACACAAGTGAGGTATAATTTTTATCGGGAGACTTGGGGGAACGCTGGGTGTAAGGAAATTTGTGGCTCCTCCCAGATTCCAGGACTTGCTGTCTCCGAAATGTGAGGAAAATGTGTTTTTTTAGCCAAATTTTGAGGTTTGCAAAGGATTCTGGGTAACAGAACCTGGTCAGAGCCCCACAAGTCACCCCATCTTGTATTCCCCTAGGTCTCTAGTTTGTAAAAATGCACAGGTTTGGTAGGTTTCCTAGGATGCCGGCTGAGCTAGAGGCCAAAACCTGCAGGTAGGCACTTTGCAAAAAACACCTCTGTTTTCTGTTCAAAAATGGGATGTGTCCACGTTGTGTTTCGGGGCATTTCCGTTTGCGGTCGCTAGGCCTACCCACACAAGTGAGGTATCATTTTTATTGGGAGACTTGGGGTAACGCTGGGTGGAAGGAAATTTGTGGCTCCTCTCAGATTCCAGAACTTTCTGTCACCGAAATGTGAGGAAAATTTGATTTTTTAGTCAAATTTTGAGGTTTGCAAAGGATTCTGGGTAACAGAACCTGGCCAGAGCCACACAAGTCACCCCATCTTGGATTCCCCTAGGTCTCTAGTTTAAAAAATGCACAGGTTTGGTAGGTTTCCCTAGGTGCCAGCTGAGCTAGAGGCCAAAATCTACAGGTAGGCACTTTGCAAAAACCACCTCTGTTTTCTGTCAAAAAATGGGATGTGTCCTTGTTGTGTTTTTGGGCATTTCCTGTCGTGGGCGCTAGGCCTACCCACAAAAGTGAGGTATTATTTTTATCGGGAGACTTGGGGGAACGCTGAGTGGAAGGAAATTTGTGATTCCTCTCAGATTCCAGAACTTTCTGTCACTGAAATGTGAGGAAAATGTGTTTTTTTTGTAGCCAAATTTTGAGGTTTGCAAAGGAATCTGGGTAACAGAACCTGGTCAGAGCCTCAGAAGTCACCCCATCTTGGATTCCCCTAGGTCTATAGATTTAAAAAATGCACAGGTTTGATAGGTTTCCTTAGGTGGCGGCTGAGCTAGAGGCCAAAATCTACAGGTAGGCTCTTTGCAAAAAATACCTTTGTTTTCTGTCAAAAAATGGGATGTGTCCAAGTTGTGTTTTGGGGCATTTCCTGTCACGGGCACTAGGCCTACCCACACAAGTGAGGTATCATTTTTATCGGAAGACTTGGGGGAACGCTGGGTGGAAGGGAATTTGTGGCTCCGCTCAGACTCCAGAACTTTCCTTCACCGAAATGTGAGGAAAATGTGTTTTTTTAGCCAAATTTTGAGGTTTGCAAAGGATTCTGGATAACAGAACCTGGTCAGAGCCCCACAGGTCACACCATCTTGGATTCCCCTAGGTCTCTAGTTTTCAAAAATGCACAGGTTTGGTAGGTTTCCCTAGGTGCTGGCTGAGCTATAGGCCAAAATCTACAGGTGGGCACTTTGCAAAAAACACCTCTGTTTTCTGTCACAAAATGGGATGTGTCCATGTTGTGTTTTGGGGTATTTCCTGTTGTGGGCGCTAGGCCTACCCACACAAGTGAGGTATAATTTTTATCGGGAGACTTGAGGGAACGCTGGGTGGAAGGAAATTTGTGACTCCTCTCAAATTCCAGAACTTTCTGTCACTGAAATGTGAGGAAAATGTGTTTTTTCGTAGCCAAATTTTGAGGGTTGCAATGGAATGTGGGTAACAGAACCTGGTCAGAGCCTCACAAGTCACGCCATTTTGGATTCCCCTAGGTCTCTAGTTTTCAGAAATGCACAGGTTTGGAAGGTTTCTCTAAGTGCCGGCTGAGCTAGAGGCCAAAATCTACAGGTAGGCACTTTGCAAAAAACACCTCTGTTTTCTGTCAAAAAATGTGATGTGTCCACGTTGTGTTTTGGGGCATTTCCTGTCTCGCAGGTGCTAGGCCTACCCACACAAGTGAGGTATCATTTTTATCGGGAGACTTGGGGGAACGCTGGGTGGAAGGGAATTTGTGTCTCCGCTCAGATTCCAGAATTTTCTGTCACCGAAATATGAGGAAAATGTGTTTTTTTGCCAAATATTGAGGTTTGCAAAGGATTCTGGGTAACAGAACCAGGTCAGAGCCTCACAAATCACCCCATCTTGGATTCCCCTAGGTCTATAGATTTAAAAAATGCACAGGTTTGGTAGGTTTCCTTAGGTGGCGGCTGATCTAGAGGCCAAAATCTACAGGTAGGCACTTTGCAAAAAACACCTTTTTTTTCTGTCAAAAAATGGGATGTGTCCAAGTTGTGTTTTGGGGCATTTCCTGTCACGGGCACTAGGCCTACCCATACAAGTGAGGTATCATTTTTATCGGAAGTCTTGGGGGAACGCTGGGTGGAAGGGTATTTGTGTCTCCGCTCAGATTCCAGAACTTTCTGTCACCGAAATGTGAGGAAAATGTGTTTTTTTAGCCAAATTTTGAGGTTTGCAAAGGATTCTGGGTAACAGAACCTGGTCAGAGCCCCACAGGTCACACCATCTTGGATTCCCCTAGGTCTCTAGTTTTCAAAAATGCACAGGTTTGGTAGGTTTCCCTAGGTGCTGGCTGAGCTATAGGCCAAAATCTACAGATGGGCACTTTGCAAAAACACCTCTGTTTTCTGTCACAAAATGGGATGTGTCCATGTTGTGTTTTGGGGCATTTCCTGTCGTGGGCGCTAGGCCTACCCACACAAGTGAGGTATAATTTTTATTGGGAGACTTGGGGGAACGCTGGGTGGAAGGAAATTTGTGGCTCCTCCCAGATTCCAGGACTTTCTGTCTCCGAAATGTGAGGAAAATTTGTTTTTTTAGCCAAATTTTGAGGTTTGCAAAGGATTCTGGGTAACAGAACCTGGTCAGAGCCTCACAAGTCACCCCATCTTGTATTCCCCTGGGTCTCTAGTTTGTAAAAATGCACAGGTTTGGTAGGTTTCCCAGGATGCCGGCTGAGCTAGAGGCCAAAACCTACAGGTAGGCACTTTGCAAAAAACACCTCTGTTTTCTGTCAAAAAATGGGATGTGTCCACGTTGTGTTTCGGGGCATTTCCTTTTGCGGGCGCTAGGCCTACCCACACAAGTGAGGTATCATTTTTATTGGGAGACTTGGGGGAACGCTGGGTGGAAGGAAATATGTGGCTCCTCTCAGATTCCAGAACTTTCTGTCACCGAAATGTGAGGAAAATTTGATTTTTTAGTCAAATTTTGAGGTTTGCAAAGGATTCTGGGTAACAGAACCTGGTCAGAGCCCCACAAGTCACCCCATCTTGTATTCCCCTAGGTCTCTAGTTTGTAAAAATGCACAGGTTTGGTAGGTTTCCCAGGATGCCGGCTGAGCTAGAGGCCAAAACCTACAGGTAGGCACTTTGCAAAAAACACCTCTGTTTTCTGTCAAAAAATGGGATGTGTCCATGTTCTGTTTTTGGGCATTTCCTGTCGTGGGCGCTAGGCCTACCCACAAAAGTGAGGTATTATTTTTATCGGGAGACTTGGGGGAACGCTGGGTGGAAGGAAATTTGTGACTCCTCTCAGATTCCAGAACTTTCTGTCACTGAAATGTGAGGAAAATGTGTTTTTTTGTAGCCAAATTTTGAGGTTTGCAAAGGAATCTGGGTAACAGAACCTGGTCAGAGCCTCACAAGTCACCCCATCTTGGATTCCCCTAGGTCTATAGATTTAAAAAATGCACAGGTTTGGTGGGTTTCCTTAGGTGGCGGCTGAGCTAGAGGCCAAAATCTACAGGTAGGCACTTTGCAAAAAACACCTTTGTTTTCTGTCAAAAAATGGGATGTGTCCACGTTGTGTTTTGGGGCATTTCCTGTCACGGGCACTAGGCCTACCCACACAAGTGAGGTATCATTTTTATCGGAAGACTTGGGGGAACGCTGGGTGGAAAGGAATTTGTGTCTCCGCTCAGATTCCAGAACTTTCTGTCACCGAAATGTGAGGAAAATGTGTTTTTTTAGCCAAATTTTGAGGTTTGCAAAGGATTCTGGGTAACAGAACCTGGTCAGAGCCCCACAGGTCACACCATCTTGGATTCCCCTAGGTCTCTAGTTTTCAAAAATGCACAGGTTTGGTAGGTTTCCCTAGGTGCTGGCTGAGCTATAGGCCAAAATCTACAGGTGGGCACTTTGCAAAAACACCTCTGTTTTCTGTCACAAAATGGGATGTGTCCATGTTGTGTTTTGGGGCATTTCCTGTCGTGGGCGCTAGGCCTACCCACACAAGTGAGGTATAATTTTTATCGGGAGACTTGGGGGAACGCTGGGTGGAAGGAAATTTGTGGCTCCTCCCAGATTCCAGGAATTTCTGTCTCCGAAATGTGAGGAAAATGTGTTTTTTTAGCCAAATTTTGAGGTTTGCAAAGGATTCTGGGTAACAGAACCTGGTCATAGCCCCACAAGTCACCCCATCTTGTATTCCCCTAGGTCTCTAGTTTGTAAAAATGCACAGGTTTGGTAGGTTTCCCAGGATGCCGGCTGAGCTAGAGGCCAAAACCTACAGGTAGGCACTTTGCAAAAAACACCTCTGTTTTCTGTCAAAAAATGGGATGTGTCCACGTTGTGTTTCGGGGCATTTCCTTTTGCGGGCGCTAGACCTACCCACACAAGTGAGGTATCATTTTTATTGGGAGATTTGGGGGAACGCTGGGTGGAAGGAAATTTGTGGCTCCTCTCAGATTCCAGAACTTTCTGTCACCGAAATGTGAGGAAAAGTTGATTTTTTAGTCAAATTTTGAGGTTTGCAAAGGATTCTGGGTAACAGAACCTGGTCAGAGCCACACAAGTCACCCAATCTTGGATTCCCCTAGGTCTCTAGTTTAAAAAAATGCACAGGTTTGGTAGGTTTCCCTAGGTGCCAGCTGAGCTAGAGGCCAAAATCTACAGGTGGGCACTTTGCAAAAACCACCTGTTTTCTGTCAAAAAATGGGATGTGTCCATGTTGTGTTTTGGGGCATTTCCTGTCGTGGGCGCTAGGCCTACCCACACAAGTGAGGTATTATTTTTATCGGGAGACTTGGGGGAACGCTGGGTGGAAGGAAATTTGTGACTCATCTCAGATTCCAGAACTTTCTGTCACTGAAATGTGAGGAAAATGTGTTTTTTTGTAGCCAAATTTTGAGGGTTGCAATGGAATGTGGGTAACAGAAACTGGTCAGAGCCTCACAAGTCACCCCATCTTGGATTCCCCTAGGTCTCTAGTTTTCAGAAATGCACAGGTTTGGAAGGTTTCTCTAAGTGCCGGCAGAGCTAGAGGCCAAAATCTACAGGTAGGCACTTTGCAAAAAACACCTCTGTTTTCTGTCAAAAAATGGGATGTGTCCACGTTGTGTTTTGGGGCATTTCCTGTCTCGCAGGTGCTAGGCCTACCCACACAAGTGAGGTATCATTTTTATTGGGAGACTTGGGGGAACGCTGGGTGGAAGGGAATTTGTGTCTCCGCTCAGATTCCAGAATTTTCTGTCACCGAAATATGAGGAAAATGTGTTTTTTTGCCAAATTTTGAGGTTTGCAAAGGATTCTGGGTAACAGAACCAGGTCAGAGCCTCACAAGTCACCCCATCTTTGATTCCCCTAGGTCTCTAGTTTTAAAAAATGCACAGGTTTGGTAGGTTTCCCTAGGTGCTGGCTGAGCTATAGGCCAAAATCTACAGGTGGGCACTTTGCAAAAACACCTCTGTTTTCTGTCACAAAATGGGATGTGTCCATGTTGTGTTTTGGGGCATTTCCTATCACGTGCACTAGACCTACCCACACAAGTTAGTATCATTTTTATCGGAAGACTTGGGGGAACGCTGGGTGGAAGGAAATTTGTGTCTCCGCTCAGATTCCAGAACTTTCTGTCACCGAAATGTGATGAAAATGGTTTTTTTTTAGCCACATTTTAAGGCTTACAAAGGAATCTGGGTAACAGAACCTGGTCAGAGCCCCACAGGTCACACCATCTTGGATTCCCTTGGGTCTCTAGTTTTAAAAAATGCACAGGTTTGGTAGGTTTCCCTAGGTGCCGGCTGAGCTAGAGGCCAAAATCTACAGGTAGGCACTTTGCAAAAAACACCTTTGTTTTCTGTCAAAAAATGGGATGTGTCCAAGTTGTGTTTTGGGGCATTTCCTGTCACAGGCACTAGGCCTACCCACACAAGTGAGGTATCATTTTTATCGGAAGACTTGGGGGAACGCTGGGTTGAAAGGAATTTGTGTCTCCGCTCAGATTCCAGAACTTTCTGTCACCGAAATGTGAGGAAAATGTGTTTTTTTAGCCAAATTTTGAGGTTTGCAAAGGATTCTGGGTAACAGAACCTGGTCAGAGCCCCACAGGTCACACCATCTTGGATTCCCCTAGGTCTCTAGTTTTCAAAAATGCACAGGTTTGGTAGGTTTCCCTAGGTGCTGGCTGAGCTATAGGCCAAAATCTACAGGTGGGCACTTTGCAAAAACACCTCTGTTTTCTGTCACAAAATGGGATGTGTCCATGTTGTGTTTTGGGGCATTTCCTGTCGTGGGCGCTAGGCCTACCCACACAAGTGAGGTATCATTTTTATCGGGAGACTTGGGGGAACGCTGGGTGGAAGGAAATTTGTGGCTCCTCCCAGATTCCAGGAATTTCTGTCTCCGAAATGTGAGGAAAATGTGTTTTTTTAGCCAAATTTTGAGGTTTGCAAAGGATTCTGGGTAACAGAACCTGGTCATAGCCCCACAAGTCACCCCATCTTGTATTCCCCTAGGTCTCTAGTTTTAAAAAATGCACAGGTTTGGTAGGTTTCCCTAGGTGCTGGCTGAGCTATAGGCCAAAATCTACAGGTGGGCACTTTGCAAAAACACCTCTGTTTTCTGTCACAAAATGGGATGTGTCCATGTTGTGTTTTGGGGCATTTCCTATCACGTGCACTAGACCTACCCACACAAGTTAGTATCATTTTTATCGGAAGACTTGGGGGAACGCTGGGTGGAAGGAAATTTGTGTCTCCGCTCAGATTCCAGAACTTTCTGTCACCGAAATGTGATGAAAATGGTTTTTTTTTTAGCCACATTTTAAGGCTTACAAAGGAATCTGGGTAACAGAACCTGGTCAGAGCCCCACAGGTCACACCATCTTGGATTCCCTTAGGTCTCTAGTTTTAAAAAATGCACAGGTTTGGTAGGTTTCCCTAGGTGCCGGCTGAGCTAGAGGCCAAAATCTACAGGTAGGCACTTTGCAAAAAACACCTTTGTTTTCTGTCAAAAAATGGGATGTGTCCAAGTTGTGTTTTGGGGCATTTCCTGTCACGGGCACTAGGCCTACCCACACAAGTGAGGTATCATTTTTATCGGAAGACTTGGGGGAACGCTGGGTTGAAAGGAATTTGTGTCTCCGCTCAGATTCCAGAACTTTCTGTCACCGAAATGTGAGGAAAATGTGTTTTTTTAGCCAAATTTTGAGGTTTGCAAAGGATTCTGGGTAACAGAACCTGGTCAGAGCCCCACAGGTCACACCATCTTGGATTCCCCTAGGTCTCTAGTTTTCAAAAATGCACAGGTTTGGTAGGTTTCCCTAGGTGCTGGCTGAGCTATAGGCCAAAATCTACAGGTGGGCACTTTGCAAAAACACCTCTGTTTTCTGTCACAAAATGGGATGTGTCCATGTTGTGTTTTGGGGCATTTCCTGTCGTGGGCGCTAGGCCTACCCACACAAGTGAGGTATCATTTTTATCGGGAGACTTGGGGGAACGCTGGGTGGAAGGAAATTTGTGGCTCCTCCCAGATTCCAGGAATTTCTGTCTCCGAAATGTGAGGAAAATGTGTTTTTTTAGCCAAATTTTGAGGTTTGCAAAGGATTCTGGGTAACAGAACCTGGTCAGAGCCCCACAAGTCACCCCATCTTGTATTCTCCTAGGTCTCTAGTTTGTAAAAATGCACAGGTTTGGTAGGTTTCCCAGGATGCCGGCTGAGCTAGAGGCCAAAACCTACAGGTAGGCACTTTGCAAAAAACACCTCTGTTTTCTGTCAAAAAATGGGATGTGTCCACGTTGTGTTTCGGGGCATTTCCTTTTGCGGGCGCTAGACCTACCCACACAAGTGAGGTATCATTTTTATTGGGAGATTTGGGGGAACGCTGGGTGGAAGGAAATTTGTGGCTCCTCTCAGATTCCAGAACTTTCTGTCACTGAAATGTGAGGAAAAGTTGATTTTTTAGTCAAATTTTGAGGTTTGCAAAGGATTCTGGGTAACAGAACCTGGTCAGAGCCACACAAGTCACCCCATCTTGGATTCCCCTAGGTCTCTAGTTTAAAAAAATGCACAGGTTTGGTAGGTTTCCCTAGGTGCCAGCTGAGCTAGAGGCCAAAATCTACAGGTAGGCACTTTGCAAAAAACACCTCTGTTTTCTGTCAAAAAATGGGATGTGTCCATGTTGTCTTTTGGGGCATTTCCTATCACGTGCACTAGACCTACCCACACAAGTTAGTATCATTTTTATCGGAAGACTTGGGGGAACGCTGGGTGGAAGGAAATTTGTGTCTCCGCTCAGATTCCAGAACTTTCTGTCACCGAAATGTGATGAAAATGTTTTTTTTTTAGCCACATTTTGAGGCTTGCAAAGGATTCTGGGTAACAGAACCTGGTCAGAGCCCCACAGGTCACACCATCTTGGATTCCCTTAGGTCTCTAGTTTTCAAAAATGTACAGGTTTGGTAGGTTTCCTAAGTGCCGGCAGAGCTAGAGGCCAAAATCTACAGGTAGGCACTTTGCAAAAAACACCTCTGTTTTCTGTCAAAAAATGGGATGTGTCCATGTTGTGTTTTGGGGCATTTCCTGTCGTGGGCGCTAGGCCTACCCACACAAGTGAGGTATTATTTTTATCGGGAGACTTGGGGGAACGCTGGGTGGAAGGAAATTTGTGACTCATCTCAGATTCCAGAACTTTCTGTCACTGAAATGTGAGGAAAATGTGTTTTTTTGTAGCCAAATTTTGAGGGTTGCAATGGAATGTGGGTAACAGAACCTGGTCAGAGCCTCACAAGTCACCCCATCTTGGATTCCCCTAGGTCTCTAGTTTTCAGAAATGCACAGGTTTGGAAGGTTTCTCTAAGTGCCGGCAGAGCTAGAGGCCAAAATCTACAGGTAGGCACTTTGCAAAAAACACCTCTGTTTTCTGTCCAAAAATGGGATGTGTCCACGTTGTGTTTTGGGGCATTTCCTGTCTCGCAGGTGCTAGGCCTACCCACACAAGTGAGGTATCATTTTTATTGGGAGACTTGGGGGAACGCTGGGTGGAAGGGAATTTGTGTCTCCGCTCAGATTCCAGAATTTTCTGTCACCGAAATATGAGGAAAATGTGTTTTTTTGCCAAATTTTGAGGTTTGCAAAGAATTCTGGGTAACAGAACCAGGTCAGAGCCTCACAAGTCACCCCATCTTTGATTCCCCTAGGTCTATAGATGTAAAAAATGCACAGGTTTGGTAGGTTTCCCTAGGTGCTGGCTGAGCTATAGGCCAAAATCTACAGGTGGGCACTTTGCAAAAACACCTCTGTTTTCTGTCACAAAATGGGATGTGTCCATGTTGTGTTTTGGGGCATTTCCTATCACGTGCACTAGACCTACCCACACAAGTTAGTATCATTTTTATCGGAAGACTTGGGGGAACGCTGGGTGGAAGGAAATTTGTGTCTCCGCTCAGATTCCAGAACTTTCTGTCACCGAAATGTGATGAAAATGTTTTTTTTTTAGCCACATTTTAAGGCTTGCAAAGGAATCTGGGTAACAGAACCTGGTCAGAGCCCCACAGGTCACACCATCTTGGATTCCCTTAGGTCTCTAGTTTTAAAAAATGCACAGGTTTGGTAGGTTTCCCTAGGTGCCAGCTGAGCTAGAGGCCAAAATCTACAGGTAGGCACTTTGCAAAAAACACCTTTGTTTTCTGTCAAAAAATGGGATGTGTCCAAGTTGTGTTTTGGGGCATTTCCTGTCACGGGCACTAGGCCTACCCACACAAGTGAGGTATCATTTTTATCGGAAGACTTGGGGGAACGCTGGGTGGAAAGGAATTTGTGTCTCCGCTCAGATTCCAGAACTTTCTGTCACCGAAATGTGAGGAAAATGTGTTTTTTTAGCCAAATTTTGAGGTTTGCAAAGGATTCTGGGTAACAGAACCTGGTCAGAGCCCCACAGGTCACACCATCTTGGATTCCCCTAGGTCTCTAGTTTTCAAAAATGCACAGGTTTGGTAGGTTTCCCTAGGTGCTGGCTGAGCTATAGGCCAAAATCTACAGGTGGGCACTTTGCAAAAACACCTCTGTTTTCTGTCACAAAATGGGATGTGTCCATGTTGTGTTTTGGGGCATTTCCTGTCGTGGGCGCTAGGCCTACCCACACAAGTGAGGTATCATTTTTATCGGGAGACTTGGGGGAACGCTGGGTGGAAGGAAATTTGTGGCTCCTCCCAGATTCCAGGAATTTCTGTCTCCGAAATGTGAGGAAAATGTGTTTTTTTAGCCAAATTTTGAGGTTTGCAAAGGATTCTGGGTAACAGAACCTGGTCAGAGCCCCACAAGTCACCCCATCTTGTATTCTCCTAGGTCTCTAGTTTGTAAAAATGCACAGGTTTGGTAGGTTTCCCAGGATGCCGGCTGAGCTAGAGGCCAAAACCTACAGGTAGGCACTTTGCAAAAAACACCTCTGTTTTCTGTCAAAAAATGGGATGTGTCCACGTTGTGTTTCGGGGCATTTCCTTTTGCGGGCGCTAGACCTACCCACACAAGTGAGGTATCATTTTTATTGGGAGATTTGGGGGAACGCTGGGTGGAAGGAAATTTGTGGCTCCTCTCAGATTCCAGAACTTTCTGTCACTGAAATGTGAGGAAAAGTTGATTTTTTAGTCAAATTTTGAGGTTTGCAAAGGATTCTGGGTAACAGAACCTGGTCAGAGCCACACAAGTCACCCCATCTTGGATTCCCCTAGGTCTCTAGTTTAAAAAAATGCACAGGTTTGGTAGGTTTCCCTAGGTGCCAGCTGAGCTAGAGGCCAAAATCTACAGGTAGGCACTTTGCAAAAAACACCTCTGTTTTCTGTCAAAAAATGGGATGTGTCCATGTTGTCTTTTGGGGCATTTCCTATCACGTGCACTAGACCTACCCACACAAGTTAGTATCATTTTTATCGGAAGACTTGGGGGAACGCTGGGTGGAAGGAAATTTGTGTCTCCGCTCAGATTCCAGAACTTTCTGTCACCGAAATGTGATGAAAATGTTTTTTTTTTAGCCACATTTTGAGGCTTGCAAAGGATTCTGGGTAACAGAACCTGGTCAGAGCCCCACAGGTCACACCATCTTGGATTCCCTTAGGTCTCTAGTTTTCAAAAATGTACAGGTTTGGTAGGTTTCCTAAGTGCCGGCAGAGCTAGAGGCCAAAATCTACAGGTAGGCACTTTGCAAAAAACACCTCTGTTTTCTGTCAAAAAATGGGATGTGTCCATGTTGTGTTTTGGGGCATTTCCTGTCGTGGGCGCTAGGCCTACCCACACAAGTGAGGTATTATTTTTATCGGGAGACTTGGGGGAACGCTGGGTGGAAGGAAATTTGTGACTCATCTCAGATTCCAGAACTTTCTGTCACTGAAATGTGAGGAAAATGTGTTTTTTTGTAGCCAAATTTTGAGGGTTGCAATGGAATGTGGGTAACAGAACCTGGTCAGAGCCTCACAAGTCACCCCATCTTGGATTCCCCTAGGTCTCTAGTTTTCAGAAATGCACAGGTTTGGAAGGTTTCTCTAAGTGCCGGCAGAGCTAGAGGCCAAAATCTACAGGTAGGCACTTTGCAAAAAACACCTCTGTTTTCTGTCAAAAAATGGGATGTGTCCACGTTGTGTTTTGGGGCATTTCCTGTCTCGCAGGTGCTAGGCCTACCCACACAAGTGAGGTATCATTTTTATTGGGAGACTTGGGGGAACGCTGGGTGGAAGGGAATTTGTGTCTCCGCTCAGATTCCAGAATTTTCTGTCACCGAAATATGAGGAAAATGTGTTTTTTTGCCAAATTTTGAGGTTTGCAAAGAATTCTGGGTAACAGAACCAGGTCAGAGCCTCACAAGTCACCCCATCTTTGATTCCCCTAGGTCTATAGATGTAAAAAATGCACAGGTTTGGTAGGTTTCCCTAGGTGCTGGCTGAGCTATAGGCCAAAATCTACAGGTGGGCACTTTGCAAAAACACCTCTGTTTTCTGTCACAAAATGGGATGTGTCCATGTTGTGTTTTGGGGCATTTCCTATCACGTGCACTAGACCTACCCACACAAGTTAGTATCATTTTTATCGGAAGACTTGGGGGAACGCTGGGTGGAAGGAAATTTGTGTCTCCGCTCAGATTCCAGAACTTTCTGTCACCGAAATGTGATGAAAATGTTTTTTTTTTAGCCACATTTTAAGGCTTGCAAAGGAATCTGGGTAACAGAACCTGGTCAGAGCCCCACAGGTCACACCATCTTGGATTCCCTTAGGTCTCTAGTTTTAAAAAATGCACAGGTTTGGTAGGTTTCCCTAGGTGCCAGCTGAGCTAGAGGCCAAAATCTACAGGTAGGCACTTTGCAAAAAACACCTTTGTTTTCTGTCAAAAAATGGGATGTGTCCAAGTTGTGTTTTGGGGCATTTCCTGTCACGGGCACTAGGCCTACCCACACAAGTGAGGTATCATTTTTATCGGAAGACTTGGGGGAACGCTGGGTGGAAAGGAATTTGTGTCTCCGCTCAGATTCCAGAACTTTCTGTCACCGAAATGTGAGGAAAATGTGTTTTTTTAGCCAAATTTTGAGGTTTGCAAAGGATTCTGGGTAACAGAACCTGGTCAGAGCCCCACAGGTCACACCATCTTCGATTCCCCTAGGTCTCTAGTTTTCAAAAATGCACAGGTTTGGTAGGTTTCCCTAGGTGCTGGCTGAGCTATAGGCCAAAATCTACAGGTGGGCACTTTGCAAAAACACCTCTGTTTTCTGTCACAAAATGGGATGTGTCCATGTTGTGTTTTGGGGCATTTCCTGTCGTGGGCGCTAGGCCTACCCACACAAGTGAGGTATCATTTTTATCGGGAGACTTGGGGGAACGCTGGGTGGAAGGAAATTTGTGGCTCCTCCCAGATTCCAGGAATTTCTGTCTCCGAAATGTGAGGAAAATGTGTTTTTTTAGCCAAATTTTGAGGTTTGCAAAGGATTCTGGGTAACAGAACCTGGTCAGAGCCCCACAAGTCACCCCATCTTGTATTCTCCTAGGTCTCTAGTTTGTAAAAATGCACAGGTTTGGTAGGTTTCCCAGGATGCCGGCTGAGCTAGAGGCCAAAACCTACAGGTAGGCACTTTGCAAAAAACACCTCTGTTTTCTGTCAAAAAATGGGATGTGTCCACGTTGTGTTTCGGGGCATTTCCTTTTGCGGGCGCTAGACCTACCCACACAAGTGAGGTATCATTTTTATTGGGAGATTTGGGGGAACGCTGGGTGGAAGGAAATTTGTGGCTCCTCTCAGATTCCAGAACTTTCTGTCACTGAAATGTGAGGAAAAGTTGATTTTTTAGTCAAATTTTGAGGTTTGCAAAGGATTCTGGGTAACAGAACCTGGTCAGAGCCACACAAGTCACCCAATCTTGGATTCCCCTAGGTCTCTAGTTTAAAAAAATGCACAGGTTTGGTAGGTTTCCCTAGGTGCCAGCTGAGCTAGAGGCCAAAATCTACAGGTAGGCACTTTGCAAAAAACACCTCTGTTTTCTGTCAAAAAATGGGATGTGTCCATGTTGTGTTTTGGGGCATTTCCTGTTGTGGGCGCTAGGCCTACCCACACAAGTGAGGTTTTATTTTTATCGTGAGACTTGGGGGAACGCTGGGTGGAAGGAAATTTGTGACTCCTCTCAGATTCCAGAACTTTCTGTCACTGAAATGTGAGGAAAATGTGTTTGTTTGTAGCCAAATTTTGAGGTTTGCAAAGGAATCTGGGTAACAGAACCTGGTCAGAGCCTCACAAGTCACCCCATCTTGGATTCCCCTAGATCTCTAGTTTTCAGAAATGCACAGGTTTTGTAGGTTTCTCTAAGTGCCGGCTGAGCTAGAGGCCAAAATCTACAGGTATTCACTTTGCAAAAAACACCTCTGTTTTCTGTCAAAAAATGGGATGTGTCCATGTTGTCTTTTGGGGCATTTCCTATCACGTGCACTAGACCTACCCACACAAGTTAGTATCATTTTTATCGGAAGACTTGGGGGAACGCTGGGTGGAAGGAAATTTGTGTCTCCGCTCAGATTCCAGAACTTTCTGTCACTGAAATGTGATGAAAATGTTTTTTTTTTAGCCACATTTTGAGGCTTGCAAAGGATTCTGGGTAACAGAACCTGGTCAGAGCCCCACAGGTCACACCATCTTGGATTCCCTTAGGTCTCTAGTTTTAAAAAATGTACAGGTTTGGTAGGTTTCCTAAGTGCCGGCAGAGCTAGAGGCCAAAATCTACAGGTAGGCACTTTGCAAAAAACACCTCTGTTTTCTGTCAAAAAATGGGATGTGTCCACGTTGTGTTTTGGGGCATTTCCTGTCTCGCAGGTGCTAGGCCTACCCACACAAGTGAGGTATCATTTTTATTGGGAGACTTGGGGGAACGCTGGGTGGAAGGGAATTTGTGTCTCTGCTCAGATTCCAGAATTTTCTGTCACCGAAATATGCGGAAAATGTGTTTTTTTGCCAAATTTTGAGGTTTGCAAAGGATTCTGGGTAACAGAACCAGGTCAGAGCCTCACAAGTCACCCCATCTTTGATTCCCCTAGGTCTATAGATGTAAAAAATGCACAGGTTTGGTAGGTTTCCTTAGGTGGCGGCTGAGCTAGAGGCCAAAATCTACAGGTAGGCACTTTGCAAAAAACACCTTTGTTTTCTATCAAAAAATGGGATGTGTCCATGTTGTGTTTTGGGGCATTTCCTATCATGTGCACTAGACCTACCCACACAAGTGAGGTATCATTTTTATCGGAAGACTTGGGGGAACGCTGGGTGGAAGGGAATTTGTGTCTCCGCTCAGATTCCAGAATTTTCTGTCACCGAAATATGAGGAAAATGTGTTTTTTTAGCCAAATTTTGAGGTTTGCAAAGGATTCTGGGTAACAGAACCTGGTCAGAGCCCCACAGGTCACACCATCTTGGATTCCCCTAGGTCTATAGATGTAAAAAATGCACAGGTTTGGTAGGTTTCCCTAGGTGCCGGCTGAGCTAGAGGCCAAAATCTACAGGTGGGCACTTTGCAAAAACACCTCTGTTTTCTGTCACAAAATGGGATGTGTCCATGTTGTGTTTTGGGGCATTTCCTATCACGTGCACTAGACCTACCCACACAAGTTAGTATCATTTTTATCGGAAGACTTGGGGGAACGCTGGGTGGAAGGAAATTTGTGTCTCCGCTCAGATTCCAGAACTTTCTGTCACCGAAATGTGATGAAAATGGTTTTTTTTTAGCCACATTTTAAGGCTTGCAAAGGAATCTGGGTAACAGAACCTGGTCAGAGCCCCACAGGTCACACCATCTTGGATTCCCTTAGGTCTCTAGTTTTAAAAAATGCACAGGTTTGGTAGGTTTCCCTAGGTGCCGGCTGAGCTAGAGGCCAAAATCTACAGGTAGGCACTTTGCAAAAAACACCTTTGTTTTCTGTCAAAAAATGGGATGTGTCCAAGTTGTGTTTTGGGGCATTTCCTGTCACGGGCACTAGGCCTACCCACACAAGTGAGGTATCATTTTTATCGGAAGACTTGGGGGAACGCTGGGTGGAAAGGAATTTGTGTCTCCGCTCAGATTCCAGAACTTTCTGTCACCGAAATGTGAGGAAAATGTGTTTTTTTAGCCAAATTTTGAGGTTTGCAAAGGATTCTGGGTAACAGAACCTGGTCAGAGCCCCACAGGTCACACCATCTTGGATTCCCCTAGGTCTCTAGTTTTCAAAAATGCACAGGTTTGGTAGGTTTCCCTAGGTGCTGGCTGAGCTATAGGCCAAAATCTACAGGTGGGCACTTTGCAAAAACACCTCTGTTTTCTGTCACAAAATGGGATGTGTCCATGTTGTGTTTTGGGGCATTTCCTGTCGTGGGCGCTAGGCCTACCCACACAAGTGAGGTATCATTTTTATCGGGAGACTTGGGGGAACGCTGGGTGGAAGGAAATTTGTGGCTCCTCCCAGATTCCAGGAATTTCTGTCTCCGAAATGTGAGGAAAATGTGTTTTTTTAGCCAAATTTTGAGGTTTGCAAAGGATTCTGGGTAACAGAACCTGGTCAGAGCCCCACAAGTCACCCCATCTTGTATTCTCCTAGGTCTCTAGTTTGTAAAAATGCACAGGTTTGGTAGGTTTCCCAGGATGCCGGCTGAGCTAGAGGCCAAAACCTACAGGTAGGCACTTTGCAAGAAACACCTCTGTTTTCTGTCAAAAAATGGGATGTGTCCACGTTGTGTTTCGGGGCATTTCCTTTTGCGGGCGCTAGACCTACCCACACAAGTGAGGTATCATTTTTATTGGGAGATTTGGGGGAACGCTGGGTGGAAGGAAATTTGTGGCTCCTCTCAGATTCCAGAACTTTCTGTCACTGAAATGTGAGGAAAAGTTGATTTTTTAGTCAAATTTTGAGGTTTGCAAAGGATTCTGGGTAACAGAACCTGGTCAGAGCCACACAAGTCACCCAATCTTGGATTCCCCTAGGTCTCTAGTTTAAAAAAATGCACAGGTTTGGTAGGTTTCCCTAGGTGCCAGCTGAGCTAGAGGCCAAAATCTACAGGTAGGCACTTTGCAAAAAACACCTCTGTTTTCTGTCAAAAAATGGGATGTGTCCATGTTGTGTTTTGGGGCATTTCCTGTTGTGGGCGCTAGGCCTACCCACACAAGTGAGGTATTATTTTTATCGTGAGACTTGGGGGAACGCTGGGTGGAAGTAAATTTGTGACTCCTCTCAGATTCCAGAACTTTCTGTCACTGAAATGTGAGGAAAATGTGTTTGTTTGTAGCCAAATTTTGAGGTTTGCAAAGGAATCTGGGTAACAGAACCTGGTCAGAGCCTCACAAGTCACCCCATCTTGGATTCCCCTAGGTCTCTAGTTTTCAGAAATGCACAGGTTTTGTAGGTTTCTCTAAGTGCCGGCTGAGCTAGAGGCCAAAATCTACAGGTATTCACTTTGCAAAAAACACCTCTGTTTTCTGTCAAAAAATGGGATGTGTCCATGTTGTCTTTTGGGGCATTTCCTATCACGTGCACTAGACCTACCCACACAAGTTAGTATCATTTTTATCGGAAGACTTGGGGGAACGCTGGGTGGAAGGAAATTTGTGTCTCCGCTCAGATTCCAGAACTTTCTGTCACCGAAATGTGATGAAAATGTTTTTTTTTTTGCCACATTTTGAGGCTTGCAAAGGATTCTGGGTAACAGAACCTGGTCAGAGCCCCACAGGTCACACCATCTTGGATTCCCTTAGGTCTCTAGTTTTCAAAAATGTACAGGTTTGGTAGGTTTCCTAAGTGCCGGCAGAGCTAGAGGCCAAAATCTACAGGTAGGCACTTTGCAAAAAACACCTCTGTTTTCTGTCAAAAAATGGGATGTGTCCACGTTGTGTTTTGGGGCATTTCCTGTCTCGCAGGTGCTAGGCCTACCCACACAAGTGAGGTATCATTTTTATTGGGAGACTTGGGGGAACGCTGGGTGGAAGGAAATTTGTGTCTCCGCTCAGATTCCAGAACTTTCTGTCACCGAAATGTGATGAAAATGGTTTTTTTTTAGCCACATTTTAAGGCTTGCAAAGGAATCTGGGTAACAGAACCTGGTCAGAGCCCCACAGGTCACACCATCTTGGATTCCCTTAGGTCTCTAGTTTTAAAAAATGCACAGGTTTGGTAGGTTTCCCTAGGTGCCAGCTGAGCTAGAGGCCAAAATCTACAGGTAGGCACTTTGCAAAAAACACCTTTGTTTTCTGTCAAAAAATGGGATGTGTCCAAGTTGTGTTTTGGGGCATTTCCTGTCACGGGCACTAGGCCTACCCACACAAGTGAGGTATCATTTTTATCGGAAGACTTGGGGGAACGCTGGGTGGAAAGGAATTTGTGTCTCCGCTCAGATTCCAGAACTTTCTGTCACCGAAATGTGAGGAAAATGTGTTTTTTTAGCCAAATTTTTAGGTTTGCAAAGGATTCTGGGTAACAGAACCTGGTCAGAGCCCCACAGGTCACACCATCTTGGATTCCCCTAGGTCTCTAGTTTTCAAAAATGCACAGGTTTGGTAGGTTTCCCTAGGTGCTGGCTGAGCTATAGGCCAAAATCTACAGGTGGGCACTTTGCAAAAACACCTCTGTTTTCTGTCACAAAATGGGATGTGTCCATGTTGTGTTTTGGGGCATTTCCTGTCGTGGGCGCTAGGCCTACCCACACAAGTGAGGTATCATTTTTATCGGGAGACTTGGGGGAACGCTGGGTGGAAGGAAATTTGTGGCTCCTCCCAGATTCCAGGAATTTCTGTCTCCGAAATGTGAGGAAAATGTGTTTTTTTAGCCAAATTTTGAGGTTTGCAAAGGATTCTGGGTAACAGAACCTGGTCAGAGCCCCACAAGTCACCCCATCTTGTATTCTCCTAGGTCTCTAGTTTGTAAAAATGCACAGGTTTGGTAGGTTTCCCAGGATGCCGGCTGAGCTAGAGGCCAAAACCTACAGGTAGGCACTTTGCAAAAAACACCTCTGTTTTCTGTCAAAAAATGGGATGTGTCCACGTTGTGTTTCGGGGCATTTCCTTTTGCGGGCGCTAGACCTACCCACACAAGTGAGGTATCATTTTTATTGGGAGATTTGGGGGAACGCTGGGTGGAAGGAAATTTGTGGCTCCTCTCAGATTCCAGAACTTTCTGTCACTGAAATGTGAGGAAAAGTTGATTTTTTTGTCAAATTTTGAGGTTTGCAAAGGATTCTGGGTAACAGAACCTGGTCAGAGCCACACAAGTCACCCAATCTTGGATTCCCCTAGGTCTCTAGTTTAAAAAAATGCACAGGTTTGGTAGGTTTCCCTAGGTGCCAGCTGAGCTAGAGGCCAAAATCTACAGGTAGGCACTTTGCAAAAAACACCTCTGTTTTCTGTCAAAAAATGGGATGTGTCCATGTTGTGTTTTGGGGCATTTCCTGTTGTGGGCGCTAGGCCTACCCACACAAGTGAGGTTTTATTTTTATCGTGAGACTTGGGGGAACGCTGGGTGGAAGGAAATTTGTGACTCCTCTCAGATTCCAGAACTTTCTGTCACTGAAATGTGAGGAAAATGTGTTTGTTTGTAGCCAAATTTTGAGGTTTGCAAAGGAATCTGGGTAACAGAACCTGGTCAGAGCCTCACAAGTCACCCCATCTTGGATTCCCCTAGGTCTCTAGTTTTCAGAAATGCACAGGTTTTGTAGGTTTCTCTAAGTGCCGGCTGAGCTAGAGGCCAAAATCTACAGGTATTCACTTTGCAAAAAACACCTCTGTTTTCTGTCAAAAAATGGGATGTGTCCATGTTGTCTTTTGGGGCATTTCCTATCACGTGCACTAGACCTACCCACACAAGTTAGTATCATTTTTATCGGAAGACTTGGGGGAACGCTGGGTGGAAGGAAATTTGTGTCTCCGCTCAGATTCCAGAACTTTCTGTCACCGAAATGTGATGAAAATGTTTTTTTTTTAGCCACATTTTGAGGCTTGCAAAGGATTCTGGGTAACAGAACCTGGTCAGAGCCCCACAGGTCACACCATCTTGGATTCCCTTAGGTCTCTAGTTTTCAAAAATGTACAGGTTTGGTAGGTTTCCTAAGTGCCGGCAGAGCTAGAGGCCAAAATCTACAGGTAGGCACTTTGCAAAAAACACCTCTGTTTTCTGTCAAAAAATGGGATGTGTCCACGTTGTGTTTTGGGGCATTTCCTGTCTCGCAGGTGCTAGGCCTACTCACACAAGTGAGGTATCATTTTTATTGGGAGACTTGGGGGAACGCTGGGTGGAAGGGAATTTGTGTCTCTGCTCAGATTCCAGAATTTTCTGTCACCGAAATATGAGGAAAATGTGTTTTTTTGCCAAATTTTGAGGTTTGCAAAGGATTCTGGGTAACAGAACCAGGTCAGAGCCTCACAAGTCACCCCATCTTTGATTCCCCTAGGTCTATAGATGTAAAAAATGCACAGGTTTGGTAGGTTTCCTTAGGTGGCGGCTGAGCTAGAGGCCAAAATCTACAGGTAGGCACTTTGCAAAAAACACCTTTGTTTTCTGTCAAAAAATGGGATGTGTCCATGTTGTGTTTTGGGGCATTTCCTATCACGTGCACTAGACCTACCCACACAAGTGAGGTATCATTTTTATCGGAAGACTTGGGGGAACGCTGGGTGGAAGGGAATTTGTGTCTCCGCTCAGATTCCAGAATTTTCTGTCACCGAAATATGAGGAAAATGTGTTTTTTTAGCCAAATTTTGAGGTTTGCAAAGGATTCTGGGTAACAGAACCTGGTCAGAGCCCCACAGGTCACACCATCTTGGATTCCCCTAGGTCTATAGATGTAAAAAATGCACAGGTTTGGTAGGTTTCCCTAGGTGCCGGCTGAGCTAGAGGCCAAAATCTACAGGTGGGCACTTTGCAAAAACACCTCTGTTTTCTGTCACAAAATGGGATGTGTCCATGTTGTGTTTTGGGGCATTTCCTATCACGTGCACTAGACCTACCCACACAAGTTAGTATCATTTTTATCGGAAGACTTGGGGGAACGCTGGGTGGAAGGAAATTTGTGTCTCCGCTCAGATTCCAGAACTTTCTGTCACCGAAATGTGATGAAAATGGTTTTTTTTTAGCCACATTTTAAGGCTTGCAAAGGAATCTGGGTAACAGAACCTGGTCAGAGCCCCACAGGTCACACCATCTTGGATTCCCTTAGGTCTCTAGTTTTAAAAAATGCACAGGTTTGGTAGGTTTCCCTAGGTGCCGGCTGAGCTAGAGGCCAAAATCTACAGGTAGGCACTTTGCAAAAAACACCTTTGTTTTCTGTCAAAAAATGGGATGTGTCCAAGTTGTGTTTTGGGGCATTTCCTGTCACGGGCACTAGGCCTACCCACACAAGTGAGGTATCATTTTTATCGGAAGACTTGGGGGAACGCTGGGTGGAAAGGAATTTGTGTCTCCGCTCAGATTCCAGAACTTTCTGTCACCGAAATGTGAGGAAAATGTGTTTTTTTAGCCAAATTTTGAGGTTTGCAAAGGATTCTGGGTAACAGAACCTGGTCAGAGCCCCACAGGTCACACCATCTTGGATTCCCCTAGGTCTCTAGTTTTCAAAAATGCACAGGTTTGGTAGGTTTCCCTAGGTGCTGGCTGAGCTATAGGCCAAAATCTACAGGTGGGCACTTTGCAAAAACACCTCTGTTTTCTGTCACAAAATGGGATGTGTCCATGTTGTGTTTTGGGGCATTTCCTGTCGTGGGCGCTAGGCCTACCCACACAAGTGAGGTATCATTTTTATCGGGAGACTTGGGGGAACGCTGGGTGGAAGGAAATTTGTGGCTCCTCCCAGATTCCAGGAATTTCTGTCTCCGAAATGTGAGGAAAATGTGTTTTTTTAGCCAAATTTTGAGGTTTGCAAAGGATTCTGGGTAACAGAACCTGGTCAGAGCCCCACAAGTCACCCCATCTTGTATTCTCCTAGGTCTCTAGTTTGTAAAAATGCACAGGTTTGGTAGGTTTCCCAGGATGCCGGCTGAGCTAGAGGCCAAAACCTACAGGTAGGCACTTTGCAAAAAACACCTGTTTTCTGTCAAAAAATGGGATGTGTCCACGTTGTGTTTCGGGGCATTTCCTTTTGCGGGCGCTAGACCTACCCACACAAGTGAGGTATCATTTTTATTGGGAGATTTGGGGGAACGCTGGGTGGAAGGAAATTTGTGGCTCCTCTCAGATTCCAGAACTTTCTGTCACTGAAATGTGAGGAAAAGTTGATTTTTTAGTCAAATTTTGAGGTTTGCAAAGGATTCTGGGTAACAGAACCTGGTCAGAGCCACACAAGTCACCCAATCTTGGATTCCCCTAGGTCTCTAGTTTAAAAAAATGCACAGGTTTGGTAGGTTTCCCTAGGTGCCAGCTGAGCTAGAGGCCAAAATCTACAGGTAGGCACTTTGCAAAAAACACCTCTGTTTTCTGTCAAAAAATGGGATGTGTCCATGTTGTGTTTTGGGGCATTTCCTGTTGTGGGCGCTAGGCCTACCCACACAAGTGAGGTATTATTTTTATCGTGAGACTTGGGGGAACGCTGGGTGGAAGTAAATTTGTGACTCCTCTCAGATTCCAGAACTTTCTGTCACTGAAATGTGAGGAAAATGTGTTTGTTTGTAGCCAAATTTTGAGGTTTGCAAAGGAATCTGGGTAACAGAACCTGGTCAGAGCCTCACAAGTCACCCCATCTTGGATTCCCCTAGGTCTCTAGTTTTCAGAAATGCACAGGTTTTGTAGGTTTCTCTAAGTGCCGGCTGAGCTAGAGGCCAAAATCTACAGGTAATCACTTTGCAAAAAACACCTCTGTTTTCTGTCAAAAAATGGGATGTGTCCATGTTGTCTTTTGGGGCATTTCCTATCACGTGCACTAGACCTACCCACACAAGTTAGTATCATTTTTATCGGAAGACTTGGGGGAACGCTGGGTGGAAGGAAATTTGTGTCTCCGCTCAGATTCCAGAACTTTCTGTCACCGAAATGTGATGAAAATGTTTTTTTTTTAGCCACATTTTGAGGCTTGCAAAGGATTCTGGGTAACAGAACCTGGTCAGAGCCCCACAGGTCACACCATCTTGGATTCCCTTAGGTCTCTAGTTTTAAAAAATGTACAGGTTTGGTAGGTTTCCTAAGTGCCGGCAGAGCTAGAGGCCAAAATCTACAGGTAGGCACTTTGCAAAAAACACCTCTGTTTTCTGTCAAAAAATGGGATGTGTCCACGTTGTGTTTTGGGGCATTTCCTGTCTCGCAGGTGCTAGGCCTACCCACACAAGTGAGGTATCATTTTTATTGGGAGACTTGGGGGAACGCTGGGTGGAAGGGAATTTGTGTCTCTGCTCAGATTCCAGAATTTTCTGTCACCGAAATATGAGGAAAATGTGTTTTTTTGCCAAATTTTGAGGTTTGCAAAGGATTCTGGGTAACAGAACCAGGTCAGAGCCTCACAAGTCACCCCATCTTTGATTCCCCTAGGTCTATAGATGTAAAAAATGCACAGGTTTGGTAGGTTTCCTTAGGTGGCGGCTGAGCTAGAGGCCAAAATCTACAGGTAGGCACTTTGCAAAAAACACCTTTGTTTTCTGTCAAAAAATGGGATGTGTCCAAGTTGTGTTTTGGGGCATTTCCTGTCACGGGCACTAGGCCTACCCACACAAGTGAGGTATCATTTTTATCGGAAGACTTGGGGGAACGCTGGGTGGAAGGGAATTTGTGTCTCCGCTCAGATTCCAGAACTTTCTGTCACCGAAATATGAGGAAAATGTGTTTTTTTAGCCAAATTTTGAGGTTTGCAAAGGATTCTGGGTAACAGAACCTGGTCAGAGCCCCACAGGTCACACCATCTTGGATTCCCCTAGGTCTCTAGTTTTCAAAAATGCACAGGTTTGGTAGGTTTCCCTAGGTGCCGGCTGAGCTAGAGGCCAAAATCTACAGGTGGGCACTTTGCAAAAACACCTCTGTTTTCTGTCACAAAATGGGATGTGTCCATGTTGTGTTTTGGGGCATTTCCTATCACGTGCACTAGACCTACCCACACAAGTTAGTATCATTTTTATCGGAAGACTTGGGGGAACGCTGGATGGAAGGAAATTTGTGTCTCCGCTCAGATTCCAGAACTTTCTGTCACCGAAATGTGATGAAAATGGTTTTTTTTTAGCCACATTTTGAGGCTTGCAAAGGATTCTGGGTAACAGAACCTGGTCAGAGCCCCACAGGTCACACCATCTTGGATTCCCTTAGGTCTCTAGTTTTAAAAAATGCACAGGTTTGGTAGGTTTCCCTAGGTGCCGGCTGAGCTAGAGGCCAAAATCTACAGGTAGGCACTTTGCAAAAAACACCTTTGTTTTCTGTCAAAAAATGGGATGTGTCCAAGTTGTGTTTTGGGGCATTTCCTGTCACGGGCACTAGGCCTACCCACACAAGTGAGGTATCATTTTTATCGGAAGACTTGGGGGAACGCTGGGTGGAAAGGAATTTGTGTCTCCGCTCAGATTCCAGAACTTTCTGTCACCGAAATGTGAGGAAAATGTGTTTTTTTAGCCAAATTTTGAGGTTTGCAAAGGATTCTGGGTAACAGAACCTGGTCAGAGCCCCACAGGTCACACCATCTTGGATTCCCCTAGGTCTCTAGTTTTCAAAAATGCACAGGTTTGTTAGGTTTCCCTAGGTGCTGGCTGAGCTATAGGCCAAAATTCACAGGTGGGCACTTTGCAAAAACACCTCTGTTTTCTGTCACAAAATGGGATGTGTCCATGTTGTGTTTTGGGGCATTTCCTGTCGTGGGCGCTAGGCCTACCCACACAAGTGAGGTATCATTTTTATCGGGAGACTTGGGGGAACGCTGGGTGGAAGGAAATTTGTGGCTCCTCCCAGATTCCAGGAATTTCTGTCTCCGAAATGTGAGGAAAATGTGCTTTTTTAGCCAAATTTTGAGGTTTGCAAAGGATTCTGGGTAACAGAACCTGGTCAGAGCCCCACAAGTCACCCCATCTTGTATTCCCCTAGGTCTCTAGTTTGTAAAAATGCACAGGTTTGGTAGGTTTCCCAGGATGCCGGCTGAGCTAGAGGCCAAAACCTACAGGTAGGCACTTTGCAAAAAACACCTCTGTTTTCTGTCAAAAAATGGGATGTGTCCACGTTGTGTTTCGGGGCATTTCCTTTTGCGGGCGCTAGGCCTACCCACACAAGTGAGGTATCATTTTTATTGGGAGATTTGGGGGAACGCTGGGTGGAAGGAAATTTGTGGCTCCTCTCAGATTCCAGAACTTTCTGTCACCGAAATGTGAGGAAAAGTTGATTTTTTAGGCAAATTTTGAGGTTTGCAAAGGATTCTGGGTAACAGAACCTGGTCAGAGCCACACAAGTCACCCAATCTTGGATTCCCCTAGGTCTCTAGTTTAAAAAAATGCACAGGTTTGGTAGGTTTCCCTAGGTGCCAGCTGAGCTAGAGGCCAAAATCTACAGGTAGGCACTTTGCAAAAAACACCTCTGTTTTCTGTCAAAAAATGGGATGTGTCCATGTTGTGTTTTGGGGCATTTCCTGTTGTGGGCGCTAGGCCTACCCACACAAGTGAGGTATTATTTTTATCGTGAGACTTGGGGGAACGCTGGGTGGAAGGAAATTTGTGACTCCTCTCAGATTCCAGAACTTTCTGTCACTGAAATGTGAGGAAAATGTGTTTGTTTGTAGCCAAATTTTGAGGTTTGCAAAGGAATCTGGGTAACAGAACCTGGTCAGAGCCTCACAAGTCACCCCATCTTGGATTCCCCTAGGTCTCTAGTTTTCAGAAATGCACAGGTTTTGTAGGTTTCTCTAAGTGCCGGCTGAACTAGAGGCCAAAATCTACAGGTATTCACTTTGCAAAAAACACCTCTGTTTTCTGTCAAAAAATGGGATGTGTCCATGTTGTCTTTTGGGGCATTTCCTATCACGTGCACTAGACCTACCCACACAAGTTAGTATCATTTTTATCGGAAGACTTGGGGGAACGCTGGGTGGAAGGAAATTTGTGTCTCCGCTCAGATTCCAGAACTTTCTGTCACCGAAATGTGATGAAAATGTTTTTTTTTTTGCCACATTTTGAGGCTTGCAAAGGATTCTGGGTAACAGAACCTGGTCAGAGCCCCACAGGTCACACCATCTTGGATTCCCTTAGGTCTCTAGTTTTAAAAAATGTACAGGTTTGGTAGGTTTCCTAAGTGCCGGCAGAGCTAGAGGCCAAAATCTACAGGTAGGCACTTTGCAAAAAACACCTCTGTTTTCTGTCAAAAAATGGGATGTGTCCACGTTGTGTTTTGGGGCATTTCCTGTCTCGCAGGTGCTAGGCCTACCCACACAAGTGAGGTATCATTTTTATTGGGAGACTTGGGGGAACGCTGGGTGGAAGGAAATTTGTGTCTCTGCTCAGATTCCAGAATTTTCTGTCACCGAAATATGAGGAAAATGTGTTTTTTTGCCAAATTTTGAGGTTTGCAAAGGATTCTGGGTAACAGAACCAGGTCAGAGCCTCACAAGTCACCCCATCTTTGATTCCCCTAGGTCTATAGATGTAAAAAATGCACAGGTTTGGTAGGTTTCCTTAGGTGGCGGCTGAGCTAGAGGCCAAAATCTACAGGTAGGCACTTTGCAAAAAACACCTTTGTTTTCTGTCAAAAAATGGGATGTGTCCATGTTGTGTTTTGGGGCATTTCCTATCACGTGCACTAGACCTACCCACACAAGTGAGGTATCATTTTTATCGGAAGACTTGGGGGAACGCTGGGTGGAAGGGAATTTGTGTCTCCGCTCAGATTCCAGAATTTTCTGTCACCGAAATATGAGGAAAATGTGTTTTTTTAGCCAAATTTTGAGGTTTGCAAAGGATTCTGGGTAACAGAACCTGGTCAGAGCCCCACAGGTCACACCATCTTGGATTCCCCTAGGTCTATAGATGTAAAAAATGCACAGGTTTGGTAGGTTTCCCTAGGTGCCGGCTGAGCTAGAGGCCAAAATCTACAGGTGGGCACTTTGCAAAAACACCTCTGTTTTCTGTCACAAAATGGGATGTGTCCATGTTGTGTTTTGGGGCATTTCCTATCACGTGCACTAGACCTACCCACACAAGTTAGTATCATTTTTATTGGAAGACTTGGGGGAACGCTGGGTGGAAGGAAATTTGTGTCTCCGCTCAGATTCCAGAACTTTCTGTCACCGAAATGTGATGAAAATGTTTTTTTTTTAGCCACATTTTAAGGCTTGCAAAGGAATCTGGGTAACAGAACCTGGTCAGAGCCCCACAGGTCACACCATCTTGGATTCCCTTAGGTCTCTAGTTTTAAAAAATGCACAGGTTTGGTAGGTTTCCCTAGGTGCCGGCTGAGCTAGAGGCCAAAATCTACAGGTAGGCACTTTGCAAAAAACACCTTTGTTTTCTGTCAAAAAATGGGATGTGTCCAAGTTGTGTTTTGGGGCATTTCCTGTCACGGGCACTAGGCCTACCCACACAAGTGAGGTATCATTTTTATCGGAAGACTTGGGGGAACGCTGGGTGGAAAGGAATTTGTGTCTCCGCTCAGATTCCAGAACTTTCTGTCACCGAAATGTGAGGAAAATGTGTTTTTTTAGCCAAATTTTGAGGTTTGCAAAGGATTCTGGGTAACAGAACCTGGTCAGAGCCCCACAGGTCACACCATCTTGGATTCCCCTAGGTCTCTAGTTTTCAAAAATGCACAGGTTTGGTAGGTTTCCCTAGGTGCTGGCTGAGCTATAGGCCAAAATCTACAGGTGGGCACTTTGCAAAAACACCTCTGTTTTCTGTCACAAAATGGGATGTGTCCATGTTGTGTTTTGGGGCATTTCCTGTCGTGGGCGCTAGGCCTACCCACACAAGTGAGGTATCATTTTTATCGGGAGACTTGGGGGAACGCTGGGTGGAAGGAAATTTGTGGCTCCTCCCAGATTCCAGGAATTTCTGTCTCCGAAATGTGAGGAAAATGTGTTTTTTTAGCCAAATTTTGAGGTTTGCAAAGGATTCTGGGTAACAGAACCTGGTCAGAGCCCCACAAGTCACCCCATCTTGTATTCTCCTAGGTCTCTAGTTTGTAAAAATGCACAGGTTTGGTAGGTTTCCCAGGATGCCGGCTGAGCTAGAGGCCAAAACCTACAGGTAGGCACTTTGCAAAAAACACCTCTGTTTTCTGTCAAAAAATGGGATGTGTCCACGTTGTGTTTCGGGGCATTTCCTTTTGCGGGCGCTAGACCTACCCACACAAGTGAGGTATCATTTTTATTGGGAGATTTGGGGGAACGCTGGGTGGAAGGAAATTTGTGGCTCCTCTCAGATTCCAGAACTTTCTGTCACTGAAATGTGAGGAAAAGTTGATTTTTTTGTCAAATTTTGAGGTTTGCAAAGGATTCTGGGTAACAGAACCTGGTCAGAGCCACACAAGTCACCCAATCTTGGATTCCCCTAGGTCTCTAGTTTAAAAAAATGCACAGGTTTGGTAGGTTTCCCTAGGTGCCAGCTGAGCTAGAGGCCAAAATCTACAGGTAGGCACTTTGCAAAAAACACCTCTGTTTTCTGTCAAAAAATGGGATGTGTCCATGTTGTGTTTTGGGGCATTTCCTGTTGTGGGCGCTAGGCCTACCCACACAAGTGAGGTATTATTTTTATCGTGAGACTTGGGGGAACGCTGGGTGGAAGTAAATTTGTGACTCCTCTCAGATTCCAGAACTTTCTGTCACTGAAATGTGAGGAAAATGTGTTTGTTTGTAGCCAAATTTTGAGGTTTGCAAAGGAATCTGGGTAACAGAACCTGGTCAGAGCCTCACAAGTCACCCCATCTTGGATTCCCCTAGGTCTCTAGTTTTCAGAAATGCACAGGTTTTGTAGGTTTCTCTAAGTGCCGGCTGAGCTAGAGGCCAAAATCTACAGGTATTCACTTTGCAAAAAACACCTCTGTTTTCTGTCAAAAAATGGGATGTGTCCATGTTGTCTTTTGGGGCATTTCCTATCACGTGCACTAGACCTACCCACACAAGTTAGTATCATTTTTATCGGAAGACTTGGGGGAACGCTGGGTGGAAGGAAATTTGTGTCTCCGCTCAGATTCCAGAACTTTCTGTCACCGAAATGTGATGAAAATGTTTTTTTTTTTGCCACATTTTGAGGCTTGCAAAGGATTCTGGGTAACAGAACCTGGTCAGAGCCCCACAGGTCACACCATCTTGGATTCCCTTAGGTCTCTAGTTTTCAAAAATGTACAGGTTTGGTAGGTTTCCTAAGTGCCGGCAGAGCTAGAGGCCAAAATCTACAGGTAGGCACTTTGCAAAAAACACCTCTGTTTTCTGTCAAAAAATGGGATGTGTCCACGTTGTGTTTTGGGGCATTTCCTGTCTCGCAGGTGCTAGGCCTACCCACACAAGTGAGGTATCATTTTTATTGGGAGACTTGGGGGAACGCTGGGTGGAAGGAAATTTGTGTCTCCGCTCAGATTCCAGAACTTTCTGTCACCGAAATGTGATGAAAATGGTTTTTTTTTAGCCACATTTTAAGGCTTGCAAAGGAATCTGGGTAACAGAACCTGGTCAGAGCCCCACAGGTCACACCATCTTGGATTCCCTTAGGTCTCTAGTTTTAAAAAATGCACAGGTTTGGTAGGTTTCCCTAGGTGCCAGCTGAGCTAGAGGCCAAAATCTACAGGTAGGCACTTTGCAAAAAACACCTTTGTTTTCTGTCAAAAAATGGGATGTGTCCAAGTTGTGTTTTGGGGCATTTCCTGTCACGGGCACTAGGCCTACCCACACAAGTGAGGTATCATTTTTATCGGAAGACTTGGGGGAACGCTGGGTGGAAAGGAATTTGTGTCTCCGCTCAGATTCCAGAACTTTCTGTCACCGAAATGTGAGGAAAATGTGTTTTTTTAGCCAAATTTTGAGGTTTGCAAAGGATTCTGGGTAACAGAACCTGGTCAGAGCCCCACAGGTCACACCATCTTGGATTCCCCTAGGTCTCTAGTTTTCAAAAATGCACAGGTTTGGTAGGTTTCCCTAGGTGCTGGCTGAGCTATAGGCCAAAATCTACAGGTGGGCACTTTGCAAAAACACCTCTGTTTTCTGTCACAAAATGGGATGTGTCCATGTTGTGTTTTGGGGCATTTCCTGTCGTGGGCGCTAGGCCTACCCACACAAGTGAGGTATCATTTTTATCGGGAGACTTGGGGGAACGCTGGGTGGAAGGAAATTTGTGGCTCCTCCCAGATTCCAGGAATTTCTGTCTCCGAAATGTGAGGAAAATGTGTTTTTTTAGCCAAATTTTGAGGTTTGCAAAGGATTCTGGGTAACAGAACCTGGTCAGAGCCCCACAAGTCACCCCATCTTGTATTCTCCTAGGTCTCTAGTTTGTAAAAATGCACAGGTTTGGTAGGTTTCCCAGGATGCCGGCTGAGCTAGAGGCCAAAACCTACAGGTAGGCACTTTGCAAAAAACACCTCTGTTTTCTGTCAAAAAATGGGATGTGTCCACGTTGTGTTTCGGGGCATTTCCTTTTGCGGGCGCTAGACCTACCCACACAAGTGAGGTATCATTTTTATTGGGAGATTTGGGGGAACGCTGGGTGGAAGGAAATTTGTGGCTCCTCTCAGATTCCAGAACTTTCTGTCACTGAAATGTGAGGAAAAGTTGATTTTTTTGTCAAATTTTGAGGTTTGCAAAGGATTCTGGGTAACAGAACCTGGTCAGAGCCACACAAGTCACCCCATCTTGTATTCTCCTAGGTCTCTAGTTTGTAAAAATGCACAGGTTTGGTAGGTTTCCCAGGATGCCGGCTGAGCTAGAGGCCAAAACCTACAGGTAGGCACTTTGCAAAAAACACCTCTGTTTTCTGTCAAAAAATGGGATGTGTCCATGTTGTGTTTTGGGGCATTTCCTGTTGTGGGCGCTAGGCCTACCCACACAAGTGAGGTTTTATTTTTATCGTGAGACTTGGGGGAACGCTGGGTGGAAGGAAATTTGTGACTCCTCTCAGATTCCAGAACTTTCTGTCACTGAAATGTGAGGAAAATGTGTTTGTTTGTAGCCAAATTTTGAGGTTTGCAAAGGAATCTGGGTAACAGAACCTGGTCAGAGCCTCACAAGTCACCCCATCTTGGATTCCCCTAGGTCTCTAGTTTTCAGAAATGCACAGGTTTTGTAGGTTTCTCTAAGTGCCGGCTGAGCTAGAGGCCAAAATCTACAGGTATTCACTTTGCAAAAAACACCTCTGTTTTCTGTCAAAAAATGGGATGTGTCCATGTTGTCTTTTGGGGCATTTCCTATCACGTGCACTAGACCTACCCACACAAGTTAGTATCATTTTTATCGGAAGACTTGGGGGAACGCTGGGTGGAAGGAAATTTGTGTCTCCGCTCAGATTCCAGAACTTTCTGTCACCGAAATGTGATGAAAATGGTTTTTTTTTAGCCACATTTTGAGGCTTGCAAAGGATTCTGGGTAACAGAACCTGGTCAGAGCCCCACAGGTCACACCATCTTGGATTCCCTTAGGTCTCTAGTTTTCAAAAATGTACAGGTTTGGTAGGTTTCCTAAGTGCCGGCAGAGCTAGAGGCCAAAATCTACAGGTAGGCACTTTGCAAAAAACACCTCTGTTTTCTGTCAAAAAATGGGATGTGTCCACGTTGTGTTTTGGGGCATTTCCTGTCTCGCAGGTGCTAGGCCTACCCACACAAGTGAGGTATCATTTTTATTGGGAGACTTGGGGGAACGCTGGGTGGAAGGGAATTTGTGTCTCTGCTCAGATTCCAGAATTTTCTGTCACCGAAATATGAGGAAAATGTGTTTTTTTGCCAAATTTTGAGGTTTGCAAAGGATTCTGGGTAACAGAACCAGGTCAGAGCCTCACAAGTCACCCCATCTTTGATTCCCCTAGGTCTATAGATGTAAAAAATGCACAGGTTTGGTAGGTTTCCTTAGGTGGCGGCTGAGCTAGAGGCCAAAATCTACAGGTAGGCACTTTGCAAAAAACACCTTTGTTTTCTGTCAAAAAATGGGATGTGTCCATGTTGTGTTTTGGGGCATTTCCTATCACGTGCACTAGACCTACCCACACAAGTGAGGTATCATTTTTATCGGAAGACTTGGGGGAACGCTGGGTGGAAGGGAATTTGTGTCTCCGCTCAGATTCCAGAATTTTCTGTCACCGAAATATGAGGAAAATGTGTTTTTTTAGCCAAATTTTGAGGTTTGCAAAGGATTCTGGGTAACAGAACCTGGTCAGAGCCCCACAGGTCACACCATCTTGGATTCCCCTAGGTCTATAGATGTAAAAAATGCACAGGTTTGGTAGGTTTCCCTAGGTGCCGGCTGAGCTAGAGGCCAAAATCTACAGGTGGGCACTTTGCAAAAACACCTCTGTTTTCTGTCACAAAATGGGATGTGTCCATGTTGTGTTTTGGGGCATTTCCTATCACGTGCACTAGACCTACCCACACAAGTTAGTATCATTTTTATCGGAAGACTTGGGGGAACGCTGGGTGGAAGGAAATTTGTGTCTCCGCTCAGATTCCAGAACTTTCTGTCACCGAAATGTGATGAAAATGTTTTTTTTTTAGCCACATTTTAAGGCTTGCAAAGGAATCTGGGTAACAGAACCTGGTCAGAGCCCCACAGGTCACACCATCTTGGATTCCCTTAGGTCTCTAGTTTTAAAAAATGCACAGGTTTGGTAGGTTTCCCTAGGTGCCGGCTGAGCTAGAGGCCAAAATCTACAGGTAGGCACTTTGCAAAAAACACCTTTGTTTTCTGTCAAAAAATGGGATGTGTCCAAGTTGTGTTTTGGGGCATTTCCTGTCACGGGCACTAGGCCTACCCACACAAGTGAGGTATCATTTTTATCGGAAGACTTGGGGGAACGCTGGGTGGAAAGGAATTTGTGTCTCCGCTCAGATTCCAGAACTTTCTGTCACCGAAATGTGAGGAAAATGTGTTTTTTTAGCCAAATTTTGAGGTTTGCAAAGGATTCTGGGTAACAGAACCTGGTCAGAGCCCCACAGGTCACACCATCTTGGATTCCCCTAGGTCTCTAGTTTTCAAAAATGCACAGGTTTGGTAGGTTTCCCTAGGTGCTGGCTGAGCTATAGGCCAAAATCTACAGGTGGGCACTTTGCAAAAACACCTCTGTTTTCTGTCACAAAATGGGATGTGTCCATGTTGTGTTTTGGGGCATTTCCTGTCGTGGGCGCTAGGCCTACCCACACAAGTGAGGTATCATTTTTATCGGGAGACTTGGGGGAACGCTGGGTGGAAGGAAATTTGTGGCTCCTCCCAGATTCCAGGAATTTCTGTCTCCGAAATGTGAGGAAAATGTGTTTTTTTAGCCAAATTTTGAGGTTTGCAAAGGATTCTGGGTAACAGAACCTGGTCAGAGCCCCACAAGTCACCCCATCTTGTATTCTCCTAGGTCTCTAGTTTGTAAAAATGCACAGGTTTGGTAGGTTTCCCAGGATGCCGGCTGAGCTAGAGGCCAAAACCTACAGGTAGGCACTTTGCAAAAAACACCTCTGTTTTCTGTCAAAAAATGGGATGTGTCCACGTTGTGTTTCGGGGCATTTCCTTTTGCGGGCGCTAGACCTACCCACACAAGTGAGGTATCATTTTTATTGGGAGATTTGGGGGAACGCTGGGTGGAAGGAAATTTGTGGCTCCTCTCAGATTCCAGAACTTTCTGTCACTGAAATGTGAGGAAAAGTTGATTTTTTAGTCAAATTTTGAGGTTTGCAAAGGATTCTGGGTAACAGAACCTGGTCAGAGCCACACAAGTCACCCAATCTTGGATTCCCCTAGGTCTCTAGTTTAAAAAAATGCACAGGTTTGGTAGGTTTCCCTAGGTGCCAGCTGAGCTAGAGGCCAAAATCTACAGGTAGGCACTTTGCAAAAAACACCTCTGTTTTCTGTCAAAAAATGGGATGTGTCCATGTTGTGTTTTGGGGCATTTCCTGTTGTGGGCGCTAGGCCTACCCACACAAGTGAGGTATTATTTTTATCGTGAGACTTGGGGGAACGCTGGGTGGAAGTACATTTGTGACTCCTCTCAGATTCCAGAACTTTCTGTCACTGAAATGTGAGGAAAATGTGTTTGTTTGTAGCCAAATTTTGAGGTTTGCAAAGGAATCTGGGTAACAGAACCTGGTCAGAGCCTCACAAGTCACCCCATCTTGGATTCCCCTAGGTCTCTAGTTTTCAGAAATGCACAGGTTTTGTAGGTTTCTCTAAGTGCCGGCTGAGCTAGAGGCCAAAATCTACAGGTATTCACTTTGCAAAAAACACCTCTGTTTTCTGTCAAAAAATGGGATGTGTCCATGTTGTCTTTTGGGGCATTTCCTATCACGTGCACTAGACCTACCCACACAAGTTAGTATCATTTTTATCGGAAGACTTGGGGGAACGCTGGGTGGAAGGAAATTTGTGTCTCCGCTCAGATTCCAGAACTTTCTGTCACCGAAATGTGATGAAAATGTTTTTTTTTTAGCCACATTTTGAGGCTTGCAAAGGATTCTGGGTAACAGAACCTGGTCAGAGCCCCACAGGTCACACCATCTTGGATTCCCTTAGGTCTCTAGTTTTCAAAAATGTACAGGTTTGGTAGGTTTCCTAAGTGCCGGCAGAGCTAGAGGCCAAAATCTACAGGTAGGCACTTTGCAAAAAACACCTCTGTTTTCTGTCAAAAAATGGGATGTGTCCACGTTGTGTTTTGGGGCATTTCCTGTCTCGCAGGTGCTAGGCCTACCCACACAAGTGAGGTATCATTTTTATTGGGAGACTTGGGGGAACGCTGGGTGGAAGGGAATTTGTGTCTCTGCTCAGATTCCAGAATTTTCTGTCACCGAAATATGAGGAAAATGTGTTTTTTTGCCAAATTTTGAGGTTTGCAAAGGATTCTGGGTAACAGAACCAGGTCAGAGCCTCACAAGTCACCCCATCTTTGATTCCCCTAGGTCTATAGATGTAAAAAATGCACAGGTTTGGTAGGTTTCCTTAGGTGGCGGCTGAGCTAGAGGCCAAAATCTACAGGTAGGCACTTTGCAAAAAACACCTTTGTTTTCTGTCAAAAAATGGGATGTGTCCAAGTTGTGTTTTGGGGCATTTCCTGTCACGGGCACTAGGCCTACCCACACAAGTGAGGTATCATTTTTATCGGAAGACTTGGGGGAACGCTGGGTGGAAGGGAATTTGTGTCTCCGCTCAGATTCCAGAACTTTCTGTCACCGAAATATGAGGAAAATTTGTTTTTTTAGCCAAATTTTGAGGTTTGCAAAGGATTCTGGGTAACAGAACCTGGTCAGAGCCCCACAGGTCACACCATCTTGGATTCCCCTAGGTCTCTAGTTTTCAAAAATGCACAGGTTTGGTAGGTTTCCCTAGGTGCCGGCTGAGCTAGAGGCCAAAATCTACAGGTGGGCACTTTGCAAAAACACCTCTGTTTTCTGTCACAAAATGGGATGTGTCCATGTTGTGTTTTGGGGCATTTCCTATCACGTGCACTAGACCTACCCACACAAGTTAGTATCATTTTTATCGGAAGACTTGGGGGAACGCTGGGTGGAAGGAAATTTGTGTCTCCGCTCAGATTCCAGAACTTTCTGTCACCGAAATGTGATGAAAATGGTTTTTTTTTAGCCACATTTTGAGGCTTGCAAATGATTCTGGGTAACAGAACCTGGTCAGAGCCCCACAGGTCACACCATCTTGGATTCCCTTAGGTCTCTAGTTTTAAAAAATGCACAGGTTTGGTAGGTTTCCCTAGGTGCCGGCTGAGCTAGAGGCCAAAATCTACAGGTAGGCACTTTGCAAAAAACACCTTTGTTTTCTGTCAAAAAATGGGATGTGTCCAAGTTGTGTTTTGGGGCATTTCCTGTCATGGGCACTAGGCCTACCCACACAAGTGAGGTATCATTTTTATCGGAAGACTTGGGGGAACGCTGGGTGGAAAGGAATTTGTGTCTCCGCTCAGATTCCAGAACTTTCTGTCACCGAAATGTGAGGAAAATGTGTTTTTTTAGCCAAATTTTGAGGTTTGCAAAGGATTCTGGGTAACAGAACCTGGTCAGAGCCCCACAGGTCACACCATCTTGGATTCCCCTAGGTCTCTAGTTTTCAAAAATGCACAGGTTTGGTAGGTTTCCCTAGGTGCTGGCTGAGCTATAGGCCAAAATTCACAGGTGGGCACTTTGCAAAAACACCTCTGTTTTCTGTCACAAAATGGGATGTGTCCATGTTGTGTTTTGGGGCATTTCCTGTCGTGGGCGCTAGGCCTACCCACACAAGTGAGGTATCATTTTTATCGGGAGACTTGGGGGAACGCTGGGTGGAAGGAAATTTGTGGCTCCTCCCAGATTCCAGGAATTTCTGTCTCCGAAATGTGAGGAAAATGTGCTTTTTTAGCCAAATTTTGAGGTTTGCAAAGGATTCTGGGTAACAGAACCTGGTCAGAGCCCCACAAGTCACCCCATCTTGTATTCCCCTAGGTCTCTAGTTTGTAAAAATGCACAGGTTTGGTAGGTTTCCCAGGATGCCGGCTGAGCTAGAGGCCAAAACCTACAGGTAGGCACTTTGCAAAAAACACCTCTGTTTTCTGTCAAAAAATGGGATGTGTCCACGTTGTGTTTCGGGGCATTTCCTTTTGCGGGCGCTAGGCCTACCCACACAAGTAAGGTATCATTTTTATTGGGAGATTTGGGGGAACGCTGGGTGGAAGGAAATTTGTGGCTCCTCTCAGATTCCAGAACTTTCTGTCACCGAAATGTGAGGAAAAGTTGATTTTTTAGGCAAATTTTGAGGTTTGCAAAGGATTCTGGGTAACAGAACCTGGTCAGAGCCACACAAGTCACCCAATCTTGGATTCCCCTAGGTCTCTAGTTTAAAAAAATGCACAGGTTTGGTAGGTTTCCCTAGGTGCCAGCTGAGCTAGAGGCCAAAATCTACAGGTAGGCACTTTGCAAAAAACACCTCTGTTTTCTGTCAAAAAATGGGATGTGTCCATGTTGTGTTTTGGGGCATTTCCTGTTGTGGGCGCTAGGCCTACCCACACAAGTGAGGTATTATTTTTATCGTGAGACTTGGGGGAACGCTGGGTGGAAGGAAATTTGTGACTCCTCTCAGATTCCAGAACTTTCTGTCACTGAAATGTGAGGAAAATGTGTTTGTTTGTAGCCAAATTTTGAGGTTTGCAAAGGAATCTGGGTAACAGAACCTGGTCAGAGCCTCACAAGTCACCCCATCTTGGATTCCCCTAGGTCTCTAGTTTTCAGAAATGAACAAGTTTTGTAGGTTTCTCTAAGTGCCGGCTGAGCTAGAGGCCAAAATCTACAGGTATTCACTTTGCAAAAAACACCTCTGTTTTCTGTCAAAAAATGGGATGTGTCCACGTTGTCTTTTGGGGCATTTCCTATCACGTGCACTAGACCTACCCACACAAGTTAGTATCATTTTTATCGGAAGACTTGGGGGAACGCTGGGTAGAAGGAAATTTGTGTCTCCGCTCAGATTCCAGAACTTTCTGTCACCGAAATGTGATGAAAATGGTTTTTTTTTTAGCCACATTTTGAGGCTTGCAAAGGATTCTGGGTAACAGAACCTGGTCAGAGCCCCACAGGTCACACCATCTTGGATTCCCTTAGTTCTCTAGTTTTCAAAAATGCACAGGTTTGGTAGGTTTCCCTAGGTGCCGGCTGAGCTAGAGGCCAAAATCTACAGGTGGACACTTTGCAAAAACCACCTGTTTTCTGTCAAAAAATGGGATGTGTCCATGTTGTGTTTTGGGGCATTACCTGTCGTGGGCGCTAGGCCTACCCACACAAGTGAGGTATTATTTTTATCGGGAGACTTGGGGGAACGCTGGGTGGAAGGAAATTTGTGACTCCTCTCAGATTCCAGAACTTTCTGTCACTGAAATGTGAGGAAAATGTGTTTTTTTGTAGCCAAATTTTGAGGGTTGCAATGGAATGTGGGTAACAGAACCTGGTCAGAGCCTCACAAGTCACCCCATCTTGGATTCCCCTAGGTCTCTAGTTTTCAGAAATGCACAGGTTTGGAAGGTTTCTCTAAGTGCCGGCAGAGCTTGAGGCCAAAATCTACAGGTAGGCACTTTGCAAAAAACACCTCTGTTTTCTGTCAAAAAATGGGATGTGTCCACGTTGTGTTTTGGGGCATTTCCTGTCTCGCAGGTGCTAGGCCTACCCACACAAGTGAGGTATCATTTTTATTGGGAGACTGGGGGAACGCTGGGTGGAAGGGAATTTGTGTCTCCGCTCAGATTCCTGAATTTTCTGTCACCGAAATATGAGGAAAATGTGTTTTTTTGCCAAAGTTTGAGGTTTGCAAAGGATTCTGGGTAACAGAACCAGGTCAGAGCCTCACAAGTCACCCCATCTTTGATTCCCCTAGGTCTATAGATTTAAAAAATGCACAGGTTTGGTAGGTTTCCTTAGATGGCGGCTGAGCTAGAGGCCAAAATCTACAGGTAGGCACTTTGCAAAAAACACCTTTGTTTTCTGTCAAAAAATGGGATGTGTCCAAGTTGTGTTTTGGGGCATTTCCTGTCACGGGCACTAGGCCTACCCACACAAGTGAGGTATCATGTTTATCGGAAGACTTGGGGGAACGCTGGGTGGAAGGGAATTTGTGTCTCCGCTCAGATTCCAGAACTTTCTGTTACCGAAATGTGAGGAAAATGTGTTTTTTTAGCCAAATTTTGAGGTTTGCAAAGGATTCTGGGTAACAGAACCTGGTCAGAGCCCCACATGTCACACCATCTTGGATTCCCCTAGGTCTCTAGTTTTCAAAAATGCACAGGTTTGGTAGGCTTCCCTAGGTGCTGGCTGAGCTATAGGCCAAAATCTACAGGTGGGCACTTTGCAAAAACACCTCTGTTTTCTGTCACAAAATGGGATGTGTCCATGTTGTGTTTTGGGGCATTTCCTGTCGTGGGCGCTAGGCCTACCCACACAAGTGAGGCATAATTTTTATCGGGAGACTTGGGGGAACGCTGGGTGGAAGGAAATTTTTGGCTCCTCCCAGATTCCAGGACTTTCTGTCTCCGAAATGTGAGGAAAATGTGTTTTTTTAGCCAAATTTTGAGGTTTGCAAAGGATTCTGGGTAACAGAACCTGGTCAGAGCCCCACAAGTCACCCCATCTTGTATTCCCCTAGGTCTCTAGTTTGTAAAAATGCACAGGTTTGGTAGGTTTCCCAGGATGCCGGCTGAGCTAGAGGCCAAAACCTACAGGTAGGCACTTTGCAAAAAACACCTCTGTTTTCTGTCAAAAAATGGGATGTGTCCACGTTGTGTTTCGGGGCATTTCCTTTTGCGGGCGCTAGGCCTACCCACACAAGTGAGGTATCATTTTTATTGGGAGACTTGGGGGAACGCTGGGTGGAAGGATATTTGTGGCTCCTCTCAGATTCCAGAACTTTCTGTCACCGAAATGTGAGGAAAATTTGATTTTTTAGTAAAATTTTGAGGTTTGCAAAGGATTCTGGGTAACAGAACTTGGTCAGAGCCACACAAGTCACCCCATCTTGCATTCCCCTAGGTCGCTAGTTTAAGAAATGCACAGGTTTGGTAGGTTTCCCTAGGTGCCAGCTGAGCTACAGGCCAAAATCTACAGGTAGGCACTTTGCAAAAAACACCTCTGTTTTCTGTCAAAAAATGGGATGTGTCCATGTTGTGTTTTTGGGCATTTCCTGTCATGGGCGCTAGGCCTACCCACAAAAGTGAGGTATTATTTTTATCGGGATACTTGGGGGAACCCTGGGTGGAAGGAAATTTGTGACTCCTCTCAGATTCCAGAACTTTCTGTCACTGAAATGTGAGGAAAATGTGTTTTTTTTGTAGCCAAATTTTGAGGTTTGCAAAGGAATCTGGGTAACAGAACCTGGTCAGAGCCTCACAAGTCAACACATCTTGGATTCCCCTAGGTCTATAGATTTAAAAAATGCACAGGTTTGGTAGGTTTCCTTAGGTGGCGGCTGAGCTAGAGGCCAAAATCTACAGGTAGGCACTTTGCAAAAAACACCTTTGTTTTCTGTCAAAAAATGGGATGTGTCCAAGTTGTGTTTTGGGGCATTTCCTGTCACGGGCACTAGGCCTACCCACACAAGTGAGGTATCATTTTTATCGGAAGACTAGGGGGTACGCTGGGTGGAAGGGAATTTGTGTCTCCGCTCAGATTCCAGAACTTTCTGTCACCGAAATGTGAGGAAAATGTGTTTTTTTAGCCAAATTTTGAGGTTTGCAAAGGATTCTGGGTAACAGAACCTGGTCAGAGCCCCACAGGTCACTCCATCTTGGATTCCCCTAGGTCTCTAGTTTAAAAAAATGCACAGGTTTGGTAGGTTTCCCTAGGTGCTGGCTGAGCTATAGGCCAAAATCTACAGGTGGGCACTTTGCAAAAACACCTCTGTTTTCTGTCACAAAATGGGATGTGTCCAATTTGTGTTTTGGGGCATTTCCTGTTGTGGGCGCTAGGCCTACCCACACAAGTGAGGTATAATTTTTATCAGGAGACTTGGGGGAACGCTGGGTGGAAGGAAATTTGTGGCTCCTCCCAGATTCCAGGACTTTCTGTCTCCGAAATGTGAGGAAAATGTATTTTTTTAGCCAAATTTTGAGGTTTGCAAAGGATTCTGGGTAACAGAACCTGGTCAGAGCCCGACAAGTCACCCCATCTTGTATTCCCCTAGGTCTCTAGTTTGTAAAAATGCACAGGTTTGGTAGGTTTCCCAGGATGCCGGCTGAGCTAGAGGCCAAAACCTACAGGTAGGCACTTTGCAAAAAACACCTCTGTTTTCTGTCAAAAAATGGGATGTGTCCACGTTGTGTTTCGGGGCATTTCCTTTTGCGGGCGCTAGGCCTACCCACACAAGTGAGGTATCATTTTTATTCGGAGACTTGGGGGAACGCTGGGTGGAAGGAAATTTGTGGCTCCTCTCAGATTCCAGAACTTTCTGTCACCGAAATGTGAGGAAAATTTGATTTTTTAGTCAAATTTTGAGGTTTGCAAAGGATTCTGGGTAACAGAACCTGGTCAGAGCCCCACAAGTCACCCCATCTTGTATTCCCCTAGGTCTCTAGTTTGTAAAAATGCACAGGTTTGGTAGGTTTCCCAGGATGCCGGCTGAGCTAGAGGCCAAAACCTACAGGTAGGCACTTTGCAAAAAACACCTCTGTTTTCTGTCAAAAAATGGGATGTGTCCACGTTGTGTTTCGGGGCATTTCCTTTTGCGGGCGCTAGGCCTACCCACACAAGTGAGGTATCATTTTTATTGGGAGATTTGGGGGAACGCTGGGTGGAAGGAAATTTGTGGCTCCTCTCAGATTCCAGAACTTTCTGTCACCGAAATGTGAGGAAAAGTTGATTTTTTAGGCAAATTTTGAGGTTTGCAAAGGATTCTGGGTAACAGAACCTGGTCAGAGCCACACAAGTCACCCAATCTTGGATTCCCCTAGGTCTCTAGTTTAAAAAAATGCACAGGTTTGGTAGGTTTCCCTAGGTGCCAGCTGAGCTAGAGGCCAAAATCTACAGGTAGGCACTTTGCAAAAAACACCTCTGTTTTCTGTCAAAAAATGGGATGTGTCCATGTTGTGTTTTGGGGCATTTCCTGTTGTGGGCGCTAGGCCTACCCACACAAGTGAGGTATTATTTTTCTCGTGAGACTTGGGGGAACGCTGGGTGGAAGGAAATTTGTGACTCCTCTCAGATTCCAGAACTTTCTGTCACTGAAATGTGAGGAAAATGTGTTTGTTTGTAGCCAAATTTTGAGGTTTGCAAAGGAATCTGGGTAACAGAACCTGGTCAGAGCCTCACAAGTCACCCCATCTTGGATTCCCCTAGGTCTCTAATTTTCAGAAATGAACAAGTTTTGTAGGTTTCTCTAAGTGCCGGCTGAGCTAGAGGCCAAAATCTACAGGTATTCACTTTGCAAAAAACACCTCTGTTTTCTGTCAAAAAATGGGATGTGTCCACGTTGTCTTTTGGGGCATTTCCTATCACGTGCACTAGACCTACCCACACAAGTTAGTATCATTTTTATCGGAAGACTTGGGGGAACGCTGGGTGGAAGGAAATTTGTATCTCCGCTCAGATTCCAGAACTTTCTGTCACCGAAATGTGATGAAAATGTTTTTTTTTTTAGCCACATTTTGAGGCTTGCAAAGGATTCTGGGTAACAGAACCTGGTCAGAGCCCCACAGGTCACACCATCTTGGATTCCCTTAGGTCTCTAGTTTTCAAAAATGCACAGGTTTGGTAGGTTTCCCTAGGTGCCGGCTGAGCTAGAGGCCAAAATCTACAGGTGGGCACTTTGCAAAAACCACCTGTTTTCTGTCAAAAAATGGGATGTGTCCATGTTGTGTTTTGGGGCATTACCTGTCGTGGGCGCTAGGCCTACCCACACAAGTGAGGTATTATTTTTATCGGGAGACTTGGGGGAACGCTGGGTGGAAGGAAATTTGTGACTCCTCTCAGATTCCAGAACTTTCTGTCACTGAAATATGAGGAAAATGTGTTTTTTTGTAGCCAAATTTTGAGGGTTGCAATGGAATGTGGGTAACAGAACCTGGTCAGAGCCTCACAAGTCACCCCATCTTGGATTCCCCTAGGTCTCTAGTTTTCAGAAATGCACAGGTTTGGAAGGTTTCTCTAAGTGCCGGCAGAGCTTGAGGCCAAAATCTACAGGTAGGCACTTTGCAAAAAACACCTCTGTTTTCTGTCAAAAAATGGGATGTGTCCACGTTGTGTTTTGGGGCATTTCCTGTCTCGCAGGTGCTAGGCCTACCCACACAAGTGAGGTATCATTTTTATTGGGAGACTTGGGGGAACGCTGGGTGGAAGGGAATTTGTGTCTCCGCTCAGATTCCTGAATTTTCTGTCACCGAAATATGAGGAAAATGTGTTTTTTTGCCAAAGTTTGAGGTTTGCAAAGGATTCTGGGTAACAGAACCAGGTCAGAGCCTCACAAGTCACCCCATCTTTGATTCCCCTAGGTCTATAGATTTAAAAAATGCACAGGTTTGGTAGGTTTCCTTAGATGGCGGCTGAGCTAGAGGCCAAAATCTACAGGTAGGCACTTTGCAAAAAACACCTTTGTTTTCTGTCAAAAAATGGGATGTGTCCAAGTTGTGTTTTGGGGCATTTCCTGTCACGGGCACTAGGCCTACCCACACAAGTGAGGTATCATTTTTATCGGAAGACTTGGGGGAACGCTGGGTGGAAGGGAATTTGTGTCTCCGCTCAGATTCCAGAACTTTCTGTTACCGAAATGTGAGGAAAATGTGTTTTTTTAGCCAAATTTTGAGGTTTGCAAAGGATTCTGGGTAACAGAACCTGGTCAGAGCCCCACAGGTCACACCATCTTGGATTCCCCTAGGTCTCTAGTTTTCAAAAATGCGCAGGTTTGGTAGGCTTCCCTAGGTGCTGGCTGAGCTATAGGCCAAAATCTACAGGTGGGCACTTTGCAAAAACACCTCTGTTTTCTGTCACAAAATGGGATGTGTCCATGTTGTGTTTTGGGGCATTTCCTGTCGTGGGCGCTAGGCCTACCCACACAAGTGAGGCATAATTTTTATCGGGAGACTTGGGGGAACGCTGGGTGGAAGGAAATTTTTGGCTCCTCCCAGATTCCAGGACTTTCTGTCTCCGAAATGTGAGGAAAATGTGTTTTTTTAGCCAAATTTTGAGGTTTGCAAAGGATTCTGGGTAACAGAACCTGGACAGAGCCCCACAAGTCACCCTATCTTGTATTCCCCTAGGTCTCTAGTTTGTAAAAATGCACAGGTTTGGTAGGTTTCCCAGGATGCCGGCTGAGCTAGAGGCCAAAACCTACAGGTAGGCACTTTGCAAAAAACACCTCTGTTTTCTGTCAAAAAATGGGATGTGTCCACGTTGTGTTTCGGGGCATTTCCTTTTGCGGGCGCTAGGCCTACCCACACAAGTGAGGTATCATTTTTATTGGGAGACTTGGGGGAACGCTGGATGGAAGGATATGTGTGGCTCCTCTCAGATTCCAGAACTTTCTGTCACCGAAATGTGAGGAAAATTTGATTTTTTAGTAAAATTTTGAGGTTTGCAAAGGATTCTGGGTAACAGAACCTGGTCAGAGCCACACAAGTCACCCCATCTTGGATTCCCCTAGGTCGCTAGTTTAAGAAATGCACAGGTTTGGTAGGTTTCCCTAGGTGCCAGCTGAGCTACAGGCCAAAATCTACAGGTAGGCACTTTGCAAAAAACACCTCTGTTTTCTGTCAAAAAATGGGATGTGTCCATGTTGTGTTTTTGGGCATTTCCTGTCATGGGCGCTAGGCCTACCCACAAAAGTGAGGTATTATTTTTATCGGGATACTTGGGGGAACCCTGGGTGGAAGGAAATTTGTGACTCCTCTCAGATTCCAGAACTTTCTGTCACTGAAATGTGAGGAAAATGTGTTTTTTTTGTAGCCAAATTTTGAGGTTTGCAAAGGAATCTGGGTAACAGAACCTGGTCAGAGCCTCACAAGTCAACACATCTTGGATTCCCCTAGGTCTATAGATTTAAAAAATGCACAGGTTTGGTAGGTTTCCTTAGGTGGCGGCTGAGCTAGAGGCCAAAATCTACAGGTAGGCACTTTGCAAAAAACACCTTTGTTTTCTGTCAAAAAATGGGATGTGTCCAAGTTGTGTTTTGGGGCATTTCCTGTCACGGGCACTAGGCCTACCCACACAAGTGAGGTATCATTTTTATCGGAAGACTAGGGGGTACGCTGGGTGGAAGGGAATTTGTGGCTCCTCCCAGATTCCAGGACTTTCTGTCTCCGAAATGTGAGGAAAATGTATTTTTTTAGCCAAATTTTGAGGTTTGCAAAGGATTCTGGGTAACAGAACCTGGTCAGAGCCACACAAGTCACCCAATCTTGGATTCCCCTAGGTCTCTAGTTTAAAAAAATGCACAGGTTTGGTAGGTTTCCCTAGGTGCCAGATGAGCTAGAGGCCAAAATCTACAGGTAGGCACTTTGCAAAAAACACCTCTGTTTTCTGTCAAAAAATGGGATGTGTCCATGTTGTGTTTTGGGGCATTTCCTGTTGTGGGCGCTAGGCCTACCCACACAAGTGAGGTATTATTTTTATCGTGAGACTTGGGGGAACGCTGGGTGGAAGGAAATTTGTGACTCCTCTCAGATTCCAGAACTTTCTGTCACTGAAATGTGAGGAAAATGTGTTTGTTTGTAGCCAAATTTTGAGGTTTGCAAAGGAATCTGGGTAACAGAACCTGGTCAGAGCCTCACAAGTCACCCCATCTTGGATTCCCCTAGGTCTCTAGTTTTCAGAAATGAACAAGTTTTGTAGGTTTCTCTAAGTGCCGGCTGAGCTAGAGGCCAAAATCTACAGGTATTCACTTTGCAAAAAACACCTCTATTTTCTGTCAAAAAATGGGATGTGTCCACGTTGTCTTTTGGGGCATTTCCTATCACGTGCACTAGACCTACCCACACAAGTTCGTATCATTTTTATCGGAAGACTTGGGGGAACGCTGGGTGGAAGGAAATTTGTGTCTCCGCTCAGATTCCAGAACTTTCTGTCACCGAAATGTGATGAAAATGGTTTTTTTTTTAGCCACATTTTGAGGCTTGCAAAGGATTCTGGGTAACAGAACCTGGTCAGAGCCCCACAGGTCACACCATCTTGGATTCCCTTAGGTCTCTAGTTTTCAAAAATGCACAGGTTTGGTAGGTTTCCCTAGGTGCCGGCTGAGCTAGAGGCCAAAATCTACAGGTGGGCACTTTGCAAAAACCACCTGTTTTCTGTCAAAAAATGGGATGTGTCCATGTTGTGTTTTGGGGCATTACCTGTCGTGGGCGCTAGGCCTACCCACACAAGTGAGGTATTATTTTTATCGGGAGACTTGGGGGAACGCTCGGTGGAAGGAAATTTGTGGCTCCTCCCAGATTCCAGGACTTTCTGTCTCCGAAATGTGAGGAAAATGTATTTTTTTAGCCAAATTTTGAGGTTTGCAAAGGATTCTGGGTAACAGAACCTGGTCAGAGCCACACAAGTCACCCAATCTTGGATTCCCCTAGGTCTCTAGTTTAAAAAAATGCACAGGTTTGGTAGGTTTCCCTAGGTGCCAGATGAGCTAGAGGCCAAAATCTACAGGTAGGCACTTTGCAAAAAACACCTCTGTTTTCTGTCAAAAAATGGGATGTGTCCATGTTGTGTTTTGGGGCATTTCCTGTTGTGGGCGCTAGGCCTACCCACACAAGTGAGGTATTATTTTTATCGTGAGACTTGGGGGAACGCTGGGTGGAAGGAAATTTGTGACTCCTCTCAGATTCCAGAACTTTCTGTCACTGAAATGTGAGGAAAATGTGTTTGTTTGTAGCCAAATTTTGAGGTTTGCAAAGGAATCTGGGTAACAGAACCTGGTCAGAGCCTCACAAGTCACCCCATCTTGGATTCCCCTAGGTCTCTAGTTTTCAGAAATGAACAAGTTTTGTAGGTTTCTCTAAGTGCCGGCTGAGCTAGAGGCCAAAATCTACAGGTATTCACTTTGCAAAAAACACCTCTGTTTTCTGTCAAAAAATGGGATGTGTCCACGTTGTCTTTTGGGGCATTTCCTATCACGTGCACTAGACCTACCCACACAAGTTCGTATCATTTTTATCGGAAGACTTGGGGGAACGCTGGGTGGAAGGAAATTTGTGTCTCCGCTCAGATTCCAGAACTTTCTGTCACCGAAATGTGATGAAAATGGTTTTTTTTTTAGCCACATTTTGAGGCTTGCAAAGGATTCTGGGTAACAGAACCTGGTCAGAGCCCCACAGGTCACACCATCTTGGATTCCCTTAGGTCTCTAGTTTTCAAAAATGCACAGGTTTGGTAGGTTTCCCTAGGTGCCGGCTGAGCTAGAGGCCAAAATCTACAGGTGGGCACTTTGTAAAAACCACCTGTTTTCTGTCAAAAAATGGGATGTGTCCATGTTGTGTTTTGGGGCATTACCTGTCGTGGGCGCTAGGCCTACCCACACAAGTGAGGTATTATTTTTATCGGGAGACTTGGGGGAACGCTCGGTGGAAGGAAATTTGTGACTCCTCTCAGATTCCAGAACTTTCTGTCACTGAAATGTGAGGAAAATGTGTTTTTTTGTAGCCAAATTTTGAGGGTTGCAATGGAATGTGGGTAACAGAACCTGGTCAGAGCCTCACAAGTCACCCCATCTTGGATTCCCCTAGGTCTCTAGTTTTCAGAAATGCACAGGTTTGGAAGGTTTCTCTAAGTGCCGGCAGAGCTAGAGGCCAAAATCTACAGGTAGGCACTTTGCAAAAAACACCTCTGTTTTCTGTCAAAAAATGGGATGTGTCCACGTTGTGTTTTGGGGCATTTCCTGTCTCGCAGGTGCTAGGCCTACCCACACAAGTGAGGTATCATTTGTATTGGGAGACTTGGGGGAACGCTGGGTGGAAGGGAATTTGTGTCTCCGCTCAGATTCCTGAATTTTCTGTCACCGAAATATGAGGAAAATGTGTTTTTTTGCCAAAGTTTGAGGTTTGCAAAGGATTCTGGGTAACAGAACCAGGTCAGAGCCTCACAAGTCACCCCATCTTTGATTCCCCTAGGTCTATAGATTTAAAAAATGCACAGGTTTGGTAGGTTTCCTTAGATGGCGGCTGAGCTAGAGGCCAAAATCTACAGGTAGGCACTTTGCAAAAAACACCTTTGTTTTCTGTCAAAAAATGGGATGTGTCCAAGTTGTGTTTTGGGGCATTTCCTGTCACGGGCACTAGGCCTACCCACACAAGTGAGGTATCATTTTTATCGGAAGACTTGGGGGAACGCTGGGTGGAAGGGAATTTGTGTCTCCGCTCAGATTCCAGAACTTTCTGTTACCGAAATGTGAGGAAAATGTGTTTTTTTAGCCAAATTTTGAGGTTTGCAAAGGATTCTGGGTAACAGAACCTGGTCAGAGCCCCACAGGTCACACCATCTTGGATTCCCCTAGGTCTCTAGTTTTCAAAAATGCGCAGGTTTGGTAGGCTTCCCTAGGTGCTGGCTGAGCTATAGGCCAAAATCTACAGGTGGGCACTTTGCAAAAACACCTCTGTTTTCTGTCACAAAATGGGATGTGTCCATGTTGTGTTTTGGGGCATTTCCTGTCGTGGGCGCTAGGCCTACCCACACAAGTGAGGCATAATTTTTATCGGGAGACTTGGGGGAACGCTGGGTGGAAGGAAATTTTTGGCTCCTCCCAGATTCCAGGACTTTCTGTCTCCGAAATGTGAGGAAAATGTGTTTTTTTAGCCAAATTTTGAGGTTTGCAAAGGATTCTGGGTAACAGAACCTGGTCAGAGCCCCACAAGTCACCCTATCTTGTATTCCCCTAGGTCTCTAGTTTGTAAAAATGCACAGGTTTGGTAGGTTTCCCAGGATGCCGGCTGAGCTAGAGGCCAAAACCTACAGGTAGGCACTTTGCAAAAAACACCTCTGTTTTCTGTCAAAAAATGGGATGTGTCCACGTTGTGTTTCGGGGCATTTCCTTTTGCGGGCGCTAGGCCTACCCACACAAGTGAGGTATCATTTTTATTGGGAGACTTGGGGGAACGCTGGATGGAAGGATATGTGTGGCTCCTCTCAGATTCCAGAACTTTCTGTCACCGAAATGAGGGAAATTTGATTTTTTAGTAAAATTTTGAGGTTTGCAAAGGATTCTGGGTAACAGAACCTGGTCAGAGCCACACAAGTCACCCCATCTTGGATTCCCCTAGGTCGCTAGTTTAAGAAATGCACAGGTTTGGTAGGTTTCCCTAGGTGCCAGCTGAGCTACAGGCCAAAATCTACAGGTAGGCACTTTGCAAAAAACACCTCTGTTTTCTGTCAAAAAATGGGATGTGTCCATGTTGTGTTTTTGGGTATTTCCTGTCATGGGCGCTAGGCCTACCCACAAAAGTGAGGTATTATTTTTATCGGGATACTTGGGGGAACCCTGGGTGGAAGTAAATTTGTGACTCCTCTCAGATTCCAGAACTTTCTGTCACTAAAATGTGAGGAAAATGTGTTCTTTTTGTAGCCAAATTTTGAGGTTTGCAAAGGAATCTGGGTAACAGAACCTGGTCAGAGCCTCACAAGTCAACACATCTTGGATTCCCCTAGGTCTATAGATTTAAAAAATGCACAGGTTTGGTAGGTTTCCTAAGGTGGCGGCTGAGCTAGAGGCCAAAATCTACAGGTAGGCACTTTGCAAAAAACACCTTTGTTTTCTGTCAAAAAATGGGATGTGTCCAAGTTGTGTTTTGGGGCATTTCCTGTCACGGGCACTAGGCCTACCCACACAAGTGAGGTATCATTTTTATCGGAAGACTAGGGGGTACGCTGGGTGGAAGGGAATTTGTGTCTCCGCTCAGATTCCAGAACTTTCTGTCACCGAAATGTGAGGAAAATGTGTTTTTTTAGCCAAATTTTGAGGTTTGCAAAGGATTCTGGGTAACAGAACCTGGTCAGAGCCCCACAGGTCACACCATCTTGGATTCCCCTAGGTCTCTAGTTTTAAAAAATGCACAGGTTTGGTAGGTTTCCCTAGGTGCTGGCTGAGCTATAGGCCAAAATCTACAGGTGGGCACTTTGCAAAAACACCTCTGTTTTCTGTCACAAAATGGGATGTGTCCATGTTGTGTTTTGGGGCATTTCCTGTCGTGGGCGCTAGGCCTACCCACACAAGTGAGGTATAATTTTTATCAGGAGACTTGGGGGAACGCTGGGTGGAAGGAAATTTGTGGCTCCTCCCAGATTCCAGGACTTTCTGTCTCCGAAATGTGAGGAAAATGTATTTTTTTAGCCAAATTTTGAGGTTTGCAAAGGATTCTGGGTAACAGAACCTGGTCAGAGCCCGACAAGTCACCCCATCTTGTATTCCCCTAGGTCTCTAGTTTGTAAAAATGCACAGGTTTGGTAGGTTTCCCAGGATGCCGGCTGAGCTAGAGGCCAAAACCTACAGGTAGGCACTTTGCAAAAAACACCTCTGTTTTCTGTCAAAAAATGGGATGTGTCCACGTTGTGTTTCGGGGCATTTCCTTTTGCGGGCGCTAGGCCTACCCACACAAGTGAGGTATCATTTTTATTCGGAGACTTGGGGGAACGCTGGGTGGAAGGAAATTTGTGGCTCCTCTCAGATTCCAGAACTTTCTGTCACCGAAATGTGAGGAAAATTTGATTTTTTAGTCAAATTTTGAGGTTTGCAAAGGATTCTGGGTAACAGAACCTGGTCAGAGCCCCACAAGTCACCCCATCTTGTATTCCCCTAGGTCTCTAGTTTGTAAAAATGCACAGGTTTGGTAGGTTTCCCAGGATGCCGGCTGAGCTAGAGGCCAAAACCTACAGGTAGGCACTTTGCAAAAAACACCTCTGTTTTCTGTCAAAAAATGGGATGTGTCCACGTTGTGTTTCGGGGCATTTCCTTTTGCGGGCGCTAGGCCTACCCACACAAATGAGGTATCATTTTTATTGGGAGACTTGGGGGAACGCTGGGTGGAAGGAAATTTGTGACTCCTCTCAGATTCCAGAACTTTCTGTCACTGAAATGTGAGGAAAAAATGTTTTTTTGTAACCAAATTTTGAGGTTTGCAAAGGAATCTGGGTAACAGAACTTGGTCAGAGCCTCACAAGTCACCCCATCTTGGATTCCCCTAGGTCTATAGATTTAAAAAATGCACAGGTTTGGTAGGCTTCCTTAGGTGGCGGCTGAGCTAGAGGCCAAAATCTACAGGTAGGCACTTTGCAGAAAACACCTTTGTTTTCTGTCAAAAAATGGGATGTGTCCAAGTTGTGTTTTGGGGCATTTCCTGTCACGGGCACTAGGCCTACCCACACAAGTGAGGTATCATTTTTATCGGAAGACTTGGGGGAACGCTGGGTGGAAAGGAATTTGTGTCTCCGCTCAGATTCCAGAACTTTCTGTCACCGAAATGTGAGGAAAATGTGTTTTTTTAGCCAAATTTTGAGGTTTGCAAAGGATTCTGGGTAACAGAACCTGGTCAGAGCCCCACAGGTCACACCATCTTGGATTCCCCTAGGTCTCTAGTTTTAAAAAATGCACAGGTTTGGTACGTTTCCCTGGGTGCCAGGTGAGCTAGAGGCCAAAATCTACACGTAGGCACTTTGCAAAAAACACCTCTGTTTTCTGTCAAAAAATGGGATGTGTCCATGTTGTGTTTTGGGGCATTTCCTGTCGTGGGCGCTAGGCCTACCCACACAAGTGAGGTATTATTTTTATCGGGAGACTTGGGGGAACGCTGGGTGGAAGGAAATTTGTGACTCCTCTCAGATTCCAGAACTTTCCGTCACTGAAATGTGAGGAAAATGTGTTTTTTTGTAGCCAAATTTTGAGGTTTGCAAAGGAATCTGGGTAACAGAACCTGGTCAGAGCCTCACAAGTCACCCCGTATTGGATTCCCCTAGGTCTCTAGTTTTCAAAAATGCACAGGTTTGGTGGTTTTCTCCAGGTGCCGGCTGAGCTAGAGGCCAAAACCTACAGGTAGGCACTTTGCAAAAAACACCTCTGTTTTCTGTCAAAAAATGGGATGTGTCCACGTTGTGTTTCGGGGCATTTCCTTTTGCGGGCGCTAGGCCTACCCACACAAGTGAGGTATCATTTTTATTGGGAGACTTGGGGGAACGCTGGGTGGAAGGAAATTTGTGGCTCCTCTCAGATTCCAGAACTTTCTGTCACCGAAATGTGAGGAAAATTTGATTTTTTTGTCAAATTTTGAGGTTTGCAAAGGATTCTGGGTAACAGAACCTGGTCAGAGCCACACAAGTCACCCATTCTTGGATTCCCCTAGCTCTCTAGTTTAAAAAATGCACAGGTTTGGTAGGTTTCCCTAGGTGCCAGCTGAGCTAGAGGCCAAAATCTACAGGTAGGCACTTTGCAAAAAACACCTCTGTTTTCTGTCAAAAAATGGGATGTGTCCATGTTGTGTTTTTGGGCATTTCCTGTCGTGGGCGCTAGGCCTACCCACAAAAGTGAGGTATTATTTTTATCAGGAGACTTGGGGGAACGCTGGGTGGAAGGAAATTTGTGACTCCTCTCAGATTCCAGAACTTTCTGTCACTGAAATGTGAGGAAAATTTGTTTTTTTGTAGCCAAATTTTGAGGTTTGCAAAGGAATCTGGGTAACAGAACCTGGTCAGAGCCTCACAAGTCACCCCATCTTGGATTCCCCTAGGTCTATAGATTTAAAAAATGCACAGGTTTGGTAGGTTTCCTTAGGTGGCGGCTGAGCTAGAGGCCAAAATCTACAGGTAGGCACTTTGCAAAAAACACCTTTGTTTTCTGTCAAAAAATGGGATGTGTCCAAGTTGTGTTTTGGGGCATTTCCTGTCACGGGCACTAGGCCTACCCACACAAGTGAGGTATCATTTTTATCGGAAGACTTGGGGGAACGCTGGGTGGAAAGGAATTTGTGTCTCTGCTCAGATTCCAGAACTTTCTGTCACTGAAATGTGAGGAAAATTTGTTTTTTTAGCCAAATTTTGAGGTTTGCAAAGGATTCTGGGTAACAGAACCTGGTCAGAGCCCCACAAGTCACCCCATCTTGTATTCCCCTAGGTCTCTAGTTTGTAAAAAATGCACAGGTTTGGTAGGTTTCCCAGGATGCTGGCTGAGCTAGAGGCCAAAACCTACAGGTAGGCACTTTTCAAAAAACACCTCTGTTTTCTGTCAAAAAATGGGATGTGTCCACGTTGTGTTTCGGGGCATTTCCTTTTGCGGGGGCTAGGCCTACCCACACAAGTGAGGTATCATTTTTATTGGGAGGCTTGGGGGAACGCTGGGTTGAAGGAAATTTGTGGCTCCTCTCAGATTCCAGAACTTTCTGTCACCGAAATGTGAGGAAAATTTGATTTTTTAGTCAAATTTTGAGGTTTGCAAAGGATTCTGGGTAACAGAACCTGGTCAGAGCCACACAAGTCACCCCATCTTGGATTCCCCTAGGTCTCTAGTTTAAAAAATGCACAGGTTTGGTAGGTTTCCCTAGGTGCCAGCTGAGCTAGAGGCCAAAATCTACATGTAGGCACTTTGCAAAAAACACCTCTGTTTTCTGTCAAAAAATGGGATGTGTCCATGTTGTGTTTTTGGGCATTTCCTGTCGTGGGCGCTAGGCCTACCCACAAAAGTGAGGTATTATTTTTATCGGGAGACTTGGGGGAACGCTGGGTGGAAGGAAATTTGTGACTCCTCTCAGATTCCAGAACTTTCTGTCACTGAAATGTGAGGAAAATGTGTTTTTTTGTAGCCAAATTTTGAGGTTTGCAAAGGAATCTGGGTAACAGAACCTGGTCAGAGCCTCACAAGTCACCCTATCTTGGATTCCCCTAGGTCTCCAGTTTTCAGAAATGCACAGTTTTGGTAGGTTTCTCTAAGTGCCGGCTGAGCTAGAGGCCAAAATCTACAGGTAGGCACTTTGCAAAAAACACCTCTGTTTTCTGTCAAAAAATGGGATGTGTCCACGTTGTCTTTTGGGGCATTTCCTGTCACGGGCACTAGGCCTACCCACACAAGTGAGGTATCATTTTTATCGGAAGACTTGGGGGAACGCTGGGTGGAAGGAAATTTGTGCCTCAGCTCAGATTCCAGAACTTTCTGACACCGAAATGTGAGGAAAATGTGTTTTTTTAGCCAAATGTTGAGGTTTGCAAAGGATTCTGGGTAACAGAACCTGGTCAGAGCCCCACAAGTCACCCCATCTTGTATTCCCCTAGGTCTCTAGTTTGTAAAAATGCACAGGTTTGGTAGGTTTCCCAGGATACCGGCTGAGCTAGAGGCCAAAACCTACTGGTAGGCACTTTGCAAAAAACACCTCTGTTTTCTGTCAAAAAATGGGATGTGTCCACGTTGTGTTTCGGGGCATTTCCTTTTGCGGGCGCTAGGCCTACCCACACAAGTGAGGTATAATTTTTATCGGGAGACTTGGGGGAACGCTGGGTGGAAGGAAATATGTGGCTCCTCCCAGATTCCAGGACTTTCTGTCTCCGAAATGTGAGGAAAATGTGTTTTTTTTAGCCAAATTTTGAGGTTTGCAAAGGATTCTGGGTAACAGAACCTGGTCAGAGCCCCACAAGTCACCCCATCTTGTATTCCCCTAGGTCTCTAGTTTGTAAAAATGCACAGTTTTGGTAGGTTTCCCAGGATGCCGGCTGAGCTAGAGGCCAAAACCTACAGGTAGGCACTTTGCAAAAAACACCTCTGTTTTCTGTCAAAAAATGGGATGTGTCCACGTTGTGTTTCGGGGCATTTCCTTTTGCGGGCGCTAGGCCTACCCACACAAGTGAGGTATCATTTTTATCGGAAGACTAGGGGGTACGCTGGGTGGAAGGGAATTTGTGGCTCCTCCCAGATTCCAGGACTTTCTGTCTCCGAAATGTGAGGAAAATGTATTTTTTTAGCCAAATTTTGAGGTTTGCAAAGGATTCTGGGTAACAGAACCTGGTCAGAGCCACACAAGTCACCCAATCTTGGATTCCCCTAGGTCTCTAGTTTAAAAAAATGCACAGGTTTGGTAGGTTTCCCTAGGTGCCAGATGAGCTAGAGGCCAAAATCTACAGGTAGGCACTTTGCAAAAAACACCTCTGTTTTCTGTCAAAAAATGGGATGTGTCCATGTTGTGTTTTGGGGCATTTCCTGTTGTGGGCGCTAGGCCTACCCACACAAGTGAGGTATTATTTTTATCGTGAGACTTGGGGGAACGCTGGGTGGAAGGAAATTTGTGACTCCTCTCAGATTCCAGAACTTTCTGTCACTGAAATGTGAGGAAAATGTGTTTGTTTGTAGCCAAATTTTGAGGTTTGCAAAGGAATCTGGGTAACAGAACCTGGTCAGAGCCTCACAAGTCACCCCATCTTGGATTCCCCTAGGTCTCTAGTTTTCAGAAATGAACAAGTTTTGTAGGTTTCTCTAAGTGCCGGCTGAGCTAGAGGCCAAAATCTACAGGTATTCACTTTGCAAAAAACACCTCTATTTTCTGTCAAAAAATGGGATGTGTCCACGTTGTCTTTTGGGGCATTTCCTATCACGTGCACTAGACCTACCCACACAAGTTCGTATCATTTTTATCGGAAGACTAGGGGGTACGCTGGGTGGAAGGGAATTTGTGTCTCCGCTCAGATTCCAGAACTTTCTGTCACCGAAATGTGAGGAAAATGTGTTTTTTTAGCCAAATTTTGAGGTTTGCAAAGGATTCTGGGTAACAGAACCTGGTCAGAGCCCCACAGGTCACACCATCTTGGATTCCCCTAGGTCTCTAGTTTTAAAAAATGCACAGGTTTGGTAGGTTTCCCTAGGTGCTGGCTGAGCTATAGGCCAAAATCTACAGGTGGGCACTTTGCAAAAACACCTCTGTTTTCTGTCACAAAATGGGATGTGTCCATGTTGTGTTTTGGGGCATTTCCTGTCGTGGGCGCTAGGCCTACCCACACAAGTGAGGTATAATTTTTATCAGGAGACTTGGGGGAACGCTGGGTGGAAGGAAATTTTTGGCTCCTCCCAGATTCCAGGACTTTCTGTCTCCGAAATGTGAGGAAAATGTGTTTTTTTTAGCCAAATTTTGAGGTTTGCAAAGGATTCTGGGTAACAGAACCTGGTCAGAGCCCCACAAGTCACCCCATCTTGTATTCCCCTAGGTCTCTAGTTTGTAAAAATGCACAGTTTTGGTAGGTTTCCCAGGATGCCGGCTGAGCTAGAGGCCAAAACCTACAGGTAGGCACTTTGCAAAAAACACCTCTGTTTTCTGTCAAAAAATGGGATGTGTCCAAGTTGTGTTTTGGGGCATTTCCTGTCACGGGCACTAGGCCTACCCACACAAGTGAGGTATCATTTTTATCGGAAGACTAGGGGGTACGCTGGGTGGAAGGGAATTTGTGGCTCCTCCCAGATTCCAGGACTTTCTGTCTCCGAAATGTGAGGAAAATGTATTTTTTTAGCCAAATTTTGAGGTTTGCAAAGGATTCTGGGTAACAGAACCTGGTCAGAGCCACACAAGTCACCCAATCTTGGATTCCCCTAGGTCTCTAGTTTAAAAAAATGCACAGGTTTGGTAGGTTTCCCTAGGTGCCAGATGAGCTAGAGGCCAAAATCTACAGGTAGGCACTTTGCAAAAAACACCTCTGTTTTCTGTCAAAAAATGGGATGTGTCCATGTTGTGTTTTGGGGCATTTCCTGTTGTGGGCGCTAGGCCTACCCACACAAGTGAGGTATTATTTTTATCGTGAGACTTGGGGGAACGCTGGGTGGAAGGAAATTTGTGACTCCTCTCAGATTCCAGAACTTTCTGTCACTGAAATGTGAGGAAAATGTGTTTGTTTGTAGCCAAATTTTGAGGTTTGCAAAGGAATCTGGGTAACAGAACCTGGTCAGAGCCTCACAAGTCACCCCATCTTGGATTCCCCTAGGTCTCTAGTTTTCAGAAATGAACAAGTTTTGTAGGTTTCTCTAAGTGCCGGCTGAGCTAGAGGCCAAAATCTACAGGTATTCACTTTGCAAAAAACACCTCTGTTTTCTGTCAAAAAATGGGATGTGTCCACGTTGTCTTTTGGGGCATTTCCTATCACGTGCACTAGACCTACCCACACAAGTTCGTATCATTTTTATCGGAAGACTTGGGGGAACGCTGGGTGGAAGGAAATTTGTGTCTCCGCTCAGATTCCAGAACTTTCTGTCACCGAAATGTGATGAAAATGGTTTTTTTTTTAGCCACATTTTGAGGCTTGCAAAGGATTCTGGGTAACAGAACCTGGTCAGAGCCCCACAGGTCACACCATCTTGGATTCCCTTAGGTCTCTAGTTTTCAAAAATGCACAGGTTTGGTAGGTTTCCCTAGGTGCCGGCTGAGCTAGAGGCCAAAATCTACAGGTGGGCACTTTGCAAAAACCACCTGTTTTCTGTCAAAAAATGGGATGTGTCCATGTTGTGTTTTGGGGCATTACCTGTCGTGGGCGCTAGGCCTACCCACACAAGTGAGGTATTATTTTTATCGGGAGACTTGGGGGAACGCTCGGTGGAAGGAAATTTGTGGCTCCTCCCAGATTCCAGGACTTTCTGTCTCCGAAATGTGAGGAAAATGTATTTTTTTAGCCAAATTTTGAGGTTTGCAAAGGATTCTGGGTAACAGAACCTGGTCAGAGCCACACAAGTCACCCAATCTTGGATTCCCCTAGGTCTCTAGTTTAAAAAAATGCACAGGTTTGGTAGGTTTCCCTAGGTGCCAGATGAGCTAGAGGCCAAAATCTACAGGTAGGCACTTTGCAAAAAACACCTCTGTTTTCTGTCAAAAAATGGGATGTGTCCATGTTGTGTTTTGGGGCATTTCCTGTTGTGGGCGCTAGGCCTACCCACACAAGTGAGGTATTATTTTTATCGTGAGACTTGGGGGAACGCTGGGTGGAAGGAAATTTGTGACTCCTCTCAGATTCCAGAACTTTCTGTCACTGAAATGTGAGGAAAATGTGTTTGTTTGTAGCCAAATTTTGAGGTTTGCAAAGGAATCTGGGTAACAGAACCTGGTCAGAGCCTCACAAGTCACCCCATCTTGGATTCCCCTAGGTCTCTAGTTTTCAGAAATGAACAAGTTTTGTAGGTTTCTCTAAGTGCCGGCTGAGCTAGAGGCCAAAATCTACAGGTATTCACTTTGCAAAAAACACCTCTGTTTTCTGTCAAAAAATGGGATGTGTCCACGTTGTCTTTTGGGGCATTTCCTATCACGTGCACTAGACCTACCCACACAAGTTCGTATCATTTTTATCGGAAGACTTGGGGGAACGCTGGGTGGAAGGAAATTTGTGTCTCCGCTCAGATTCCAGAACTTTCTGTCACCGAAATGTGATGAAAATGGTTTTTTTTTTAGCCACATTTTGAGGCTTGCAAAGGATTCTGGGTAACAGAACCTGGTCAGAGCCCCACAGGTCACACCATCTTGGATTCCCTTAGGTCTCTAGTTTTCAAAAATGCACAGGTTTGGTAGGTTTCCCTAGGTGCCGGCTGAGCTAGAGGCCAAAATCTACAGGTGGGCACTTTGTAAAAACCACCTGTTTTCTGTCAAAAAATGGGATGTGTCCATGTTGTGTTTTGGGGCATTACCTGTCGTGGGCGCTAGGCCTACCCACACAAGTGAGGTATTATTTTTATCGGGAGACTTGGGGGAACGCTCGGTGGAAGGAAATTTGTGACTCCTCTCAGATTCCAGAACTTTCTGTCACTGAAATGTGAGGAAAATGTGTTTTTTTGTAGCCAAATTTTGAGGGTTGCAATGGAATGTGGGTAACAGAACCTGGTCAGAGCCTCACAAGTCACCCCATCTTGGATTCCCCTAGGTCTCTAGTTTTCAGAAATGCACAGGTTTGGAAGGTTTCTCTAAGTGCCGGCAGAGCTAGAGGCCAAAATCTACAGGTAGGCACTTTGCAAAAAACACCTCTGTTTTCTGTCAAAAAATGGGATGTGTCCACGTTGTGTTTTGGGGCATTTCCTGTCTCGCAGGTGCTAGGCCTACCCACACAAGTGAGGTATCATTTGTATTGGGAGACTTGGGGGAACGCTGGGTGGAAGGGAATTTGTGTCTCCGCTCAGATTCCTGAATTTTCTGTCACCGAAATATGAGGAAAATGTGTTTTTTTGCCAAAGTTTGAGGTTTGCAAAGGATTCTGGGTAACAGAACCAGGTCAGAGCCTCACAAGTCACCCCATCTTTGATTCCCCTAGGTCTATAGATTTAAAAAATGCACAGGTTTGGTAGGTTTCCTAAGGTGGCGGCTGAGCTAGAGGCCAAAATCTACAGGTAGGCACTTTGCAAAAAACACCTTTGTTTTCTGTCAAAAAATGGGATGTGTCCAAGTTGTGTTTTGGGGCATTTCCTGTCACGGGCACTAGGCCTACCCACACAAGTGAGGTATCATTTTTATCGGAAGACTAGGGGGTACGCTGGGTGGAAGGGAATTTGTGTCTCCGCTCAGATTCCAGAACTTTCTGTCACCGAAATGTGAGGAAAATGTGTTTTTTTAGCCAAATTTTGAGGTTTGCAAAGGATTCTGGGTAACAGAACCTGGTCAGAGCCCCACAGGTCACACCATCTTGGATTCCCCTAGGTCTCTAGTTTTAAAAAATGCACAGGTTTGGTAGGTTTCCCTAGGTGCTGGCTGAGCTATAGGCCAAAATCTACAGGTGGGCACTTTGCAAAAACACCTCTGTTTTCTGTCACAAAATGGGATGTGTCCATGTTGTGTTTTGGGGCATTTCCTGTCGTGGGCGCTAGGCCTACCCACACAAGTGAGGTATAATTTTTATCAGGAGACTTGGGGGAACGCTGGGTGGAAGGAAATTTGTGGCTCCTCCCAGATTCCAGGACTTTCTGTCTCCGAAATGTGAGGAAAATGTATTTTTTTAGCCAAATTTTGAGGTTTGCAAAGGATTCTGGGTAACAGAACCTGGTCAGAGCCCGACAAGTCACCCCATCTTGTATTCCCCTAGGTCTCTAGTTTGTAAAAATGCACAGGTTTGGTAGGTTTCCCAGGATGCCGGCTGAGCTAGAGGCCAAAACCTACAGGTAGGCACTTTGCAAAAAACACCTCTGTTTTCTGTCAAAAAATGGGATGTGTCCACGTTGTGTTTCGGGGCATTTCCTTTTGCGGGCGCTAGGCCTACCCACACAAGTGAGGTATCATTTTTATTCGGAGACTTGGGGGAACGCTGGGTGGAAGGAAATTTGTGGCTCCTCTCAGATTCCAGAACTTTCTGTCACCGAAATGTGAGGAAAATTTGATTTTTTAGTCAAATTTTGAGGTTTGCAAAGGATTCTGGGTAACAGAACCTGGTCAGAGCCCCACAAGTCACCCCATCTTGTATTCCCCTAGGTCTCTAGTTTGTAAAAATGCACAGGTTTGGTAGGTTTCCCAGGATGCCGGCTGAGCTAGAGGCCAAAACCTACAGGTAGGCACTTTGCAAAAAACACCTCTGTTTTCTGTCAAAAAATGGGATGTGTCCACGTTGTGTTTCGGGGCATTTCCTTTTGCGGGCGCTAGGCCTACCCACACAAATGAGGTATCATTTTTATTGGGAGACTTGGGGGAACGCTGGGTGGAAGGAAATTTGTGACTCCTCTCAGATTCCAGAACTTTCTGTCACTGAAATGTGAGGAAAAAATGTTTTTTTGTAACCAAATTTTGAGGTTTGCAAAGGAATCTGGGTAACAGAACTTGGTCAGAGCCTCACAAGTCACCCCATCTTGGATTCCCCTAGGTCTATAGATTTAAAAAATGCACAGGTTTGGTAGGCTTCCTTAGGTGGCGGCTGAGCTAGAGGCCAAAATCTACAGGTAGGCACTTTGCAGAAAACACCTTTGTTTTCTGTCAAAAAATGGGATGTGTCCAAGTTGTGTTTTGGGGCATTTCCTGTCACGGGCACTAGGCCTACCCACACAAGTGAGGTATCATTTTTATCGGAAGACTTGGGGGAACGCTGGGTGGAAAGGAATTTGTGTCTCCGCTCAGATTCCAGAACTTTCTGTCACCGAAATGTGAGGAAAATGTGTTTTTTTAGCCAAATTTTGAGGTTTGCAAAGGATTCTGGGTAACAGAACCTGGTCAGAGCCCCACAGGTCACACCATCTTGGATTCCCCTAGGTCTCTAGTTTTAAAAAATGCACAGGTTTGGTACGTTTCCCTGGGTGCCAGGTGAGCTAGAGGCCAAAATCTACACGTAGGCACTTTGCAAAAAACACCTCTGTTTTCTGTCAAAAAATGGGATGTGTCCATGTTGTGTTTTGGGGCATTTCCTGTCGTGGGCGCTAGGCCTACCCACACAAGTGAGGTATTATTTTTATCGGGAGACTTGGGGGAACGCTGGGTGGAAGGAAATTTGTGACTCCTCTCAGATTCCAGAACTTTCCGTCACTGAAATGTGAGGAAAATGTGTTTTTTTGTAGCCAAATTTTGAGGTTTGCAAAGGAATCTGGGTAACAGAACCTGGTCAGAGCCTCACAAGTCACCCCGTATTGGATTCCCCTAGGTCTCTAGTTTTCAAAAATGCACATGTTTGGTGGTTTTCTCCAGGTGCCGGCTGAGCTAGAGGCCAAAACCTACATGTAGGCACTTTGCAAAAAACACCTCTGTTTTCTGTCAAAAAATGGGATGTGTCCACGTTGTGTTTCGGGGCATTTCCTTTTGCGGGCGCTAGGCCTACCCACACAAGTGAGGTATCATTTTTATTGGGAGACTTGGGGGAACGCTGGGTGGAAGGAAATTTGTGGCTCCTCTCAGATTCCAGAACTTTCTGTCACCGAAATGTGAGGAAAATTTGATTTTTTTGTCAAATTTTGAGGTTTGCAAAGGATTCTGGGTAACAGAACCTGGTCAGAGCCACACAAGTCACCCATTCTTGGATTCCCCTAGCTCTCTAGTTTAAAAAATGCACAGGTTTGGTAGGTTTCCCTAGGTGCCAGCTGAGCTAGAGGCCAAAATCTACAGGTAGGCACTTTGCAAAAAACACCTCTGTTTTCTGTCAAAAAATGGGATGTGTCCATGTTGTGTTTTTGGGCATTTCCTGTCGTGGGCGCTAGGCCTACCCACAAAAGTGAGGTATTATTTTTATCAGGAGACTTGGGGGAACGCTGGGTGGAAGGAAATTTGTGACTCCTCTCAGATTCCAGAACTTTCTGTCACTGAAATGTGAGGAAAATTTGTTTTTTTGTAGCCAAATTTTGAGGTTTGCAAAGGAATCTGGGTAACAGAACCTGGTCAGAGCCTCACAAGTCACCCCATCTTGGATTCCCCTAGGTCTATAGATTTAAAAAATGCACAGGTTTGGTAGGTTTCCTTAGGTGGCGGCTGAGCTAGAGGCCAAAATCTACAGGTAGGCACTTTGCAAAAAACACCTTTGTTTTCTGTCAAAAAATGGGATGTGTCCAAGTTGTGTTTTGGGGCATTTCCTGTCACGGGCACTAGGCCTACCCACACAAGTGAGGTATCATTTTTATCGGAAGACTTGGGGGAACGCTGGGTGGAAAGGAATTTGTGTCTCTGCTCAGATTCCAGAACTTTCTGTCACTGAAATGTGAGGAAAATTTGTTTTTTTAGCCAAATTTTGAGGTTTGCAAAGGATTCTGGGTAACAGAACCTGGTCAGAGCCCCACAAGTCACCCCATCTTGTATTCCCCTAGGTCTCTAGTTTGTAAAAAATGCACAGGTTTGGTAGGTTTCCCAGGATGCTGGCTGAGCTAGAGGCCAAAACCTACAGGTAGGCACTTTTCAAAAAACACCTCTGTTTTCTGTCAAAAAATGGGATGTGTCCACGTTGTGTTTCGGGGCATTTCCTTTTGCGGGGGCTAGGCCTACCCACACAAGTGAGGTATCATTTTTATTGGGAGGCTTGGGGGAACGCTGGGTTGAAGGAAATTTGTGGCTCCTCTCAGATTCCAGAACTTTCTGTCACCGAAATGTGAGGAAAATTTGATTTTTTAGTCAAATTTTGAGGTTTGCAAAGGATTCTGGGTAACAGAACCTGGTCAGAGCCACACAAGTCACCCCATCTTGGATTCCCCTAGGTCTCTAGTTTAAAAAATGCACAGGTTTGGTAGGTTTCCCTAGGTGCCAGCTGAGCTAGAGGCCAAAATCTACATGTAGGCACTTTGCAAAAAACACCTCTGTTTTCTGTCAAAAAATGGGATGTGTCCATGTTGTGTTTTTGGGCATTTCCTGTCGTGGGCGCTAGGCCTACCCACAAAAGTGAGGTATTATTTTTATCGGGAGACTTGGGGGAACGCTGGGTGGAAGGAAATTTGTGACTCCTCTCAGATTCCAGAACTTTCTGTCACTGAAATGTGAGGAAAATGTGTTTTTTTGTAGCCAAATTTTGAGGTTTGCAAAGGAATCTGGGTAACAGAACCTGGTCAGAGCCTCACAAGTCACCCTATCTTGGATTCCCCTAGGTCTCCAGTTTTCAGAAATGCACAGTTTTGGTAGGTTTCTCTAAGTGCCGGCTGAGCTAGAGGCCAAAATCTACAGGTAGGCACTTTGCAAAAAACACCTCTGTTTTCTGTCAAAAAATGGGATGTGTCCACGTTGTCTTTTGGGGCATTTCCTGTCACGGGCACTAGGCCTACCCACACAAGTGAGGTATCATTTTTATCGGAAGACTTGGGGGAACGCTGGGTGGAAGGAAATTTGTGCCTCAGCTCAGATTCCAGAACTTTCTGACACCGAAATGTGAGGAAAATGTGTTTTTTTAGCCAAATGTTGAGGTTTGCAAAGGATTCTGGGTAACAGAACCTGGTCAGAGCCCCACAAGTCACCCCATCTTGTATTCCCCTAGGTCTCTAGTTTGTAAAAATGCACAGGTTTGGTAGGTTTCCCAGGATACCGGCTGAGCTAGAGGCCAAAACCTACTGGTAGGCACTTTGCAAAAAACACCTCTGTTTTCTGTCAAAAAATGGGATGTGTCCACGTTGTGTTTCGGGGCATTTCCTTTTGCGGGCGCTAGGCCTACCCACACAAGTGAGGTATAATTTTTATCGGGAGACTTGGGGGAACGCTGGGTGGAAGGAAATATGTGGCTCCTCCCAGATTCCAGGACTTTCTGTCTCCGAAATGTGAGGAAAATGTGTTTTTTTTAGCCAAATTTTGAGGTTTGCAAAGGATTCTGGGTAACAGAACCTGGTCAGAGCCCCACAAGTCACCCCATCTTGTATTCCCCTAGGTCTCTAGTTTGTAAAAATGCACAGTTTTGGTAGGTTTCCCAGGATGCCGGCTGAGCTAGAGGCCAAAACCTACAGGTAGGCACTTTGCAAAAAACACCTCTGTTTTCTGTCAAAAAATGGGATGTGTCCACGTTGTGTTTCGGGGCATTTCCTTTTGCGGGCGCTAGGCCTACCCACACAAGTGAGGTATCATTTTTATCGGAAGACTTGGGGGAACGCTGGGTGGAAGGAAATTTGTGTCTCAGCTCAGATTCCAGAACTTTCTGTCACCGAAATGTGAGGAAAATTTGATTTTTTAGTCAAATTGTGAGGTTTGCAAAGGATTCTGGGTAACAGAACCTGGTCAGAGCCACACAAGTCACCCCCTTTTGTATTGCCCTAGGTCTCTAGTTTTAAAAAATGCACAGGTTTGGTAGGTTTCCCTAGATGCCAGCTGAGCTAGAGGCCAAAACCTACAGGTAGGCACTTTGCAAAAAACACCTCTGTTTTCTGTCAAAAAATGGGATGTGTCCACGTTGTGTTTCGGGGCATTTCCTTTTGCGGGCGCTAGGCCTACCCACACAAGTGAGGTATCATTTTTATTGGGAGACTTGGGGGAACGCTGGGTGGAAGGAAATTTGTGGCTCCTCTCAGATTCAAGAACTTTCTGTCACCGAAATGTGAGAAAAATTTGATTTTTTAGTCAAATTTTGAGGTTTGCAAAGGATTCTGGGTAACAGAACCTGGTCAGAGCCACAAAAGTCACGCCATCTTGGATTCCCCTAGGTCTCTAGTTTAGCAAAAGGCACAGGTTTGGTACGTTTCCCTAGGTGCTAGGTGAGCTAGAGGCCAAAATCTACACGTAGGCACTTTGCAAAAAACACCTCTGTTTTCTGTCAAAAAATGGGATGTGTCCATGTTGTGTTTTGGGGCATTTCCTGTCGTGGGCGCTAGGCCTACCCACACAAGTGAGGTATTATTTTTATCGGGAGACTTGGGGGAACGCTGGGTGGAAGGAAATTTGTGACTCCTCTCAGATTCCAGAACTTTCCGTCACTGAAATGTGAGGAAAATGTGTTTTTTTGTAGCCAAATTTTGAGGTTTGCAAAGGAATCTGGGTAACAGAACCTGGTCAGAGCCTCACAAGTCACCCCGTATTGGATTCCCCTAGGTCTCTAGTTTTCAAAAATGCACAGGTTTGGTGGTTTTCTCCAGGTGCCGGCTGAGCTAGAGGCCAAAATCTACAGGGAGGCACTTTGCAAAAAACACCTCTGTTTTCTGTCAAAAAATGGGATATGTCCACGTTGTATTTTGGGGCATTTCCTGTCGCGGGCGCTAGGCCTACCCACACAAGTGAGGTATCATTTGTATCGGGAGACTTGGGGGAATGCTGGGTGGAAGGAAATTTGTAGCTCCTCTCAGAGTCCAGAACTTTCTGTCACCGAAATGTGAGGAAAACGTGTTTTTGGTGCCATATTTTGAGGTTTGTAAAGGATTCTGGGTACCAGAACCTGGTCAGAGCCCCACAAGTCACCCCATCTTGGATTCCCCTAGGTCTCTAGTTTTTAAAATGAACAGGTTTGGTAGTTTCCCTAGGTGCCGGCTGAGCTAGAGGCCAAAATCTACAGGTATGCACTTTGCAAAAAACACCTCTGTTTTCTGCCAAAAAATTGGATGTGTCATTTTCCCTTGTCTTTCTCTACATTTTTTCCTTCCAAATATAAGAGAGTGTGTAAAAAAGACGTCTATTTGAGAAATGCCCTGTAATTCACATGCTAGTATGGGCACCCCGGAATTCAGAGATGTGCAAATAACCACTGCTCACTCAGCACCTTATCTTGTGCCCATTTTGGAAATACAAAGGTTTTCCTGATAGCTATTTTTCACTCTTTATATTTCAGCAAATGAATTGCTGCATACCCGGTATAGAATGAAAACCCACTGCAGGGTGCAGCTCATTTATTGGCTCTGGGTACCTAGGGTTCTTAATGAACCTACAAGCCCTATATATCCCCGCAACCAGAAGAGTCCAGCAGACGTAACGGTATATTGCTTTAAAAAATCTGACATTGCAGGAAAAAGTTACAGAGTAAAACGTATAGAAAAATTGCTGTTTTTTTACCTCAATTTCAATTCTTTTTTTGTTCAATTGTTATTTTCTGTAGGAAACTCTTGTAGGATCTACACAAATTACACCTTGCTCAATTTAGAATTTTGTCTACATTTCAGAAATGTTTAGGTTTCTGGGATCCAGCATTGGTTTCATGCCCATCTCTGTCACTGACTGGAAGAAGGCTGAAAGCACAAAAAATCGTAAAAATGGGGTATGTCCCAGTAAAATGCCAAAATTGTGTTGAGAAATTGGGTTTTCTGATTCAAGTCTGCCTGTTCCTGAAAGCTGGGTAGATGGTGATTTTAGCACCGCAAACCCTTTGTTGATGCCGTTTTCAGGGGAAAAACCACAAGCCTTCTTCTGCAGCCCCTTTTTCCAATTTGTTTGAAAAAAAACGAAATTTTCACTGTATTTTGGCTATTTTCTTGGCCTCTTTCAGGGAAACCCACAAAGTCTGGGTACCTCTAGAATCCCTAAGATGTTGGAAAAAAGGACGCAAATTTGGCGTGGGTAGCTTATGTGGACAAAAAGTTATGAGGGCCTAAACGAGAACTATTCCAAATAGGCAAAAAAAGGCCTGGCACTGGAGGGGGAAAAGGCCTGGCAGCGAAGGGGTTAATGTGCCTCAATGTGACATGAATTGCTGATATAAAACTATATACAGTGTCTCTCCTCTTGAATATGGTTCTGTGAGCTGTCACGTCACATGAACTGCTCCAAGTGTTGAGGGACACATTGAGATCCAGAAATGTAAATCCTGCTTATGAATGTAATCACCGTTTGTGAGGATTTGGGTGCACTATATGATATAGCAGTGGGGCCCTATCATACAGTACACACACAAATACCGTCTTGGATCCAGTCAGAGTTGTTTACTCAACCTTAAGCTCAACCATGGGTAGCTGTGGCCGTGAGCAGCAAGTCTTAGCAAAAGAACCATGTGTAAACCATTTAACAGCACTGTTAGAAATGGGGTCTTTGGTTGGCAGTCAGGTTACCCCATGTCCAAGCAATGACCCTCACTCTAGTCAGGGTAAGTCACACCCAATGTAGATTATCCTGTGCCCACCCTCTGATAGCTTGGCACTGAGCATTCAGGCTTAACTTAGAAGGCAATGTGTAAAGTATTTGTGCAAGAAATCATGCAATATCACAGTGAACCCCACCAAAAATACACCACACAGGTTTAGAAAAATATAGAATATTTATCTGAGTAGATAAAGGTCAAAACAATCAAGATTTGATAATTACAAGTTGAAATATCACTTTTGTAATGATAAGATGCGTTTTAAGTTCTTCAAAGCAACACTTGTCTCTTGCAAGCACAAAGTACCTGATTTGCATCAAAATTACATGCACGAAGACCACAGAGGAGGAGATGCGCTGAAAAAGGTAGGAGCTCGACGGATTTCCGGGCACACACAGGCAATGTGTTGATTCTTCTCCAGGGGGCAAGGGCTTTACGTCGAATTTCGGCACGCAGGCTTGAATCCTCTTTGCGATGAGGGATCTTTTGATGACCAGGGACGATGCAGAGAAATCCTGGGTGTGCAGGACGAAGTCACAGTGGCTGCGTCAATCCGGGGGGTGATGCGTCAGAGTTTTTGTCGCATTGGCAGGTGCTGTGTCCATTCCTCACTCAGGAAGTCGGGCTGCATCGTTCCAGGTTGGCGTTGAATCGATCCGGTGGGCTGCGCGTCGCAATTCCAGTCGCAATGCTGGCACTGGTTTGATCTCCACTCAGGGAGCCAGGCTGAGTCATTCCGGGTTGGTGATGCGGGGATTCCTTCCCGACTAAGCAGGTTGTGCGTCATTTCCGGCAGGCTGTGCATCAATTTTTTTGCAGCCCAAGGAGGTCTTTGCAGAGATGAAGTCTTTTTGGCCCTGAGACTTCAGGAAACAGGAGGCAAGCTCAATCCAAGCCCTTGGAGAGCAGTTCTCAGCAGAGCCAGAGACCAGCAAGGCAGCAGTCCTTTACAGCAAAGCAGTCCAGGTGAGTCATTTGGGCAGCCAGGCAGCTTCTCTTGGCAGGTTGGAGGTTCTGGTTCAGAGTCTCTTTCCCAGGAAGTATCTGAGTTGGTAGGATCATGGACCCAGTTTATATACCCAACTGAGCCTTTGAAGTGGGGGAGACTTTAAAGAGTGGCTTAGAAGTGCACAAGGTCCCCTTTCAGTACAATCCTGTCTGCCAGGGTCCCAGTAGGGGGTTTGGCAGTCCAATGTGCGAGGGCAGGCTACTGTCCTTTGAAATGTACTCCTTTGAAATGTAAGTGTCAGGCCCTCCACCCTTCCAGCCCAGGAAGACCCATTCAGTATGCAGATGTGTGCAGGTGTGACTGAGCATCCTGTGTTTGTGGGTGTCTGGGTGAAATGCCCCTGGGAGCTGTTAACGGGCCAGCCCAGACGTGGATTGTAAGGCGCAGAAGAATTTAAATGAAGAGAAATGCTCACTTTCTAAAAGTGCCATTTCTGAAATGGTAATTTAAAATCTAACTTTCCCAGTTAGCAGGATTTTGTATTACCATTGTGGCCATACTAAATATGACCTGTTTTCCCCTTTCTAAACAGAATCTGCCACTCAAACAGTTTATGAGTGTAGCCTTAATGTTAGCTTATGAAAGGAGAAGGCCTCACAGCAGTGGAAATTAATTTAGGAGTTGTCCACTACCAGGACATATGAAACACAAGGATATATGTCCTGCCTTTTACCCACACAGCACCCTGCCCTCAGGGTTATCTAGGACCTACCTTAGGGTGGCTTATCTATAGAAAAAAGGGGAGTTTAAGGCTTGGCAAGTACTTTTATATGCCAAGTCGAGGTGGCAGTGAAACTGCACACAAAGGCCTTGCAATGGCAGGCCTGAGGCATGATTAACGGGATACTTATGTGGGTGGCACAACCATTGATGCAGGCCCACTAGTAGCATTCAACCTACAGGCCCTGGGCACATTTAGTGCACTTTACTACGGACTTACCAGTAGATCAAATATGCCAATTGAATATGATTTAAGGGAGAGAGCATATGCACTTAGCACTGGTTAGCAGTCCCTAAGGCTGTCAGGTCTAACAAGCACCAAGCAACGAAATAAGAAAATCACAGCATACGAAAGAAACACCAATTTATAAAAATAGAATATATTTGTATGAATTTTTATGGTCTTTAATGAACAGAAATCACCAGAAGGTTCTGGAGATACAGAGTGTGAAAGACATGATCACTTTTAAATGCAACCGCAAACAAGCATTGGTCAATAAATACTTTAGAAACTTTTGAAAAGTTTGAAAGGGTTAGTTCGGCTACTTTGTCCCAGGTTGGGTGACCAATTCTGCCAGGACATAGGTCTAGAGGCCAGAGTGGACACTTTGGAGAATTACCTGCCCACTACAGCATTTTTAAGGCAAGATTCAAACTTTACAGGACAAGCGCCATAGCCATCAAGAGAGTATTCCTGATGCTGAGGGATGCAGGCAAAAGATGTTCAAAGGATGCTACGGTTGTGATGTGGTCAATGGGGGGGTCTTTGTGGTATTTCCTCAGTCTACAGGTGAAGCAGGGCAAACTTTGTCACAGGGATCGGGGTCACTCAAAGTCCTCTACATTGCAGTAGCAGACCTGCTGATGCTGGGCTTCTGGTCAGTCTGCACAGTGTTTGGGGCAAACTCCTTCGGTGGGGGCTAGTGTCCCTTGGGTGTTATGAATTCAGACTTGGAGGGCACTGTTTGTCTTCTTGGGTTCCAGATGACTGATAGTGGTCAAACTTATTTGGTAGCTACCAACTTGTTGGTTTGGGCTTTTTCAGATTGTGTCTCTGGAGTTTGTTCCAAGAGATCAGCCCACTGATCCTCGGAATCACTGCTGTAGGTTGGGGCTGGGAATCAACTTTTCTCCATGCCAGGAGCTGCAGGCACAGTCCAAACTTTGCTAGCCCAAAGTGCAGCGGGCACAGTCCTTCTGATGGTGCAGCTTCTCTTTGTGTAGGTACCGGTAACCCTGTGTTCGCCAGAATGACACTTTGGAAATGTTGCTGTTAAGACATATTAAAACATATGTCCTAGTTGACAGCTCCCTGTCAGAGGGCTCTATAGGCCATCCTTATGGGAGGCTTACATATATTGTTAAGGGATAGGGTGACTTTGCCATTGGTGAAAATGGAAAGTCGAACAGGCAGTGTAAACACTGTCCTTCCAGTCTGCAGTGGCAAGCTGGGAGCCATTTTGTACTTTCTCACACTTAGGGTGGCACAAACAGGGCTGCAGCCCTGAGTGGACGCTGTCATACATGCTCTGGGTACAACTTACTAGTATTTTAGTCCTTGCCAATTGGGTGTATCCAATCAACATGCAATTCGTGTAGGGTCAGAACATGGGCACTGAGGTCTAGTTTGAAGGTCTCAGTGCATTCTCAGAGTCAAAAAACCCTGCAGCATCAGTCCAAAATGTGGGATGAATATTTAAAAAAAGGCATTTCCTTACACTTTTATGAAGGTTTAAACGTTCAGCCAGCAATGACTATCTATTCTTTATGTTATGTTTTACATGTGACGTCCGTCTAACTGTTCATATATAAATCCTGCTCTCTGGCACATCCAGGGCCCAGGCAGTTAAGCCACACTCCTGTGTAATTGTACGCTTTGTCAAAGCTGCCTCTACGTTCTAGGCTTGATGGCTTGCTTTTGACTGTAACTAGCAGAAACCTTCATGCTGAGAGCTGACCAGGAGTTGTTGTGAGGAAAGGACACTGATTAAGGTTGATTTTCACTGCCTGCACATAATTTAGAATGATTGTGCTCTGAGTGTACTGTACATCTTGCTGCTATATAATGCAGTTGTGATTTTTTTCACCAACGGCATTAATGCAAAATGTTCAACGCGCAACAATTTTAAATACTTTTTTCATTTCTGAATTTGCCATTGGTTATTCACATTTCCTTCACCATTGACGGTGTGTCAAATAACTCATTTTAAAATGCCGGATTGTTTTATTATTTACATTGTTTCACCAAGTCATGGTGCCCGTGTGTCTTATTTTTCACACACATCAAAGCTTCAAATTGGTGTACAATGACAAAAGTCTTTAAAACATACAATATTTCAAAACATATTTATTTTGCACCCCTAAACTCCCTAACAACGATGACACATATCGGACCTTCAACTGTTTCACTCTTTTACTAGTCAATCACTAAACCAAAACATTGACAAAGATCATGTGTTTTCTTTTTTTGTGTACTGAATACGCACTGACACAATATCCGTGCGATGAAAATGTTTCATTATCTTACGCTTTGCTCCAAAATTTACATTAATCTGTACCACGCTCATACATATAGAATGGAATTTTACATTAAAGTTTACCATAGTTGGTGTCATCCTCAACTAATGACTGGTGTAAAGTTGAAATGATTTTCAGTATGCTATGTATTTTTCCTTTCTCTCCTTTCAGGAGCCAAATGTATCATACTATTTTTATTTCTGTGAACGTTTATCTTTGTGTTCCATGGAGAGCTGAATAATGAACCTATGCGCCATTAAGGACACCACGCTGATTGATTTGTGTCATCCTACTACCAGAAGTCTCTTGAAGGTCTTGCAGCGGAGATTTTCACTGTGTTATAGATGGGAAGAAGGCTGAAATCTAGTTTACAGGGAATGTTCGATCCGGATGAGTCATAGCTCAGTCAGGGACTAAAGGCTCATCCGCTCCATTGCCGGTTGTACTGAAGCTTGCGCCAAAGATCTGCAATCCCAGCTGCTTCAAATGCATGCAATGAGAAATAGCACATATGCATGCATGCACCTATACAGACAAGGCAACATATATTCAGACACCTAAGAAAACACAGACCAACCTGTGTAACGACAGACCAACCATGTACAAAAGAAATGCAGGCACTCAGGCATACAGGCCACCTGTGAAGGAGTTACCCACGGGCTCAAACTAAACAACAAACACAAAGAAGCATCCACACAAACAGAATACCTATGCAGTCTCAGGAAATACATATACAGTCAGATATCACAAAAGTAGGCTTGCCCAGAGGGCCTAGCTTATGGCTTCTAGGATACATGGACAGGTAGACTCAGAGGCCGATGTAAGGTTCGATTTTAGTTTTTGTGCCGGACAAATATAATTTGTGGTGGACGAAAAAGCAGAGAGTCAACTACAGTCTAATCCATGTCTTCTACTGGGCTGATGGAATATTTTACTCTCCAGGCCTAGTCAGTAGCTGAAGTGTGGAAAAGCTATGAGATTGCCAGTAAAAAAAGATCTGACAATCATAGGTGCAAACTGAGATTTTCATGCATGAGCTGTACCATGAAGTCCTATTTAATTATGTAGAGATGACTCAGCAAGCATATAGTTCCAAAGTTTAACTGAGGTTATTTCAAACAAGAAACTCCAATGATCACATACAACCTTCAGCGTCCACCTTCCTAAGGGAGAAATGGAATATAACACACATACCAAGTTTTATTTTAGTACCAAACACACATTTGAAGTTTGAAATGAACAAATTTCACTTAATTTGACTTCTTGTTCTACTTTCTCTTCTTGTGCTAATTTGAAAGGAATCTTTGTAATTGGCACTTTGCAACAAAGTCAATTAAGCATGTAAATTATTTCTCTGCGCTGTGCTACCAAAAGTTAATTAGCCTGTTTATGTTTACATTCACAGCGGGGCATATGTTACTTGCATTGGGACATGATGGATGAAAGCTTTGTTTTGAATCACTTATTACTGTGGTAAGGCAAGTTCATTGACAATACTTCTATATATGTATGAGGATTTATATACTGCACACATTGCAAAAAAGCTATTTAGTACTGTTCAAATGCTGGGGTAGAGAGGAAAAGTTACACAAAAGGGGAAAGAGCGAAGGGATGTAGCAAGAAAAGGAGGATTACCAGAGAGAGTCCCAGGGGCGACGCCCTGGCCAACAGCTGCAACTGCAAACCCTTTAATACAAAACAATAATAAACTATGGTTATTATCATTTTGTATTAAAAGGGGCGGGGCCACGGACTGTGAAGAGGATGAGGGGAGTGCACTGTGCACTTCTATCAGAGCGCATGTGTGTTTTGCCGCCCGTCTCAAGCTGGCCAAACACACATGCGCAGAGGGGTCTCTCCAGCGCGGCACTGTGTTGCCAGCCTGGAGAGAGCCAGCACAGGCTCCCAGTTTGCCTGGTAGCCACCTGGCTGGGCGCTCCCAGCCAATCCTGATGCTGCACTAAGCAGCGTCAGGGTTGGCCGCAGGACAGGCTGGGAGCCTCTGCCTGCACCCGAGGACGGAGGAGCAGAGTAGCACAGCATTAAGGTAAGTTTTTTAAAATATATTATTTTATTTTATTTCTTCGCCCATCCCCCGCTACGCGCAGTGCCACCCCGTCCTGTCCATTTTCCCTCCCACAAGTCACCACTGGAGTGTCCACCCTCCTTGCAATTTACCTATGGCTAAAGTGTTGCACAAAGAGGATCATCAGTTCATCACTGAAGAGCAGATGTGAGGGAGATTGCCTGGTTTGTGAGGGGATTGAGTTCCAGATATAATAATAACAAAAGGATTGGTTTCCCTTTTATTCTATTATATTTTTTTTTTGCTTTAGCGTCCTTAGACTGCTTCTGTAAATGTCACAACCGCATAATTTGATCTTACTTGCCATGTATGGCGAAGTTCTCAAGTCTGCCGCTTTGTAGGTGATACGTCAGACACTGAAGATGATAAATGCCGGTAGAGGAACCCTGTGGAGTTCATTTATGTGACTAACAGTCTGCTAAAATTCCTGAAACCGTCTCTCAGTCAATCAGTGGACTGAAGAACACTTTTTTAAGAGGAACAGATGTGATACACAGCAACTAGTGGCAAGTACACTGCATCAGTTAAGGTAAGATAAAGCAATATTGCTGTTCTGAAGTCTTTTTCATGAAGAATACCTTTCACTTTGCAGAGCGGGATGGGTGGGTGTTAAGTGGCTTGTGTAAGAAATTGGGTTGTTATTTGACTGGGGTATGAACCCTGGTCAAGCAGCAACCACAATCCTTGTTAGGTTAAGGCACAAGCAAACCCCAAAGTAACCTGTGCTCAACCTCTTGGTAGCAGCGGCGGCTGCCACAAATGTCAAAGGCAGAGTGGTGCGGCAACGGGAACGGGGGAAACAAATAATAAAAAAAACACTTACCATTCCCGCTGCTGCCTCGCTCCTCTGCTCTTCTGGTGTCCCAGTGAATGCACAGGCTCCCCGACAATCCTGATGGTGCGCTCATGCTATACCTAGCATGAGAGCAGTGTCAGGAGTGCTCTGAGCAGCTTGGTGTGCCGCTCACAGTGCACTGGGGTTTTTGAATTTCTCTAGCCCAGCTGTGCAACACAGTCGGGTTGGAGAAACCTAAGTGAACATGTGTGTTTGGCCAGCCCAAGATAGCCTAAGAAGACTTAGTGCACACCATTCTCCTTTCCCCCCTCCAATGGCACAGCCTGCCCTTCCCTTCACATGCAGGCTGCGCAAGCAGCAGAAAAGCAAAAATATAATGAAATATTGTTTTATTTTTCTTCCGCTGGCTCTTAGCCAGTAGGATGACACTCCTCTGCCATTGCGCAGGAGCCGCTCCTGTCTGAGAGCTAAATTGAGAGGCAATCTATAAAGCATTAGTGCAACACTTCAAACAGTAACACAGTGAAAACACACCACAAAAGGAGCACACAGCAGAGCTAGAAAAATGAGGAATAATTAATAAATAAACTAAGACAGGAATGACATAAAAACCCAGTTGGAAGAACTGGAGTTATTGAATTTTACATTTTTTGTATAAATTAGAGCCAAAAGGTGTAAAGGGGCAATGGTGGAAAGCTGGTCATGCTGGACCAGGACAGAGTCACAAGTTCAGGCTGACCCCGATGGATCATGGGTTGGCTACAGGGACCCAGTTAGGCCCGCTGAGTAAAAGTACCTTCAATCCTGGTTTGCGGATCATTGCTTGAATCTGAGTCGAAGATGCATCATGCAGCGGAGACAATGCATTGGTTCCAAGATGTGACAAAACTGTGGTGCAAGGTCCTTTTGCGTCAAGGATCCCATTGACAGGGCTCGTGATGCAAAGTCTGGTGGTGAGGATGTGACACGCAGTCAGGCAGTGTGTCAGATCTGAAGATCTGTGAGGCTGCGATGCGGAGCCCATGGTTGGCGAGGTTTCCCGTGACAAGAGATGCGAGGGCCTGCACCAAGGACACATTGCATAGTGGCGATTGTGAATCAATCAATCAATCATTCAATAATATTTACAAAGCACGCTACTCACCCGTGAGGGTCTCAAGGCTCTAGGGGGTGGGGGTTACTGCTGCTCGAAGAGCCAGGTCTTGAGCTGCCTCCGGAAGGCGAGGTGGTCCTGGGTGGTCCTGATGGTGGCGGGGAGGGAGTTCCATGTCTTGGCCGCCAGGTAGGAGAAGGATTTCCCACCTGCTGTGGTGCGGCGGATGCGAGGGACGGCGGCGAGTGCGAGGCTGGTGGAGCAAAGTTGACGGGTGGGTGTGTAGAAACTGAGGCGACGGTTGAGGTATTCGGGTCCCTTGTTGTGGAGGGCTTTGTGTGCATGGGTGAGGAGCCTGAAGGTGATCCTTTTGTTGACGGTTAGCCAGTGCAGATGTCTCAGGTGGGCGGAGATGTGGCTGTGGCAGGGTATGTCGAGGATGAGGCGTGCGGAGGCGTTTTGTATTCGCTGAAAACATTTCTGGAGTTTTGTGGTGGTTCCTGCGTATAGGGTGTTTCCGTAGTCCAGGTGGCTTGTGACGAGGGCGTGGGTCACAGTTTTTCTGGTGTCGGCGGGGATCCAGCGGAAGATCTTTCGGAGCATGCGGAGAGTGAGGAAACAGGAAGACGAGATGGCGTTGACTTGTTTGGTCATGGTGAGAAGAGGGTCCAGGATGAATCTGAGGTTGCGTGCGTGCTCTGAGGGGGTTGGTGCGGTGCCCAGGGCCGATGGCCACCAAGAATTGTCCCAGGCGGACGGGGTGTTTCCGAGGATGAGGACTTCCGTTTTGTCTGAGTTCAGCTTCAGGCGGCTGAGTTTCATCCATTCTGCGACGTCTTTCATTCTGTCCTACAGATTGGTCTTGGCGGTGGTAGGGTCCTTGGTGAGGGAAAGAATCAGCTGGGTGTCGTCGGCGTAGGAGATGATGTTGATGTTGTGTTTGTGTGCGATGTCGGCGAGGGGGGCTCATGTAGACATTGAAGAGAGTCGGGCTGAGCGAGGAGCCCTGTGGGACGCCGCAGATGATCTCGGTGAGATCCGAGTGGAACGGCGGGAGGTAGACTCTTTGGGAGCGGTTAGAGCGAAAAGAGGCGATCCAGTCCAGGGTCTGTCCTTGGATGCCGGTGGAGCGGAGGCGGGATATTAGGGTGCGGTGGCAGACAGTGTCGAAGGCAGCCGAGAGGTCGAGGAGGATGAGGGCGGCTGTTTCTCCGTTGTCCAGCAGAGTTCTGATGTCATCGCTGACTGCGATGAGGGCGGTTTCCATGCTGTGGTTGGCTTGGAATCCGGACTGGGAGGGGTTGAGCAGGTTGTTGTCTTCGAGGAATTTGGTCAGTTGCTTGTTGACGGTCTTCTCGATGACTTTGGTCGGGAAGGGGAGGAGTGAGATGGGGCGGAAGTTCTTCAGGTCGCTGGGGTCCGCCGTAGGTTTCTTCAGGAGAGCGTTGACTTCCGCGTGTTTCCAGCTCTCGGGGAAGGTGGCAGAAGCAAACGAGCTGTTGATGATGGTCTGGAGATGGGGGCAATGATGTCGTCAGCTTTGTTGAAGATGAAATGGGGGCAAGGGTCCGAGGGGGCACCGGAGTGGATGGTGTTCATGGTAGTTTTGGTCTCTTCCGCGCTGATGTGTGTCCAGGCGTTGAGGGTGATGGCTGGCGCTGTGGGCTCTGTGGTGGTTGGCTGGGACTGTGGACCGAAGCTGTCGTGTAGGTCGGTGATCTTTCGATGGAAGAAGTTAGCGAGGGAGTTGCAGAGTTCTTGTGAAGGCGTGATGGAGTTGGAGCTGGCGTTGGGATTGGAGAGCTCTTTGACGATGTTGAAGAGTTCTTTGCTGTTGTGAGTGTTCTTGTCCAGTCTGTCTTTGAAGGATGTTCTTTTGGTGGCGCGGATCAGCTGATGGTGTTCGCGGGTGGCGATTTTGAGGGCAGACATGTTTTCTACGGTGCGCCAGGTTTTCTCGAGGGTACAGCAGATTTTTTGGGATTCCTTGAGGGTGTCTGTGAACCATTGAGGTTTCCTGGTGTTGGTCTGTCTTGGGAGGCGTCTGAGGGGTGCGAGGTTGTCAGCGCAGTTGGTGATCCATTGTGTGAGGCTGAGGGCTGCGTTGTTGGCGTCGGTGGTGATGGTAGGTTGGTTGTGGCTGAGAGTGGAGAGTAGCTGTTCAGTGGAGATTTTGTTCCAATGTCTGCGTGAGATGGGTTGTGTGCGAAGGTGGAGAGTCTTGCGTCTGAAGGTAAAGTGGACACATCTGTGGTCAGTCCAGTGTATTACGGAGGAGTGGCTGAATGATACGTGGTTGCTGGCGGAGAAGATGGGGTCGAGCGTGTGTCCGGCGATGTGGGTGGGGTGTTCACCAGTTGCTTGAGACCGAGGTTGGCGAGGTTGTCGAGCAGGGTGTTGGTGTTGGTGTCGTTGTTCTGCTCCAGGTGGAAGATGAGGTCTCCGAGGAGGATGTAGTCCGGCGAGGCTAGGACGTGCGGGGAGATGAAGTCTGGGATGGATTTGCTGAAGAGGGCGCGTGGTCCAGGGGGTCTGTACATGAGAGTTCCTCTGAGAATGGTCCTGGGGTCGGTGTGGATCTGGAAGTGCATGTGTTCGGCGGTGAGGGGGGTGTCTTCGGTGGAGGTGGTGACGTTGATGGAGTTCTTGAATATGATGGCGATTCCTCCTCCGACTTGGTTGGTGCAGTCTCTCCTGGCGATCTTGTAGCCGTCGGGGATGGCTATGGCGATGTCGGGGGCCAAGGAGGCGTTCATCCAGGTCTCAGTGATGAAGGCGACGTCCGGTGCGGTAGAGTCCAGGAGATCCCATAGTTTAATGGCGTGCTTGTGGACGGACCGTGCGTTGATGAGGATGCATTTGAGGTGGTTATTGGCGCGTGGGCTGGCGGGTGAGGTGCAGTCGCGATGGAAGGTATGCTTGCAGGTAAGACATGCGAAGGGTCCATGAGTGCGTTTCGGGTTGGCTTGGAAGCAGGTTGTAGAACGTCCCGGGTTGAGTGCGTGGAAGGAGGCGGGGTCGTAGCGGCGCTGCGGGGTTTGGGAGTGCTGGGGGCCAGGGGTCGTGGCACTGGGCACGGTCCAGGCGCGGACGGGCACAGACGGGCTTGCCTTTGGCGCGCAAGCGGTGCGGCCGCTATAAGAGGGAGGGAGGAGGAGGAGGAGGAGCAGGGGGAGGAGGGGTAAGCTGGGGGCGGGAGGCGGGAGGGGGGCGACGAATGGGAGCAGGGGGGGCGGGGCCGCATGGGTGGTGGCGGCGGGAAAGCAAAGGTCGGGGGGGTCAGATAGAAGGGAAAGAAGAGAAAGAAGGGAAAGTGTGAAAAAAGAGGAAAAACCACAGGAGAAGGTGGCGAAAAACGAGGAGCAAGGGCAGGAGGAGAGCAGAGGAAAAGCGAAGAAGAATGGACGAGGGAGAGAGCGGAGAAGGAAGAGGAAAAATGGACGAGGGAGAGAGCGGAGATGGAAGAGGAAAAATGGACGACAGAGGAAGAGCAGAAAACGAAGGGAAATGGACTACAGAAGAAGAGCAGAACACGAAGGAAAATGGACTACAGAAGAAGAGCAGAAAACGAAGGAAATGGACTACAGAAGAAGAGCAGAACACGAAGGAAAATGGACTACAGAAGAAGAGCAGAAAATGAAGGAAAATGGACACCAGAGGAAGGGCAGAAAATGAAGGAAAATGGACAGAGAGAGGACAGCAGAGGTATGAAGAAAATTAGGAAGAGAGAGAGCTCAGAAGACAGAGGTGAGTAACGAGGGGCTGGACAGGGGGGAGCGCAGGGAGTACTTACGGTTTGCTAGGAGGTGGCAGGAGCCTGGGCAGGTGGAGCTGCAGCGGCGGGGAAGCGACCTACCCTACCCTAGTGAAGACAATGCAGCCTGCAGTGGCTGCCTACAGTCCTGTGCCTTTGCAATGCAGCCTGCAGCTATTGGTAGACTTGAAATCCTCAGGGTGGTCTTCCCCCAAATTGTTGCATTCCTGCTCCACTTTTTCTGACCTTATTTTTGTTTTGTTGTTATTAGTACTCTTTACATTTTACCACTGCAAACCAGTGTTAAAGTGCTTGTGTTTTCTCCTCTAAATATGGTAAAATTGGTCTATCCCATATTGTCATATTGAATTTATTTATAAGTCCTTAGAAGACTGGTAATACACATACCCAGGACCTATAAATTAAAAGTTACTAATTGGTAGGAAGCACTGATTATACCACCCACTAATGTAGCCCCTTAAACATGGCCTAGGCCTGCCATTGCAGAGCCTGTCTGTGTAGTTTTAAACTCCCATATTGACCTGCCAATAAGACCTTTTGCAGGCCCAAACCTTTCTTTTTAATAGATTAAAGTTACCCCTAGGGAAGGCCCTGCACAGCCCAGAGGACAAAGTGTGATGTATTCAAAAAGTAGGACATGAACCTTTAAGTTTTAAATGTCCTTGTAGTGAAAACCTCTTAAATTATTTTTTCACTACCACAAGGCCTATCTATCCCATAGAATAGGAGTTGCCTTACTACATTTAATAAGTGTGTTTCCAAAATGAGAAGAGATAACAAGTTCATGTTTGGTGTCTCTGGATTCCTAATTTAAGTTCCTAACTTATGATGAAGTCGGATTTTAAATTACAATTCTGAAAATGCCACTTTCAGAAAGTTGACATTTTCTTGACTTAGCCATTTGGTGCCTGCAGCCTGTCTCTGATCACATGACTGGGTGTAGCTGACAATTAGGCTTTGTGTATTCCTCCTAGACACCCACACACAATGGGAGCTTAGTTGTGACTAGATATGCCATCACTTGCAAGGTGAGACAAAGGAGCTGGACACAGCCTAACTTACAGCCGAATACGCTGTGTGCTGTCCCCACGCAAATGGCCTAATGACTCTGCATTGTTACCTCAGACAGCTTGGAGCTGGGCATGGGAGGCAAGGAACTCTTTACACTGTCTAGAAGCGTCTCCCACTGTCCAGAATCAGGGCATCCAGGTATCAAAGATGGACCTCAAAAACCACCAGCTCAGTACACTTCTGGACCTATGGATATTCTGCTAGGAAGAAGGAATACTGTGCTGCTAAAGGACTGCCACTCTGCTGAACTCCGGCTTCGTTCTGCTGACCTGTTGCCCTCTTGCCTGTGTCAGAAGGAATCAACTTGCATCACTTAAACCCAGAACCTAGAGTGAAGCCAAGGGCTAGTTGTCTGGCCTCCTAATCTGAAGCCACGGGGACATAAAAGACTTCTAACCACCCTGTTTCTGCACCTGGACTCTGCCATCTTTGAGTCTACTCTGCCAAGTAGTATCACCCCAGTAATGGGCCTATGGAAGTGGGCCTAGGGTGTTTGCTCCAGCAGAACTGGCGCATCTTCACCTGCAGAAGCAGAATTGCCACATTGCTGCAGTTGCATGGACCAGAAGTAGTGTACCGCCTTCGGAACCACCACTGCAACGCTTTCCCCACTGGAGGATCCTAGCGTCCCCATCGACAGCAGCCTCAATGATGACGTCAAATCTTTGCATCACATCATCTGTGCTCATCAGAACCAACGCATCCCCTTGACTGCACAACGCATCCTCAACACCAGTCTTCGCATTGCAAGCCTTGGTGCTGGATACTCAACGTTGACTCAGCAGGAAGTTGCAACCTAATTCTGTCATGTCTCAGAACCAAAGGAACGCTGCTGTTGCATGGAGAAACTCGACACATAATCTCTACTGTATTATTCAGGACCGACACAATGCTCCACAACCAGGATATAAAGTACTTTGATTCAGCGGGCCCAACTGGGTCCCTGTAGCCGGCCTGTGCTCCATCGCAGTCGACCTGACCTTTTGACTTTGTTTTGGTCAGGCACAACCAGATATAGCCGAAATAAATCATAACTCAAGTCCTACTTATTAAATGGCTGTCATTTTGGTCTTGCTGTATTTATTAAAATCAGATTCATGTCTCGAATCTGGTGTGGAATCTTTTTGTGTGGTGTTTTCACTATTTTACTGTTTGAAGTATTGCACAATTACTTTACACATTGCCCCTAACTTAAGCCTGACTGCTCTGTGCCAAACAACCAGAGATCAAGCACAGGTTGACTTAGGGTTTACCTGACACTTACCTTGACTAGGGTTGTGTTTGCTGCTTGAACAGGGCTCATATCCCAGTCAACCAACAACCCATTTTTCTAACAGCTATCCCATTATTTCCAGTGCCTGTCCAATTGCATAGAGTGTGTAGTAGAGAGAACCATGGGAAAGGAGCATAGGCCCTCATTGCAACCCTGGTGGTCTGTGGTAAAGTGGCGGTAAGACCACCAACAGGCTGGCGGAAAGAAAAATTGAATCACGACCGTGGCAGAAACCACCAACATAGACAGCCACTTTACAACTCCGACCGCCACGGCGGTACAAACAAACAGCTTGGCGGTCAACGCCAACAGACAGACGGAAGACAATGTACCGCCCACACTATTATGACAGGCCAATCCGCCACCTTTTCCGGGACGGATTCAACGTGAACAAAAACTCAGTGGAAACAGGACCTGGAAGGGAAAACTCTCACCTCTACACACCCCACGAGGATCCAGGACGCCATGGAGCTGGAACTCCAAATCCTCCCTGTGATTGTCTTCCTGCTCCTCTACCAGGAGCACGACCGACGGCGGCGACGACCACGGTGAGGGAAAAGAGTGACACACACACGCAACAGGCAACACCCCCACCCTCACCCACAACAACACACACACAAATACATGCTGAAACATAACATTCCCACCTCCCAACCCCCCCTGGAAGAACGCAAGGACAAAAGGAAATGATTTGAACAAATGTAATCAAGAAAAATCCATTACTCAAAAATGTATATACACTATTAACAAATATGTACACCAAGAATTCAAGTCTAGGTACTGCACCTATATAGTGTGTGGACCACTGGGCCCAAAATGCATGGGCGAGGCCCACACAAGATACCCGATCCAAACGGAGAGAACACTGCAGGGGCATCAGATCGAAATAAAACAGGCACCTCAGGGGGAAGGGAAGGGAGGGCACCTCAGCCGGATGAGTGCACGACCCCAGCTCCACGAGGGGGCTCCGTGCCCATTGATGTATCCTGGGGAGTGCAAAGCCACAGTCTCTCAAGTCTTTCCAGTAGGTGGTTTGCCCACTACTGCACCCTGGAGAGTGCAAACCCTCAGTCTCTCAAGTCTCTACAGTGGGTGGGTTGCCCACTGCTTTATCCTGGGGAGTGCAAAGCCACAGTCTCTTAGGTCTCTCCAGTGGGTGGTTTGCCCACTGCTGCATCCTAGGGAGTGCAAAGCCACTGTCTCTCAAGTGGATAACAGTCTCCACTGGTTCTGGAGGGGGCTTTGTGCCCAGAGTGCTTCATCCTGCCAAGAACTGAGGTAGTGGATGTGATACTCCACTGGTTCTGGAGGGGGCTTTGTGCCCAGAGTGCTTCATCCTGCCAAGGACTGAGGTAGTGGGTGCCTTTCTCCACTGGTTCTGGAGGGGGCTTTGTGCCCAGAGTGCTTCACCCTGCCAAGGACTAAGGTAGTGGATGCCTTTCTCCACTGGTTCTGGAGGGGGCTTTGTGCCCAGAGTGCTTCATCCTGCCAAGGACTGAGGTAGTGGATGTGATACTTCATCCTGCCAAGAACTGAGGTAGTGGATGTGAAACTCCACTGGTTCTGGAGGGGGCTTTGTGCCCAGAGTGCTTCATCCTGCCAAGGACTGAGGCGGTGGATGTGATACTCCACTGGTTCTGGAGGGGGCTTTGTGCCCAGAGTGCTTCATCCTGCCAAGGAATGAGGTAGTGGATGCCTTTCTCCACTGGTTCTGGAGGAGGCTTTGTGCCCAGAGTGCTTCATCCTGCCAAGGACTGAGGTAGTGGATGCCTTTCTCCACTGGTTCTGGAGGGAGCTTTGTGCCCAGAGTGCTTCACCCTGCCAAGGACTGAGGTAGTTGATGTGATACTCCACTGATGGTCGGGCAACATGGAAGCTGCCCAGGCCCCTGGAACTGACCAATTGCCTCGTACGAATGACCATTGGGGATGGCAGCCATGTCTGCGGTGGTGCCACTGGCTCAGGATGTGGCGTGGCCGCTGGCAGTGCTGGCGGTGGGCTCAGTAGCAGCGGTGCTTGCGGCGGTCATTGGGCAGCGGTGCTGGTGGCGGGCTCACTGACCTCGGTGCTGGCGGTGGTGTCATGAGCGGCGGTGCTGGTGGCGGGCTCACTTACCTCGGTGCTGCTGAAGGGCACAGTGTCTGCGGTGCTGGTGAAGGGCTCAGTATCTTGGGTGCTGGCGGCGGTGGCCATGGTGGCCGTGCATGTGGCGGTGCCGGTGGCGGTCTTGTCCACTGTGCAGGTTGGCGGCGACTTGCCTTTCTTTTTCAGGCCCTTCCCCACCTTGGATGGTGGGGCAGCTGTCTTGCCACTCCCAACTGTTGTCTTGGCTGAGCCCTTGGTGGCAGGTGTTTTGGCCTTCTCCCTCCGGGATGTGGGCAACTTCTTCTGTTTTGGAGGAGGGGGAATGTCCTTGGCCTCGCTTCTTGGAACACTGGCAGCCCTGCTGCTTGGCGCACTCCAGAAGCCAGTTACAGCTGGCACCACTATGCCTGGTGATGTGGAGGCTGAGGTGCTGGGTTGGGACCTGGAAAGGCGGGCCCTAGGGGACGGAAGGGGTGGGGGAGGTAAAGGGAAGAGGTCAAGGTTTGACAGGAAATGTTTTTTTGACACACTGGGACGGGTAGATGAAGGGGGTTCGGGGGTGGAGGAAGAGATAGTGGTTGTAGGAGGTGTCCGTTTGCTGACTTTGGGTGAAAGTGCATGGGCTGGAGGCTGTCGTGAGGTGGATGGCTGTTGGGTGGGTGTGTGACTGCGTTTGTGTACTTTGGGAGGAGGGCTCACAGACACACTGGGAGAGGACACATGGGATGTGTGAATGGTAGTGGGGGTGGTGAGCGGTGTGTGGTGATGGGCGTGCTAGTGATGGAGTTAGTGGCTGAAGATCTAGTGCATGAAGGTGTGAGTGGAGATGTGACAGGGAGGGAGGAGGGAGACGTGGAGGAGGGGACACCGTGGAGGCAGTGGATGTTGGTATGTGTGCATGGGTACGATGCTTGTGTGAGTGCCTGTGGGATGTGTGGTGCTTATGTTTGCCAGAGCTACCCTTGTGTGCTGAGGTGTGTGCATGCTGGTCTGATGGTGTGCTTGGGATAGGCTGAGGTACTGGGGATTGGGTCTTGGTGGAGGAAGTTGGAGGGGGGAGGCTGGACACAGAGACAATGGCTGCCATCAGTGCTGAGGCCAGAGTCTGAAATTCTCGCTGTTGGGCTGCCTCGCCAGAATGAATGCCCTCCAGGTATGCATTTGTCTGTTGCAACTGCCTCTCTACACCCTGGATGGCATTCAAAATGGTAGACTGCCCAACAGTGAGGGATCTGAGGAAGTCAATAGCCTCCTCACTGAGGGCAGCAGGGCTGACTGGGGCAGAGCCTGAGGTGCCTGGGGCGAAGGAGATGCCCACCCTCCTGGGTGAGCGGCCACGGGGCACACGCTGAGGGGCTGCTGGGAGGGCGGTACTGGTAGGGGGGTGGCGGCTGTAGATGTAGGGGGCACAGAGGGGCCTGCCACCGCAAGGGAGCTCCCATCAGAGGAGGAGTCGCTGTCGCTGGTCTCTGCTCAAGTCCCCACCGTGGAGCTCCCCTCGCCCTCCGTCCCACTGGTGAATTCTGACTCCATAGTCTCGCCCTGCAGAGCCACGTGGGATGCAGCTCCCTCCTGCTCTGGTGGCACAGCTCCTCCACCTGATGATGCTAATGCACACAAGAACAGGGAGAGCACAAAAAGGGTGGGGGAAAGAAAGTAGAAAGATATGTTCAGTGCATGCAACACCGCTACCGTTGGCGGACACTACAGACACAGCAGGCCTCTGCACTACGTCATGCACTTAGAGTTCCCTAATTTATCACAGGGACATGGGGTACATGGCCTATGCCCGAATGCTGCACACATGGAAGTCACAGAGATGGCTCTTACTACTGGTGGGGTTGAGGTGCCACTTAGCCTTTCTCAAAAGGATCCTTGCCTACAAGGCTCGCCCTAGCCTAGGGGAACCCACAGCCACCTCCCCCACCCAGACACCTCCTAATGCGCGCAGAGTCAGATAGATGTGACTGTACTCACCCCCTTGTGGCTGCTGTAATGCCCTCAAGCGCCAATCCAACTCCGGATACGCCACCGCCAGGATCCGGAACATCAGGGGGGGTCATGGTGCGACGGGCACCCCTCCCACGTTGGGAGGCCATCCCCAGCTGCGCCTCCTCCCATCTTTTACGGCAGTGGGCGCTCCGTCTGTGGTGGACCCCTTGGGCCCGGACATCCTTCTTCTGGTGGGTGCTGACCTACAGGAAAAGTATAGGGGAAAAGGTAAAACATTAACCGTCTGGACCGTCACAGTCATTTGCCCACCTTCCCACCCTTGCCCTGATGGTCATACACTCACCGTCATATCATGGACGCCTCATCCCCCACCCCCATATCTCACATCCATACCACTCCAAACAGGCATTGCTCATACAGCATGCTCACAGTGTACTCATCTGTTTGTCTGGAGGATCGTAGAGTAGCGTGTACTGGGGGAGGACTCCATCCACTAGTTTCTCCAACTCCTCCGATGTGAAGGCAGGGGCCCTTTCCTCAGACACTTGAGCCATTGTGGCTTCCAGACTGAGGTCACAACAGCACTTGCAGTGCAGGTTCTCTCCTGTCGAAGATCAGGTATCAAGTTAGTGAACAGACAGAAAATGGCGGTCATGTCCGCGGCGGTGAGTACCGTCACCGCCGGCGTACATCGTCATTGGCTCCTGGGACCCATAGGGTCCAATGTTAACCAATGCAGGATTGCGCCACGGTCTTCGACCGCCTACCACGACGGTGTACAACGCCAGCGCAGTTACCTCATATCCCTTTGTCTCACCTTACAGGTCAGGCAGCCGCCATTTCAGGAGGCCACATGGCCTTAAATTTAAATGCGTCACACATATCTAGGCCTTGCAAACACACTAAGACAGGCATATAGCGGATTGACAATTGTGTGTAATAAAGTTGGTTTTTTTGTACCTCAGTGTTGCCTGACCCTCTGATCGCTGTTCTCATCCATAGAGCACGTCTGCTGGTGCAGGTGAGGAGATGGCGTCATCCTCTGGTGTACAGACCGCTGGTGGACCTGTCGACAATGGAAGAGCGACATATAATAGTCACCTACCGACTTGATCGTGCCACAATCCAGGAACTGTGTGCCCAGTTGGAGCCAGACCTGATATCAGCTATCCGCCATCCCACAGTAATTCCTCCTCTAGTGCAGGCCCTGTCAGTACTCCATTTCCTGGCAAGTGGGTCTTTTCAAACTACAGTGGTCATAGCATCAGGGATGTCCCAGCCTATGTTCTCAAATATGTTGTCCAGAGTGTTGTCTGCCCTGCTGAAACACATGTGCAGCTACATAGTTTTCCCTCAGGTGGAGGATTTGCCTACAGTGAAAGGTGACTTCTATGCCCTGGGACATATCCCCAACATCATAGGTGCCATTAGTGGGACACATGTGGCCTTTGTACCTCCCTGCAGGAGTGAACAGGTGTACAGAAACCGGAAGAGCTACCATTCTATGAATGTGCAGATGGTGTGTTTGGCTGACCAGTACATCTCCCACGTGAACGCCAAGTTTCCTGGCTCAGTGCATGACGCTTACATTCTGAGGAATAGCAGCATCCCTTATGTGATGGGGCAACTCCAGAGGCACCGTGTGTGGCTATTGGGTGAAGACAAGGACCCTATACAGTGTGAATAGTTGTCTGGGTTTGTCCCTAAGGGTTAGTGTGTGTCTAGCAGTTGTCCCTCAACATTTGCTGGTGACTCTGGCTACCCCAACCTGTCATGGCTACTGACCCCAGTGAGGAATCCCAGGACAAGGGCAGAGGAACGCTACAATGAGGCCCATGGGTGAACTAGGAGGGTTATAGAGAGGACCTTCGGCCTCCTGAAGGCCAGGCTCTGGTGCCTCCATATGACAGGTGGTTCCCTTTACTACTCACCAAAGAAGGTTTGCCAGATCATCGTGGCTTGCTGTATGCTGCACAACTTGGCTTTGTGACGACAGGTGCCTTTTCTGCAGGAGGATGGTCCTGAAGGAGGTGTTGTGGCAGCTGTGGAGCCTGTGGAGCCTGTGGACAGTGAAGAAGAGGAGGCAGAAGAAGAGGACATAGACAACAGAAACACTGTGATCCAACAATACTTCCAGTGAGACACAGGTAAGAAGACATCACTGCCTCCTACATCTGATAAAATTGTTCGACCTCTCATTTGTCTGTCACTTTCACCCAGTGTATGGACCCTAATTTGTCACTTTCCCTTTTGATTTCACAGATGTGGGTCCCACTGTGTGACCTCTGCTATGTTACCTCATGGACTAGAGCTTTGTGACATAGGTATGTTGACAATAGAATGGACATTGCTGTTTCCCGCAGTTATTGCAAATACACATTTGTGAAAGCACAGACTGACTCCAGATTGTTTTGTGGTTCAAGGGTGTTTATTTAAGTGTTAAATAGTGGAGGGGGTTGTAAAATGGTCAGGGGTGATGGTGGAGGAATGTCCATGGCGGAGTCCAGTCTATTGGTCTCACAGGTGCATTTTCCAAAGGGGCATAGGAAGTGGAGCTAGGGCAGTTTAAGGATGGACAGAGGAATAAAGTGGGACAGAAGGATGACATTCAGGGTGGACTCATTTCTTGGCGGGGGTCTTGGCATTGTTCTCTGTCTTTGTCCTGGATCTCAGGGACCACTTGTGGGGTGGTTCTCCATCTGCAGGGGGTGGGGTACTGATGTTGTGGTCCTGTGGCATTGCCTCCTGTCCACTAGCGCCGGCGGAGGTGGTGGGCAGTTCATCGTCCAGGCCAGTGTCAGAGGCCCCTTGTTGTGCCACAGTGTCCATCCTGGTGTTCACGAGGTCCTTCAGCACCCCTACAATGGTGCCCAGGGTGGTATTGATGGATTTGAGTTCCTCCCTGATCCCCAAATACTGTTCCTCCTGCAGCCGCTGGGTCTCCTGAAACTTGGCCAGTACCGTTGCCATCGTCTCCTGGGAATGATGGTACGCTCCCATGATGTTGGAGAGGACCTCGAGGAGAGTGGGTTTCATAGGCCTGTCCTCCCCCTGTCGCACAGCAGCCCTCCCAGTTCCCCGGTTTTCCTGGGCCTCTGTACCCTGAACCGTGTGCCCACTGCCACTGCCCCCAGGTCCCTGTTGTTCTTGGGGTGGTGGGTTAGCCTGGGTTCCCTGTAGTGGTGGACACACTGCTGCTTAACGTGTCCTGGGGACAGAGGTATGGGCCCGCTGGGTGGGTGCTGCGTTGGTGTTTCCTGAGGGGGGACGCTCTGTGGTGGCCTGTGACTGTGTCAGGGGAACCGACTGTCCCGAGGTCCCAGATGGGCCGGGCTAATCATCTAGATCCAGTTGGACAGAGCTGCTGTCATCACTGTGGGCCTCTTCTGTGGGTGGAGTGGACATGTCTGAAACCTCCTGTCCGGTGACGTTGGGTAGGGGTCCTGCAGGGGTGTAAAGGCATGATTATTGCATTTGTGTGTGCCCTGGTCTGCAATGTGTGGGTGACCCTGTACCCCAGTGCTAACATTCTTGTGTAGGACCTTGTGTGTTAATTGTTTAGGGGTCAGTGTGGGTATGTGTAGTGGACATGCATTGGTTATGGGTGTCCATGCTTTGTTTTTGCATGCAGGGCTTGGTGTTGGGATCGGTGGTTTGTGATAGTGGGACATATGTGAGGAGTTTGAGTGATGGGGGTGAGGGCGAGGGTGGGGGTATGTGATAGCATGCAGGTAGGGTGGGGGATGAAGTACTTAAGATTTGACTTACCAGAGTCCATTCCTCCAGCTACTCCTGCGAGGCCCTCAGGATGCAGTATAGCCAAGACCTGCTCCTCCCATGTTGTTAGTTGTGGGGGAGGAGGTGGGGATCTGCTGCCAGTCCTCTGAACCGCAATGTGGTGTCTTGAGACCACGGAACGCACCTTCCCCTGTAGGCCGTTCCACCTCTTCCTGATGTCATCCCGTGTTCTTGGGTGCTGTCCCACTGCATTGACCCTGTCCACGATTCTGCGCCATAGCTCCATCTTCCTAGCTATGGTGGTGTGCTGAACCTGTGATCCGAATAGCTGTGGCTCTACCCGGATGACTTCCTCCACCATGACCCTGAGCTCCTCCTCAGAAAACCTGGGGTGTCTTTGCGGTGCCATGGGGTGGTGTGGGTGATATGTGAGGTGGTGTGTGCTGTGATGTGTTTCGGTGATGTTTAGGGGTGTGTAGTGTTTTGTGCGTGGATGTGTATGTGTGATGGTGTTGTGTGCCTCTGTCTGCTGGTGTGCTCTTTGCTTTGCTGTCTCTCTGCTTATACCAAATGTTTGGTTGTAAGGGTTTGTGGGTAATGTGGGTTTGTGTTTTATATTGCATTGGGTGTGTGGGAGTGGTGTGTGTATGTGTATCAGGTGTGTGTATTCGGAATTTTCCAATGTGGTAGTGTTTTGTAAATGTGAGTGTATTTTGAGTGCAGCGGTGTGTACCGCCAATGGAATACCGTGGTTGAAAGACCGCCACGTGAATTTGTGGTTCATGATAGTGTGGGCATATTCCTGTTGGCGTGACGGCAGCGGTTTTGTTATCGCCAGTTTATCACTGACCTTTGGTGTGGCGGACTTGTGTGGGTGTCTAGATTTTGGCAGATTCTGAGCTGTGGGTCGTAATAGCTCTAGCGGATTTCCACGGCCGCGGCGGTGTTTTGGCGGTCTTCTGCATGGCGGTAAGTGGGATTTACTGCCAATGTTATAATGAGGGCCATAATCAAACATAGGGCCTCATCAAAGACCGCCAGGGCTGTTATGGAGTTTATACCGCCAAAAGGCTGGCGGTACAAACTCGGGGATTACGACTGCGGCGGAAGCGCTGTGGTCGCACTGCCGGGACCAGTGGTTTCACGCCACATTGGTCTCGCCGGTTGTAATCCCCCCCTCCCGCCAGCCTTTTCATGGCGGTAAGAACCGCCATGGAAAGGCTGGTGGAAAGGGGAGTTGCGGGGCCCCTGGGGGCCCCTGCACTGCCTATGCCTTTGGCATGGGCAGTGCAGGGCCCCCCTGCCACGGCCCCATGGAGCTTTTCACTGTCTGCATAGCAGACAGTGAAAAGCGCTACGGGTGCAACTGCACCCGTTGCACCGCCGCAACACCGCCATTTGGAGCCGGCTCCCGTGTTGAGGCCGACATCCCCGCTGGGCCGGAGAGCGGAAAGTTGGTTTCCGTCCGCCGGCCCAGCGGGGATGTCTTAATGGCCACCGCAGGAGTGCGCCCACATTGGCGGCCGTACGGCGGATACAATTGTGATGAGGGCCATAATCTCTCCTGTGCAGAATTTGGAGCATACACATTGTCACAATGACTTTGGCAGTGACTTATATGAAACAAGGGGCATATTTATGACTTCTGACTCAACGCTGCATTGCGGCAACATTGTATCAGAAGAATATGCACTTTGTTGTGGCATTTCCTTGCCCAATGGATGCGCTGTATTGAGGTGATGGGGCAAGGACCAAAGATTTGTCACAAATTCTGACACAAGGGTGTCGGAAATGGTGCAAGGTGCCACAACGCACGTATTCCCTATATCATGCAAAGCTGATTTGCATGATGTAAAGCACCTCTATGTGCCGCAAATCAGTATTGCATAACACAGGAGTTCTTTTGCATCATGAGAGCATTTGAAAAAGCAATGAAAGAAACCTCAGTAAGTCAGGAGGGTACAAACTCCAACGTAGAAGATTTGCCATCATCCCAGGGGAAGAGGAGGTCATACTTCAATGAAGAGAAGAACCAGATTTTTATAGGTGAGGTGACAAAAAATAAACATCTCCTATTTTTTTCTCCTATTTTAATTGCTATTTAAGGAGGTAAGAGGCCATTCTGCAGTCCATAATGGACAAAATCAACTGTGTAGCACAAACAAAGAAGACCATCCTGGAATGCAAGAATAGGTGGCAAGATTATAAGTGCAGGAGCAAAGAAAAACTGGCTAGGAACCTTGAGGCAGCCATTAGAACCAAAAGAGGACCTGATGTCCAGGAGGAGTTGGATCTATTGGAGGAGTCTGTGGCATCCCTCATTCCAACAGAGTTGGCAACTGGAATGGAAAGGCAGGACAGCACTGAAGTGGAGGGCCGGTAAGAAATAGAGGTTGAGTCAAAAGAAGAGACCATCTACTAGCAAACTGTCATGCAGGGCAATGCTGCAACACACTTTGCTGCACTGCATTAGAAGGCAGGAATGCCCCATGTGTCAACTCATCCTTCACATAACTGTCCTTATCCAATTTTACGAGCCCAGTCCTGCCAAGTTTCCAAGGGCCATGCATGATGTGCTGCCCCAGTCAAGGTACTATCTCTCAATACTGACACTTGTAGTGTCATTTATCCCTTCACAAAACAAGACTACAAGTTACAGAGTAAAAAGTAAAAAACTGGGAAAGGAAGAGCACATCATGCATGGACCTGGGAAACTTGGCAGATATGGAAGTGCCAATGCAGGCTTCCTGGCACCATCACACAATTGGGCTTGTGTTGGGGCCAGGTAGTCAAACTGTACTCTAATGCGAAATTAGTCAAGGTGTCTGAAGAGGGTCAATGTATCACCCAAGAGGGTCTGCAGGTGCTGAGGACGTGCATGTACTCCAAATAGTATCACTCAAAGAGCCATGTGTTTCTAATACAAACCCATATTAGACGCAGCTGACCTGATGTGCTGGGGGAGTTTATCCCATATGCAGGCTGCCATAAATAGGAGCCCCCTGCCTTCTGGCATGATCATATGGATATTGGGAGTGTGGGTGAGTGCAGGTGATGCAGAGCGGAGGTTCATGATTGATTGGTGCAAGCATAGATGGTGTGTGTCCGTTAGGTGGGTCCCCTATAGTGTAGTACCTCCACGGTGTGGCTGAGCATCTGGAACTTCCAATGTGTTTTTGGGAGAACCTTTTGGCCCTGAGTTGGTTCCCCCTGGTTTTAGCTGCATTTCTTACTTAATGTTTTATACGTTTTAGCTGCACCACTCTTAGCAATGACACTTTACATGTATTTCTCGCATTATATTCTTCTAGGAATATGTAGTATGAGTTTCTTGTTTAGACATGTAATCAGTACTTTTTGTTCAAGGCTCAGAATACTGTACACAATACCCTAGTTCTTGTGTTGCCTATTCAGGAGACATCTTCTAACATCTAGACACAGCAGTGCATCAGAGTTGTGCTTCCAACACAGTATGGCTTTATTATATAAATGGCGCACTGACCCAGAAAGGGCAGAGGGTACTCCAGCCACTAACTTCCTGGGACAAATGCTGTGATTGACACATAGCTCTGCTGCCACGGATCTACCAGCTTCTGAGAGGATTGCCATCTAAGCTGCATGCTTACTCCTGATAATGTCTTTAGGAGTTTGGCCTGGGCTAATCCCTTAGATTGGGCCAGGCAGAAGGGTACACCTGCTTTGCTCTCAGAGTAGTATTATGGTTAGGTAGGAACCTCTAGAATCTCTAGAACTCCATTCACCATGGTTGGATTATTCAGTGTCTTTACCATGTTCATAATGCAGGTAACTCTGTTTGCCTAATTATCGCAGCTCTTTCTCTTTAGGCAAGATTGTGATTGTTTCAATAAATGTATTGACAAGTTATCTCATAGATCTCTTCTGTTTGTGCCTGGGCATGCACAAATAATACCATGAAAGTGTGAGATCTGTTTCCCTGACTTCCCTGGGGAGTCAGAGTGTCATGTTTAGGTTTCCGTAATCACTGTCTACCCGGATAGGCTCTGGGTTCTTGGTGAGGCACTGCAAGCCAGCCAGTAATCTGGACAACAACTCCTGATGGTTTGGAAGGTGTTAGTCCCCCATATTCTGATGTTCTGTTGTCCTAATATGCAGTTATTTTATTTCTTTGGGAACCGTGTAACAGTGTCTGCATAGTGAGGCAATGTAATTTTCTGAAGTGACATGTGATGTCTGTGCCGCAAATTAGGCTGAGAAACAGTCTGGCAATGGTTTGTTGGATAGCTTGCCTCTTGTTCAGCAGGTGTGCAGAGATGCTGTGGTAGAGGTCATTCGTGTACGACAGTCAACATGTGATGATGGCCTGGGTGATGTTCGTAGAGGTGTCAGGAGGGAGCCATATGAAGAAATGTCTGACCATTCAAATAAAGTGAAAGCAGGTAGAGATGATCATGGCAACTTGAAGTCCCATGGTGAGGTAGGTGTCCAGGATGATGGACAGGTGTCTGTAGTGGTTGGAGGGTAAGGATTTCTGGCCTAGTCATGTGGGCAACCATGGTGAGTAAATGTTGCGGAATGTCATCACTTCTATCTTGTAAGGCTGTGAATGAGCAACTAATGTCACATACAGGTAGCCATGTTAGTGAATGACATAATGTGACTACTATTGGTGGGGGTGGTGTCTCCTGACAGTGTAGGATCTAGATGTTATCAGTGTAAGAGATGATGTACAGTAAATGGGTATGAATGATGACTGCCAGAGGAGTTATGTGCATGTCCAAGAGAGTGGGTCAGAGTGAAGCGATTTGCTGGACTCTGGAGATGAGCTCCTTAGGTTCTGAGGGAATGTTGTGAGCATGAGCTGTGCATACTACCAATTATGAAGGAGGCTATACACCTCAGAGATGCTCCTTAGTTCTTAGTGTTATGAAGTTTGGTGTTGACTGTGCGTGTGATAAAAGACTACATGATTCTCCAGAAAAAAATAGATTATGGCATGTACATGCCCCTCCACTTACACGCAGTGCAGAAAGGTGGCTTGCCAAGTAGGTTTATGTGGATGTTTGTGAAAGATGAACCTTAGGGCCCAATAATGCACAAATTGCATACAGGACAGTAAAGCAAGACAGTTTGGTGTATACTGCTGTGTGAAAGACAGAGTGCAGGATATTGTGAGGTATAGTAATATTTGACATGTATTGGTGCTGAGCTGCAACCATATGGTTATAGCAAATGTAGGCCCTTTGCTACTTGGTGCAATGGTGTCTGCAGTGGTGCTAAGAAGCCAAATTTGCAACGTCGCAGGCAGACAGAAGAAACATGTAAACCGTGGCCAATCCCTGCACTCTCTTTCAGGCAGGGCAGCAAGCTGCCAAGCTGCATTACGTTGTAACAGCCCATCCTTGCACTCTCTCTTTCAGACAGGACAGCAAGCTGCCAAGCTGCATTCCATTGTGTGAAATTTACACATATAGATATAGACCTCCTAGTGAATACCAAGGTGACTACCTAGGTTGTGTGAACAACACACATGTATTGCCATGTGAAAAGCAACAATAGTACAACATGGCCATATAAACTTGTAGAAACATTTGCTTCACATATCTCTGTGTACTTAATTTGAGCTGGTGGTTTCCAGTGCTCGGCACTGGCACGTAATTGCCAACACTGGCACTTATGATAGCTGCCACATGATGGTACTGTTTGTGTAATTTAAAGGTGAACAAAGCAACAGTTGTTTATTAATTCAATGCACATTCAAAGCAACTAATACCTGCTGCTCAAGCCATTCTTATGGCTTTGGAGGCCTCAGACAGTCTGAACTGTCAAACTTCTAGCATTATGATGGTTATTATTTATGAAGGTACTGTCATTGCAGCACTGGCAGTGGCAGTAGATGTTGCAAGCTGAGGTGGCCTGCTGACGAGGGCTCTGGCACTTATTTATTTTTTACAAATTAAGCACTGTGTACTTGGAGTGAAGACAAATACTGTCCGAATGTTACAGAAATCACTTATGTCATATTCAATCATGGAATCCTCTCAACATATTTTTATTTCTTTCCAGAAGGACAAACAACACCTCCGGGATATCAGCCTGTCTGTGATGCCCAACCTCTTGAGGGCACCATTCTGCCCCCCATGGATGAGGTCACTATGTAACAGCTCCTGGACTCTATTTACAATTCTTGTCTGGAACTGGCTTGGGAAGCCAGGTTTGTTGCTCCTCCAGATGAACCAACACACACTGGACATGGGCCATGTTTCGATGTATTTATAAAAGGCAACAAATGCCCATGCGCATCTTGGAGTGGAAGGGTAAGGAGTCTAGGATACTATTAATGAGTAAAAAGCCAGGTTTTAAGCAACTTCCTCAGAGTTCAAATATCAGAGCAATTTTTCAGCCTCAACGGAAGCGCATTCTATAACTTAGCTGTCTTTAAAAAGAAACTTCTGCCTCCCAGGATGCTCATTTCAACCTTGGCACAGACAAACACTTGGTAATTGCTGATCTAAAAATATTAACAGGAACATACTAACTAAAATTGTCCTGGATGTATTTGGGAGCCATATTTTGTAGGGCTTTAAAGATGTTAAATTCAATTCCTTTCTCAACAGCGAACCAGTGGAGATCTTTGATAGCATGAAACATAGATTGATATTTAGGAATCTTTTTCAGGAGCTGAGTGGCCGGGTTCTGTAATATTTGTAGCTTTGGATGTAGCTTTTTTCTTATACCTAAATACAAGGCATTGCCATAATCCAATTTAGCCAGGACTAAGGAAGTAAATACAGTATTTTGGAGTTCCAACTGAATGAACTGGCAAATTTTCCTGGTTAGCCTTAATGTCAGAAAAATGAAGGACACTAACAAATTGACCTGATCATCAAACGACAACTGGTTGTCGAAGATCATCCCAAGGATTTTTGCTATACGAACAGGTAAAGGAGGCGAGCTCAGATCCCGGGCCACCATTTTTTATTCCAAAAGGACTTGCCCTGTCCAAACAGAAGAAGTTGTCATAGATCTGATAACATCATAGTTGAGGGCTCTGAGTACCCTCAAGTTGCTATTCAAATGTGAATGGTAGGAGTCCAGAAGCAGATGGCTGATGAGGTCTGTTCAGGGATGGAGACCATAGTGGGCACTCTTGAAGGAGTCTATAAATGTCTTAGCCTTAATAAGGGGCTGACAAAGGCTATCACACATACCAACTCTTGGCTCCATGGGATTGATGAGTCCCTAGTTGACACCACTGGTGTCATGCTGCAAAAGGAACAATACAACTAGCCTTCTACATCTGTAATCAGTGAAGTTGTCAGGCAGCCGGGGGTCCATCAATACTGGAAACAGTCCCTGGAGGTCAAGCTAGAATCCTTCAAAGCAACAACAAGTGCCCTCAATAGCAAACCTTTGACAGGGACTAAGGACTACCAAGGTGCCTAACTGGCACTCACAAATGTTGTTGGGCACATAGCAGTCACATTTGCTACCTTTGATAAGCGTGCACCTGAGAACTGTCACATCTCTCAGCTGCCTCCCTTCCAAACACCCGAACTTCCATGTGAATCAGAACACTCATTAGAGGAGGAAGACGTACAGTTCCTGAGTTTCCGATGAAGAACGTCCCAATAAATATTTGTGAATGCCTCCTGGCCAGTTTTTCTATCTGTCCTGTGTAGGACATCATGCCACCCTCTGTGTAACCCAGGACTGTACTTTCTGTTTCTGCTCTACCGTATTTTGTCCACTTGTGCCCCTAAATCTTATGCAACACCTGATAATGACAATCTTTTCCTCTTCATTGATCTCACTACATACATGTAAATATGTTGCAACATTTATAAACAAATGCATTTTTTCACCTACAATATCTATTTGATTTGACATATGTGTATGTAAAATGATATAAAAATAAACATTCTAACATGTTGTAAAGTGAGGATGGGAATCTCTTGAAAAAAAGAAATATGATTTTATGAGTGCATTTTGAGATTTGTATTGATGTTTCTCAAAGATCTACTGTTGGACTTTTTTTCTTATGCAGGGTCATCCCCAATCTTTTTGCCTCCTGCCTCCTATTTTTTCTGACCTTTTGCTGTTGGCTTTTGAACTCTGAGCACTTTACCACTGCTAACCAGTGCTAAAGTGCATATGCTTTCTGTCTAAATTGTATTGTTGATTAGTTTATCCATGATTGTCATATACTAATTACTAGTAAGTCCCTAGTAAAGTGCACTAGAAATGCCAGGAACTGTAACTCAAATGCTACTGGTGGGCCTGCAGCACTGGTCGTGCTACTCACATTAGTAGCTCTGTAATCATGTCTCAGACCTGCCACTGCAGTGTCTGTGTGTGCAGTTTTAACTGTAAATTCGACTTGGCAAGTGTACCCATTTGCCAGGCCTAAACCTTCCCTTTTCTTACATGTAGAGACACACCTAAGGTAGGCCCTCGGTAGCCCCGTGTATGGTTAAGGTAGGACATATAGTAATGTGTTTTATATGTCCTGACAATGAAATATTGCTAAATGTGTTTTTCACTGTTGCAAGGCCTGTCCCTCTTATAGGTTAACATGGGGGCTACCTTCAAATATGATTAATGTGTAGATTCCCTTTAGAAGCAAATAGACATGTGGAGTTTGAGGTCTCTGAGCTCACAATTTAAAAATACATCTTTTAGTAAAGTTGATTTTAAGATTGTGTGTTTGAAAATGCCACTTTTAGAAAGTCAGCATTTTCTTGCTTATACCATTTCGGTGACTCTACCTGTTTGTGAATTCCCTGTCTGGGTCAGTTTGGCAGGTGGGCTGGTTGCACCTCTCACTAGACAGTGACACAAAGGGAGCTGGGGTGTAGTCTGCATTTCCTGATGAGCCATCTGTGCTAGGAGCGGGGGAGGAGTGATCACTCACACCTGAAAGGGCTGTGCCTGCCCTCACACAATGCAGTCTCCAACCCTCTGGTGAGTGTCTGGGGCCTGGCCTGGGCAAGGCAGGATTTCACATTCAAAAGAGACTTTGCTTTGAAGTAGGCCTACTTCAAAGGATTAGGTGGTATAAAAAGGGCACCCACAACCACAGACTTTAGAACACTTCTGGAAACCAAGAGGACCCTCTGCCTGGAGAAGAGATGAAGAGCTGAGGAAGAAGAGCTGCCTTGCCTGTGACTGTGCTTTGTGGAGCTATCCTGCAGTTCCTGCTTCTGCCTGTGCTAGAGGACAAAGACTGGACTTTGTGTGCCTTCCTTCTTGTGACAAACTCTCCAAGGGCTTGATTTAGAGCTTGCCTCCTGTTGTTTGAAGTCTCAGGGACAGCAAAGACTTCTCTCTGCCAGCACCTGGAGTCTCTGGAGAGACCCCTACTCTGCCCTGTGGTGCCCATCCAGTTCCTGTGACCCTGAAAGGAGAAGCTGGCAGCCTAAGACGAAGAAATCCACACACAGAACGCCGTGAGGGGAAAAGATCGACGCGACTCGGATCTGCGGCTGAAGACACGACGTGCCGCCGGCTCCATGGTTGAAAATCGATGCTCGCCTCAAACGCGACCGAGGAATCGACGCACGGAGCTGGAGAAACAATGTGCAGCATTGCTGACGGAGGTTGGGAGATCGCAACCCATTCTGCATGGTTTTCGGATCATCATGTGGCTGGATTTCTGATGCAAACACCGCTGGGCACGTAAAAACTACGCAAGGCCTGCCCGGCCCCGAGAATGCTGACCGGATCGACGCATCGCTCTCCTGCAGAGAGAAGAAACGACACGCCCCAACCCGATGAAAGGAGAAACAACGCAAGGTCCCGCTCGTGAGTGGAATCGACGCATTGCAAGCCCATTTTGACACACACTCGCCCGTGCAGGGTTATTTTTGATGCACCCAAGGTACATTTTCACGCTAACAGTGTTAGTGTATGTTTTAAACTACAGAAAGACTCTTTTTGCTTTTTAATTGATAACTTGACTTGGGTATTGTGTATTTTTATCGTTTTGGTCTTGTTTTGTTTAGATAAATATTTCCTATTTTTCTAAACTGGTGTGTCATTTTGTGGTGTTTTGATTAAGTTACTGTGTGTGTTGGTACAAATACTTTACACATAGCACTCTGAAGTTAAGCCTACTGCTCTGCCAAGCTACCAAGGGGGTAAGCAGGGGTTAGCTGAGGGTGATTCTCTTTCACCCTGACTGAGTGAGGGTCCTTGCTTAAACAGGTGGTAACCTGACTATCAACCAAAGACCCCATTTCTAACAATAGTTATGTGCTACTTCTATCTAACAGCTCACTTATCTTGGGATGGAGGTACGGTCAACTTCTAGTTACTGGTTGATTCAGGGGCCAAGAGAAATTTTATGGACCACACTCCTACTCATTATATGGCATTCATGTGAACAGAAAGATCAGGCTGACAAAGTTAAAACTATCGATGAGAGTGCTCTAAAGTCAGGTCCGATAACAAATGCTACTACTGCCTTGTGGCTTAATATTCAGGGAACTCATACAGAGCAAATCACATTTGATCTGATACAGTCACTGCAGTTTGAGGCTATTTTGTGAATTGCATGGTTTCATAATCCAGACATAGGCCCTCATTACGACCCTGGCGGTTTGTAACCACCAGGGCCGCTGGACGCGGAGGCACCGCCGACAGGCCGGCGGTGCCCCGCGGGGCATTCTGACCGCGGCGACTTAGCCGCGGTCAGAGAAGAGTAACCGGCGGTCTCCCGCCGGTTTCCCGCTGCCCCCCTTGGAATCATCCAAGCCGGCGCAGCTTGCTGCGCCGGCTTGGGGATTCCGACTCCCACTCCCGCCATCCAGTTCCTTGCGGTTCTCCCGCCGGGAACCGGATGGCGGGAGGGGGAGTCGCGGGGCCCCTGGGGGCCCCTGCAGTTCCCATGCCAACGGCATGGGCACTGCAGGGGCCCCCGTAAGAGGGCCCCAAAATGTATTTCACTGTCTGCCTTGCAGACAGTGAAATACGCGACGGGTGCAACAGCACCCGTCGCACCTTCCCACTCCGCTGGCTCTATTACGAGCCGGCATCCTCGTGGGAAGGGAGTTTTTCCCTGGGCTGGCGGGCGGTCTTTTGGAGACCGCCCGCCAGCCCAGGGAAAAACTCATAATACCCTCCGCGGTCTTCTGACCGCGGAGCTGTATTACGGAGGGCGGAATTCTGGCGGGCGGCCTCCGCCGCCCGCCGGAGTCATAATGAGGGCCATAATTTGGAAAAATCATGAGATTAACTTTTGTTCTTCCTATTATAAAGAGCAGTGCATCCAAATACTTTTTAGATTATATTCAGATATATTGCAGCATTATCCCTGGATGCAGCAAGTCCACAGATTCCTTTATGCTATCAAGAACTAGCAGACGTTTTTGATAAACAACAGGCTACTACTCTTCCACCTCATCGCCCATACAACTATCAAATAAATCTGATCCCAGGGGCCACCATACCATATAATAGCATTTCTGCACTCACAGAAAAAGAAAGCTTCTATCTTAGGGAGTATCTAGTTGAAAACTTAAAAATAGGATTTATCAGATCATCCTATTCTCCAGCCCTTTCCTCTTTATTCTTCATACCTAAAAAAGGGGATGAGTTACGGTCCTGTATTGACTACAGACCCCTCAGTGATGTCACTGTTAAGAGCCACTATCCTCTGCCTCTTATTTCGAGTCTAATAGATCAGGTAAAGGATGCTTGAGTTTTTACCAAATTAGATTTAAAAGGGGCCTACCATGTAGTGAGAGTGTGGGAGGTGGGTGAGTAGAAAATGGCATTCCGTACCAAGCTCGGTTTGTATGAATATCTAGTAATGCCATTTAGTTAATGTAATGCCCCTGCTGCCTTCCAGTTCTTCATAAATGAAGTATTCAGGACTTTTTGGGTGTATGTATGGTGGCTTATCTAGATGACATCTAAATATATTCTCCATCCATTACAGAAAATAATAAACATGTCAAAGCTGTATTGCAATGGTTATGAGACTATGAGCTCTCTACAAGATCACCAGAAGAGACCGAATCAACAGACCAGGAGGAGGAATTGCCTTAGTCCACAAAAACACCATAAGAGTCTCCACCAACTCCCACGACACCATCAACTCCACTGAGCACCTCCACTTCAAAATCCACATCAATGCCAACAACACACTCAGAGGAACACTGGTCTACAGACCCCCTGGACTCAGACCGCAGTTCTGTGATGACATCGCTGATGCCATCAGCTCCCAAGCCCTCGGCTCAACAGACTACATCCTCCTTGGTGACCTAAACTTCCACCTAGAAAATAACAATGATATCAACACCACCAACCTAATCGACAACCTTGCCTCAAGCAACTCGTCACTGCACCCACCCACTCCGCAGGCCACACACTCAACCCCATCTTCTCAGCCAGCAACCACGTCTCTTTCAGCCACACCACCGAACTCAGTTGGACAGACCACCACTGCATCCACTTCTCCTACCAAAAACCAGTCACTCACCACCACCGCACACAACCCCGCCGACGCAACTGGAGCAAAATATCAACGGATCAACTGATCTCCACTCTCGCCCGGGCCCCACCCCCTGGGACCCCAACATAGCCACCCCCAACCTGCATGGCTGGATAGAAGATTGCGCCAACACCCTCGCACCGCTCAAAAAAACCTCAAACACCTCCCACAGAATCAAGGCCAGCTGGTTCACCCCAGAACTACAGGAATTCAAATGGCTATGTCGCAGAATGGAAAAAACCTGGCACCTTGACCCTACCAACTCCAACTACATTGCTTTCAAGGATGCCCTACGCAAGCATCACCAACTGATCCACACCACCAAAAGGACCCATTTCAAAAACCGCATCAACGCCAACGCTCACAACAGTAAAGAGCTCTTCGGCACCGTCAATGAGTTCTCCATCCCCAGGATCCACTCCAACGAACCCCTGCCATCACAGGAGTTCTGCAACTCACTGGCAACCCACTTCCGTCGAAAGATAGAAGAAATCCACAATAACTTCAAACCCCAGACCCAGCAGCTGACTACAAACACCCAAGAACCCAACGCTCCAAGCAACACCCACCTCATCCACACCTGGCCCCCTGTCAACATAGAGGACACTGCCACCACCATGGCCTCCATCGACTCTGGATCACCATCGGACCCCTGCCCACACCATATCTTCAATAAGGCAAACATCATCATCGCCCCCCCACCTCTGCAAAACCATCAACAGCTCCTTCGAGTCAGCCACCTACCCAGAAAGATGGAAGCACGCAGAAATCAACGCCCTGCTAAAGAAACCAAAGGCAGACCCTGACAACCCCAAGAACTACCGGACGATCTCCCTCCTCCCTTTTCCCAGCCAAGGTCATCGAAAACAATTGTAAACAGCCAACTATCCCAGTTCCTGGAAGACAGCAAGGTACTCGACACCTCCCAATCCGGATTCTGCCGAAACCACAGCACTGAGAGTGCACTCATTGCTGCCACAGACGACATTAGGACCATGCTCAACGAAGGAGAAACAGCAGCACTCATCCTCCTGGACCTCTCCGCAGCTTTCGACACGGTATGTCATCACACTCTCCGCACACGCCTACACAACGCTGGAAACCGCGACAAGGCACTCGACTGGATCTCATCATTTCTCTCAGGCAGAACCCAGAGAGTCCGCCTCCCACTGTTCCTGTCAGAAGCTTCCAGAATCATCTGTGGAGTTCCCCAAGGATCTTCGCTCAGCCCCACGCTCTCCAACGTTTACATGGCCCCCCTCGCCAACATCGCACGAACCCACCACATCAACATAGTTTCCTACGCAGACGACACTCAGCTCATCCTCTCCCTCCCGAAAGACCCTACAACTGCAAAGAACAACCTCCACAATGGTCTTCACGCCATCGCCAGCTGGATGGAATCAAGCCACCTCAAGTTAAACACAGACAAGACAGAAATCCTCATCTTTGGCACCAACCCCTCAACTTGGAATGACTCCTGGTGGCCCACCTCCCTAGGAACAGCGCCCTCACCCACCACCCACGCACGCAACCTAGGCTTCATCTTGGACTCCACACTCAGCATGAGTCAGCAGGTCAATGCCATCTCCTCTTCCTGCTACAACACTCTCCGCATGCTCCGTAAAATCTTCAAGTGGATTCCCGTCGAAACCAGGAAAACTGTCACCCACGCCCTGGTCAGCAGCCGATTGAACTACGGAAACGCCCTATATGCAGGAATAACAACCAAACTCCTATCAAAACTGCAAAGAATCCAGAACGCATCCGACCGCCTCATTCTGGATATCCCACGCCGTGACCACATTTCCCCCACCTCAGAGACCTTCACTGGCTACCAGTGTCAAAGAGGATCACCTTCAAACTCCTCATCACGCACACAAGGCCCTCCACAACACAGGCCCAGCCTACCTCAATGACAGACTCACCTTCCACACCCCCACCCGCAATCTTCGCTCCACCAGCCTCGCCCTCGCCTCCAACCCCCACATCCGCCGCACCACCGCCGGAGGAAGATCCTTCTCTCATCTAGCCGCCAAGACCTGGAACTCCCTACCGCTCCACCTTCGCCAGACCCAATACCTCTTGACATTCAGGAAATGCCTCAAGACATGGCTCTACGACCAGTAGCTCCCCCCCCCCAGTGCCTTGAGACCCTAACGGGTGATTAGTGCGCTCTATAAATCCTTGATTGATTGATTGATTCATATCAAATTGGAGAAATGTGAGTTTCATACTCCTAAAGGTTCCTTTTTGGAGTATGTTCTCCCTTCACAAGGTGTTAGTATGGACCCACAAAAGTTGACAGCTGTTATGAAGTGGAAATCTCCTAGAATGATGAAAGAGGTACAGAGCTTTCTTGGATTCACAAACTTCAACCAACAATTTATATACCATTTTGTAGCCTTGGTATTCCCCATAACTCAGCTGCCAAAAAAGGAGTAGTTTTCAAATGGACTGAAGCAGCAGAACAAGCATTCCAGCAACTAAAAAAGGTCTTCATGACTGCCCCCATTCCACAGCACTCTGATATACAACCATTTATGTTAGAGGCAGATGCATCTCAGACAGCTTTTGGGGGGGGTATCACAGAGAAACAAGGAGACAGAAGAATTACATCCAGTTGCCTATTTCTCTCACAAACTTAGTCCAGCCGAAGTAAATTATTCTGTTGGTGATAAAGAACTCCTAGCCATCAAGAAGGCCTTTTATGGTGACATTATTTGATGGGAGCCCTATATAGTGTCACTGTGATCACTGATCATTGAAATCTTAAGTTCCTGAGCTAAGGCAGTTATGCTGGACACAGTTGTTTACTGCTTATCATTTTGTAATAGAATTCCAAGCCGGTAGACAGCATGGGAAGGCAGATGTCTTGTCACAATTAGGACATGAAGTAGAGACCATGAAATCAAAAGCCCTCCAATTATACTCTCTGACTGTATCCTAGGGGTGCTGATATCTGAAAATCTTTTTTGGCAGATGTAGTTGCAGCACAACATAGCAGAGAAGTGCAAAACATCCTCGATAAACAAGAAAACATGGCAATAAACAATATGTCTTATGTACAGAATGGTCTATTTGTTCCCACTTCTGTCTTAAACATCAACAGGCATTGTACTAGTGTCATAATCACATACTGGTAGGACATCCAGGAGAAACAAAGATGATAGACTTGGTTTGGCATCATTTTTGGTGGCCCACACTTGTGTCTGATACTAAACAATTTGTCCAGAGATGTGCTATTTGTGCTCAAAATAAACATTTTCATCAAGCACATGCTGGCCTTTTACATCCCTTACCTACGTCTCCATAACCATGGTGTTGGACCTGGCTTTTTGACAGGGCCATCCCCAAACGTTTTGCTTCCTTCCTCCTATTTTTTCTGACCTGTTGTTGTTGGCTTTTGACCTCTGGGCACTTTACCACTGCTAACCAGTGCTAAAGTGCTTATGCTCTCTGTGTAAATTGTACTATTGATTGGTTTATCCATGATTGGCTATTTAATTTACTTATAAGTCCCTAGTAGAGTGCACTATATGTGCCTAGGGCCTGTAGATTAAATGCTACTAGTGGGCCTGCAGCACTAGTTGTGCCACCCACTTCAGTAGCCCCTTAACCTTGTCTCAGGCCTGCCATTGCAAGGCCTGTGTGTGCAGTTTCACTGCCACTTCGACTTGGCATTTAAAAGTACTTGCCAAGCCTAGAACTCCCCTTTTTCTACATATAAGTCACCCCTAATGTGTGCCCTAGGTAACCCCTAGAGCAGCGTGCTGTGTGGGTAAAAGGCAGGATATGTACCTGTGTAGTTATATGTCCTGGTAGTGTAAAAGTCCTAAATTTGTTTTTACACTACTGTGAGGCCTGCTCCCTTCATAGGCTAACTTTGGGGCTGCCCTCATACATTGTTGAAGTGGCAGCTGCTGATCTGAAAGGAGCAGGAAGGTCATATTTAGTATGGCCAGAATGGTAATACAAAATCCTGCTGACTGGTGAAGTCGGATGTAATATTACTATTCTAGAAATGCCACTTTTAGAAAGTGAGCATTTCTTTGCACTTAAATCTTTCTGTGCCTTTCAATCCACGTCTGGCTAGGTTTAGTTGACAGCTCCTTGTGCATTCACTCAGACACACCCTAAACACAGGGTACTCAGCCTCACTTGCATACATCTGCATTTTGAATGGGTCTTCCTGGGCTGGGAGGGTAGAGGGCCTGCCCTCACACAAAGGACTGCCACACCCCCTACTGGGACCCTGGCAGACAGGGTTGAACTGAAAGGGGACCTGGTGCATTTCTTAGCCCCTCTTTGAAATCACCCCCACTTCAAAGGCACAATTTAGTATAAAACAGTGCCTCTGCCCTACCTCATCAGACACTTACTGGAGAAGAAACCTGAACCAGAAACAATATCCTGCCAAGAAGAACTGCCTGGCTGCTCAAAGGACTCACCTCTCTGCTTTCTCCAAAGGACTGCTGCCTTGCTGTTGGCCTGCTGCCTTGCTGAACTCTTGTCTGGCTGTGAAAGTGCTCACCAAGGGCTTGGATAGAGCTTGCCTCCTGTTCCCTGAAGTCTCAGGACCAAAAAGACTTCTCTTTTTCATTTGGGCTTTCGTGGGCCAAAAATTTCAACGCACAGCTTGTTCTGCGGCGAGAAAAAACGCTGCACACCGACATCGTCTTGACCTGCAAATACCCAGATAAATATTATATATTTTTCTAAACACTGTGTGGTGTATTTTTGTGGTGCTATATTATGGTATTGTATGACTTATTGCACAAATGCTTTACACATTGCCTTCTAAGTTAAGCCTGACTGCTCGTGCCAAGCTACCAGAGGGTGGGCACAGGCTGATTTTGGATTGTGTGTGACTTACCCTGACTAGAGTGAGGGTTCTTGCTTGGACAGAGGGTAACCTGACTGCCAACCAAAAAAACCATTTCTAACACATGGCATACAATTTTCTAGATTTTATAGTAGAACTTCCCAAGACAGACAACAGTTACACTACTGTTCTGGTCACAGTAGACATGTTTTCCAAAATGGCTCATTTTACACCATTACCAGGTGTGCCAACCTATAAGGCACTCGCAGACATTCATTTATGATCTGTAGTATGTTTGAATGGACTACTTTGTATTATTGTGTCTGATCGGGCTCTTAGTTTGTTTCAAAGTTGGAGTTTTACAGATAGATGTCCATCTGTCTACGGGTTACCACCCATAAACTCACGGTGAGACAGAAATGGTAAATCATTGATAAGAACAATACATCAGGTGTCAAGTACTAAGTGATCCTGCAGAGTGGGAGAAGGTTTCTTTGGGTTGCTGAGTTTGCTTACATTCATGCACGACACAGTTCACTGTAACTATGGTTTATATCCCCAATTTCTGTTATTCTCCTCTGCTCCTCCACCAATACTACTTGGGATATGGCATTTCAGAACTGTGCATATCAAATTAAGGCTATCCAACAAAAAGCACAATACAATTTAGATCAGGCTAAGCTAACATATAAACTAAAAGCAGATGGACATTGAAGAGCAAGTCCTGATTATCAGGTGGGAGGTCAAGTGTGGTCATCAACACAACATCTCAATTTGAAGGGTCCATGAAATTTCCAACCACAGTATTTACGCTCTTTTCCGACTATCAAGAAGAGTTATGATGTTGCCATGAAACCCTGTTTTTCACATGCCCTTGTTAAAGCCATTTTTTCTGGATTTGTATTTCCTAAAAAAACAGTTTTTATGGTGGATAATGAATCAGAATTTGAAGTGGAAGGGACCTTGGACTCTATGTGGGTACATCTCAAACTATTTTTGACTCACTGAAACAGTTATGGACCTGAGGATTGCAGATGGGAGCCTGCGTATCATGTGCACACTCCCCATCTTATTCCCCTCTTTCACCGACGATAACCTGATAAACACAAACCTGTGGGAAGGATCCTGGAGGGGTATATTGTTAGGTGTGCTGCACCATTTAGGTGGCGTGTCAGTTGCTGGTCCCTTCACGGGGGATGCGCATAGCCCTTAAGGCTAAATATTGCACTGTGGTGACTGCTCCTCATCAGTGTTCCCTCCCCTTCCTCTACTCACCCATTGTTTTGGTGTCTCTCTGTTGGCTGCATCTTCATCATTCTCTGGCTTTCCTTTCTCAACTCACTGACTGAGCACTCAGCATTTTTAATTCTGGAACTACAACGACTTTGCCATTGCTGTCAGGTCTGCAGGGCTTCTTGACACTTTCTCTGGATTTTCCAACCACACGCAAAAGAAAACAAGAAGTAACTATTAAGCAACAATCTTTTCTAGTAACATGTAAGACTAATTCCAAAGATGTTAAGACAATTACTTATCTGATGGATTCTTCTGGGAAGGAATAGTGTAGTGAACCATTTTCTGTTGTTTCTACAAGAGAAAAGAAAAAGAAGTATATTATTTGTTGTTCATGTGGGACTACTAAAAAATCAGTGACTATTAAGAAGTGCACAATATACATATTGTATCCTGTATAAGTGAAACTAAATTGAAATCAGAGACAATTAAAGAGTTCCTCCAATAAGGTCATGATATTATTATTATTTTACTAGACATTGATTATTGACAAGTGATTTATATTAATGTTATTGACAACCTAATGAATATTTATAATTCCAGGAAATGAACGCTGATTAAGCTTATGAACCATTATGAGCAAATGCTTCACTGTCATTTGGTATGTAGAATCTGAGAATTTAGACACCTTAGGTAGGTGACAGAGAGTACTGAGAATCTCCACATATAAAACTGTGTACATTTTCTCTCTTGTTAAAACTTTTGAGTTCTGTCTTCTAGAGTTAGTGTCTAGTGACCTCCAATCTACCAAGAACCATCTTCTGTAAATGGGAGAAGGGCCATTAGGTATGGTTGAAGCTGGGCACATATTATAAAAAGTATCACCCTTTGATGTTCTCAGTTCTAAGTTCTTGTATTTATGTTTTAGGAGCCAACAAAATACAACTGAAGTCACAAGGTGTAATCTGGTTTTGGCCACACTTTGTCCCTTCGTCCTGGTGAGTTAGGTGTGACCCATCATTGATTCGCAGGGAAATGTGGAAATTAAGTTGTGTCCATTTCACTCCTGTGAAAGGTAACAGGCTTAACACCACAAGACTGGCTTTGATATCCCAATCCATGGCATTTATAGTGTGTTTGTCCTGCTGGCCACACTCATGCTAAAGGCAACGCATCCATTCAGTGAGGACTATTGGAGCTGCATAGGTGTTACACCAATAAAATTGGCACACTGTGCTATACAGATACATATTTGACTGAGCTATGCGGGCTGACATTCACTTTAGAGCTGTTAAGCTGCAGAACAAGAACCCTGCCACTTGGACTTCTACCCTCACAATGTGCATCAGACAGGCTGAAAGGTAATAATCCATACAACACCATTATCAATAGAGTGGCAACCCTACATCCCTGCAGCATCCGGAGTATCAGTGTAATTGGTTCCTGTAGCTCCATTTCACATAGGTATGACATGGTCACCTCTAAGGGATGGTCAGTCTCCCCTGAGGCACGATTACAACAGCTATACCTTACGTAAGTGCTCTTACTAATAAAATGCCCAGACGTCATGCTAATTAATTGCACCCCTGTACAAACTCGTTGAGATGTCAATTGGACCTTTTCATGGGTTGATTTCACAATCCAGAAAAAAACTGGGATGTAGCTGCTATATTCTCAGCATCTCTCAGTAGTGCAATGACTGCAATGTGATGTCTACCCTTGTGACACTGTCCTCAATGTCTATTCAGATTGGGTTTAGGTTTGACACACGGATACAGGAACAGGTATGAGCCCCCCATATTGCAACTGTGGATCTGCAGGAATATTTACCTGCACCTATGTTGGAACTACATTCTGATTAACATGTTATGTCATCAATTCAACATGAATCCATGGACACTTGCTGCTTTGTTGACACAATGAATGTAATTTCTTTCCAGGTGAATAATACCTCACCATACACATCGCAGTGTTACAACTATCATGGATCACACACAGACGTCACAGAGCTTCAACAATGTATTCATTAAATTTTCTTGTTGCATAGGGATCCCAGACGCTGTCCACTTCTCCTCAGGTGAAAGGTGCATGTCCACCTGCAAGACATTGTTTCAGAAATTACATTGTAAACAGTGCAACTATGCACAATTCAAATTCACTAAGCACTATGACATACCAGCGTAATGGCACATATAAACACACTTGCACACATATGTATACATTGTCAGAACTTGGAATGCATCTGACCCCTTGCAGGGCTGATCTGGTTGGAGGTGAAAGGTCAGAGGTATCTCACATAACATGCCAGAATTGTTGCTTCAGGCCTGCAATGTTTTAGGTACTGCTGGCCAGCATCATCACAGGAACCCTTGCACTATGAAAACTATGAAACAAGGGTGAAACTATTGGCACTAGGCAGACAAACGTGTTCCTTCAATAGGAAACAACAGGAATGTACTGTAAAGTTTAAAGACAATGCATTCCTGCCCTTTCACTTTTGCACAGCACAGCAAAGTGGCTTGCTGTGCATCCTAATAATAAATGCGGCACTTGGTACACACATACTGGCCTTGCCATACAGATATACCTCATACTGTGTAGACGGTGATATGTAATGTGAATCTCGCCAAAGTGGCAATTTGTTTTTACATAGTGGGCAATGTCAGCATCCGCTGAGTTAGCCAAAACAGAAATACATAATGCATACCATTACATTTACATGTCAAAACATTCATCAGTGCAGGGTATTGATAAACAGTGACTCTTAGTTAGGGGAAGAGCTGCATGGCATTACTTGGCACCTTCTCCCATCAGCCCTTACAGTCATTTGGGGGGAGGAGGCATCCTTTGCTTACCCTACCCCAGGAATTCACCATCTGTGGCAGGTCGTGCATGGCCATCCAGATCAATGCACTGACCTCTTTCTATGAATAATTTTTGCCTCTACCCTGCCCAAGCATGGTCCTAACCCTCCTTAAAACTCTAGATGAACAAGTTACACCCCTTAAACCCCAAACTACACAAAATGTACAAATACCAAAAAAAGGACAAACACCCGACAATACAAAGACAAAAACAATTACAAAATACAACACCAAGACACAAAAAGTTCACAATATATAGGTATAAGGGTCAGACCAGACACAGGCTACACCACAAACATCCAAAATCTCCTGAAATCTCTCTCTCCACTCCAACAACAACCAGTTCAACCAACATACACTAACAGAAAGTGAGAGTAACTTTCCCTCTTCTGAGTATGCAGCCTGCTACACCCATTGCGTAATTTCCTGGCTATAACAACGTTGTTGACATTTGCATTGATGTTTTTGGTGCATTGCTGTGCAAATGTACATTGTGCTATGCACTGCACAGTTGCACTTATGCAGCTATGCTAAGGGCTGTGCAATGGCGGCGATGCACCGGTTTTGAGCCACGCAATAGGGGCAAGGCGCCAGTTCGGACCTTTTCAGCAGAGGCAATGCACTGGTTCTGACCCGTGCAACAGAGACGAAGCACCAGTTCCACAGAAGAAGTGTGGCTTCTGCTGGAGCAAACACCCTGGATCTAGGTCCATGAGTCCTGGACTGGGGTAACATCACTTGGCAGGGAAGACTGACAGATGGCTGAGTCCAGATACTGAAGCAGGGCGGTTGGAAGTCTTTAATGTTCCTCAAAATTCATAACAGGAGGCCAGGCAGATTGCCCTTTGAGTCACTCTGGTTTCAAGGGATGAATATGCAGTAACCTTATCACCCCTCCAGGGGAACAACAGACACCAGGCCTGCACAGCAAAGCAGAACTCCACAGCTGATTGTTCCCACATCAATATTCATATGAGTTATGAGGGTACACATCTGGATGTCAGTCACAGTCATATATGCATTAAATGGTTGATCCTGGGCCCTTTGCCTCACTCTTTTAGGTTCCCTATTCAGCCAAAGCTCTCTCTTCTTGAGATGTGTCCAGGCCACTTTTTTGTGATGTATCACTGATTCAACACACATTTAGGGAAGCACAGAGAGAGACTGGCTCTCCCATACTCCAGAATATGTACCACCCAGCTTGCAGCTTTGCTGGACTGTCAAACTCCACCTCGTGGGATTCCTCTACTCCTCATATTTTCCCTAGGCAGCCCTGACCTTCCCCACAAGGAACCCATGGTCCTCCATGTTATGTAGTGGTGAAGGCACTTCTGCACTCAGTGTAGTCACAGCACATTTAGGGGGTTATTACAACTTTGGAGGAGGTGTTAATCCATCCCAAAAGTGACGGATATACCACCAGCCGTATTACGAGTTCCATAGGATATAATGGACTCGTAATACGGCTGGTGGTATATCCATCACTTTACCGTCACTTTTGGGACGGATTAACACCTCCTCGCAAGTTGTAATAACCCCCTTAGTGACCAGTACCGTAATCCCCTTATATCATGCTACCACCAGCATACTGACATGCAGCACTCATACTCAGTCTGTGCACATCTGTACTGTACAAAATTATGTCACTTTGAACATGCACTGCCAGCACACACACATTACCATGTGTACACAGTTCCACATTTCAAACAATGTGTTGTGTATGTCTTGCACAGGCACATGCATTTTGCACATGATTTTCTCACGCACACACTTCCAGATCAACCTAGTGATGGGCAGGGGTGAGTGAAACAAACAGCAGCAGAACTTTAGAAGAGTCAGTAGGCCTCACTCGAGTGACCCAGCGTTGAATGGTCATGTTCACTACTACTGATCACTACACAGTATGCTGCCATCCCCATGTTTGTTCTGTTTTATACCTGGCGGAGACAACAGCATACAACAACTATAAAGGTAGATCTTTTGGTGGCCCTCCTGGTCCAGCAAGACTATAATCAATGACACAGGCATATGTCATGACACACACTCATATCCCATGTTCCCCTATGGGATTATACCAACATTAGTCATCCAGACAACAATACAGTTGGGCACTCAGGGCAGGGCTACACAACTCTTACCATGCAGGAGAAATGTTATACCCAACACCACCATTGCACCAACTTTAATAAAATTGTAAATGTCCACAACCAAAAGTGCTTGCATTTTAACATAAATGCTTCACACATTTTCCATCTCTGTCTTCCTTAAGTGATGTGATGTTTGGCAAGCATCTCTCTTGTCTTACTTTTCTGATAAATGCCACGCATTGTGACTTCAGCAGCTCATTATGTTTTGATGCAGGCTTTTGAGCCTCCATAGATTGCTCTGCAAAGCAAAGTTAATATGTATTGTATCATGTGCAGCCAAATGTAGACCTCACATCTACCCTGGGTAGGTGTTAGATGAGTTCTGTATTGTGGACCTCCACACATGCATGAATGCAATCTTTGCAAATTTCACTTAGATAGTACACCTGAGACTAGGCCTTTGGCCACAATAGATGTTGGCGATGATATGTGCTGCCCCCCACGAAATCCTTGGCAGTAGGGATACTGGCAACAGGAATCCTCATTGATGTTGCCACAAGAGGACTCCCCAACACCCCCCAAAGTAGGAGCCCCCCCACCCCTGACCCCATCAGAAGCCCCCCAAGCACTGACGTCCCCTCTCCCCGATCCCAGTTCTGTACCCCCGCCTGATCCCTGTACTGTACCCTCACCCATGCACGCACACACCACACTTGCATGCATGCACGCACACACCACACATACATACACACACCCACACATCCATGCTCACTCATTCACACAGACATGCACACATGGTCACCCCACCCCCACATACACGCACACATACTCCCCACAACCACTGCATATACGCAGGCACACAGACACTTGCACACACACGCACACAAATACACACAACGCCACTCCCCTCCACTCACACACACACACCCCATTCACGCACACAACACTCAACAACCCCCCTTCCCTGTTGGTTGATCACCTTACCTGGTGGTCGTCTGGGAGGGAACAGGGTACATGGAGCTCGCACCAGCGCCCCACCAGCACAATACCGCCACGCCGTCTACAATGTAGTAATTCTGCGGTGGTGTGGTGACTGGCGGTGGTGGTGGCGACAGAGCAAGCTCCATTGACCGCCAACCGTGAGTATGGCTGCTGGAGGCTTACCCACCAAATAGTGGCGGAGAGCAGCCAGCAGCCATAACATGGCAGTCTGAAGACTGCCAACGCTGGCGGTCATTTGGCGGGCGTGACTTCGGCGGTCTAAGAAAAATACCGCCAAGGTCATAATGAGGGCCTATGTGTGTACAATGTCTCCAACTTTAGATGAGACTCTCTTGCAGGCATTATGAGAGCTATAGATCGTAATAGTGACAGTAAGTTTGACACTCACAAATAAAGCTGAAATATTTTTAACTGTGATGTGCTTAGTTGCCTACATGGTGTGCCACAGCCTTACATAGTTAGATATTAATTAGCACATCTAGTTGCTTCTTCAAAGTTTCCATTGTTTGACATCTGACCTGGATATTTCACTTTGGAATAATCATCCTTCAGATTTTGTGTTAGCCATGGCAGGTTTTCTAGATATGCTTAGACTGACACATATGAATAGGAATGGTGCCCTTTTCGGTATGAGACCTAATTATGCCTGAAAGACTGACTTGGTCCAACAGACCTGTACAGTGAAGTTTTAGCCAGAATATGTATGTATGTGAAATTTCAATGATGATTAATCAATTCTTATAGTCCTTGATTCTTACACCTTTTCTTGATCATAAGTATGTAGATTTGGTTGTGGTAAATACACCGTGATAACTTTCCTTCATCACTATCTGACCTAGGTTTGCTCCTAGGGTATGACTTTTGTATTACTTTGGTTAAGTGAGATGCAGAAAATGTGGGCAACCTGTGGCATGTATGTTATCATCTATTACATTGATGAAGAATGTCAATGTGCCTTATTATGAATGTGTAATATTTGACTTTGATTGCTCTAATGGCTATGGTAGACCTGCCATGTGCTCTTTCAGAGTGACATATGTACCTTGAGTACATATTTGTTACATTATTTGATCCAACACTTTCAATGCATGACAGTCATTAATATTTGATGGTTCTTTCACATGTGTTGCCCTAAGAAATTCATCAGCCAACAGATATACTGCCATGTGTGAAACAGATAATTTCGATGTGAAGATTTTGCCTACAAAACTTTGAAATCAAGACAATTAGCATATATTCCCACCTTGATACACCGTTGCACACACACACAAACATACATATACACCTGCACACACTTTTGAGGTTGTTCCTTTAATGTTTGCTTCAAAACAATTGTGGGGCACATGGTTTGTCATTTGTTGTCATTGCAATTACACTATGTTTGATTCTGCCTGCTCACACAGTGCAAAACTGATTAATTAAACCCAGATCTGTGACTGGGGGTGAATGTTTGATTTGTTCTGCATTTCGTCCATCATATGTCCTTTTTACTTTTGTCACCCTAAGTGGAAAGGGTATGCCCAGATGTGGGTCCTGTGCTCACCTTGCCATTTGATTCAAGCTATCCTGGCAGGGAGGGCCTGGCCTGGCACTTCGGGTTGAATGTTCCCATGCGGAGTAGGGTCAAGGCTGAGTTTCATATGGAGGTGCCCAAACTGGGTTGGTGTGGTGGGCAAAAAAACTGATGGAATAAACACAGATCTGTGTCTGGGGGTGACTGTTCGATTTGTTCTGCATTTTGTCTATCATATAATCTTTTTGCTTTTGTCACCCTAAGTGGGAAGTGTATGCCCAGACGTGGGTCCCTTGCTCACTGTGCCACTGGATTCAAGCCAGCCTGGCTGATGAGGGGTGATACCCTGAAACCTCTCTCAGGATGCTTGTTTCCAGTCCAGGAAGGACCTGGCCTGGCAGTTCGGGACGGACTGTTCCCATGGGGAGTGGGGTGAAGACTGATTTGCATATGGCTGGGTCCAATTTGGGGTGGTGTGATGAGCAAAAAAAACTGATGGATTAAACATTTAAATCATATCAAATCTAATTTGTAGAGCACAACTACTCACCCATAAGGGTCTCCAGACGCTGAAGAAGTTGGTCCTCTGTAATTCAGTCAAAGAGCCAAGTCTTAAGGTCCTTCCTGAATTGAGGCAAAAATGGTGACTGCCTGAAGTGAAAAGGCAAAGGCTTCCAGCTCTTTGCCGCAAGGTAGGCAAAGAATTTTCCTCCATTCAAGGTCTTCATTATGCGATGTATGTTGGCTAGTGCCTGTGGAGCGGAGAAGTCTGGCGGGGGAGTAAAAGGTAATGCAGTGGTTGTAGTAGGTGGGTCCTGATTGTGGAGAGCCTTTAATGCGCGTTGAGGAGTTTGAAGTTGATCCTTTTCTCTGCAGGAAGCCAGTTGAGGTTTCTTAGGTGTTTGATGATGTTATTTGCAGCAGAGGACGTCCAGGATGAGTTGGTGGAGGCGTTTTGAATGTGCTGTAGTTTCTTCAGGTTCTTCTGGGTGGTGCCAGCGTAGAGAGCATTGGCATAGTAAAGTCTGCTGGTGACCAAGGCATGGGTTACAGTTTTGCGGCAGTCATCAGGGATCCATTTGAAGATCTTCCAGAAAAATCAGAGAGTGTGAAATCAGGAGTATGTGACAGTGTTGACTTGGTGGGTCATGGTGAGCGATGAATCCAGGATGAAGCTGAGGTTGTGTGCGTGGACTGTTGGGGGGGTGCCTAGGGCAACAGGCTACCAGGAGTTGCCCCAGGCTGATTACGAGGGTCCCAGCAAGAGGATCTTGGTCTTGTCAGAGTTGAGCTTGAAGCAGCTCTCCTTCATCCAGGTGGTGACGGCTTCCATCCCGTTGGTTTCCCACATTCCTTCCTCCTTCTCTGGCTATGTGGTGGTGGTGGTCTCCTAGCTACACCCAGTTGAAGTATGACAACCTCCATGGTATAGATGAGCTTGCTAAAGTGCTCTGTGTTGTTAAGGATTTTATGGTACAGCCACTACATGATTTCCGATGTGCTTTGTCGATGTGCAACATTTTCTAGCTTTGCATTGCTCTACTCCACAATGAATGAAACAGTTCTTAATTCATAAATAACACTGCAGTGCAGTTGTGTTGGATTTGTGTGGGAGTGCCTACATTGCATATTTTGATTCCTGCTTGATGCAGCTGGATTCAGTCCGGCTTTTGACCCATGCAAACCTTTAAAAAATGACACATTTTCACAGATGCGCTGTTTTTTAAATGTGACTTACAGCTTGCACCAGTCTTGCATCACACTACGTGACCCAAGGCCAGTGAAAAACAATCATAAATATGCCCACTAGTTTAAACAGCGGGGTCAAGAATCTACCTCCCACATACAGAACTACTTTTATCACCTCACATGGTGATCCCCAGCAATTATTATAGCCACTCCCTCTGTTTTCTGTTTCCCAGAGAAGAAGTATTTGTTTTGGAAACCTTTTCAATTTAAGACAAACCTTTTTGTTTAGGAAATGGGTTTCCTGCTTTTCACCCAATAAATCAATCATCATGTTAAGTACTAAAATAGTTTTGCCAGGGCATTGGGGCCGTTGGTCTTAAAACTTTAAATTTTCACTGTAGTATAGCCAAGGGTTGGCATCAAAACTAGGTTATTAGGACTTTTATGTTTGTGTAAAATCTTTCCTCATATTAGTTGTTTTGCCCCCTCAAACACTTAAGAATTATACCAACAAATCAACATTCCAACTAACCTTATTAACACTAGTGTACAGGACTCCTATCCCTTCTGAATACCTAGTTCCAGTATCTTATTGATTTTGGTCGAAAGAGTAGCTCCTGTCTCACTGTGCTTTTCTGCCCCGGGACTTCTTAACCGACTCTTATTCCATGAGAAAGATAACAAGATCAGAAGCATTTGTCATTATCCTGTGTGTATGATTTAGATTGTCTCAAATCCTGCAGAGTGCTATACATGCCCCTGACTTCTTTCAGACATGGAAGAACATTACCTTCTTCTGCTTGGGCGTCTCTCACCATTGGATGAATCATTTTTCATCTGGGCTTCACCTTTTGCCAAACCAGCTTCAACTGCAGCTGATCTTTAGCCTGTGAGCTTGTCTTCTGGTCTGAATTACCATCACCTGGTAACCCTGCAAGATTTTATTTTGCATTGTTAATCAATCTAGCTATCACTTTCCTCCATTCCAAACATTATGCCAATGGCTGTCCTAAATTGTAGTGCATCCTATATGATCAGAGGAATTCAATTATAGGTTTGAAGTCTCTATTTTTCCACAATGTCAAACATGACAGATCATTAAACAGTTGTATTCTGGACCACTGAATTGTCCACGTGTCTTTTACTCTGGCCAAGTCCATTGACTTTTCTTTCTCTCCACACTCTCGTGTACATGTTCAGAATGGAATCCCTTCTTAGATCTTACAGGCTCACTGTGTGTGTGTGATGCTGTTTCACTGGATGGTCTTTAAGTTGGCCTCTGAAAAATTGTAATAACTTACACACATAAGGGGTTAAATACAAGACCATTGTGCTGGGGGTGCATCACATTTTCTATGGTAAAAAGTGACACACGGGTGGTGCAGTGGGCTTGTAAATAAGCTCCATAGTTGGTATGTACTCTTCCTCCAACTCATGTAGAATATCTCTTGTTAGACCTGGCATCCTTGGTTTGGTTTCCCCTAACTTTTTTGGCAACAAACCTCTTGTTTTGCTGACCTCACTTTGCGTGATTTAGGACTCTGGGACCTTACCACTCCTAGCCGGTGGTAAAGTACAAGTGCTCTCTGCTTCAAACATGGTACAATTGGCTTATCTGCAATTGGCATATTTAATTTACTTATAAGTCCCTCGTAAAGTACACTACATGTGACCAGTGCCTATGAAGTAAATGCTAATAGTGGGCCTGCAGCACTGATTGTGCCACCTACTTTAGTAGCCCTTCAAACATGTCTCAGACTTGCCATTGTAGAGATTCTGTGTGCATGCCGTTTTAAACTGCCATTTCAACCTGGCAAGTAACAAGGCCCAAGTTACAAGGCCCAAACCTCTTACAAAGCCCAACCTTTCCTTTCTAATACAGATCGGCCACCCCTAAGGTAGGCCCTACACAGCCTAAGGGCATGGTGCAGGGTATCTAAAAAGTAGGACATGTGTTCCTAGGTTTTACATGTACTAGCAGTGAACATCTCTTAAATTCGTTTTTCACTACTGTACAGCCCATCCCTCCCTTATGATAACATTGAGATTATCTTAGTTTTTTGTATTTATTTAGTTTTTTTTTTAGACACTTGTAAAGCACATGGTTACTCGATACAGTGTCCCGGTGCTCTAGGTTCATTGGCTACCTACCTCACAAAAAGGAGCAAAACTAAAAGGCGACATAAAATAGTCACATTTTTGATTGACATTTAAATGAATCAACTTCCTTTATGGCATGAAGATGTAGAGAAAGCGTGTTCCAACCAGCTGAGGACAGTGCCGAAAAAGAGGTGTTACCCCATCTTGTCCTCTTTCCCTTAGGTGTCGTCACCAGCAATGTACTGGCTAAGCGTAAGACCCTAGAGGTCGATAATGGGAGAGCCTCTTGATTAGATAGGTTGGTTCAAGGCCATAGAAGGTGCCAGCCCCTTGAACCTCACCTTCTCACGGACAGGCAGCCAGTGCAGTTTCTTGAGTTGGGCCCAGACAGAGATTTTCCTCAGAATGTTACACAGGCATGTCTTCTGACAAGTAGTCGGGAGTAGGAACAGTTTTTCCTTAGAAGCTGGAGGATCACCACATTGCAGACTGTATGACGTATTGCCTCTATCCCCGATGTATCTCTGACTTTGTATGGCTTGGAGCCGACACATCACCTACATCTGTGGGAACAACGTCAACACATCGCCTCCTTTGCTCCTTTCAGCTTGACGTCAACGCAACTCTGATCCAAGATACTGTTTCAGTGGGCCAAGGCTAGTCCCTTATCCAACCCACACTTTGGTCTTGTTTTGCTCATTAAATTAAGCTATACTTTTATAACGAGGTGTGGTATCTTTTAGTGTGGTGTTTTCACTGTTTTGCTGTTTGAAGAGTTGCACAAATACTTAACACTTTGCCTCAAGTTAATCCTAACTACTCTGTGCCAATCTACTAGTGGTGAGTACAGGTTAATTTAAGGTGCATTGGTGATTTGCCCTGACTAGGATTGTGGTTCTTTCTTGGACCGGGTGCATACCTCTGTCAACTATAAACCCAATTTCTAATACATCAGATATTATTTCTCCATGATATTGTTTGAAGGTCTTAATCTTTGTGCTGCAGCTCTTCATTTTGTTCTTGTAGTTTCTCAGTGATTACCCACATTTGATTTTCTGAATGAGGTTTAGTCTACCTTAAGCTCCTTGAAACAGCTTTTAATGTAAACTTTGTTCCATGGCTTCAACCTTCAATTGACTCACTGGAGATGAGTTGGGGGTGGGGCACTTTATTTTTTCACTAATTTCAACATCAGTAATTGTCTGACTGAGAGCTCTCTCTTATTCCTGCTAGAGGCTTGTGTTATGACAGTCTAACCACAGGTGCGAATATGACAATTTCATCAACTAGGCACAGAATGTGTCACTGTAATGTGCAATGTACAGGTGATGCCAACTAATAATGGGACATGTAAGAACCGTCCCAGTGGTACACCCTCAATCCCTATTGAGTGCAATTTATGTGAGGTCCAAAATATTTATTGCTGAGTGTACTAGCCCCACGTGGCTAGTTGGTGCTTTTACAACACACACTGAGGAGTGAAAGCCTTCCTCTCAGGTGACCAGCGCAGCATTAACAGTTACATCTTAACATTGGATTTTAAAGGTGAGACTGACCATTAACAGTTTCTTATGGGAGTTCACAGATTATTTAGATCTTGTGGGTTGTGTGACTGTCTGTTTCAGGTCTAAGAAGTGCACACCACGAGTTTCAGCTTTTGTAATGGTTTCATATCAGCACAGAGCAGGTCTCTGACTTCAAACCTATTCCAAATGTTGTATCAAGACGACTTGCAATAGTAATAGAAATCTTTACAAGGGTGCAGCGCTGTACAGGCCTGATGTTTTAAGGTGATATAGGAGAAAACCTCACTTATGTTAGGTATGGCTTCTGTAGCCATGCATGCATTTAGTTTCTGTGCAATGGATCATTAAGTCTGGATTAATGTACAAATGACTTACCTCTCTTATCCCAGTCTTGACTTACCCAATAATGTATCACATTGTGATTGCTTGTTGGCATGTTTATTTTCCACTGGGGAACTATCTACCGCCATTCTGGAGGTGTGGGATCATTACAAAGTCGCTGTGTCACAGCTCAGGTGCTCCTCCTCCCTCTTATCCTTGTTCGTCCACACTGTCTGATCCAGGGGAGGCAGAACACCTATTCTGACATGCACTTTTAATGAAGTCCAGACTTCCACCTTCTTTCACCTTTAATAGTTAGTTGCAAAGACCTGTGCTATTATGTGATATTCCACGTCCCTGCATGTATTATGAAGGTAGGTATCATGGAGCCCAGGGGCACACTCCTACATCAAGATTCTGTCCTTCTCATCCACATCTTCAAAATGATACTTCCTTTCACTGGTCTCCACCCAGCTTCAAGCACGAATATCCAGAAGTGAACCCTATAGAAGTTATAACTACAAGAAGAAACAACTAAGGATAAAATTAGTAGCAAGGGGGCAAAGAACATGCCAAATATATGAGCACACAGAGATCAAAGAACATTCCGAAAATAAGGGCACACATCCAGCATCACTGGAAAAGACTTTACTTCAACTTGGTTTGAAATATTCAGATAGAATTTTCTGGGTCACAGTCTTGAAAAGTGCACTTGAATAAATGAAGCTAACAGCTGAAAAAAGAAGAAAATATTAAATCAACAGTTGAAGTTGGCTGTCCCAATCACCACTGTAATGATATGTTTAAGCATATTGGATACGGTCAATGACAGAGAGCTGAAACTGTCTGCAGGCAACACCTAAAATGTGAAAACTGTCCTAACCGGATCAGCAAACAGAACACAGTGCCCAAACAACTAAAAATAAAATTACATATATTCTATTCATCAGAATGACGTACTACACACAAATAAAAAACACAAATGAACACATTCGGTAGGGATAAGATCTGACTTACTGGCTATGGTTCCTGATGGTGGAACATTGGGAATCAGGTTCAAATCCCAGGCTTGGCTCAACATCTTGTGGTCATGGGATAATCACATAGGGCCTTGACCTACAAACATTAGGAATACCAATTCCCTAATTGTGATTATCTCCGAATCACAAGTAGGAAATCTGTATTCCTAATATATGATTTTTTTTCTAATGATTTTTTTCCCCACAAATTGCAATTCCTACTAGGTCACAAATCGATCTACCTAATGAATATTAATGAGGTAGGTTTCAGTTGCAACCCAGTAAGAATCACCACCATCACAAGGATGGTGGCGAGCATGGGTCAACAGGCTTCCATGCCTGTGACTCCATTTAAACAAACCATTTTTTTTAAATAAATAAATGCAGCCCGTTTTCCTTAAAGGGAAGCCGGATGGGTTTAAAAAAGAAAATCAAGCTTTAAAGTTTCATTTTTTGAAGAGTAGACAGTGATCCATGACACAACGGTCTGCTCTTAGAAAATGTTTTTTAAATATTCTTAAAGAGGAAGGGGCTCCAAGGCCCCCCTTCCAATTTACGAATAGGTTGCCACCACTTTAGAATTGGTGGTAAAGTATTAACGTTCTGAAACCTGAATTTAGTCGCAAAACATTTATACATACTACTGTGATATTCGGTATTTGGAAAGGAAACCCCAAACAGATACTCCAAACAATTCAATAACAACTAACCAAATCGCATTTTACCTTTTGTACTTTAGAAACGATTTTCTGCGGTGGCAAACGGCCTGATCCTGCGCTTCTCATCTCAAAAAACCTTCGTATATCTAGCCCTTTAGCTCCTTGCACCTAAAAAATGTGTAACTTTAGTTCCATAACACAACTCCCAAATAACCGGCCAGGTTGAACTATAAAAAAGTGCAAAAAATACACGTAGTTAGACATCGTGAATGTGAACATAATCATACAGGTGTTAAAAACACAAATACGTCTGTAGCGGTTTCAAAAATTTTGTAGGCTGCTTTTATAATAAAATAATACTCATAACAACAGTAATAAAAATAATGACAGCACTTTCCTTTTAGATAATGCTCCATAGTATGCCATTTCGTAAGTGCTGAAAATAACTGAAGTTACTATTACCTAGTGTAATTGTACCAAATGTATAAACCGCAACAAGATAAAAGGCTTAGTCGGCATTAAGTGGGGCTTGGAATTGTGACCTTCTAATCATTTCATATGTCAGAGGTGAGTATTATTTCCAGTTACCTTTTCCCGGTATGACCTTGAATATAGCTAATTCTAAAACTGCAAACAACATTTCAAATAATAAGTTAAGGCGTATTTGGAAGAGCAATATAAAGGCAAACCTTTTGACTTTAAGTGAAGCATGTAGAAAAAAATACGAACTACAAACTTTTCATATCACGTTTTAAAATAAGGCTTCTGATCTTACCTCAGCTAGGTGAGGACGTTCGAAGGCATTAATGTGTGAGGTGTGTCCCACCGTTTAAATCTCTGCTGGTGTCCACTTCAGCTCTTCTCTAGCCTGAAAGCCTCGTAATGCACTGCGCAGCTAATATGTGGCCTGGGCAGCAACGAGTTGCTAAAACCGTTCCCAGCAGGACAGTTTCCAGATCTTTCACAAAAAGCAAACGTTTCACAAAACCTCAGGCAGGACTATTAAGATGGTTTTGATCTACTGCCGCTGAATGGGTGCCAAAGAATCCTTTTTCAGGGGTCCTGAATACGTGCTGTGCATAAACGTTTGCCCACAGTGGTAATTGCAGCACCAACTATTGAGAGCAGAAGTTGCCAGTCTGATTGAGTTTCTATTTGTTAAAACAGTTTCCAAGGTCACACACTCTTTCTTATTCGTATGCCTAAGTGCCACTTTGTTTTTACAAACGGCGACTAGTTGGAAAACATTCAGACTTAAAGGAAACGTTACTACCTCTCGGTAACAATATTTCTTCCCACAGATTCACCAACCTTCTGAATCATGGCAGGGCTCAGACTGGTTTGGGAAACGTTTTCCCAGCAAGGGCTCTCCAACACTGCCAGGTGGTGCCATTTGATTTCAGATATGTCTCTTTCTCCAGACAGATGTAATTGGAGTATATTAGGCACTAACACACATGCAGGCATTAGATCCTGGAATGTGTCTGCACCCCAGCGATGTGTTAGAAGATAAACCGAGAGAACAACAACGACAGTGGACTATCCGGAGCCTGGTTCAAACTCCTTATGGAAGGAGGATGGGTGGGGATATTAAGGAATATGTGGTAAGATTATGTATCTACCAAATATATTGTTATCCGAGGTAAGCACATTTTTCTTCTGATGGTTACAGCTTCCCATAGGTTCCTCGCCTTGGAAGTGAGTCCTAAAACAAAAGTAGACTTCAGTAGGGCACCTTAACCAAGGAAGATAGAACATATTATGGGACAACCCTATATTCCTTTGAACCTGGGTGTGATACTTTACAGGCTATAAGGGTTTTTACAGATCAACTTGTTACAATATTTAACATCTATTCTGAAACCGAATCAGTCCTCACATGATGACAACTCATTGCACATACACAGCTCTCAAGCCAGACAAGTGGATTTTCATTTAGTCAAAAGTATATTTCAGTATGACTTTGAATACAATTCAAAATGGTGGTGCCTAAAAAGAAGAGAGAAAGTGATGCGGTGCCGTGCTTATTAGGTGTGACAAAGGTTATATTGAGTAGTAAAATGACAATTTAAATATTATTTAAAAAATTGGCTGTTTTATGTACATTGACCAAAAGGCAGAAGTACATTTCATAATTTGCTTTTAATACATGATGAAAATGTAATTTTATATTCTCTCGACATTTTGACCCTATAACTAATTATTTACGAAGCCGGATCTTCATTAGGACAAAAAGTAAGGCTGTACCCTCAACAACAGAACCAAAAAGATCAACCTCATAAACTGTGCAAATAATTATAAACATGTTTTTAAATGGCTCAATCTCACATGCAAACGATGGGAATGCATGCCATTGTCCATGAAATAAGAGAGAAAAGTTTGTGCCAATGGGTTGCATGATTTACAATACAGTCAAAAACAGCCCCCAAAACACAGGCTGCTTACCAAATATTTGCAAGATGTGTAAGTGCTCTACCTCTGAAATGCAATAAAACAAAAATAGTGGACATTTCCAATATTGGCCAAACTAACTAAAGTGTCAACCTGTCTGGTCACATGCATGCTTGCATACTCAGCAAGAAAATAATTTCAGTCTGTGGTCAAGAAGCCCAAAACAGATGAACATTTTTATGCTGAAATAAATAGGTATCAAAAAGCTTGTTTACAGTTTAAGAAAGCTAAATTAGGGTCTGTAAATTCCCTCCAGAGGCGGGACTCCTAATTTACCATTCACCCGATCTTGTCCGATACACAATGAGCCGCGTGGTTCGCGCACCTACTAGGCTTGATTAAATAAACTAGAGGGGGGCAGCGAGTCAGCGTGCACGCTGTCACAGTGTGTGTCAGGATTTTAAAAATGCTCCATACACAAAAACAAGACAAAAAGAATTACAAAGTGGCAATGACTTAAAATGTATAGGTTTAGAAAAGAGAAACAATTGTCATTAATGAAATAGGCATAGAAAAAAATAATAAACCACCAAAAGTTGGGTTGATTTAATTCCAAAAGTATATTAGGTGAATTGCCGGCGATGGCAGTGTGTATCAATGCCCCAATAATGCTCAAAACATACACCCAATAGATAGAGACTGACGACAAATAACTTTTAAAGGCATATGGGAATACGTTGCATCCGAATGCTTTTTTCAAGGTTGGTGAGAGCAGGATGATTATTTACTGGGCAAAAGAAAACCTATTGTGAAGTAATTCCTGCAAGGATAAATCATTTTGCCCTTAGTTACACTGAGTAGGAAGTATTTATCAGGACACATATATCCCGACACAAGGCCTCATCCTGAGAAATTGAGGTAACGAGATAAAAACTGCATCAACACATAGGGAAATAGATGATAACCCATATATCCCCAATTGAGGACCATGTGAGGGGAGGAGGACTATAACTGATTGATGATAACGTCACCAGTTGATTTCACACAATAGAATATTGGGGAAGTGATATTTAAATTGTCTTGTAGAAGGTGATTGTTATTGGTATTGTTCACCAAAATGCATCAATGAAGTATTGAAGACAAGATGTGTAATGCACTGGGGACCCTTGTATGTTTAATGAATCCATAGAAACCTGGTGCCACAAGTAGTAGATGTGTCTATTTTGTAAAGACTGAGGCGGTATTTTGGAGAAGAGTATTGCCAACAGGCTGGAGGTGCTCTTCCCCAAAATATGACATTGCCGGTTTGGCTCAATCCAAACTGCCAATGTACTACTCCGTCCGCCAGGGCGGTAACAGCAGCCGGGCTGGAGACTTCAGTCTCTAGCCAGACGGCCGTCACTGTCCCACCTGCGGAATTATGACCCCGCCTACCGCCACGGTTTTCGTGGCTTCCTTACGCCACGAAAACTATGGCGGTAGGCACTGTCAGTGACAGGGAATCCGTCCCTGTCACTGATAGTGGCCTAACGCGCCCCCTCCCCCTCCATAGAGTCCTTCCTCACTCTCCGCCTCCCATTCCAGACCTCCCCACTACATACATGGACATTTACGCACCATCATACACATGCACATACACACTCATACCCACATTCACCCACGCATGCATACATCCATTCACACACACATACATACATGCATCCACGCATTCACACAACACAACATACAAGCACACTCACAGCCATGCATGCACTCACGCATTCCACAGGACACACACTCGCATGCACTCACAAACATACACCCACACACCCTCACACACACACAACACCCCCACCCGCCTCCCCTGTCGGAGCACCAGACTTACCTTTTGTGAGGGGGTCCTCCGGCAGGAGACGGGATGGGGTGCTGCTGCCAGCAGCAGTGTCCGCTAGCAGAACACTACTAGGCCGTATCATGGGTCATGATACGGTCTGCGGCAGTCTACTGGTGTGTCACTGCTGCTTACCGCCATCCGCCGCCATGACTGCAGCCGGAATTCTGCCATCCTTCTGGCGGAATTCCGGCTACGGTCATAATATGGCGGACGGTAGGTAGCGGAGTTGATGGTGTTTTGGCAGCCGTCACTGCAGCGGTAGGCGTTCAATACCGCCAATGTTATAATGGGGGCCTAATTGTCCTGTCTGAGACGATTTCCCTTATATGATATATATGTGTTGTATTTTTATTGTGCTTAAAAGTAAAAAATGTAAAGCCATATATATTTTTTCTTAATCTTCAGAGATATATGCATGGGCGTCATTTAGGGGTCACCAGAGGTCGCACCTGCGATCCCTGGCTTGCCCTCTGAGACCACTGGTACTGCCTTTGTGACCCTTGGCTTCAGAGGTGGCACATTCAGTGCCAGAAACTCAGTGGCAGCTCGTCTTTATGGACATCAGTTGGGGCTCCGCTCTCCTTGTTTTCTCTCAATTTATTATTAAACTAATAGTGAAAAATAAAATATTATTCACTATTACTGTTATAAAAATGCCCTTCCATGCCAAGTGAGGTAAGTAAAAATGTTTTTAAATTTATGTTGTGTGCATGCATCTGAGTGAGAGTGTGTTTGCGTGTGCGTAAGTGTGAATTTGTATGTATGTCTAAGTATGCATCTTTGAGCGAAAGTGAAGGTCAAAGTGTGCATGATGTCACCTCCGCTACCCCTGACATTTTGGTGACACCATGGGTGTATGGTTGTGTTAGTTTAGGTTTGGTATGTATGTGTGAACTGCTTATGCAGCATCAAACATGTGCTTATTATAGTAGTGAGGATTAGGTAGTTTCTATTTAAGGTCCTGACGAATCGCGACCAGATCTTTTTGGACGTATTTTGAGCGAGAAACATGTTGATCTTTTTCTATTTTTTGTAGTATTGGGACTTTCCAATCCTGCCTTATAAACAGTTGATTCCTAGACTATAGGGCTCACTGGGATTTGATTCTATTTTGTGTAAGGGTGAAATAGGCATTATTCTTTCTTCCCCTCGTGTAGTTGTTTTTAATCATGACAGAGGCCCATATCTTCATTAAACATTCTACCACATGGTCCCTCTAGCCAATTTTAAACAGTTGATATATACCAGTCCCACATTACTTGTATTCACTTTCGGCAATTTTTCTATAAAATGATCTCTGGTAAAGAGCCCCCTCGTGGGGCCCATCAGATATTGCAGTGCCGGTCTGACGAGGAGCAAAGCCCAATGATGAAGCATGTCACCTATTGGTGAGTGAGGGCACTTGTTCCTGCCAAAGGGTATTCCCAGAAACAACAGCTGGATCCCCATGTAATCAGGGTAAGATCATTAACAGCTTTATCATCTTGTAACTGTGCTATCATTGTTTTTTCGAAAAAACAAAGGAGACATTACAGTTAGGTATGTTAATTAAATTTTACTTTGCATTAAAAAAAACTAAAAATAAATTTACTGAAAAAAACAAAGGTTAAAGGGACCAACAGTAGCTACCCCCACCCCGCTTCTCAAGGAGCTCACATGTAACCAAGTCATTCATATACTAAGTTTACCAGTGTTACCATATCACCACAGTTGGTTGTCACCTGTATGCATACCATAACATTCCACAGTCAACAATCATCATCAGTGCTCCAATCAGAGCTGGATTCCTGAACCCCTGTTAAGCGTTCTAATAATGTACTCCAAGCCGTTATGTCAGTCAGAGCCCCTTCCTCCCTACGCGTCAGTCTCATGTTTTGTTCTTTGGCAACACCCCATTGCAAAACATCACGGGTGCAGCAAGCAAAGGATGGGCTTCGTGCACTTATCCTGCCTATAGCCACCCTGTGCTTAGTCAGCACCGGGTCAAGCTGTGCAAATCTGTATGGGACTTGCCTACCCAGTGGTCTCCGTAATCTACCCAGGAGGCAAGTCAAAGGCCTCACTTCGAGCCCAAGACCGGTGACCCGTCTATCTTCCGAACCACCATCCACCAAAATTGCTGCACCTCCCTGCAGGACCAGGCTAAGTGTAGAAAGGAAGCACCTGTATCCCCACATCGAGGACACCCAGTCTCCCTTGTCAGGTCCATCTTATTAAGTTGAGCAGGTGTAATATATACACGATGAACAAAATTAAAGTGCAACAACTTAAATCTGTGGTTACAAAAGACAGTGCGTAACAGAGACAGTGCCATATTCCAGGCCACATCTTCTAGAGGGTCCTCCAGTTCTCAATCCCAGGCCCTACGTGCTGCACACTCCACCCACGCACGATGCCCATGCAGCGCTCTATTAAACAGGGTAACCAAATGGGAACCCTTTCCCCAATTTATTAACCCAGTCAACGTCTTTGATGCTGGGGGTTCACTGGGAATCCAGACCAGACTTCTCGAGCCACACTCTCGATCTTGGCATACTGCAAGAACTGTCCAGCACTCAGTCCGAACATAACTTGCCCCTCCTGAAAGGAGATAAACTCCCCGTTAGGGTATGAATCACTCGTCATGAAGCAGCCACCCACTCTCCTAGCTTCCTTTGACATTAAAGTATCCATATCTCAAAAAAGAGCTAGACTCCAAATCTTTAGTTTCCTATCAAGGAGGTCTCATCGAAGTATTTTCTTAACCGCCTGCTCCCAGACCCCTGCTGTAGTCTTAACCAAAGAGGGGACAGGAGTCTCCGACTGACCACCCATCATTAATGTGTGCACCAACGCCTCACCTCTGAACATGCCAGCGAATAGTCACTTCACCCAATTGTCTGATTGCGTCATCCACTTAGCAGCAAGTTGTAAATGAGCTGCATAATAATAGAGTCTAATATAAGGGAGTGCCAAGCCTCCATCTTCCATATCCCTTTGTAATGTGGACAACGCCATCCTGCTACGACGGCCAGCCCAAACCAAGGAAATCAACAAACTGTCCAGGCGATTGAAAAGCCGAGCTGCTAACAGAAACAAAGAATTCTGCACAAGGTAAAGACACCGCAGCAAGAACACCATCTTGGCCACAGCCACCCTTCCCATCACGGAGAGAGGCAGCTTATTCCAGAACGAGACAGAGCGCTCAAGACCATTCACCACCAGCTCCACATTGTGCGTCACATGTGCTGTCATCGTATGTGTGACCCATATGCCCAAATATCAAAAACTTTCGAGCTCCCACCTGAGCCCCACCCCGGTAAGTCTTCTGTCAGAGCATAACATAGTGATCCTAAAGGAAACAGGAGCAATTTTTTACTATTCATTGAAGCCCAGATACAGCCCCAAATTCTTCCAATATCTGTAACAACAGAAGGACCAAAACACGTGGCTCTCGGAGGTATATCAACGCATCGTCTGCATATAGGAAGACAAATTGAGTTACCTGTCCCACCTGCACACCCCAGGACCTCAATTCCTCATGCAGCCAGGCTGCGAGCGGTTCCGCCATTAAAGCAAAGAGGAGGGGTGACAGTGGGCATCCCTCTCTGATCCCAGTCACCCAAGAGTCTGAAAGCTCTCTGCTCACCTGAACACATGCAGTGGGAGCAGTGTACAACAAACAAACTCAAGCACAAAAATCGAGGCCAAATCCCATTCCCTGCAGGACTGCCAGTAGGTAGTCCCACTCCTCAGTATCAAAAGCCTTCTCTAGATCCAGCGATACTAAAACCAATTTGTCTACCACCCCTGAAGTTTCATGTAGAACATATGCCAAACGCCATAAGTTGTAAGTCGTACTATGACCAGGAATAAATCCACATTGATCCTCGTGTACCAAACCCCGGATCACTCCACGCAGTCGAGTAGCCAACATTTTACACAGAATCTTGACATTCGTATTGAGTATACTGAGCGGACGATATGAGAAAGGGTCATCAGGATCCCCCAGGCTTAAGCATTAGACAGATGATGCCCTGACGCATGGTCTGAGGAAGAATGCCCTGGTCCCGGTCTTCCTCAAACACCACTAACAACCTCTCTCTTAGGAGGAGAGAAAACATTTGGTACAACTCGATCGGAATATCATCCCCACCAGGCGATTTAGATTTTGACAACGCCTCCAGAGCCGCACCCACTTCCTCAACTGTTATCTTAGCCTCTAGACTTTCCATACAGTCCGGCTCCAGCTGCGGAAGTCTCACCCGCTTCAGAAACTCTCCTAAGCTAACATCCAGCCCTGGATACAACCTCCAAATGCTCCACTAATACCCAAAGGATATCTCTGAGATTGGTAACCTGTACCCCCTCTGTGTGTATAATGCACAGTATGGGAGGAGACTCAGCCTCCCGCTTGAGGAGCCATGGCAGCAATTTACCAGACATGTCTCCCTACCTATGGAGTAGCTGTCTATCCGATCTAAGGGTGACCTTATCCAGCGTGTCCCAGCAGCTACTGACCTTCTTAAACAGCTGAAGCTGCTCTTGCTCAACCTGTCGAGTTTTGGTGTCTGGTGTTACGTCCAGTGCACTCCTCCAGTCTGTAAGTTCCTGACGTAGGCATTCGCCAACTGCGGGACACTTTAGCATCAGATCCCCACAGCATGTGCAGGAGCACTGGTGCATGATCAGACAAAAACCTCCCCAAATGCTTGACATCCATTAACTGTGAACAAGTTAGTCCACCCAAGAGTAAACGCTTCAACCGACTATATGTATTGTGCGTCTTAGACTGGTGTATTCCCGAGTCTCCGGATGTAGTTCTCTCCATCCATCCCAGAGGCCTAGATTATGCATAACCTCTGTGAGGGATCTCGTCATTAATGGTTTGGTGCCCAATTAAGACGGAGAACGATCCATCTGGCCATCCAATATACAATTGTAGTCTCAAGCCCATATTAGAGGGATGACTATCCCCTCCCCCAGCATTTCAGGTATGTTGTCATAAAAGGAGTGATCGTCTATGTTAGGTGCATAAGTGTTAAAAATGATAAGGGGCAGTCCATCCAAAGTTCCCTGTAAATGTACATATCTCCCTTCCACATCTGCTTCACTATATATATGTGTAAAAGGGACCCTGGGCGGGATCCATATCAACGCTCCTCTTGCATAGGAGGAGAAGGATGAGGAGAACACCTGACCCTGCCACGTTTTAGCCAACTCATGTGATTCCTCCTCTGTAATATGTGTTTCCTGGAGACATGCTATGTGAACCTTATGTCGCCTCAGGAAGGAGTGTACTCTATAACGTGTAGTATAGCTCTTCAGCCCCCTAACATTCCATGTCAGTATATTGATCTGTCGACACATGCTAAGAATGCATATCCACCCCCCCCTAGAGCCCCTCCTCCAACCCCACGCCCAGAAGGAGAAGACAACCCAAGTCCCTACTGCCATCCCACATTCAACAATGCACTGCTGTTATAAACATCAAATTTCTGTGACCTTGCGTGAACTGTAAACCCCCGAACCCCTAAACCTACCCCGGATGAACAGTAAAACATGCATATTAAAACATACTGCAGATCCATATATATGTATTCTGCCAGGACAACAGCGCACACCTCAACACCCAAAAAGCCCTACCACAACTGTGGAAGTGAACACCCCCATCCCAACAGCAGTATACACAGTGCCTACCTCCCCAACCAATCATAGTCTAGGATAAGCATATTCTCCCCCAAAACATAAAATACAAATGTATATGAAGCCCCTTTAAACCAAAATCTGTAACATTTCCATTGCTCCCAATCATGCGAGGCATGTTCCGCAAGTCGAACACAGGACCCCCTGCAGGACAACAGGAGCAGTATCCACCAAAGGCCAACATATTCGAGAATCAACAGAAAGCATCTCAGCTCCCCATATGATAAGTCAGCAAGTTTGACGGCCTGCTTAGGATCCTCCGCCACCAACATAGTATCATCCTGTTGGATTTCAATTCTGCTGACAGAGTTATCACAACGCTGCACAGCGCCCCGCAACAGGCAATCTCCATGCCTCCTCCAGTCCATACCGTCCACTCCAGAAGTACGAGCCGAGCCAACGCCAGACCGCCCAGAAGGTCCCGGGCCAACCTTGTCCCACATCTCCAGACTTCTCCAGTCTTCCTCGGGATGATCAAAAAACTGCAACTTGCCTCTGAAAATCACCTTCAGATGTGCCGGATACAATAACATGTATCTGATGTTCATGGCACGAAGCTTGGCCTTCACCTCCAAAAACCCCTTTCGGGAGGACTGGACCTTATTCGTATAGTCCGGGTAAATGGATACTTTGCTATTTTCCAAAACAGCCCTGTCAGTCTCACGGGCGGTCCACAGGATACAGTCCCTATCTTTAAAGTTCAGGAGGCGTGCTATGAGGGCCCTCTCTGGCGCCCCAGGCCAACCAAAGCCCGGTGAGCATGCTCCACCACAAACACCCTAGACAACCCCATGAGTTGCAATACGTCTTTGATCCATTGCTCAACAAAACTTTCCACTGTGGAGTCTTCGAAGCGTTCCGGGAATCCAAGGAGGCGCACGTTGTTCCATCGGGATCTGCCCTCGGAATCCTCTAGCCTCACCTCCAACTTCCCGACAATGGAAGTGACCCGAGACATCTGTTTGCGCCAACCTCTGTCTGCAAGTCCACAATAGACCCCTCCGCCACCTTGACCTTATCAGAGACCTTGCGGAGATCAGCTCGAAGAAGGTTTACCTCCACAGCCACTGTTTCTTTTTTCCCCTCTAGGGCCACTCAAGCGCACGTGCTGAACTAAGGGTTCAGCACGAGAGGGCTCCTCTGCAGTGGCCAACACTGCTAATGCCTCTCCAGACCCCCCCCAAATGAGTCTGTCGATGTGGGAGCGGCGTAGGTGTATTATATTGCTCCGTTGTGTTCCCCTGCGACGGCGTAGTCTGCTTATGCCACCCCATCTTACCTCCACTAAGAGATAATAGGATGTGTCACCACCAGGACAATGCAGATCAGCTGTCCAGCCATAATATCCACAATAGGGGCTGCTGAATGCCCACGCAGCCGCGCCGTCTACTCCGACCTGGCGTAGGTCAGGTGTGCTCACTGCACGCAGCGTCATAGGTCCTAGTCCTCCACACCTCTGCACGAACTCCAAAATTGCAAAAGACGCCTCACCATCTCAGTGCAGCCACCTGTTGAGTCCCAGATTGGTGACCCTCGTCATCTCCCATAAGAGAGCTCTGCACCGTAGGCCACTCCTCAGCAACCCAGACTGGGCCATGCACTACCTCCACTCCTGTCCCCGCACCTCACCGTCGCCATGCAGGTACAATCCTCAGCACATTGGGGAGATATATCTGAGCCCGATATGTTGCAAGGCGATCCAAAGAGGGGGCCAATATGCCGCCCACCTCCTTCTCCTTGAAATGCCGTTGCGGTGTGAGCCGACACCAAATACCCGTCCCGGCTCCTGTCATCCACCTTGCTCACCTCAGGGGGGGAGGGGCAGCCCTGGAGACCCCCAATAACACCAGTTTCCCGCTCCGGGACTGGCCAGAGGCCACACCTGCCAGGGAAGGCCATAACAGGCGCACCACGCCAGTGCAAGGCCACGCCCACACAGCCTAGGCCTGACTCCACTCTCCAACCAATCAGGGCTCCAAAAGTAACCAAAAGTGGGCACTAACCCACTACAGTCGTCGGGGCACTGCCGCTCACGTTTTGAGGGGTGCACAACTGTCAGGCACCCCAGGATCCCTGATGGATTACACTGGGATGGCGGAGCACACTAGAGACGCGTCCCGCTGGCCATCTTGGTTGGCCATGCCCCTCAAAGGGACGTTATAGTTAGGAGAAAATGTCAGTTAAAACATACCTTAAGGAAACAAAACCACTGAAATTCAATAGTTATAATTATCTCAAGTAACTATAACTTGTGCCCTAAAGTAACTGTAACTCATGCTCTTGCCAATCACAGCTTATTGCCCCCATTTTACACCACTCATGATGTCTGATGGCAATATTGATAACATTACTGCAATATCTGAAATGAAATAATTGATGACAACACTGTGCATGGTGAAGGTGCGAGTTAGAGTTTAACCTTCGTTTTTTTCAGTGAAAAGATATATAGATAGATAGATAGATAGATAGATAGATAGATAGATAGATAGATAGATAGATAGATAACTACTCCAAGCGGGCCACGCGCAAGCATTGCTGTTGCTCTCTTGAGAGTACTCTGTGTTTGTTGTTATGTGTGTTTAGCGCAGAGCAGGACTTCATATGGGTCTATTAATGCTTGTCTCACTTATAGCCCCTTGTATTAAAGTAACTCATGCCCTTGTCATAAGTGACTTCCTGCAGACTGCAGTGCATAGTGTAGTGTTCCCCCTTCTAATAGCGTTTGACTGCAGGGTGACTGCAGGGAGAGAGAAACAGGAGGAGACAGGAGTTCTCCATGGATCATCATTGATGTTTTTCTGGTGGGTTGTTTGATTACCCCAGAAGGTGCCCACAGCGAGAGAAGTAAGATGTAGGATGAAATGACATCTTTGTTGCAGCCAGTGGGGGACTCTAAATCCCAGGATACCTAACACCAGGAGGCACTGCCAAACATTCCTGGAGGCAGGACTTATCACCAACGCTATAAACCACTGCCCTGACTCCCGCTGTGCGGGACACGTGCACGCTGCGCCTGGCAAAGCCCAGGCCATAGGCAGGCCTGTCACAACCCATCGGGCCTGGAGGAGGCTGGGCTGGGCCACCCCTCTAACACCTTCCTAAAGGTACTTTGTTTTCTGTCAAGCCCCTGCGTGATCTATCTTTGCCTTCATTTTGAGACTGGTTATTTAAAGCTGTTTTAGCTGCTTCATTTGTTGTTTTTTGGACTTTACCTTACGCTTTATGGGGAAAAGGAAGGCTACAGAGGAGGGGTTGTGGATCCAACAAAGAAATATATGATATCCCCTAGATCTGCTGGGGGTAATTTTGTCCTTGATAGGATTGACAATTTATTGACAGAGTGTGAGCAGATTTTAGAACCAGGTTCGCCTTTGCTTATTCACCCGCCTACATGCACTATTTCCAAGCCTCTTGTCACAGGCCAGAAGAGGATCCCTGGAATGTTCACCCGTCCAGGTAGAGGAAGTGTGAACTTAACACCAACACCCAAACTGCGCCATGCTCATTGCCTACTCCATTCTCTCGCACAGTTGCCACCCAACGCTCCCTCACTGATAGTTTTCCTTGTAGGAATCACTACTCTGCTCTGTCAGAGCCCTTGATAGACCCTCCACCTGAGCAGACAGCCTCACAACCTCTGTTGAGGATGGAGCTTCAAGTTGAGTCCCTGAGTTTAGCATGACAGACCTTGCAATTTTGTGTGAGTCAACCCTCACTTCCCTTGTGCTGGATCTGAAGACTGAGGTGGCTACTTTAAGGTCACTTATTTCTTCTCTCATCACCACCATGAACCAGCTTTCCGTGTGTAACAGGGCTCCTCTTCCAATTCTCCCTCAAGATCAATTTTTCACTTCTTCTAGACTTTTTGCTTCTGCAGCTCCTACCCCCCCTCTGCACAATGCCCCCTCTACAGCGGGTCCATGTCAACATTTGCAGATTTCAGTTTCTCCTCCTAACCTTTCTACTGCCATTGCTGTATCTGACACTCAGGGTGATCTCTCTAAAGTGGACCAGGCCTTATTACCCACTGGAGGCATGTGTGTAGGCCAGGGGCTCTTAGGGTGTTCACTCTAGCTATCCAAAGCTCTAACCCTCCTAGAGTGCATCACTCATGCAAACTTTATAACTCACGAAACTCAGCTAGCTTCCCTGGTCATTGGGACATTCATGGTAGTGATGTTAATCATTCTGGTCCCATGAGCATTAGTATGCATGCCTCATTTGGCTTTATCACAATGCTGAACATCCCAAAGATAAGGACAAGATAGGCACACGTGATAGATTGTCCTTATCAATTGTCCTTATCAATTACAAGCCGGCGTCAAAGTTGTAGTGAGTTTCCCGCCAGCCCAGCAGGAAACTCGTAATGGCGACCATGGAGGGGCGGCCGCATCGGCAGTCATCCTGACGCTGGACTTTGGCAGGCAGCCTCTGCCAACCGCCAAAGTCGTAATGAGCCCCTAGGTCTTGAGTGAAGGTGGGGAAAATGTTTATTACTTTCTAACACCTCTGCAGCTACACAGTGCAACTGTGCAGTGGTTCTGCACACATTACACTTGTCCTGTCAGAGCAATTCTGATTCTGTGTTCTGAGTGTGTATATATAGTTTAGTAAGGTTATCCATTTAAACACAAAACATCAATGTGAGAAAGACGCCTCTTCTAGCATGGTTACCCCATTTTTGGCCTGTTTGTCAGTGTGTTTGACTGTGTCACTGGGATCCTGCTGGTCAGGACCCCAGTGCTTATCGTTTGTGGCCTACTTGTCAGTATGTTTCACTGTTTTTGTCAGTATGCTTGACTGTGTCACTGGGATCCTGCTAACAAGGATCCCATTGCTGGGGTATCACCAGTTTATTTACAGAGCAAATCAAAATGCTTTAAGAGAGCTGAGGCAGTTGGGGCAGCAAGTCATACTGCTGGAAACTTTGCATGCTAACGTTAAAAGCACAGGGGACAATGTCAGCCTTTTAGAGCAGGATGTTCATCTACAGCTGATTAATAAATGGTCCCTTTTAGGGCAAAATCGGAGAGAGAAGGTAGCAGTTAGCTGTGCCAAACACAATACCCTTCAATATGAGTATGGGGATCAGGTGGGATGGGTCTCAGTGCACCAAAGGGCAGATAAAAAGGCAAAATGTATTAAACAAAGAATTAGAGGCAGTGATGGATTGATTTATACCAAACCACAGGATATTTCAGAGCATTTTTTTCTTTTTAATCAGGAACTATATGGTCAATCTCAGGTAGCCACGCCAGCTGAGCAAGGGGTGTATAGTCAGACCTGTAGGCTCCCCAGGTTGGATGAATCCTCTAGGTTAGCTTTTCAGAGGAATATCACTATTGGGGAAATTGCGGCAGCCATGGGGGCCTTGTGGGGGAAGATTCTGTTCCCCTGGAATTCTATAAGGTCTTCAAGAATATTATACTCCCTTTCTTGCTAAGTGTAATGCAGAACATCAATGAAGGTGGTGAGGTTCCGAATATCTGGAACATGACTAATATTATCATATTTTTGAAGAAGGCTAAAAAACACCAGGGAGAGGGGGGTCATACCGTCCTTTCTCATTGATTAATACTGATGCCAGAATTTATGCTAAAAACCTACCAACCCAGCTTGCCCTGTTTCTGGCATGATTGGTTTCGGATAGGCAGCACAGCTTTATTCCTGGCAGAAATACCACTAGCCATGATAGCACAGCAACTGCTGCCCTTTGAAATTTGAGGAAAATTAGGTAAGAAGCTGCGTACGATGCACAGAAAGCATTTGATAGGATTGCGTGGGATTTCTTATGGGCCGTGATGGGGGCATTTGGGATTGGCGATCGATTTTCCAGATGCGTGGAATCTCTTTATCGGAATCCATGAGCAAAGTTGGTCTGCTCGGGTATATCTTCTTCATCTCTGAAGTGGACATATTACTGAAAAATTATACTTGTTCCACTCTTGCAATTTCATTACAGGTCCCCCAAGTCCCAGACTAATGAAAAAGGATGCTTAAGGATAATGGTTTTAGCCACTTACAGCTTGATTTTCTACTCGAGCGGCAGCTATCTGAACCCGAACGGAAGGTATCTCAACACAAGCGGTCTCAACCATACTGCGACCGCTCGTATTGAGAAATCTTTCCGGGAGGTGGTCTTGAGTAAGAATTTCCTTGCTAGTGCTCGTCAACTCACAGTTGATGAACGCGAGTGAGGAAAAAAACTCTGCTCCGCTATGTGGTCTGCACTCCGCTTAGAGCACAGAGTTCCGACAAACTCTGCAAACTCCACGAGCGGCGTGGAGTTCACCAGCCACCCCTACTCGAAACTAGGCCTCTGCGGAGTTTGCAGAGTTGTGTACCGTAAAGTTCTGCAAAGTGCCCAAAAAACTCTGCTGCGAGGTGCAGTTGGTCACGCCATTCGCAAATGTCTCCCTGCGCAGCGCAAGAGGGCGTTGCTTCTTTTCTGCCACTCGAGTTGATTTTCTACTTGAGCGGCAGCTATCTCAACATGAACAGAAGGTTTGTCAACGTGAGCGGTCGCAACCATATTGCAGCCGCTCTAATTGAGAAATCTCGCCGGGAGGTGGTCTTGAGTAAGATTTTCCTTGCTCGGCAATTCACTGTTGATGAGAGTGAGCTCCGCCCCACCACATGGAGTTTTTTCAGAAGTCCGCTCACTATGCAGAGTTCACCACCTACCCCTACTCGAAACAAGATTAGGGAATTTACATGCGGTAGAAAGCCACAGGAAGGAAGCGGTAGGAAGGATGACTTCATGGATGTGCCTTCTGCTGATTGGCTGTCCTCTGGAACTGCTTTGTTGTTTTTTCCCCAAGTGTTCATGGGAAATTGAGTTTTGTGAATGATTAAACTTCTTGTTCAATGGCTGCTGTTGAATAAATTGAAGAAATAATAAAGCCTAATCCTCGCCTCAGTCCTGACATAGAATATCAGGTAAGAACTAGTATGTGTTTTGGAGATAGATACATTTTAAATAGAATCTGACATGCATGTTGGAGACTAGTTTCAGAATAGAAATTGATTTCCCAAGTAGGGATAGGACCAGAATAAAATAGTGCCTCAATTAGAGGTATTGCTGTCTTTAAGTGCGCTGATCAAATAGCAAATAATTAACGAACACACACTAGAAGTGTCATGGCTCAAAGCAAGGGTTGCTGCCTTTATGCAAGTACTTCACAAATAGTGATCCAGTCTTGATTAACTCCTGTACTCTCCTTATCCATAATGGCTGCCACGCTGATCACGTAGGGTAACCTTGTTTGATGATGCATTAGTTTCCAATCCTTTAAAACTGTGCGGACAAAACCTGGATGCATATGCGGGCAGAAAGAGTGAGGCAAAACGGCACTTGAGTTGCAGCAATTTTTTTTTATTTCATTACATCTCCAAAACTGCTCTGGTGCAATAATGGCCAATGCGTTTCGGCAAGAGCCTCCACTGGGCCATAGAGTTTCTTAGTGCAGAGTGTCAAATGAGAGGTACAGTATCTATTTACCACCACCTCATAAAAACAACATGACTGCACACCTTTCTAAGTTCAAGTCTCCCTCTGGTGTCCACCACCGTGATACTACTATTCCTTCATATCTATACTCATTACAATGACTCTGTACATGCAAATATTCTGAGGGAAGTCTAGATGATATGTGGAGTTCTTTTTCAGTGTATACATACATTGCAAGGTAATTACAGCAAATATTATTTCTGGGTGAAGTACCTCAAATGTAACCTATTACCAATTCACCATATTTCATTACATTAGAACAATGAACCTAATGCAACACTAAATGGTTTTCTTACTCCTCTTTTTCACATTTGCCATGAAATATTGTTCTTTCTACTATTCAACAGCACACCACAACTTGAGAATGCATATCCATCTGATCACATCAACTATGGATTATGTGTTGTGTAGCGCATAATCCCATATGTTGTGACTTGCTATCTCATATTCACCCCTTATGTATCGATCACCTATTTGATCTTTGTAGTCTGATGTTCCTTTGCCCAGCCATCATGGTAAAGTGTATTATAAATAACCTGCATGCCAGCTATTGTACAGTACACAATATTCACTGCTCTCTTTATGCTCCTTAGGGTCACTTTTTCCCTATCTGATCTAAAGTGCATTATAACTAAAGTGCATACAAGTTACTGTACAGTATATGCCATTTAGTGCCCTCCTTTTGTCCTCATTCCAAGGGATCACTTATTCCCTATCTGATCTAAAGTACATGTGGAATAGTCTAATGTTCTTTTCGCCGCCATCGTGGTAAAGTGCATCATTGACAAAATGCCTGCCAGTCACTGTACAAGACGTGATATTCGGTGCCCTTTTTAAATCCTCCTTAGATCCTACTTATTGGGGTTTACTTGTTCTTTATCTGACCTAAAGTGCTTATGCATTATATGCCACAAGCCCCATCTCTGTTCTAGGGTTTCACCGGATGCTCCATATCTATGGTCACAATTTGCTCTTCTATTTGATCCTTATATGCAATCCAGCTTGGCTTCGGATATAGACAAAAGAACATTTTCCAATACATGTTTCAAGCCAATGATGTACATGATGGACAAGAAAAAATGTATCTGCAGTAAAGTGCATGTCAGATACTGAGAAGAGCTAAATCTTTTGGCATCAAATCATACTTATAATTCTGGTTTCAAGAACCAACTCGACTAAACCATGATTGTCAGTATCCTATAGTGCATGGCTTTGTAAGGTACAGTCAGTTAAAACACAGAGCCATAACTACAAAGTGCATCAAAAGCAATAAATATATATTTAAAAGAAGAGGTTCAAAGTGCATCCAACGTAAAAAGTGCATATCAAATATTGTAAGTGGCTACATCTTTGGCATCAAAATATACTTATTTCCTTGGCTCCAAGATCCAACTCAACCAAACCATGATTGTCAACATCCACAAACCTATTAAAGTAATGGGTTGTGGATGTTCAAGTAATGAGTAAAGTACATTCAAATAAAGTGCATAGCCATATCTATACTGTGCATGAGTCACAATAAGTATACATTTAAAAAGGGGTGCACAGCCATAATGGTCAAGTACAAAAATAAACCTCACACATGTTTTAGAAGAGGAAAGTCTGTTTCATAATATGGCGTGTGAACTCTCCTAGGTATTGTTTCATCCTCACAAATAGTTCTATATGATTCACTAAAGGGATCTATAGATGTACATGGAGTACAGTATCTGAGTTCAATCCCCATGGGCTTTCTGTCCCCTCCCCCATCAGAATAATCCATTTTGATTCTGATCTTCTAAATATCCAAGTCACCACCTCTATGTTGTTTCATGACATGTTGAATTCCATAATATCTCTAATCTTTCATCTTCCCAACAGATGTGTATAGCCATTGTATATGTAAAATCCTTAAAAATCGCAGATTTAACTTGTTTTCAGTGCTTCCTACATATTTCTTTTCACATCTACATTCCAGTACATAAACCATACATGGTGTCTATCATGCAATCCAGTCCCTGATGCCCTTTATCTGGGCATATTGGAGCTCAAAAGTTGTCTTATTTAAGCCATGCATGCATGCTTTACATTTTGTGAACTTTCAAAAGCCATTCTCTTTAATTTTCAAGCAACTTGGTGCATCTAGTTTATAATTCGTCATAAAGCTCCTTGTTAGTCGGTCTCTCAGTGAAGCAGTTTATTTTATGTTACTTTTGGTTGATCTAGTAGCAACATCCTTAAAGATTTATCCATTCTCAATATTTTTCATTTGTTTTTTAAAAGACCCTTCATGTACTAGTGAGACATTTTGTAATCAAGAATATATCCTCTCTCTCTCTCTCTTTACTAGGAGTTTTGGGAGAAACTCTGGTTTTGAATCTTTTATACATCTCATTGACTTCAAATTCAGTTTTCAGAGCAACGTTCCCTATACTTTACCGTATAGAGACTGCAGTCAGGGCAGAGCTTTGTGCAATCAAAAAGTATAGGGTAAAAAAGGTTTTTTTAACATGGAAGTAAATGTTTAAAATATTTTTAAGGAAACAATGTACATTTATTTCATATATTTATTTTAAATGTAGAATAAAATACAAAATGTTACAGTGCTGTTAACTTAATTCTGAATTAGAACTTTAATTAATGGAAATATATTAAATTGACTTAAAATTATTTTCTCAAGTTTAATTTAAAAGCCTATTTCATAGCTAAAGAAGAAAACTATTTTTAATATATATGAATAATTGATGTACAGAAGTAATTAAAATTAATTTAGCTTAGTTTATATTGAAACACGTATTGTTACATTAATTTTGAAATAATTCAAAATAGGGTATTACATTATTTTATAATTAATTACAAATATTTACAACTTTTTAAATTTTTTTCAAATTAAGTCATTCTATTGTATTTATATATTTAATTAACTAACATAATTTATTTAAATTAACATTATTTACTATGGGTTTTATTTTAATTCCTTATCCCAGTTATTTTCTATTTTAGGGTGTTAAAATACTACTAGTTGGCCATGTGTGACACTGGAGTTTCTTAATAAGTAATAAATGGTACACTTACTCAAAGTGGATATTGCTCAAAATTGTAAATTATGTTTGCGAATCAAGCCCTGTGTTCACAAACAAGTAACCCATCAAACGTCATAAAATGGATATATAATCAAATCTAAATCATAACTAGCCTGCTCTGATGAGTATATCTTACTTCATATTCCTCACTTTGTAAATTATCTCTCCAAGACTCAGACTGGCCCAGAAAGCATTTTCCCAGCAAAGGCTCTACGGACATGGTGTCATGTGGACCCAGCCTTAACTGTTCCTCCAGACATGAGGTCATCGGAGTGTATTAGGTGCCAAATAGCCCACTAGCATTAGTTTCTCTTTTTCTGCACCTCATTGATGTCGGTCCAGAGCTGTCTCTCAGCATCACATACTTTAAACATACATGGTCAAGAGTAGAACTTAAGGGTCTCAAATAATTTATATGTTATTCACCGTTTAGACCTAGTGTACAATTTGTTCATTTTTTAAGGTCTAAACTCTATGTAAGAGATCTAAACACAGGACCAGCCTTATCAATGTCATTTCGAGTCTTTACTTCATTACAAAAAGCTGCCACCATATTTTCTTTCAAAAGGACTGGCTAAGGCATAACTTATTCTAAATACAGTGTCGAAGTGACCTTTTTCTCTGTCAACAGTGACTAGGTCACATTTCTCCTCCAAAATGTTCAGGATTTAAAAGGTGGCACAGGTGCTGCAAGAAAATGCTGCAAAAAAATGTTCCATCTTATACCTGCATGTAATGCCTTGAACCTCAACATTGTTTTGCAGCTTTCGATCCTGGTGCATCCAAAAACACAGAGACCATCAGAATAAGGGAGGCCACTTTTTTTTCTGGTTAAGTCCCACAAGGAGACTCTTAAACAATCACTTTCACCCACAGGCAATTTATCTACTGGTGGATGTTACGAGCCACTCACCTGAATTACAGGTGGTTCTGATGAGGCGACGATAGTACCTGAATCCTAATGAGAACTTACAGGGCAGCAATGAAAGACACACTGCAACCTTAGGAATTTCCATAGGGAAGGGGGGGTTGGGATGAGAGTGAAAGAGAGAAATACCAGGACTTCTGTATATTCAGATTTCTCTACTCTGGACACTGCTGGGCTCAAGGATATCTGGATTCTGGTTCTGGATTCAGGATACTGGCAAGCAGGATTATTCAGATACAAGGGTCTGAGAAGAAATTAGCAACATCTCTGATATCAGTCATAAGGGGGAAATAACGGCATGACTAAGGCATGACTAGCCCTGCTCTCAGCTGGGACCACGACAGTGGAGCTATGTCCTAAGATGAGTACCAGGAGTCATTCAGAGTCTCATCATCATTCCCCAGAGAACTTCCTCATCCTCGGAGCCGATCCCAATGCTAACACAGATAGAGTCATTATTTCCTGGTCCATATGCCGACCTTAACTTAGTAGAGGTCTTCCAGCTGGCTATTCTTCATCTGTTCAGGATATCTCCTGCACCTTTTGTGTGCCCCAAGGTGGAGCATCCTCTTTCAGGCTGGGCAACTCCAGGAGCAATGACCCTAAACCTGGCACCTCCTAATGCCCCACTGACCCAGGCTTTGACCATGGCAAGGAAAAAGAGATTATAGCCACCCCATTAGGTGACTACAACATCTCTCTCAAAGCTTTTGAAGTTGGAAAATGTTAGCTGTCTGGTGAGAGGAAAACTCAAAGCAACCTTTTATGTGGTTTCTTTTGCAGGGAAGCTCCGGGGGGCTCCGAGATTTCCCCACTGGTAGAGATTTCACACGGGCTTCAGCAGAGTCCCTAGCAAACAAGTAAAAAAAGGGGTCAGGGTAGAGACACCCTGATCTCTAAGCACTGGTGGTGGGGGTCTCATTTTTTTTAAATAACTTTTTTGTCGCAAATTTGCGATATTCATGAATTTGCAGCAAATAAATTAAAAAACCAAGCAAGAGCTCCTGTGCTTGTTTTTTTTATAGGCCCTGGGTGGGCCAGGTCCTAGGGGCATTAGAAATTTAGTTTGGGGGGGCTCCTGGTCCCCCCACAGTTCCGAGGACCACCACCTCCCCACCAGGGCTTTCCTTTTTATCTATGTTGGGGGCCTGCGCCCCCCTCGCTGCCCTGGGGACTGTCACCTCCCCAGGGCTTTCCTTTTCAAATATGCGGTGTGCTGCGGGCCCCCACAGCCCAGGGACCACCACCTCCCCAGGACTTTCCTTATTATCTATACAGAGGACCCACAGCCCACCCGCTGACCTGGGGACCGCCACCTCCCCAGGGCTTTCCGTTTAAAATATGCAGGGGGCCTGCAGGACCCCGCTGCCCTGGGGACCGCCACCTCAGCAGGGCACCCTTTTGAATTATACGGAGGGCCCATTGCCCCCCTGCTGCCCACCCCACAGGGCATATATTTTTTTTAAAAAGGGGCTTTCTTAGGGACCCCCAAGACCTGAGGACCACTACCTCCTGGGGCTATGTTCCAGTTGGAGGGAGGTCACGTAGCCCCCGACAAGGAGCCACTGATGGCCCTGGGGACTGCCAGCACCCCAGGGCCGGCTCCTGCTATGTTCTGGGGTGCCAACCTTTGGGACATAGTTGTTTGCTGTGGTTTGGCTGCAGCTCTGCAGCCACACCAAACACTTCAGATTTTGCCAGCAGCGGGATCTGAAAGCATGTCCCACAGCTCCCTGCTTGCTGAAGCAATAACACTGCAAGGGAAGCCTTAAGGCTTCCCCCGCAGTGCCAGGTAGCCCAGTAAGGGTGTTTAAAAAAATATTTAAACAACAAGATAAATACATTAAAAATACATTGGGACCTCGGGGGGAGCCCTTAAGGGCTCCCTCTCAGTGACATAGCCCATAAAGGACTAACCTTTGGGGGTTCGAGTCCAGCTTGACTAATTTGTGATTTTTTTTATAATTGTGATTTTTTTTAAAAATACATTTTTATTTTAAATTGGAAACAAATAACTCATGATAAGTAAATCAGACATTAAAGACTAAAAAACTCTGGCCCAAATTTAAGGACAGCCTTGCGCCATCTAACACCACAATAGTGTAATTTTTCTGATGCTAATGTGGTGTTAGATTGCCTAAAACGTCGCGCCATATCTACAAAGTGGCGCAATACATGCATTGGCCACTTTGTGATCCATTGTGCTACTTTATACATGCACCATGCATAATATATGCAAAGGGGACATTCCGGCTCAAGGATGCCCGCAAAACTGGCTCAATTAAATATTCAGGATTTCATTGCGGCATTATTGGTGTCATTTACAATGCCTGCTGAAAACAGGCATTAAAAGGACGTACCCATATTTGTGAATTATGCTGTGATTTTAAAAAGAAAAAACAAGTTCAGTCACTGGCGCTTGCTTTTAATATGGCCACCCAGGTGGGCCAAATCCCAGGGGCATGGTTTCTTATTAATAATGAAGAGGCCCTAAAAAGCCCCGGGGACCACCATCTGTAACCAGCAGAGGGATTTTCTGGTCATGTGAAAAGGACGGAACGATTCCGGTCTTTGCACACGACCACTGTGGCTGATGAATGAACTGTTCCATCCTCAGCATAGAAGGGGTTAAAATGACAATAGATTATAAAGTGCAGAAGTAAAAGATACTGATACATGAAGTGTGAAAATAAATGATATTGAGATATGTGTCTCCAAGAGACTTGGTCAACCACGGATGTGGTGATAGATGGATACACAACTATTGGCACGGCAGCCACTGCTTCACGCAAGGAAAGAGCAAAGGGAGGCAGGATGACTTTAACCTTGACTGTGGCCCCACTAAATCTTAATAAAACCAAAGTGGCCTCACTTTGCTGTCAACTTGCTCTTTTAGATACTGATGTAAACCTGGACCTTTTTATTTTAAACTTTTATATACCGAGGGCACATGTTATCATCAAACCAGAGGGAGCTCTTTTATTGTAGACAGAGGAAGGGAACTGTATGTAATATTGGCTGTCGATTATAATTTATCTAGATGTACTCTTACAGAGGATAAGTTATGTGGGTTTGATGACTCACAGGAAGAAGGCACTGGTCATTTTACTTACTGGAGGTATGGTACATCCTCAATAACCTTGAATTTAAATAAGACCTGGTCCTCATGGCTCCCACTGCAAAAGCAGAAGAATGTAAGCATTATAATGTTATAGAACCCAGGAGTCACAGTTTTATTGATCATGTCCTGATCTCCAGAAATCAAAGTGTAATTTGTTCTAATATGGTGATAGGTAAAAACTGTTAGTGATTCCAATCCCATAATAATGTTGTTTATACTACCCTCCTCAAAAAATATGGACAAGGAAGTCACTGATCTTAATTATACAGTGGGGCAAAACATTTGTAAGGGTTAAATGGGGGCTGCAGACCCCAATCAATTCATGGGTGAGTTAGTGAGGGCAAATTGCATATTAATTCTTGACTTGAGTTCAGCGCTGCACCCAATGTAGTGATTGATGCACACAGTCATATCTAGAATGCTATAACCCAACTACTGAAGAAAAGGGTTAGGGCCAACTTGGAAAGGCCAAAGGGGTGGTTCAATAACCTCTGTACGAAATCACACAAGGAATTAATTAGCCATCCACATGCATTCCCAAGGGACCGGGCAGCTATTGCTAACTGCAGAAGGCAATACAAGAAGGCCATTGCAATTAGAAATGAAAACCTGCAGGATAAAGCCTTGGCAAGCCTTGTACAGGCGGCTTACTCCAAGGATAACAACTTATTTTGGATGACAGTCAATGTACCTTTCCTTAATGATACTACAGGCCTGAATTTGTTGAATGCTATTAGGTCAGAAGTGTGGATGGACCACTTTACCTCTATTTTTGCTCCTGCATCATACAGGATCATTGACAATGACTCCAAAACAATACAACTCTCATCGATATCATCTTTGAGATTGATAGAATGCAGAGAGCCCTAGCAAAGTTTGTTCAGGGGGAAAGCCCTTGGTCCTGATGGAGAACCGATAGATGCATATAAGCATGAACCGGACTCATGGGTGCCATTACTCATGCGTGTAATGCAGCAGGAAAGGAAAGTATTCTTCCCTTCTAGTCAGAGTCTATATTAGTACCAATTTTTTAGAAAGGCTCTAGACAGGACCCAAAATGCTACCAACCCATCTCACTGTAAGATTCCTCAGCTACATTACTGGGCAGAGTAATACTGAAGAGACAAGAGGAATGGGCTATGACAAATAACATACTTTCTGATGTACAATATGGCTTTCAAAGTGGCTTAGATACCATGGAACAATGCCTTAAGCTGCACCTCACAATAGGTAATTAATTAAATGTAATGTCTGGCAATTTGCATATGTGTTTCATTGACCTCAGTAATGCATTTGACTTGGTGAGTCACAATAGTCTTTGGAGCTGGGTGACGGCCCTAGGAGCAGCAAAATAAATTTTGCCTTCCTTGATTACATGCATAGCAATTTAAAATCAAAGGTTTTATATGGCAGAATGGAGGAAGTGAGTGACCTGTTTCACATACGTATAGGGGTTACACAGGATTGTGTTCTGGCACCTTTTTTGTTTTCAATTTATATTAATGCCATTAATGTATATGACCAATCTCCCTTCATCGATTTCCCCAGGATGGACGCATGAATCGTACCCATTCTGCTTTATGCAGACAATGCTGTTTGTTTAGCTTTAACTCCTGCGAGCCTACAAGCCCTTATTAACTCCTTTAGTGATTTTTTGGACAATATGGATCTTAAGATATATCAAAGTAAGACTTTTACAATGTTATGGCGTGCTAAGAAAGGGAAAGCTTATTCTTTTTATCTTAAGGGTTAACAAAATCACCAGCATCAAGCACCTTAACTACCTAGGTCTTAGGTTTACAGAAACCGGGGAATGGGGACAACATAGGGAATTTTATGCTGTGAATATGACTAGGAAGACCAAGGCATTTTTAGATTTGCCACTAAATTGGAGTCTAATTGCATACCTGATATGTTAAAACTTTACAGAGCTAAGACAGTTTTTGCTGCAACTTACAAGGGTGGCATTTGGGGCTCAGGTAATAACAAAAAACACTACAAATGCAAGAAGACAAAGGGCCCAATTTAGATCTTGGTGGTAAAACCACCATGCCACGCTAGCAGCGGGCTTAAAAAGATTGTCACGTCGGCGGTCTCCTGCCCACGGCATTTAGGTGTTCTGCAGCTAAGCCAAAGACCACTGTTACGGACTGTACTTTATCCTGTCAACTGCATCTCGCAACCCACACAGCAGAATCCAATGCTGACGATTAGCACTCCACTGCCACCTTGATAGCGGTATCCTGAAATCCCTATTTAGATCACACAGTTGTGCTGGCAGTTTGTCAGCGGTGGGCCCATGCCGGCGGGACTCTGTCACGTCATTCAGTACAGTATAGTACTATGGCTGTGGCCACTGTTTGGATGCTGTTAGCCCATCCCTGATGGAAGTTCCAAAATTGGGAACATCTGCAGAACACACTATAAAACACACTTTATTTCGGACCATGATTCTTTGCCATCACACTACAGCAGACCAGACAGGCACCAGATTGGTCAACACAGGAGACAGTTTTTTTTTGTTTTCCTCTCCCTCTGTGTTTTTGTTAAATTAACCTCATTTAATTACCCTTCCTTTTTTGAGTACTAGATTTGTTTAGCAAAAATTCACAATGGCAGGGAGGAGAAATCCTCGTTTCAAGGAGGGGGAATTGTCTGTCATGGTGGATGAAATCAATACAATAGAGCCACAATTGTTTGGAACAAGCCCAAAGTACTACCATTTCCCAGAAAATGCAAATGTGGACTAGAAGAATTGACAGAGTGTATGCTGTGGCCAACAACATGCACAGGCAGGAGGAGATTAGGAAGAGGTGGAACAACCTGTGGGGAAGTTCATTCACTGGCACCCAAGCGTCATCTGGCGGCCCAGAGTACTGGTGGTGAGTCTCCTCTCCCCCCATTACAACTCTTTCCCTGGGAGGAGAAGGTTTTGCAAATTCTCCATCCTGAAGACTTGACTGTAATCCCTGGTAGAGTGCAGAATGGTAAGTCAGACCTTTGTATGTCTCCCTAATCACTAATGGAGTCCTTCCCTTAAGTTAGACATTGAGGCCTATATTTATGGATGGTTAGTGTCACCGTATCACCATTTATTTTGGTGCAAAAACAGCGCTAACCTTACTCCATATTTATATTTTGATGCTAGACCCGTTTAGTGTTAAGATATTGGAGTTAGCGCCATGTTTAGGATGTGCGAAACCACCTTGCGTCAATGAGATGCAAGGTAGGCATTCCTGTCCTAAACATGATGCTAACCCCCTAGCTAACCCCCTAGCGCCATATTTATCTCCCGATGTAAAAACAAAGCAAATTAAGGAAGTGGACTCAAACAAATTTGCTAAGTCTGATCAGTGTCAAATTTTAACACCTTGTCAGACCAGGCAGGAAGGAACGACCACCAACTGAAACAAAGATGGGCGGATCTGGTTACAAGGGAGCAGGATCTGCTGGATCGTCTGGGAATTGAGATTGGTGGAGAGGTTGTTAAGTCTCATATTTCTATACAAAGTCCTTACTTTTGCATGTGCATGACATTTGCAGATACGGTTGAGTGCTGCATGTAATGCTTGTGGACGTGGACATGTCATATGCTACCTCTATAATGAGTCGCACAGCCACCTCAGGCCCGCAAGTCAGATGTACAATGATGAAGCCGATGCTGGGCAGATGTACCATTTTTCCTGTACAACCATTACAAAGTGTTGTGATGCATGCATAGGGCAACTCAGTAATGAGCAGCACAAAATAAGGCCTGCGCCATGCATCATGTATGGAAGGGGGACCCAAAATCTGTTTGGGTGGTAAATGTATAAGCCACTGAGAGAAATCCCTTTGTACAATTATACTGGCACTCTGAATGGCTGCTGACAGCAGGTGTGATATGAGGGGATGAAAAGTTATGAGATAGGCCCCCAAAGTACTCAGTAGAAGTCATGAGGATCTGTTACAACTCCTGCTGACCTCATCATTTGCCTACACAGAAATAGATGTATTCGGACCCTACCTGAATCATGCTGAGGCTTAATACTCATAAGGTGCACACATGGCAGAGGTAAGGGGTGCACTGAGGGCCACAAGGACTGTATTGACGCAATTGGTGCTGGTGCTACACCCCTGTTGTTCTCTTGGCCCCTTTGTGTCACTGGCCAAGGCCTTGCTAGGGAGCTTGACCATGCACTGGGTCCAGGCTACTAGCACTTCCCTGTTTTAATTCCTTTTGTATAACATACACCCTATACTATGTCTATTACAACACGCATGTGCAAAGTCTGTTCCACAGGCCTGCCGCTTCTCACTGACAGTGTGGGTCTGCCCTGCATCTGCTCCTTCACTGCCATATCACTCAGTAACCTGCACCAAAAAATGCATCCTTGCACTACAGAGCAAATGTTTCTGTGTTGAGGCATTTTATATGCTATGTTCTTATCCCTCCCTGCACAAATAATAGTATACCATGGCAACAATGGCTGGCCACACACTATTGGCAATACATCCATGATTTCAATCAGTCAATGTGCAGGTAGGTACAACTATCATCACATTAGCATACTTCCATAGCATTATTGCTCATGTGTGTGCCTTGTGATGGCACACACACATTACTTACTTCACTGAAGGAAGTATCACACCATTCCTCAACACCTTGAAATACCCACAGAACCCCTGGGCAGTAGTTTGTCAGCTTACTGTGACAATGAGGTAGATGTCTACGACATCTAAGGCAGCCTCAAGTGCTATGGGTGTCACAATGGGACAACCACTGCAACAACCATTGCATGCCCCTCAGATGCAATATACAGTGTCAAGCAGTCCCATTTGGTCATGGAGATCTAGAGCTAGCAGTCACCTGCATGACAATGCCATGTATTAATGGTGAAGTGAGAAGGAGTTTCAGGGACAGTGATGGTTTATACGTGTGTGAGTCTACATTATCTGAGACTTTGTGATTGACTGATCACAGATGTTTGTTAGTTGCTCTGCTCTACCACTAGAATGACGTGCTCACTCAACAAGTTAACAGTATACAATGTCATCCGTTTACTGAAATGTACGAATTACACTAACCAATGTTTTCCATCCATGTCTTGCAGGTGGACCTGCACCCTACATGGTAGGAGAGGTTGAGTGATTCAAAGACCCTGATGCATCCAGTAAGTGTCATCTGGTGCATTATGGGTGCTAATCCAGGGTTTGGTGTGAGTCAGTCTGAAGTGTGGATGCTATGAAAGATGGTTTTGCCTGACCAATGATCTGATATCATCTTTGTGTGTTGAGGTGTGTGCATGCTGGTCTGATGGTGTGCTTGGGATAGGCTGAGGTACATGGGTGTGGGTCTGGGTGGAGGAAGTTGGAGGGGGGGGCTAGAGACAGGGGCAATTGCTGCCAGCAGTGCTGGCAAACATAAGCACCACACATCCCACGGGCACTCACGCAAGCATCACACACATGCAGACATACCAACATCCACTGCCTCCACTGTGTCCCCCTCCTCCTCGTCTCCCTCATCCCTCCCAGTCTCATCTCCACTCACACCTGCATGCACTACATCTTCAGCCACTACGTCCATCACAGCACACCCACCACCACACCCCGCTCACGTGCAGTCACCACCCCCACTACCATTCACACATTTCCTGTGTCCTCTCCCAGTGTGTCTGTGAGCCCACCTCCCAAGGTACACAAACGCAGCCACACACCCACCCAACAGCCATCCACCTCACGACAGCCTCCAGCCCATGCACCTTCATCCAAAGTCAGCAAACGTACACCTCCTACGACCACTACCTCCTCCTCCACTCCCAAACCCCCTCCATCTACCCGTCCCAGTGTTCCTAAAAAACTTTTCCTGGCCAGCCTTGACCTCTTTACCTCACCTCCCCCACCCCGTCAGTCTCCTAGGGCCCGACTCTCCAGGTCCCAACCTAGCACCTCAGCCACAACATTGGCGGGACCAGTGGTGCCAGTAGTCACCGGATTCTGGAGTGCACCAGGCAGCAGGGCAGCCAGTGTGGCAAGGAGCCACAGCACGGACAGTCCCCCACCTGTCAAGCATCAAAATTTGGCCAGTGCCCAGCGGGAGAGGGGGAAGACACCAGCCACCAAAGCAGCTCCCAGGGGCACAGGTAGGAGTGTGGAGTCAGCTGCGACACCTTCCAAGGTGGGGAAGGGGCACAAGAAAACAGGCAAGTCTTGGAAGATCAGCACAGCGGAGAAGACCGCCATCAGCCCCGCTGCCAAGGAGCCGACCGCCAGCAGCCCCACTGCTCCAGACAGGACCGCCAGCAGCAGCCCCGCTGCCCAAGACAGGACCGCCAGCAGCAGCCCCGTTGCCAAGGAGCCGGCCAGCAGCAGCCCCGCTGCCCAAGACAGGACCACCAGCAGCAGCCCCGCTGCCCAAGACAGGACCGCCAGCATCAGCCCTCCTGCCCAAGACAGGACCACCAGCAGCAGCCCCGCTGCCCAAGACAGGACCGCCAGCAGCAGCCCCGCTGCCAAGGAGCCAGCCAGCAGCAGCCCCGCTGCCCAAGACAGGACCGCCAGCAGCAGCCCCGCTGCCCAAGAGAGGACCGTCAGCAGCAGCCCCGCTGCCCAAGACAGGACCGCCAGCAGCAGCACCGCTGCCCAAGACAGGACCGCCAGCAGCAGCCCCGCTGCCAAGGAGCCGACTGCCAGCAGCCCCATTGCCCCAGACAGGACCGTCAGCAGCAGCCCCGCTGCCCAAGACAGGTCCTCCAGCAGCAGCACCGCTGCCAAGGAGCTGACCGCCACCAGCCCCACTGCCCCAGACAGGACCGCCAGCAGCAGCACCGCTGCCCAAGACAGGACCGCCAGCAGCAGCACCGCTGCCCAAGACAGGACCGCCAGCAGCAGCCCCGCTGCCAAGGAGCCGACCGCCAGCAGCCCCACTGCCCCAGACAGGACCGCCAGCAGCAGCCCCGCTGCCCAAGACAGGACCGCCAGCGGCAGCACCGCTGCCCAAGACAGGACCGCTGCCCAAGACAGGACCGCCAGCAGCAGCCCGCTGCCCAAGACAGGACTGCCAGCAGCAGCCCCGCTGCCCAAGACAGGACCGCCAGCCGCAGCCCCGCTGCCCAAGACAGGGCCACCAGCAGCAGCCCTGCTGCCCAAGACAAGACCGCCAGCAGCAGCACCGCTGCCCAAGACAGGACCGCCAACAGCAGCCCCGCTGCCCAGGACAGGACCGCCAGCAGCTGAACCGCTGCCAAAGACATCGCCGCCGCAAGCACCGCTGCCAAAGACACCGCCGCCACAAGCACCACTGCCAAGAACACCGCAGTCACAAGCACCGCTGCCAAAGACACCGCCGCCACAAGCACCGCTGCCAAGGACACCACCGCAACAAGCACCGCAGGCCCATGAGCGCTAAAAGCTCTGACGCTACTGAGGCCGCCACGAGCAGGATGAAGCACTCTGGGCACAAGGCCCCCTCCAGAACCAGTGGAGAGATACATCCACTACCTCTGTCCTTGGCAGGATGAGGCACTCTGGGTACACGGCCCCCTCCAGAACCAGTGGCGAGATACATCCACTACCTCTGTCCTTGGCAGGATGAAGCACTCTGGGCACAAGGCCCCCTCCAGAACCAGTGGAGAGATACATCCACTACCTCAGTCCTTGGCAGGATGAAGCACTCTGGGCACAAGGCCCCCTCCAGAACCAGTGGAGAGATACATTCACTACCTCTGTCCTTGGCAGGATGAAGCTCTCTGGGCACAAGGCCCCCTCCAGAACCAGTGGAGATTGACATCCACTTGAGAGACTGTGGCTTTGTACTCCCCAGGAAAGAACAGTGGGCAAACCACTCACTGGAGAGACTTGAGAGACTGTGGCTTTGCACTCCCCAGGATTGAACAGTGGGCAACCCACCCACTGTATAGACTTGAGAGACTGTGGCTTAGCACTCCCCAGGATTGACCAGTGGACAACCCACCCACTGTAGAGACTTGAGAGACTGTGGCTTTGCACTCCCCAGGATTGAACAGTGGGCAAGCCACCCACTGGAGAGACTTGAGAGACTGTGGCTTTGCACTCCCCAGGATCGAACAGTAGGCAACCCACCCACTGGAGAGACTTGAGAGACTGTGACTTTGCACTCCCCAGGATTGAACTGTGGGCATGGGGCCCCCTTGTGGATTTGGTGTCATGCATCCAACCGACTGAGGTGTCCACCCTTTCCCTTCCCCCTGAGGTGCCTGTTTTATTTCTATCTGATGCCCCTGCAGTGTTCTCTCCTTCTTGTTTGGGTATCTTGTGTGGGCCTCACCCATGCATTTTGGGCCCAGTGGTCCACGGACTTTAATGGTGGAATACCTTGGACTAATATTATTGGTGTATATATTTGTAAATAGTGTATTTATATTTTTTGAATACTGAATTTTATTATATTACAATTGTTCACCTCATTTCCTTTTGTCTTTGCATTCTTCCGGGGGAGTTGGGGGGTGTAACTGTAATGTATCATGCTGTATTAGTGTGTGTGTTGTCGTGGGTGAGGGTGGGGGTGGGGTTGTTGCGTGTGTGTGTCACGTTTTTTTCCATTCCCCCTCCCCAGTGTCATGGGTGCAGTACTCACCGTGGTCTTCGCCGCCGGCGTTCGTGCTCCTGGTAGAGGAGCAAGAAGATAAAGGCTGGAAAAATGTGGAGCTCTGGTTCCATGGCGTCCTGGTTCCTCGTGGGGTGTGCAGAGGTGAGCGTTTTCCCTTCGAAGTCCTGTTTCCGCCGTGTTTTTGTTCGCGGTGAATCCGCCCCGGAAAAGGTGGCGGATTGATAGGTTGTAATTCTGTGGGCAGTACATTGTCCTCCGCCTGTCTGTTGGCGGTGACCGCCATGCTGTTTGTTTGTACCGCAGTGGTGGTCAGAGTGTTAAAGTGGCTGTCTATGTTGGCGGTTTCCGCCACAGTCGTAATTCCATTTTTTTTACTGCCAGCCTGTTGGCGGTCTTACCGCCGCTTTACCACCGGCCGCCAGGGTTGTAATGACCCCCACTGTCTACTAGTGCATACATTTGCCATCCTGTGTTCCAGCCATTCACAATGTGTATCCAGTCTTTATCTTGGCCAGGTAAATATGGTACTTCACCTGTCATTGGTGGGGTCTTGCTAATTCACTGTTAGTAAGTGTGGTACATCTAACAACTTCCAATTTTGGAACTGTATTCTGCAACACTGACAGATGGCCATCACTGATAAGGTTAACTTTTCCTGTTCCACACAAATCAGTTGTACTGGTAGTCCCATCTGGGTATATTATAATTGATTGGGTAATGAGCCATAGATGCCATATGTCTACTTCAAAGAATATGGGTTCCAAAGCATCTACAATACACAGTTAGTTGGTTGTAGCCCACAAACCATCATTCAGCTTACTCTTGTTTGGATCCTACTGTGTGGCTAAGGCCCATATTTATACTTTTTTTGCGCTGCATTTGCGTCATTTTATGATGCAAAAATGGTGCAAACTTACAAAATATAATTGTATTTTGTACATTTGTGCCGCTTTCGCATCGAAAAATTATGCAAATGTGGTGCAAAAAAAGTATAAATATGGGCCTTAGTGTCTGACAGTCATGCACTCATGTACTGATATTCTGTACACATTCATACGGATTGACACAATACTAACTTTTAGCTGCGTAGATGGATCACAGTGAACGCAGAAATGCTACATGGTACAAGGTGTTTCATTTACAGGTGCAATTGTTGTTGTGATTTCTATAAAATATCCATTTCACAGATCCCATGAGTGAACATTTTCCATATGTAGCACAATCGGAGTACAGGGTTGAGAGATATGTCACGAGACATGGTTAGGAGTAGTGTGCATTAGTGAGGAGTGCATAACATTGCCAATTGCAGTGGTAGAGACAATTACAGCACATAGCAGACATTTGTACAGTGGTTAGGTGAAGAAGGCACATTTCATACTGTCACAAAACTGGCATGATCTTAAGCCCAGAACTAAGGAGAAACTGTCCATGTGGCACAGGCTGGTGCTACCAGGTGCTTTTCCTTGTGAATGTTATTCCTTACACATCTTCATCCTCTGATGAGGGTGTGCCACCTGTACCATAGCTGGTGCTGTTGTAGAGGTAGGGGGGCCACACACACTTCAGGGGACAGAGATGTGGAGTCAAAGGACCCCACAGCTTATGTGTGGCAACACATAAGGCATCACTGCTGCAAGGAGGAACGGCTGATTCTTCAAGACTGCAACAACATCACGGTGGTAGGTAGCCATGTTCTCCGTGATGGAGGCCTCTTCCCACTGTATGGACTTCAGGCTATTCTGCATGCTGCTGGCATTTTTTGGAGGGCATTTGTCGTAGCCTCTCCTTCATGACAGCAGCTATGTCCGCCAGAGACTGCTGGACTCCAAGTAGCAGCGAGTGGGTGCCTCTGATGGAAGCCAAGTTGTCCTTATTTGGACTGATTATCACAAAACACATATCTAAGGGAAAACTCATTTTCAATCAATTTTAATATTATAGAAAAAAAATCTTGCTACTGGTTAATTCCTACAAAAAAATGTTTAATGAAGACGAAAATCATCTATCTAGAATCTTTCAAAAAAGCTCCACTGAATCCAGTACCAACACATATGTGAAAAACGTGTTTTTAATGTTTTGGAAGCGGCATCAGCATATAATGGTGAATCATTTTTTAATAATAATTTTGGCCTAACACCACCTTGTACATATGGTTCAGGGCATTGCATCACAAAAAGTGATGCTGTGGTGGCGCTTGGGGCTCATTAATTTGACCCTAGGTATTTTTGAGCATATGTAGGTGCCCCAAATGCCACCTGAGTTTAACTTTTGGTGAGTCTCAGGTGGCACAATGACCTGCCCATTTGTACTGCATTTCTTGCTTTTACTATGTGTGCTGCATTATGCAGCATACAGAGTAAGAACAAATTACACTTTCAGGTTGTCGCTGTGCAGAACGGTGTTCCTTTCTGCACATAAACATTCTCCCCCTCAATGCAGCCATCCTCACACTATGGTGCAAAGGTGGCTGCACTGGCGCACAACATCTGATTACCACTTGCGCAGGGAGGTATACAGGGAAGCGGTGTATTCTAATGTATATGGTGTGTCCCTGCTTTTTTTAAGACAATGGTGCGTGATGCTGCCTAATTTTGCACAGCTGCACACACCATAATTTTCTGTTTGATCTAGCCCTCTAACTTGTTAAATGGTGAGATTGCAGCCACTTGTTCAACTTCACACATGATTTTCACATACATGCGCAATGTGTAGTATGCATTTTTTGTGGCCCTTCCCCTATGACACATATGGTTGTGTGTGAGTTGTTGTGGGTTCAGCCTGTATGGGTTGTGTTCCACAGGTTACAAGCTTTAGGGCAAATTTTTTCTCATTTGGCATGGCTCAGGGCAGCTGCAAGATGTGTAGCAGCATACTGCAGCTGTTTCAATACACAGTGGTGTGCCATATTTACCTGTATACAGTACAGCCCTGCAATTCCCCCTGTGCCTGCATAGATTATTGCTCCCTGCACCAACACAGGCATTGTTGCAGCATGATGACGGGGTGGCTGCCTTGAAGTGATAATTTGTTCATGTGCAGGGAGGTGTCCCTTCCTGCACATGTACATACAATTTTTGCAGAGATGGCATTTCAATGTGTGCTGCACATGAGTACGGGCAATACAACATTGAGGTAAGGAAGCATTTTGGCCAGATACACCACCGTGACACCCCCCTGGGGTGGTGTGGACTTCCTTCCTAGTTTCTGATGTGTACGTTGTGTTGGTACAGGGGCTTTGACTATATGCAACGGGTCTTGTAATGGCACAGCCACAGCCACACTATTTGCACGTGCCTACCAGGCAATGTGGTGCATATTTATATGGTGGAGTATATCCATAGTGAGTGGCCGATGTTGACGTTGTCTACATGTTGGAGTGCATAGCACAACCTAAGTGTCAGTACATGTGTGGCTTGGATGAGGATGGTGCGTCTTGATTCACGGCATATGTGCCCGGATGCAACCCTTTAGCATGCAGTGAGTGTGTCCAATGTAGTTCCGCGTACTGCCATTAGTGGGGTTCCAGATATCCCTCCTGAAACTTACCCTGCATTTGTGGTGGTTCCTGGTAGCCTGCTCTGTCCTGTCTTGCGATTCCAGTGAGCAGCTCCTTTGGGATGACCCTGCAACCATCTCCTCCAGCTCATCCAGGTCCTCATGTGGTGCAGGACTTCCACCTCCAGTCTGTAGTGCTGCCTTACGGTTTCTGGCAAGTTTCTCCTTAGTCCTGTGCTTGCAATCATGCCAGCGCTTCTTGACCTCTGTTACAGTCCTCTTCACCTCAGCGACACTGTTTATTTTGTCCACTATTTGCTGACATATTGCATATCTCCTACCAACTGCCAATTTGGAGGTGATGAATTGCTGATGTTGGTGATCTGTCACATTTCTGACCAGGATGTCATGCTCCTCCTCACTAAAGCAACACTTGCTCTTTCTCTTCTCCTTCTTCTGTGATTTTTCTGTACCCTCCTGGCTGGTACTTGGGTGTTTGGGGTCTCCCTGGGGTCTCCCCTGGCCTATTGATTCCATCTTCTGTTGCAATTGCACTCTTTCCTGCTTTTGTATTTTATTTTGATGCCAATGTGGGGTTACAATGGCGCTACCCCATTTGAAACATGTTTATGTGTCGCAAAACAGTGTAGCACCATTTTTGCAGCATTAACGTCATTTTTCCTTATGGCATTGCCTTTTTTTACGTTATCCATTCCTTAACCGATCCTATCTCATTTCATAAATATGGCGCAAGGATAGTGCTAAGGAATGACGCTAACTTGCGTTAATAAAAATTACACACAATTGCGCTAGTGCAGTTGTGAGTCATTTTCCATAAATATGCCACTCAGAATGCTGCACCAACCTTAGCAGCACAGATATGGCTAATTTTGACAAAATATGCTGTTCATACATTTTACTTGCAGCATGGTTCTACCTCGCTTTCTAACATAATGCAATATGTATAGTCAGATTGTGTGTAGTTCCCCCTGAATCATCCCTTGCATGGGCTCTGTCCTTTACTGTCTATCAATGTATGTTGTTGTCCTTCCAAAGCAAGTCCAAAACTAGTTTTCACAAGAAACTAGGGTGTTTCTAAGTGGCATTTTCTCTTAGTTACATCACATCCATATGTGTGTACAAGCTGCAAATGTGTGTTTATCTCCAATAAAGTAATTGAAAGTAATATGTGTAGCTTATTTATCAAACAAGTTTTGTCTATGGTGTCAACAGATGACCACAACTACCATGATGGTCTGTTTTTGGATCTGAAAAACAATAGTGTAATGTAATGTTCCACTTTCCTTTACTTCCAAACGTACACTGATTTGAAAAACAAGTGCATTTGACAGTCACCATGACATGCTATGGGTTAAAATATCACTTTTTGTGTGTCTCAATGATATTGACACCTGCTCACAGCTAGAATGCATTGATAAAAATGCTTACATCTTTCATTGTCTTTTGAATCAAAGATATCCAAAAATGAGTTGTGGCATGCTGAATAGAATTGGTAGATACACAAAAGTTAAATTTCACTGTCCATATGATGACCAAATACAGTTTCATGTGCATTATGAACCACTTTGTTTCCAATATTTTGCAGCCTGCTAGGTCTTGGAATGGTCCAGTACTCCAATCTACTCACCACTGAGGGTTCAATGTCTGTCACATGTAACCTACAAATATGAAGTAACACTTTGGCATTTCAGGACATCTCTACAAGGTCAGCACTGGAATTGTCATCTATATAAATTATGCTGTATGGATAAAAATGATGCAAATTACATCAAGGCCTAATCAGTCTATCACTCTCTTTCTAGTTTTTAGGTTTGCCCTTTCGTAGACAGAGACACATGAACTGCACAAATTCAATTTTAATTACATATCCTCTGTAACCTTCACAGGTCCAAACACCTGACCCAGTGCACCACTGTCTGCCAGCCAAGACACTTCCACTTCAGTCCAGGAGCAAGCCTTCACCTAGGACTCCAATGCTGCAAGTCGGGATGACCACAAGTCAGCTGGTCAATCTGGTCTGTCTGGGCAGACAACTCCAGAGAGTCAAACTTGACCCTCACATACACCTCACACCACAGTTGCAACAACATCTCAGCATGAGGACACCTCCACTTACTGTTCACCGAGGCCCTACAGACCAGTCCTGGCTCCTGTTGAGACACTAAAAACACAGCCTCCCGTTTTGCCAGGACCCAGTGGTTTGGGGAATAGGGAACAGTCTAATGGGGGTAGGGCTCATGGGAGGGAATCTGTGGGTCAACCAAGGGAGGCCACTGAGGTTTTTGTTAGCTAGACCAACAGTGGGCAAGTCTTGGGATCAGTCAAACAATCCCATGACATGATGGGCCAGGTTATAACTGAGCAGAGGAAATGCAGAGGTAGCACATCATGGAACTGCAGATTTCCAATGAAAAAAATGAGCTCGCTGACTGGGGTGTTATTTGACATTTACCACCATATGTGCAGGGCTTTTCCTATACCATCTGCTCTGTCTGTGAACCCTCTGCATCTGGGCAAAGTACACCACTGCCAGCCCGAGACAGGGAGGTCCTACCACATGAGGAGCCTGCTCCTATCACCCGCATCCCTGTACCCTTTGCTTCTCTCCTCAGAGGGGATGGTCATCCGGACCAGCAGAAGAGGATGTCAGACCAACACCTACTTCCAAGGGGGGCAGAACCTAATTTTCTCCTTGTGTGTCTTCCATTCACTCTGTGGACTATTAAATGGACTTATTTACATTTTCTGAGAACAGCTGTATTTTAGACATTAGACTTCAAACTCTTTTTGGCTCTACTACCATGTTTCCATCCACCATGATAGAACTTTTGTTTTTTTAATCTTTTTATAATACACCTCAGTCTTGTTTTTGTGTTATGATAATAAATGTAATGGACACAGAGGACACAACTCCTATTGGATTATTTGTGTCATTTCCATTGTCATGTCCATCTTCCTCCACCATGTTGCCAAATCTTTAGATCATTCAGTTGGGAATAAATGTTGCAATTACAAATAGGTAAATGTCAACCAATTTATTAAAAGAAAACAAACTCAACTCAGAATGTATTTGGAATGTACAAATGTTGGCAACAGGTTCTTGTAGGAATAGAATCTGGGTTACAAAAACCAGTCCTAACACCAGTAGTCCGTGCCATTCAGGGTATATGCTCCATGACCTTGAAATCATGGAGGAATGGGAATATACAATGGGCACAAATTAAACAGGCAAACTATCGCTGATGCATGACCTCAGATGGAGCCATATATCCTGCCCTCACAATAAGAATCCTAGATCAATAACAGCAATGGTCTGAATCATGGCAGTGACAACATTTGAGGCCACATGACCAGTGTAGGATACTGTGGCAGTATATGGTACAATGACACGTTCACCATTCAGTGATGTGCTAACAAAACGTTCTATCACCTATGATGAAACTTGTTTACAGCTACCTCCACTGTTCACAAATTGAAGATTTAGTCAATGTGAAGGAAGAACAGTGTGCTAGGGATTTACATACACATGTTGTTTGAGGAACTCAAGTGGCACATATTGCCTTGACGGTAGCATCACACAGGAAACAGGTCAGAAACAATCTTCTGAACTTCCATACCATCAGAGTGCAAGTTGTCTCTGGAAAAGATTTGTCCATCCCAAGTGGGTGCCTGACCCAGGATAAGCACATGTTCACTTTGCACTTCAAAACAGCAACATATCACAGAAAATCTCACAATGTTGAAATGTCGAAATGAAGATGACATGGTGAAGAACCCTGAAACAGAATAACAATCGAAAAATAATTTTGCCACATATTAAATGGACCTCAATTGGCAAGTCACAAGGATACTTAGCTCAATCACATTTCATCTATGTCAATGAACACATTACCCAATGTAGGGAAACTCTGATGTACTAATATCTTTGCCTTGAACTTTCCTGCACAGATCAATTCCTAACAAATTACCATAGCAGACAGATATGTTCCCTAGGTCACAAGTTGTACTGACATAGGAGCTTAGAAATTGTAAAGGTAAACTTACACTCAGGTGAAGGTGGGCATCAAATCTTGATAAAAGTCAGCTCCTTCTTCTTCACCACTGTCATCTTCATTGGGCATTTCAACATACTCACCCATGGGCTCATCTTGGTCTCCATCCTCTGCAATTATAGGGATCTCTCTCCCTAGAGCGGTGTTATGGAGAATACAGCAGGCAAACATGATTTGGCACGTCTTATCGGGTGAGTAGAGGAAGGCTGCATTGCTCTTGTCTAGGCACCTAAACCTAGACTTCAGAAGCCCAAAAGCCCACTCCATTGGCTTCCATATTCTTCTATGGGTCTCATGAAGTGGACTTCATCTGGCGTTGTGGATTCCTTAGTGGTGCCAATAACTGCTGTAGGTTAAGATGCACAGAGTCTACTACACGGAAGCAACACATTAAGAAATTACTAACATATCAAGACATTGTCCCTTCAAAAACTAGGATTCAACAAGTTATGTTGTACTTGCCAAAAAGCCAGTCCTTCTCTGTTCCAAGTTGTGACATCTGCATGGGTATATTGCTGTTCCGTAGTATGAATGAATTATGTGCTGGCCAGGGAAGAGGGCATACACACTTGAGATTTATAAGTCTTGTTAGAAGACAACTTGCACATTGATGGAAAGGAGATTCTTCTGATTGTGGCAGACCTGTTCTCTGTTGTATGATGGCACCAAGGCAATATTCGCGCCTTCTATTGCTCCAACCACATGTGGTATCCACCCAAAGCATAACATTCTCCATTCACGATGACCAGATCCTGTGAACATGGGAAATGGATCTCCTTATCAGGGAGGTTCTGTTCCTGCAGAGCCAACTCTATGGGCCCCCAGAGGAACAGGTATATGTTTGATTGGGGAATGTCTGACTGAGTAACCTCTCCCTTTCTGATTCACAGACTATTTGGTACCTTTTTGGTAATGCAGGTAGTGTTCAGATTGGAGTTGACAGAATGATGTAACTGGGACAGATTTTTGTGACCAATGTCTGATATGTCTGTGCATAGCTGTGTTAAGTCACCTCAAAGTAGAAGCTGTAATGTGTCCATGTAACACACAAATTAAATGTTATCACACATAAAGCAGGCCACTGACTACCAGTGGCCAGAAGACAGTGCACCAGTAGTGTGACTGACAACATATAGCCACTGCTGAAATTAAAGTGATATAGAGGGCAAAATGTAGAAGGTCTGGAACTGTCTGATGCTGTACTGTCACCTGGGACTCCAGCACATATTGTGTATTAAGTTGCTCTGTATGGTTTACACCTGTCATGGAGCCATGTAAATGCAAACTTATTTTAGGTGCAGCAAGTTCAGATGACACTGGCTCACCATCATCCATCCCAGTTTGTCTCATTCCAAAACACACGTTTTCAAACAGACCACAAACCCTGCTCTCACTGACACATATCAGCCCTTCTATCTTGTCCTCAATTAATTTATGTGACGCAGACCATAGGTTCTGACTCTTGGGAGTTTAGGCAGAAAGCCAATGTAACTTTGAGTATGATTATGTACAAGGATTATACGTGTGATTTAGCATTTAGTAGCTCACACTGATTGTACGTAATCAGGGGTGGCGATCACAACAGGATTGGTTTACAGGATTGGTCACATAGCTCTGGCAAAAATGATGTTGTAGGCCTGCTTAGGTAACATGAGAAGCTAGCAAGTATTGATGGTGCACATGAGATCACTGTAAATCAGTATTTCCACTCTACCTGGAGTAATTTACTGGTAGAAAAGTCTAGTAATTGTTTCTTGTTCTTTTGTGTCATTTATACAGGTCAATGCCCATCAGAAGCAAAAAATCTGGATGGCCATTACAAAGAAGATGCAGACCCTGGGGGTCCACAAGCAGCGTAGGCTACACTGTAGGAAGAGGTGGGAGGACCTGCTTTGGGCAACAAGAAAGTCAGCTGAGAGCCAAGTCGGGCATCCCTTCCGTGATTCAGTCTGGCGTGTGCACCCTGACCCCCTAATGGCCTCCTCCAAATCCTCATGTGCTTTGGATGTGTCAACCTCAAAGTTGATGGCATACAACATAGTTGAAAAATAAATAGGTTAAACCACAATAATATCTACAGACAATGACTTACCCCACCCACGCCTACAGACCACACACGCATCCTCAGCTTCATCCTGGACTCATTGCTCAACATGACCCGTCAAGTCAACTCAGTAACATCCCCCTGTTTTCACACTCTCCAACTGCTCTGGAAGATCTACAAATGGATCCCAAAGGACTGCAGCAGAACTGTGACCCACACCCTAGTTACAAGCAGTTTCAAGTATGGCAATGCCTTCTACGCTGGCACACCCAGAAGAGCCTGAAGATACCACAGCACATCCAAAATACCTCCACCAGACTTATCCTGAACATCCTCCACTGCAAACACATCTCCAATCTCCTAAGAGACCTCCACTGGCTTCCTATGAAGAAAAGGTTTAACTTCAAACTCCTCATACACGCATACAAGGCCCTCCATGACGTAGGACCCGCCTACCTCACCCACTGTATCACCTTCTTTACCCAGTGTATGGAAGTCCTCAGCTGGTGGAAGATCCTTTGCCTTCCTCATGGCAAAGACCTGGAACACCCTGCCCCTGCACCTCAGGCAGTCACCATTGCTGCATCAGTTTAGGGTGGACCTTAAAACCTGGCTCTTCAACTGAAGCTCAGAGGACAAACCCCCTCAGCACCCTGAGACTCTTACAGGTGAGTAGCTGCACTTTTTTAAAACATTGATTTGATTTGACTTGATCCAAAAATCTTACCCTCTGAGAGAAGTGAAAAATTTTAGCTCTGTACTGCAGTAGTTCAGAAATGTAGCCAGGCCTATGTGTTTACTCATGCTGTTGAAACCCTTTGTTAGGGAGTGAACTACAAGTGTATAAGTGACAAAAGCATACATGACATGAGAGCTGAGATGGGGGATCACTGAATGTGTTGCAAATGTTGTATGATGTACTTTGATGTCCAACTGCATTCTAACAGGTATATGCACTATAACTATGGTAACTGGGATTTCAGCATCAACCAGGCAAGGTGAAGGTGACAGCGGCCACATCAGCGGGGATGAAGCTGGCCACTGGGGATCGGTTGTGGGCACCACTGACACTGAAGGAGCCATACCATGTGGCATAGAGGGTGAGGGGACTAGCATGGAGCCATCAGTGACTCAACATCTTCCTCAGAGGCCTCCAATGAAGACTAGTCCCTAGTGGGGGCAGACCCTGGAGAGACTGACACCTGCATCTTAGTCCACCCCCCCATTTCAATCTCCCCACTCCCTCTTGCTTCCCCATTTGGTCATAGCTGTCCCCCTAAAAGAGGCAGCATCACCTTTGCTGCAGGCACATCTGCTCCTGCCCCAGTGTCCCAGACTGCGCTCAAGTGAGGAAGCTGTTGATCTTTTAAGAAAGAGTTTTGTAGGCCAGACCACACTATTGAATGCCATCCAGGGGCTGAATGGCCAAAACACCCAGATGCTAGTTTACCTGGATGTCAATCATGATGCCCTGTCTAGCCTACAGTGCTCATTCCAAGGTCTGTCCTCCTTAATGGCTGAAGTCTCCCACCCCACCCTCGTGTCCAGACTCCCACCCTTTACCAATCCTAAATACATCAAGCCAGCCCTGCCCAAAGCAACATACAAACATATAAACACACCCACAACAACTACAAGCAGCACATCCCAACACAGCAAAAACCCAAGCACAAACACACACATGCTGACACCAGACACCACCACCACTGTCACACCCCCCTCAGTGCACCTACCACTACACAACCACACTCCCCCACCACCCCCAGAGACACAACACCCACCAGTACAGCTGATTTGGCTGACTTGGATTCATGTCAGCAGTCTAGTGCTAATAAGAAAGAGGGACTGGGAGAATTAAAGGTCCAGTATACGTGCTCCCTACATATAAGCCTATAAAACAAAAAGTATACTGTTCCAAGAATGTCTGCCTATGTTAATCGTCACGGGCAATTAGTGTCATCAGGAGTACCCTCAAGCATCAATTACGATGCTGAGCATCATCATCGGGTTGACTCCTCGCCGGACCGGCACTGCAATATCCGACGGGCCACCACTCGAAGGTGGTAGGCTCTATGACCGAAAATGATGTTACTGATCAAGTAGCAGTCTAGTGCTGCCTGTTCGGTGGGGGGCGTGGGCAAAGGGAACCATAACTTCAGGGGATGAAGCGGGCGCGCAGGGAGGCATAACTGGGAGTCCTCGACTGCATTGCCTATAACGTTTTTAAACTTGTTTTTAAATGTATTTTTAAATCGCATTCTTAGCACTTTGCACTTTATTTTCTGGTATTTGTATTTTATCTGAGGTCGGGTTCGGGCCTGTTAGAGCCCGCCCGTCCTCCATTATTGTGCCATTTTTGGCTGACTTGGATTCAGGTCAGCAGTCTGGGGCTGCCTGTTACATGGGGGGTGTGGGCTAAGGGAACCATAACTTCAGGGGATGAAGCGGGCACGCAGCGAGGCATGACTGGGAGTCCTCGACTGCATTGCCTATAACATTTTTAAACTCGTTTTTAAATGTATTTTTAAATCGCATTCTTAGCACTTTGCACTTTATTTTCTGCTATTTGTATTTTATCTGAGGTCGGGTCCGGGCCTGTTAGAGCCCGCCTGTCCTCCATTATTGTGCCATTTTTGGCTGACTTGGATTCAGGTCAGCAGTCTAGTGCTGCCTGTTACGTGGGGGGCGTGGGCTAAGGGAACCATAACTTCAGGGGATGAAGCGGGCACGCAGCGGACACGCGCAGCGGGCGGGGACAGGGCCTGGGGGTCTGCGCCAGTCACGAGCATCCCTAGGCGGATCTGTTATTCTGGACCCGTGCTTCGGGCTCTGGCTCCAGCTAATTTGTGTAAAAACATGCCTCGGCCATTTTTTGAGCAGATCTCTCAGAGGACCTGTAGGGATTGTGGTTGGGCCCCGGTGTTCCCCCGGTTAGGCTTGACATTAGAAGAATCTGTTTTGGTTCCCCCTCAGAGGCTGGCGGTAATCAAACCTGTTTACGCATTGATAAATGTGCGGTCACTGGTAAAACATAAGACCGAAATTGCGGATATGATTATCTCAAATAAAGTAGACTGCCTTTTTATAACCGAATCATGGGTCAAGGCAGATTCTAATCCTGATTTTATTGATGCCTCTCCTTATGGCTATTCCTTCTACAGACTGGATAGGCCAGCAGGCATGGGAGGAGGGCTGGCCATTATTTGCAGGTCCATTTTGTCCTGCCAGTGGGAACCAGTCAATGCTCGCCGTAAATCTTGTGAGGGTCTGTATTTTAAAATTCGCCAGAATAATTACACTTTGATTGAGGGCCTCTTGATATATAGACCTCCAGGCTCTGCTGCTTCATTTCTGCTAGACTGGCCCTCTCTTATTGAACCATTAATTGCAGCATCCAATTGCATAATTCTGGGGGATTTTAATCTACATTTTGATAATGTTCAGCTTCCCTATGTCAGAGAGCTGGTGAATCTCATGGACTCGTTTGATTGGATTCTTTCATTCACCCTGGCAACCCATTTGGCAGGACATATCCTTGATGGGATTTTTGCGCGCCCAGAGGATCTGGTGACCGTGTCCAACATTCCCTTGGCTTGGACTGATCACCAACTTCTCTTGTTTAAAAGTATGAAGGGGTCCCCTAATCCACAGATAAAATCAGGTAATAAATCATTGAGATTATGGAATAAAATTACCGAGATTCAGTTGGGCCCGGCAGTGAATGAAGGTTGGGAGACTGTAGGAAATCCTCATCTGTCTGCCCTGGAAGTTTTCAATTCTGGATAAATTGGCCCCGGCACTATTAAAACCGGAGGGTAAACCTAAGAAAACGAGTTGGCCATGGTTTGAAAGTAACTTGAAGGTGCTTCAGAGGAAGTACCGTCAACAAGAAAGATGATGGAAGCTCTACCCTAACGAAGCTGAGAAAGAGAAACTAAGAATTGTTTTAAAACTATATAAGGTAGCTTGTTTTGAGGCTAAATCAGCTTTTTTTTCTACTAAGATAAAAAATGCACCTAATGCACCTAAAGAGCTATTTAAGGTAGTTTGTTCGCTTATCAAGCCTCCGGTTCTCCCCACCACTTCCCCAAATGCGCTGGCTACTTGCAATCAAATTGCAAAAAATGTTTAAACTAAAATTCGACAAATATATGTAGAATTCCCTGTGTTGGATCCTTGGACAACCCCCCGGGATTCACCTAGTCAGGATATCCCGCTGCTTACATGCTTCCCCCCGCTGCTGCCAGACAGGATTAAAGAAATCCTTATGGAGATCAAATCAGGTTCTCCTATTGATCCCTGCCTGCCCAGTGTTCTGCAGATGATTCCGGATCTGGTGGCTCCGAAACTAGCTACCATTTTTAAGGATGTGCTATCCTCAGGTATTTACCCTTCCTTATGGAAGCAGGCCACCGTTATTCCCCTCAAAGAGAAGGCCGATTTAACTATCTTTGATCTAAGTAATCTTCTACCTATTTCCTTGCAACCGACATTGGCTAAGATACTTGTAAAACATATTAATCATGAACTGTCCATGTTTCTTAACCAGGCTGGAGTCTTTGACCAGTCTCAGCATGGTTTCAGATGGGCTCATAGCACGGAATCAGCGTTACTAACAACATCTGACTCCATCCGGAAACTTCTGGATGAGGGACACGGCGCAATTCTTGTGCTATTGGACCTTTCAGCGGCATTCGATACCATTTCGCCTGATATTCTGGTCTCTCGCCTCTACAATGCGGGAATAAGACATGCAGCACTTAAAATCCTGGAATCTTTCTTAAGTGACAGATCTAACATTGTAAGCTGGGAAGGCTTTAAAGCACCGGCTTTCCATTTGCCTTGTGGGGTACCCCAGGGCTCGGCATTGAGTCCTACGCTTTTTAATGTTTATGTGGCCCCCCCTGGCAAGACTTATTCGTTCATATGGCTTTACTCCATCCTCCTATGCTGATGATACTCAGCTGATCATCCCTGTGTCTAGGAGCAACTGGGAGGAAGTGGCAGAACAGTTTAATAACTGCATGCAGGATATTAATCAGTGGATGAGACAGAATTGGCTTAAGCTTAATACCAACAAGACGGAGATTGTCCTGTATGGTTGCAGTAAAGACCTATGGAGTCTGCGCTGGTGGCCGGATGAATGCGGGCAATTACCGGTCCTGTGCGAAGCTACTAGAAATCTAGGAGTGATTTTTGACGAATCCTTAAGCTTTAAACCGCAGGTTAATGCCTTAGTTAAGTCTTGTTATTGGACCCTGAAAATCTTGAGGAAAATGTTACAGTTCTTGAAGCAGGAGGAAAGAGTCACGGTTATGCTAGCACTGATCATGTCCAGAGTGGATTATTGCAACTCTTTGTTACTGGATATTGATGACTGCACTTTGAGGAAACTGCAACTAATTCAGAATAATGCTGTTCATAGTATTTTGGCACTTCCTCGTTCAGCGTCAGCTTCCCTCAGCCTAAAGTGTCTTCACTGGCTACCGGTGGGCAAGAGGATTATTTTTAAATCTCTCTGCCTTACCTTTAAAGCACTATATGGGGTGGGTGCGGAACACCTGGTTGACAGACTCAGGTGGTATTGTCCTGGACGTGTTCTGAGATCGGAGAAGTCTTTCCTGATCCAGGTCTGCAGAACACGTAAAGTTAGGTGGGGAGATAAAGCTTTCACAGTGGCGGCAGCCAGATATTGGAATGGTCTACCGCTTGAGATAAGGAAAGAACAGAATTTCTTGATTTTTAGGAAAAGGGTGAAAACCTGGCTGTCTCCTCGGTAGGTACATAGGCTTGTCTGTTGTCCTCTTCCCTTTATGTCCTCAAGCGCTTCGATGCTAAGGCCGGAATGCGCTATAGAAATGCCCTTATACATACATACATACATACATACAGCAACACCCACACAAACCAAGCACACCCTCAGTCAGTGCACCCACCACAGCACAAGACATCCCCACCCTTAGTTACAACCCCCACCACTACAGCAACACCCACAGACACCACAGGCATACACCCAGTCAGCACACACAAAACCACACACAAATGCATAAGTACACCCAAAGACACCACACCAACACATACCACATCCACACACACATACTTGACACAAATGGCCACACTCACCCACCTAACAGACAATCAATAAAAGACACAAATCTAAAATTACAGAATATAAACCAAGCCCCCAAGCACACACACATGCACAGCAGCCACAGCCACTCCCTTTACACCAAACCTAAATCACTCATGAACACTCTACCCATTTTCCAAAGCTAAGCCTACTTTTTCCCCCTCCCCCTGACCCGTTCTAAATCCCAAACCACCCCTACAAAAACCACCCACCAAACCCACTCCTCCCAAACTCACCCATCCCAAACCCACCACCTCCTTTGTCCTGGCCTTATTTTTGGATTGTTACTACTTGTTTGCTAATGAAGCTCTATCTGATAATGGGTGTGCCAACCACTTACTCCTATTTGTGACAGTGACAAACGTGTTGTATATTTTAGTTTAAAAAAAATATTATTGTGGTATTTACATAAATGAATGAGCCAAGCACAAGTCCAGTGGTACTGTGAAAATACAAATCCGAGGTTAATAGGAATGCCTTTGACTACCTTCTGTTCTGGCAATGACGGGATTGATTTCAACCTTGGACCTAGCACAGGAGCAGAGGGAGGACTGGTAGCAGCCGGTTCATGGCAGCAGGATACATAAAAAGCATTAAGAATGGTGAATTCTGTTTTTATATAGCTCCCAAACTACCAACTCAGGAGGAGAGGTTTAGCCTCCACAGTTACATTGGTGGGACTGCATATCATGATTGGCTCATGATAAAAGGGGCTCGTGTCTCACTGTCAGCTGCTTTCGCCTATCGCGACATTGACGCAGGTGAAGATTCTTGGCGGTGATGGTAGACAGTCAGCAGTCCTTCTCCTATGCTCCCGCTGACATCTAAATATGGAGGGCACACCGTCATGGCAGCAGGCGAGTGTCCAGTCGAAAAGTCGACGTCAGGACCATTACCTCCAACACCTAATCCAAGCCCAAATTCCTGAAAAGGGTGATCGCGGCCCCCAAAACTACTTTGTGTACTGTTGTCCATTTAGAACTAGTTATACAGCCCATAACTAAGGTACTAGAGACAAAACCCCTGCTTCTATGGCACTCCATTTGGAGACAAAATGTAGCCAAACTAACCCAAGAGATAATGAGGGACTGTATCTCATTGGACTGCATCAATAAAGTTTCCTGGCTCACCAAGATCAAGAAGATTCTGCAATTTATTGGAGACAATGACACACATCTCTGGGAGTTCCCGGAGGATATACCAAGGCTTCCCAAAAATACTTCAAAGCAAATGGTTGAGGAACAAAATGGGCAAGCCAATACGGGGGATTAGCTACGCCCAGTGGTTTCTTCATCTTTCACCATTTGGTGGCATTTCCAAAAGGTTCTAAGTGGGCTCATGATGACATCAAATGGCCGTGTGACAATGTTTCTAAGCAATCATCTGTACAAGCCACTATTTTTGCAAGTTCTATTTGGGAGGCAGGAACAAGTACTTAAGGTCACTCTTTTTAAATGAAGGTCTGTCTTCCTATATAACAGCCTATTCTTTTCTGATGGAAATGAATGACATGAAGACCTGCAATACTTTAACGTTTTTCCTAGACTGTGCAGTCAAAATATACATAGCACTTAGTATAACCTGACAACTTGGGGTTTAGACAGGAATGTCACTTGTATTTCTGATATAACGTCTCCTAATTTGTTGCTTAATGTTTTTAACCTTTCATCTGATTTTATTTAATTCTATTAGTGTTTTATTTTTAACCTTTGTCTTGAATTTTTTACATTTGTTTGTTATAAGTGAGTTATTGTATGCTTTTATGGGCTGCATTGAAATGTGCCAAAGTAAGATATTTTTAACTTTAAACTTGAGACACCTTTTTAAAAAAGTTTGTCAAAAGGCTATTGCTAATCATATGTTAAATAACAGAAATATATTTTTTTAAAAACACAAAACAAGTGAACATTTAAAAGAAACCATAATTGAAATTGGAGTTGTGTGACCTTTTTATTATGAGCAGAAAAACACCCCAACCTTTGCAACTGGGGATTTACCAGGCATGGTTAAAAACACACATACCTGCAATTCTCTCAACAAAAAGCGGCTCGTCATCCATATCAAGCACCAGGTTAACAAAGCCCTGCATCATCTGATTCATGGGGGTCTCTGTTATCCCCTCTTATTGTGTGAAGATTGCCAGGTCAGGTGTGAAGGGTTAGCTGCCATGGATATGCTGACAGAAAGTGAAGTCATAATTGGACGGGTAGAGTTATGGTTGAAATGCCTCCATCAGCTGCTTTTAGCCCTAAACCAAAAGGTAAAATCCTTGACTAAGACAAACCTGGTTGATTCATCTGACCCATGCTCCATTGCAGTTGGTCTCAAATTGCACCTAGGTCACAGTTTATTACGACCATTGGCTATCATTGGTGCGTTGTGAATTTTGGAGTTATTTCTACTAAAAACTTTAAAATTCATATCTTTGGTTTCCCTCAATGGATTTTTGTCCTGTTGGTGGCATTTTGTTGATTACATTTTACTCTATGTTTTGTGCTTTCTGTTTTACTTTATTGCTGTTTTGGTACTGTATAAATAATTTACACATTGTCCTAAAGTAAGCCTGTCCACTCTGTGACATTGCTGCTAGGTAGGTTTATTCAGTGATCTTGAGGTTCCTCCTGAGAAGGGTTGTGATTATTCATTGCGTGGGTAGTCACACATCTCAAATAATAATCAAATTTTATACAGAAGTGTAAATTGGAAGTAAGTATTTTTTAGGGTTCAGGGAAGGGTAATGTTAATGGGCAGTAAGAGTTTTTTATCATTCAGGGAAGAGTAGCAGTGAGGGGATGTCTGAGCATTTTAGGTTCAGGAAAGGGTAGAGTAAAAAGTTACCCTAGTTAGCAATAAGGGGAAGGTAGGGATTTTTTGTTTCAGTGAAGTGCAGTGTTACTAGATAATAAATAGTATTTGTGGTTAAAGGCAACTAGCCCTAAGAGGTAATACAGGATTTATTGGATTCTGGGAGGGTCATGTAAAGAGGCAGTTTGGGATTTTAGGGTTCGGGGAAGGGTAGTGGTAAGGGGTAGTAAGGAATTAATAGGGTTCAGGGAAGGGTGTCTCAATTAGAGGATATTTTTATTAAAGATTTTCAAATCATGTATACATGCATTTCTTAACAACAATGATATGCATGTTCAAAGGGATTACAACAGGATGATATTATAATAAATGATGTTAACATTTGCCTCACACCACTGCATATTGAGCAGGAGAAGACCATTTTGCATGTACAGGGACATGTGTAAAAAACTGGATACAGTTCCACATGGCTTGCCCCACTCCACTGCTATGCATCGTTCAGGCGAATGGCTCTCCAAATACCAACTGTTGTAGAGATGAGCTTTGGGGCTACAGGCATCTCTTCATGCAGGAGTGTCCACTCCAATGTAGGGGCTGTAGTGAGTATATTAATTGAGCGATGGATTTCAGCATGTGTTAGTAGGTTTGCTTTCTGTCTCCATGTCTGGTGACAGATTTGAGAGGTAAGACTATAAGGATTCCCATATGGCTCTGGGCCTAGATTGCAGGGTGCTAGGTCAGCATTTATGGTCATTTGACCTTGACAATATACCAGGTCATGTATCTAGTCCTTAAATTTAGGCGCCTCTCCACTCCCCATCTAAAGGCAATTCTGCGCTTTGCAAAGAGTAGGCTCTGTTCTGCATATTTCCAGTAATTTGGGACAATTTTCTCAACATATCCCAGGTGTGATATAAGGAGTTTGAGGGTAATATTTTGCCCTAACATAAAGGTCAGCACTGCCTTCACCTGCTTCCAATATGCCTGCACTGCAGTGCATGTCCAAGCCAAGTGGAGAAAATTGGCTCCTTCTGTCCCGCACTTTGCACAGCGATCATCAGCGCACAGGTGGAGACGACATAGCCTGACAGGTGTATAGTACAGTCTGTGTAGACCTTTGTAGTTTATTATTCGTAATCTGCTGCTAGGGGTTAACAGCCCTGTCTGCGTACAACAGCATTGCCACTGTTTTTCCAATATGGAGATTCCCAATTCCAGTACCCATTGGGCACAAGCTTGGTTTGTTGAAGTGGGATACTCTTGTTGTGCAGCATGGTATAAAAGTGATTCTAGGTGTTTGGGACCTGTGGACGTGAGAGGCATGTGTAGAGTGTCTAGAGTGGGAGGTTCTTGCAAGAACTCAGTGGTACCCGCCCTCACATTATTATGTATACGTATGTAGATAAAGATGGCCTTCCCCTTCAAGATTGTCAAAATTAGTTTTTAATCTTACAAACAAACTCCACAATTAAAGGTTTAGACTAGACATGTGATTTGTGAAGTAAATTTTAACGTATACTCCCTTTCAACTGGATCCCTGCTCTATCCAGAATGTTTAATCTCAGCACTCCCTCAGAGTTCTTTTAACTTCGAGGTTGAGTCCGCCCAGGTGGTATCATCCTACCTGGGTGGGGGTAGTAGGTCATATGATGAAGCATGACACAATTATGTGTGTGAGACCACCTAGTCTATAAGGGAAACCTCACGACTTTTCATTGAACACCCGGTGACTACTACCACATTGCATCCCAACAAGTAGACCACCAAGTTGGTGGACTACTAACCAGTGGAACAGGTTAGCACAGACTTCTACAAAGTCGGTCCTGGAGAGCAGGGTCCATGCCAGATTTTTAGAATATACACATTTAGAAACATGTAGATTTCTGAAACATCTTTTTTCTAAATGTGGATATGCTAAGAATCTGGCATGGACCCGGCACTCCAGGACTGACTTTGCAGAACCCTGGGTTAGCATATCCTGTTCTGAATGTCCTCCCTACACTTTTGTGTTCTTGATTCTTAGATCAGGGAGATTGTATGGGGATAATACGCTCCCGGAACTCTCTATTGTGTGTAACAATAGCATGCCTCGGCACATAAATAGTAGAGCTCCATATCCAGAGCATCAAAGCCTCCTTTAGAAAATGGTTGCATTTGGGTGGTCCACGCCAATCGAGGTTATTTGTCTATGCCAGGTGGGTCATTTGTGTTTTGAGTGCATGAAAGAATTGTTGTCCTGCATAGAAGGGGATATTGAGGAAAAAATACAAAAATGTGTTGATAAGTGCAATGAGCCCCATCAGGAATAATGGCAGTGAAATCCACTGTATGATATAGTCTGTGATTTTGTAAAGGATAGTTCTATAACTTTTTTTTGTACCATAGGACACTAAAATTCCTAGGTAGCCAATCCATAATCGCACCACTCAGAGGATAATCTTGAGGGAACCACGTGGTAGCAGGTGTTAGAGGAAATAATTGGGATTTGCCCCAATTTATAAAGACGCCTGAGAGTCTACCAAAGTGGGAAAATTCACTTAACACCGCATTTAGACTGAAATGTGTTTTTTTCAGGTATAATGTTATATTATCTGCATATAACAAGACTAATATGTGGCGGGACGGATAGCAGATGGCAAACTCTCGTTGCTGCTGATGAAGCTTCGCAACTAGAGGCTCTATTGCCAGTGCAAAAAGCAGTGGCAAAAGAGGGCACCTGTGGTGGGTGCCCCTTGATATCATTATTGGGTTTGAGTCTGAGTTTTGTCATAGTTTGAAAATAGAGGAGGGCTATCCATTTCAAGAAGGGAGATGGAAATCCCATCCGTCGGAGTACTGTCATAAAATAGCCCCATTCTAATGAATCAAATGCCTTGATGACATCTAAGAAAGCTGCCACTGAGGCAATGTTTGGATCTACATCCTACAATTGCGCGAAAAGAGTCTGCAAGTAATGCAAGTTTTTTTTTGGTTTTAAGGGTTCAGAGAAGGGAAGCATTAAGGGGTACTTAAGGATTATTAAGTTACACCTTGATAAATTAAAGAATGAATGTAATAAAAACAACTTTCGAAACTCATTCTTTTTGGAAATGCGATAGATAATTATAAAGGACACACCATTATTACCTTGAAAAGTTTAGCTTGACTGTAGTTTTGCCAAAATTTTAAAAGTTGACTCTATAGCATGCAATCCTAGAAAGTGTCAAAGATAGACATAGCATCTGCAAGGTGTCACAGTTAAGAAACACAAAATGGGAAGGTAAATTCAAAAAAGAGCACGCATTGTGTTGGAAATGGCCTTTCTGCATGGTCACCCCCAAATGTTTTGCCTTTCTCCTTCTCTTTTTCTGTCCTCATTTTTACCGGCTTTAGGACTCTGTGCACTTTACCACTGCTAATCAGTGCTAAAGTGCATATGCTCTCTCCATGGTGACATTGGCTCATACCCAATTGGCTTATTTATTTTACTTGTAAGTCCCTAGTCAAGTGTACCACATGTGCCCAGGGCATGTAAATGAAATGCCACTAGTGGGCTGCAGCACTGGTTGTGCACCCACATAAGTAGCCCCCTAACCATGTCTCAGGCCTGCCTCTGCAGTGCCTGTGTGTGCAGTTTTACTGCCACTTTGACTTGGTATTTAAAAGTAATTGCCAAGCCTTAAACTCCACTTTTTCTACATATAAGTCACCCCTGAGGTTGGCCCTAGGTAGCCCATAATGCAGGGTGCTATGTAGGTAAAAGGCAGGACATGAACAGGTGTGTTCTATATGTCTTGGTAGTGTAAAACTCCTAAATTCGTTTTACACTGCTGTGAGGCCTGCTCCTTCCATAGGATAGCATTAGGGCTACCCTCATATACTGTTTGAGTGGTAGATTCTGATCTGAAAGGAGTAGCCAGGTCATATTTAGTATGGCCAGAATGGAGATACAAAATCCTGCTTAATGGAGAAGTTGGATTTTCTATTACTATTTTAGAAATGCTACTTTTAGAAAGTGAGCATTTCTCTACACTCAGATCCTTCTGTGCCTTACAATCCAAGTCTGGCTAGGTTTAGTTGACAGCTCCCTTGTGCATTCATTCAGACAACCCCAAACACTGGATGCTCAGCCACACTTGCATACATTTGCATATTGAATGGGTCTTCCTGAGGTGGGAGGGTGGAGGGCCTGCCACTTACATGTCAAAAGACAGTATTCTGCCTTCACAAAAAGGATTGCCACACCCCCTACTGGGACTCTGGCAGACAGGATGGAACTGAAAGGGGACCTTGAGCACTTCTAAGCCACTCTTTGAAGTCTCCCCCACTTCAAAGGCACATTTGGGTATTTAAGCAGGGTCTCTGACCCTAGCAACTTAGACACTTCTTGACAAGACATTCTTGCCACAGACACTTCCTGGAAAAGAGAACCTGAACCAGAACCTGCAACCTGCCAAGAAGAACTGCCTGGCTGCCCAAAGGACTCACCTGACTGCTTTCTGAGAAGGACTGCTGCCTTGCTGCACTCTGGCTGTGCGGAGAAGTGCTCTTCAAGGGCTTGGATAGAGCTTGCCTCCTGTTCCCTGAAGTCTCAGGACTAAAAAGACTTCATCCCTGCAAGAAGAACTACTTGTGCGGTTAAAATCAACGCACAGAAACGACGCACAGCCTGCATTGCAGTGAAAAATTCACCCGACGCTGAACCTGAACGGTACAGCCCGACCTCACAACAAGAAGATTGATGCAGCACCAGCATAGCGACTGGAAATTCGACACACGGCCCACTGGATCGACGCATAGCTGAGCTGGAACGATGCAGCCCTACTTCCAGAGAGGAATCGAGGCAGCGGCTGCCGTGAGGTAGAATGTTTCATGCAACGCCCACCTGATCGATGCAGCCCATGTGACTTTGTCTTGACAACGCCAAATTTCAACGCATCGTCCCCAGGGCATCCGAAAAGCCCGCAACCCGAAGAGGATCCAAGACCGTGTGCCATAAATTGACACAAAGCCTTCCCTGTGTGAAAATTAAATGACGCATCGCAGTGTGCGGCCCGAGGAATCAATGCACACCTCCCTGTTTTCCACGCATCTCCTCCTCTGCAGTTCTTTGTGGAGATTCCTAATGCAAACCAGGTATTTTGTGCTTGCAAGAGACATTTATTGCTTTTAAGAGACTAAAGACACTTTGTATCATTTTTACAGTGATATTTCAAAATATACTTATTGCATTTTAATCGTTTTGACCTGCATCTTATCAGATAAATATTATATATTTTTCTAAACACTGTGTGGTGTATTTTTTTGGTGTTCTACTGTGTTATTGCATGATTTATTGCACAAATACTTTACACATTGCCTTCTAAGTTAAGCCTGACTGCTCAGCGCCAAGCTACCAGAGGGTGGACACAGGATAATTTGGATTGTGTGTTACTTACCCTGGCTAGAGTGAGGGTCCTTGCTTGGACAGGGGGTAACCTGACTGCCAACCAAAGACCCCATTTCTAACACATTGCATTAGAGAAAAGGGAAGTAGGCCAGGACAGTTAAAAAACAAACCTAGTAGTATGCACTGCTACAGATGTGGTGGTAGTTAATGCATAGCCGACAGCAAGAGATGTCCAGCCATAAATCGCAAGTGCTCAGGATGAATTTCTTCTGAACATTTTGTCAGGGTATTTAAAAATAAATTTATGAATCGTGAAGTCAAATGTATGAAGGATAGCACAGCTAATGGTTTTACAGAAAGTAGTGATTCAACAAGGAATAGTTGTGTTAAGTGTAGATGAGGTCTTAGTCTTGAACAAAAATTCCAGGGCTCTCTGTAAGAGGAGGGTTGAGGGTGGGGGTCAAAATATGCATTGTTGCAGACACACCGTTGTTATACATTATAATTGACACAGATGTATGAAAGAAAATACTTGTAAATACAATTTATGATTTCTAAGAAGCTCCAGACACCAGTCTGTACAGTTGGCCTGAGGAACCTATGACGTTGTTAGCATGCATAATAGTTATGTTATGCATTCAAAGGGAGGGAAGCAGTGTCAGGAAAGTTTGAACAAATGTCTTTGGACATGATTTTAAACTCAACGTCTTGGTGATCGAAGAGAGTGATGCTATAGCTCCCTCCCTTTGATGAGTTTCTGAAGATGCTTTCAAGAAATAATTGGGAATTGGAAGGTTTCTCACATCATAAGGTGTTAAAAACATGGGCAAACCACGTACTACTTGAAGTGAGAAACATTCCTCTAATCACTAGAGAAGAAGTAAAATTACAACTACGAAGATTATAAGATGCTAGGATCAATAGTTAGTGAAACCGTTGGAAAGGATTGGAGCAATCCTTTCCATAATTAGCATGACCTCCTAACAATGACCAAGAGCTAGTATTGGTTTTCAATAATAAATAATAAAATAAAATAAATAAAATAATACAATCTATCTCTTGCCTACAATCAGGTGCCATTACTTCATAAAAGCAGGAATTTGCCAGCACTTATTGCACCAAGTGTGTGCTTCCTATTTGTAAGAATGCCATTTGGTCTGGCATCAGCTGTGGTAATTTTCCAAAGGCTAATGTACAGAATTTTCAAAAACACAATAGAAATTGCTTTTGCATGATGGCATCCTCATTATAGGTAAGAATAAAAAAGAGAACATGTGTCCGAGAGAAGTTCTGAGAATTTTGGACCAAATTGGGCTGACGGCAGACACCAGTAAGAGTACATTTACCGTATGCTCTCTTACTCATTTGGGACATGAGGTGTGTAGTTAGTATCACAGAAACAGTTGATGGACATTATCAGTCATGTACCAGATCCGAGTAACTAGGATGAAGGGAGATTGTTCTTTAGTGTGGAAACGTTTTCTTTTTCAAAGTTTGTACGATTTCTCTCACAAAAGACCTGGACCTTGAGACTTCTCATTGAAGAATTAGTTCAAATTTGTCTGCTCTCAGAAATGCCAAGAAGTCTTCAATCTGATTAAGAACTTGATTTGGCGTGCCTCAGCATTACAGGGCTTTGATTCGAAAGTCAAGAGAACAATTTCTGTGACATTAGTAATGGATAATGGACTTGATGATGTGATTGCTTTTACATCCCGTGCTCTTAAAGTCTATGAAAGAGTGGTACTCCATGTGGCGTAGTGGCCAGAGCTGCTGACTTTGGAACTGGGGAACCCGATATGAGTCTCAGCATTGGCTCAACATCCTGTGAGTCTGGGCAAATCACTTAATCTCCATGTGCGCCCCCAAAAAAACAAATGTGTCCTCGTGTAATGTAACTGGCTCATATAAAGCACTTTGATGCCATTAAATCATGTTTTTGCTATATAAAATTGCAAAACAAAATAGGAAAAGGATTTACTTAAGCATTTACAGCCATTTCTATAGGGATAGAAGTTTGTTGAAAGTACTGACCATAAATGCCTTGGTAAAGGGTTAACCACAGAAGGTTTAATGAAAGCATCTGCATGCATAGGGAGACTCTCCGTGAGCTTGCAAGAGTATAGCTTTAAGGAGTGCTCTGAGCCTGAAATAAAGAATAGGGAAGTAAATTGCCGTAAAAAGATTGCTGTTACCACTTAAGGAGTGTCTGATGATGAATGGGAAGACTACCAAGCAGAACTTGAAAGAAGGTGGAAGAGATGACTGCGAGAAGGACTATAAGGATTGTATATTACAGCTGTGAGTTGGGAGATGATTTGGGGTTTGTACTGATTAATGATAGAGTACAGCAACCTATAAACATGAGGGTGAAAGTTATAGAGTTGTGTCATGCGCGAAATGTAGTTATGGTTAAGACCCAGATGATAATAAAGAATTCCCAAAGCTGACTCATAAAGAATGCTGAAATAAAGCAACTAGTGCACAAATCTGTAGAATGCAGTAGTTCCATTAAATCATTTGTTTTCCTTCCGGCCTCACCTTGGTGTGGATCTTATGACATCAATACATGATCCTGATATTGAATTTATGTACATTAATGTGGAAGTTACTTGGGGACTTGGCCAAGGTGATGGCAGTTTAAGACACTCTGACTGGAGCTCCGTCCTCTCCCTTGCACCAGACAAGGATCCCTCATGCCCATTACCAGATAAACTCTCCCTCCAGGGCCTATAAGTCTCACGTGAGTGGAATGAATTGCACTGCGTTTTAGGATGTTGAAGGCTCTCCTTCAACCAAGAAGTCATTGAGATGACCCGCAGTCTCGTGGAGCTGCAGAAGAGAGCCCAAGTTGTAAGAGATCATGTAGCTGGTAAGAGGTCAGAGGGATGCACGTTAGAAGACCTGGTCACTCCAATTAACACCCTTGCCTCCCTCAGCTGAGACCTGTGCTGCACCCGGGTGTATCAGGTTGCAACTACAAAGCATGGCTGCCTTTGAGCACAGCTGGATGCATGGTGCACATTTGCACACAGCATTAGGATACGAGCACATATATTGAGGGGTTATGACCTTTCATCTCCACAATAAAGCCAGGGAGGGAGCTGACATATGAACTCCTACCTACCCTAGCACAAATCTTACATGGTGTTTTGGACTATTGAAGACTGGCAGGGCATATGTTGTTTGGGAGCCGGAGTGGGGGAAATGTGTTCATTTTTAGTGGAGTAAGTACTGACATTTTACAAAGGAGGTCTCCAGCATTTGGATGAAAAAGCACATGTGGCCTATGTGCATCAGGGTGTGCGGCATAGGCATCACAGTGACTCAACATAGACACTTGGACAGGGACATCTGTTACGGTAAGCCTTGGGCCATAATTTTAGGCCTGTATAGCCACAGGAGCGTCACTTTTTGTGACGCTCCTGTGCTGCTAAGTACAGTGACGTATTTACAAAGTGGCGTGAATCCAGCCCTTTCCCACGCAGCACTGTGGGTGAAAGGGGCATGCAATGGGTGTTGCTGTGGGCATGCCACAGCAACACCCATTGCATTTTGAAGCTGCCTCAGATTTATGAAATTTCGTAAACCTGAGGCAGCGCCAAAACCAAACACCACCCCCAGGAGTGGCATTAGCAGGGTGCAACGAGGAGGAATACTTTTATTCCTCATTGTTTTTTGCTTTATTTATGCGTGCAGCATTCTGCCACACGCATAGAGAAGGAAAAATGCCAGAAATTATTTTTTATGTGGGGGAAAGTGTCCCTTCCTGCACATAAACAATCATTTGACAATGACGCTTTGGCACTTCTGTGTGTGCTGCACTGTGCAGCACACAGAGCAGCTCCAAAGAGCCATGAGTGATTGTTTATGTGCTGAAAGAGTCACCTTCCCGCACATAAACAATCACACCCCGCAACACAGACATCCTTGCACGATGGTACAAGGATGCCTGCATTGCCACTGGCAGCTAAATTTATCGCCAGCGCAGGGGGAAACGCAGGGGTGCGCTGTATTCCCTTAAATACGGTGCATCCCTGTGTTTCTACAGTTACGTAGCGCGGCGCTGCCAATTTCGGCACAGCACTGTGCTGCACCACTTTTCTTTAAATCTGGCCCTTAGTCTTTTGGAATTTGAGGGGGATGGAGACACCTGTTAAACAACATTGAATTCACACATACCTCAGGAGCAGACACACTTCTCTACATCTTGCAAAAGACATAGTTAACGTCCATAGAATTACAAAGACTGGCAAGATGATGGAGGGGTCAGGTGATAGGCGCATCTTACTCAGCAGTATACGTGGTGAACTAATATGGATAGCACAAGGCATCCCATTAGATATAAAGCATAAGCACATCAGACCAGAAAGTTGGCTTGTGGTGGTAGAGGAACACTTGGCGGGGGTCTGATATCGCTGGTGGCAGCATATGCCACCAACAGCAATCACTCAGAATTCTTAGATGGGCTCACCCATGCATGGGTGCACTATTCCATGGCACCTAGCTTTTGGGGTGGATACTTTAACTGTGTACACGCTATCGAACTGGATAGGTCGACATCCTCTCCCACTGCAGAGATTTCCCAGTGGGAATTCATTGAGGTTTCACTGATTATTTCAGAACCCTATATACAGCCCTGTTGTGGTGGGTGAACACTCGTTGCAGACCTACCGGGCTAAGATGCCTATTCTCAAGGTTGTCTAGCTGCAGTGGTTATCCCTAGATGAACCACTCTCGATAGATGATATCTAAATTGCTATTAATCAGTTGGCATAGAACAAAACCCTAGGAAGTGAAGGATTTTAGAAAGAATTCCACCTTACTTATGAAACTAAACTGGCCCCAGGCTCCCACAAATGTTTAAGGCTGCAAAGGTTATTGGGAGGATGCCACAGTCAAGCTAGGGCACTCTGCTCATACAGGTCTTTGTCATGGTTCAATCTCCATTACAAAATACTAGGAACAGTTCTGGGAAACAGCGTGGCTGCTGTAGTCCACTCACTGCTCTACTTAGGACAGAATGGCTTCATTCCTGGTTGGGACACATTTGTGAACTTAAGATGTTTATTCTGTCTGATAGACTATACACCACAGGGAAGCTGCCCAAAGTTGGCAGTATCTCTTGACGCTGAAAAAACGTTCAATACCTTAGGTTGATCCTACCTGATGAGGGTGTTGGGAGGGGTTGGGGCTGGGTGTGGAGTTTCAGGGCTGGGACCATGTGCTATACACAGACCCAAGGGCCAGGTTTCACATGGGTACAGACATTTCTGAACAGTTCACCATTAAAAAAGTCACCAGAAAGAGGTCCCTGTTGTCCTCAGTTATCTTTACACTGGCCATAGAACACCTATTATGTCTGTTCAGCCTACAAAGTCTTGTCTGGGGAATACAAACAAACACCCCTTGGAACACCATCTCGCTGTACGCAGATGACGCACATCATAGACTTGTTGGACGCATTTGGAGAAGTGTCAGGACTGAAAGTGAACTGGGCCTAGTCATGACTGTACCCTCTCAAACAGCTAACCGATGCTGAACATTTGGAGGCACTGACTGCAAGACTTCTGTGGAATTTGACACCTTAAGTACTAGGGAGTAAACACATATCACACAGATGCCAACCTTATACAAGGTGACTTAGGTAGACCTCTAATGGTGACACGTCAGTCAATTCACTTTTGAAAGTCCTCCCCCCTCTCCAATGGGGAGGGTGGCAATAGCCAAGATGCTGCCACTACCTAGGCTACTACTTTGTGGTACTCCTTGTGTGACTAACTTTTGGTTGAATTAGAGATTTGCGTAATATACTCTCAGATCGGATGTGTGGTGTGAGCAGGAAGAGGGTGGATCTACATAAGCAGTATGACCCTCTAGAGGTGGGTGGCCTAAGAGCTCCGCATTACAAATTGCACTATGTGGCCACTCAGATACAGTGATTAATGAGATGGCTGTCAGACATGCCTAGTTCTGAGAGTGAGGGAAATTTTCACAGGCTTCCAGACCACCCCATGCTGAGCTGGTTAATGGACCTTTTGATGGTGACACCAGGTCAAATAAGTTAGGTGCGGTCTCTTGATATTGCTGACATAAATATGTGATGCTGGCGAAGCTCCCCCAGCTCCTTCCATTGTGGTCACTAGCAGATCTTTGAACTGTATCCCTCAACCACAATACTGTACTGTGGATGGAAGTTTGGGATAGCTATCTTTGATGAAAGGCATAAGAACACCACTTTGTTAACTTTACAGAAGCTGGTGGACACGTTCAGGATAGGCTTTGGCCAATTTTTGACATATAGGCGGTCATTACAACCCTGGCGGTCCAAGACCGCCAGGGCTGTTTTGACGGAAGCACCACCAACAGGCTGGCGGTGCTTCCAAGCTCATTACGACCGTGGCGGTTTCCCGCCACATTTGCCCCGGCGATGATAATCCGCCAGGGCAGCGCTGCTTGCAGCGCTGCCCAGGGGATTACGAGTCCCCGACCGCCAGCCTTTTCCTGGCGGTATGAAATGCCAGGAAAAGGCTGGCGGTACGGGGAGTCGTGGGGCCTCTGGGGGCCCCTGCACTGCCCATGCCACTGCCCATGCCACTGGCATGGGCAGTGCAGAGGCCCCCTGACAGGGCCCCGTGCAGCTTTTCACTGTCTGCATAGCAGACAGTGAAAAGCGCGACGGGTGCTACTGCACCCGTCGCACTGCTGCAACACCGCCGGCTCCATTTGGAGCCGGCTCCTGTGTTGCGGCCAAGATGCCCGCTGGTTTCCGCCTGCCGGCCCAGCGGGGGATCTCAAAATGACCACCGCGGGAGTGCGGCCGCATTGGCGGCTGCCCGGCGGTCAGCCGCCCGCCAATGAGGGCCATAATGTACAGCCAGGTACGCTGAGGTGGGTTTTGGGACAAGGCCCAGCAGACCAGCTGATCTAAGAAGTAAGAATTGTCACAGCATGGTAATGGTAGACAGGCGATTACCATGTTATACAGAATGCTATTACCACAACACACAACTAAGGAGCATATTTAAGAGCCCCCCGCGCCTCCTTGTGCCACATAGGCATCATTTTTTTACTTTAATGTGGCCCACTGAGGTCAAAATCGACACCCCAAATTTACAAAGTGGAGCAAAACATGCATTATGCCACTTTGTAACCCTTTGCGTTACATTATGCCTGCACCAGGTATTGGTATGGCTTGGATGTCAGAGAAAGCCCCGGATCTAGGCATCTGGCCACGGGATTTAATGAAATGGGCTGTACCTGAAATAGGTCCCTGGCAGCAGCTGCATGAACAGGGCAGTGGTGGTAAACTGGAGGGAGTGTGGGACATGGTCATAGTTTCACTGGGGCGCAAATCAAACAACAGACATCCTAACAGAATACAGATTACCTAAAGGGCCACCATACAAATGCAGTTCTGATCAAACCCACTGACCTGGGATATTGAGGCAGCTAGGAGAGAACTAATTGGGATGCGTGATTACCTCTTCCTCTCCTCTTCATTCTAACAACAGTCTAGAAGCTGTTTCATACCTTAGTACTAGCTGATGTAGAAACTACAAATGATTGTAAGAACAAACAAATTTACCCCGTAATGTAAGATGTAAACATGTTAGATGCAGGACGCATGTGAACACTTGTGGACGGGCTGTAATTGTTGCGAAACGACTCTATTATTAAAATGTATTTTATGTTTAAATAGTTGAGAGTTACACTGCCAGATATTGACTGCTATTCTATACATAAGCACCTGAGCATTACATTTCCAAAGGTACTGTTATCCCACCTCTTCTAATTAAAGCAGGCGAGAGAGGCACATATGCAGAGGAATTCTTGCTATTTAAGAGTGTAGACAAATATCTGAAATGCAAATTTAAAAATGCTAAAAAAAATATTTGTATTTGTTACTTATCGAGGTGGTGTGAAGTAGAAATCATTAAGTGAGCAGACCGTCAGTCTGTGTTCACATATTTAGATGGTTTGTTTTTTGAGGGCAGGATTACAAAAAAATGATTACTCATAGTGGAACTCAGGTCCTGTCGGTAGCGACATTAGTGTATCGTCCTGCAGAGAATGGAGCAAGTAAGTTTAAACAAAGCGGTGTCATCCGGTTGGCACACTCTGACGTCTACAGACAAATAGGGACCTCACTAAACCATCTGGCTCAATTAATCTGAGGATGCTAGGAAAGGATTTTTTTCCTCAAGAGGAGGATTAAATCCTGTGAAAAATTATTTGTACTCGTGAATTGTAGGTCACATATTTTCTAATGCATAAGAATTTGATCACAAATGCTGAAAATAAAATGCCTGTGCATTGTACACAGCATTCAGTATACTTGATGCGACAAAACTCGCGGGAGAAGCAGGGTGGCCAGTTAACCTGCGCTTAGTAAACAAATATCCATAAATCATACTTCGTTTAGGTGCCTGTGTATTACAAGTGAATTTAGTGCTCAAGGTGATTTCATGCGATATTTCAATTCAGTTGCCTTTAGTGTAGGGGCCTAAGGGTCAAAGGGGAGCGTTCTCGAATGACTGGATATTCAGCGAGATAAAGATCTGTCTCTTTATGTGACACAAGATAGTTCTGAGACAGTGTTCAGTTTAGGATTTGAGGCTCCAGATGGGGTTGTAACAGGAGCAGGGTTCGAGCAGAGCTGAGGCTTGAAAAGGAGGTTGTATATGGATCTGCGATAGACAGACACGGGGTGCGTGTTGTTTAATGGTAGATCTAGTTTTAAAATACGTTAGGTTAAACAGAGTGCAGACAGCTTGATTGTGCACTCATTCAGAACACTGGGGATGAGGTTTTTAGAGCAGTGAAGTGTAGCAGATACTTTTCCCTGGCTGTTTTCGTTTGGCTTCACTAGTGGAGTTGCTATACTAGTGGTCCATGTATATATAACAGTGAAACACAAATTGTCCTATTTCTATCATTAGTGCTGTAAAGGTACAACAGGAGACGGGGGTCTCGAAGCTACAGGCTGAGGCTAAGTTGTCCTGAACGTTGATACTCTATAGAAAAAGAATGGTAAAATAATTCTATTGTGAAAATCTTCGAATTAAATTTGTCAAACTTTGGGCCGGAATTACTGAAGTTTAGTGAGCCACAAACCAGTAGCAAAATGCCTTGAGACTTCTAAGTATGTACATTGTATTGTAGTTAGGTCATTTGAAAGTATATTTCTTAGTTTTACACACTAATCTAAACAATTAGGACATTCTTGCAACTCCAAATAAAGATGACCTTAATAGGGAATCGTAGAAGTGTTGGAGTGTAGCTTTTATAATTCAATATTAACATGAAAAGCTTGCAAAATAATGTATAATGAAACTGCATAGAAAATGTGAAAGAAGAAAATGAATGTGCGCGTTTGAAATGTGCCCACGGGGAGTGGCCACCAATGTATACGATGATTAATGAAATTGACTAATGATGACTCAATAATTGTGAGAAAGTAGCCTCTTTCTAGCCTTGTTACCCCCACTTTTGGCCTGTTTGTGAGTGTATGTCAGGGTGTTTTCACTGTCTCACTGGTATCCTGCTAGCCAGGGCCCAGTGCTCATAGTGAAAACCCTATGTTTTCAGTATGTTTGTTATGTGTCACTGGGACCCTGCCTGTCAGGACCCCAGTGCTCATAAGTTTGTGACCTATAGGTATGTGTTCCCTGTGTGATGCCTAACTGTCTCACTGAGGCTCTGCTAACCAGAACCTCAGTGGTTATGCTCTCTCTTTACAAATTGTCACTAACAGGCTAGTGACCAATTTTACCAATTTACATTGGCATACTGGAACACCCTTATAATTCCCTAGTATATGGTACTGAGGTACCCAGGGTATTGGGGTTCCAGGAGATCCCTATGGGCTGCAGCATTTCTTTTGCCACCCATAGGGACCTCAGACAATTCTTACACAGGCCTGCCACTGCAGCCTGAGTGAAATAACGTCCACGTTATTTCACAACCATTTTACCCTGCACTTAAGTAACTTATAAGTCACCTATATGTCTAACCTTTACCTGGTAAAGGTTGGGTGCTAAGTTACTTAGTGTGTGGGCACCCTGGCACTAGCCAAGGTGCCCCCACATTGTTCAGGGCAAATTCCCCGGACTTTGTGAGTGCGGGGACACCAGTACACGCGTGCACTACACATAGGTCAATACCTATGTGTAGCTTCACAATGGTAACTCCGAATATGGCCATGTAACATGTCTAAGATCATGGAATTGCCCCCTCTATGCCATCCTGGCATTGTTGGCACAATCCCATGATCCCACGGGTCTGTAGCACAGACCCGGGTACTGCCAAACTGCCTTTTCAGGGGTTTCACTGCAGCTGCTGCTGCTGCCAACCCCTCAGACAGGTTTCTGCCCTCCTGGGGTCCAGCCAGGCTTGGCCCAGGAAGGCAGAACAAAGGACTTCCTCAGAGAGAGGGTGTTACACCCTCTCCCTTTGGAAAAAGGTGTTAAGGCAGGGGAGGAGTAGCCTCCCCCAGCCTCTGGAAATGCTTTCATGGGCACACATGGTGCCCATTTCTGCATAAGCCAGTCTACACCGGTTAGGGACCCCTCAGCCCTGCTCTGGCGCGAAACTGGACAAAGGAAAGGGGAGTGACCACTCCCCTGACCTGCACCTCCCATGGGAGGTGCCCAGAGCTCCTCCAGTGTGCTCCAGACCTCTGCCATCTTGGAAACAGAGGTGCTGCTGGCACACTGGACTGCTCTGAGTGGCCAGGGCCAGCAGGTGACGTCAGAGACTCCTTCTGATAGGCTCCCTCAGGTGTTGCTAGCCTATCTTCTCTCCTAAGTAGCCAAACCCTCTTTTCTGGCTATTTAGGGTCTCTGCTTTGGGGAATTCCTTAGATAACGAATGCAAGAGCTCATCAGAGTTCCTCTGCATCTCTCTCTTCACCTTCTGCCAAGGAATCGACTGCTGACCGTGCTGGAAGTCTGCAAAACTGCAACAAAGTAGCGAAGACGACTACTGCAACTCTGTAACGCTGATCCTGCCGCCTTCTCGACTGCTTTCCTGGTGGTGCATGCTGTGGTGGTAGTCTGCCTCCTCTCTGCACTAGAAGCTCCGAAGAAATCTGCCGTGGGTCGATGGAATCATCCCCCTGCAACCGCAGGCACCAAAGAACTGCATCACTGGTCCCCTGGGTCTCCTCTCAGCACAACGAGCGAGGTCCCTTGAATCCAGCAACTCTGGCCAAGTGACTCCCACAGTCCAATGACTCTTCAGTCCAAGTTTGGTGGAGGTAAGTCCTTGCCTCCCCACGCCAGACTGCATTGCTGGGAACCGCGTCTTTTGCAGCTACTTCGGCCTCTGTGCACTTCCGGTGGAAATCCTTTGTGCACAGCCAAGCCTGGGTCCACGGCACTCTAACCTGCATTGCACGACCTCCTGAGTTGTCCTCCGGCGGCGTGGGACTCCTTTGTGCAACTTCGGGTGAGCACCGTTTCACTCCTCTTTGTAGTGCCTGTTCTGGCACTTCTGCGGGTGCTGCCTGCTTCTAAGAGGGCTCCTTGTCTTGCTGGGCGCCCCCTCTGTCCCCTGACCCAATTGGCGACATCCTGATCTCTCCTGGGCCACAGCAGCATCCAAAAACCTTAACCACATGACTTGCACCTAGCAAGGCTTGTTTGCGGTATTTCTTCAGAAAAGCACTTCTGCACGACTCTCCACAGCGTGGGGAATCCATCCTCCAAAGAAGAAGTTTCTAGCCCTTGTCGTTCCTACAGAATCCTCAGCTTCTACTGTCCAGTAGCAGCTTCTTTGCACCCACAGCTGGCATTTCCTGGGCATCTGCCCACTCTCGACTTGATCGTGACTTTTGGACTTGGTCCCCTTGTTCCACAGGTACTCCAGTCTGGAAATCCATTGTTGTTGCATTGCTGGTGTTGGTCTTTCCTGCAGAATTCCCCTATCACGACTTCTGTGCTCTTTGGGGAACTTTAGTGCACTTTGCACTCACTTTTCAGGGTCTTGGGGTGGGCTATTTTTCTAACCCTCACTGTTTTCTTACAGTCCCAGCGACCCTCTACAAGGTCACATAGGTTTGGGGTCCATTCGTGGTTCGCATTCCACTTTTGGAGTATATGGTTTGTGTTGCCCCTATCCCTATGTGTCCCCATTGCATCTTATTGTAACTATACATTGTTTGCACTGTTTTCTAATACTATACTGCATATTTTTGGTATTGTGTACATATATCTTGTGTATATTTGCTATCCTCATACTGAGGGTACTCACTGAGATACTTTTGGCATTTTCTCATAAAAATAAAGTACCTTTATTTTTAGTATATCTGTGTATTGTGTTTTCTTATGATATTGTGCATATGACACTAGTGGTACTGTAGGAGCTTCACTCGTCTCCTAGTTCAGCCTAAGCTGCTCTGCTAAACTACCATTATCTATCCGCCTAAGCTGCTAGACACCCTATACACTAATAAGGGATACCTGGGCCTGGTACAAGGTGTAAGTACCCCTTGGTACTCACTACAAGCCAGTCCAGCCTCCTACATTGGTTGTGCAGCGGTGGGATAAGTACTTTGTAACTACTTACCACTTTTGTCATTGTACTTTTCATAAGAGAAAAATATACAAAACAAGTTCAGTGTATGTACACCTAACCAAAAAGTTTTGCATTTCTTTTCTCACTTCTTTTCTAAAGTGCTGAAAAGTACCTCTAAACTTTCTAAAAAGTTCTTAAAAAGTTTTAAAAGTTTTTTTCTGTCTTTCCAAAAGTTCTGAAAAACTTTTTCTCACTTTTTCTATCCCTTAAACACTTTCTAAAATGTCTGGCACAGGCCAAACTGTTGATCTGTCCAAACTTGCTTGGGATCACCTTAGCTGGAAAGGAGCAAGGAGTCTCTGCATAGAAAGAGGTTAAAGTGTAAGGAAGAATCCCTCTAGAGAACTGTTGGTTAATATGCTTGTTGAACAGGATAAGGCCAGAGGTGCCACGTCTGTTGAGAAATTAGCTGATGGTTCCCAATCTGACCCTGGGGCACCCCTAGCAAAAGATTTAGAGAAAAAACTTCCTAGCCTGCCCATTATCAGACAACCTAGCATAGCTGGTACTGATGTAGAGTCACACCATACTGATAGTGTTGTCTCACATCACAGTAAGAGTATTATTTCTCATCATAGTAGAAGTGATGTTTCTGTTAGCCAAGCTGTTAGGGTGCCATCTGTTAGGGACAGGTCTCCTTCTGTTCATTCTCACCATACTTCTGTTTCAAGGAATGTCCCACCCACCCACCCTGATGACAGAGTGTTAGAAAGGGAGCTCAATAGATTGAGAGTGGAACAAACCAGACTGAAGCTCAAGAAGCAACAGCTGGATTTGGATAGACAGTCCTTAGAAGTGGAAAGAGAAAGACAGAAATTGGGTTTAGAAACCCATGGTGGCAGCAGCAGTATTTCCCATAGTCATCCTGCAAAAGAGCATGATTCTAGGAATCTGCACAAGATAGTTCCCCCTTATAAGGAGGGGGATGACATTAACAAGTGGTTTGCTGCACTTGAGAGGGCCTGTGTTGTACAGGATGTACCTCAAAGGCAGTGGGCTGCTATCCTATGGCTATCATTTAGTGGAAAGGGTAGGGATAGGCTCCTTAATGTAAAAGAAAGTGATGCCAATAATTTTGCAGTTCTTAAGAATGCACTCCTAGATGGTTATGGCTTAACCACTGAACAGTACAGGATGAAGTTCAGAGAAACCAAAAAGGAGTCTTCACAAGACTGGGTAGACTTTGTTGACCATTCAGTGAAGGCCTTGGAGGGGTGGTTACATGGCAGTAAAGTGACTGACTATGAAAGCCTATATAACATAATCCTGAGAGAGCATATACTTAATAATTGTGTGTCTGATTTGTTGCACCAGTATCTAGTGGACTCAGATCTGACCTCTCCCCAAGAATTGGGAAAGAAGGCAGAAAAATGGGTCAGAACAAGAGTGAACAGAAAAGTTCATACAGGTGGTGACAAGGATGGCAAGAAGAAAGATGGTGAAAAATCTCAAGATAAGCATGGGGATAAGGGTAAAACCAAAGATCCCACTTCAAATCTTAAACACTCTTCAGAGGGTGGGGATAAAACAAATTCTTCCTCTTCTTCTCAACCGGCACACATTAAAAAGCCTTGGTGCTTTGTGTGTAAAAACAGAGGCCATAGGCCAGGGGATAAGTCCTGTCCAGGTAAACCCCCTGAGCCTACCACCACTAATACATCAAGCTCTAGTGCCCCTAGCGGTAGTGGTACTAGTGGTGGGACTGCTGGCAACAGTCAAGCGAAGGGTGTAGTTGGGTTCATTTATGGGTCCATCATAGAAACTGGGGTAGTCAGTCCCAAGACAGTTTCTGTCACACCTAGTGGCATTGGCCTTGCCACACTGGCTGCTTGTCCCCTTACAATGGATAAGTACAGGCAGACAGTTTCAATAAATGGTGTTGAGGCCTTGGACTACAGGGACACAGGTGCCAGTATCATTTTGGTGACTGAAAACCTAGTGGCTCCTGAACAACACATCATTGGACAACAGTATAAGATTATTGATGTCCATAACTCCACTAAGTTTCTTCCCTTAGCTATAATTCAGTTTAGTTGGTGTGGAGTTACTGGCCCTAAGCAGGTGGTGGTATCACCTAGCTTACCTGTAGACTGTCTCTTAGGTAATGACCTAGAGGCCTCAGGTTGGGCTGAGGTAGAGTTTTATGCCCATGCAGCCATGCTGGGCATCCCAGAGGAATTGTTCCCTCTCATTTCTACTGAAATGAAAAAGCAAAGGCGAGAAGGCCTGAAAACTCAGGATCCCTCTCCATAAACAGGTAAAAAGGGTATCACAGAATCCCCTAACCACCCTGCCAATCAGGATATAATTCCTGTGGTAGGAGAAACCTCTCCTGGGGTGGCACCTGTTCCAAGGGAATCATCAGCTGGCAAAGCTGTACTCCCTGAGGTAGAAGTACCTCTCTGTGGGATAACTAGCATTGGTGACAAAAAGAGCACCATTTTGGTTAACATGGAGCACCCCTCCAACCCTCCCAGAGAAACTTTACTGCAGAAACCCTGCACTGCCTCACAACACTTAGGACAGCATCCCTGCCCTAGTGTGGAGCTCATAGGACAGCATCCCTGCCCTGCTCCAACTCAAGAGAAACAGCATCCCTGTTCTCTCTTCCAGCCATATGGACACATTTTTTGCCCAGCTATGGCTTTTCTGAGACAGCATCCCTGTCTGGCATTTCCATCACTACAAATAGGTTCAGTGGACAATTCCCACTGCTCAAAACTAAAACTTACTGATAGAAACTCTAAAAATACATCTTCACATTGTTGCTTAGCTAAAAAACTTCAAACAGGGTGGTTTACATCCCCACAGGGAAGTAACCATATAGTGGATGATAAAAGGAGTAACCAGTCTATTGCAGAGCTACTCTCTACTTATCACCACTTAGACAATAAAGTCTCAACTGGCCAAGGTTAGCCTTATTGTCCTTCGTTTGGGGGGGTTGTGTGAGAAAGTAGCCTCTTTCTAGCCTTGTTACCCCCACTTTTGGCCTGTTTGTGAGTGTATGTCAGGGTGTTTTCACTGTCTCACTGGTATCCTGCTAGCCAGGGCCCAGTGCTCATAGTGAAAACCCTATGTTTTCAGTATGTTTGTTATGTGTCACTGGGACCCTGCTAGTCAGGACCCCAGTGCTCATAAGTTTGTGACCTATAGGTATGTGTTCCCTGTGTGATGCCTAACTGTCTCACTGAGGCTCTGCTAACCAGAACCTCAGTGGTTATGCTCTCTCTTTACAAATTGTCACTAACAGGCTAGTGACCAATTTTGCCAATTTACATTGGCATACTGGAACACCCTTATAATTCCCTAGTATATGGTACTGAGGTACCCAGGGTATTGGGGTTCCAGGAGATCCCTATGTGCTGCAGCATTTCTTTTGCCACCGATAGGGAGCTCTGACAATTCTTACACAGGCCTGCCACTGCAGCCTAAGTGAAATAACGTCCACGTTATTTCACAGCCATTTTACACTACACTTAAGTAACTTATAAGTCACCTATATGTCTAACCTTTACCTGGTAAAGGTTGGGTGCTAAGTTACTTAGTGTGTGGGCACCCTGGCACTAGCCAAGGTGCCCCCACATTGTTCAGGGCAAATTCCCCGGACTTTGTGAGTGCGGGGACACCATTACACGCGTGCACTACACATAGGTCAATACCTATGTGTAGCTTCACAATGGTAACTCCGAATATGGCCATGTAACATGTCTAAGATCATGGAATTGCCCCCTCTATGCCATCCTGGCATTGTTGGCACAATCCCATGATCCCACGGGTCTGCAGCACAGACCAGGGTACCTCCTAACTGCCTTTTCAGGGGTTTCACTGCAGCTGCTGCTGCTGCCAACCCCTCAGACAGGTTGCTGCCCTCCTGGGGTCCAGCCAGGCTTGGCCCAGGAAGGCAGAACAAAGGACTTCCTCAGAGAGAGGGTGTTACACCCTCTCCCTTTGGAAAAAGGTGTTAAGGCAGGGGAGGAGTAGCCTCCCCCAGCCTCTGGAAATGCTTTCATGGGCACACATGGTGCCCATTTCTGCATAAGCCAGTCTACACCGGTTCAGGGACCCCTCAGCCCTGCTCTGGCGCGAAACTGGACAAAGGAAAGGGGACTGACCACTCCCCTGACCTGCACCTCCCCTGGGAGGTGCCCAGAGCTCCTCCAGTGTGCTCCAGACCTCTGCCATCTTGGAAACAGAGGTGCTGCTGGCACACTGGACTGCTCTGAGTGGCCAGGGTCAGCAGGTGACGTCAGAGACTCCTTCTGATAGGCTCCCTCAGGAGTTGCTAGCCTATCTTCTCTCCTAAGTAGCCAAACCCTCTTTCTGGCTATTTAGGGTCTCTGCTTTGGGGAATTCCTTAGATAACGAATGCAAGAGCTCATCAGAGTTCCTCTGCATCTCTCTCTTCATCTTCTGCCAAGGAATCGACTGCTGACCGCGCTGGAAGCCTGCAAAACTGCAACAAAGTAGCAAAGACGACTACTGCAACTCTGTAACGCTGATCCTGCCGCCTTCTCGACTGCTTTCCTGGTGGTGCATGCTGTGGGGGTAGTCTGCCTCCTCTCTGCACTAGAAGCTCCGAAGAAATCTCCCGTGGGTCGACTGAATCGTCCCCCTGCAACCGCAGGCACCAAAGAACTGCATCACCTTTCCCCTGGGTCTCCTCTCAGCATGACGAGCGAGGTCCCTTGAATCCAGCAACTCTGTCCAAGTTACTCCCACAGTCCAGTGACTCTTCAGTCCAAGTTTGGTGGAGGTAAGTCCTTGCCTCCCCACGCCAGACTGCATTGCTGGGAACCGCGTCTTTTGCAGCTACTCCGGCCTCTGTGCACTTCCGGCGGAAATCCTTTGTGCACAGCCAAGCCTGGGTCCACGGCACTCTAACCTGCATTGCACGACCTCCTGAGTTGTCCTCCGGCGGCGTGGGACTCCTTTGTGCAACTTCGGGTGAGCACCGTTTCACTCCTCTTTGTAGTGCCTGTTCTGGCACTTCTGCAGGTGCTGCCTGCTTCTAAGGGGGCTCCTTGTCTTGCTGGGAGCTCTCTCTGTCCCCTGACGCAATTGGCGACATCCTGGTCCCTCCTGGGCCACAGCAGCATCCAAAAACCGTAACCACACAACTTGCAGCTAGCAAGGCTTGTTTGTGGTCTTTCTTCAAGAAAACACTTCTGCACGACTCTCCCCAGCGTGGGGCATCCATCCTCCAAAGGGGAAGTTTCTAGCCTTTGTCGTTCCTGCAGAATCCTCAGCTTCTACTGTCCAGTAGCAGCTTCTTTGCACCCACAGCTGGCATTTCCTGGGCATCTGCCCACTCTCGACTTGATCGTGACTTTTGGACTTGGTCCCCTTGTTCCACAGGTACTCCAGTCTGGAAATCCATCGTTGTTGCATTGCTGGTGTTGGTCTTTCCTGCAGAATTCCCCTATCACGACTTCTGTGCTCTTTGGGGAACTTAAGTGCACTTTGCACTCACTTTTCAGGGTCTTGCGGTGGGCTATTTTTCTAACCCTCACTGTTTTCTTACAGTCCCAGCGACCCTCTACAAGGTCACATAGGTTTAGGGTCCATTCGTGGTTCGCATTCCACTTTTGGAGTATATGGTTTGTGTTGCCCCTATCCCTATGTGTCCCTATTGTAACTATACATTGTTTGCACTGTTTTCTAATACTATACTGCATATTTTTGGTATTGTGTACATATATCTTGTGTATATTTGCTATCCTCATACTGAGGGTACCACTGAGATACTTTTGGCATATTGTGATAAAAATAAAGTACCTTTATTTTTAGTATATCTGTGTATTGTGTTTTCTTATGATATTGTGCATATGACACTAGTGGTACTGTAGGAGCTTCACTCGTCTCCTAGTTCAGCCTAAGCTGCTCTGCTAAGCTACCATTATCTATCAGCCTAAGCTGCTAGACACCCTATACACTAATAAGGGATACCTGGGCCTGGTGCAAGGTGTAAGTACCCCTTGGTACTCACTACAAGCCAGTCCAGCCTCCTACAATAATGTACTAATGTATGATTTTGTATTAGCACTAAGAGTTATATGCTAAGGTTTTGCTAAATCACTTACTAGGCCTTAGTTAGCAAGGGTCTGGGCCAAGCTGCCTGGTGTCATATTAAATGTGTTTTTCTAACGTGCAATGTGCTGTCTTCCTGAAGGACATGAAACTGTACTTTTCCAGAAGCGAGAGATGTGTGTGTAACCGTTGTAAATTCTTTCTCATGAGACCGGACTTGTTCAAGGAGACATTCTTGCAACATTCCAGCTTAATCTTTGCAGTTTGATACTTTAAACCATCCTCACCTTTCTTGCCTTGTCCGATACTTGCTTCTCCTCCTTATGAGGAAAGAGTTCCTTCTCACCCTGTCTTGCCGAGACTTTGCTGTTCTATCCTGACTGATGGCGAATGAACTGCTGTCCTGAGGACGAAGACTGACTCTGTATGCTGACCCATTACGGAGGGTAACTATATGATAATGAAATTGTAATTGTCCTTTTGCCTTTTCTTTCTTGGTACCAACTGCTCTTTTGACAGAGGCCATAGTTAGATGTTTTCTATATTTGTGTTGCTAAATTGTTTTGCATGACGCCCAACATGCTGTTGCTAATTAGAGGTTAGTTGAGGAATTCACCAATATTGGGTACAAATAGACAAATGGCTGAATCTTTGCTTTGTTGAATAATGTGCTAATGATACTCTGCTAAAGTTGATTCATGTTGACGTCGTGCTTTGTTCTAAAGTTCATGATCTTTGCTTTGATAAAGTCTTATTCAAGTTGCCATATTGGTTTTGTTGCTGTTGAGACTAATGAACTTGCTAGTAGAGTGTAACAAATAGGGTATAAATATCTTAAATCTTACAAAAGGTTGTGTGGTTATTCATGGCTAAAAGGTCATGGTGTGGTTTAATTTTTATTAATGATATTAACTGATTTGGTTGATTTGTTATTGTGAATATTGATGAGATTATCGATTTATTGATTGCAAAGCTGAATAAATATCTCGTCTTAAGGTGTCTCCAATCAGGGTCAAAAGATTAATTGGACTAAAACGAGTCCCTGTGAAAATAAAGTAACTAGGTCGGGACGCGTTATCAGTTCTGGTAGCAGAGGACGGTTACCGCCCTTTGGAGCCCCAAGACGAGGGACCATTGTTTTAGGGCTGTTTTGAGATAACGCAAATTGGAAAGATAATGTTCCCCTAAGTCCAGAATGACTTTCCCGGGACCCCGGAGCCTGCCGAAGTGAGTTGGGTATGTTGTTGGCATTCTAGTGATAGAGTGAGTAGTGTAGGGTTCGCGCTTGCACAGCTTATGCATATCGCAGGTGAATTGTGAGGTTTGAGAGGATTTGTAGTCCATTTGTAATGTTTCAGTAGGAGTGTGCGTACTCCGCAGTATGAGAGTAGGGAAGTCGGCGAACTTCATGTGAGTGTGGCGCTTTGTGCTCAAAAATTGTCCACGTGGTTGTTGGTGATGTACGGACCCTGCGTGGTCTAAGACTCCGGAGTATATTGATAAGTGTATGAGACACCTGGTTTATGTTGTAATTTGCGCAGTTCAATAGGTCAATCGGGCGTGGTTGATGAGTCGAGTTTGAGTCAAAGTGAGTGCATGAAAACTTCGATGGAGATTTGGTAAGTTCTAAAGTGCACTAGGATGAACCATTGACAAGTTGAGAGTAGAATTTGCGGGTCGAATTCTGCTTACGAGTGCGGGATCTGGGAAGAAGAGAGTAGCGGCCGAGGCTTTAAGTGAAATCTCTGTAAAGTTCTGAAGCAATTGTGTTACCCTTCCTGTAGTAAACCGGCAAATTTGAGTTTTGTTAGTGCTCGCAATATATTGCATTAGTTTTGTGTGAATCAAGAGTGAGGGAGACAAGCCGCAAGACTTTGTCAGCTGCAGTGTGTGAGTGTGACGTCATTGGAGCCGCGCTGGGATAGGACAGTTAGTGAGAAGGGTCACTCATGGATTGGCAGCCGTCCGTGAGAGGCAATTGGTTGAGAAGGTGGGTAAAGGGTGTTCTGGGAATTAAAGTCACTTCCTGATTCAGTTTAAACGGAATAAAAGACGCAAAAATGAAGTTCTTCAAGGCTCTAAAGAGCGCTTTGAGGAGAGATGTACACATTACCGCAAGTATGGGGGAGCATAAACCGCCAGAGGATACTGCGGCTTTTGCAGTAATGGAGGAGAAGGGAGTCGCGCCATGTCTTTGGCTAAAGCAATGGTGCAAATTAACAGAGATAGTGCCATATGTACGAAAGCTTTTTCCCATAGTAAAATCCTTTGGAAAATCTGACCCAAAGATGGGTGTTTGGCGTTCCCAGAGAATGGGTTGTTCAATGTAGGGATCTTAGAGAATTTGCGGAAGGCGTTAAATGAGCAAAAGCCGCCTCCGAGGCCAGCACAGTTTGAGGCCTTAGCAATTTGGGAGCTGATGGCCGTACGACAACGGCAACAAAAATTTGAGAGGAGAATGAGGAAAGCAGAAAAGACACTAGCGGAAGCTAGATGGGATAGTGAACACAGAATGTGGAGAAGGGAGATAATAGATGGAGTTAGAATGTTTCCGGCAATAACTCAAGATGCTGACACGAAAGGAAGAAAGGCCACTTGCAAAACGGATAAAGGCTCTAGCAAGGTAAGGGAGACTAAGAAGTCTTGGGCAGATGCAGATGACTCAGATGATGATGAGTCTAAATCAGTTGTTAAATGATCGTCCATCGCCATATGCCATGGATGACAATAGACCAAGTACTAGTGCAGGCCCTGTAAATTCAACACAGAACCAGGGAACAGCGAATATAGCACAGGTAAATACAGTTGCGACACCAGCTCCAGTACAGAATAGTGTCAGTGTGTCCACTGCTCCAGAGATACAGACGCAATTGCAGCCACCACCAGTTCAGAGGCTCTACCCTGATGTCCCAATATTAGAAACCACTACGAGCTTGATGGTGCCGCCTAACCAGGCATATGCGAGATCAGAGTTAGTGCAGATTGAGCCAACTCCACTTTTGCTGCCACAGCCACAGATGGTTCCGAGATATACTTTGGTCACAGGACCGCAGTTAGCTACGGCTCAGATAGTGAATCAGAATATGGGAGCCAGTGTTCCACAGGTTGTGGGGAATAAATCAGCCCCAGCCACCATATCCTTACCCATCACAGTTGGTCCACCAGTACCATTGTACGCGCAGGTCATGTCTAGCGTGTGTGATCAGGGGGTAATGACCCAGGACATGACAAGAGGAGGGTTCGTAGGGAGCTCTCAAGGGGTAAATCCAGTGGAACAGATGGTAGAGAGGTTGAGGTCACTGTTAGACTTCAGCCCGATAGGGGTTTCTCCAGATGCTATGAGACACTAAGGCTTGGGATTACTGACTCCGCAGATTCCAAGTGCGAATGCATCACAAACACCAGTGATACAGGCTCGAAATATCTCGTTGCAAGGTTTAACTGCGCAACAATTGAACGAATGGCTAGACAAGCTGAACACACCACAGACTACCCCTGCGAAAGCAGAGTGGTCGGAAAGGGAAGAGTACCTGAATTTTGTGAGGTTGGGCATGGAAGCATCTGAGTTAGTTGAAGGGAGCATGGGAGCAAACAGACTAGAGTCTTATACTGAGGCAGAATTGAGATATCTGTGCCCGAAAATAACCAAAGGTCAGTGATAAACTGCTGATAACAAAACCTCCACCATCACACCAACAGGAATACGCCCACACTATCAAGACCCACGAATCCACGTGGCGGTCTTTCAACCACGGTATTCCATTGGTGGTACCCACTGCCACACATTTACAAAACACATCCACATTGGACAATTCTAAATACACACACCTGATACACATACACACACCACTCCCACACAGCCAATCCAATATAAATCACACACCCACATCACCCACAAACCCCTACGACAAAAATTGAGAAAGAAGCACACAGAGAGACACCACCATCAACAATACTAGCATCCATAGGCACACAACACCATCACTCACCCAACATCTACTCACCTCAGACAACACACACAAACACATCCCCTCACATATCACAACACACACCACCCTACACATTACCCACACCATGGCCCCGCAAAGACACCCCAGGTTCTCTGAAGAGGACCTCAGGGTCATGGTGGAGGAAATCATCCGGGTAGAGCCACAGCTATTCGGATCACAGATACAGCACACCTCCATAGCTAGGAAGATGGAGCTATAGCACAGAATCGTCAACAGGGTCAAAGCAGTGGGACAGCATCCAAGAACACAGGATGACATCAGGAATGACCTACGGGTGAAGGTGTGTTCCGTGGTATCAAGACATCAGATTGCAGTTCAGAGGACTGGCGGCGGACCCCCACCTCGTTCCCCACAACTAGCAACATGGGAGGAGCAGGTCTTGGCTATACTGCATCCTGAGGGCCTCTCAGGAGTAGCAGGAGGAATGGATTCTGTGAAGTCAAATCTTAACTATTACATCCCCCACCCTACCTGAATGCTATCACATACCCCACCCTCACCCTCACCCCCATCACTCAAACACCTTACATATGCCCCACTATCACAACCCACACATCCCAATACCAAGCCGTGCATGCAAAAACAAAGCATGGACACCCATCACCAAAGCATGTCCACTACAGATACCCACACAGACCCCAAACCAATTATCACACAAGGTCCTACACAAGAATGCAAGCACTGGAGTACAGGGTCACCCACACATTGCACACAATGGCACATACAGATGCAATAATCATGTCTTTACACCCCTGCAGGACCCCTACCCAACGTCACCGCACAGGAGGTTCCAGACATGTCCCCTCCCCCCACAGAAGAGGCCCACAGTGATGACAGCAGCTCTGTTCAACTGGATCAAGATGACCAGCCCGGCCCATCTGGGACCTCGGGACAGTTGGTTCCCCTGACACTGGCACATGTTACCACTGAGCCTCCCCCCTCAGGAAACACCAGCACAGCACCCACCCAGCGGCCCATACCTCTGTATAGACTTATAGACATAGGCATAGACTTAGACAATACTAAGCATCTGAAGAGGAGCTACAGGTTAGAATTTGAGCCAAAGGATTTTGATCACACGAGGTCTACAGGGATGAAGGCACACCTCAAAGAGATACTGCAGAGCGCCCAAGTTTGGAGAGCGTTAGAAAAGTGGGAAGGCAGGTGGGCAAAGAAAAGAGATAAAAGAAAGAGTGATTGCGCGGACCAGCAGCAGGCAAAACCAGCGCCGGATACCGGTTCAATAAAAATGCTACCCATGAGAGAAACAGCTGGTGGGGTTCTTTTCCATGTACCATGGTCTAGAGGTGACATTCTGTTATTCACAAATGACTTCTCCAGGCTGAGGGAGAAGCCAAAAGAGTGGTATCAGCAGACAGACAGGTTTGTGAAACTTGCGAAGTGTCTCTGGGAAGACCTAAATACGCTGTTTGAGATTATAGCTCCAGCTGATTCGTGGTTCGAGTGCAAGAGGATTGTCGACTGGCCGACAGTGGAACCGGCAAGGGACAGGGTTACAGGAGCACCATCTCCTGATGTAATGAAGTACTACTATAAGGTGACTGAGTTTTTGAAGCAGAAGGTGTCGCCGCAGAATATTGATTGGCAAAAGATTGATCGAATGGCACAGGAAGCTAAAGAGTCGATACATGCCTACTATGAGAGGTTGTTGAAAGCATTCAAACATTACAGTGGTACAGAGGTCATAGAGCCGAAAGACATGAATCACCTTGGGTTTCAGGTTTGTTGAAGGGCCGAGGCCAGAGATTAGCCAGATGATTAAGAATCATTTGATCTGTTGGCAAGCGAAGCCGATTGATGAGGTGTTGCAGTATGCGAAATACTGTAGTGACGAGATTGAGTTAAAGCAGAGAAAGTTAAAGGAGAAAGTGATGGTGATGCAAATTAAGGCAGCGCAAGCAGGGATGCAGGGAAATGGAGTACAACAGATGATGCAACAGCCGCAAGGAAACCGGATGTTTCAGGCGCAAGCGAGAGGTACGGTCGAAGAGGTTTTGTGAACCATGGTCCAGATTTAAACACCGTTACAGTTCAAAATGATGTACAGAGAATGAAGAAGGTGCTACCATGTCATGCGTGCTGGGGTGTCAGTCACTGGAAGCGGGAATTTCCAATGATGGTGCAGGAGGGTGTTGTTCAACAAAGCAATGATGCCAATGCATTTCAAAATGTTAAAGGACCAAGAATGAGGGGTCCTAATCTGAATTTGGAGAATAACATGGTTCAGATGCAGGGTCTCCAACCCATGCAACAAGTGCAGATGCCACGTATGCAACCAGATGATGCTTCCTCAACAGGTCACAGGTCAAGGAATGGGTCAAAGTAACACAGTACAACAGTTCCCTTTGCTTGGTGAGAATGGAATAAACGATGATTGGTCGGATGACAGTTCAGATAGTGAGGAGTGCAGGCTTGCAGGGTCCCTAGAAGTAGAGCAGAGGGGACCTTATGTGCAAGGGAAGGTGATGAGTCACAAGGTATCATTCTTGGTTGACACATGAGCTACATGCTCTACCGTCATAAGTGCAGAGGTTCCGAAATTACCCCTTTCGGGACGTACAATAAAGGTAGTAGGAGTGGCAAACCAGCTCCTGACTAACCCGATTACAGATTAGGTTCAGGTTGAGATTGGTAACTTTAAGGGACTGCACACCTTGTGGTTTGCGACTCAAGTCCGGTGTCCCTACTTGGAAGGGACTTATTGTGCAAGACGAGGTGTTCTATCACTTGTTCCAACAAAGGGATAGAAGTGCAGACAAACAGTGATGATGAAGGGGCTGATGGTCAGATCTCAGAGCCAGAAACAGAGACCACAGATGAGGAGTACCCTCTGATAAGCTTTTTCCCAATGTTCACAGTGACCGATTTGCCAACAGACCTGCAGGGGACAGTCACAGAGAAAGTGTGGGACTTGACAGGAAAGGAAGTGGGACTGATAAAAGGAGTAGAACCAGTCAAAGTCAAATGCCGTCTTCCCCCAGGTACCGCAGTACCACATGGCACAGGATGTCCTCATACAGGTGAAGCAGATAATCGCAGACTTTGTGAAGCAAGGAGTCCTGAGAGAAGTGATGGGCAGTCCATGTAATTCACCTATAATGGGGTTGAGAAAGCCATGTGGGAAAGTTCGGATTGTTCAGGACTTGAGAAAGATCAATGACATAGTGGTGAAGTGTTCTCCAATAGTGCCAAATCTAGCAGTGATTATGTTTCAGGTCCCATGCCATGCAGAGTGGTTCACAGTCGTGGACTTGTCTCAAGCGTTCTTTTCTGTGACTCTTCATGAGGACAGCCAATTTCTTTTCAGTTTAAAATTCCTGGACAAGGTTTACAGTTGGTGTCAAATTCCCCAAGGGTTTTTGGAGTCACCTTCCATATTTAATCAGATCCTGAAGAAGGAACTGCCATTCCAATCGACTCTAGTACAGTACATTGATGATTTGTTGATTGCATCTAAAACAAGAGATGATTGCAAGTACGATACTATTGCCTTACTGAACCACTTGGGAAAGAACGGGCATAAGGTGTCCCCAAAGAACCTGCAATATTGTCAGAAAGAGGTGAAATATCTAGGTCATCTGATTGAGAAAGGGTCAAGGAAAATATCCAAAGAAAGAGTGACCGCCATATTGCAAATGAATCCCCGTGCATCTCGGACAGACGTCAGGATGTTTCTGGGAATGGTGGGATACTGTCGCCAGTGGATCCCGAACTTCTCAGTTATCTCCAAGCCATTGGTGAGACTGACAGTTAAGGAGGTTAAAGATGGCCCAAATACCCTGACTATGTCGGAGAAAGAGATGAAGGCGTTCATTGAGTTGAGAGAGTGTATGTGCAGGGCTCCAGCTTTAGGTATGCCTGACTACACAAAGCCTTTTGTCCTGTTTTGTCATGAGTGTGATGCTTGTTCTTTGTCTGTCTTGACACAGGTCCATGGAGGTGCAAACCGACCAGTAGCAAATTTTTCAGCTACTTTGGACCCAGTCGCAGCAGCCTTACTGGGCTGTCTGCGGGCCGTTGCAGCAGTTGGTCAAAGCCTCACACAGTGTGAAGGCATAGTGATGGGACACCCTGGACCAGAACTCAGCACATGGCAAATGCCAGATTGACAAAGTATGAAACAATTACATTGGGGTCACCAAATGTGTCACTGAAAAGATGTACTGTATTAAACCCAGCAACTTTGCTTCTAAATGAGAATATAGAGGTTGATGATGCTGAAGAGGTAGAACATGATTGTCTTGAGGTAACAGAACTGTGCACCAAACCGAGACCTGACAATCAAGATACCCAATTGCAAGAAAATGATTATATTATCTTTGTTGATGGCTCATGTCTGAGAGACTCAGTAGGAGTACTGAGAGCTGGATACGCTGTGTGTACAATCACTGGTATCCTAGAAGCATCTTGGCTTGAAAGAGTATACTCTGGCTGAATGGCTGAATTGGTTGCTCTTACTAGGGCATGCCATGCCACTGACAAGCTGAAAGTGACTATTTATACCGACAGCGGATATGGATTTGGAATTGTCCATGACTTTGGCCAGCTATGGTCACAGAGGGGTTTCCTGACCTCCTCTGGTTCGCCAGTGAAAATTGGTGAAAGAATTAAGGAGTTGTTGCATGCGATTCAGTTACCGCTTGAAATTGCTGTGGTGAAATGCAGTGCTCATGTAAAATCACAAGACTTTGTGTCAATGGGAAACGGATATGCAAATCAAGTCGCAAGGTTTTGTGCATTGAAATTTATATCGTTCAATGATCACTGGGAATTGTTACCTGAAACAGAAAATGAGACATGCACAGGATGCGCATTAAGAGTGGTTGACACTTTGGAGGGATTAAAATTGTTGCAGGGTCGTGGCAGCAGAGAGGAGAAACGCTCTTGCCTTAAATTTCAATGCGTACAAAGACCAGATGATTTGTGGGTTTCAGATGAAGGGAAAATGGTTTTGCCGAACAGTCTTCTGTCACAGTTTGCAAGGTTTTACCATGGACAGGCACATATTGGGAGAGATGCCATGATCAGGTTGTTCAAGATTGATTGATTCAACCCGAAATTCTGACATGCTGCAGAAGTGATTTGTCACAGGTGCATCATCTGTCAACAGATGAATGCGGGGAAAGGGACAGTGGTGAATTTGAGCCACATTGGGAGAGCAGGCGGTCCATTTGGCAGGACGCAGTTGGATTTTATCAAGATGCCTGTAGGAAAGTACCATCTTGCCAGGCATGTTACCCCCATATTTCACTGTATATATGTTGTTTTAGTCTATGTGTCACTGGGACCCTGCCAGGCAGGGCCCCAGTGCTCATAAGTATGTGCCCTGTATGTGTTCCCTGTGTGATGCCTAACTGTCTCACTGAGGCTCTGCTAACCAGAACCTCAGTGGTTATGCTCTCTCTGCTTTCCAAATTTGTCACTAACAGGCTAGTGACTAAATTTACCAATTCGCATTGGCATACTGGTACACCCATATACTTCCCTAGTATATGGTACTGAGGTACCCAGGGTATTGGGGTTCCAGGAGATCCCTATGGGCTGCAGCATTTCTTTTGCCATCCTTAGGGAGCTCTGACAATTCTTACACAGGCCTGACAGTGCAGCCTGCGTGAAATAACGTCCACGTTATTCCCCAGCCATTTACCACTGCACTGAAGTAACTTATAAGTCACCTATATGTCTAACCTTCACCTGGTGAAGGTTGGGTGCAAAGTTACTTAGTGTGTGGGCACCCTGGCACTAGCTAAGGTGCCCCGACATCGTTCAGGGCAAATTCCCTGGACTTTGTGAGTGCGGGGACACCATTACACACGTGCACTATACATAGGTCACTACCTATGTATAGCGTCACAATGGTAACTCCGAACATGGCCATGTAACATGTCTAAGATCATGGAATTGTCACCCCAATACCATTCTGGTATTGGGGGGACAATTCCATGATCCCCCGGGTCTCTAGCACAGTACCCGGGTACTGCCAAACTGCCTTTCTGGGGTCTCCACTGCAGCTGCTGCTGCTGCCAACCCCTCAGACAGGTTTCTGTCCTCCTGGGGTCCAGGCAGCCCTGGCCCAGGAAGGCAGAACAAAGGATTTCCTCTGAGAGAGGGTGTTACACCCTCTCCCTTTGGAAATAGGTGTGAAGGCTCGGGAGGAGTAGCCTCCCCCAGCCTCTGGAAATGCTTTGATGGGCACAGATGGTGCCCATCTCTGCATAAGCCAGTCTACACCAGTTCAGGGATCCCCCAGCCCTGCTCTGGAGCGAAACAGGACAAAGGAAAGGGGAGTGACCACTCCCCTGACCTGCACCTCCCAGGGGAGGTGCCCAGAGTTCCTCCAGTGTGGTCCAGACCTCTGACATCTTGGTAACAGAGGTGTTGGGGGCACACTGGACTGCTCTGAGTGGCCAGTGCCAGCAGGTGACGTCAGAGGCTCCTTCTGATAGGCTCTTACCTCTCTTGGTAGCCAATCCTCCTTCCTTGGTAGCCAAACCTCCTTTTCTGGCTATTTAGGGTCTCTGCTTTGAAGAATTCTTCATATAACGAATGAAAGAGCTCACCAGAGTTCCGCTGCATCTCTCTCTTCACCTTCTACCAAAGGATCGACCTCTGACTGCTCAGGACGCCTGCAAAGCCGCAACAAAGTAGCAAGACGACTACTAGCAACATTGTAGTGCCTCATCCTGCCGGCTTTCTCGACTGTTTCCAGGTGGTGTATGATCTGGGGGTAACTTGCCTTCACCCTGCACCAGAAGCTCAGAAGAAATCTCCCGTGGGTCGACGGAATCTTCCCCTGCTAACGCAGGCACCAAAAGACTGCAACACTGGTCCTCTGGGTCCCCTCTCATCCTGACGAACGTGTTCCCTGGAACTCAGCAACTCTGTCCAAGTAACTCCCACAGTCCAGTGACTCTTCAGTCCAAGATTGGTGGAGGTAAGTCCTTGCCTCCCCACGCTAGACTGCATTGCTGGGTACCGCGTGATTTGCAGCTGCTCCGGCTCCTGTGCACTCTTCCAGGATTTTCTTCATGCACAACCAAGCCTGGGTCCCCGGCACTCCTTACTGCAGTGCACAATCTTCTGAGTTGTCCTCCGGCATCGTGGGACTCCCTTTTGTGACTTTGCATGGACTCCGGTTCACTTTCCTTCCAAGTGCCTGTTCAGGTACTTTTGCGGGTTCTGCCTGCTTCTATGAGGGCTTCCTGAGTTGCTGGGCGTCCTCTCTATCTCCTCCTCCAAGTGGCGACATTCTGGTCCTTCCTGGGCCACAGCAGCACCCAAAAACCTCTACCGCAACCCTTGCAGCTAGCAAGGCTTGTTTGTGGTATTTCTGCATGGGAATACCTCTGCAAGCTTCATCGCGACATGGGACATCCATCTTCCAAAGGAGAAGTTCCCAGTCCTCTTCTTTCTTGCAGAACTCCAAGCTTCTTCCAACAGGTGGCAGCTTCCTTACACCCTCAACTGGCATTTCCTGGGCTCCTGCCCACTCCCGACACTGTCGAGACTATTGGACTTGGTCCCCTTGTCTTACAGGTACTCAGGTCCAGAAATCCACTGTTGTTGCATTGCTGGTGTATGTTCTTCCTGTAGAATCCCCCTATCACGACTTCTGTGCTCTCTGGGGGTAGTAGGTGCACTTTACACCTACCTTTCAGGGTCTTGGGTGGGCTATTTTTCTAACCCTCACTGTTTTCTTACAGTCCCAGCGAGAATCTACAAGCTCCCATAGTTTGGGATCCATTCGTGGTTCGCATTCCACTTTTGGAGTGTATGGTTTTTGTTGCTCCTATACCTATGTGCTCCTATTGCAATCTTTTGTAATTCTACACTGTTTGCATTACTTTTCTTGCTATTACTTGCCTAATTTTGGTTTGTGTACATATCTCTTGTGTATATAACTTATCCTCATACTGAGGGTACTCACTGAGATACTTTTGGCATATTGTCATAAAAATAAAGTACTGTTATTTTTAGGAACTCTGTGTATTGTGTTTTTTTATGATGTTGTGCATATGACACCAGTGGTATAGTAGGAGCTTTACATGTCTCCTAGTTCAGCCTAAGCTGCTTTTCCATAGCTACCTTCTATCAGCCTAAGCTGCTAGAAACACCTCTTCTACACTAATAAGGGATAACTGGACCTGGCACAAGGTGTAAGTACCTCTGGTACCCACTACAAGCCAGGCCAGCCTCCTACATTGGTTGTGCAGCGGTGGGATAAGTACTTGTAACTACTTACCACTTTGTCACTGTGTACTTTCATAAGAGAATAATATACAACACAGTTCAGTGTATGTACACCTAACCAAAAAGTTTTGCTTTTCTTCTCTTAAACTTTTTACAAAGTTCTGAAAAGTTTTCAAAAACGTCTAAAAGTTTTCTAAAGTTAGAAAAAGTTTTTTTATCTGTTCTTTAAAAGTTCTGAAACTTTTTCTTCCTTCTCACTACCTCTAAACCTTTTGCTATCATGCCTCTAGTAGAGTCAGCTCTGAAAATAGTCAATACAACTTATGACAATTTGAATTACAAGAGCCTAAGGAGTCTCTGCTTAGATAGAGGTTTAGTGATAGGAAAGAACCATACAAAAGAGTTTCTATTTAACATGCTTATTGTAAATGATGAGTCCCAAGCAGGCACATCAAATGAGAGGTTAATAGAAGGTTCCCATTTTGACTCAGGGGATCTCCTTGAGGGAGGTGGGAAGGGTTCTGAACAGGATCCGCCCCCTAGCAGGACATCCAGTAATGTTGGTAGTTTTGGAGGTTCCCATCACAGTTGGGAAGTCTTTATTCCTAGAGGCCAAGTTGCTAGGGTCCAGTCAGTTAGGGACAGATCCCACTCTGTTGTTTCCAATTAGTCATCTGTGTCTAAGCATTCCCAACCCACCCACCCTGAGCATAACTTGTTAGAAAGGGAACTCAAAAAGTTGAGGGTTGAAGAGACCAGACTGAAGCTTAAACAGCAACAGCTGGCCTTAGATAGGGAATCCCAAGACCTGGAGAAGGAAAGACAGAGAATGGGGTTTGGAACCCATGGTGGCAGCAGCAGTATTCCTGATAGTAATCCTATTAGAGAGCATGATTCCAGGAATCTGCACAAGATAGTCCCCCCTTAAAAGGAGGAGGATGACATCAACAAGTGGTTTACTGCACTTGAGAGGGCCTGTGTGGTACAGGGGGTCCCTCAAAGGCAGTGGGCTGCTATATTGTGGCTTTCTTTCACTGGAAAGGGTAGGGATAGGCTCCTTACTGTTAGAGAAAGTGATGCTAACAATTTAGCAGTTTCGAAGGATGCACTCTTGGATGGATTTGGCTTAACCACTGAACAATACAGGATTAAGTTCAGAGACACCAGAACAGAGTTTTCACAAGACTGGACAGACTTTGTAGACTGTTCAGTGAAGGCCTTGGAGGGGTAGTTACATGGCAGTAGAGTATCTGACTATGAAAGCCTGTATAATCTTATTCTGAGAGAGCATATTCTAAATAACTGTGTGTCTGACTTGTTACACCAATATCTAGTGGACTCAGATCTGACCTCTCCCCAAGTATTGGGAAAGAAGGAAGTCAAATGGATCAGAACAAGAGTGAACAGAAAAGTTCATACAGGGGGTGACAAGGATGGCAAGAAGAAGGATGGTAAGTCTTCTGACAAGGGTGGGGACAAAAGTAAAACTGAGTCTTCATCAGGCCTATAAAAACCCTCTGGTGGGGGTGGTGGGTCCAAATCCTCTTCCAATAATCAACCTAAAAAGCCTTGGTGTTATTTGTGAAAAGTCAAAGGCCATTGGACTACTGATGCCAGTTGTTCAAAGAAAAACACCAAACCTCCCACTACCACAACCCGTACTGCAAATTCTAGTGCCCCTAGATTTGGCCACCTTAGTTGCTTGTCCCCTTAATATGGATAAGTACAAGCAACTTCCCCTAATAAATGGTGTTGAGGTTCTGGCCTACAGGGGCACAGGTGCCAGTGTTACCATGGTAATAGAGAAACTGGTCCACCCTGAACAACACCTACTTGGTCAGCAGTACCAAGTGACAGACGCTCATAACAACACTCTTAGCCACCCCATGGCTGTTGTGAATCTCAACTGGGGGTGGGGGGGTAACTGGTCCAAAGAAAGTTGTGGTTGCCTCAGATTTACCTGTAGACTGTCTACTAGGGAACGATTTAGAGACATCAGCTTGGGCATAAGTGTAGTTGGAGGCTCATGCAGCAATGCTGGGCATTCCTGGGCATATTTTAGCTTTGACAAGGGCTCAGGCCAAAAAGCAAAAAGGACAGGGTAACTTGGATCCTGGAACAATGGACCAAGTGCTCCCTAAAGCTAGGGGTAGCAAGGGTAAATCCCTACCCACTATCCCTCCCTCTACAGATGATTCTCCTTCTGGGGAAGAAGAATTTCCTCCCTGTGCAGAACCTTCACCAGATGAGCTGGCAGCAGACACTGCTGAGCTTTTGGGTGGAGGGGGGCCTGCCAGGGAAGAGCTGAGTGTGGCACAGCAAACCTGTCCCACATTGGAGGGTCTCAGACAGCAAGCTGTCAAACAGCAAAATGGGGATGTCAGTGACTCACATAGAGTTTACTGGGAGGACAACCTCTTATACACCGAGGCAAGGGACCCAAAACCTGGAGCAGCCGGGAGATTGGTCATTCCCCTGCAGTACAGAGAGTTCCTCCTAACTCTTGCACATGACATTCCTTTGGCTGGGCATTTGGGCCAGATCAAAACATGGGAAAGGCTTGTCCCCCTATTTCACTGGCCCAGAATGTCAGAGGACACTAAAGATTTTTGCAAGTCTTGTGTGACCGGCCAAACCAGTGGCAAGACTGGTGGCACTCCAAAGGCTCCCCTTATTCCACTACCTGTGGTTGGGGTGCCCTTTGAAAGGGTAGGGGTTGACATAGTTGGCCCCTTGACCCTCCTACTGCTTCAGGCAATAGGTTTATCTTGGTGGTTGTGGACCTTGCCACAAGATATCCTGAAGCAATTCCTCTAAGGACCACTACAGCTCCTGCAGTGGCAAAGGCCCTCCTGGGAATCTTTTCCAGGGTGGGTTTCACTAAAGAGGTTGTATCAGACAGGGGTAGCAACTTCATGTCTGCATACTTGTGAGCAATGTGGAAGGAATGTGGTGTAACCTACAAATTCACCACTCCTTATCATCCACAGACTAATGGACTGGACTTTAATAAAACTCTCAAAGGTATGATAATGGGACTCCCTGGAAAACTCAGGAGGAGATGGGATGTCCTCTTACCTTGCCTCCTTTTTGCTTACAGGGAGGTACCCCAGAAAGAAGTGGGCTTCAGCCCCTTTGAACTCCTCTTTGGACACCCTGTAAGTGGTCCACTCACACTTGTGAAGGAGGGTTGGGAACAACTGTTAAAAGCTCCTAAACAGGACATAGTGGACTATGTACTTGGCCTAAGATCCAGAATGGCAGAGTACATGAAAAAGGCCAGTAAAAACCTTCAGACCAGCCAAGAGCTCCAGAAGCAATGGCATGACCAGAAGGCTGTTCTGATCCAGTACCAACCAGGACAGAAGGTGTGGGTATTGGAGCCTGTGGCACTCCAGGACAAATTTAGTGGACCCCATCTCATTGTTGAAAAGAAGGGTGAGGTTACCTATCTGGTAGACCTGGGCACTGCCAGGAGTCCCCTTAGGGTGATTCATGTCAACCGCCTAAAACCCTACTATGACAGGGCTGATCTCACACTGCTCATGGCAACAGATGAGGGACAGGAAGAAGAGAGTGACCCTCTCCCTGATCTCTTTTCCACCACTGAATCTGATGCTTTAGTGGAGGGAGTAGTTTTGGCAGACTGTCTTACTGCAGAACAGAAAGAAAACTGTATAAATCTCCTTGGACAATTCTCTGACCTCTTTTCAATTGTGCCAGGAACAACTTCCTGGTGTGAACACACTATTGATACTGGAGACAGCTTGCCTGTCAAAAGTAAAATCTATAGGCAGCCTGACCATGTCAGGGACTGCGTAAAACAAGAGGTGCAGAAAATGCTTGATCTAGGAGTGGTTGAACCTTCTGAAAGCCCACGGGCCTCTCCTGTGGTGCTTGTACCAAAACCTCACTCAAAAGATGGAAAAAGGGAGATGAGGTTTTGTGTAGACTACAGAGGTCTCAATCAGGTAACAAAAACTGATGCTCACCCTATACCCAGGGCAGATGAGCTCATTGATACACTGGCATCTGCCAAGTATCTAGGCACCTTTGATTTGACTGCAAGGTATTGGCAGATCAAATTGGCTGAGGATGCTAAACCTAAAACTGCATTTTCAACTATAGGAGGGCACTACCAATTTACAGTGATGCCCTTTGGTTTGAAAAATGGACCTGCCACTTTTCAGAGGTTGGTGAACACAGTCCTGCAAGGGTTGGATGCTTTTAGTGCAGCATATCTATATGATATAGCTATCTTTAGCTCTACCTGGAATGAGCACCTGGTCCACCTTTGGAAAGTTTTAGAGGCCCTGCAAAAGGCAGGCCTCACTATCAAGGCCTCAAAGTGCCAGATAAGGCAGGGAAAGGTGGTTTATCTGGGACACCTGGTAGGTGGAGAACAGATTGCACCACTTCAGGGGGAAATCCAGACAATCATGGATTGGGTTCCCCCTACAACACAGACCCAGGTGAGAGCCTTCTTAGGCCTCACTGGGTATTACAGGAGATTCATTAAAAACTATGGCTCCATAGCAGCCCCTCTTAATGATCTCACTAGTAAGAAGATGCATAAAAAGGTATTATGGACAGCTAGCTGTCAGAAAGCTTTTGAGGAGCTCAAACAGGCCATGTGCTCTGCACCTGTCCTAAAAAGCCCATGTTACTCCAAGAAATTCATTGTTCTAACTGATGCATCTGAATTAGGGGTAGGGGCAGTCTTAACACAACTGAATTCTGAGGGCCAGGATCAACCAGTTGCTTTTATCAGCAGAAGGTTGACCCCTAGAGAAAAGTGTTGGTCTGCCATAGAGAGGGAGGCCTTTGCTGTGTTCTGGGCACTGAAAAAGGTGAGGCCATACCTGTTTGGCACTCACTTTATTGTTCAGACAGACCACAAACCTCTACTTTGGCTAAAACAAATGAAAGGTGAAAATCCTAAATTGTTGAGGTGGTCCATATCTCAACAGGGAATGGGCTATACAGTGGAACATAGACGACCTGGGAGTACCCACTCCAATGCAGATGGACTCTCCAGATATTTCCACTTAGACAATGAAGACTCATCAGGTCATGGCTGGTCTTATTGTCCTTCGTTTGGGGGGGTTGTGTAGGAAAGTACCATCTTGCCTGGCACGTTACCCCCATATTTCACTGTATGTATGTTGTTTTAGTCTATTTGTCACTGGGACCCTGCCAGGCAGGGCCCCAGTGCTCATAAGTATGTGCCCTGTATGTGTTCCCTGTGTGATGCCTAACTGTCTCACTGAGGCTCTGCTAACCAGAACCTCAGTGGTTATGCTCTCTCTGCTTTCCAAATTTGTCACTAACAGGCTAGTGACTAAATTTACCAATTCGCATTGGCATACTGGTACACTCATATAATTCCCTAGTATATGGTACTGAGGTACCCAGGGTATTGGGGTTCCAGGAGATCCCTATGGGCTGCAGCATTTCTTTTGCCACCCATAGGGAGCTCTGACAATTCTTACACAGGGCTGCCAGTGCAGCCTGCGTGAATTAATGTCCACGTTATTTCACAGCCATTTACCACTGCACTTAAATAACTTATAAGTCACCTATATGTCTAACCTTCACCTGGTGAAGGTTGGGTGCAAAGTTACTTAGTGTGTGGGCACCCTGGCACTAGCCAAGGTGCCCCCACATCATTCAGGGCAAATTCCCCAGACTTTGTGAGTGCAGGGACACCATTACACGTGTGCACTATACATAGGTCACTACCTATGTATAGCGTCACAATGGTAACTCCGAACATGGCCATGTAACATATTTAATATCACGGAATTGTCACCCCAATACCATTCTGGTATTGAGGGGTCAATTCCATGATCCACCAGGTCTCTAGCACAGTACCCGGCGACTGCCAAACTGCCTTTCAAGGGGTCTCTACTGCAGCTGCTGCCAACCCCTCAGGCAGGTTTCTGCCCTCCTGGGGTCCAGACAGCCCTGGCCCAGGAAGGCAGTACAAAGGATTCCTCTGAGAGAGGGTGTTACACCCTCTCCCTTTGGAAATAGATGTGAAGGCTGGGGAGGAGTAGCCTCCCCCAGTCTCTGGAAATGCTTTGATGGGCACAGATGGTGCCCATCTCTGCATAAGCCAGTCTACACTGGTTCAGGGATCCCCCTGCCCTGATCAGGCGCGAAACTGGACAAAGGAAAGGGGAGTGACCACTCCCCTGACCTGCACCTCCCAGGGGAGGTGCCCAGAGCTCCTCCAGTGTGTCCCAGACCTCTGCCATCTTGGAAACAGAGGTGCTGGGGGCACACTGGACTGCTATGAGCGGCCAGTGCCAGCAGGTGACGTCAGAGGATCCTTCTGATGGGCTCTTACCTGTCTTGGTAGCCAATCCTCCTTCCTTCCTAGCCAAACCTCCTTCTCTGGCTATTTAGGGTCTCTGCTTTTGGGGAATTCTTCAAATAACAAATGCAAGAGCTCACCAGAGTTCCTCTGCATCTCCCTCTTCACCTTCTACTGAAGGATTGACCACTGACTGCTCAGGACGCCTGCAAAACCGCAACAAAGTAGCAAGACGACTACTAGCAACATTGTAGCGCCTCATCCTGCTGGCTTTCTTGACTGTTTCCAGGTGGTGCATGCTCTGGGGGTAGCCTGCCTTCACCCTTCACCAGAAGCTCTGAAGAAATCTCCAGTGGGTCGGCGGAATCTTCCCCCTGCTAACGCAGGCACCAAAAAACTGCAACACTGGTCCTCTGGGTCCCCTCTCTTCCTGACGAGTGTGATCCCTGTAACTCAGCAACTCTGTCCAATTGACTCCCACAGTCCAGTGACTCTTCAGTCCAAGTTTGGTGGAGGTAAGTCCTTGCCTCCCCACGCTAGACTGCATTGCTGGGTACTGCATGATTTGCAGCTGCTCCGGCTCCTGTGCACTCTTCCAGGATTTCCTTCATGCACAGCCAAGCCTCGGTCCCCGGCACTCCTTCCTGCAGTGCATAACCTTCTGAGTTGACCTCTGGCGTCGTGGGACTCCCTTTTGTGACTTCGCATGGACTCCAGTTCACTTTCCTTCCAAGTGCCTGTTCAGGTACTTTTGCGGGTGCTGCCTGCTTCTGTGAGGGCTCCCTGAGTTGCTGGGTGCCCCCTCTGTCTCCTCCTCCAAGTGGCAACATCCTGGTCCCTCTTGAGCCACGGCAGCACCCAAAAACCTCTACCACGACCCTTGCAGCTAGCAAGGCTTTTTTTCGGTCTTTCTGCGTGGGAACACCTGTGCAAACTTCATCGCAACGTGAGACATTCATCCTCCAAAGGAGAAGTTCCTAGTCCTCTTCTTTCTTGCAGAACTCCAAGCTTCTTCCAACAGGTGGCAGCTTCCTTGCACCCTCAGCTGGCATTTCCTGGGCTCCTGCCCACTCTCGACACTGTCGCGACTATTGGACTTGGTCCCTTTGTCTTAAAGGTACTCAGGTCTGGAAATCCACTGTTGTTGCATTGCTGGGGTTTGTTCTTCCTGCAGAATCCCCCTATCACGACTTCAGTGCTCTCTGGGGGTAGTAGGTGCAGGGCCTTGGGGTGGGCTATTTTTCTAACCCTCACTGTTTTCTTACAGTCCCAGCGACCCTCTACAAGCTCACATAGGTTTGGGATTAATTTGTGGTTTGCATTCCACTTTTGGAGTATATGGTTTGTGTTGCCCCTGTACCTATTTGCTCCTATTGCAATCTATTGTAATTCTACACTGTTTGCATTACTTTTCTTGCTATTACTTGCCTAATTTTGGTTTGTGTACATATATCTTGTGTATTTAACTTATCCTCATACTGAGGGTACTCACTGAGATACTTTTGGCATATTGTCATAAAAATAAAATACCTTTATTTTTAGTAACTCTGTGTATTGTGTTTTCTTATGATATTGTGCATATGACACCAGTGGTATTGTAGGAGCTTTACATGTCTCCTAGCTCAGCCTAAGCTGCTTTGCCATAGCTACCTTCTATCAGCCTAAGCTGCTAGAAACACCTCTTCTACACTAATAAGGGACAACTGGACCTGGCACAAGGTGTAAGTACCTCTGGTACCCACTTCAAGCCAGGCCAGCCTCCAACAATGCCTGTGCGTAGAGGTTTGAGATACGTGTTGGTGATTGTGTGCATCTTTAGTCACTGGATTGAAGCTTACCCTACACGCAGAAATGACAGTCTCACAGTAGCGAAGTTGCTGCTTAGGGAATTGATTCCACGTTTCGGGTTTCCGATCTCTTTAGAATCAGATAGAGGAAGTCACTTCAACAATGAGGTGGTTGAGCTCTTGTGTTCAGCATTGAACATTGAACAGAAGTTGCATTGTAGTTACCGCCCTGAAGCATCAGGATTAGTGGAGCAGATGAATGGTACTCTGAAGTCGAGGATGGCAAAAGTGTGTGCAGCTACAAATTTGAAATGGCCTGATGCGCTGCCCTTAGTGCTAATGTCTATGAGAAGCACACCCAACAAGAAAACAGGAGTGCCTCCTTATGAAATTCTCATGGGCCGAGCTATGAGACTGCCCGCGGTGCCTGCAAATGCTCTTGTGAATATCACGGATGATATGGTGTTGGACTACTGCAAGGGTCTGGCTGATATGGTCCTCTCTTTCTCTCACCGGGTGCAAGCCACCACATTGCCACCGATAAGTGATCCAGGTCACAATCTGAAAGCTGATGACTGGGTTGTCATCAAGAAACACGTGAGGAAGTCCTGTTTGGAGCCACGTTGGAATGGGCCATATCAAGTGATACTGACAACTACTACTGCTTTGAAGTGTGCTGGAATTCCAAACTGGATCCATGCCAGCCACACAAAGAAGGTGACGTGTCCAACTGACGAGGAACTTGAATTGTCGAAAGTAACAACAGCAGGAAAGGAAGTTTCAGGGCCGGAGAGTAATCAAAGGGGAACTGAGACAGAAAGAGAGCCCGTTGAGAACGGCTTAGTCACTCAACCAACAAACGGGACCTGGAGGGGTGACGGTGAACCTATCTCAACTGAGGAGCCAGGAGGACCGACCCAAAGAGAGGTTCTCTCAGAAGCAGACGGATATGGCTTTGAAGTAGAGCCCCTGACAGACCCAGAAGCCGAGGGAGTTGAGGCAGAAGAGAGTCAGAGTGCCCGGACTCCTCCTGAGCCAATTGCAGGTCCAGCAAGAGAAAACACCATAGAACAAGAGGAGGGCATGGAGCTGCCACACGGAAAGTCAAACAACAGAGGAACTTTAAAGGGAGATAAGTGGCCAGAATCGCAAGTGACAAAAGGAAAGGTGGTCACTGATGAGACAATTGAAGAAGAGGTCGATACAACAAGGAAGGAAGATTTGAGCGAAGGAGAGTTGCAAGGTGACCGCAAATTGAAAAGAAAGTGAGTAGCAAACTGAAGGTACGCAGGTCCTGAATGCGCATACGCAACGTCAGCTGAGTGGCAACAAGAGTTCTTGGCATTCTGTTTTGATCGCGAAGTCCCAGGTCAATACTATGGTACCTGAGTTTGGCCACAAGGAAAGGTGACTGTGTTAAGTTGAAATTGAATTAAAGAAGCCTGAGAAAAGAGACTGATAAGTTACCAGATGTGACACTGTTAACCTGAATTGACCTTTTGAAAACTGATTGTGACAAGCTGCTAACTGAATTGACAAGGACCCTGGGAGTGAATGAGAAAGCTGTAAATACTTTCTGAAGAAAGACTTTGCTTAGCCTTGCTGAAAAAAAAGAGCTTTAAGCATGCTCAGTTGGGTTGTAGTTTACACTTATAGCACTTTACTTTCTGATTCTTTACAGATCATGCCTAGCACGGGAGATGATAATGAGGGGAGTAAGCGTTGTAAATATTTGGGTGTTGCTTTAGGTGTTGTATGTGTGATATTCATTATAGCTTTGTTTGTGGAAATGCGATTGGTGGATGAGAATTACACTAACAATGCTACAATTCCTGAGACTGCCACGCTAAGACCTTGGGAGAGGTTTGAGTAAGATACAAAGTATTTGCATGAGGAAACTAACACAAAAGGGGAACTGTCTACTAATGTTTTCTATTGCTTGCTGAGTGAGTATGTCGACAATATGGATGCGAAAGCTTGCTATGTGTGCACACAAATTCCTGTTTCAGTACAAGAGGGAGTTACCTACCATAGTTTGCCCCTAACCTATGGGATAAGCTGTAGTTTGCTACTAACACATTTCTGTAACCAAGAAGAAGTGCAATATTCTTACTCCAACCATGACTTAGTATTCTCTTATGTGCCTATCATAGAAGATTTGAATAGCATAGCTAAATATTATGCCATAAAGTTGATTAAAGGGTTCTTTGAAGCTAGAGTAGCCATTAGTACATCTTATGCAAACCTCAATAATTTGACTTGCTTGCTCACACCTGTAGAGAAAAACTTTCTAGATCACACTGAAGATAGAAGAAGGGTTCTGAAGAGGAAATTTTTAAAAAAGGGGCTTGCAGCAATGATCTTTTATTAATAGTGGGAGTTACAATGGAGTTAGGGAACAAGGGAAATTAGCTTTAGATGCACTACATATAGGTAAGCTTTGCATAACCCGGCCGAAGTCATATTATGACAATGTGTTTATGGGAACGAGTGAGTGTAAGCATGTGTTTTTGTTTCAGAGTAAATAGACATTCATGTTAAATGGAATGGATCCAGTGATCCCAGGGGTCTACTACATTTGTGGACTTAATGCTTATTACCGTCTGCCAAAGGGATGGTATGGGACATGTCATTTGGGGATAGTTTTCCCAAAGATATATCAGCTACAGGATTTAAAGAGGTTTCCGAAAGTGTCTGAATTACTTCGTACTAGACAAAAGAGAGAGACTGCTGCAGGTGTAGTAGGAGACATATTTGGAGCAATAATTCCCTCAGTGGGGGTTATCTTGAACTCCATAAAGATTCGAAAGTTGTCTACTATTGTGGATAACATGCTGACAAATTTCACAGGAGCTATACTCCTGATGGATACTGAACTTGCTGCGGAGAGGGCTATGACTCTTCAAAACAGGCTTGCTTTAGACATTCTTTTAGCAAAAAATGGCAGAGTCTGTAAGATGCTTAATCAGTGACACTGCTGTGCCTACATACCTGACAATAGTAATGAGATTAGAAGCATAACCTAACAAGAGATAGTGTCGATTTGAAGGAATTGAAGGAACCAGGAGTTTGGGAAAAGGTTGGAAAGGGACTTGCTCATGTGGGAAGTTGGTTTAGTAGTATTTGGAATGGGAAAATTAATACAGGAAATAGTAATTATTTTGGCTTGTTCATTTGGGCTATGGTTATCATGCAAAATTAGTAAAAGAATTAAAGCAAAATTGGCAAAACATAATGCGAGGAGAGAAGAAAAGAAAAGGGAGAAAATGTTCAGAGCAAAATATGAAAAGGCAAACCCAAGGGAAGAAATTGAAATGACAGAACTTAGAAAATGAAAGTTTGTGAAAGAGGGGATTTGTGTCATCAGAGGAGGGATTGTTGGAGTGTAGCTTTTATATTCAATATTAACATGAAAATCTTGCAAAGTAATGTACAATGAAGCTGCATAGAAAACGTGATAGAAGAAAATGTATGTGCATGTTTGAAATGTGCCCATGGGGAGTGGCCAACAATGTATACGATGATTAATGAAATTGACTAATGATGAATCAATAATGTACTAATGTATGATTTTGTATTAACACTAAGAGTTATATGTAAAGGTTTTGCTAAATCACTTACTAGGCCTTAGTTAGCAAGGGTCTGGGCCTAGCTGCCTGGTCTCATATTAAATGTGTTTTTCTAACGTGCAATGTGCTGTCTTCCTGAAGGACATGAAACTGTACTTTTCCAGAAGCAAGAGATGTGTGTGTAACCGTAGTAAATTCTTTCTCATGAGACCCGACTTGCTCAAGGAGACATTCTTGCCGAATGCAACAGTGTAATTCGCAACAGGTACAAGGTAGCCTAAACTGGTAAAGACAATGGAGCTACTGACCGGAGCGAGGAGTGTAACTTTTCTTACCTATCATTCTACCCGTTGAAGACGTAAATTACAGGAGCCAATAAACTGCATGAGAACTGTTTTAGGTGGAAATTCTAGTAAGGTGATCAACGGATCATTGGACAGAGATAACGATGCACCAAACATTGACCAATTGAAAATTAGAGACTTGTCTGGCAAATTCAATTTAACGACGTGTCACAAGAAGCAACCAGCCATTTACCTAGCCATTACGCACCTTTTACTGAGCCATTAGAGGGACCCCCTGCCGTTACTCTGACATTCTGGCTTAATCTTTGCTGTTTGATACTTTAAACTATCCTCACCTTTCTTCCCTTGCCCAATACTTGCTTCTCCTCCTTATGAGGGAAAATTTCCTTCTCACCCTATCTTGCCGAGACTTTGCTGTTCTATCCTGGCTGATGGCGAATTAACTGCTGTCCTGAGGACGAAGACTGACTCTGTATGCTGACCCATTACGCAGGGTAACTAAATGATATTGAAATTGTAATTGTCTGTTTGCCTTTCCTTTCTAGGTACCAACTGGTCTTTTGACAGTGGCCATAGTTAGATGTTTTCTAAATTTGTGTTGCTAAATTGTTTTGCATGAAGCACAACATGCTGATGCTAATTACAGGTTAGTTGAGGAATTCAGCAATATTGGGTACAAATAGACAAATGGCTGAATCTTTGCTTTGTTGAATAATGTGCTAATGATACTCTGCTAAAGTTGATTCATGTTGATGTTGTGCTTTGTTCTAATGTTCATGATCTTTGCTTTGATAAAGTCTTATTCAAGTTGCCATATTGTTACATTGTTAATGTATTTGTTGGTATTGAGACTAATGAACTTGCTAGTAGAGTGTAACAAATAGGGAATAAATATCTTAAATCTTACAAAAAGGTTGTGTGGTTATTCATGGCTGAAAGGTCATGGTGTGGTTTGATTTTTATTAATGATATTAACTGATTTGGTTGATTTGTTATTGTGAATATTGATGAGATTATCGATTTATTGATTGCAATGCTGAATAAATATCTCGTCTTAAGGTGTCTCCAATCAGGGTCAAAAGATTAATTGGCCTAAAACGAGTACCCGTTAAAATAATTTAAAGCAGATAACCATGCATAAATTATAAAAGGAGGAGGAAAACCTTTTTCTCATTCCAAATGGCTGCACTGTATGTGATAGCCAGAAGCATGAGGCTGTCTGTAATGCAGCAGAGAAGGAGTCAGAAAGATCAGATTTGTAGGGTCAAGATAGCAATCTTTGACCATGCAGAGGAGAAAAACGTTGATAAGTATAGACTCAGTAGACAAGTCATTCTGGGCCTCATTGATGAGCTATATAAATTATTAGACCGAAACACCCAAAGGAATGTGGCAGTGCCCACACATATGCAGGTTTTATATTCACTGCACATTCTAGCCTCTGCTAGCTCTCAGGGTATTGCAGCAACAGGAGAGTCACAAACTGCACTCTGAAGGTTTTTTCTTAATGTCCTGGATGTTGTGGTATCAGAATGTTCAACCAGATCTCTTTTCCAAATACAGTTCAAGAAAGACAAGATACCAAGATGCAATTATATCAAAGTTCATGCTTTCCTCTTATAATTGGATGCAAAAATGAAACACATGTCCTGCTATGCCCTCTTTCTGCCAAGGAACAACCTTACTGCAACTCAACACATCTGCTATCCCTCAACTTGCAGCATGTGTGTAGTGCTGAAAATTTGATCACACACTCTGGATCAATACCTTGAGAGTACCCAAGACTCTTTACCGCCATTGTGGACTAAATAGTTGTCTGGCTAGAGGTGCATTTGGAGATAGCTATCTGTTGGGTTGGTAAGCATAGAGGCACACTTTTTATACATCATGCATTTGAATTTGACTCACCTCATGCTTTCATATGTGCATCCCAAGTGAAAGAAGGTATAACATATTGTACAGAAGCACGTGTTCAGTCACAAAACGTACCTTTGGGCACACTAAGAGCCGATCTTCTTGTTTGCACAAGACGGGAGAGGTCCTACCGTATGCACCACAGACAGTAAGCCAGATAGTTGCTTATTCTGCAATATTACATAACATGAGCGACAAGAAAAGGCCTTCAAATAGTGCCTGATGAGGCCATCTCTGATGAAGATCATGTGCCACCACCACCCGAGTGACAACAGGATGCACCAAGTCTCCAGACGGCAGGTGGCACAGCACAGCAATGACAGCCACTTCTGAGGTAAGAAACATTGAAAATGGAATGACAAACACAAAACACATATGCTTTTTTTAAAACTTATTAGCATAGTGTCAGCCTTTTATTTGGGGAAGTAAGTGCTGAAAAGATAACAAGGTAGCACCTTCCAGTTTATGAAATAACCCACTGCAGAATAATATGAAAGAACAGCACTGAAATAGAAAAATAATAAAAAACTACTCCTTCATCAGTACTGCTTGTGTTCTTTGTTACCTCGCTTTTTACTTGTCAACCACCCTCCTCAAATGTTTTCTCACTGCAAGCTCCAGTGTGCGTCAAACATTATGTATGCTTATAGTAGACACTACTTTGCTTCCAAGTGCAGGGGCAATGATCCCATCAGGATGGTATAAAGTACCCCTACAGCAGTGATTTGGACTATACCCCTTTGCTGCACCACAGCTGCAGTGTGCCATCTCACTTTTCATGTTCATCATGCGTCAAGAATGAATGGTGGTGGTTGAGGCTAGTCTGTCTACAGACAGCACATACTTAGACCTGATACCAGGTGTTACTGGTATTTTCTTTGCTTTTCACTTTCAGTGGTGAGAGCAGTGCAGTGTGTCTTTATGCATCAGACAGGTTGTCAATGCTCATTCTTACAGAATTACTCCATCCTATATGTCACTTCTTATTATGACCAGATTATGACCTGTATCAAATAACACACAAAGGGCAACAGTGGTATAAGTGTTGCACATCCCCACTCTTAAAGCTTAGTGGTAGCAACAATTGTGTTGCTCATACAATATAGACACCTCTGTTGCCACGATCTGTCAAAGCAAGAGCATGGATATACTGTTGATCTTAGTCCGAACTATATCACAAAATTAATAGTGGAGCACTCGTTATGTTCGTGAGCTGGTCAATTTGTGAACTAAGTACCTTATTTTGTACTAATGTAAGAAAAAAGCATAGAGCCTTTTCAATCATTATACGATACTGCAACAATCAAGCATCCGGACACAATATAAGATGATAAATGATGCTTTTACTTCCTAATGCAACGCAATACAACAATCACTCTGGTTGTTCCAATAATGATGATTTCCCGATGATTCAGCTGACACACGTTTTGTCCAGGCTTTGGACTTTTTCATGGCTGATATGGTGGTGCATGTAAAGAAGGAAACACAAAGGAAAATTCTAAAATGATGTGAGCCACATGTATGTTTTACAATAGAACGTCTGCCAATACCTGTGTGCATAAAGCTGTTATATAATACTTTATTGCACTGCAACCTTTATTGAGAGAGAAGTTTAAAATCTAAACCCTTAATAAAACCATCATCAAGATGAATTTAAGGGTTATAGATAGAAAGTTAAAAGCAGAAATCAAAAAGAAACTGCAAAAACTGTCACCTGTGACTCTCCAAGTGTGAATAGTAGAAAAGATAAGAACAGATTCTTACTAACACCTTCACCAATGGGTTGCTAAATATGTGGCCCAGATAAAGGAATATATATAAAAAAGTCCTTATTTTCAACATAATGTAAGAATGGAATCCTTACTGCATAAGGAGCTGCCAATTAATTGAATGCAGAGAAGCAAATATAGTTACCTATCTCTGAGAATATATGAATGAAGTAGCAATAGTCTTCCAAAAGGTAGACCAAAATGTGGTTGAGAACAAACTAGCCTGAGAAGTGTAAGCAATAAAAAGTACAAATAAGTAAATGTAATAAGATCAACAGTAATAAACAGGATAGATAGATCCAATGTCCCGATCAGATGCCGAAAAGCCTGACCACTGACCTTATCAAGCATATTTCTCCAGATACTGATAAGCTGAAACCACTAAGTTACATAACAGTTTATACTTATGTATAATTGGAAGGATAATATGTTTTCAGATACGGCTGCTATCCTAAAGTCAATAAATAGATAATTGGACAATGTGATTGGCATAACAAATAACTAACATTTGGATGGTGCAGTTTATAATAGATGAGTCATGAACCACAACTAGCATGCTAATATATCCAATCAATCTGCCCTCCTAATAAAGGGTTCTGTCCCACAACCTTAAAAAAGAAGAAGAAAACTAATCGCATCCCAAGTGGTAGCTACACAAGTGGTCCACAGTGTATTAATGATTCAATATCTAATGGTGAGTAAAGAATAAATCCTCCTTTGGATAAAGAGATCCAATCATCCATAATCCAGAAATTGATCAATGTAGAAAAATTTAGAGAACTGAAAATTTACATTCAAATCATTTTGGTTTAAAAAAGAGATCAGAAATTGGTAAACTGTACATAGTAAACTACTGTGTAAGTACCGGTGGCACAAAAGAATAACCAATCCTCCATCTGATTTTCAAATGTTAAAATAACGTAACATTGAGATGACCTGCTACCTTGATAAGTTGTGACATGCACCTTTTGAAATAAGTCCACTAAAAAAGGTCACTATATAATTCTGAACATAGAGAAAAGCATAGTTTAACAAAACTGCAATAATTAATAATACATATAAAAAATGGCTGTACTAGAAATGTCCACATGTGGAGCATAGATGTGTAGGTCGGGGATGTTGTTTGGACATGTTTTAATATCAGCAACTGATGTGTAATCATGGTTGTTTTGATGACACTCGGGGAAGGGCAGATTATTGTAGGTCAATCAGGATGCCAGCTACGGTTTTAACCCATGTGCGATTGGAGGCTAATGTTCGCAGCTAAGCTACTGACGGTGGGCTTGTCACAATATGAATTTAAATCAAAGTAAAGTGTTGTGTAATTATGTGGGGTGATGTAAGCTACACCAAGCTACCGATGGCGAGTTTGCCATGATATGGATTAAAATTAAAATAAAATAGCGTACAACTATTTGGGACAATGGTCTTGTTTCCATTTATGTATACTAATTTCTCACCAACTGTATGTATGTACACCCCTTTCGTGTTGGGATGTCATAAATGAGCAAAACGTTTGTGGATGTGGAATTTATATTCATGCTTTCACTTTATGTGTAGAACATAGACATTCATCAACAAGACTTTTTTGTGAATCGGATATATTGTTGTAAATCTGTACAAAAGCACTTTAGATAACAGGTGAAAATACGGTTTGTTGATATCAATAACATCCCTTTTGTCAAACCTATGGGACATTGTGAATCAGCTACCTATCTTTGTATCTAATATATGTTACTACCTAATCAGTTGGACAATACTAGGACGGTCATTTTTGATGTTGGTATTAACATTTGGAGTTTGGTTAAACTATGTTTTTCTCTATGTTCAGAAATATGTAGTGACCCTATATACTTGACATATTTCAAAAGGTGTGTTTCAGGACTTATCAAGGTCCTAGGTAATCTTGATGTTGTGATACTTAAGAATTTGACTATCAGGAAGTGGACTGATTTTGTACTAAAAAGAAACAGAAATTCACCTGTTATAGTTAGTAGAGCTAACTATAACTAGCACCCCATGTCAAGCACTTCTTATGACCTCACATATTGCCTCACTCATGACGTTCTATAACATAATTTATAACATCATTGATGTAATTTTAAATGATATATTTGAGGACAGCACTGATGACATCATCCAATGAGTATATTAGAATGTTTTATACTTTACACAGGTGCAAGGATCATTCAACTTCTCTACCTAATTGTTTACAGCCTATTTCATGCTAATGGGCGAAATAGTTTACAAAATACTTGTTCTCATAGTGGATCAAGCATGTGTAGAGGTACTTAATAAGTTATGAATATCTCTGCAAAGGAATAACGCTGTGGACAGAATACAGTTAATTACTTGTGTCCAGTATGCTGGACACAGGTAGTTTGTTTTTGCTAAAAAAGCTTTGAAGGCGGCAAAGTTTCTATGTAGTAGATATGAAGTACTGTAAGCAGCCTTGAGTGTTTTGAAGGAAATGTTTCAGCATGACAATTTCTCAGTATTTACCCATGTACATGTGCTTATTTTTCTACAGAAGGTGGGCTATCTGTAACGTTTTTAGCAGAGTATGAAGGCTGTGGGTAGTATGGCATGTAGCAACTTCAGACAAATGTTTACAGTGAGTAGTCTTTCTTTCGGTAAAATTTGCATAGAGTGAACACTGTTCTTAGTAGATACTTTTAATAATCTGTGGTGTATTCCTTATAAAACTTTGGCTGTCTGCAAACAGAGTAGTACAAGATAAAGGGGGTCATTCCGACCCCGGCGGTCAAGGACCGCCGGGGCCGGGGATGCGGGAGCACCGCCAACAGGCTGGCGGTGCCCCGCCGGGCATTCTGACCGCGGCGGTTTGGCCGCGGTCAGACAAGGAAAACCGGCGGTCTCCCGCCGGTTTTCCGCTGCCCTTGGAATCCCCCATGGCGGCGCAGCTTGCTGCGCCGCCATGGGGGATTCTGACACCCCCTACCGCCATCCTGTTCCTGGCGGTTCGCCCGCCAGGAACAGGATGGCGGTAGGGGGTGCCGCGGGGCCCCCGTAAGAGGGCCCCACTGTGTATTTCAGTGTCTGCAATGCAGACACTGAAATACGCGACGGGTGCAAACTGCACCAGTCGCACATACCCACTCCGCCGGCTCCATTCGGAGCCGGCTTCCTCGTGGGGAGGGGTTTCCCGCTGGGCTGGCGGGCGGCCTCCTGGCGGTCGCCCGCCAGCCCAGCGGGAAAGCCTGAATGGCCTCCGCGGTCTTTCGACCGCGGAGCGGCCATATGGCGGTTCCCGCGAGGCGGGCGGCTACCGCCGCCCGCCTCTGTCGGAATCACCCCCAAAGTCTCTGCATAGGGTAAGCACTTTACAGTACCAACTTTTCTACTCATGTAGGTTAGCTGACTGTAAAAGGTCTGGTACAGGCAAAAGGCTGTCCGTATTAGTGCATTAGTTATATAACAGAAGTTGAGTGTCTGGAGGAACTTCTCTTCTCTGAACAGTTGTATACAGATTGAATACCATGTGCAGTAGGGGTTGCCCATCCATCTGTGGTCGATTGTTAATATGAACTGAGCTCCCCATGAAGTGTATGGTATAGAGTCAACATTGCACATGAAAGAACCTTGCTTCACCCAAGAGGGTTGTATTTGTGATGTCATTAATGATGGTTAATGCTATTCTGAACTATTTTGTACTTACTTTCAGACAACTAATGCCATACTAGTTTATAGAGTAATGTGGACAAACGAAGGTTGGATGATGTCATCAGGGATGTCATAAATGATGTAGATCATGTCAAATATGTGAGGTCAAAAGCAGGCATGGTGGGGTGCAAGTTATTGTTAACTCTGCTAATTATAACTCGTGATTTTCAGGTTTTTTTTAAAGTTCAAAAACGTTAAAGTGGCACCTATATATTCACCTAACTATAACGTCACTTTAATCTTTGGGTTTTTTCAGTGAATTTCCAAGGCTTTTTAAAAAAGAAAATCAGATCCTTTTATCACACCCAGCTATAACATCATTTTAACCTTTGTTTTTACCGTTAATTTCCAGAGTTTTTTTTAACGTACAGTAATATTTTATTACCATATGTAAGGCCACTCCCGGCTCGCCTGGCCTTTGACCGTGCTTGGTGGGTGCGTCGCTTGCACAGAATGACCTTCTCTCAGACTCTGCAGCCAACTCTTCGCACTCAAACAACCTCACGCGGCTCAAGGCCTTTGGCTGTGCGACCCATGGGGTTGGACGCAGGGTTTGGCCTGCTGCCAGGCCATGTGTCCAAACCCCCGCAGCCAGCCAACCACTGCCGGTGGAGGGCGGTCATGCAGCCTTCTCCTAAAGCCATTATTGGCCCTGAGGACCCCAGGGCCCTTTGTTTTTAAAAAGGAGAGGGAGTGCACGCAGCACCCTTCCCCAAGCCAATATTGACTCTATGCCCCCCTACCCCAGGATCAAAAAATATATTATGAGGGGAAGCTGATGCATGCTCCCCTGCCTTGAGAGGCCTCAGAGAAACCAACCTACAGTGCTAAATACATTAACATAAGGGGATGGGGGCATTTGGCTCCCCTCCCTAGCCCAAAGGGCCCCAAGAATCCCATCCTTGTTGCTATACTTTAACTGTAGGAGAGGGGGCTTGGGGCCCTTTTCCTGAAACCTTAAGATGTCATGGGCCCCCTGCGGCCAAATACAATTACATTAGAGCAGAGAGGCATGTTGTCTCCCTCCCCCGGCACAAATAAAGCATGAGGACCCTATCCCTCTGGGATACTTTTTAATCATAGGGGAAGAGGGCATGTGGCCCCCTCCCAATGCCTTAAGGGGCCCCAGAAACCCCATTGCCTGGGGCTATATTTTAATTGTTGAGAAGGTGGCACATGGGCACTCTCTGAGTCTTTAGAGGCCTAAAGGACTCCTTCCCCTAGGGTATATTTTAATTCTATGGAAGGGAGTTGTGTGGCCTCACTCCCAGAGCCTTTTACCACATTTGCCAGCCAACATTCCTGGACCTTGAGGGCACCTCTTGGAGACCAGGACTCACAGTAGCAGAGGCAAGCAGCAGGGCTCAGGCAAGTTCAGGCAAGTCAAGTTGGTGCTGGTTCGTTTGCCAGTTGCAAGGAGGCTTCTGGAAGCTTGCTGTGTCCCTGTAGCTCACACAGAAGGTTAGCCAACTGACCCTTTGAGTCCCTCTGGGTAGCCCGGTACCAGGGCAAGTAGGTCCAATCATCCTTCTTCAGACAACAAAGTCCTTCATGTAGCAGGACATTCTTTCTGGCAGTAAGGCAGTCCTTCTTTTGAATCTCCCACAGGTTCAGGAATGTTCTGATGAGTGGTTCTGCAGGTCCTCTTTTTATGCCTGCTGCCAGTCTTTGCATAGGAAATTCCCTAACTGGCTCCAGAAACTGGTTCTGGTCAGTTCTTCCTCTGGTCCAGGCCCCCAGTTGTGTAGGGTGACCAAAGGTATGGTAGGCCAGGTGTCAGGTTCCTTTGTGTGTGCTGTGGACAAGGTGCTTTAAAATGTAAGCAGAGCAGGGTTCAGCCCGCCCCAGACATTCTGCCAGGAAGACCTTCTCCCAGTTACATCCAGGACCAACTGTTCACTGTCTGGGATCAATTGGGGGAGCCATTGATAGGCCCAGGTAGCTGGAAACTCCTAGAAGGGCCTCAGAAACTTTGGGCAGGAAAATGCTAACTTTTTAAATGTAGCATTTTCAAAATATGGCCTAAATTGTAACTTCAATGTTAAAGAGTATTTAAAATTATAATTCCTGTGAGGGTAAACATCATTTCTCTATCTGCTTTATCTAACTTAGGGGTTTTTCACTGTCAGGACATATTAAACTCAAACAGACACATACTGCTTTTTAAATGTCATGCACCCTGTGCTCAGAGCCTTTACAGTCTGCCTTAAGGATGACTTATAAGTATTAAAAAAGAATGTTTAGGCCTGGTAAAAGGATTATTTGCCAGGTTGAAATGGCAGTTTAAAACTGCACTACATGCAGCAGTGGCAAACCTGAGACATGTTTTAAAAGGCTACTCTAGTTGTAGCACAATGATTGCTGCCACCCACTAGTAGCATTTAATTCATAGGCCCTGGGTACGCGTGGTATCATTTTATCAGGAATTTACTAGTAATTTAAAAATGACAAATAGGTGTAATCCCATTTTATCACGTTTGAAAAAGAGAGCATAAGCACTTTAGCACTGTCTAGCAGGAGCAAAGTGCACAGAGGCCTAATGTCAACGAAAACGACTCCAGCTAAAAAAATCAGGAAGTGAAGGCAAAACATTTGAAGAAATACTAGTCCAAGAATGACAAGTCTAACAAAACCTTTCCATTGGCTCCTAAATTGTTCTAATTATTTTCTGGGGTGCTACAACAACAGAATTACTCATTGTTGAAGGCAGTGCAACCATGCAAAGCCCATGTCTTGTCTCTTAGACCCTTACTAACTGGCATTGGCTACAGAAGAGACATGATTTTGTTAATTTGGTTAAGTCATCTGGGTGTGGGTGACTTTATTATGAAGCAAGTGATGGCTTGCCTAATTCACAAACTTTGTAGGAAGCACATTTTGTTTTTTTATTAATTTCATGGTCATACAAGTTACATCATTTTCTGGAACATCTTCTGAAACCACACTGATGAGACGTCTTCTTCTTGTTGGTATCTTACCCGACGTTTGTGTATGAGGTATGCCCTCCTAATCAGTTTTCAAGCGAACCACTGGTCAAGTATGTTTAATTTTTTCCAATGTTTTGGAAAAAATACATATGTTTTACAACATCCTCCCCACCTCCGTAATTTTTGGGGTCAGTCAGCGGCTCCTGTACACAAATATGCATATTGATGTATGGGTGCCTGCACAGTGAAGGTTTGTGGGCAGTATATGAGTGTTATTCTTCACATCCGTGTGATTGGAAGCTAACGGTGAAATTGCTGCAATGAGCTCTAATATTAGATTAGATACACTTAAGGTAATCGGTTTCCTTTCGTGGGAAAACAAACCACATGTTTAAGCTGCCTTTCAAGGACTATCTAATTTATGAGAGAAATCTTAAGGGCATCAGATTCAATGGAAATACAGCAGTCCTGAAAATCCATTATGTATCATATAACAATCCCGCATTTTTGAAACTCAAGACAATGCTAATCAAGGGAATAAGGTGAAGTAATTTCCTGTCCCAGAGCCTGCAGAGAATGTATCTTTTTTAATTACTGAGAAGCCCCAATGAGAATCAATTTTCCTCGAGGGTTGCAACGTAGGAACACTTACAAGAAAGCCAGAGGTTTGTAATGAACAATTCCCCTTTGTGTTTCCAGAATGTATGCAGAGCTTATTCGCTTCATTGGTTTTCAAGGTGCATTTGATGAGCTATTTAAAAAAAATGCTGCTGTCTTTGTTTCCTTTTCTGAGTACCTCTATATTCCTGTCACTTGCACTATCCTTTCTGTATGTTACTTCACTTCACTTGATAATGTAAAAAATGTATTTAAAGGTGACCTACACCCAGGTTTGTTTTCACTGTATTTCCCTTACTTGCAGTTAGGAGCATCACAAAGGTCACCGCGGTGTTTTTACCTAAGTTGTTCCAACAAACAACCAGCTGTAGAGAATGAACAGTAAGAATAGCGACTCCAGTGGACTCTGTGGGCCAGATTTAGAACGGTTTCACGTTGGTTTGCGTTTTTTTTTTTAACACAGACGCTACACAAAATCATTTATGGCATTTACAAACCAATGCATATTGGCATTTGCATTGGTTTTTAAGAAAAGGTCACCCATCAAGGCCCATCCTGATGGAGCAATGGGTCACAGTCCCTCACTTTTTGGTCACTATAAAGAATGTCTGTCAGGCTGAGCATAGGTCAGCCTGACAGACATTCTTTATTTTCAGGTCAGGCAGCCAGGAGCTAGACATGTGCTAAATGTGCAGGCTCTTGGCTGTCTGAGCTGAACTTTACCAGGCTGAAGAAGTCACAGCCCCTGTGGATGTGACACCTTCGGCTTGGCATTGCACCTAGAGATCCTCACCCGTGTGATGAGGGGGAGTATAACTGATTTCCTCCAACCTGGGCACTTCAGTTATAAGCCCTGAAGTACCCAGAGCCAAGTGTCAATCACTGACACCTCGTCACAGAGTGGGGTGGGATCAGTAGTGAACTGACCCCTTCCTACTCTGTAATGAGTGCAGGAATGCTGCCTTCCCTTATTGGTTGACCTAAGATCAGCCAATGAGGGAGGGCAGAAGTCCCAAATCTCCTGGGGCCTCAGATGCTTTGGAACTGCAGCCCTTCCTTGTTCGCTGCCTTTAGGTCAACCAATGAGGAAAGGGAGGGCAGCTCAGGTAAGCAGGATTTTATTTTTAATGTTTGTTGCATGAATATTTGGGAGTGAATGTTGTGAATGGATATGTGTATGTGTACGCGTGCATGTGTGAATACATGAGTGTGAGTGAGTGTGTGCATTTGTGCCCCAAACACCTTCCCCTGCTAAATGTACCGGCTGTCACTGAAAGTCACGCAAATCAGCATGCAGCGCTGCTTTGTGTTACTCGGCATCAAGTGGCCGTTCCATGGGTGATACATGGGTGTTTCCATGCTACCACCCATGGTTTTGTACACAAAACCTTATCTACTAACAGTAGTAGGCTGGGTTTTGCTGCCAAAAATTACTGTCACCTGAAAGCAGGCATTTAAAGGAGAATTATTTTGATTTCTCCTTTCTTTTCCAACTTTGCACGTGTGTCACACTGTAAAGAACGCATTCAAAGTAGGAAAGGTTTCAAAAGTTGTCTAGGCATGGGTTTTTGTACTGGAAGGGAACACTTCCCGTACAAAACCTATGCCAGACTCATGCACACACCTTTTGCACTATGGTGCAAAGGTGTATGTGTGGATCTTGGCAGCAAAATTCTGCACAGGCGCTAAGCAGAGAGCAGGAGTGTGCCTTCTTTCTGTAGATATGGTGCTCTCCTTCTCTCTCCTGTCAAGCAACACAGCACATCATCTTTGACTGCTGCCCTGCATTGCATGATACTTTTGTAAATCTGTGTCGGTTTTGAGTTTACTGCCCTGAGCTGGATGTGAGTAAAGTTCCCATAGTGAGATGGACAAGCTGAGGACAAAGGAATAAGCAGGCACCTGAAAGAGGAGACAGTACCAGGCATGGTACAACCCTCAGGAACAAACCAAGAGAACTAAACAAACCAAATAAGAGGATACGTTCGGAACAAGTAGGATATATTGACTCACCTTGTGATGAGGCAAAAGCTAGTGTGACAGTAAAGTAAGTTATTCACAAGCCCACGATGTAGCATAACTATGTATCTCATTACCTATCCTTCTAAATGGCTTAGGTCAGTGGTTCCCAACCTGTGGTCCGCGGACCCCCAGGGGTCCGTGACACATTCCCAAGGGGTCCGCAGGTCTAGCCTGGGAGGAAGGCACTTCTCCAGCTGGGGCCTCTGACAAATACGGGCGTGTGTGTTTTCATATTTATTACTTCCTTTGTTGAGCAGTTTTTAAAAGCAAAAGACACATATGGAAAAGACGGAGGAAGGGAAAAATGAAAAAGCGTCACAAAGGGAGAAAGTAGAAAGCTGCTAGAGTGAGCTGAAGTGGCAGGGAGAGGCTTTATATGGATTGAAGAGGCCCAAGATGGTTTAGGATTATGCTGCCTCAGTAATCCGTGTACCCACATTTAATTGCAGCAGCCACATGTTTAAGAGGAGGGCTTTGGGCACCGGCATGTTTTTATTTACAAATTAAGCACTGTGTTAACATCATCGCTAATCACAGTGCTGTGTTCTGAATCCTAAGTTTGTGCTTCTCCAGACCAAGCCCTCTTAGAAAATGCCTACCAGTGTGGATGACATGTGAATCCTACAATGGTATGAGAGGTGCTATAAAACAAATGAAGTACATGTGACAGAGAGGCTAGGGGGAGATGAGAGGCCCTTATGGTTTACTTCCTTTCCCCTTCACTTATTTATGTGAAAAAGTTTACTCAGATCTTGCATACCTAAAAAATAAAAACAGAAATCGCTCCGGAAATGTAGAATCTGACCTGAGGATTTACCTTTCCTAAAAAAAAAAAAAAAACATTGAAAAGGTAGTTGCCGAGATGCAGCGTCAACCTTCCCAATAAAATGTTTAGATTTTTGCATATGTTTTCAATATATCTTTAGTAATTTGAGTATTTGTTTGGTGTGTACTTGTTACATTTTTTGTGAATTACTGTTTTAATGTTTGAAAATGTAATCATACAAATTGCTGGGGGTCCCCGGCTTCCAGTAATGATTCATTGGGGGTCCTCAGGAGTCAAAAGGTTGGGAACCACTGGCTTAGGTAATTCATTTTAGTTGCAACATCATTAGTTCATAGGTTTCAGCTCTTTGCATTATAAAAAACACTAATTATAAGAAAGACATTTTGCAAAAAATTTGCACATTTTATATATTTCTGAAAACACTACTACAATAATATTCCTCATGTGATTACATTTCTTTTTGACACCACACGCAGCAAAATGTGTATTGTTAGTGTGAAATTACATATTGTTCTTGAAGGCTCTTACTCTTAAATGCAAATTGAACAATAATGCCACTTTTAATGGTCTTTTGATATATTGGCGACCAGGTCCTAAAGCTAATTTTCTGACCGCCTTAAATGATTTTATGCTGGCTAGTGCACACTATTCTTACTACACTATTGTAGACCACTTTAATTTTCACCTGGAGGACCTCGACAACAAAGAAACCGTATAATTGAGAGACAACCTGAGCTGTTTTCACTTTAAACAATTGGTCAATACCAATACACACAAGGCACGTTATACTCTTGATGGCGTATTTTCAAGTCATCGTGGTTTGAAGTTTGACGTAGCAATACCTTTAACCTGGTCTGATGATAAGACTATCGGTTTTAGTCTTAAAACTCTAATTCCAAATCCCATTACTGCTAAGACTACACTAACCAATGTGCAGGAATGGAAAAAAGTGGACACTAATGAACTTAGGAGAGCTTTGGTCACCACCCAACCTCACTTGACTAATGAACCTAAAATTCACACAACTAAGGTCCTGATTTATACTTTTTGCTGCAAAACTGCACTAACGCAGTTTTGCACCAAAAAGTTTAGCACCGGCACCATTAGTCAGGTGAGGCTGGCGCTATGGAAGAAGGTGGTTTTGGACCAAAAAATGACGTTAGGCAAGTTAGAGTAAAAAAAAAAAATGACTCTAACCTGCCTAGAGTCATTTTCTGACGAAAAACCATCCATACCACATGATTCCTGTCTTAGAAAAGACAGGAGTCATGCCCACCACCCCAATGCCCAGCACAGGGGGCCAGGGTCCCCTGGGCATGGCCAATGCACCCAGTGCCATGTAGGGGGGGCATTTCAGGGCCCCCAATGTCAGTTTAAAAAATAAAATAAAATACTTACCTGTACTTACCTATACTTACCTGGGATGGGGTCCCCCATCCTCCACTGTCCCTCTGGTGTGAGAGTCCCTGGGGCCTGGGGAGGGCTTATTCCATGGTATTTCACTGTGGAAATAGGCCCCCCGGTTCCCCTAATGCCTGCCCTGACCCAGGTGTTAAAAATATTGCAAAGCAAGCTTTGCACCATTTTTTGACACCTCCTGCATCCTGTGTGTGATTTTAGCACAGGGGGATAAATATGGCGCTAAGGCCATAGAGTCATTTTTTGCACAGGAACGCCTACTTTGCATCTCATTGACGCAAAGTAGGTTTCCACATCCAAAAAATGACTTTAACTCCATAACTTTGGTGCTAGACAGGTCTAGCGCCAAAGTATAAATATGGAGATAGTTTTGCACCAAATTTGCATAAAAAAATGACTCAAATTTGGTGCAAAACAAGTATAAATATGCCCCTCAGTATGTGAACTGGATTAGTTCAGCTGTATCTTAAATGGCCCTTCTGAGAGTAAAAAGTCATAGAGTGAAACCTACGGCACCTTGGTTCTCTCCCAGTAGTAGAGGATTATATTAAAAATGTCATAGACATGAGAGAAATTGAAAAATGGCTTTTACCTAATGGAAAAGATTAAATGCAAAGAGTTACTACTAGACTATAACAGAATTGATTATTAAAGAGAAAACCAAGTATTTTACAGAGAAAATTGACTTAGCTAAAAACTTAAATAAAGACTGTTCAAAACTGTCAAAAAGCTTTCTTGTCCACCTCCCTCTCTACTGTTTCACCCAGCCAGGTGTTATGCAACAGTCTGGCTAGTTACTTTAAGAAACAAGGTTAAAGCTGTTCATAATGATTTCAATGTGAACACCAGTAGTCTCCCCATCCTTCCAGTGATGATACTCTTAAGCCTAATAATCAAGTGCATAGTGAGTTCTCGCTGCTTACTGTAAACATGACAATTGAACTTGCTGCCCGCACTAAATCAGGTGTCCCTGTCCTCTAAAACTTATACAGAAAGTAGCTGAGACTATTGCTCCCACTTTGACAAAATTAATGAACAGGGTTATTACTACGGGCCAGTTCCCTAAAGAATAGAAAAAGGCTCTGTGTTGTAAAGTGCCCCTTTTTGGATGGTCAGCCCCCACTTTTTTGCTGTCTGATGCTGTTGTTTTTGACTTTAGGCCGCTAACCAGGCACTAGTACCAATGTTTTTCCTTTACATTTTATGTCGAATTGCATAAACATTACCACCCCTATGAGTCCCTAGTAAATGTTACCCAGGGAAAGGGTGGTAAAGGGGGTCACCAAGGCTGCAGCACTGATTGTCCACCCTGAGTACCCCAAGTAAAAGAGAGACTGCAGAACTGTCATGTCAGCCTGCATGAGCAACCTGCTGCTCGAGTGAGACTCTGCTCACACCAAGTGCAGGCAGAGTCACTGTCACTGCCCATGGACAGGCCAGTCACCCCTTAAACAAGCCTCCTCTAGCCCAGGAGGGCAGGGAGCACTGTCCAATGAGTGAGGACATATGTGCAGGAGCACATATGCCCCCGTTCCGGCATCTAAGCCAAGTTACTGAGTCCTGTAATGTTTTGGCAGGCTTTCCCAAGCTGCTGCCACCACAGACAAGAGTCTGACTTCCTGCCAGCGGTGCTAGCACCTTGGCAAGACATAAGACAAAGGGCCTGAGCAGGAAGGAGGTCACACCTCCTCCCTCCCAGGCTGGCTAGTGAGTAAAGCATTAGGGCGATGAGCCTCAAAAGCTTCACCCACCTTTGATGTGTAAGTAGCTGTCTGTCAGTGGAGGACAAAGACCCTCCCACCTTGCCCCATGACGCAGGTGGGAAATTAGCTATGCAGGAGGTGTTCACCCTCATAGGGCTAGCAACACCTTGAGGGTGAGCTAGGAGGTCTGCACAGCTGATGGAGGGTTCGGCCATCTTGGCAGACCCTAAGAATAGTAGGTTCTGGGTAGAAAGTGACATACTCCCACAGTAAGTCATCACTAAACGGACTACCTGTCGGGATTAGTAGCCCATTTGCCACTGTCCCTCACACCCTTGAACGCCCCTTAAACCAGGATTTAAGGGGCTCCCTGGCACCAGAACTTAGATCCTACCTGGAAAAAAAGAAAGAAGCACAAGGAGGTGTCTGCACAAACAATAGGACCTGGACTTCAGCCCCAGTGCAAGGAAAAGGACACAGAGTGAACTTAGGAGACCAGTACTGAAACCACATGCCCGACGTGTACCCGAGGTGAAGACTCAATGGTACCAGCAAGAGGGACCCCAGTGGACACCGAAACTCCAAGGAAGACTCCCCTTACTGGTGGCACCAGTCCCTGCAAACTGCAGGAGTAAAGGTGGCCTGAGAACGAAGAACTCTGACCCGACAGGCTGTGCATGTCTGAGCCAAAAGAAACTTGGTGCCCAGCATCTTAAGAGTGGGGGTGAGGCCTGTGCCAATTTTCAAGCCTTTACTACCAACCAAATGACCTCCAGCCGCCAGAAAGTCCGTGGACTACCTTTGCAGCTACCAAGGCTTATCTGTCGCCTGCATGGAAACCTACACCCACACAATATTCACCAATTCCAAGGCACACCTCTAGCATAGAGACCAACATCACCAGCGACACCTCTCCTGTGGGACTGTAGCCTGAATGATGTGACTTCGACTGGAGCAACAAAGCATCTCTGGCACAACCAGAGTGTGAGTCCACCCCCAAGTTCAGTTTTGCAACAGAGTGCAAAACGCACCAGCCACTGCTGGCCATTCAGCACCAAGGACAGCCAAGTCACCTCTGCAACCGGACTCCCTGGGCAAGGTGACAAAAAGCTGACTGTTGAATTTTGGTCTAGGTCTCCCCATTGACTTCAATGGAAGCCCTTTAAGTCTGCAAAGAACTGTATTTTTGAAAGACTTAAAAACTCACAACTCCAGTTGTACAAAAGCTACAAAGTTTGGTTTGATGTCTAAATTAAAGTTAAAATCTTTTGGATTTCTATTGAGTCGTGTCATTTTATTATCATCTGTGTTGGTAATGTGAAATGCTTTATCTATGTCCCTCTAAGTAGCCTGATTGCTCTTTGGCACACTACAAGGACTGAGCTAGGGTTTGCTAAGAGTGAATCTGAGGTCCACTACTGGGTGTAATGTTGGTATTTGATTGTTAGACTACCCAGTCATAAAAAGTAATACCTTCAGCTTGCTGCATTGGTGTTACAGCGGTGCTGATCTTGAACATGTGTTTCACCTTACCACTGGGAGATAAGAATATTCTTGAGTACACGAGAAATCCTCAATTGATTTTTAGACTCAGAAAAGTATTTTTTTTATTTTTTCTTAAAAGCAAGGTAATTGGAATTGCTAGGGCCCTGTGTCACAATCTCATTACAATAGACCATCAAACTTTGGAAAATAATTTTCAAAGAAACTAAGGTGTTTAGGTAAAAGAGGTTTTGAAAAGTTGAAAAAGTTCCCAACTCCTTAGATAAACCAGTGAACAATGGAGAGGGTCCTGGGTCTAGATCAGCCCATCCTCTCCATCCTCAAGATCAATGATCTGAAGGCAATGTGCAGAGCTAGGGGTATTACCTTTAAAGCTACTGCCAAGAGAGGAGACCTTGTAGGGGCCCTCACCTCTTTTGAAGAGGAAAGAAATTGAGAAGAGGCATCCTCCTCTGAACCAGAGTCTGTGAGAGAGGAGGAGGAGGCCTTATTCCTGGTAAGTGAAGGGGAAAGTGAAGGTGAAGAGGACCTTGACCGTCTCTCCTTTCCCAGATCTACCCCTTGAGTGGGAAGTGTCCTAAGTACCTCAAGTGCCTCTAGTAAACCCCAACCCGCCCACAGGCAGAAGGAGTAGGATCTTTGATGACAAGCTTTAGCAACTATCCATTGAGGAGAAGAGGCTTGAACTTGAGGAGAGGAAATTAGCCTTAGAAGGGAAGCGGGCTAGATTGGGACTGGTTCCCAGAGATGATGGCAGCAAAGAAAGTGAGGAAAGTGAGGGATCTTGTGACTCTAAGGTCTCCAAAGGGATTGTCCCAGCATTTAGTGCAGGAGATAACATAGACAAATAATTTGCAGCATTTAAGAGATGTTGCAGAATGAGGAAGTTTAGTCCACAGCACTGGGACTCTCTGCTTTGGGAGTTATTCCCAGCTAAGGGCATAGATAGACTTCTGAACCTACCTGAGGAAGGGACTGAGTCCTATCCCAATATCAAAGAGACCCTCATTGAAATGTTTGGACTCATCACAGAAGAGTAGAGTGTCACATTTAGGGACACCCGGAAAGGCCAAGACCAGAGTTGGGTGGACTTTGTAGACTCCTCAATCAAAGCACTAGAGGGCTGGATAAAGGGCAATAAAGTTGACACTTATAAAGGACAATATAATTTTCTGATGAAAGAGCATATCCTGACTAATTGTTACACACGGTAATTGCAACAGCATCTGGTAGATTCTGAGTTGTCTTCTCTCAGAGAGCTGGAAAAGATTGCTAATAAGTGGGTTAGGTGCAGAGTAACCCAGACCAAATACCAAGGTGGAAGTGACTCCAAGAAGGGTGCACAAACGCCTCAACAGGGGAAGGGGAATAGTACTCACAGTGGTAAAAAGACAGAGTCCTCACCAGGCCCCCAAAAGAACTCCAAGGAGGGTGGGCCGAGACTCTTCCCAAATGGAAGGCAGGGGGTATCAGGGTAAGAACTGGGATCCCAAGAAGGCTGAGTCATTCTTTGACTGTGGTCAGCCAGGGCATAAGAGAGGTGATTCAGCTTGCACCAAGAAGAAGTCCCCCACTGAGCGGCAGTCCAAGGGCATTGTTAGTTTTGGGTTGGGAGTAGCAGTGTGGTGCTCTGGAGAGGACAGAAATTACACTGAAGCTACCTTCATTTCCCTGGGTGGGGTAGACATTAAACCCTTGCCTGTCTTATCTTCCAATCTGGAAAAGTACAGACAATGACCAAGAATCAATGGGACTGAAGTAGAGGCTCTGAGGGATACAGGTGCCAGTGGGAACACGTGTCTTCTAGTGATATTGGATCATGCCACTAGGTACCCAGAGGAATTCTTATTTAGGACTGCCATGGCACCTGCAGTAGCCAAGGCCCTTCTGGGTATCTCCACCAAGGTATGGTTTCCTAAAGAATAGATAGAGGGACAAATTTCAAGTCTGCATACCTAAACGCTATGTGGGATGAATGTGGTATGACTTATAAGTTCACCACCTCCTATCACCCCCAGACTGATGGCTTAGTTGAAAGGGTCAACAGGACCATTAAGGGCATGATCATGGGACTCAAGAGAAGCTCCGGAGGATGTAGGATGTCCTCTTGCCATGCCTCCTGTTTGCATACAGGGAGGTTCCTCAGAAGGGGGTTGGATTCAGCCCCTTTGAACTTCTGGTTGGACACCCTGTAAGGGGTCCTCTAAGTCTTGTGAAAGAGGGATGGGAAAAGCCTCTCAAGCAACCTAAGCATGACATAGTGGACTATGTACTAGGCCTGTGTTCTCACATGGCAGAGTCCATGAAAAAGGCTAACAAGCATCTTCAGGCCAGCCAAGAGTTTGTAAAGCACTGGTATCATCAGAAGGTAGCACTGGTTGAGTATCAACCTAGCCAGCTTGTGTGTGTGATGGAGATTGTGGCTCCGAGGGCCACCCAGGACAGGTGGACTGGGCCCTATCCCATTGTAGAAAGAAAGGGGGAGGTCACCTAATTGGTTGACTTAGGCACCCCCATGAATCCTCACAGAGTGATTCATGTTAATTGCCTAAAACCACACCAGGACAGGGCTGACATAACCACACTGTTCATTACAGATGGAGAGCAGGAGTAGGAGAGTGAGCCACTCCCAGACCTCCTTTCATCCATCCCACAAGATGGTGCAGTAGAGGGCGTTGAGCTGACAGCTACCCTCACTACACAGCAACAGGCTGACTGTAGGCAGGTTCTCAATCAGTTTGCAGAGCCCTTTTCCTTAACCCCTGGACAGACATCATGGTGTACCCATGATGTGGACGCCGGTGACAGTCTCCCTGTCAAGAACAAGTTGTACAGACTGTCTGACCAAGATAAGGATTGCATCAAGACAGAGGTCAAGAAGATGCTGCAGCTAGGGGTGATTGAACCCTTTGTTAGTCCCTGGGCTAGCCGAGTAGTGCTTGTCCCCAAGCCTCATTCAAAAGGTAGGAAACCTGAGATGAGGTTTTGTGTGAATTATAGAGGGTTGAACACAGTCACTAAAACTGATGCACGCCCCATTCGCGTTTTATTCAGGCTACAGTCCCACAGGAGAGGTGTCGCTGGTGATGTTAGTCTCTATGCTAGAGGTGTGCCCTGGAGTTGGTGAACATTGTGTGGGTGTCGGTTTCCATGCAAGCGACAGATAATTTGCAGAGCAGATGACCTTATTGATAAGCTAGGGGCAGCCAAATTCCTAAGTACCTTTGCCTTAACATCAGGGTACTGGCAAATAGGACTGACCAAGGGAGCAAAGGAGAGATCTGCATTCTCCACTCCTGAGGGCCACATCAGTTTAAAGTGATGCCCTTTGGCTTGAATAATGCACTTGCCACTTTTCAGAGGTTGGTGAATCGAGTTCCCTCACATTTGGAAGACTTTAGTGCAGCTTACTTAGATGACATAGCTGTTTTTAGCTCTACCTCGAAGGACCACTCAGTCCTCCTCAGAGCAGCTTTGCAGGCCCTGCAGCAGCCAGGCCTGACTATCAAGGCCAGTAAGTGCCAGATAGGGCAGATTTCTACTTGTGCCACCTGGTAGGTGGAGGCCAAGTTAGACCTCTCCAGGCAAAGATCCAGACCATCTTGGACTGGCAGCCTCCCACAGTCAAGACTCAGGTCAGAGCCTCCTTAGGCCTGACAGAGTACTCTAGGAGGTTTGTGAAAGGGTATGGAGCTATTGTAGCCCCCTCCCACTGAGTTAACCTCTAAGAAACAAACCAGGAAAGTCATTTAGAGAGCAGCCTGTCCGTATTCCTTTGATGCCTTGAAAGCAGCCATGTGTTCAGCACCTGTCCTACAAGCACCTGATTATGGGAAAAAATTCATTGTCCAGACAGATGCTTCTGAAATAGGGATTGGGTCAGTGGTGTCACAGATGAACAATAAGGTTCAGTATCAAGCAGTAGCTTTTATTAGCAGACAACTCCACCCCAGAGAGCAGCATTGGAGTGCCATTAAGAGGGACACCTTTCTGTTGTTTGGTCTCTGAAGAAGTTGTGACCATACTTGTTTGGGACTCACTTCAAGGTTCAAACCGACCACAGGCCTCTCAGGTGGTTAATGCAGATGAGAGGAGATAACCCCATATTGTTGAGGTGGTCCATTTCCCTACAAGGGATGGACTTTGTAGTGGAACACAGACACAAGTGCCCCTTTTGGATGGTCGTCTCCCACTTTTTTGCTGTAAGATGCCGTTCTTTTTGTCCTGTCAGTGTACTGAGGCCTGCTAACCAGGCCCCACTACCAATGCTCTTCCCTTGAATTATATGTTGAATTGCACAGGCCAGTTCCCAAGAATCTTACCACCCCGTAATTCCCTATTAAATGGTACCCAAGGCAAAGGTGGTAAAGGAGGTCACCAGGGCTGCAGCACTGATTATACCAACCTGAGTACCTCAGGTAAAAGAGAGACTGCAGAGCTGGCATGTAAGCATGCACGAGCAGCCTGCTGCTCAAGTGAGACTCTGCCCACACCAGGTACAGGCAGAGTCTCTGTTACTGCCCATGGACAAGCCAGTCACCTCTAATGCAGGCCCCTCTATCCCAGGGGGCTGAGTGCACTGTCCCATGAGTAAGGACATATGTGCAGGAGTGCTTCTAAAACGCAATGCCAGCCCAAGTAACCAGATGCCCATTGGATAACATGGGCTGGCATCTGACCACTGCTCAGACGTTCAGGTGTGCAATGGTCCAGCTGAATCCTGTCATGTTTGGTACCAAGCACTGTGCTTTTTAACCCTGAACAAGATGCCCATGTTTAGGATTGAAAAGCAGATGACCAGGTGGCACCCTTAGAGGCATCTAAGGGTTCACCCGCCTTTGATGTATAAGTAGCTGTATGTAGCTGTCCCCCCCCAGTGGAGGACAAAACCCTTCCTGCCCTGTCCAGCAAGTCATGCAGGAAATTAGCTATGCAGGAGGCTTGCACCCTCATAGGACTAGCCACACCTTGAGGGTGGGTAGGAGATCTGCACAGCAGAGGGAGGGTACTGTCATCTTGGCAGGGTTCTGGGTGGAAAGTCACATTCTTCCACAGAAAGTCATCACTGCAGTGGCAGACTAGCCTCAGGGACTAGTAGTCCATTGGCCACTGTCCCTCACACCCTTAAACGCCCCCTAAACCAGTTTTTAAGGGGCTATCCTAGCACCAGAACTTAGATCATAGCTGGAAAAGAAGAAAGAAGCACATCGATGTCTTCATCAACAACAGGACCTGTACTCCAGCCCCAGTGCACAGTAGAGGACACAGAAGGGGTCATTATGACCCCGGTGGTGAGTGGTAATGTGGCGGTAGTACCGCCAACAAGCTGGCAGTACATACCGTGACATTATGAGAATGGCGGGTTGGCTGCAACCAACTCACCACATCTCCACTCATACCACCATGGCAGGATCGGCTGCTGGGCCGGAGATGTAAATCTCCAGCCCGGCGGCCGGCACAGTACCGCTAGTGGCAATATGAGCCTGCCTACCACCACGGTTTTCGTAGTATTAGCAATGCCATGAAAACCATGGCGGTAGGCCCTACCGGTAACAGGGGATTCCTTCCCTGTCACTGGTAGGCCACTCCCCCAGCCCCCAACACACACCAGACACCACCCACTCCCCTCCACCCAAAGCCCCCCAACCACCATACACACACTAACCTCCCCACCCCGACATTCAAATACACCCCCACCCGATCCAAACACACACCCCACCCTCTACAATCCTCTCACTCACCCTACACCCCCATACACACACACAGTCACTCACACTGCATACACGCATTCATACACACATACTTCCAGACATGCTTGCACACATTCTTACACACAATCACACTGACATGCAGACACACAATCACTTCACCATTCTTACACGCATTCACTCACACGCATACAACCATGCAAACAAAACAACACACACAGACGCATGCACACTCTCACTCACACATTCATGCACACACTCAGACACACACACACATCATCCCCCACCCTCCCACCCCTCCCCTGTCGGAAGCCCAACTTACCTTTTTTGAGGAGGTCTTCTTGAAGGGAACGGGAATGGGCACTGCTACCGCCAGTAGCACCCCTCCAGGAGAACACCGCCAGGCCGAATGAATTGTCATGATACGGCTGGCGGCATTCAACTGGTGTGGTGGTGCTGGTGGTAGCAGCACCAGCTTCCCACTGCCCACCACCGTGAACACTGCTGGATTTCCGCCCTTTTTGTGGCAGAAGTCCGGCAGTGCTCATAATATGGCAGACGGATGGTAGCCGCAGTGGCAGTATTTTGTCAGCTGTCACTGCGACGGTAGGCAGTTTTTACCGCCAAAATCAAAATGAGCACCAGAGTGATCTAAGGAGACCAGTATTGGAACTGCATGCCTGATGTGTGCCCAAGGCGAAGGCTCGATGGTCCAAGCAAAAAAGACCCAGTGGACACTGAAACTCCCAGAAAGACTTCTGTGACTGGTGTTACCAGTCCCCTGTAAACTGCAGGAGTAAAGGTGGGCTGAGATTGAAGAACTGCAATCTGACAGGCTCTCCATGTCTAAGCCTAAAGAAACTCAGTGCCTGGCATCTTAACAGTGAGAATGAGGCTTGTGCCAAATTTCAAGCCCTTACTCCCCGCCAAACTACCTCCAGCTGCCAGAAAGTCTGTGGACTACCCTTGCAGCTACCAAGGCTTGTCTGTCGCCTGCCTGGAAACCGACAGCCACATGATGCTCACCAACTCCAGGTCACCCCCCAGCATAGAGACTGACATCACCAGTTACCCCTCCCCTGTGGGACTGCCGTCTGAAGGACGTGACTTCGACTGGAGCAGCAAAGCATCTCTGTCATGACCAGCCTGGTGATTGACAGCTAGGAGCCACCTCTTCACCTGGAGCCACAGGACGAGGTGGTGAAGATCCAAGCATTGATTCTTGGTCGTGGCTCCCCAAAGACCTCTACATTCGATTAGTAGAGTGTGAGTCCACCCCCAAGTCCACTTTTGCAACGGAGATCAAAACGCACCAGCCACTATGGACCGTTCAGCACCAAGGATAACCAAGTCAGCTCTGCAACCGGACTCCCTGGGAAAGGTAACAAAAGTCTGACTGTTGAATCTTGGTCTTGGTCTTGGTGCCCGCAGAACCTTAACCTCTTCGCTGCTGGACCTTTCCCCCCAAGTGCTGAGCCCTTTTTTGGCTATTTGGGATAGTTTGCGTTTAGGCCTTCATAACTTTTTGTCCACATAAGCTATCCATGCCAAATTTGCGTCCTTTTTTTCCAACATCCTAGGGATTCTAAAGGTACCCAGAGTTTCTGGGTTCCCCTGGAGGAGACTAAGAAATTAGGCAAAATACACATAAAAGTTTTTTTTTTTCAAAAAAATGGGAAAAAAGGGCTGCCGAAGAAGGCTTGTGTTTTTTCCCCTGAAAATGGCATCAACAAAAGGTTTGTGGTGCTACAATCACCATCTTCCCAGATTTCAGGAACAGGCAGACTTGAATCAGAAAAACAAATTTTTCAACACAATTTTGGCATTTTACTGGGACATTCCCCATTTTTACTATTTTTGGTGCTTTCAGCCTCCTTCCAGTTAGTGACAGGAATGGGTGTGAAACCAATACTGGATCCCGGAAAGCTAACCATTTCTGAAATGTAGACAACATTCTAAATTCATCAAGGGGTCATTTGTGTAGATCCTACAAGGTTTTCTTACAGAAAATAACAGCTGAAACAAAAAATATTGAAATTGAGCTGAAAAAAACCAGCAATTTGTCTCAGCCTTTTACTCTGAAACTTTTTCCTGCAATGTCAGACTTTTTTAAGCAATATACTGTTACGTGTGCTAGACTCTTTTGGTTGCAGGGATATATATGGCTTGCAGGTTCATCAAGATCCCTAGGTACCCGGAGCCAATAAATGAGCTGCACATTGCAATGGGTTTTCATTCTATACCGGGTATACAGCAATTATTTGTTGAAATATAAAGAGTGAAAAATAGGTATCAAGAAAACCTTTGTATTTCCAAAATGGGCATAAGATAAGGTATTGAGCAGCAGTGGTTATTTGCCTATCTCTGAATTCCGGGGTGCCCATACTAGCATGTGAATTACAGGCCATTTCTCAAATAGACGTCTTCTTTACACCCTGTCTTACATTTGGAAGGAGAAAATGTACAGAAAGACAAGGGGCAATAACACTTGTTGTGCTATTCTGTGTTCCCCCAAGTCTCCCGATAAAAATGGTACCTCACTTGCGTGGGTAGGCCTAATGCACGCGACAGGAAAGGCAACATGGACACATTACATTTTTACATTGAAATCTGACGTGTTTTTTGCAAAGTGCCTAGCTGTAGATTTTGGCCTCTAGCTCAGCCGGCACCTAGAGAAACCTACAAAACCTGTAAATTTTTGAAAACTAGACACCTAGGGGATCCAGGATGGGCTGACTTGTGGGGCCCTGATCAGGTTCTGTTACCCAGAATCCTTTGCAAACCTCAAAATGTGGCCAAAAAAACACTTTTTCCTAAAATTTCGGTGACAGAAAGTTCTGGAATCTGAGAGGAGCCACAAATTTCCTTCCACCCTGCGTTCCCCCAAGTCTCCCGATAAAAATTATACCTCACTTGTAGGGGTAGGCCTAGTGCCCGCAACAGGAAATGCCCCAAAACACAACATGGACATATCACATTTTGACAAAGAAAACAGAGCTGTTTTTTGCAAAGTGCCTAGCTGTGGATTTTGGCCTCTAGATCAGCAGGCACCTAGGGACACCTAGCAAACCTGCAGAGTTTTGAAAACTAGACACCTAGGGGAATCCAAGATGGGGTGACTTGGGGGGCTCTGATCAGGTTCTGTTTCCCAGAATCCTTTGCAAACCTCAAAATGTGAGGTGACAGAAAGTTCTGGAATCTGAGAGGAGCCACAAATTTCGGTCCACCCAGCGGTCCCCCAAGTCTCCCGATAAAAATGAGACCTCACTTGTGGGGGTAGGCCTAGTGCCCGCGACAGGAATAGATCACACAACGATCAATGTTGGTATTTACATGAGGCAACTGTTGACCCTGGGGTGATCCATTCCTTACGCAGGTACTAGGTATAGGCACTCATGTGGGGTAGTGTTTTTATCAGGACAGGTGAGGAATCAGTGGGTGGTAGGAATTTTGTGGATCGCAGCATATTCCTGTAGTTTGTGTGACAGAAATGCGAGAAACATAGAGTTTTTATTCAACATTTCAGCTTTGCAGGGTATTCTGGGTAAGAAAACTTTGGGGAATCCACACAAGTCACAACTCTGTGGACTCCCCCGGATGTCTAGTTTCCAGAAATGTTTGGGTTTAGTATGTTTCCCTATATAGCCGCCGAACCCAGGACCAAAAACACAGGTGTCTGCCTTACAAAACCAGTTTGTTTTGTGATACATAATTTTGATGTCTCCACAATACAATTTGGGCAGTGGAATTCGGGGCTGAACTAAATTGGGGAGCTCCCAAGAGAGACCCTCTCTGTGCTTGCCCCCGCATTCACCTGCTCTCTGGGTTGGGCCAACCCACTATTGCCCTGTTGCACAGACTGTGCTTGCGAAGGGACAACAGGACTGCCCTCATCACCTCCCTCACAATTTACTGGAAGGAGTTATCCAATGGGACTCCTCCAACTGAAACATCACTCCCAGAGTCTGCACCATTGTCCTATCCCTCAGATGCTGTCTCAGTATCTGCTGTCTCAGTCTCTGATCCTCTGTCAGAGCTGTCCTTTATAACCAAGGTGATGTCAGCAGCAGTCTTCCATCAAGATGCCATCTCTGCTTTTGGCTAAACTGTTGCTCTAAAACGCTAGCCTACATAGACAGTCACAAAATTGCTGGTGTGTGTGTGTGTGATATGTGCAACAGTAGAGGCCACCTTACCTGCGCTTCTTCCCTCAATCAGCACGTTCTTTCAAGACACTCAAACACCTTGTCACATACCATTCGTCACAGTCTTTAGCATCTCCTCCGCCCAGTCCAGCAATCATTATTGGTGCTCCCACTCCCATGTCCTCCTCTTCGGATTCCCTCATTACCACCAAGCAAATGTGCTCTTCATCTCTCCATAGCCACCCCCCACCACGCACATACATTTCATTTGTATTATAGCGCAGGTAGTGGCTGACTTTACTAACATACTCAGCTATTTACTTAAAATACAGATTTGCTCTTTGCAGTAGTCATATAAACCTTCTGCGCTTCTTTATGGCACAAAAACTGCCACTAGAAAAAAGTCTGATCCTTTTGTAGCAGAAACATAATCACAAGACTTACTTGACTTCTTTATTGCTGCCTAAAAGCTACAGTTGAAATGCGTCAGTTGAAGTATGTGCACTGCTCTGAAGACGCAAGCTGCAACTACAAGACAACTGGTGTCAAATATATATATATATATATATATATATATATATATCCACGCCAAAAACAAATCAAAATCTGGCACTCCTTGCAAAACAATGGCCTTCATTTATTTCAAAAATCCATAAAACAGAACATATGGCAACGCGTTTCAACCTTCACGGTCTTCTTCCTTGGCCCTTCTTGATTTTTTAAATAAATGAAGACCATTGTTTTGCAAGGAGTGCCAGATTTTGATTTGTTTTTGGCGTGGATTTAAAATAGGTCCTGTGCCCATTGACTGAGCACCAACCTCGATAGGCGAGCGCTGGAAGGAACACAGGATTCCCTTTTTGATGATATATATATATATATATATATATATATATATACGTATATATATATATATATATGTATGTATATATATATATATATATATATATATGTATGTATATATATCACTTTTATATGTGGGTCTGGTTTTCCTGGGGGCCGATTGCGGCCTCCAGGGAAACCACACATGCACTGACAAAAGTGATATATATATATATATATAGAGAGAGAGAGAGAGAGAGAGAGATATATAGAGATATAGATATAGATATATCTATCTACATGGATATATCTATAGATATATTTATACATATATATATAGATCTCCATATATATATATATATATATATATATAGATCTATCTACAGATATATCCATGTAGATAGACATATCTATCTACATGGGTTGATATGATTGATATATCTATCTATATATAAATATACATAAATATATATATATATATATATATATATATATATATATATATATATATATATATATATGTTTTTTTTGTGGTAGTTGTAGGGTTTCCTTGGGGCCAAAATGGCGCCCAGGGAAACCCTACAACTACTAAAAGAAAATTGCCCCCACAGGGGGGCGCCCTGCCTATGGGTGACCCCCTGTCAATTTTGGTTTTTTTGAAAAGTTTTTTTTATTAGCCGCTGGGGGTGGCGTGATCGCCCCCCCCCCCCAGGAGGCCCCAACATCAACAATGAAAAATATGGCCCCACTGGGGGTCGCCCTGCCTATGGGCGACCCCCGTCAATGTCCTTATTTTATTTTATTTTTAAATAGCCCCTGGGGGTTGCCCGTTTTCCTAGGGGGGCCGACCCCCCAAGTAAAATCCCTGGCGTCTAGTGGCATTTCCTGAACCCCGATCAGGGGAAAACAACACGTCACAAACGTGCGGGTGGGGGGCAGGGGAGACACGGAAGCTCTTCTGTGTCTCCCGGGGATTAAAAAAAAAAAAAGAAAATCCTTGGGTGCGACGCACCCGAGGATTTTCAAACTGCCTCCCCAGTGTCGGCCACTGGTCGTGACCCGCACCAGGGAGGTAGTGCGGGCGTCGGCCACTGGGTTAGTGATAACTCACCCTACAAGTGCCCGAGTGCACACTACTATTTTCCCTATTGATTTCAATGGAAGCCCTTTAAATTTGCAAAGTACTGTATTTTTCAAACACTTAACAATTCACAACTCCAGGCTGTACAAAAGTTACAAAGGTCATTTTGGTGTCTAAATTAAGATTAAACTCTAATCTATTTTTTTAAATTGGTGTCGGATTTCTGTTGAGTTGTGTCATTTTATTATCATCCATGTTGGTAATGTGAAATGCTTTACACATGTTTCTTTAAGTAGCCTGACTCACTTTTGCCACACTACCAGGACTGAGCTAGGGTTTGCTGAGAGTGAATCCGATTTCCACTACTGGGTATGGTGTTGGTATTCTATGTAAGACTACCCAGTCATAGACTTTTGCATTTCTAACTTGGTCATTAAACACTGGAGGTTGGGACTATCATAAAGCAGACATTAATGAACTTGATGAGTAGGGATGAGCATCAAATATTTTCTGATCAAGAAATTAGGCGGGTGTTTGCTCAAGAGGTTTGTGAGAAGCAAGAACAGTAATGGGAGACGTTGTTTTGGACTGGCATGCGTGCTGAAGAATTAGAACGCCCAGAAGACGGTCTAGAGGGATTTTTCCCAATTCCTTACTTTCAATGAAGGTAAAACTAAGGTGGCTTCACATCTTTCTGCACCAGTGGGTGACTTGCGTCTAACTGTTGCTCTCATCATAAAGCATGGTGCTGACTCGACTCAGGCAGGCACAGTGCTTATTTGTAACGTATCCATCACTGAAAAAACGTAAGTTAAAGTGACGTTAGGGTTAGTAAAAATAAGATAAAACATAAAATTTTAAATTAAGAACATATCAATGAAAGTTACCAATTATAGTTAAATGATGTAAGTGCAACTTGCACGCTCACCATGCACAGTGATGCCATTATTGAAGTCATTTCAGAGGTAAACAGCGATTTTATCAATCTTATCATAGGCAGAAGTGGTTGATAAGAAGTTATTGTTGTGAGAGTATCTCTTTCAGTACTCACATGTGTGTGTGCAGTTCTGTGGGCAGTATTATCTGGTATATATATTGCCCCTGGATAATTACGAGAACATATCACAGGATGCAGTTGTCTCACATCTGATGGAAAGATGACGTCATCAATCTACAGGGCAATTCTGAAAGAGTAGAGATACCATTCCGGTTAATGTGCCATAATACTGAGGTGCAAAAGCCTTTCTCACAATGCCTAAAATCCATGCTGAGATGGAAATTCAGATGTGTTGCTCTCTGACCCGCCAATGAGAACTTAGGCAGAGGGGAGAGCACAGTGCACTCCTCTCATCTCCGTCATCCCCCATGACCCCACCTCATTAACAACAAAAGGATAATAAACATGGTTTATAGGAATGCAATCCTTTCTTGTTAAAGGTTTGCAGCGGCTGCTGCTGGCGGGGGGATCTCATTCCTCTGCCATAGCAGAGGAGCGGCCATTGCAGAAAGTCTTGCCCTGATGACCTTGAGTATTTTTTAAACAGATTGTCTTAAATACGTGTTTTAAATACCGTTTTCCTTATATTTATTTTTAATGTGGGTGATGTGTAAGTCTATTACAGACATTTTGCAGAGAAAGGCTGTGTTTATGTTTCATGCAACATCCATAAAAAAGGTTATTTTACATCAAAACAGTACCTCACCAATGGGAAATGGGAGGGGGTCACAGAGATTATTTTTTAGAGGACAGAGCAGCTGCAATTTGCTATCAGGCTTAACCTTTCCATAGAAGGTGATTTTTTGATCGTTTTTTGTTTTTTTTATTTACTGCTTCAAGATTGCCGTTTTCATGCTGAAATTTTAATAAAACGTTTTTAAAAAAAGGGTGCTGCACTGCCATGATACAAATGTGGACATGCGTGTTGATGCGTGTGTGAATATATTATGGCATCATTCTGGTACTCGTCAGGAAGTTAAAAAGATTGACACCCATACATACCATTCACATGCATGTTCAGGCCTCTACAGTGCTTAATTTGGGCTGGTGGTTGCCGGGGGTTGCCACCATTACTTATTTTTGGAGACCAGCACGTATTTGTCCCCATCAGAAATTTACCAAGACCAAGTAATGGAAAAATACAAAAAGAGGAAAGTCGCAGGAAGAGTAAGATTGAAAATCTATCATAAGGGGAAAAAGCAGGAACCTGCAAGAGTGAGATAAAGAGGAAGGGAGTGTCTGGTAGTGAATTGGAGAGGCCTGAGGTGAAGTCAAGACTGATTTTAGAGCAGGTTAGACTGCCATGAAACAACTATGCATCCATGTCCCCATTTTACTTACTGTGGCCAACATTGTGAGACTGGTTTGAACATATTTGCCAAGACTGGTTTTAGTTCCCAGTCTGGCCTTGCTGTGCTCTCTCTCTGGCATGTTCTGATGTGTGAGTGTGTCTCTACCTAAAAAAAACACTTCTTTCTCTACATCTAGCAACCCCACTCACCCATCGCTTTTGTTTTACCGACAGCACAGGTTTGTAATGTTCAGTATATCACACTTTCTCCGCAATTAGCCCTGTGAGTCCCTCTTTCATTTTACTCAGCCTAAGAGATGCATGTCCATCTCTTCAGGCAGCAGTGGTCTTTCACTCTATCTTTCCAGCTAACTTAGCCTTCCCCCAGGGACATCTTAAGAATTTTGGGGGCCCTGGGCTAAACATATTGTGAAAGCCCCGGTTCAGAACAGTTTTGAATTTATGATTACATTTCAGCTCTTTCGTGCCAGTTTGTCCAGGTGACTAACAGTGCACAGGAACACACATCTAAATTCTAAGTTGATTTACATTTAATATTCAGGGATAGTTGTGTGCCTTTTCAATACTGTAACACAGCAGCAGCGCACTAATGTTACTAGTCAACACCGCCAAGCAGCAATGAGGAGTAGGTGAGCAACAAAGGAGCTGTGGAAATATATATTTTTTAAAAGCTAAGCAAAACTAAGAATGTGATGGGTGACCTGGGAAGTGAAGGAGAAGCATGCAGGGCACACGGATGGAAGGATGTGAGGGGCAGGTTGCAGGTAGGAGAAATAGCAAAAACATCACATAGACATGCATAAACAGCTGAAAGAAAAAGAAAAAGGTATTTGTTGGCATGTAAGCAGTGGAACTCCTCTAATCAGTGGATGGTAAAGAAGTTATGTTCCAGGGGAAGGGCAAACACAAGAAGAGGAGGTAAAGTCATAGAATAAGAAACAAGAAAATCAGATTGAAAAGAAAGCCAACTTATAATAAGCAATGGGCTAAACTAAAGCTTTTTACACAGCAGGTCTTTCAATAATAGGCAGCTAAAACTGTCCTTATGTGAAACTTAATAAAATTAGCTTTTTAAAAGGAAACCCACAGTGATAACAACAGAGATGGAGAGAGTGCTCCAAGCCAAGGGCTGGTTGCCGTTAAGAAGAGTATGTGCATCAGGACTGAAGATGGATTAGAAAAGTATGTACCAAAAAAGCTGACAGCAGATCAAAGTTCTCTTGTTTCCCAGGTCCACGTGTTAGTAGTCCATCCAGTTCACATTCTTTACTTAGCATTATGAAGTTTGATGTTTATCCTTTCATAAATTCAGGACTACACATCCCAGCATGAAATACAAAAATCTAAATTGGATGAACCAATCTCGCAAAGACCTGTGAACTTGTGGTGGATGAGCCACTGAAAGCTCAAGCCAGGATCCAACAAAATCCCTGGCTCTGGAAATGTCAAGCACGAAATGAGCTGCGCTTTCACAGCAGGTGATGTGGCCTGGCTACAATTTTCGACCATGTGCTATTGAGAGTCAGGTTCGAAACCCAGCTTTGAGTCAGCATCTTGTGGATCCCAGGAAATCTCGCTGTCCTTGGGCAAGGGTACACACTGTGTCAAACTACCCAAAAAAATATGGATTCTGCCTGTCACCCTAGGCTCTAATCTCATCCTCCAAAAATTAAGTACAAAGCATTAGCATTTTGAAGTATGCGAGGAGGACGGTAAGCGCAACTCATTTTTATTTAACATGTGTAAAATACGATCCACTCAACAGTCTCCAAGCGCCCCCAATACCGCTGCTCCGTCCAACCGTCATCTCAATCCCAACTCTCCTGGCGTTTTCCTCGCGCCGCCGTCCAAACGCCTAGCAACCCCTTCACCATAGGGGTTCTAGTCGCGAGGGCGTGCGCAAGGGTACGCACGCAAATACAACATTGCAAATACAACATTGAGTTGTTTTTTTTTTTTTTTACAAATATAAACAAACCTCCCCCTAAAACAAAAACAAAAGAACTAAGACATTAAAAAAACATTAACATTGATTCAGTTTGCAGAAAAGTCATGCAGTTTGCAGAGTAATAACACGTTTCTTCAATGACACAGTTTCCAAGGTAACTTTCGTACTCTATCACTCCTGCGTAACACAAGACCCTCATCTCCACTCTTATTCATGTCCGATCTTAACACTAACTCTCGCCTGGTGACACCCTGAGGATCCCAGTTCCCCTTCAGTTTAACCACTTTGGATTTGTTCCAGCACTTCTTGCCTTGCACCCTCACTGCATTGCCCAAAACACGTTCAACACAAACAGGTTCGGAAAATTTTGCTTTACCTTTCTTAACAAACGTTGGCAGTTTTATCACTACCCAATCACCTTTCACCAAAAATGACTCTTTAGCCCCTTTCTTATTGTCAAAATATCTCTTTTGTGTAAACTGCTTGTTTTCCACATTGGCCTTGATAACATCAGTACGCTCTCCAACTAGCATTTGTTCAAACAACTTAGACATCCACCCAGGTTTGATTTGGGTATTGGGCTTTCTCCCTTTCAAAGCTTCAAAAGGAGATACCCCAGTGGTAGAATGAGGAGTTGTTCCATAAAACCAAAGCATAGCCTGTACAGATGCCAACACATCACACCCATTCTTCAGAGCCCACCTGATACAGTCCCCCACCACACGGTTGAATCTCTCCACCAAACCGTTTGTTTGAGGTTGATAGAGGGAACATCTCAGGTGTTTGACTGAACCTTGGTTCAGAAATGCTTTAAACTCATCAGACACGAACTGAACACCATTGTCCGAAATCATTTCTTCTGGAAAGCCCTCATTCATAAACACTTCTCTTAAGAAGGTCACTAAAGATCTAGCATTAGGCTCCTGTACAAATTTGACATAAGGCCACTTCGAGAAAAAATCCACTACTACATATGCATACCGTAGTCTGGAATTAAGTAAGTGAAAGGGTCCCACCATATCCACCCCCAACTTCCGCCACGGACCTCCAGGACACGCAATAGGCATAAGGGGTGGTGTCGCAGTTTTCAGACTCTTGTCAGAATTAGAACATATAACACAATTTTTTACCAAATGCTCAATTTCACTGTCCATACATGGCCACCAAAAGTTGTCATGTATACGTCTTTTGGTCATAGTGGTGCCCAAATGACCTTCATGCGCCTTTTCACTATTAAACTCCTCAATTCTTCCGGAGGAATTAGTTTATCATTTCTCAATAGAATGCCCTCCTCAATTGTAAGTTCATCTGAAATTTTCCAGAATGGCTGGCTCGCCAACGTCAAGTCTTTCTCATAAGGCCATCCTTCAGCAATGAACCTCATTACAGCACACAACTCATTGTCTCCAGCCAACTTTTCCTTCCACTCTGTCTCAGAGCAAACACAGACATGGTCAACCTCAACCGTTGCAATCATACAACATTCATAGTCCACCATCTCATCAGTCGTTGAGCTCAACTGACTGGGAAATCTCGACAAATAGTCTGCTCTTATATTCCTTCTGGCAGGAATATGCATGACCTCAAAATCGTATTGCATGAGCCTAGCTACTAATCTAGCAATTCTAGGTTTGCCTGTCTTATCATTTGTTCCTTTTAAGATTGAAACCAAAGGCTTGTGATCTGTCTTTAATACAAAATGCCTCCCCCACACATAGCTTCTGAATTTTTCAATGGCCCAGACACAGGCCAGCAACTCCTTTTCGATTACGGAGTAATGCACCTCTGGCGCCCTTAAAACTCTGGACGCGAAGCCAATGGTGTTTTCATCACTCCCAACAGTTTGAGTCAACACAGCCCCCAATCCAATATTGCTGGCATCAACTGTTAGGCAACATTGAAACCTTTGGTCATACGGTTTTAACACTTTGGCTTGAGTTAAGTGGACTTTGATATCTTCAAACGCTCGTTCACACTCAGCACTCCACTCAAAACTGGTCTTATCCTTCAATAAATTTGACAAGACTCTAACCCGACTAGCATACTCCGGTATGAACCAGGAGTAAAACTCACACATGCCTAAAAACGCTTTCACCCCAGCTTTGTCAGAAGGCGGAGGTGCTGCCTTAATAGCATCAATCAAACCAGGTTTCGGGCTAACACTCTCCTGACTAATCACATGACCCAAATATTCCACAGAGGATTTCATGAATTGGCACTTTTCCCTTCTAAGAACAATGCCATGATCCTTGAATTTCTGCAACACCTGTCTGAGGATCTTGTTATGCACCAGTAAATCAGGGGCGTGAATTAAAACATCGTCCTGAAACACCAGTACATTGGAAATACCTTTCAACAATGTGCACATAATCCTTTGAAACACTGAGGCTGCAGAAGCCAACCCGAAAGGCATGCGGCAAAACTGGAAAACACCAAAAGGTGATACAAATGCTGTCAAATACCTGGAATCGGGATCCAGCTCCACCTGATGATATGCACTGGCCAAATCTAACTTCGTAAACACCTTTGCGCCTTTAATGGTAGACAACATTTCAGTTATATTAGGTAAGGGATGTGAGTCCACCCATATCTCTCTGTTGAGCGCTCTCAGGTCCACACAAATTCTCAACTCTCCATTCTTTTTCTTCGCTACCACCAGTGGAGAAAGCCACAAGGAGGACTCAATGGGTTCAATAATCCCCTTGTTCTGTAAACTTTCTAATTCTCTTTCCAGATCTTCTCTCACACTGAAAGGCACAGACCTAATCTTATGCTTGACAGGGGCAGCATGCAATTTTACTTTTATCTTATGTTTAAAACCTTTCAGCTTTCCCAACTCACCTGAAAAAACTTTGGGAAACTCGTTCAGTAGACCTTCAATCACATCTGTTTCTCTAATCACTGCAACTTGTTCTAAGGTACCTGGTCGCAACACCATACCAAACAAACCCTGATGGAACCAACCTAAAATGTTCAAACCTTTAGCCGCTACATAAACTTTCCCATGTATACGTCTCCCCCTAAACTCAAGTATATCCTTAAAAAAACCTTGAAGCTCAATCTTCCTCCCTTCATAAGACACTGGAGCCCTGTCTGGTGGCTCAAGAGCACGCTCTTTCCAATTCTGCTTGAACAAGTCGAGAGTAATCATGGTGATCCTAGCTCCTGAGTCCACCAGCAAACGCAAGGGCTTGTTTCCAACTCTAACACACACATACGGATACACACAGTTATCGGGATCACCAGACTTAACCACTCCACTATCAACAACTAAAACCATATCCTGAACCTCTCCCATGAGGTGCTCAACTGCTTCTTCATTCTCATCCATCACTGTGACAACAGATTCACGTTTGCCACCTTGACACACTTTAGCAAAATGCCCAACCTTGCCACAATTCCTGCATTGGATATTCCATGCAGGACAACTCTTAAACCCTTTTTGATGAGGCATATTTCCACATCTAAAGCAAACATTTTTTTGTTTAAAAAAAACATTAGAATTAGCAAACTTAATGTTCTTCTGTCCACTTGTTTTAACTACTGGTTTTTTATCTTCTCTGTTGGTGACGGCGTTGACCCTGGTAGCTGCTATCTGTTCAATTTCTCTGGACGACTTGATCGCAGATTCGATGCTCTTTGCAATTTTTATGGTTTCAGTCAATGTTGGATTGTCCATCGATAACAATTTCTGTCTGATAGACTTGTCTGTCCCTTGGCAAATAAATTGGTCTCTTATGAGTTGATCACCCAGCGCTTCAAACTGACATTCCGCAGCCAGAAGACGCAAAGCCGAAATGGAAGTGTCAACATCTTCGCCAGAACGTTGTTCTCTCTTAAAAAACTTATGCCTGGCCACCACTAAGCTGGGAGGAGCATCAAACCTGACGCTCATTTTCTTCACAGCTATTTGGTACTCATCCATTTCACCATCGTCCAATTGTAAGTCCGGTAGGTACTTAAAAATAGCCCTCCCTTCGAAACCAATGGAATGCAGGAAAATACACTTTTTGCGTTCAGATCTGTACCGTAATGACCCTATCGCCCCTAAGTACGACACGAAGGCATCGTACCACTGCTTCCATACTATATGTGTTTCGCCAGGGCTCTCTAGAAATGGTGGTGGAGGGAGAACAGATTGCATGGTGGACCCAAAAATAAAATGAAACAAATATTCCTAGAAACAGGAACAGAAATTGTAACACCCTTTCTTGTAAAAGTTTTTGTATGTTGAATATAAATAAATAATCCAACCAGCACTTATTGCTTCCTAGCTAGTTGAATCATGAATAAATAACTCCTCAAATGCATTGTAAATGACCATTATGCGTTTACAGAGAGTATAGGTGTTCCTTTCCTTTTTAAATTTTTAGCAAACTTGTTTCTGAATGTACAGTGGAGGCGCTGCAGACCCAAATCCTTCTTCATCAATGGTTCATCTTCAATTATGTAACCTCTCCACATCAAGACACAAATAGGCAATTTCTATAGCTGGTTGGTGTAATACAGGAGGAAGAAACTCCTCCCATGGGGTGGAGTAAGCCAGATCCAAACAATAAGCCTGCTGTCTTCGTGTAGATCCTCCACGATCGTGCTGGCACACGAATAAGGCGTTGGGGGCAAAGTTGAGAATAGCTGTTGAACAGCTGATGCGTGGGCCCGCTGTGCATGGAGACCGGACCACCTTGTCGCCAAAATGAAGTATGCGAGGAGGACGGTAAGCGCAACTTACTTTTATTTAACATGCGTAAAATACGATCCACTCGACAGTCTCCAAGTGCCCCCAATACCGCCGCTCCATCCAACCGTCATCTCAATCCCAACTCTCCTGGCGTTTTCCTCGCGCCGCCGTCCAAACGCCTAGCAACCCCTTCACCATCGGGGTTCTAGTCGCGAGGGCGTGCGCGAGGGTACGCACGCAAATACAACATTGCAAATACAACACATTTGATATTAGAAGGAGATACTAATATAGTCTCTGAATTGCACAGTGTGAAAAAGGAAAATCTTGGATCAATCTCTACTTCCCTGTTTCACCAAATTGTAGGATCATGGCATATACTTTTTCACCGGGCATCTACTTTGTTCAGTATCAGATATGAGAGCACGTTCCAACCTGTGAGTTTATGATGTGTACTGTACAAAAGAACCTGTCTTGTGTTCGATTTCAGTGGCCTCGATTCTATTGGTACTGCATGTGCAGTGGTACAAGGGCCCAGAGGTCTGATGCTCCCACTGAAACCTGGTTATTTCTGTATTTCACAGTTTAAACAGCAACCAGGGGAGACATTTCTTCCTTGCACTATGGCCCAGGGCTCAGTGGGTATGCCACTATTTGTTTTAATAGCCTGCAATGTTGCTCCAGTTATAATTACATTCTAGGCCATTTACACTGTACAGATGACTACTTACTAGCCTCTTAATTCACTAATAACATTGTTATCAGTGTGGGAGCAAGAATGGTTCTGAATTCATGTTTAAAACCTCTCTTTTAATAAATAATTTTCAAATAATCAGGTGGCACTGTATCATACTCTAATGTGATATTTGTTGCATGATTTACATATTGAATATTTTCAGGGCGCAGCTCCTGCATTGGTTTTAGAACCAGAGTCAAACCCTTGGCTCATCTCTCCTTGTTGAGTTGTTGGCTCGCTCAACTCCACTGCAAACTTGAGAAAGTGATCTGTTAGACCTGACAGCATTAGGGTGGTCTTCCACCTGACTTTTTGCCCTTTACCTCCTCTTTTTGCTGTATCTTTTTGTTGGCCTTAGGACTCTGAGCACTTTACCACTGCTGACCAGTGCTAAAGTGCATGTACCTTTCCCCTTAAACATGGTAACATTAGTGTATTCAACATTGGCATACTTAGTTTGCTTATAAGTCCCTTGTAAAGTGGTATACAGCATACCCAGGGCCTGTAAATTAAATGCTACTGATGGGCTTGCAGCACTGATTGTGCCACCCGCTTCAGTACCCCTTACACATACCTCAAGCCTGCCATTGCAGAGCCTATGTGTGCAGTTTCACTGCCACTTCAACTTGGCATTTACAACCTCTTGCCAAGCCTTAAACTCCCTTTTTCTTACATATGTCACCCCTAAGGTACGCCCTAGGTAGCCCATAGGGCAGGGTGCCATGTATGTAAAAGGCAGGACATGTACTTTTTTTTACATGTCCTGGTAATGAAAAACTCCAAAAGTCGATTTTCACTACTGTGAGGCCTACTCCTCTCATAGGCCAGCATTGGGGGTTATTTAATATACTTTTAAGATTTAATTCCTAATGAGAAAGGAGTGGTTACATCATGGTTCATATCATTTGAATAGTAATGAGAAATCTCCTTTATTGGTAAAGACTATTTTTGAAATGCCACTTTTAGAAAGTGGGCAGTTTTCAGCTCTTACTGCTGTGTGTGTCATGAAGCCTTTCTGTAATACACATCTAGGCGAGGTGACATCTACACTTTGTGTATTTCCTCTGGACAGCCACAAACACAGGAAGGGTTAGTATGACAGAGGACTCATCTGCATTCATCTGCATTCTGACAGGCCTTCCCGTGCTGGAAGGGTGAAGGGGGGCTAACACTTACACTTCAATATTGATGTGCCTGTCCCCACACAAAGGGCTGATTACCCCTGAATGATAGTCTGGAGCCAGGGCTGGGATGAAAGGGGGACCTGTGCACCTTAGGGAGCTGCTTTGTAGTCATCCCCACTTCAAAAACACTTTTTGATATAAGTACTGGGGCTCTGACCCTAGCAAATCTGTACACTTCTGGTCTTGGGAAGAACTCTGCTGGAGTGAAGACTGTTGTGCTGAATGGATTGACATTTTGACTGGACTGACTGTTCCAAGGAACTGTTTCTCTGCTTTGCTGAGCTGCCCTGCTGCTGCTGATCTCTGCTCTGCTGTGGACAAGGACTGGACCCATCCTGCTGAACCCAGAGTGACTCCACGAGCTTCCAGACGTGCCCCCTATTCTTCTGCAATCTTAGGGACGTCAAAGACCGCCTGCAACTCTCCTGATGCTGCTGGAATCTGCTGTCTGTTAGTGCTACCCTTGCCTGAGATGGGCCCTCCCGTCCTGGGCCTCAAAAGTGGGTTCTGCAGCAGATTTTTGCAGAGGGTGTTCAACGACAACAGATTCATAGCATACACGGCCCAATGACGATGCTCTGTATGACTTGTCGATGATGCATTCAATTCACTTCAGCAGAGCCAAATGATGATGCAGTGACCTGAATGCTTGGAAAATACCAGCATATCGTGCCCTCAGCGTGGATGCTTTGCTCCATAAAAGGTACTGTTTCAGCAGAACCTGCATAGGTTCTGTAGCCGGCCTACACTCCATCATGGGCGGCTTGAACTTTGTATGTCACCAGTCCCTCACGCCCTCAAATAACCTGTTGACCGATAGTGACTTTTAAGCACTATTTTTAGTTTTGTTTTATAATTCATATCTCAACTTCTACTGATTGGATTTTTGTCATTTTAGTCTTGCTTTACTCAGATATATATTATCTGTTTTTCTAAATGGGTGTGGAGTCCTTTTTGTAGTGTTTTCATTGTGTTGCTGTGTGTATGTTGCACAAATACTTTACACATTGCCTCTTAAGTTAAGTCTGGTTGCTCTGTGCCACGCTACCAGAGGGGGATCACCGGTTAATTTAGGGTGTGTATCTGACATACCCTGACTAGGATTGTGGTCCCTACTTGGACAGGGTGCACACCTCTGCCAACAAGAGACCCAATTTCTAATATGCGCCCAGGATGATCATCCAGATGTAATGAGTGTTGCAGGGTGGGGTGCAAGGACACGGGATGCTTGCAGTTGGCACTCACTGGAGAGAAAAAGTATTGCAGGCCAAGTGTACCAAACAGCCAAGCTCAACTCTTGCATGGCTCTAAACAATAGAAGTGTGGGTGAAGCAAAATCAATTAGAAAGGTTTCAAAGTCAGATGTAAGCAAGCATTTGAGTCCATGTTTAATATTCACAAACAAAACATTACAATTATGATTCCAAGGCATTTTCATGGAATTACAGCATCTTTACTTATGTATTTTAATCTAGGCTACATCTAAGAGCATACAAAATACATGAAAATAACTGACACAATTACAAAGTTAAGCACACTGTCCACCTTTAATTATGGATGTGCACTTAGTTACATAAAATATCATGGAATCGACCAGCAGAAGGGTGAGGCAGTAGGGGAAAAGGGAAATATGTGCACAGGTTTTTATTATATTGCTCATTCCGTAGGAATTTTCCCAGTACAATACTGGAAAAGTACACTATGTTTGATTAAATAAATGTGGCAGTTGGTACATCTGTAAAACTACTGTTCTTGCTTATCAGAGCTTTGCCTAAATAGTCCCAGTAGTTCAGAATCCCAAGACAAAAAATCCACTATTCTCACAATGTTTTCCTAAAATATGCTAATTAGTTTTGAAAAGAATGCTCTAATTTCACAGTATGTGTTGGATGTGACATCATAATATGACGGCTTACTGAATATATGCCTTGTTCTCATATTTTCACAAATCATTACTGGTCCAAGTAAGGGAAGAGAATGATGGAGCACAGAGAAAGAGAGATAAAGAAAAGGTGTGTGTTTGTGAGAGAGTGAGGGAGAGAGAGGGAGAAAATCTGCGTGTGTGTCTACTAATGTACTATGGTAAAATTGTGTTACTACAAAAAAGCAGGAGTTGTTGTAACTCGTGGAGTTTCACTCCATGGAATTCCACAGATTTCTGTAAAAGCTCAGCTAAATTCGGTTGAATTCTGCCAACAAGTGGAAGATGTGCATGTAGTGAAGCTTTCGAAAAATCAGCATAAACGGCACCACGTGGTGTACAAGAGCCATTTAAGCTGATGTCGCTACCATATGAGGTGAAAATCCACTTGAGCTGCAGCAAATCTACTCGAGAAGAAGCCCTCTGACCACGACTGCCAGCGACCGCTCGCATTACTAGGGGATGCCAAATCTTGCTCACACTAGCCAGCTCGCATTTCTGGAGCCTTGTGGGGAAACAATTATTCCAGGAAGCAATTGGCAGAATTTGGCCAGAGGGCTGTTTCTTTTCTGGACGTTTTCTTGCAAATAGCAGAGGAGATGTATTGCTCATATTAACCCACTGCAATAGGGTGCATGACACCTTATATTGTTTACAAGAGATAGCAGGCTTTTGCTTGATACAGGTTCTCACGGCTATGCATGGGTCACAGTATTCCAGACCCGAGATGTTTTCAACATATGACTTATACCTACTATCCTGAGTACATTAACAGTGCTGGATAGTTTACACAAAAGGTTTTCATAAAGAAGCAAATACTTTAATATAGGGTCTAGAAGATGCAAACAAGTGTGTCAATGCCTCACTTTTTTAAATTAGTTGGGAACCTGAGACCAACAAGCAATGACCACCCCTCCACATGCATGATGTACACTGTGGAGAGGTGGGCCGGTATGTTTCGATTTACTGGTCTATCAGTACAAATATTTTATATATATATATATATATATATATATATATATATATATATATATATATATATACATATATACCCATATTCATATACATTTACATATATATGTATATATATATATATATATATATATATATATATACTAAACAGTCTATCGCCGCATTCTACCCAATAGGTATTGTGCTAGGCAACACTGTTATGTCCTGGGGAGACCCTCGTAAACTACACATAGGGTTGAAACATCAACGTTTCTAACAGGGATTAATGTTATTCAAAGAAATTGAAGGCAGTAATTAAAGAGTATATACTTTACTGCTGTTGTATATGGGATGTGTATTACATCACTTCTGTAAATTTGTATCTTTGTAATTTTTGCACACCACTGCACTTTTTGAGCACTGTGCCTTGTCTACCCAAGGTAGAGCTATGTGCTACTTTGCATCAAGGGAACATCCTAGATTAGTTGTTGAGCGGTATCAGACCCCCACCCATGGTTTTTGACGTAAAGTCCTTTCTACTAACATTTGTAGACAGGGCTTTGCTTCAAAAGATGTGTGCCTTCTCGAGTCAGGCGTAAAGTTCAAACACTTTACATTTTGCCTGGGTGCTGTACTGTACAGCACAAATGCAAAGTTGTAAACGTTATAAACTAAGTCTAAGTATAATATTTTTGAACTGGAAAGTAACCTTCGTGTACAATATGTTTGCTACACATATTGCAAGGGTGTATGTATGGCACAGGGCATCCTAAGGGGCATCATTGGTATATTAGAGAGAAACAGTAGTATATTTTAGTAAATGTGGTACTGTGTGGCTCTCTCCCTTTCAGTCAATTTAGCACAGTAACTTTTGTTGCTGTTCTGCGTCGCATGACTGCTAAGTAAATTGGCTCGCTAGTTCCCATATAATATTTGCTCCACAGTTTTGCAGCTGCATACCTCTACAAATGCAAATGCTATCACTACCCAATGCAATGGCAATGCTTTAGAGATCTTGGAAGGAAGAACGTGTAAGTGAGTCATGGTAGTTAGGGATCCTGACATGTAGGCTACATGAGGCAACAGCCTACTAAGGTGTGTCTTGAAACCTTTGGTTGTGAGCAATGTGGGACACATCAGGAGGAGCCAACAATTCACTGCAGGGGTTTGTTATCATATTTACCCTTGATCAACTTAGAATATACCTTCTAATTATTTTAGGAGGAGGATTGTAGGAAAGCACGATATATAAAGTGTGAAGCAGAACATTGGCAGAGAGTGTCTGCTTCTCTCCTACAGCCTACTGCAGCTGAGCAAAATACACAGACACACACACACACACACACATACATTCCAATCCTGCATCAGCAGTGTGTGGTGTGTGTGTTAGGCAGTACTATTTCCCGTGTTCAGAACTCTGACAGCAGCCGAGCCTCGAACCAAGCCTCGCCTATTTGTGCCATTGAGAGAACCTTCAGATGTTCAGGAATGACAGAGAAAGGTGGGTGATAGGCTTCTGGAAGGGATAGAACATGAAGCACGATTTATTTATTCATTTTTTTATTTAGACATTTTACATTTTACAAAGTACTCAATTACTTATAAAGAGGCCCTGAAGCTGGAAACAACTTCTAAATAATCCTGCATCAGTGTCTTAAATTATACCTGAGAAATTTTAAGTGATTTCCTAATAGGCAGAAAGCGGGTGGCTGGGAGCAATGCCATGGGCATAGAGTGCGAAATCTAAGCGACTTGAAAGGAGATGGATAATATCTTTGATGTCTGCTTCCTGATGTTAGGCACTGCTAATTAGAGAAAGGGGTCCCAAGAGAAGCAGGTAAAAAGTTGGTGAATACAGAACACGTGAATCAGCAGAGATTGCAACATAAGAAGATATTTAGGCATAGTAGACATCAGAGGAAGTTTAAATCATAAGTGCAGCATTGTGAACAAGTCGGAGATGATGAGCCACTTAAGAAGGGCCCCCATAGAGAACACTTTGGCATAGACAAAGCGGGAGCCAATGTCTACCTGGAGACTAGTATGGTATGGCTAGTGTTCTCAGCAAAGAAATAAGAAATCTTTCCCATACCTTCAGATGATGTAAACAGGATGCAGAGACTTTTGCCTCCACATAGATGAACAATCATGAAGTTTTACTCCCAGGTTCCTCACTGCCAGCCATTCTTGCCTGTGTGTCCCTACTCTTTCTACTGCGTGCTGCTATCTTTACCAGCTGCCCCATATCTGTCCCTTACGTCCTCAACCTGTCCCGTCAGCTACTATTTCTTCATGCCGCCCCAATGAACCCGAGGGGGATGCAGACCCCGGAGGAATAGATTAAGTTGTGGCGCTGCCAATCTAGGACTACTACCATTGGGTAATTTGGGGGGACAAGAAATGAGAAATGTAAATGTCTCAGTGTGTATGCAACCTAATGATGACACAGAAATGTTGAAGCCCTGGCATGATAATGACCTCTCCTTGATATATTGGAGGCATCCTTGACAACATTTGAGCTATCCTTTTCATAACAGTGGTACACATTATGATTATTCGTGACACAACAGTTGCCTATCTTTGACTTATTATTTGTATTTCTGGGAACATACTTCATGCGTGGGAAACCGGGGGGGGGGGGGGGCACATTGTTTCCACTACTTACAGTCAGCTCCAGAGCCCAATGTCAAGTTGCCAGTGGGCAGCTGGCTTTCATCTAGGTGGACACAGCTGTATCTGGATTTTGAACACCCTCCCAAATTCAGAAAAAATGTTTCAGAGCAGACAAGCTTGGCCAGCCAATAACTATAACCCACTTGTTTTTGTGGATATGCAGAAACTATCTTTACTAGTCCTTAAAGCAGTTCCATGTCGAGACTGCAAAACATTTCTCTTCCAAAACATGTGTATGGACTAGTAAAAATAACATGTATTACACGAAATGTACAAGGCGAATATCTCTAGTGGAAATTGAGCCTCGCATGCACAGGTTGAGCATAAACTTTCACTCAAACACAGGAGACACCAGTGTAACGATTTCCATGAGATATGTTTTTCTAGAACCTGTCACCCTTGGGTGAAACGTTCATGAAAAAGCATGACCTTAAGGTGGAAAAAATATGAAATTCACATGATGTAAAGTAAGCACGATTTTACCATTGTTATAAAATGTTGCCTCAAGCTTCACTTCAAATTAAATTACATTCTTCTTTTCAGATTTACCCATTAAGCAGCTGTTTTCATATTTGTACCATGTCTACAGCCACTTTATAACGGTGCTAAATGTAACATTTAAAGTGCAAAATGTTTTTACTTTTTTTGAAAACACAGGCCTGTGCTTCCACTGGGCTACATTTAAGTCCAAGTTGACAGTATAATTCCAGCTACAGGAGGAAGTCGCTTCTTCTGCAGCCTCATACCTGGAACTTGGGAGTAGCCTGCACCTTCTGTGCATACAGATACCTTAACTATGTTCGAATATGGCAATGTAATTGCCGCAACGGTTCCCAGGTTTAGGAAAAGGATACATGCATATTGAAGCTGCTCATCAGGGTTCAGTTACCCAGAGATTAGGATTGTAGTTGCCCATTGTCAAAGATAATCATTATAATCACAGAGAATAGTTGGACTGACTCTCCTTGCTACACCTCACAAATATGGAAGAAAGCATTGCCATATGTTGAGCATCTCTGGCATAAAAGGTCATAAATGCCAGAATCTGTCCCATTGGGAATATGTACGTCGGAGTATTTGAAAATGACAAGCCAGTGTTTGGAGTTCAAACATGGAGGTTGTGGCAAAAAATGCTTCCCACACAAAAAAGTGTTTGTGTTAATTGCAGTCATTTCTCCAAAATGAAAAATGTATGTTTGATTGCAAAATGTGGATAGTTCCAGGAACTGGCAAACTGATGTCTGGGGCAAACTGGTTGCATTTCTGATATTTAAAACTGCTATTTCGATTAAATATTCCTGGTGATATTAGCAGGTTTATTGCTGATCTTTCTTTCTTGGTGCCAGTGAGCATTTACTGCTATGGCTGATATTTTTGATTAATATGTAGCATTTCATATTCATTACGCGCAAATGACATTACAATGTGCTTGGAGATTAAAGAATCCTAAACTGTATTTAAATTCGAGGTTGCCAGCCCTTCATAACTTTAATTTAAATCAGGGAATGCATAGGTATATGCCCAACCACCCATCTTTTGCATGAGTTGTGTATTAACCAGAGCCTAGTCCACTGTGACTGGGTAAAATACAGATCATGAGAATAATTTAGGTAATATAACGAAACTGAGTGTGTTTGCTGCAGCAACATGTGCATGTGGTGTTTTAGTTTTTTTATTTGATTGGTGGAAAGAAGCCTCAGTGGGATGCCAGGGTTACATAGATAACAAAGTAACATACACAGCGTTCCACATGCATGAGGTGGCATAAAAAATTAGGTAGGGCAAACAGGGATTCTCAAGTATAAACTAGAGCACTACAACTGATGTGGGCCCTTATCAAAACAGTGCCAACGGGATGTTTTTCGGGGAGTCATCTCCTCAGGATCCCTCCAGACTGTTGCGACGTGGCACTGAATCCAAATCACTCCTGCGTGATTCTCCAAAGTCCTATTGTTGCCCGAGAGATTTGCGTGACAGGATATCCATATTAGATTTCAGAAAGCAGCTGAAAAGTTAGTTACTCTTTAGGGAAGCCCAACGGGAGTTGCTGTGATGCGAAATCAACTGTTTGTTGTTTATACCATCGTTTCTGTAGTTAATAGTGCATGTGGTTATATGTTTATTGGATTATTTGAATTGTGTGGTATTTTGTTACTTGTACGTTTTGACGTGTTTAATATCTTGTACTTAAAGCTATATGGAGGCAATTTAGTTCGTGCATTATAAATGATAAAATTAAATCAACAAACAGTGCATTCTGTTTGTCTTTGCTTTTTTCTTCTCCCTGCACGAGTATTGCCACAATATCATTAAACGTGTCGCTTGCGAATGAAGCCTTTGGGGAGCAGAAAGGACTTCCTTTGGATCCCCAGGATGTTCACCCGATAATTCGAAATGATGACCTCTCCTGCAGAACGTGAAGAGGGGTCCCGAGTCTCCCATATGTCAGATATATTCCTTGGTCGTGGGCTGAATCGTAATTCCCTGCAGGGTTGGGGGTCTCATGAAGGGTATGGGTCTTCCTGCGCCACAGGGTGTCGTGTACGCCCCTGACACTAGCAGCCACTGAAAACATCAAGGACGCAGACTTCTGGAGTGACCACACCTGAATACTCTATTTACAGTCCTCTAATTTATTAGGTGATGTATTCTGTGTGTTGCAGTCTTGTTTTACTTTTACATGAACTGATTAGACTAACACACCTGAAATCAATGATTTGTAAAAGGTAAGTTCAAGTCTGAAGGCAGTGTCCGTAGAGAGGTGGCCACCATCCTTTGCCAAACACCTGTTCTGAATGTCTAGTTAAATATGGAACCATTCCTACGCACCTGGCTCCAAGGTCAAGCATAAATATTTACGGTACTATTGAAGCTCACTAATCCTGAGGCCATGCCTCCACCCCAGCTAATAGAGCCCAATATCTCCCAATGCCGTGCTTACCGTGTTCTTATTAATAGATTACACAATTAACAGTGTGTACATTATGCAATGGGTATGTTCTTGGGGTTACACTTTCTCCAAATAGAGGCTTGGCAGATTTGTGTAGGGAAACAAAGGGCCATTATTTCAGAGAAACATGTAGGGCATATTTAAGAGCCCCTGGAGCCACCAGAGCATCACCTTTAGTGGCTTAGCGCCACCTTGTAAATATGGCCCCTTCACACGCAGCACTTCGAGTGGAAGGGGCATGCAATGGGTGTTGCTGTGGAGGTGCCACAGTAACACCCATTGCATTTGATGTTGCCCCAGGTTTACGAGTTTTCGTAAACCTGATCAGCGCCAAAATCTAATGCCACCTCAGGGGTGGTATTAGCATGACACAACAAGGTGAAATGCTTAATTTATCCCTGTTTTTTGGCTGTTTCTGTGTGTGCTGCATTCTGCAGCACACATAGAAAGAGCAAATCGTCATTTAAGATTGTTTTTGGGCAGGAAGGCGTTCCTTCCTGCACAAAAACAATCTCCCCTCAACACAGCGAGCCTTGCACAATGGTGCAAGGGTGGCCTCGTTGGCGCATGGCACCAAATTTAGCACTGGAGCAGGGGAAAACACAGGGGTGTGCCATATTCTATTAAATACAGCGCATCCCTGCTTTGTGAAAATGATGGTTCTCCACACTGCTAAATTTGGCACAGCGATGCTCACCGTCATTTTCCCTTAAATCTGCCCCTGTATTTGCAAAATTGCTGGAATTTAATTTGCAAGTGATGGCTGCATTGTAGGGGATACAAAAGATGATGCAACATTTATGACTCAAGCAACATTTATCGGGCACTACAGGTATGTTTTTGGTCATTCACGTAGCTTCCTGGGGCTAGATGATTGAGCATGCATGGAATAGTAGAAAGTTCCAAAGTTGGGCAGCTGCTGCCAAAATAACACCGTGATCAGGACAAACTATATGAAAAGGGGAATGTGAAGATGAGATAATTTGCCAGATCTGGAAGCATAGATGGGTACATGGAATTTGAATTCAGAGCCCAGGAATGGCGGACATGAAGAGGTTGTCACTTTTCCTATAATGCCTCGTGATGATAGGTATTGAAATGAATTTATAAGATTGATTAATGCATTTTCCCTGCACAGAGGCAGTTGCATGTCAGAGCATCTGCAGAATATCATGACCAAGCATAAATATTATATCTATGTTAAGTAAAGTACTTTTTTACGTACCTATATATTCTTACCTTCGCAATATTTTGGTAGTCGATATTTTGGCTACAATATTTTTTCAGGAGGATATTATACCCACAATTTTTTGTTACCATTCTCATAACGGCAATACCAGGTTGTGTGACAAAATCAGCACGAAGACAAATTATTTGGAGGATGGAATGCAATTTGCAAGAGAGGCATTATTGGACCAACTGGAAGTGTGCAAGATTTAGACCCACATTTAAGAAGGACCTAGCGCCACCTAGCACCACATTAGTGTCATTTTTTTTACACTAATGTGGTGTTAGGTTGGCAAAAACACGGCACCAAATCAACAAAGTGGTGCAATGCACACAATCTCCCGCTTTGTAAACCCTTGCGCCACATTATGCCTGCGCCAGGCATAATGGCTGCAAGGGGGGAGTTCCTTCATTAGGAGGCCTAGAAAAATGTCACAGTGGAATCTATGAGATTCCACAGAACCATTTTTCTCGTCATTTTTAACGCCTGCTCAGTGCAGATGTTAAATTAAGGCACACCTTTGTTTAGGGGGGCGCAATGGGGTACACAAAAAGTAGCGCTTCATGTAATGAATCATCCCTTTTCTTAATTCTGGGCCTAAGTATCATATATCGTGGGACATAAAGATGTTTGGGAATTATTTTTACTTTACATGGTAGGAGTATGAAGAAGGATTAACTGTTTCTGTAAGAATAATATTTTAGATGAAGTATATATTTTTAAATGTATTTTAATGTACTTTAAAAGATGATTTTATATGTTTGTATCACACTGATTAGCAAACATTAAACAATAAATATACTTAAAATTCTGATTACAATTATTTTGCATTGATAGACAGAGAGGCTTTGTGAGGAAATAGGAAGTGTAGGCATATTAGTGGAAAATTGTTAGAAATGGGGTCTCTAGTTGGCAGAGGTATACCCCCTTGTCCAAATACACATCACCCATGCACCCTCACCCACACCACTCACACTCACCCACACCACTCACACTACACCCATGGCACCACAACGACACCCCAGGTTCTATGAGGAGGAGCTGAGGGTCATGGTGGAGGAAATCATCCGGGTAGAGCCACAGCTATTTGGATCACATGTGCAGCAGACATCCATTGCTAGGAAGTTGGATCTATGGCGGAGAATTGTGGACAGGGTCAACGCCGTGGGACAGCACCCCAGAACAAGGGTACGATATCAGGAAGAGGTGGAAGGACTGGCGGTGGACTCCCACCTCCTCCCCCACAACTAACAACATGGGAGGAGCAAGTCTTGGCAGTCATGCATCCTGAGGGCCTGGCAGGAGTAGGAGGAGGACAAGACTCTGGTGAGTCAAATATCTATTACTACCACCTCCCTACCTGCATGCCATCACAAACCCCCACCCGTACCCTCACTCCCATCACTTCACCACCTCCCACATACCCCACCATCACAACCCACGCATCCCAATACCAAGCCCTGCATGTAACACCAATGCATGGACACCCCTCACAGACCTGCATGGACACCTAACACCACTGCATGCACACTGAAGAGAAAGACCTAGCCCACCAAATAGCTACTCACTTAAAGGCAAATCTGCCAGGGCAGCAACAACCATAGAGGGCAACACACCCATGCACATGATGTCACACGCAGAAACAATAACAATGGATTTACATCCCCACAGGTCCCCCAGCCAATGTCACCGGAGAAGAGGTGCCAGCAACATCCAGTCCCCCCCAGAAGTGGCCCAAAGTAATGACAGCAGATCTGCTCACCTGGATCTGGATGACCAACCTGGCCTATCAGAGATCTCTGGAGAGTCGGATACCCAGGCACACTCTCAAACCACCACAGAGCCTCCCCCTCAGGAAACACCACCACAGCACCCACCCAGCCAGCCCATACCTCTGTTCCCAGGACACGTCAATCAGCAGTGTGTCCACCACTACAGGGACCCCAGGCCACCCCACAAACACAGGACGATCAGGGGCCTGCACCATCAGGCAAAAAGGACAGGAGGCCTGGTGCTGGGACTCAGTCAGAGCCCCCACCACCTACCATGGTCGGGCAGATGTCCGAGGCTGCAGGGGATGGGCTGAAGCCTCCCCCCACCACTGCTAGCACCACCACCAGCATTCCACAGCACTGCCACCAGCATCACTGCCAGGAGCAGTAGCCCCAGTGGGCAGCCTTCTGAGGCTGCAGGTGATGGGCTGGAGCCCCCCCACCACTGCCAGCACTGCCACCAGCACCACTACCAGCAGCAGCAGCCCCGGTGTGCAGCCGTCCAAGGCTGCAGTGGATGGGCTGGAGCCTCCCCCCACCACTGCCAGCACCGCACCACACCACTGCCAGCAGCAGCAGCCCCAGTGTGCAGCCATCAGAGGCTGCAGGGGATGGGCTTGAGCCTCCCCCCACCACTGCCAGCACCGCCACCAGTGCCACTATCAGCAGCCCCAGTGGGCAGCTGCAGGGGATGGGCTGGAGACTCCCCCCACCACTGCCAGCACCAACACCAGCACTGCCACCACTGAGCAGCTGTCACAGCTGGCGGACAGTGTGTAGTCCTGCATCCATGGACTGTTGTGTGGCCTGGCCCCTGCAAATCCTGTGGGTCTGACACCCAGGTGAGAGACTGTGACCTTACACTCCCCAAGATCTGCATCACTGAGCACAATGCCCCCTGCAGAACCAGTGGTAAGAAGCCATCCACTCACCCCATCCTTCCCAGGATGAAGCTCACTGGGCACAATGCCCCCTCCAGAACCTGTGGAAGAAGCCATCCACTCACCCAATCCTTCCAGGGATGAAGCTCACTAAGAACAATGCCCCTTCCAGAACCAGTGGAAGTAGTCACCCACTAGAGAGACTGTGCCCCTGCAGTGTTCTCTCTGTGTTGTTGCAGGAGTGAAGTCGGGCCTTGGACTTTGTGATGTGGCCCACGGACATAGAGGACTGGGCAGTGTCCCTTGCGTTGTAAATAAGTATATACGTTTTGATTTGGATGCATGAATTTCACCTATATTTATCTTAATACAGCCTTTTCACACTATAGTAATTGTCCTTGCATTATTCCTGAGGGTTAAGGGGTGAATATGTAATGTTAGTGCATCTGGTTTTGTGTATGGTGTTGGGGTGGGGGTGTTGCGTGTTGCGTGTGTGTGTGTCACTCTCTTTTCCCTCCCCCCTCCCCTGTGTGCTAGGTGGCAGTACTCACCGTGGTCGTCTTCACCGGCATTGGTGTTCGTAATGGAGCAGAAGGTAGAAGAGCATGGGGAAGACATGCAACTCAGGCTCCATGGTGGCGTGGTTCTTCCTTGAGTCTCCAGAGGTGAGTCGTTTCCCTTCTGTGCAGTGTTTACGCCAGGCTTTTGTTTTCATTGGTACTACCCCGGAAAAAGTGGTGGATTAGAGTCTCATTATACGGTGGACAGTACATTGGCTTCCGCCTGGCTGTTGGCGGTTACCACCGTGGTGCCTGTTGGTTTCGCCCTGGCGGTCAGTGTGTTAAAGTGGCTGTCTGTCTGAGCAGTTTCCGCTGTTGTCATAATTTCATATTTATTACCGCCTGCCAGTTGGCGGTATTACTGCTGCTTTTTCACCGGCTGCAAGGGTTGTAATGAGGGCCTAAGTCTTTTTGGCTCTGAGACTTCAGAAAACAGAAAGCAAGCTCAATCCAAGCTTTTGGAGAGCACTTCTCAGCAAAGTCAGAGGGCAGCAGGGCAACAGCAGGGCAGCAGTCCTTCTCAGCAAAGCAGTTCAGATGAGTCCTTTGGGCAGCCAGGCAGTTCCTCTTGACAGGTTGCAGTTTCAGGTCCAGAAGTGTCTAATTTGGTGGGGTCAGAGACCCAGTTTATTTTCCTAAAAATGCCTTTGAAGTAGGAGAAACTTCAAGAAGTGATTTTGAAGTAAGCAGGTTCCCCTTTCAGTATAGGTCTGTCTGCCAGGGTCTCAGTAGGGGGTCTGGCAGTCCATTGTGTGAATGCAGGCCATTATCTTTTGAAATGTAAGTGTCAGGCCCTCCACCCTTCCAGCCTAGGACGACCCATTCAGTATGCAGATGACAGCAGGTTTGACTAAGTGTCCTGCCTTTGTGGTTGTCTGGGTGAAATGCACAAGGAAGCTGTCAACCATCCCAGCCCAGATGTTGATTGAAGACATGCTGTAAGGCAGAGATGTGTTTTAAGCACAGACAAATGCTCACTTTCTAAAATAGTAATATAAAAACCAACCTCACCAATAAGCATGATTTGCTATTACCATTCTGGCCATACTAAATATGACCTCTCTACCCCTTTCTGATAAGAATCTACCACTCAAACAGTATATGAGGGCAGCCCTAATGCTATCCTATGAAAGGAGCAGGCCTCACAGCAGTGGAAAACAAATTTAGGAGTTTTCCATTACCAGGACATATAAAACACACATTTACCTACATAACACCCTGCCCTATGGGTTACCTTGGGCCTACCTTAGGTGTGATTTATATGTAGAAAAAGGGGAGTTTAAGACTTGGCAAGTACTTTTAAATAGCAAGTTGAAGTGTCAGTGAAACTCCACACACAGACTTTGCAATGACGGGCCTGAGACATGGTTAAGGGCTACTTATATGGGTGGCACAACCAGTGCTGCAGGCCCACTAGTAGCATTAACTTTACAGGCCCTGGGCACATGTAGTGCACATTACTAGGGATTTACAGGTAAATTAAATATGCCAATTGGGTAGTAGTGGTAAAGTGTCCAAAGACTTAAAGCCAGCAAAAATGAGGTCAGAAAAAGAACAGGATGAAGGCAAAACGTTTGGAGGTGACCCTGCAGAGAGGCCATTTCCAACAAAACTGAAGAACATATTTTATTTAATCCTGTCTGTTAAAGGTCATGGCTTGAGAGGGATGTATTTAAATTTGTGAAAGAGCACAGTTCTGTGAGAAATCAGGCCTTTTAGAGATAATTCATTGAAGCACTTAGGCCCTCATTATGAACATGGTGGTCCATTCCGCGCCGCCAGCGGTAGCGCCAGAGGAGCGGGCCGGACCGCCAAATAATGAACCAAACAAACCACAGGCATCCCGCAAAGGAGTGCCGTCGATGACGGCAGAGTCCGTCCACAGGCCGACGGAAAGGCCCAACCCGCCCATCAAATAATGAACCACCAGCCTGCCGCCAGTTCCAGGGTGAGAACCACCGCCACGCAAAGCCAGGCGGAAATGAACCAAATATAAGGAAACACTCACCGGAGGCTAACACAACGCGCCAAACCAGACATGGATAGAGAGCTGCAGGTCATGCCAGCCCTGCTCCTTGCCATATACCGCCACAACCGAGACCGGTGACGAAGACGACAAAGGTAAGTACCGCAACCTACGACACAAGGGAAGAAAGAGCAAAGTCACATACCCACCCACCTTGCAACGCCCCCTCAACCCTTCACAGGAGCACACGTCAGACACCCCACAGCAAGAGGTACTTACCCAACACAAGGCTAATCCAACTTGACCATTGTACACACAAATGCCCCACACCCATGAACAATAAAACAAAAGACCAGGGTTCAACGGTGTGCCGCCGAAACACAGGCGACACAGAAACTTTATTGCTGAAGCTCACAGAGCCAAACAGTCCAAACAGGGCCAATGTCCAGTCCATATGGCTACAATTGCCATGGGCCACAACAAAGCCCACCTGACTCATACAAGTGCATGGTACTCCACCTAATGGGGCAACATATGGGCATCCAGGCACCTAACGGAACGGGGGCAGGGGGTGGTGGGGATGGGAGTGGGGATTTGCGACGGGGGTGGGACTTGGACTTTTGTTTGAAAGGTGGAGGGAGGTGGGTTTGCCCTTTGAAGGGGGCGGGGGCTGTTTTCGATGGGGTGGAGCCAGATGGATTCGGCTCAGTCCAGGACTTCTTTTTATCTGGGGAAGGGGCACGGGAATGGGAAGGGCGGACAGGGGTGGGCAGTAATGTGGACGGAGTGGAAAGGGCAAGGAGGTGGGTACGTTTGGGGACAAGACGGGGTGGGCCAGTGGGTTGGAAGAGGTCAGCATGGGAGAGGGAAAGTTTTTGGGGAGCAATCGGGGTGGTCGTGGATGAGGGCGTGGGAGTGGAGGCAGAGGGTGTAGATGTATGTGGTGTAGAGGTGCGTGTAGTGGGTGCAGGTGACTGGACAGTATGCTGTGGTGTGGTGGATGTGTGATGGGTGGGTGTCTTGGTGCGTTTGTGTGTTTTTGGAGGAGGGGGTGGACACAGTGGGAGAAGACAGACAGCTAGTGTGGATGTATGTTGTGTGGGTGTCTGCAAGTCTGGTGAGTGTCAACTACAGTAATGGTGGTGAGTGCAGGTGTGGTGTATAGGGTGCATGTATGGATGTCTGCTATTGTGGTGAGTGCAGGAAGAGTAGCAGCAACAGTGACTGAAGGTGCAGTGCATGAGGGTGTGGATGTAGAGGGGACAGACAGGGAGGAGGAACAGGTGGGCACATTGGGGGAAGTGGATGTTGTTGTGTGTGCATGTGTCTGTTGACTGTGTGAATGCTTGTGGTGGGAGGTGTGGTGCTTGTGTTTAGAAGTGTGTTTCTTGTGTATTGATGTGCTTGACTGCATGCCTGAATGTGTACCTTGGACGGGTGAAGGGAGTGGGGTGCTGGAAGGGGTTGAGGAGGTTGGAGGGTGGAGGGTGGACAGAATGGCCAGGGAAACTGACTGCCATCCGAGAGGAGGCCAGAGCCTGAAAAGATCTCTGTTGGGCAGACACGGCACAGTGAATGCCATCCAGATAGGCATTTGTCTGCTACACCTCTGATGCTAGCCCCTGGATGGCATTGACAATGGTTGTCTGCCCTACAGAGATGGTCCTCAGGAGGTCAATAGCCTCCTCTGTGAGGGCAGAAGGGCTGACTGGGGAGGAGGTGCCTGGGGCGAAGGAGACGCCCACCTTTCTGGGTGGGGGGGCACGGGCAACTCAGTGGGAGCAGAAGGGAGTGTGGTGATGGAATGGGGGTGGCTGAAGATGTCACGGTAGTGGTGTGGCCACTAGGGTTTGCCACCGCCGGGGAACCCCCATCGGAGGAGGTCTCGGAGTCACTACCTCCTGTCATAGTTGCCTCCCCCATGAAACTCCCCTCGCCCTCCCACCCACTGGTCCCCTGGGCGTTGGTTGCCTCTGCTTCCGAGGATCCGTGGGCCGCTGCCTCCCCACTTGCTGGTGCTAGCTGAATGGAGGTACATAATGGCCAGATATACACCCACCCAGAAGACACACCCAACCGGCAGCACTGTACACTATGCCCATGTCCCTGCCCCTGACTACTGACCAGAGTGCTGCTCTACACCCATCCCCTGGAATATCTAAGGATGCAACGTATGGGAGACCTGGCAAAGACTCCCCTACACCCTTTGGGGACCATAAAGTTGATGGACACCAGTCAAAGTCCCTGCCTCTAAGCAGCATGAACCCTAATGCACACCCAGACATCCTTTCAGACTGAAGTCTGTGAAATGAGTACTCACCCCCTTGTGACTTCATAGGAGGCTCGCCTGGCTTATAGTGGGTATCTGATGGTACTTACACCTTGTGCCAGGTCCAGTTATCCCTTATTAGTAGATTAGTAGTATTCTAGCAGCTTAGGCTAATAGAGGTAGCTATAGCAGAGCAGCTTAGGCTGAACTAGGAAACATGCAAAGCTCCAACTATACCACTTATATCATATAGCAGTATATCATAAGAAACACAATACTCAGAGTTACTAAAAAATAAAGGTACTTTATTTTAGTGACAATATGCCAAAAGTATCTCAGAGGATATACTCCCTTAGGAGGTAAGTAAAATACACAAAATATACACACAACCCAAAATCAGGTAAGTAAAACACTTAGAAAAGTAGTGCAAACACTGTAGAACACAATAGAATGCAATAGGAAACAATAGGCCTAGGGGCAACACAAACCATATACTCCAAAAGTGGAAGCAAACCACATATGGACCCCAGGCCTAGTGTAGTGTGTAGAGGGTCTCTGGGAGTGTAGGAAAACACTAAGGGTGTCCATGATACCCTACCCCAAGACCCTGAAAGTAGGAGTAAAGTTACACTATCACCCCAGAAAGACGGTAAAGTCGAGATAGGGGATTCTGCATAGGCAACAACTGACTGCAAAGCACTGAAGACGGATTCCTGGACCTGAGGACCTGCGAAGGAAGGGGACCAAGTCCAAGAGTCATGCAAGTGTCCGGGGGGCAGGAGCCCACTAAACCCAGATGAAGGTGCAAAAGGGCTGCCTCCGGGTGGAAGAAGCCAAAGATTCTGCAACAACGGAAGGTGCCAGGAACTGCTCCTTTAGTCAGAAGATGTCCCACGGCATGCTGGAAGATGCAGAGTTGTTTCCATGCAGAAAGACCGAAAACAAGCCTTGCTAGCTGCAAGAGTCGCGGTTAAAGATTATGGGTACTGCCAGGGCCCAGGAAGGACCAGGAGGTCGCCCCTTAGAGGATGAGACAAAGGGGGTGCTCAGCAACACAGAGAGCCCACGCAAAATCAGGCAGCTCCCGCAGAAGCACCTGAACAGGTGTTCAGGAAATCTGAGCATGGCGGCTGTCTCAGCACAACAAAACAGGGTCCCACGAAGTCGAAGATCTACTCAGTGAGTTGGACAATGCAGGACGGAGTGCGGGGGACCTGGGCTCTGCTGTGCATGAAGGAAGTCTTGCAAAAGTGCAAAGAAGCCCTAGCAGCTGCAGATCACTCAGTACACAGGATTACTGTCTGGCATGGGGAGACAAGGACTTACCTCCACCAAATTTGGACAGAAGGACCACTGGACTGTCGGGGTCACTTGGATCCAGCTCCTGTGTTCCAGGGACCACGCTCGTCAGGATGAGAGAGGACCCAGAGGACCGGTGATGCAGAAATTTTGTGCCTGCGTTAGCAGGGAGAAGATTCCGTCGACCCACAGGAGATTTCTTCTTGGCTTCCAGTGCAGGGTGAAGGCAGACAGCCCTCAGAGCATGCACCACCAGGAAACAGTTGAGAAAGCCGGCAGGATTAGGCGCTACAATGTTGCTGGTAGTCGTCTTGCTACTTTGTTGTGGTTTTGCAGACGTCCTGGAGCAGTCAGCGGTCGATCCTTGGCAGAAGTTGAAGAGAGAAGTGCAGAGGAACTCTGGTGAGCTCTTGCATTCGTTATCTGAAGAGAAACTCACAGGAGAGACCCTAAATAGCCCTCAGAGGAGGATTGGCTACCTAACCAGGCAAGAGCCTATCAGGAGAGGCCTCTGACGTCACCTGCTGGCACTGGCCACTCAGAGGTCTCCATTGTGCCCTCACACCTCTGCATTCAAGATAGCAGAGGTCTGGGACACACTGGAGGAGCTCTGGGCACCACCCCTGGGGTGGTGATGGACAGGGGAGTGGTCACTCCCCTTTCCTTTGCCCAGTTTCGCACCCGAGCAGGGGCTGGGCGATCCCTGAACCAGTGTAGACTGGTTTATGCAAGGAGAGTACCATCTGTGCCCTTCAAAGCATTTCCAGAGTCCACGAGAGGCTACTCCTCTCAGGCCCTTAACACCTATTTCCAAAGGGAGAGGGTGTAACACACTCTCTCAGGGGAAATTCTTTGTTCTGCCTTCCTGGGACTGGGCTGCCCAGGCCCCAGGGGGGCAGAAACCTGTCTGAGGGTTTGCAGCAGCAGTAGCTGCAGAGAAAACCCCAGAGAGCTAGTTTGGCAGAACCCGAGGTCCATGCTTGAGCTCCAGGGATGCATGGTATTGTCACCCCAATACCACATTGGTATTGGGGGAACAATTCCATGATCTTAGACATGTTACATGGCCATGTTCAGAGTTACCATTGTGAAGCTACACATAGGTATTGACCTATATGTAGTTCACGCTTGTAATGGTGTCCCCGCACTCACAAAATCTGGGGAAATTGCCCTGAACAATGTGGGGGCACCTCACACTTAGTAACTTTGCACCTAACCTTCACTAAGTAAGGGTTAGACATATAGGTGACTTATAAGTTACTTAAGTGCAGTGTAAAATGGCTGTGAAATAACGTGGACGTTATTTCTCTCAGGCTGCAGTGGCAGTCCTGTGTAAGAATTGTCTGAGCTCCCTATGGGTGTCAAAAGAAATGCTGCAGCCCATAGGGATCTTCTGGAACCCCAATACCCTGGGTACCTAAGTACCATATACTAGGGGATTATAAGGGTGTTCCAGTGTGCCAATCAGAATTGGTAAAATTAGTCACTAGCCTGCAGTGACAATTTTAAAAGCAGAGAGAGCATAAACACTGAGGTTCTGGTTAGCAGAGCCTCAGTGATACAGTTAGGCAACACACAGGGAACACATACAGGGCACAACTTATGAGCACTGGGTTCCTGGCTAGCAGGATCCCAGTGACACAGGCAAAAGCAAACATACATATAAGTAAAAAATGGGGGTAACATGCCAGGCAAGATGGTGCTTTCCTACACTGCTGTGCAGCCCTCAAGCGCCCATCTAGGTCTGGGTACGCCACTGCCAGGATCCGTCGCATGAGGGGGGTCAGTGCCCAGCGGGCACCCCTACCACGTTGGGAGGACTTCCCCAGCTGGGCTTCACTGATCTTACGCGCCCAGCGCCGCAGGTCCTCCCACCTCTTTCGACAGTGGGTGCTCCGCCGGTTGTAGACCCCCAGGGTCCACACCTCCTTGACGATGGCATGCCAAAGTGCCCTCTTCTGTTGGGGGCTGACCTAAAAGGATGACAGAGAAATGGAACACAGAGGTCAGCCACTTGCACAATAGGAACAGCTGGCTAATCGTCCACTATGGGATGGACAGTACTGACAGGCATACATGACAAACGCATGCAGCATGCCATGCCCCATGGCCCATGCAGGCACAGAGGTGCACACATATGTCCAATCAACACCATCCATTACACACACACACTGCCCCCCAAACCCAGACTCACCTGTACCTCTGGCCATCTGTACAGTTTTGCGTACAGTGGCAGGACCCCATCCACTAGCTTCTCCAGTTTCAGCTGGGTGAAGGACGGGGCCCTTTCCCCTGCGACACGAGGCACATCCATAGCCAGAGGCAGGCCACAGCAGTACACACAGTGGAGTAACTGTCCGCACGAGATCAGGGAGTCAAGTGAAGAAACGATGACGAACGCGCGTACGTTCCGCGGCGGTGTTCACCGTCACCTCCGGCGGCGATCATGATACGCCAGGATTCCCCATTGCCATCCATGTTAACCAATGAGGGTGCGAACGGCGGTAAACACCGCCTTACGCTGTGGCGTCAAACGCTAGCGGTATGAGGTCACTTCCACAACGAAAGGGCAGAGTTACAGTGGGCAGACATTTTGCCATGACCTACGCAGCTAAAATTAAACACTTCTCACAATGCAGGCCCTACTAGCCACATTAAGCACATAGGCCTCTATCAAGTCACTATTGTAGCACACATGAAAAACTCTGTTCCCTCCTTGTGATGTACATATATATCTGTCAGGTAGCAGTTAATGTAGAGACACTACAATGAACGATGCAGTGCACAAAAGATGAAATGTGTGCCTATGTATGTGTCTTCATCACACCTTTTTCAAATCCCTCGTAGGTACCGACCCTTGTGGCGAGGAAGGGCACCATCGGTGTACAGACCATTAGTGGATATGAGGATCATGATGGAGCATCATATCATCATCACTTATAGACTCACACGTGCAACAATTCAGGAACTTTGGGCCAGATGTAGCAAAATTGCAAATTGCGACTTGCAATTTGCGAGTCCTTCCGACTCGCAAATTGCAAGTCGCAATTTGCAATGCAGAACGGTGTCTCAGACACCGTCTGCGAGTCGGTATGGGGTCACAAAGACCCACCTCATTAATATTAATGAGGTGGGTCGCAAATTGCGGCCCCATACCGACTATGGGCACTCGCAAACATGGAGGCCTGCTGTTATCGGCAGACCTCCATGTTCGTGACTGCTTTTAAATAAAGCAGTTTTTTTTATTAAGTGTAGCCCGTTTTCCTTAAAGAAAAACGAGTTGCACTTAAAAAAAAATCCGAAACCTTTAGTTTCGGTATTTTTTCAGGGCAGGTAGTGGTCCATTGGACCACTACCTGCCCTGAAAAAATATTTTGTGGTCCATTCACAAAGGGGAAGGGGTCCCATGGGGACCCCTTCCAATTTGCGAGTGGGTTACCATCCACTTCAAGTGGATGGTAACTGCGACACCATTTGCGACCGCATATGCGGTCGCAAATGGTATTGCATACCACTGCGAATCGCAAATAGGAAGGGAACACCCCTTCCTATTTGCGATTCGGAAATGCATTTTGCGAGTCGGTCCCGACTCGCAAAATGCATTTCTGCATTGGAAACACGCATTTGCGAGTCGCAAACTGCAATTTTGCCGTTTGCGAGTCGCAAAGTGTTTCCTGCATCTGGCCCTTTGTGCTTTATTGGACCCTGCACTAACTCTGGGAAATCATAATCAGCATGCCATCCCAGCTGAAGTGCAGGTGCTCTCTGCACTCCATTTCCTGGCTACGGGCTCTTTTCAAGTGACAGTGGGCATGGGTGCTGGATTTTCACAGCCAATGTTCAGCATGGTACTGACAAGATTTCTGAATGCATTTGTACGACATTTGCAGTCCTATGTGAGGTTTCCCCAAAGTACTGATCTCCCTGCCATCAAGTCGGAATTCAATGCCTTTGCCAACATACCCCATGTGATAGGTGCCATTGATGGCACCCACATACCGTTAATCCCCCCAAGAGTGAGTGAACAGGTGTACAGAAATATAAAGAACTTTCACTCCATGAAGATTCAATTGATATGTACTGCAGAACAGTACATCTCACATGTGAATGCCATGTTCCCAGGATCAGTCCATGATTCCTTTGTGTTGAGGAACAGTAGTGTGCCACAGAAGATGGAACAACTCCAAGAGGACAGAGGGTGGATCATAAGTAAGTGTGCCTGTCACTAACTGACACATTGCAGAGAAGCAGCCTGTCTGACTAAGGGGAATAACAATGACAACTCTGTATTGCATCATTTTCAGGTGATTCTGGCTATCCAACCTTGCGTTGGCTCCTGACACCAGTGAGGAATCCCAGGACAGATGCAGAGAGGAATTACAATAAGGCCCATGGACATACTAGGAGGGTGATAGAGTGAACTATAGGTCTCCTGAAGGCTAGATTTCGTTGTCTACGTATCTCTGGGGGTTCCCTGGCCTATGGGTCTGAAAAGGTGTGTACAATAGTGGTGGCCTGTTGCATGCTGCACAACGTGGCAGTGAGACTTTCTATCCCCCCTCTTGGAGGTGGAGGGTGACGTAGGTCCTGATCAGCCACCTCAGAGAGGGGAGGAGAATGATGGTGATGATGAGGAAGAGGAAGAGGAAGATGTAAATTCCAGGAACCAACTGATACAACTCTATTTCCAGTAACTGTGTGGAACTTGGACCTGACATTGGGGTTTGTGACACAGACTGTCAGTGTGGTATGTTGCTAATGATATGCAATACATGGCCCACTTCTGCATGGGACAGATTGAAATTGTATGCTTTTCTGCATTGCCACCAATTTGGCACACAGGACTCCCTTCATGCACAGAGTTGACAATAAAGTAGTTCTCAGCCAGTTGCATCCATACTTCACTTTGTTCACAATTTAACACAGGGGGCAGTGTTACAGGTGTGATATGTGTTTTATTGTTTGCAGTGAGTGAATAGTACTATTTACAGTGATGGCAAGTGGTTGGGGGGGGCTCAAGACCAACATGGTGGCAGCCTTGTTGGTACTAATGATGAGTCCTTCTTGTCTTACAGTAGTTCATATTGCCTCTTAGCAATGTGTGGTTGGTGATTGGGTGGGATGGTTGCAGTGCATATTGTTGCAGAGTTACTTTTTGAAGTGGGCCTTGTTCTTGGCTGGGGTTCCAGTGCCATATCTAGGCCTGAGGGAACGTTTGGGTGCCTGCTGTTGATCTTCAGGGGATGACATGTTAGGCCCTTGGGTTTCCTGTGAGGGTAGTTACTGGAAAGTTTCTGCTGATGATGATTTAATGCTGGTTGTCTGGTGCTGTTGTTGGGGGCTCTTGTCCTGTGTGGGTATCTAACTGGTTTTTGACCAGCTGAAGCAGTGCTCCTGCTATGGTGGCCATTCTGCCATTGTGCTCTTTCCATTGCTCCATGGCCTGTTGGTGTTGTTCCTGCTGCATCCTCTGACTGTGCTCCAGGGTGGACACAATCTGTACCAACCTGTCAAGGGTATGCTGGTAGGTCACCAAAACCTCTGATATCACATCCTGGGCTGCTGCATCCATCCTGTGGCCTCCCTCCTGGCCCACTGACACCCTTGCACTTGCACTTGCCCTAGCCTACTGTGCCTGTGTCCCCTGCACAGGTCTGGCAGTACAACTTGTACTGGGGCCCTCACCTTCCTGCATGTTGGGAGTGGGAGACTGTGGCCTCTGTACCTGTGTCCCAGCAGTCTGTGGCATGGATACACTGGTGTGGTGATGCCTGCCCTGGGATGCTGATCTTCACTGGGTAGTAGGGGTGACAGTGGTTTCCTTGGTGGGGCTGCTGCATGGTGAAAGTCCAGGACTGTGTAAGGGGCCTGCTTGCTCATCGGTGTCCAGGGACCCTTCACCAGTGTCCTGTGAAGTGCCTCTGTCTCCCTGGGGGGCACTGGCAGTCCTTGTCCCGTCCGTTAGGGGTGCATGGGTGGTGGTGCCTGTTGGGGGACATAAACATGTCTGTAACAGCTGCATGAACATTTGTGGTGAACAGGACTGGGATATTTTGTGCTGGTGTTACTTTCAGTGGCCTCCCAGGGTGCCTTTGTGAGGTTGACATTGCATTTGGCGCCAGTGTGGGGTTGTATTGTGGTGGGGGTGTCGTTCCATTGTGGGTACGTGCAGGGGTAGGTGCCTGGACACAGTGAGAGGGATGTGGACCTGTTAGCGGGTTTGTGTTCATGCAGGGGGTGGATTTAGTGGCTGATGTTTGGGTGGGTGTTGGTCCTAGTGGGTGTGGGTGCGGTGGGGTGGTGCATGCATTACAGGTATGGTGTATATGGGGTAATTGTAGATGACTTACCCAACTCCATTCCTCCAGTGAGTCCAGTGAGTCCCTCAGGGTGCAGGATGACAGTACCTTTTCCTCCCAGTCTGTGTATTCTGGTGGTGTTGGTGGCAGTCCTCCCCCAGTCTTCAGCACTGCGATGTGGTGCCTTGATGCCATGCCCCTGACCTTCCCCCGCAGGTCATTCCATCTTTTGTGGATGTTGTCCCTGGTGCGTGGATGGTGTCCCACTACATTGACCCTGTTCACAATGGTCTGCCATAGCTCCATCTTGCTTGCGATGGGTGTGTGCTGCACCTCGGCCCGAATATTGATGGCTCCACCTTCAACATCTCATCCACCATGGTCCTTAACTCCCTTTCGGTGAAGCGTGGATGTTTAGGGGGTGACATGGTGAGTGTGGTGATTGGTGTCGGGGCTGGGAACAAGGTGAGGGTGTTCTGTTGTGGGTCGGTGTGCGTCTCCTGTCTGCTGGCGTTCACTGTCTGCCTCTAGTGCTCTCCATCTTCTTGTCCTAGTTTCATTGCAAAGGATTGTGGGGTGTGTCTGGGGGTGTTTTATGGTGTTGTGGATGTGTGTCAGGTGTGTAGCTCACTCGCCTCTCCAATGTGTGCTCCTGTTGCTGTTGAGTCCACTTGCCGCCAGTGGCTGTCGCAGCCGCCAATGGTTGTCCGGCCTCTACTGTCCGCCAAGGTGATTTGTGCATCATTATTTGGAGGGTGGGATGTGGGTGTGCTTGGCGGAGGCGGCGTGGGGAGGTCTGGGATTCCTGCCGACAAGGTCATGGCGGGGAGTGGTGGTCTGGTGACTTTTGGCGGCGATGGGATTTTCATTTATTATATGGCGGATTTCCATTCACCTCCAACGGCCAGATTCTGTTCAGCGCCGCCATGGCAGTTGGCGGTGTTTCCCGCCGTGTTCATAATGACCGCCTTAGTAACTCACCATGCAAGACAAATGTATGTGTTCTGGCAGAATTTTGCCGCTGGTGTCACAGCCGTGCAAAATACCCCACATCAAGGGTTAGAGTAACGCATTTACGTATTGGCGTCTGGATCACTGCAAAAAATGCAAATATCTGCAATAATTATAGCTTCTCTACTAGCAACCAACATTGTAGCTCTGTGGAGCTAAATAAACTCAGCAGCCAGTGAACTTGTACTGCATAAGGCAGTTATCATAAGCCAGACCCAGGTCAAGGAGAGGTGTCTCATTGCTCAGGAAATCTTCCTGGTGCCAGCTCAGTTGTTCACTTTCATTGAAGTCAGTAAGTGTGTCTTAGATTGTCACCGGGATCATAAAGTGGTTTGCCTACCTGTTCCTCTAAAGTGTGGGCTCTGGGCAGAACACTTGTCACACATGTGAACTGTAATTACCATTATATGTGAGGAGGTACACTGTTGTTAAAATCTTGACAGCAGCAAACTCAGTAGAAGTAAATGCTGTAATTACAGGTGTGGAGAGGAAGTAAAAGGGAGAGAGAATGAGTGAGAGAGACTGTGTAAGGAGATGTTGTGGAGATATAGAGATAGAGGATTTCAGAAAAATATTAGGAGAAAGTGTCAGAGAGAGAAACTGCAGATGAAAGCAGTTCTTATTGTTTCCCTGCAAGTGGGAGAGAGGGTGGGCGCATGAGGCTCTTGTCTCCAATCGTAGTGCCCCAATTGAATTACTAACCTGTGGCTAATAGATGGAAATTATGTGATTATGAATCTTGTGGACTTGAATGGAGCTTTAACTTGGCAATAACGAGATGTGCGTGGATGACGTCACACAGAGAATTGTTTGAGAATCTTCACTTGATGCACTATATGAAATCGAACTGGGGAGGGTGTTTCGCATTAGTTTTGCCCTGAATAAGTCCTGTTTTTAAGGAAAAAAATGCATTGGCTGTATCCAGTGGTATAAACATGATCTTAAGAAAAATTAATAAAAGAAGATTTTAACTGCTTGTACATGGAATGTTCACTTTTTGAAGAGTTATTTTATATGTGGTGCACGTCTATATTTTTGGACTCATGTTTATGTTGCCCTTGTTATTAGGGTAGCACAGTGGCAGCCGGTGCTTGTAGTATGTGCACAATTTATCTTTCTTGATGCGATAAAGATTTATGATATTGAAAATATGGGTGGGGTTCAGTTAAATTAAGGCTTGCCACTTGGTCTGTTGTGTATATCACAATAATTGTTATTACCCATGGATCTGATTTTGGGTATCACATATTGGCAAGGACAATTAGTCTGGCTTGTTTTAGTCAAATGTTAATTTTTGTTTGATAAACCTGGGTGCAATAGCAGAAAATTCACAGAGTGACACTGCAGAACGTGTGTGGTGAGTTCATAGAGGAATAGGCTGAAAGGTTAATTACACTGTAATTAATTTAATTGCAATTTTTTTTTTTTATTGTACAGTAATTTTTTAATTGATTATTGTTTATGCAAATCATTTATTTGCTTAATTGTAGTTTATTTATTTAAGTTTAAATTTAATGTATACTTTCATTTTTATACTTTGTTTAATAATTAATATTTAAAAGGTATGTTGTTCGTTTTGCAGGGGACAGAGGTGGAATGTTGTTGACATTAAACATTGTATTAATTAATTGTTACTTTTAATAATTGATAATGATGTTAATTTTTTATTGTTTATTATATTAATTATTTGTGTATGTCAATCATTTATTAATGTATTGCTTTGTGTTTTAATACTGTTTGCAATATATATTTTTTATGAGTAATATATTAGTTAAAATATTGTTTTATTTACTTTTTCGGGTGTTTGAGTTTTTTTAGGTTGTAGGGAGGGAAGTGAATTTAATTTTACTGAATTTAAATTTTGATTTTATTTTCAAAAGTACATTTTATATATTTCTTTAGAAGCTTGACACTGCCTGGAATGCTGTGACCTCAAAGTGATTGTCACTGCATTCCAGCCAAGTGATCTAGTGCAAACCACAACACATCTCCATCCCTTATAATATCATATCAGAATACAACTGTTAAAATCAATATTAAAATAATAAGCTTCTAATAGAACAAATTCCATCATGAAAATAATATGTGTACAAAAAGAAAATGAAACATATTACATACATATACATACATTCACTTTATGTATAACAGTAGAAGATTCCCTTATTTAATAAAATTATTCCATTCATGACTAAATTAAGTCTGTAGTTTGTAACTTTCCCCATTACTTGGTCCTTGTGCCAGGTAGGTTTATACCTCTCTCTTCTTAACTAAAACTCTTTATCATCAGTCAGTCCTCCACCCCATGGCTCTCTTTTAGCATAGTTCCTGAACCAGCCTCATTAAGTTTTGTCAATTTAGATATACTCCAGACATTTCCTGTATGTAAAATTGCAGCATTCATTTTAAGAGAAGTTATTACAGAAGGACCCATGCATTTTGAATGCCCCTTTCTTATTATATTAGATCTTTTCACTAAAACTCTGTTACCGACCTGAAACTTTGATTCATGTGCAAAATTCTTAGAATCATAGTGAGTTTTATATTTATTTTGATGTTCCCTCCTGCGCAGATCAAGCTCATCATTTGGAAAGTCCACATTTTGCTCCCCACTTATTTTAGCTACACAAGATTGAGTTAACAATGTGGTTTCCTTCCTTAATGTCAAACAAATAAAGTTATAGATGATACACTATTAGGAGTAACACAGTGTGCCCACCAGGTTTCTCTAACATTTATTTTAGGGATGTCTGATTCAAGAGCGCATACTGTGAACAATTCTTTATTTTTATTCATACTCTCTGTTAAACCATTTGCTTGAGGTGAATAGAGGGCTGTCTTGAAATGAGTTATTGACAATTCTTTAATAACATTCTTCATTTCCTAGGATACAAACTGTATCCCATTATCAGTTATAAGAGTTTTTGGAACACCCTCCCTTAACAAAATTCTTCCTTAAAATTCAATTACTATTTTACTGTATAGCGTAGCCATACACTTCGTGTCCACCCACTTGGACGTATACCAGTAGCATAACATATCGTTCATCATTGGCTAGAAGATCAAATGGTCCTGCTATATCTAGACCTAGCTTAGTCCATGGCTCCACTGGATCCTCAACAGGTGACGGAGGAACTGTGTGAGTTTTCTTTGTTTCGTCATTATTTGCACAAAGCCAACAATCCTTTACCACCAATTTAACCTCTTGATCTATTTTTGGCCACCAGTACCATTCACGCAAACAAGCCTTGGTTAAATTTCTCTATAAATGTCCTTCAAGAGCCAAGTTAATTAACTTCTGTCTCAAACATCAGGAGGTACCACCAGTTCCCCCTTAATACTTTCAAATCATTAATTCTAAGTTCACCTTTTACACAAAGAAATCTTTCCACATTAGTTGGTATATCTTTATTTTTTGGCTAACCATTTACAATGATTTCCTTTAATGTAGATAATTCTACGTCATTTGAATTAGCATTATCCCACTCACTTTCCCACAGGGCTGATTCACATACCAAATCTACAGCTACGTCTTCACACACATCTGCACTCTGGTTGATCAACAGTCTAGAGAGACAATCTGCTATTGCATTCCCTGCTCCAGTTGTATACTCAACTGTAAAATTATAACTGATCCTAGGGTATACATTCTCCATCTCCTTTCTTAAGAGCATACTAGTAAGTGGTCGATGATCTGATCTGACCACAAATGGTATTCCCCATTTAAAAAAAACTTAAAGTGGATAATTGCCCAATAAACAGCTAAGGCCTCATGTTCAATAACTGAATAACACTGTTCAGCACCTTTTAACGAGTCAGAAGCAAAAGCTATTGCCTTCATTTCACCATTCACCATTTAGGCTAAAACTACACCCAAACCCTTCAGACTGGCATCGGTCAATAACAATGTTTTCCTGTGAGCATCAAAATGTCCCATAGTTGGTAATTTTCCAATGCTGCATTTAATACTGACAAATGACTGATCACATTCTTTAGTCCAGTTAAACTGGGCACACTTCTTTAGCAGCAACCTCAATGGTTGAGAAAAAGTACCAACCTTTTGGAATCATTTTTAACCACATTCTGCCAAACCAAGAAATGATAGTACTTGGTCTTTGTTCTCTGGTTTGGGAGCTTCCACAATACTTTTTGCCAAATAAATTACTGGACCTATACCTTCACCTGAGATAGTGTGCTCCAGATATGTTACAGTGGATGCTCTGAACTTACAGTTTTCTTTTTTTATCACCAAGCCTTCATTCTGTAATCTCTCCAACAACTTCCACAACATTTCATCATGTTCACATTGGTTTCATCCATGGACCAAAATACCTGGAAAAAGAAAACTTTGTCCTACCTTTCCAACACTTTCTTCATGACCCCCTGAAAGCATGCCGCTGAAGAAGCCAGTCCAAAAGGCATCCGGATGAATCTAAATTCTCCCAATGGGAGAACAAATGATGTTAACAGCCTAGAATCAGGATGGAGCATAACCTGGTGGTAAGCAGAGGACATATCCATCACTCTGAATAAGTTAGCATCTTTGATGAAAGTCAGAGATTTGGAAATATTAGGTAATGGTTGACGATCAACCTAGCTGTTTTTATTTAATCCTCTCAAGTCAACACACAAACAAATCTCTTTACCCCCATTCTTTGGTGCTAGATCCATGTGGGGCAACCACTCTGAGCACTCAATTTCTTCAATTAATCCTCTTTCTTTTATTTTTTTAAATTCTTGTTGGAGTGGTGCTAACATCATATGAGGAACTTTGCTTACTTTAGACACACTGGGTATTGTACCATTCGTGACAACAATTCTATGTTCAAAATTCTTTATTAACTCTAAATTATCTCCAAATATGTTAGGAAACGTAGAAACAATCTCATCTGAGAATCCGTCATTTGGCATTATTAACACTTTCTGTTTGGAATTTGGATTTTATTTTAGCCCCATGTCCCTTTGATGTCTCTAAAAGGTTAGCACCTCTTTTCGCTACATACATTTTCCCAGTTGTTTCACATTCAGCTATTTGAATTCTCATCATTCAATAACTCAAAACATATTTTTTCTTGCCTCCATACCAAACAAGATTTATATCTGGTGGTAGTAATTCAATTTCTCCATTTCCAAATATCAAGTTTCACTTCTTGTCACCAATCATCCTGTATGGTGATCCCGAATCAGCTACTTCAGCAATTGTTTTTCCTCCCACCACAATTTCACATTCTGTGTGCTTCCACACAGCCACCATCCTTTATACTGAAAGTGCATTTTTCTTCAAATGTTTCATCTCCTTCAATACAACTCACCGCCTGTTGTTTATTCCATCTACACACCCTGGCATAGTGTCCTTTCTTACCATATCTCTTGCAGACTGCTAACCTTGCGAAACATCCAGGACTATCGGAAAGGTGTCCATCGCTCCAACACCAAAAACATCTCACACCTACACTTTTTGTTGATATTAGAGTACCATTTTGAGAAAATTTCTTCTCAAACTTTTCATGTCCCTCCTTGCTCTTCCCTGTCACATGCTTGTCTACTTCCTTCTCTGCATTTCTATCAACTTTTCCTACTTCATTTACTGACTCACCCACAAGCATGTTGTTTTTTTCTTTGTCATCATGCATTTCACGCACCCACATACCAGTATTCTCCATACCTTTAAATATAGCTATTGTCTCTTTCAAAGTGGGATTTTTTGCTAATAATCTTTCCTGTACTCTTATATTGTTCAGGCACCTGACAATATGTCTCTGACAAGAGAATTAGTCAGTTGTTCAAATTTGCATGTACGAGCCAACGCTTTTAAGGCTGCAACACACGGGCCAATTTCCTCCTGTTTCCCCTGCACTCTTGTGAACAATTTGTGCCTTTTCAGTACGACATTAATCTGTGCACCAAAATGGTTCTCCTACATCATTACAGACATGTCAAAAACATTGTCTGGTTCACCTTCCCCATGTCAAATGATGATTTCCTCCTAACTATCATACACATTTCTCCCTTCTATTTGTAAATTATGTAATAATACCGCTTGTTAGCAAACTGTCGAACATTTTTCTCCTCCAATCACAAGTAAGTATGAATCAAATTTCAGCTTGCTTCTTTTTCATGGAAAAATAGGATCACCCTTATCTGATAGGAAATGAGGAGGTTCAGACATATTAGCGCCTACCATAATGTCTGCATATTTGAATTGTTAGTAACAGTAGAAGTACTTTGGGCAAACAACCTACTTCTCCACTGCTCAAAAGGACTACAGTGTGCTGATCACTGAAACGAAGACCAGCAAATAACTAATAAATATATATATGTAAATAAAAATCAAATTCTGCCACACTTATTGTCAGCAATTAATTAATATCAACGATGTGCAGATCACCAGTTAATCTCAAGGGTGTGTGGATCACCCCTTGTTGCCAACTGATCCACGTGTCAATAAGTAATTCAATATTAATGGTGTGTGGATCACCGCTTGTTGCGTGAGAAGGATTAATCAAAAATGGGTGTAGACTTTTACAATCAAGTATTCCCTTGCATGTAAGAAACGTCGTTGCAACCAAACTGCTTGCTCTTCAGTACTCACGTTCCCCAGCTGTATCCAATCGCGCTGGACGGAACGTCACGTGCTCACGATGTCATTGTTTTGCTCGCAAACAGCAACAAGAGCACACCTCTCTCCTGTCTCAGTGCCTTCAACCAGTCGCACGCACGCCAAGGCTCCGCTCACATCACGGCTCAGTTCACTGCCTTCAATAGGTTGCAAAATGGGCCAAAATGCGCCAAAGTTCTGCACACACCTTGGGTCAGCAAAAACATACACAGCAGTTCCGCTCTCTCTTGGCGGCTCCCCTCTCACCTCAGTGTCCACAATATCAATTCAAAAGAAGCTTAATATTGGTCACGTGGTTTCTGATTCATCTAGGAGGCTGGCGCTAGTTTCTCCCTCGTCACCAGTGTTAAGAATATGCTTTTCACTTTAAAGGTTCTTAATAAACCTTTATTAGGTTCATAGCATATTTATCCAACCTTCTCAGGCAGTGAACCGATTGTAACTGACTCTATTCAAATCTCCCTCAGAAGCTTGACACTGCCTGGAATGCTGTGACCTCAAAGTGATAGTCACCGCATTCCAACCAAGTGATCTAGTGCAAACCACAACAAGTACCTTATCCCATCCCACATTTGGGTCAAGCACTTCACCAAGATCTTTGGTCCAATTAGCCAGGAGCAGGGATTAGCAAATATAGAGGACATCATTTATGATCAGGAAGCTGCCATCGGCCTGAGTGAGTCCATTGACATCAAGGACATGGCCCTGGCAATTAATGGCAGTCTTTCAGGAAAAGTGTCTGGCTTGGATGGAGTCCCAGTGAACCTATTTAAGGTTGATCTTTCACTCTGGGCCCCCTTAATTTACAACGTCCTGAGAGCAGCAATTGTAGGCCCATTGGCCACAACAGGGCAGCAGATGCAATTTTTGTCCCAATCTCCAAGAAGAGGGACAGGTGTTAACAGGCATCAACCTACTTGCTATTGTCTGATCTCTTTTCTGAATAGCACAGTTAAGATCTTGGGAAGGGTTATATTAATGAGGCTAGAAGAATGAGTGGTGACAAGAAATGTCATGTTTGATGTATACTTTGGCTTTCGCTTTGGCTGGGCACAGTCAAACAGTTCTAGAGTTTATATCTCATTACTGAAAAGTATTTATGCAAAGAGTGTGTCCATGCATTTGGCCTTCCTGGATCTCACTTGTGCCTTGATATGGTTCAGCTCCAATCCTTTAGGGTGTGGATATAGACAGTGGAGAAGTGTGGCACAGTGGCTAAAGTGGCAGATCTTTATGCAGAGATCTGGCGTGGGACCAGGGTTCATTTCCTGCTTCAGCAGGTCTTCGGCTCAATTCCCTTGGACCAGATAATTCTCGCCTCAGTGCCTAATCTAATTAATGGGTCCCACTCTGGGCAATAGCTAGCTTAATCTCCACAATGGCCCTGACAGTGCTTGGATGCCAGTGGGTGCCTCACAGGGAAAAGCCAGGACAGGTTCCAGAGCAGTATGCGTACAGTGCCTTGAGACCCTCATGGGTGAGTAGTGCGCTATACAAGTGCAAAGTTTTTTTTACAGGGCCTTAATTGACCTGCTTCAGCAATTACATTAACATACATCCACAAACATCCAGTTTGCCAACAAGGGTAAACTCGCCCCATAAATTCTAGAGCTGCATTATCACTCTAAGCCTGTTCCTACTCTACATCAATGGCTTTCTATGTACCATAGGGAAGGCTCTGCCTAAACTCCTAAATTAGGCTCCCTTTGGGTTCCAGTCCTGCTATATGTGGATGACACGGTTCTATTAACAAGAACTGTGAATGGGTTACAAATCCTTCTCAATGCCTTCTGCACTTTTATGGATAATTTGGGACTGAAAATTATTTTTGACAAAATCTTTTGCTATGAAATGTGGCCTGAAGAATGCCAAATTTAAGAAATGCAGCTTTGCAGATGCAGAAGTGGTCAAAGTCTAATATTTTACCTATTGGTTCATCCCTGTACATACGGCAAACAACTGTGAGTTACTAATAAATGGCAAGCCTCTTCAATTTCGGAGGTCTAGTAAGGAAATGAGTTAGTAGTTGATGCAAACAGAAACCACAGTCCTCCGCAGAGTGAAGGCACAAGCAAAGCTCAATTTAAAAACTACAAGTACTCTATGCAAGTCCACACTGTGTACTTATAACCAATGGATCTTTATTTTCATATTGTTGATTCACCCGAAGGCTCAAGAGACAATGTGTAAGGCATTTATGCAGCACTTCAAACAGGGATAAAGTGAAAACATCACACAAGACACATTCCACACAAATTTAGAAACATGGAACAAAATAAAATCAATAATTTGACACCAAAACTAAACAAAATGAAATCAGTAGATTCAGAGTTATGTAGTTTTAAAGATTTATGTGAAAATAGCACCAAAAAGCACAAAGCAATGCTCACGGCTATCTGGTCATGTGAGCCTGGGTGAAAGTCACAAGTTTAGGCCAAATGCGCTGCAGCGAAGGCCGGATACAGGGACTAGGTTAGTCCCATGGAAAGAGTTACCTTCACAGTCCTGTGCAATGAGTTCTGGTTGAAGGGGCAACAAAGAGAAGTGAGAGTTTTGCTGATGGCAGTTGAAGTAACGCAAAGATCCCGTTGGGTGTCATGGCTGGAATTTCTTGTTGGTGGTCCTCACAAGCTAGCAATACTGTACAGCTAAGTGCCAATCTTGCTCTGCACAGCATTTTTGGTGGGAACGCACTCTGGCATAGGCCAGCATGACTCAGGCAGGTTCAGTTGCAGCCTCAGTTACAAGTCCAGGGAGCAGGTCAGCTTGGCAGCTGCAGGGAGCCTCTGGGGCTTGTTATGCCCCTGATCCTCAGAATAGGAGGTCAGCTGACTGACCCTGGGGGTCACTTCAGCCTGGGATGAAGGGTGCAGGTCCAGTCTTCCTTTTCAACAAGCAAGGCAGGAGGCAGCAAAGCCGCAGAGTAGCAGAGCAGCAGAGAGGCAGTCCTCCTGCCAGCAAGGCAGCACAGCAGTCCTTCTGTAGAATCCACAGGCCTAGGGGGTGTCGGTGCTCACTTTAAAGTAGGAGAAGCTCCCAGAGGTTTCCACCCCACCCGAGCCCTGGCTCCAGGTTGCCTGAGGTCACAAAGGACTAGTGTCAAACCCTTTGTGATAGTGCTCAGGTAGAGCCTTTGTGATGTGCAAGTGTGATAGTGGACAGCTACTCTGCCTCATCGACTCAGAGTGGCCCATCCTGCCAACACCTAGGGCCCCATTTATGAGGACCTAGCAGCACACTGCACCACCGGAGACTAATTCTTTTTACGCTCTGGTGGCACAGTGTGCCAACCTATTTTTACAAGGCCACGCAAAGCCACCTTGTGTGACTTTTCATGGCATTGTAAATATGGACCTCTTTCATGCATAACAGTGCGTGAAAGAAGCATCCTATGGGTATTGCTTGGGGTGTTCCCATGCAGCACCCATGGAACGTGAAGGAATCTGATGCATTCGCAGATTTACAAGTCTGGGAATGTGTCAGATTCCTACGCTGTCCCAGGGGTATCATAAGTGACACAACAGGGAGAAATATCTTTATTTCTCCCCAGAAGGTGCCCCTTCCAGCACAAAAACAATCATCCCCACAATGGAGGCAAGTGTGCCTGCATTTGCGCTAGGTACCAATTTGTGCACCAGCGCAGGGGGAGAGGACAGAAATCTGCTGTATCTTGTAGATAGGCACTTGTTGCGCCTCCCTGCGCCGTTGGCCTCGTAATTGAGGCCTCTAGTGTCCCTTTGTCTCACTGTCTTTGAGCAGTACATAAAGACCAACTGCCAGCTGCAACTGGGTATATGAGCCAGGATCAGGTTGCAGACACCAAATGGTTAGGACAAGGAAATGCCAGCTTTTTAAAAGTGGCACATTCCGAATTGTAACTAAAAATCTTACTTTACCATTAAAGAAGGCTTTTGATAAAAAAAAATTAGGCACCAAACTCAACATGTCCACCTGTTCCTAATTGAAAGGTATCAGTTATTAAATGTAATAAGGTAACCCAATGTTACCAGTGAGAGGCAGGCCTTGCAGTGCAATGAAAAATGAATTTAAGAGTTGTTTAAGACATTAAAACTTAAAAGTACATGTTCAACTTTTTAAATGCACAACATCCTGCCTTCTGGGTTGTTAAAGTGGTGACCTTTATGTATTAAAAGAAAATTTTAGGCCTAACAAAAAGTGTATTTTGCTAGGTCGAAATGTGAGTTTAAAAACTTCTCCCACAAGCTGCAATGGCAGCCCGAGAAATGTTTAAAAGGCTATTTATGTGGGTGGCACCATGTGTTCTGCAGGTCCACTAGTAGCATTTAATTTACAGGCCCTTGGTACAGATAGTACTACTTTATTAGGGACTTACAAGTAAAGTAAATATACCAGTTGGTGTAAGCTAATTCTACCAGGTTTAATTACAAGAGAACAAGCACTTTAGCACTGGTTTGCAGTGGTGAAGCACCCAGAATCCTAAAGCTAGCAACATCAATGTCAGCAAAATAAGAGACTGGAAGGCAAAAAGTTGGGGGAAAACGACACCAAGGATGCCAGGTACAAGATGTCAATTGACTCGGTTTTCTGATTCAGAGCAAGACTTGACCCTAAGCCAGTGAAGAAAATCTCTCATATTTAGAGGAGCAATTGTGTAGCAATCAGCACTTATGGTGCTAGAGTCTGGGGCACGTTAATGTAGAACAGATCTAACAAGTAGAAAATAGATTTCCATAGAGACATTTGACCTTACCCCAATTGACACCCTCTCTTCTCTGCCATGAAGAAGTTTGCTTAGAATTTGTGGAAAATGCCATAAAATTCAGTCCCTTAGGCTTATGGATGTAGGTATGTACTAATAATCTCTGACGCCTAGCCCTGGATCATGTCTCAGACATCTCATGGCTTAGGAACCCCAGAGGTGTAAGCACAGCCGTATTGTACCTCAGCACAGTCAACAGCTATGGTCACTTTTATAATGCACTTCAAAAGGCACGACTTGAGGTGAGACACGCCTTACAGCCCAGTGACCTTCTCCAGCCACTAAACATTAAGGTCTTCAGTACAACCCTGGCGGTCGGTGATAAAGCGGCGGTAATACTGCCAACAGGCTGGATGTAAATACCCCCAAATTATAACCATGGCGGAAACAGCTCAGACAGACAGACACTTTAACACACCGAACGCCAGGGCAGAAACAACTGCCACGACAGCGGTAACCGCCTACATCCAGGTGGAAGCCAATGTTCCGCCCACCGTATTATGAGACAGGAAACTGCCACCTTTTCCGGGGCTGTACCAACGACATCAAAAGCTTGGCAGAAACACTGCATAGAAGGGAAACAACTCACCTGTGGAGACTCAGGGAAGAACCAGACCACCATGGAGCCCGAACTGCATATATTCCCAATGCTCTGTTACATCCTGCTCCACCACGAACACCAACACCGACGAAGACGACCACAGTGAGTACTACCACCTAACACACAGGGGAGGGAGGGAGGAAAAAGATAATGACACACACACACAACATGCAACACCCCCACCCTCAAAACCATACACACAAGCAGATGCACTAACATAACATATTTACCCCGTACCCATCAGGAATAATGCAAGGACAAAACCAATAGATCAAAGTGAGTGTAATAAGATAAATATAGTAGTAATATGTGCACCAAATCTAAAACTATATACATATTTACAAATGAAGGGACACTGCCCAGTCCTCAATGTCCGTGGGCCACAGGGCCACATTACAAAGTCGGAGGCCCCACTTGTCTCCTGCAACAACATGGAGAGAACACTGTAGGGGCATTAGTTCGAAAATAGGCAGGCACCTCAGGGGGACAGGGAACGGGGGGGCACCTCAGCCAAAAGATGGAACAAATCCACTGGTCCTGGAGGGGACAACATGCCCTGTGCTTGGTTCTGGGAGTGTAAGGCCACAGTCTCTCAAGTGGGTGACTTGCCCACTGGCTCTGGAGGGGGCAACATGTCCGGTGCTTGGTCCTGGGGTGAGCAAGGCCACAGTCTCTCAAGTGGGTGACTTGCCCACTGGCTCTGGAGGGGGCATTGTGCCCTGTGATCTTCATCCTGGGGAGGATGAGGTGAGTGGATGGCTTCTCCACTGGTTCTGGAGTACGCATTGTACCCTGTGCTCTTCATCCTGGGGAGGATGGGGTGAGTGGATGGCATCTCCACTGGTTCTGGAAGGGGCATCCTGCCCTGTGATCTTCATCCTGGGGAGGATGGGATGAGTGGATGAATTCTCCACTGGTTCTGGAGGGGGCATTGTTCCCTGTGATCTTCATCCTGGGGAGGATGGGGTGAGTGGATGGCTTCTCCACTGGATTTGAAGGGGGCATCGATGGGATGAGTGGATGGCTTCTCCACTGGCCCTGGAGGGGGCATCGTGCCCTGTGATGCTGATCTTTTGGAGTGCAAGGTCACAGTCTTTCAACTGGGTGTCATACCCACAGGATTTGCAGGGGCAGCCCGCACAACAGCCCATGGATGCAGGACTACACACTGTCCGCCGACAGTGACGGCTGCTCAGTGGTGGCAGTGGTGCTGGTGCTGCTGCTACTGGTAGTAGTGGGGGGAGGCTCCAGCCCATCCCTTGCACCTCAGAGGGCTGCCCACTGGTGCTGCTGCTGCTGGTGCTGCTGCTGGTAGTGGTGGGGGGAGGCTCCAGCCCATCCCCTGCAGCCTCAGACGGCTGCCCACTGGTGCTGCTGCTGCTGGTGGTGGCGGCGGTGCTTCTTGTGGTGGTGGGAGTAGGCTCCAGCCCATTCCCTGCAGCCTCGGACAGCTGCCCACTGGTGCTACTGCTGCTAGTGGTGGTGCTGGTGGCGGTGCTGCTGGTGGAGCTGGTGGTGGTGGTGGGGGTAGGCTCCAGGCCATCCCCTGCAGCCTCGGACTGATGTCAACTGGCGCTGCTGCTGGTGGTGGTGTTGGTGGCGGGGCTGCTGGTGGAGCTGGTGGTGGTGGTGGGGGGAGGCTCCAGCCCATCCCCTTCAGCCTCGGATGGCTGCACCCTCATGGTTGGTGGTGTGGGCTCCGACTGAGTCCTAGCACCAGGCCCCTTGTCCTTTCTGCCTGCTGGTGCAGGTCCCTTGCCCTTCCCTTCCTGTTAGCAGCTGGGGTTGGAACCTTTCCCTTCCTTTCAGCAGCTGGGGGTGGCAACTTTCCCTTCCTTTCAGAAGATGGGGGTGGTACCTTGCATTTCTGGCAGCACTTGGGACAGGCACCCTTTCCGTGTGGCTGCCTGGTGCCCAGGGCCCTTTCCCATCAGGAGTTGATGTGGACACTACTGGGCCCGTGGACTGGGTGGCTAAGGTGCTTGCCTGGGTTTTACACACCCTGGCCAGACGTGAAGGACGGGGGGAGGAGGGGTACGGAAGAGGTCAAAGGTGGAGAGAAAAAGCTTCTTAGGGACATTGGGGTGGGAAGAGGGAGAAGGTTTGGGAGTGGGAGGTGTTTGCCTGCTGTGTTTAGGTGCAGGTGCATGAGCTGGATGCTGTTGTGAGGTGGATGCTTGTTGGGTGTCTGAGTGCTTACGTTTGTGTACTTTGAGAGGAGGGGGCACAGACACAGTGGGAGAGGGCACAGATGTGGGGGTGGTGACTGCCAGTGACGTGTGTGCTCTGATAGGTGTGCTGGAGATGGTGGTAGTGGATGAGGATGTAGTGCATGCAGGTGTGAGTGTAGACGAAACTGGGAGGGAGGTGAATGGAGGAGGAGGAGGGGGACACAGCGGAGTCACTGGATGTTGATATGTCTGCCTCTGGATGGTGTTTGTGTGAGTACCTGTGGGATGATGTGTGGTGCTTGTGTTTGCCTGTGCCACTCTTGTGTGTTGTCCTGTGCGCATGCTCGTCTGCCTGTGTGCTTGGGATAGGTTGGGGTTGAGGGGAATGGGATTGGGTAGAGGAAGTTGGAGGGTAGAAACAGGTACAAAGGCTGCCATCAGAGAGGAGGCCAGAGCCTGGATTGATCTCTGTTGGGCCGCCAAGCCAGTGTGAATGCCCTCCAGAAATGCATTGGACTGTTGCATTTGGGCTGCCAGCCCCTGGATGGCATTCACAATGGTTGACTGCCCAACAGAGATGGATCGCAGGAGGTCAATAGCCTCCTCACTCAGAGCAGCAGGGCTCGCTGGGGCAGGGCCTGAAGTGCCTGGGGCGAAGGAGATGCCCACCCTCCTTGGTGAGCAGGCACGGGTAACTCGATGAGGGGCTGCTGGGAGGGCGGTGCTGGTACGGGGTAGACGGCTGTACCTGTAGTTCAGGTGGGCACGGAGGTGTCGGACTCCACCAGGGAGCATCCATCGGAGAAGGTATCCATGTCCGAACTGTCCCCTCCGGTCTCTGCCGTGGTGCTCCCCTCGCCATCCGCCCCACTGGTACCCTCACCGTCGGTGGACTCTGCCTCCTGGGTCCTGTGGGATGCAGCTCCTTCCGCCGTGGTGCCACAGCTCCTCCGCCAGATGATGCTAATGCACATAAGGACAATGTGACAAAACAAAAAGGGGAGGGGGGAGACAAAGGATACACTTAGTCAACTGCTGTACCAACATCACTGTTGGCGTACACAAACTCTCACACACAGGGAACAGCCCTACACACTAAGCAATGCACTGCCAGTAGCAATGGTAGTCCCCAGGGCATGGGGAGGGACACATACCGTCAACTGCAGCATACCTGGGACCCACACAGCCCTGCCCAGTATTGGATGCCTACTAGCTAGTTTGGAGGAATTTCATATCAGAACGCTGCCCAACATGCAATCTACTCTGTAATGGCAGGCCTGGCCTAGGGGCACCCACAGGCACACATCCCCCACCCGGATACCACCCCAACAGCCATAAGTAGTGATGAGGGGCACTGTACTTAACCCCTTGTGGCTGCTGTGATGCCCCCAAGCGCCCATCCAGCTCCGGATAGGCCACTGCCAGTATACGGGCCATCAGGGGGGTCAGGGTTCGACGGGCACCCCTTCCTCGTTGGGAGGCCATCCCCAGCTGGGCCTCCGCCATCTTCCATGCCCAGTGTCTCAGGTCCTCCCACTGTTTCTAACAGTGGGTGCTCTGCCTGCCGTAGACCCCCAGGGTCTGCATGTCCTTGGCGATGGTACGCCATATACCCTTCTTTTGATTGGCGCTGACCTGCAGAGGAAATATACACAGGGAAAGGTATTAGTCAGAGCGTCCTGCCTGTTAGACTCATGGCCCACCATATCCCTTCCCATCCCCTTACGCACAGACATGGCCCAGCATACATGCTGCACGCTTCCCAGGGCCCATCCACCAACCCACCCCAACACAAGGCCTTCTCACACCCCACTCCATGCATTCATGCCCATTGCATCGTGCTCACAGTGTACACACCTGTTGGTCTGGAGGCCCATACAACAGTCGTTACTGGGGTAAAACCCTATCACTAGTCTCTCCAACTCCACCAAGGTGAAGGCAGGGGACCTTTCCCCAGTCACACGAGCCATCGTAGGTCCCAGACACAGGTCACAGCAGCACATGCAGTGTAGGTCCTCTCCTGTTGAAGGTCAGGTAGCAAGTGAGTGAACAAAAAGAAAATGGTGGTGGAGTCTGCGGCGGAGCATACCGTCACCGCCGGCGTACATCACCATTGGCCACTGTACCCCATAGGGCCCAATGATAACCAATGAGGAGTTGCACAGTGGTTCCCGACCGCCTCCCGCAATGGCGCACAACGTCAGTGGAATTACTTCACTTCCACCTGTCACTCCACACAGGATAGGCGGATGCCATTTAAGGTGGGGGGGGCAGGCCATGGATCCTAACTGCCTCACAGTTCATAATTGTACATTCAGGACATATGCCACTAATATATTATATAAACTCCTGGTGGACTTCGCAACAATGGAGGACAAGAACATCATCCTCACCTACAGGGTTGATAGGGCCACAATCACAGAGCTGCGTGCCCAATTGGAGCCTGACCTGACATCTGCTATCCGTCACCCCACTGGGATCCCCCCTCTTGTACAAGTTCTGTCTGTGTTCCATTTCTTGGCAACTGGTTCTTTCCAAGTGACAGTGGGCTTGGCTGCAGGAATGTCACAGCCAATGTTTTCAATAGTGCTGACAAGAGTGTTGTCTGCCCTGATTAAACACATGTGCAGCTACATCGTTTTCCCCGAGGTGAAGGATTTGGCCATAGTGAAGGCTGACTTCTAAGTAATGGGACATATCCCCAACATTATTGGGGTTATTGATGGAACACATATAGCATTTGTCCTCCCCCTTAGCAAAATGAACAGGTCTTCAGAAATCGAAAAAGTTTTCACTCGATGAATGTGCAGATGGTGTGTTAGGCGGATCCCCCATGTCAATGCTGAGCATCCTGAGTCAGTGAATGATGCTTTCATCCTGAGGAATACCAGCATCCCAAATGTGATAGCCCAACTCCAGAGGCACAGGGTTTTGCTAATAGGTGAGCCCTGGTTCCCACCCAGTGGATGTTGGTGTATGGGTATGGTGTGGGCCATAAGGGTTCGTGTGTGGCTAACAGTTGTCCCTCGATATTTGCAGATGACTCTGATTACCCCAACCTCTCAAGGCTACTGACCCCTGTGAGGAATCCCAGGACAAGGGCAGAGGAACGTTACAATGAGGCACATGTGTGAACAAGAAGGATTATTGAACGTACATTTGGTCTCCTGAAGGCAAGGTTTCAATGCCTCCATCTAACAGGTGGGTCCCTGTGCTACTCGCCCAAGAAGTTCTGCCAGATCATCGTGGCATGCTGTATGTTGCACGACCTTGCCTTGAGACGCCATGTGCCTTTTCTGCAGGAGGAGGAGGCTGGAGATGGCTGTGTGGCAGCAGTGGACCCTGTGGACAGTGAAGATGAGGAGGCAGAGAATGAGGATGAGGATGAGGACAACAGAACAGCAGTCATAAGACAGTATTTCCAATGACACACAGGTAAGACAGTGTAACTTCACATTTCATTGCCAGTTTTAATGTTTGACATTGTCACTGGCAGGCTGTGAATTTCCACTTCTATGGCCACTCACTGTACCCTTTGGCATCTCTTTTTTGCAGATGTTTATGCCCTACTATTGCTCCTGGTGTGTTCACTGCAGCCAGCTACAGGCCTCTCCTATGTAAACATTACTGTACAGTTGAATTGCAATGTTTAAACCTTGTTACACAAATACATACTTAAATCATTTGACATACTCCATGTTTGTATTTTTTCAAAGTGTGTTAATTGTTGTGCTATGCAGAAAAGGGAGAAGTGCAATGGGCTGGGGGGATGATGGAGGAAAGTCTAGGGTAGAGTCCAGTCTATAGGTAGCACAGTTGCATTGTCCAGGGGGGTATAGGAAGGGGAGAGCAATGGCAGTTCAAGGTGGACAGGGTGACAGAGTGGGACACAAGGGGGACAATCTGGAGAGTATCATTTCCTGGCGGGGTCTTGGCAGTAGTCTCTGGCTTCTGCCTGGATCACAGGGAACGTTTGCAGAGTGGTTCACCTTTTGCAGGGGGAGGGGGTGCTGGTGGCCTGTTGGTCCTGTGGTGGGAGCTCCTGTCCACTAGCGGCAGTGGAGGTGGGCAGGGGGAGGGGTGCTGGTGGCCTATTGGTCCTATGGTGGGACCTCCTGTCCACTAGCGGCAGTGGAGGTGGAGTGCTGTTCAGTAGTCTGGCTAGTGGCAGGGGCCTGCTGGTGTGACACTATCTCCCTCATACTGTTGGCCATGTTTGCCAGCACCCCTGCTATGGAGACCAGGGTGGTGTTAATGGACTTCAAGTCCTCCCTGATCCCCAGGTACTGTCCTTTCTGCAGCCGCATGTTCTCCTGTAACTTGTCCAGGATCTGGCCCAGTATATCCTGGGAATGTTGGTATGTTCCCAGGATCGCAGTGAGTGCCTCCTGGAGAGTCGGTTCCCTAGGCCTGTCCTCCCCCTGGCGCACAGTCCTGTGCCTCTGTCCCCTTAACCGTGTGCCCACTGACCCCAGGTCCCTGATTGTCCTGGGTCTCTGGGGTGCCCTAGGGTCCCTGTAGTGGTAGACACACTGCTGATTGACGTGTCCTGGGGACAGAGGTATGGGCCCGCTGGGTGGGTGCTATGGCGGTGTTTCCTGAGGAGGAGGCTCTGTGGTGGTGTGAGACTGTGCCTGGGTAACCGACAGTCTGGAGGTTCCTGATGAGCCAGGTTGGTCATCCAGATCCAGGCGAGCAGAGCTGCTGTCATCACTGTGGGCCTCTTCTGTGGGGGGACTGGATGTTGCAAGCACCTCTTCTCCAGTGACATTGGCTGGGATACCTGTGGGATGTAAATGCAGTGTTATTGTTTCTGTGTGTGACATATTGTTCATGGGTGGTTTGCCTACTATGTTTGTTATTGCCATGGCAGCTTTGCCTTGTGTGAGTTGTTATTTGGTGGGCTAGCTGTTTCCCTCTAGTGTGCATGCTTTAGTGATAGGTGTCCATGCAGTTTTGTGAGTGGTGTCCATGAATTAGTATAGCATGCAGGGCTTGGGAATGGGATGGGTGAGATGTGATGTTGGGGTGTGTGGGAGGTGGTGGAGTGATCGGAGTGATGGGAGTGAGGGTGAGGGCGAGTGTGGGGGTATGTGATGGCATGCAGGGAGGGGAGAAGTAGTAGAACAGAGTTGACTTATCAGAGTCCAGTCCTCCTCCTACTCCTGCCAGGCCCTCAGGATGCATGATTGCCAAGACTTGCGTCTCCCATGTTGTTAGTTGTGGGGGAGGAGGTCGGGGTCTACCGCCAGTCCTCTGTACAGCGAGTTGGTGTGTTGCTGCTATGGAACGCACCTTCCCCTGTAGGTCGTTCCACCTCTTCCTAATGTTGTCCCTTGTTCTGGGTTGCTGTCCCATGGCGTTGACCCTGTCCATGATCCTCTGCCATAGCTCCATCTTCCTAGCAAAGGATATCTGCTGCACCTGTGCTCCAAATAACTGAGGCTCAGAGAATCTGGGGTGTCGTTGTGGTGACATGGGTGTAGTGTGAGTGGTGTAGGTGAGGGTGTGTAGAATGATGTGTTGGGGTGTGTGATGTAAGGTGTGTGGGTGGTGTATAGGTGATGGTGGTATGTGGCTGTGGTTGTGTGTGTGCTCTTGCTGTCTCTCTCTGTTGGCAATTGTTTGAAATGGTAAAGGGTTGTGGGTTTGAATTGTCCAATATAGTGCTGTTTTGTTTGAGTGTGTGTGTATGTTGAGCGCAGCGGTATGTACCGCCAATGGTTTACTGCCGTTGAATGTCCGCCGTGGTGATTCATAGGTCATAATGTTGTGGGCGTAGTTCTGTTGGCGTAATGGTGTGGGTTTTGATACTGCCAGTTTATCACTTACCTTTGGTATGGCAGACTTGTGTCTGTGGCTGTATAGTGACAGACTGGTATGTGTGTGTCATAATATGGTAAGTGGATATCTGCGGCAGTGGTATGTTGGCGGCAGTCAGCATGGCGATAAGTGGGATTTACCGCCAATGTCATAATGAGGGCCTAAATCTGCCACAGTGGTTTATCTGACACTAATGGCTGATGCTTGATCTAGATTTCTCCTTACCAGGCTGTGCTTTAACTTGGTTCACTTTCACTTTTTGGTAGCCTTTCCCACCTATAGCCAACCTTTTTCAAATCGTCCAACGTGCTTTTGAGATGATTCTTTTAGGCAAAGCACTATCTATTATGTGCTATTTCACACCCTGGCAGCCCAAGATGGTGTCCAGATTGTACAAGAGAACTTTAAAGTTTTGTTTGTTAATCTTTTATTCTTGTCTGCACATTGCACTTAATCTGCCACTGAGTTGAATCTTCACCCATGATTGAGGCTGTTGGTCTGAAACGCATAGAGTGCTCTCCCCTTTGTATGTTGAATACATTTTCACATTTGCACAACATTCCTGGAGTATGCATTTTCCTGTTTATACCAGACAGATTTATTTTATATTTGGGAGGGCACCACATGCCCTGTATTGCATACCCACTTCATCAGTGACTTTAAGGACTGGTTCATAATTGAAAAGGTTTTTTCCCCAAGACGCCTGCTGTACTGATGTGGAACATGTTGCTGATGCACTAAGAAACTGCAACCATCCTTTGGGACCAAGTAATTAATTAAAGGGAAAGTGGCACCCAGCACCCCTCCTGCAGCCTACATAGGCCCCCGGGGACTCCATCCCCCGTGACCATCACTTTAATTAAATGGGAAGGAGGCCGCACAGCCCCCCTGAGCAGTTAAAGGGCTCAGTGGCTGTGTCCCGGAGAGCCTAATCCCAGGACACAGTAGTTGTTCCTCTGCGCACACCAGAGCGGGCAGGGAAACATATGTTTCCTCCTATCTGTCAGGAGCATTTTTAAATCTCTCGACATAGGGGAGCTAACTTACAAGTCAGCTCCCAGACAGCAGGAACATTAAAAATGCTCCTGCCACCTGGAAGCAGACTTGTGTTTTGTTTTGCTGCCCACACTGATGCGGGCAGTAAAACAAAACACATATTGCCCCCCCGAGGGAATATGCAAAAGTCATTGCTCCCTCCTAGCAGAAATAATGCCAGCTCCTGCAGCCCCCCACCCACCCTCAGCATGTTGGAAAAACGGGTGCCCCGAGTGACCACCGAGGCACCCACCTATAATTGATGTGGGCCCGAGAGGATAGAGTCCTCGGGGCCAAAATAGTCTCAGGGTGGGGTGTCACACAACACCCTTCCTCCTTTAAAAAAAGAATGACCTCAGCGGATGGGGTCTGCACGGCCTATAAATGCTCAGGGAGAGGGATTGTGTGGCCCCCTCCCCTTTTATTTACATTTTGGCCCCAAGGGCCTAATAAGGCTCAGGGGGGTGGGCCATGTGATCTCTCCCTTTATCAACTACTCAGCCTGGAGGTCCCTGGGGCTAATAGGGCTCCAGGAGGTGGGGTGCATGCCCCTTACCTTTTTTATTAAATTTGGCCCTGGATATTTGACTCCCTGTGGCCCAAGAAGGCTCAGGGAGGGAAGCTATGTGTCCCCTCTCATTTTTATTTGGCTTTGGCCCTCGGTGGGGTCTCTGGGGCCTGACAAGGCTCAGAGAGGCAGGATGCATATCCCCATACCCACAGAATTTGGCCCTGGGGAATGGGGTCCTGGGACCTATTGAGGCTTAGAGAGGGAGGCAGAACAGCTCAGTTATCATTTTTTTTATTTGGCCCCAGGGAATGGTGACCCCTGGGCCTTATAAGGCTTGTGAAGGGGGCTGTGTGCTTCCTCCCCTTAATACACATGTTTTAGTCCTGGACTCAATGCCACATCACTAAAGGCCATGCAAGGCATGGGGTTGGAACCCTGTGAGGGGGTGGTGGTTGGCTGCCTTTAACTCGTCCCCTAATGTAACTATAACTTGTGCTTTTGCCATGCACAGTTTTTTCTTCAGTAATTTGACTTCTAATGTTTCAATTATATTTTTATTGCTGTTAAAAACGTTGTCATGAGTGCTGTAATATCTGGAATAATTAGCAGTGCATGACAAGGGCGCGAGTAATAGTTACCTTAGGGCGCAAGTTATAGTTAGTTGAAATAACTTTAACTATAGCTGCTGAATTTCTAAGGTTTAAATTCTGAACCTAACTATAACGTCCCCGTAACCATTGGCCTTTCAAGTACATTTCTAAGTTTAAAAAAAATCTGTTTTCTAACTTTAATGTCCCTGTAACCGTTGTTTTTTCAGAGAATTTCTATTTTTTTAACATAAAGGCCCCAATTACAACCCTGGCGGTTGGCGGAGAAGCGGCGGTCTTACCACCAACACGCTGGCTGTAAGAATTTTGGAATTATGACCATGGTGGTTACCGCCATGGTCATCCGCCACTTCTCCGATCAGACTGCCAGGGAGGAGATGACCGCTGGACTGGAGACTTGGGTCTCCAGCCAGGCAGCTGTCACAATACCGCTGGCGGTATCATGACCCGGTGACCGGCATGGATTTCATGGGGTTGGGAACCGCCATGAAATCCATGGCGGTGAGCACTATCAGTGCCAGGGAATTTCTTCCCACCCCAAGTCCTTCCCCGACACCCCCACCCCCTGCCACTCTCCAAAGGTGGCAGGACCCCCCTCCCCACCCCCACCCCCAACATCACATTAAAGATTCACACCCGACACACACGCAGGCACCACCAACACACATACCCGCACACACACCAACAAACATGCCAACAGCCACACACACAGTCATACACACACACCCACATTCAGACATACACGCACACATCCATACAGACATACATACAGACAGACATGCACACATTTCCAAACACCACCCGCATGCATACACGCACTCACACACCCCCTCTACACACTCACACGCACACCCCCATGCACGCACACAACACACAAAACCCCCCACCCCCTCCCCTAACGGACGATCAACTTACCTGGTCCGTTGATCCTCCGGGAGGGGATGGGATCCATGGGGGCTGCTCCGCCGCCAGCACCCCGTCAACAGAACACCGCCATGCCGAATCACAGAACGTGATTCGGCGAGCGGTGTTCCGTTGACGTGGCGGTGGAGCAACCTCCACTTTCCCGCCGACCGCCATTATGGCTGCTGGCGGCTCTCCGTCCGGAAAAGGACGGAGAGCTGCCAGCAGTCATAATGCGCCACGCGGAAAACCGCCTGCACTGGCGGTCTTCAGCACGGAGGTCCCTCAGCGGTCTTGTAAAAAGACCGCCGAGGTTGTATTGACCCCCAAAGACAGAGGTAGTAACTTCATGTCTGAATACCTAAAAGCAATGTGGAAGGAGTGTGGTGTTACCTACAAGTTCACCACCCTTATCATCCAGAAACTAATGGACTGGTTGAGAGGTTTAATAAAACTCTCAAAGATATGATTATGGGACTCTCTGAAAAACTCAGAAGGAGATGGGATGTCCTATTACCATGCCTCCTTTTTGCCTACAGGGAGGTACACCAAAAAGGAGTGGGCTACAGCCCCTTTGAACTCCTATTAGGTCACCCTGTTTGGGGTCCCCTTGGTTGGGAACAACTTTTAAAAGCTCAAAAAAAAGACATTGTGGGCCATATACTTGGCCTGAGAAGTAGAATGTCTGAGTACATAAAAAAGGCCAGCAAAAATCTTCAGGCCAGCCAAGAGCTCCAAAAGCAATGGTTTAACCAGAAGGCTGTCCTGACAGAGTACCACCCAGGACAGAAGGTGTGGGTGTTGGAGCCTGTGGCCCCAAGAGCACTCCAGGACAAATGGAGTGGACCCCATCTAATTGTAGAAAAGAAAGATGAGGTCACCTACCTGGTGGACCTGGGCACTGCCAGAAGCCCCCTTAGGGTGCTTTATGTCAATCGCCTAAAGCTTTACTATGACAGGGCTGACTTAACCCTACTCATGGCTACAGATGAGGGACAGGAAGAAGGGAGTGACCCTCTCTCTGATCTCTTCTCCAACAATGAATCAGTGAAGCACTGGAAATATTGCTGTATAACTGACTCCCTGTTGTCGTTGTCTTCTTCCTCAGCTTCCTCCTCATCACTGTCCACAGGCTCCACAGGCTCCACAGCTGCCACAACACCATCATCTGGACCATCCTCCTGCAGAAAAGGCACCTGGCGTCGCAATGCAAGATTGTGAAGCATCGAGCAGGCGATGATGATCTGGCACACCTTCTTCGGTGAGTAGAATAGGGAACCACCAGTCAGATGGAGGCACCTGAACCTGGCCTTCAGGAGGCCGAAGGTGCGTTCGATCACCCTCCTAGTCCGCCCATGGGCCTCATTGTAGCGTTCCTCTGCCCTGGTCCTGGGATTCCTCACTGGGGTCAATAGCCAGGACAGGTTGGGGTAACCAGAGTCCCCTAATAGCCACACACGGTGCCTCTGGAGTTGACCCATCATATCAGGGATGCTGCTATTCCGCAGGATGTAGGCGTCATGCAATGAGCCAGGGAACATAGCATTAACCTGGGAGATGTACTGGTCTGCCAAACAGACCATCTGTACATTCATGGAATGATAACTCTTCCTGTTCCTGTACACCTGTTCACTCCTGTGGGGGGGGACCAGAGCTACATGGGTCCCATCAATAGCACCTATGACGTTGGGGATATGTCCAAGGGCATAGAAGTCACCTTTCACTGTAGGCAAATCCTCCACCTCAGAGAAAAGGATGTATCTCCTTACGTGTTTCAGCAGGGCAGCCAACACTCTCGACAGCGCGTTGGAAAACATAGGCTGGGACATCCCTGATGCCATGGCCACTGTTGTCTGAAAAGACCCACTTGCAAGGAAATGGAGCACTGACAGCACCTGCACATCAGGGGGGATTCCTGTGGGATGGCGGATTGGTGACATCAGGTCTGGCTCCAACTGGGTACATAGTTCCTGGATTGTGGCACGGTCAAACTGGTAAGTGACGATTACATGTCGCTCCTCCATTGTCAACAGGTCCACCAGCGGTCGGTACACCAGAGGATTCCGCCATCTTCTCAAATGTCCCAGCTGACGGCGCCTAGGAAGGACAACAGCGACCACAGAGTCAAGTTTTTTGCAAGGTATGTACCCACAGTTACACAGAAGACGACACCAAACACAAAACCCTTCCTGCATGTGTGTTGAGTGTAGGCCTAGCTATGTGTGACGCAGAACTAAATTAACCCATGTGGGACCCCTGAAATGGCAGATACCTGACCTCTACACTGGGACAATGGGATTGTGGGGTAACTGTGTTGGCGTTGCACACCGTCGCGGGAGGCGGTTGTAGACCGCGGCGCAATGCTGGATTGGTTAACATCGGACCCTATAGGTCCCAGGAGCCACTGAACAAGTGCGCCGGTGGTGATGATACGCACCGCCGTGGACGTCACCGCCGCGGACGTCACCGCTATTTTCTATCTGTTCAATCACTAGATACCTGACCTTCGACAGGAGAGGACCTGCACTGCAAGTGCTGCTGTGACCTCGGTCTGGAAGCGACGATGGCTGCAGCGTCTGGGGAAAGAGCCCCTGCCTTCACTGCTCAGGAGTTGGAGAAACTAGTAGACGGGGTCCTCCCCCAGTACACGCAACTCTACAGTCCTCCAGACCAACAGGTAAGTACACAGGGAGCACGTTGTATGGGCTAGGCCTGGGTGGAGAGGGCTGGTTGTAAGAGGGAAGGGGGCAGAATTCAGGGAACATGAATGCATGTGCCAAATGGCAAGGGTAGGGAGGGGGGACACTTACATCTACGGTGCAGTAGGTAATGGCTTCTCTTCTTCCCTTGTGCATGTCATGTAGGTCAGCGCCCACCAGAAGAAGGACATTTGGCGTGCCATCGCCAAGCACGTCCGGACCCTGCGGGCCCACCAGAGACGGGGCACCCACTGCCAGAAGAGATGGGAGGACATTTGCCGCTGCAGCAAGAAGACAGCGGAGGCTCAGCTGGGGATGGCCTCCCAACGTGGGAGGGGTGCCCATCGCACCATGACCCCCCTGATGTTCCGGATCCTGGCGGTGGCCTACCTTGAGTTGGATGGGCGCTTGAGGGCATCACAGCAGACACAAGGGGGTGAGTACACTCTCATTCTGCAGACTTTGCGCGCAGTGGAGGGGCCTGGGTGGGGGAGCAGGCCTGTGGGTGTACCTAGGCCAGGCAGAAATACGTAGACTAGGCCCCTCTGTAATTCAGGCCATGTGGCACTCTACCCCACCGCAGTATAGTGCCAAGACAAGGTATAGATGCCCCTGTGACATCCATGTGTGCAGATGTCCACCATAGCCATGTAGGCCACATCCCAGGAATTGCACCTGCAGAGGCCAGGAGCACAGCGTAGTGCAGGGGGCTGCTGTGTCTGTATTGTCCGCCAACGGTAGCGGTATGCCATGCACTCAACCTGTTCTTCTTCTGTCTCCCCCCCCCCCTTTTTGTGGTCACCCTGTTCTTTTGTGCATCAGCATCATCAGGCGGAGGTACAGTGGCACCGGAGCACGAGGGAGCTGCATCCCACATGGCCATGGAGGGCTACACCACGGAGTCTGAATACACCAGTGGGAGGGAGAGCGAGGGGAGCTTCACGTCGGCCACCGGATCACCAACCAGTGGCACGGACTCGTCTGCCGATGGGAGCTCCCATGTGGTGGCGGCACCATCTGTGCGCCCCACTTCTACAGGTACAGCCGCCACCTCCCCTACCAGCACCGCCCTCCCAGCAGCCCCTCAGCGTTCGCCCCGTGCCCGCTCACCCAGGAGGGTTGGCATCACCTTCACCCAAGGCACCTCAGGCCCTTCCCCAGTCACCCCAGCTGCCCTCAGTGAGGAGGCCATTGACCTTCTCAGGTCACTCACTGTTGGGCAGTCTACCATTGTGAATGCCATCCAGGGTGTATAAAGAGAGTTGCAACACGGTAATGCATTCCTGGAGGGCATTCATTCTGGTCAGGCTGCCCTTCAGCGAACCCTGCAATCTCTGGCCTCAGCACTGATGGCAGCCATTGTCCCTGTGTCTAGCCTTCCCCCTCCAACCTCCTCCACCCAGACCCAATCCCCTGTACCCCAGCCCATCCCAAGCACACCTACAGACCAGCTTGCACACATGTCAACACACAAGGGAAGCTCTGGCAAACATAGGCACCACACAACCCACAGGCACTCAAACAAGCATCACCCACATGCAGACACACCAACACACACTGCCTCCACTGTGTCCCCCTCCTCGTCATCTGCCTCCTCCCTCCCAGTGTCGTCTACACTCTCACCTGCATGCACTACATCTACAGGCACAAGGACTCGCACCAGGACACCCAGCACCACAAGCCGCTCACCTGCACTCACCACCTCCACTCCCATTTACACGTCCCTTGTGTCCACTCCCAGTGTGTCTGTGACGCCCCCACCTAAAGTACACAAACGCTGGCAACCACACACCCAACATCCATCCACCTCACGACAGCCTCCAGTACCTGCACCTGCACCCAAAACACCTAAAGTGACACCTCCTACAACCATCTCTTCTTCCTCCACTCCCAGACCCCCTCCAACTACCCATCCCAGTGTCTGTCAGAAACTGTCCGTCTGCAAAATTGACCTTTTTGCCCCCACCCCTCCCCTCCAATTCATCAGTCCCATCGTAGCGCCTCAGCCAAAAAGCCTCCAATACCAGTGGTGCCTGTTCAAGGTGTGTGGAGTGCACCGGCCACCAGGGCAGGCAGTGTGACCCGGAGTCAAGGCACTGGCAGCCCACCCCCTGTAAAGGCTCTGAAATTGGAAAGTGGCCGACGGGACCCTGTGAAGCCTTCTGGAGGCAAAACAACTCACAGGGGTTCCAGGGGGATTGCAGAGGCAGCTGTGACTCCTCCAAAGGTGGGGAAGGGCCAGAAGAAGTCTGCACAGCCTGGTGTGAGCATCACGGCGGAGAAGAGCGACATCCTTCCCGGCGGTCGGGACGCCACCGCCAGCACCGTCGTAACTGGTCAGGAGACCACCGCCAGAGTCATAGCCCAGGAGGGCCCAAGTATCGTCACTGGTCAGGAGACCACCGCCGGAGTCAGTGCCCAGGAGGGCCCAAGTATCGTCACTGGTCAGGAGACCACTGCCAGAGTCATAGCCCAGGAGGGTCCAAGTATCGTCACTGGTCAGGAGACCACCGCCACGGCCGGAGTCAGTGCCCATGAGGGCCCAAGTATCGTCACTGGTCAGGAGACCGCCGCCACGGCCGGAGTCAGTGCCCAGGAGGGCCCCGGCTGCCACAGCCCCGCTGGGCAATGAGGGAACGTCATGCCACACACCAATGCCAAGGCCAGAAAATGTCATGCCACACACCAATGCCCAGTCCAGAGAACGTCATGCCACACACCAATGCCCAGTCCAGAGACCGCAATGACAAAGCACTGCTGAACAGTCCAGAGACCGCCATGACAAAGCACTGCTGAACAGTCCAGAGACTGCCATGGCAAAGCACCGCTGAACAGTCCAGACACCGCCATGGCAAAGCACCGCTGAACAGTCCAGAGACCGCCATGGCAAAGCACCACTGAACAGTCCAGAGCCCGCCATGGCAAAGCACAGCTGAACAGTCCAGACACCGCCATGGCAAAGCACCGCTGAACAGTCCAGAGCCCGTCATGGCAAAGCACCGCTGAACAGTCCAGAGACCGCCATGGCAAAGCACCGCTGAACAGTCCAGAGCCCGCCATGGCAAAGCACCGCTGAACAGTCCAGACACCGCCATGGCAAAGCACCGCTGAACAGTCCAGACACCACCATGGCAACCCACCCACTTAGAGACTTGAGAGACTGTGGCTTTGCACTCCCCAGGATGGTCCAGTGGGCAACCCACCCACTGTAGAGACTTGAGAGACTGTGACTTTGCACTCCCCAGGACGGTACAGTGGGCAAGCCACCCACTGTAGAGACTTGAGAGACTGTGGCTTTGCACTCCCCAGGATGGTCCAGTGGGCAAGCCACCCACTGTAGAGACTTGGGAGACTGTGGCTTTGCACTCCCCAGGATGGTCCAGTGGGCAACCCACCCACTGTAGAGACTTGGGAGACTGTGGCTTTGCACTCCCCAGGATGGTCCAGTGGGCAACCCACCCACTGTAGAAACTTGAGAGACTGTGGTTTTGCACTCCCCAGGATGGACCAGTGGGCAACCCACCCACTGTAGAGACTTGAGAGACTGTGGTTTTGCACTCCCCAGGATGGTCCAGTGGGCAACCCACCCACTGTATGGTACAGTGGGCAAGCCACCCACTGTAGAGACTTGAGAGACTGTGGCTTTGCACTCCCCAGGAAGGACCAGTGGGCAACCCACCCACTGTAGAGACTGTGGCTTTGCACTCCCCAGGATGGTACAGTGGGCAAGCCACCCACTGTAGAAACTTGAGAGACTGTGGCTTTGCACTCCCCAGGATGGACCAGTGGGCAACCCACCCACTGTAGAGACTTGAGAGACTGTGGCTTTTCACTCCCCAGGATGGTACAGTGGGCAACCCACCCACTGTAGAGACTTGAGAGACTGTGGCTTTGCACTCCCCAGGATGGTCCAGTGGGCAACCCACCCACTGTAGAGACTTGAGAGACTGTGACTTTGCACTCCCCAGGATGGTACAGTGGGCAACCCACCCACTGTAGAGACTTGAGAGACTGTGGCTTTGCACTCTCCAGGATGGTACAGTGGGCAACCCACCCACTGTAGAGACTTGAGAGACTGTGGCTTTGCACTCCCCAGGATACATCAATGGGCATGGAGCCCCGTCATGGATCTGACTTTGCACTCCTCCGGCTGAGGTGCCCCCCCTTTCCTTCCCCCTGAGGTGCCTGTAGTATTTCTATCTGACACCCCGGCAGTTTTCTCTCCGTCTGTGGACAGGTATCTTGTGTGGGCCTCGCCCATGCATTTTTGGACTAGTGTGCACGGACATTGATATGTGCATATCTGCACTACTTCTCGTAATGTATATACTTTTGTATGATTTTCTACCATATCTGTATATTTTTGAGACATTTATATTGCTACATTACAATGTTTGGACTGATTTTGTTTTGTCTTTGCATTCTTCCGGGGGGGTAGTGGGTTGTTACTGTGATTTTTGTGTATGCATTGGTGTGTGTGTTGTTATATGCGTGGGTGGAGTGGGGGTGGGGGTGTTGCGTGTGTGTCCCCTTAACTTTTGCCTCCCCCTCCCCTATGTCATAGGTGCAGTGCTCACTGTTGTCGTAGCCGGCGCAGGCGTTGGTCTTCATAGATGAGTAGGAATACAAGGGCCAGTAGGATTTGGAGTTCCGGCTCCATGGAGTCCTCCTTCCTCGTGGGATGTGTAGAGGTGAGCGTTTTCCCATTGCAAAAGCTGTTTCCGCCGTGTTTTTATCCACGGTGAATCCGCCCCGGAAAAGGTGGCGGATTGGCGGGTTGTGATACTGTGGGCGGTACATTGTCTTCCGCCTGTCTGTTGGCGGTGACCGCCGTGCTGCTTGTCTGTACCGCCTTGGCGGTCGGAGTGTTAAAGTGGCTGTCTTTGTTGGCGGTTATATATATATATAAATTTCACTGACAGTTGGACTCAGATTTTAGACACACGAAACCATACAAATTTAGCAGTTATGTGCGCTAACTATAACTTACGCCCCCTCAATGTACTGCTTATGATCTCACATATCACTTCAGTCATGACATGGCCAGTGACATCACTGATGACAACATTGAAGACATCTCAAATAACATCACTGATGACATCAGTGAGAGTGTTTCATAAACGTTTTGAGACTTAAAGATCTATACTAAACTACTGAGCAAGCTAAATTACTATTCTTTCTGTACTACTAATTCATGATAGTATTTCTAACATATGTCTTCTGATCTATAAAACCCATTTTAAAGCAGGTGTACTATTTATTAGTAAACTAGCTTCTACACTGGCCCATGCCCCCTACTGATGTGTGTATGGTAGTGCTTTTCGACAGTCTAAGCTGCTCATTGAGACTTCTCTCCACAGTAATGGCTTCATAGAGTTCTGCTTTAAGAAATACTGGCCAGTTTCCTTGGACCTCTCTCCTTTGTGATAAATAACTGTAATAGTAGATACCAATAAATTCATCTGTTCAGTAAAACCTGTCTCTAAGGTGATGACTCATCAGTGTGGTAAACACTTACAACAGATTTACCTCTCTCCTCTTACCATTCTCCAGTGTGAAGAATCACTTTACTAGTGGTTTGTCACACAGTGGCCTCTCTGCTAAGATCTCCCTACTGGTTGTATGTCATAGTTGTGTGTGTAATTCTGACACTTGCACTAAAATGTTTTTTCAGTTTCGCTAATGGCGTTATTTTTTTTGTCCTCATATACCTCACAGAAACTCCTATATCAGCCCCATAGTTAATCCTAGCACCATTTCCCGAGAGAAGCTGATCATGCCAAGGAGCCCCCATTTTCTCTCATACAGATGTCGAGCGGTAAATGGTATACCCGCGCCACCCAGTCTAACGAGAGAGGGGGAGGAGGAAAAATAATAATTGGACATTAACAGACCAAACCTCATTTTGTACACTCCCTATTAGACTATGGGCATATTCATCTTCCTTGCCAACCAAGCAAAGGGGCCCACATTTCCTCTTTCCTCTTGCTTGAGCCTCCCACCGCCACGTCCATTTTTGCACAGTAGAGAAGGGCTTGCAGCCAATCCTTGAGCGAGGGAGGCGTATTGACCGTCCATTTTTGACAAATTTCCCTCCTAGCCACCAAGATAGAATAAAAAATTAAGTCCTTGTGTGCTTTACTGGCATTGTGCCTTTCTCCAGCTGCCCCTTGCGTCTGGCCAAAAATATTCAAAGGGAGAGTTACCAAAACCTCCCATCCCAACAAATGAGAGAGATATTTACTAAGATCTTTCCAAAAAAGCTCTACCCCTGGACACTCATAAAACATATAAACATCGGAAGCAAGCTGTAAGTCACATTTAGGGCACTTAGGGGGTCATTCTGACCCTGGCGGTCGGTGATAAAGCGGCGGCCAACCCGCCAACAGGCCGGCGGTCAAAAAAATGCAATTCTGACCCTGGCGGGAACCGCCAACACAGCCCGCCGCATTAACACTCCGACCGCCACGGCGGAACAAACAAACAGCGCGGCGGTCACCACCAACAGCCAGGCGGCAGACAATGTACCGCCCACCCTATCACGACCCACCAATCCGCCACCTTTTCCGGGGCGGGAGCACCGCAGTTAAAAGCACGGCGGAAACAGACATTTCCAATGGAAAACGCTCACCTCGAGACACTCCACGCGGAATCTGGACAGCATGGAACCCGAATTGAACATCATACCTGCTCTCGTCTACCTGCTCATCTACCACGAGTACGAACTCCGGCGCAGACGTGAGTACTGCACCTACGACACACGGGAGGGGGGAGGAAGAAAGGTTACGGGCATACACATATGCGACCCCCCCAACCCCCCAATATGTACACACCAATGCAGAGCAGGAAGTCACAGTGACACCACACAAAGACCCTTTAAAAATACAATGACACAACCAAATTTGGAATAAATTTTCATTTACAAAAAAAGCACCTGGAAATAATTGAGCAACCGTGAAAAATATTTACAAAAACCAAAAAGATATACACATCAGTGTATCACTGAAGTAACAAGTCCTGCACATCCTACGAATCTAACATGTACGTGGGCCAAGGTTCTGCGAAACAAGGGCACAGCCCACACACGAGACCTGAGTCCTTTGGAGAGAACACTGCAGGGGCATCCAATGTCAAAACTACAGGCACCTCAGGGGGAAGGGAAGGGGGGGCCACCACAGCCACATGAGTCCACGACGCCAGATCCACGAGGAGCCACCATGCCCACTGTACCATCCTGGGGAGTGCAAAGCCAAAGTCTCTCAAGTCTCTGCAGTGGGTGGGTTGCCCACTGTACCATCCTGGGGAGTGCAAAGTCACAGTCTCTCAAGTCTCTACAGTGGGTGGGTTGCCCACTGGACCATCCTGGGGAGTGCAAAGCCACAGTCTCTCAATGTCTCTACAGTGGGTGGGTTGCCCACTGTACCATCCTGGGGAGTGCAAAGCCACAGTCTCTCAATGTCTCTACAGTGGGTGGGTTGCCCACTGTACCATCCTGGGGAGTGCAAAGCCACAGTCTCTCAGGTGGATTACAGAGTCCACTGGTCAAGGAGGAGGCATGGTGGGCACAGTGAACCATAAACAGTGCCTGAGACGGCGGGACCCAGCGGAGCGGTGCCTGACAGGAAGGGCCCAGCGGAGCGGTGCTTGAGACAGCGGGGCCCAGCGGAGCGGTGCTTGACAGGAAGGGCCCAGCGGAGCGGTGCTTGAGACGGCGGGGCCCAGCGGAGCGGTGCTTGACAGGAAGGGCCCAGCGGAGCGGTGCTTGAGACGGCGGGGCCCAGCGGAGCGGTGCTTGACAGGAAGGGCCCAGCGGAGCGGTGCTTGAGACGGCGGGGCCCAGCGGAGCGGTGCGTGACAGGAAGGGCCCAGCGGAGCGGTGCTTGAGACGGCGGGGCGGAGCGGTGCTTGAGACGGCGGGGCCCAGCGGAGCGGTGCTTGACAGGAAGGGCCCAGCGGAGCGGTGCTTGAGACGGCGGGGCCCAGCGGAGCGTGCTTGACAGGAAGGGCCCAGCGGAGCGTTGCTTGAGACGGCGGGGCCCAGCGGAGCGGTGCTTGACAGGAAGGGCCCAGCGGAGCGGTGCTTGAGACGGCGGGGCCCAGCGGAGCGGTGCTTGACAGGAAAGGGCCCAGCGGAGCGGTGCTTGAGACGGCGGGGCCCAGCGGAGCGGTGCTTGAGACGGCGGGGCCCAGCGGAGCGGTGCTTGACAGGAAGGGCCCAGCGGAGCGGTGCTTGAGACGGCGGGGCCCAGAGGAGCGGTGCTTGACAGGAAGGGCCCAGCGGAGCGGTGCTTGAGACGGCGGTGCCCAGCGGAGCGGTGCTTGACAGGAAGGGCCCAGCGGAGCGGTGCTTGAGACGGCGGGGCCCAGCGGAGCGGTGCTTGACAGGAAGGGCCCAGCAGAGCGGTGCTTGAGACGGCGGGGCCCAGCGGAGCGGTGCTTGACAGGAAGGGCCCAGCGGAGCGGTGCTTGAGACGGCGGGGCCCAGCGGAGCGGTGCTTGAGACGGCGGGGCCCTGTTCAGCGGTACCTGTCTTCACGGCGGGGCCCTCTTCAGCGGTGCTCTTCTGCACGGCGGGGCCCTCTTCAGCGGTGCTCTTCTGCACGGCGGGGCCCTCTTCAGCGGTGCTCTTCTGCACGGCGGGGCCCTCTTCAGCGGTACCTGTCTTCACGGCGGGGCCCTCTTCAGCGGTACCTGTCTTCACGGCGGGGCCCTCTTCAGCGGTGCTCTTCTGCACGGCGGGGCCCTCTTCAGCGGTGCTCTTCTGCACGGCGGGGCCCTCTTCAGCGGTGCTCTTCTGCACAGCGGGGCCCTCTTCAGCGGTGCTCTTCTGCACGGCGGGGCCCTCTTCAGCGGTACCTGTCTTCACGGCGGGGCCCTGTTCAGCGGTACCTATCTTCACGGCGGGGCCCTCTTCAGCGGTACCTGTCTTCACGGCGGGGCCCTCTTCAGCGGTACCTGTCTTCACGGCGGGGCCCTCTTCAGCGGTACCTGTCTTCACGGTGGGGCCCTCTTCAGCAATGCTCTTCTGCACGGCGGGCCCTCTTCAGCTGTACCTGTCTTCACGGCGGGGCCCTGTTCAGCGGTGCTCTTGCAGTATGTCAAGGGAGTCATACCTGGCCTGGACACCCTGCTCACTCGCCCTCCGACCGTGCAGTGTCAGGCCCCTTCGGGGAGTGAGTCCTGGGCCCTTTGGTGTCGTCCCTTGCAGCCGGGATGGGGCTTGTGGGGCCCTCCTGCTCCGCGCTCCTGGTGGTTGTCCTCTCCGCCCTGCTGTCCTTCCGCTCCTTAGATGGGGCTCTCGGGCCCTTGCCTCCCCTGGCTGCTGTGGCCGGTGAAGTGGCCGGAGTCACCTCCTTGGGGGCAGCCGTCTCTGTCCGCTCACGGCGGCCCTTCAATTTCCGGGTCCTCTTGCCTGGGGGGGGCTGGCTGTCCCCTTGCTGCTCACCGAAGTGTTACTGCCGCCAAAGGGTGGACTCCACATGCCATGCACCACTTGCACTGTAGTAGTTGGGCTGGTGGTGGCTGAGGTGCCCTTGGGACTTTTCCCAGTTGGAGGGGGTGGGTCGGGGGAGGGAAAGAGGTCAAAACTGGAGAGGTAATTTTTCTTGGGACCAAGGTAAGGGGTAGGAGTAGTGGTGAGAGAAGTGGAGGAAGAGGATGTGGTTGTATGAGAGCCAGGTGTGCTGTCCTTGGGTGCAGGTGACTGGGACGTAGGCTGTGGTGAGGTGGTTGGCTGTTGTTTGGGTGTCTGCCTGCGTTTATGTGTCTTGGAAGAGGGGGTGACAGACACAGTGGGAGAAGACACAGGGGACGTGTAAATGCCAGTGGGGGTGGTGACTGCAGGTGTGCGGACTGTAGTGGAGGGTTTGCTGGTGGTGGAAGAACTGGCTGATGTTGGGGTGCATGCAGGTGTGAGTGTAGACGTCACAGGGAGGGAGGAGGGAGACGAGGAGGACGGGGACACAGAGGTGGTAGTGACTGTTGATATGTCTGCATCTGTGTGTTGCTTGGGTGAATGCTTGTGTTTTCTGTGGTGCTTATGTTTCGATGAGCTGGCCTTGGGTGTTGAGGTGTGTGCAGGCTAGTCTGATGGTGTGGATGGGATAGGTTGAGGTACAGGAGACAGAGAAAGGGTGGAGGCAGATAGAAGAGGGAGACTGGAGACAGGGACAATGGCTGCCGTCAGTGCTGAGGCCAGAGCAGTGAACGCTCGTTGATGGGCAGCCTGACCCGAATGAATGCCCTCCAGGTAGGCATTGCTCCGATGCACCTCCCTTTCCACCCCCTGGATGGCATTCAGAAGGGTAGTCTGCCCAACAATGAGCGTCCTCACCAGGTCAATGAGCTCCGCACTGAGGGCAGCAGGGGTAACAGAGGCAGGGGCTGAGGTGCCTGGGGCGAAGGAGACGCGCACCTTCCTGGCCGAGCGGCCACGGAGCGAAGACTGAGGGGCTGCTGGGAGGGCGGTGCTGGTGCGCTGGGTGGCGGCTGTACCTGTTGTTGCGGGGGGCACAGATGGTGCCGCCCCCGCTAGGGAGCTCCCAAACGAGGACGTGTCCGTGTCGCTGGTGTCTCCACCGGCCCCCATTGTGGTGCTCCCCTCGCCCTCCAGATCACTGGTGCCCTCGGTGTCTGTGTCAGTGCCCACCGGGGCCTGGTGACCTGCAGCTCCCTCCTGCTCCGACGCCAAATCTCCTCCACCTGATGATGCTAAAACACAAGAAGACAAAGATTTAGGGTGGGGGGAGAAATTAAACTAAGTTGAGTGCATGCCTTAGCAATACCCTTTGCGGAGAGGACAGACACAGGTGCCTCGTGCACTAAGTTGCGAACTTGGGGTACACTACTCAGTACTTCTGACTAGGCAAACAGGTCTAGGGACAACACACACGCACATGGGTGATGCTGGAGCATGGGTAGCTGCACTTGGCACCCTACAGAGGTGGGGGGCGGGGGCACAGGGCCATGCCTAAGGGAGCGGACTACACTACAGAGAGCGCCGGGGCCTAATGTCACCCACAGCCCTCCTCCCCCACCCAGACGCCTCCAATGCGCATACAGATAGGAGAATGTGCAGATACTCACCCCCTTGTGTCTGCTGTGCTGTCCTCAAGCGCCCATCCAAATTAGGGTAGGCCACCGCCAGGATCCGGGACATCAGGGGGGTCATGGTGCGACTGGCACCCCTCCTAGGTCGGGAGGCCATCCCCAGCAGTGTTTCTGCGGTCTTCCTCGTTCCGCGGCGGATGTCCTCCCACCTCTTGCGGCAGTGGGTGCCCCGTCTGTTGTGGACCCCCAAGTTCCGGACTTCCTCGGCGATGGCATGCCAAATATCGATTTTCTGGTGGGCGCTCACCTGTTTGACATGTACAGGGTGGGAAAGAGAAACCGTCACATATCTGCATGTTTGGAGTACATGCCCCCCCCTCCCCAACCTTGTCATGGTTCCCATTCTCTCATCTGTCGTGCGTTGCACTCCCCATTCCCTCCACACCCCACCAACTTACATCCCCCCCCCTCCACACAGGCATAACCCATTCAATGTGCACTGAGTGTACTCACCTGTTGGTCTGGAGGACCGTAGAGTTGCGCATACTGGGGGAGGACCCCGTCCACGAGCTTCTCCAACTCTTCTGAACTGAAGGCGGGGGCCCTTTCACCAGTAGCAGCAGCCATTGTCACTTCCAGACCGAGTTCACAGCAGCACTTGCAGTATAGGTCCTCTCCTGTGGATGATCAGGTCTCGAATGATTGAGCTGATAGAAAATGGCGTTCACGCCCGCGGCGGTGCGTACCGCGGCGGTGCGTACCGCGGCGGTGCGTCCCACGACCGCCGGCGCACATCGTCATTGGCTCCTGAAACCCATAGGCTTCAATGTTAACCAATGCGTCTTCGCACAGCGGTCTTCGACCGCCTACCGTCACGGTGTGCCCCGCCAGCGCAGTGACCTCACATCCCATTGTCCCACTTCACAGGTCAGGCATCGGCCATTTCAAGGGCCCACATGGCTTAATTTCTAATGCGTCACACAGGCCTAGGCCTTGCAATGGCACACATACAAACATATCAAACCATAAATTTACCTGTACTGTGCAAGCTGTGTTGTACGTACCTGTGAGTGGATTGACTCTGTACTCCATATTCTCCTTCCTAGGCACCGTCCGCTGGGACTAGCGATGAGAAGGAGGAATCCTCGCGTGTACCGGCCGCTGGTGGACCTGTCGACAATGGAAGAACGCCATATAATACTACGATACCGACTTGACCGTGCCTCCATCCATGAACTGTGTGCCCAGCTGGAGCCAGCCCTGATGTCCCCCATCCGCCAACCCACAGGAATTCCCCCTCTGGTGCAGGTTCTGTCAGTCCTCCATTTCTTTGCAACTGGCTCATTCCAGACAACAGTGGCCATGTCATCTGGGATGTCTCAGCCTATGTTTTCCAAGATCTTATCCAGAGTGTTGTCTGCCCTGATGAAACTCATGCGGAGCTACATCATTTTCCCAGAGGAGGGTGATTTGCCTACAGTGAAAGCTGATTTCTATGCCCTTGGACACATCCCCAACATCATTGGTGCAATTGATGGGACCCATGTGGCTTTAGTCCCCTCAAATGACGATGAACAGGTGTACAGGAACAGGAAGAATTACCATTCAATGAATATCCAGGTGGTCTGTTTGGCTGACCAGTACATCTCCCATGTAAATGCCAAGTTCCCAGGGTCAGTGCATGACGCGTATGTTATGCGAAATAGCAGCATTCCCTATGTGATGGACCAGCTACAGAGACAGCGTGTGTGGCTAATAGGTGACTCTGGTTACCCCAACCTGCCGTGGCTATTGACCCCAGTGAGGAATCATAGGACCAGGGCAGAGGAACGGTACAATGAGGCCCATGGGCGTACTAGGAGGGTGATTGAGCGAACCTTTGGGCTCCTGAAGGCCAGGTTTAGGTGACTGCATATGACAGGTGGATCCCTAATGTACTCACCAAAGAAGGTGTGCCATATCATCGTGGCGTGCTGTATGCTCCACAACCTGGCTTTGCGACGCCAGGTGCCTTTCCTGCAGGAGGATGGTCCAGATGGTGGTGATGTAGAAGCCGTGGAGCCTGTGGAGAGTGAAGAGGAGGAAGACTCTGAGGACGACACAGACAATAGGGACAGAGTGATACAACAGTATTTCCAGTAACACCCAGGTAAGAATCACCCACGCCATTTCACAATTGCTTATAGCCTCCTGCATCTGTACTTTCTGTAGTTCCCCACAGATGTTTTTCATTAATTTTTGCCTTTCCCTTCCCTTCTCAGTGCTGTCTGACTCAGTACCTGACTTCTGCTTGGTTCGCCCATGAAATAAAGCGTATTGACATTGGTATGTTGTCATGACTAATTGACAGAACAGAAATTGAACAGTAATATGTAATACATTTGTTAATAATACAGCATGACTCAAAACAGATTTGTGTGCAAAATGTGATTTATTTACAGTGCTAGATATCGGTACATGTGATTCTAAGGGTGATGGGTGGGGGTGGAGGAATATCCATGGCAGAGTCCAGTTCTCAGTCTCACAGGTGCATTGTTCTTTTGCCTGTGGAAGGATGGAGCATAGGCAGTTCATGGTTGGACAGGGTGGCAATGTGGGACAGTGGGAAGACTTGAGGGGGTATGTCCTGCTGGCGGGGGTCTTGACATCCTACTCTGTCTTTTTTTTTGGTCTCAGGCTCCTCTTACGGGGTGGTTGTTCTTCAGCAGGAGGTGGGGTTCTGGGGGGCTGTCGAGGTGTTGGGACCTCCTGTCCACTAGCGCCGGCGGAGGTGGTAGGCTGTTCCTGGTCCGGCCTAGTGACAGGGGCCCGGTGTGGTGCACCATGGTCCCGCAACGCGTCCTCTATCCTGTGGAGGGCCAGGACGATGGTCCCCATTGCGGTCCCGATGATTCTCAGCTCCTCCCTGAACCCCATGTAGCGTTCTTCCTGCTGTGCCTGGATCTCAGTGAACCTGGCCAGTACCGTCGCCATCGTTTCTTGGGAGTGGTGGTATGCCCCATGATGGTGGTGAGGGCCTCTTGGAGAGTGGGTTCCCTGGGCCTCTCCTCCCCCCCCTGTCGCACAGCAGCCCTCCGAGCTGCCCGGTTTCCCCCGGCCTCTGTCCCCTGGACGGTGTGCCCGCTACCACTGCCCCCAGGTCCCTGTTGTTGTTGGGGTGTTGGGATAGCCTGGGTGCCCTGTAGTGGCGGACACACCGCTGATTGAGCTGTCCTAGAGACAGAGGCATGGGCTCGCTGGGTGGGAGCTGTGCTGGTGTTGGCAGAGGGGGTCGGGTCTGGTGTGGCCTGTGGCTGCCTGAGGGGAACCGACTGCCCAGAGGTCCCCGATGGTCCAGGCTGGTCATCAGGTTCACTGTCGACAGAGCTGCTATCCTCAGTGTGGGCCTGTTCCGGTGGTGGGATGGACACTTCTGGACCCTCCTGGCTGGTGTGTTGTCGTTCGAGTCCTGCATGGGGTAAGAGAGTTTGGTTATTGTTTCTGTGTGTGCAATAGCATGCGTGTTATGGGTGCCCTTGTCCCCCAGTGCAGGCATTCCCTTGAGGGAGGTGTTGTGAGGGTAGTTAGGGGGGGGGTTAGTGCAGTGGTCATGCTTAGGTGATGGGTGCCCATGATTTGTGTTGGCATGCAGGAGTTGGTGTTGGGATGGGTGGGTTGTGCTGGTGAGACATTGTCAGGGAGGATGTGTGCTGGGGGGTTGGGGGTGAGGGTGGGGGTGTGGGTTGGCATGCTGGTGGGGTGGGGGGGATCTAGTAGTTGAGATTGGACTTACCAGAGTCCATTCCTCCGGCTACTCCTGCGAGGCCCTGAGGATGCAGGATGTTCAAGACGTCTTGCTCCCACGATGTGAATTCGGGAGGGGTGGGTGGGGGTCCGCCGCCAGTCTTCTGGACCGCGATGTTGTGCCTGGAGACCATCGATCGGACCTTCCCCCGTAGGTCGTTCCATCTTTTGCGTATGTCCTCCCTATTCCTGGGATGCTGTCCCACCGCGTTGACCCTGTCCACGATCCGCTGCCATAGCTCCGCCTTCCTAGCTATACTGGTGTGCTGCACCTGCGAGCCGAAGAGCTGGGGTTCCACTCTTAGGATTTCCTCCACCATGACCCGGAGTTCTTGGTCCGAAAAGCGTGGGTGCCTTTGGGGTGCCATGGGGTGGTGTGGGTATGGTGTGGGGTGGTGTATGTGATGATAAGTATGTTGGTGAGTGGTGCTTTGTGCTACTATGTGGTGTGTGTGATGGTGTAGTGTGCCTCAGTGTGTCTTGCTTTGGATTGTCTGCTGTGTCTCTCTCTCCTTCTCTCAGTAATTATGGTCGCAGGGGTTTGTGGGTGATGTGGATGTGTGTTTTATAGTTGGTTGATTGTGTGGGAGTGGTGTGTGTATGTGTATCAGGTGTGTGTATTTCAAATTGTCCAATGTGGCTGTTTTTTGGTGCTGTGTGTGTATTCTGACCGCGGCGGTGTGTACCGCCAATGGAATACCGCGTTTGAATGACCGCCGTGTGGATTCGTGGGTCGTAATGGCATGGGCGTATTTCTGTTGGCGTGACGGTGGAGGTTTGGTCATCTCCAGTTTATCGCTGCCCGCTGATGTGGCGGCCTGCAGTGGAGGACGGAATTTTGGAGGTTTGGCCGTTGTGGGTCAGAATGACCGTGGCGGTTGACCGTGGCCGCGGCGGTGTTATGGCGGTCTTCTGACCGGCGGTAAGGGCCTTTTACCGCCGATGTCAGAATGACCCCCTTAATTGCCTTGTTGCTGCCTATTCTAGAGAGCCTTCCTGGGAATAGATATGCTCTAGGAATCGTAAACAAATGATTCCTCCAAAGAGATGCCGGCTTTGCAATCTTAAACAGAGTTGACATAGAGGATTTCCACCAGTGCACCACTTTTCCTTGTGGCATAGCCTTCCCCCATAGGGAGGAGGGCAGTGTAAATTCCCCATCTAGACCTTCTAGTATCTCCCAATACCAATTTGAAACCCGCTTAAGTCTGGGGGACTCAGTTAAGACAAATTCTTCCAAGAATCCGGCAGCCCTACATAGCACTCGTGATTCCCTTAGCTAGCCATTTGAGCATAATTCAATATAGAAAAGGTAACCCCCAGCTTCACCTCAAGATCTTCTAGAGAGATTAGCACTCCTTCGCTAAACAAATCCCCCCAAGACACTATCCTTGCCTTCTTCAATGGCAATGCTAAAACATCCTTTAAACATTCCGGGGTACCAGGAGAGTCCAAAATTGGAGCATATGGGCTGTAGTAACTAACTCCTGTTGCCAGCCTCAAATAGTACCAACTTGTCGCAAGATCGCAGAGGATTATCAATTTAATTTTTTTAAAGAATTTTGGATCTCCAAACTTAAAAAGATATCCCTTAGCTGCTCCCTTGACCGTGCCCAACAAAGCTTTAAACATTACACCAATAGCAAGGCATCAGGAGTGGAAAAAAGCATTTTTACAGAGTTCAATTGGAATGCCCAAGCGTAATAGTTTAAGTCCGGGAGCGCTAGCCCCCCTTTTTCCCTCTTTCTCCTAATTTTTTTCTATGAAATCCTAGATCTTTTTGACACACACATAAAAGAGGTAATAGCCTGTTGAAGCTTTAACAAATTCTGCTTATGCAATAGTAAAGGTATAGAGCTATACAAAAAATAAATTTTTGGCAGAATCATAATTTTCACCAAATGAATCCTCCCTACCAATGTCAGGGGAAGGTACATCCATCTCTGAAGGGATCTGCACCCTTCCTCTATCACTGGTTTTAGGTTCGTCATTACAGGAGATGAATATCCTGGGTATATGAAATCCCTAAATATCTAATCTCTCTCTTTAGTTGTATCTGTCCCACCGACAAATGATTCCAAGCCATAGCCTCTGTTTTCTCTGTATTTACCCAAAATCCTGAAACTTTACCAAAGTCTTCAGCTAAGGACAAAAGCATAGGAAGGGCAGATACCAGGTCAGCCGTATAAATTCAGAGGTCGTCAGCATACAGAGCCACCTTTTTCAACCAAACATTACACTTAAAAGGAACAATAACAAAATTGCCTCTTATTTTCCTAGCCAGTGGCTCTATATACAAGTCAAACAACAACGGGGAGAGAGGACAACCCTGCCTAGTGCCACTTGTGATCTTCAGAGGCTCAGTAAGATTGCTGTTTACTAAAATTCTAGCGATGGGATCTCTATATATTAGATCTATTAGATCTATAGCTCCACACAAGTTTTCTCCTAGACCAACGGATCTCAGAATGAATGCTAAGTATCTCCAATTCACCCTATCAAAGGCCTTCATTGTATCCAGGGTAACCACAACCAAGGGCATTTCAAAAGATATGGCCATATCTATTGCCCCCGCCAAATTGTATGTCAATTCATGAAGAAACCTACCCTTGATAAATCCTTTTTGATCAGGGTGAATTAATTGACCCACCACTCTGCTGAGTCTATCAGCAAGAATTTTAGCAAATATCTTATAATTGCAGTTCAGCAAAGAGATAGGCCTGTAAGACCCACACTTAGTCGGACTCTTACCCGATTTCTGAATTAAAGCAATCGTAGCCTCATTCCATGAACCAGTGATAGGGGCCCTATCTTCAAAGATCGCAGCAAATAATTCTACCAAAACTGGAATTATTGACTACGCCATCAATTTATAGAATTCCATAGGAATGCCATCGGGCCCAGGTGCCTTACCATCTTTACTGCCCATCAACACCTTCCTGATTTCCCCAGCTGAGATCAGACTATTCAAAACGATTTGTTCTTCTTGTGATGTAGTTGGGAATGTATCATCCACCAACCATTTACCGATGTCCTCCTCTCCTACCTCAGCGTCTTCTTTATACAATTCAGAAAAGAAAGAGTGGAAAGCTACCTCCATTTCCTCACTATTTTATGATCTCTTGCCTACTAGATTTATCTCTACTTCCTTAATATAGTTCCTCGCTAAATCTCGCTTGCATTTCCAAGCTAGTAACTTGCCTGCATTCTCCCTGCATTCAAAGTGGGCTAATTTTCTAGCCTCTACTCTTTTGGCGACTCTGGCTTGTAACACCTCCTCCAACTGAAATCTCAGCTCCTTCAACTTGTTCTCCAAAACCTCACACTCCTCCTCCTTAGTGTTCCCCAATAGTTGCCTCCTCACTTTAATCATTTCCTGTTCCAACTGAAAAATAGTAGCCCTACACTGCCTATTCTTATAGCTAGCTATACTCACAACTTTACATCTCATAGCTGCTTTAAAAGTGTCCCATACCACTGCCAGAGAAGCTGAACCCAAATTAGCTTTGAAAAAAACCTTCACCTCTGTTCGCAACTGGTTGATGGCCTCCAAATCTTGCAGTAGCATACGGTCACACGTCCATCTACTACCACCTGACTGTCCAACCACCTTTAAATCTAATATCACTGCTGCGTGATCTGAGGGGTGGGCAGGTAAATAAGTTATGTTACCTACCAAACCTTCAAGCCTACAGTCAATAAGAAAATAATCTATACGAGAGGCATGCTTATATTTATGATTGTAAAAGGAGAACTCCCATAGATCTCTCTTCTTCTGCCACCATACATCACTTAACCCCCACTCTTTCATCACTGCTCTCAAACAAACGTTGAGATTTTGGAGTCCCTAGTGAGCTGCACTTCTCAGATCTATCTAGTTTATTATCTAGCACAACATTAAAGTCCCCAGCAATTAAGACCGGATCCGGAAAGTCAACTAACTGTGAAAAGCATTTTTCGAGAGGGCCAATATTGTCACAATTTGGACCATAGAACCCCACCACTGTAAATCTTCTGTCATAAATTTGTAGTTTAACTATAAGCCATCTTCCCACTGGATCCGATCGTACCTCTAATAATCCTGCCTTGATCCCATGCTTAACTAAAATGGCAACACCCCTAGTATTGAAATTATGCTCCGTACAAGCATATGAGTGTACCCACGCTTGCTTTTTAAAGAGATCAACCCCCTCTTCTCTGGTCAGAAGTGTCTCCTGTAGAATTAAAATTTGAGCAGAGGAGTCTTTTAAATATTGTAAGATTTTGTCTCTCCTACCCTTTGTTCTTAAGCCATTCACTACTTTCACCAGCCATTATCCCCCGGGTGCCACTTTGATTGAGGTGAATGAGGAACCTTTTTTAGTTTTTTTCCCCACATGCTCCCCACCCTGTGCCCCACCCCGTCCCGCCTCCCACCCTTCCCATGTAGGACCCCCTTCGAAAAGTGGACCGAAATATGTCCACAATTAGAGCACATTTGATTCCTGGGTTAGGGCCACAGATGTTACTTCCCCGTCGTACTGCCCCGGACTTGACTGGCCAACAACTCATCCGCAGCTTTCCCATCTCTCACATTATACATCTTATTATTGCACATAACCTTTAGAATAGTGGGAAATTTAAGTTGTGCAGAAGCTCCCAATGATCTAAACTTCTCTAGCCATTGCCCCAACTCTCACTGCCTGTTGATGGTAATCCTAGAGAGATCTGATTTGACTTCAAATGAAAAATCCTGCACTTTTAAGGATCTCAATTTAAGTGCTTTTAACAAAATTTTCTCCTTCAGACCATATGTTAGAAAGTTAATCAGAATTTTCCGAGGCTTGCTAATACTTGGATTTTTCCTGAAGGTGTCTCTATGTATCCTCTGAATGTCCCGAACAATTTCTTCTTCGCTCTCCTCTAATGAGAGCGCGGACTTCAAAAGTGATACTAGAAAAGCCTTCAAATCAACTCCTTCTGCCCCTTCCGGAACATGCAGAACCCTCAAGTTATTTCTCCTTGAATTATTTTCTAATTGTTCCAACTTATTCTGAAGAGCCTGCTCAGAGGCTTTGAAGGCCTGAATATCGACTTTGTTCTCTTCAATTTCCTCTTTCATAGTCCCCACAGTGGCTTCCGGGGCCTGTGTTCTTAATGACAGGAGGTCCAGCTTATTTTCCAAAGCCTCACAGGCCTCTCTAATCTCTGCCTGATTTTTTTCTGAAATAGAGAACCCTTTCCTGATATCCTTCAAGAGGGAGAGTAACATCGCTTCTACTGAAGGCTCCTTGCCAGAAGCATGTCGAGGGGAGGCCGACTGATCAGCCGGAACCTGACAAGGGATACTACCCTCCAAAGAGCTCTGTGTTACCTCAGCAGGAGGATCCTCACTGCCAGTTGCCTGAGGAGAGTGAACCCCTTCCCCCCCTGAGCTGACACCTCACTAGAGCTTAGTGGGATCTCAACTACTTGAAGGGGCCCCCCTAGTTCAAAACACCTTGTATCCGATTGCTACTGCATCTCCGTAGTGCCTTGGGAGTCCCTTTCCAGCACGGTCTCTAATGGGAAGTGTTCCATCCCAGGCCTAAGTTTAAAGAAGGATCTCACAGAGGGGGTGAATTTAGCGTCAACACTGCTATTTTTTTTGCCGCACAGACCTCTGGACCGTTTTTCAGGGTCTGGCCCACTGCCCCGGTGGTACTGACTTCATCCCTAGGTCCCCAAGGACATTCACCATCAGCTAAACAAGCAGAGTTAGAGAGAGGACCAGCAGTCTCCAAACAAACAGGGTCCATGACCCTCCTACCTTGTAATTGAGCCCCACTCCACGTGTTCCACAGCAAGGGCTGTCCTTGTTGGGCCCATGAAGACTTTCCAGGCCCTTCCAGTGCTCCACTCCCACTCCTCACCTTCCTGCAGCCTCCTGGACGAGCCTTAGGGCGACCGGGGCTAAGCCAGTTTTTGCCTGTGCTGGCTCTGCCCCTGCCTGCTTCTCCCCAGAGGGGGGCCTGTGCTATGGCCCTCCGGGAACACAAAAGCTCCAGGGCTGCTCGCTTCCACAGAGCCCCTGAGGAGCCAGACAACTGTGTCAGAGCCAGCTCGCTGCTTCCGCGAATCAGGAGATCCAAAAAGTCAGGCCGACACATTCGGCCTGCACGGGGAGGTCTCGCCCCGCCCCCTCCCTAACCCGGAAGACGCAGGGCTCAGCGCATGGCAGCGCCGCTGCAGCCCACCATGTCCTCCGCCCCCAGCCTGCTAATGGCGTTATTGTGGTATGCAGTAGACTAGGCTATACAGATACATGTTTCATTTTGGTCATTAGTGTTTACAGTGGTAGTTTGGAAAACATAGGAGTATCTGCATAATACTGTCTCTTATGTGATAAGTGAGTGTACTAGTTGATAAGGAGTGCACCTATGATATTTCACGGAGCCTTAAGATGCATAACTGATGCTTTTTAGTACGATGGTGTGAACACTAGCACTAAAATGCATTACTGTAACCCATGGTGCGTGGTAGTTGGCAGGACTGGTTGTGACCATTTCTTGTGTTTTATTGAGCAGTGGGAGATTGTTCGCATTAATCAAATTCTATATGCAACTATTAAAGTGAATACCCAGATACCAAAGATTTTTGTGAATCCACTTTATATGTTTTTCATTGTTTTTTTTAGGGTTAGTGAGTGGGTATATGAGTGGTTGTATGGGTATGTGGCTGGCTGTGTCAGTGGCTATGTCAGTGTATGAGTGGGTGTGTCAGTGGCTGCATCAGTGTGTTGCTGGGTGTATGAGTGGCTGTATTGGTGTGTCAGTGGGTGTGGGTGTCTGTCGGTAGGTAGCTGGCTGTGGGAGTGGATAGGTCAATGTGTGAGTGGGTGTGTAAGTGGCTATATCAGTGTGTGGCTGGGTCTGTGAGAGCCTGTATTGGTATATGGCTGGGTGTGTGAGTGACTATACCACTGTTTGTCTGGATGTGTGAGTGTCTGTATCAGTGTGTGGCTAGTTGTGTGATTGGCTGTATTGGTGCCTGGCTGGGTGTGTGAGTGGCTATATCGGTGTGTGGCTGGGTGTGTTAGTGGCTGTATCAGTAAGTAGCTTGGTGTGTGAGTGGGTATATCTGTGTGTGAATGGGTATGTGAGTGGCTGTATTGGTGCGTGGCTGGGTGTGTAAGTGGCTGTACCAGTGTTTGGCTGGATGTATGAATGGCTGCATTGGTATGTGGCTGAGTGTGTGAGTGGCTGTTATTATGCATGGCTGGATGTGTGAGTGAATGCATCAGTGTGTGAATGGGTATGTGAATGGCTGTACTGGTGTGTGGCTGGGTGTGTGAGTAGCTGTACTGGTGTGTGAGAGGATGTGTGAATGGATGTACCCCTGTATGAGTGGTTGTGTGAGCGTCTATATCGGTGTGTGAACTGGTGTGTGACTGGCTATATCTGTGTATCTGTGTGCGTCAGTTGCAGTATTGGTGTGTGAATGGGTGTGTGTGTGTAATATTCTTTAAGTTGTCCAGCTCGTGACATCGGCGCGCTGAACTTTTAATTATTCATGCGCTGATCTTGCAAACCTGATTGACGAGGGACGTTCGATTGAGAACGTTGTGAAGTAAAAAGCAGCCAGTCTATTTGTTGGGGTGATTTCTTTATTCACCTATAAACTTTTTGAAGTTTACCTACCTGTCGGGTGTGTCATTAACTTTACATTGTGGCGACGATTGGGGCAAAGAAACCATCCACACAACGAACCCACGGATAAAAGGAAAGAGGTGAGAGCTCTCTTCATGTGGAACCCCTGAGCTTAAACTGAACAGAGAGGGGAAGCCCCACCTCAAGCTTTTCAACAACTGAAAAGCTAACCTCAGAAACAGGAATTTTTTTTTTTTGTCAAAATCCAAACGCCATTTTTGTTTCTCTCCATCCCCAAGCATTTCAACAACTGGCACACTAACCTTAAATACTGGAACTTTTTGGATCAAATCTAAAAGGCATTTTCTCTCTCCAAAAAAATACTGAATAATTAATTGATATATAGTTTAAGGTGAATTTATCATAGTCATTGGATTTTTTTAGTTTTCAGACTTCAGTTAAATTAACAGTTGACTAACATAGTATCATTTCACTGGATTCAGTATGCAGGCTGTGTCACCACCACCACCCTTCCTGGAGACTCCTGGTGAACCACAAATTATATGGAAGTGCTGGTTTAATGCATTTGAAACATATTTGGGGGTGTTAGGAGCTACAAGATTTAGACCTGAAAGAAAAAAAGTGCCTTTAACTACACTCGCTTGGCTTTGAGGGAAGAGCTACGTTTAAACATTTACCTGACATAAAAATACAGCAAGACGAAGAACTTGATGGATTCCAAGAAGCAGAAAAAAACTGCAAATGAGGTTCAATGAGCCTCCAAGTTTAGTTGTGTCAAGACAAAAATTCTTCAAAAGTACACAGAAATCTAATGAAGACATTGATAAGTATATATCAGCATTAAGAACATTGATAGCAGAATGTGAATTTGAAAATGTTAGCTATCAGCTAATTAGAGACCGATTTATTTGCCACTGTTTGGACAAAAACATAAGTCAGAAACTTTTGACATTGGGGAACCCAAGTCTTAACAAACGTATCAGAATTGCTAAAAGTATTGAAACATCTGTACGATCAGTGAAGGAACTTGAAGACAGACCTCAAGACCATGTATGTCCTGTATACAATAAGGAGGGGTCTGTCAATCAAAAAAAGGGGATACTTCCATGAGAAACACCAACTCCAAAACATTTTTTTCTCAGTCCAACATATGTTTCAGATGTGGAAATAGCTTCCACAAAAAAGGAAGTAAACCTTGTCCAGCCAAGTTTGTCTCTTTTAGATTGTGCAACAAAGTGGGTCACTTTGCTAAAGTTTATCAAAGCTCCAATCTTAAAAAAAACAAATGTTGGCGTAGTCAAAGAAGAAACCAAGGACGTTCAAGAAAATGAACTTATCTCAGAAATACAAGACATGGTTTTGGTGGTTGATGACGATGTTGTCAAGTGGCGCAATCCTTCTGACAGTGTTGATCCATATGTGGGATTGGGTGTTGGAGAAAGAACTTCGTCTGTTAGTTGATTCTGGAGCATGTATAACAATGACCACAAAGGAACTTTTCCAAGCTGCGTGGAACGATAGAGTTCTTCAACCTCCAGACAGAGCTCCTGTGTCATATGAAGGACGGAAAATTGAGTTGCTGGGATATTTTGAAGACGTGTTGAAATTCAAAGGAAGAGTTATCACTGGCTAAATTTATGTAGCTGTCAAGGGCCTAAATATCCTTGGCTGTTTTCACCAAGGACTGTTGGGTCTGATATTAAAACAAGGTGCATGCGAGCAAGTTCTTGCTATAAGAGATTCAGATGTAGTGGAAAATTTATTTTCCGGAGAGCTTGGGAAAATTAAAGGTTTTAAACAAAGAATAAAAGTAAAGGAAGGTGCTCTATCCATTAAACACAAGATGATTGGAGTACCATTTAGCATACCTGAAGATTTTGGAAAAGGAATGTATTTCTTAAACTAAGTCAGGTATCATTGAGCGAATTGAGTCTTCACTGTGGCTTTCTCCTTTAGTAGTCGCTAAAAAGAAAAATGGTGAGCTTAGAGTATGCATAGAGTTATGTGCTCTCAACAAAGAGATTTTGAGTGAGTCACATCCTTTGCCGAAAATCAATGATTTGTTAGCTCAAGTTTCTGGTACTAAGTTCTTTACTAAATTAGATTTAGCATCCACCTATCACCAAATAGAATTAGAACCTGAATCTAGGCAATTACAGCTTTTGGGGTACCTATCAATATTGTTGGTTGCCTTTCGGCTTAGCATCAGCTGCGTCAGTTTTCCAGAGAGTTATGGAAAATCTACTTAAAGGCATTGAAAGAGTAGCGATTTTCCAAGATGGTGTCTTAATATTTGGGCCAGATCGTCAATCACATGATGTCACACCCAGACAAGTTCTTTCTAGTTTTCAACAGCAAGGTGTTGTATTAAAAAGAGAAAAATGTGAATTTCTCAAAGAAGAAGTTGAATACTTGGGCCATGTGATTTCTTGTTCGGGTGTCAGTCCCGAACCAGGTTTGGTCCAAAACATACTTGAAGCACCTCCCCCCACTGATAAAAATGGCATTAAAAGCTTTCTTGGTCTTTGTGAATTCTATTCGTGGTTTATTAAGGATTTTGCTTCCAGAGTCAGGCCGATCTCAAACCTGCTTAAAGCTAAGGTAGAATTTGACTGGAATCGTGATTGTGTCGATGCATTCGAGTGGATTAAACGTCAGCTTTCTAAATGTGTGGCGCTTAAGCCGTTTAATCCAGAACTGAAGTCCGTTCTCACCGTTGATGCCAGTAATGTTGGTTTAGGTGCAGTTCTTACTCAACAAAAAATTGATGGTAAAAACACTGTAGGATTTGCTTCCAGAGTCTTAAGAGAGTCAGAATGCCTTTATTCAGTAATCGAAAAGGAGCTCTTAGCCTGCCGGTGGGCAATGGAGCAATTGTGCACTTATCTCTGGGGAACAAACTGTTTGCTCCAAACAGATCACAAACCTCTCATTTTTATACTTAGTGGGAGGAATGTTAGGAATTGTTCACCCAGGATTGCAAGATTCTCAGCTTGTCTTCTTCAATTTCAATTTGAAATTCAAAACATTTCTGGGGGTAAAAATGCGCGAGCAGATTATTTGTCTAGATTTCCTGCAGTTTCCTCGCCTCATGTTTTGAAAGATGAATGTGAAGATGAAAGTTGCTTAATCACGTCTCTAGAACTAGATGATGCATGTCCGTTTACTGAAGCAGAATGGTTTTCTGCTACAAACAATGATCCAATTTTGAGAACTGTTTGCAAGTTTATCAGCCAGGGGTGCCCCAAGGAGAAATCACTGGAACCAGGTATTCAACCTTTTTTCAAAATTAATGAGGAATTATCGTTGGAGTGTGGGTTAGTTTTGAGATCGGACAAATTGATACCCCCTCAAATTTTCAAACAACAAATCATGACAAAAGCCCATGAGGGACACTTAGGTTCAACTTTCACTAAACGTAGGGTAGGTTCCTTTTTCTGTTGTCCCTAAATGGATAGAGAAGTGGATAATGTGGTCAAGGGGTGTGCTATATGCGCTTCTAGCGATAAAGTCCTTAAAACATGTGTGCCACCTTTAATGCCTATTGAACTTCCTGAGAGACCCTGTGTGAAAGTAGGTATCTATTTGATTGGTCCCTCTTAGACCCTACTTTCAAATTTTAAGTATGCTTTAGTTCTGTTGGATTATTACTCAAAATGGCCAGAAGTTAGATTCATTAACTAACCCAATTCAAAGGCGGTAGTGAAATTCATCAGAGATGTATGCATGAGGGAAAGATTTCCTGAGTGTTTTGTTTCTGATAATGGATTCAATTTGTTTCTAATGAAGTTGAACACTTTTTCAGGAGTAGTGGTATTAAGCATCTAAAAAGTTCTTTGTTTCATCCACAAACTAATGGTCTTGTAGAACGCTTTACCGGGTCCTGGGTGATTGTATAAAGTGGGCCATACAGAACAAAGTTGATATTTACTCAGCTACTCAGTCAATGTTGTGGTTCTATAGGACTACACCCCAATCTTCCACTTTGGTTTCTCCATTCAAATTATTACATGGAAGGAAACCAGCCACAGAGTTTAAGCCTGTGTGTGTGTTCAGGGCTTAGATAATTTTGTAAGAGAAAATGTAGCTAGAGCACAAACTTCACAGAAACTTTACTATGATGAAAAGAGGAAAGTGTCTGAGATGTCTGTGAATGCTGGAGATTTTCTGAAAATCAAGCTTGGGGGTTTCATCAAGAAAGGTGACTCTAAGTTTTCTTCTCCTGTTTTGGTTAATAAGGTATGTGGAAATGCTGTCAGGGTTGAGGGTGGTCATTGGTGGAATAAGTCTACAGTTGTGAAGGTTTGTTCACCAGCTTATACAAGCTATTTAGGCAGCGAAGAATGAGATGGTTCTATTCAAAATGATCTTTGCAAAGAATGAGATGGTGCCCGCAAGAGTTGTGATGATTTCTCCATTGTACGCAGAAGTACTTGTGTAAAACGTAAGCCTTACAGATTTAGATTAATCAGAGCTGTGATGTTTTCTCCACTGTGCTTGTAGTACATGTGTGAGATGTGAACCACACATGATTTCTCCATTGTTCACTGAAGTACTTGTGTGAGACGTGAACTTTGCAGATTCAGATGATTTATTATCTGTTTTATTGTATGGGATAATGTTGTTCTTAATTAAATTGTACTATGTTTCTCCTCAGCTTCACTTTGTTAACTTTTTCTCCTAAGCTTTACTTTGCTAACTTTTTTTTCTTTTTTTTTCGGTGTTTAAAATCCTCTGTAACTTTCTAACAGTATTGAATAGTGAATTTATAGTTTATTTTAGTGTGTTGTCTTAAGTTGTATGTTTATACAGCATTCCAATGTTATGTACTTATGTAATCTCTTCCTATTGTTTTTGGAAGAGGAAAACCCATGTAATATTCTTTAGGTTGTCCGGCTCGCGACATTGGCGCACTGAACTTTTATTTATTTGCACGCCACGAACCAGGTTGACGAGAGACGTTCGATTGAGAACGTTGTGAAGTAAAAAACTCATCTGTATGAAAAGAAAAAAATATGATTTAGTATTACAATTTATCAAATAATAAATTAAACTTAGAAATTTCAACTATGCATAACTTCATAATTGGAACAAATCACTGTACATTTCTCATTCTGTAATATTATGTTATAATGAAAATAAGCATTTCATTTTCCCTTTTTACTGTTTTCACCATTTATATCTATTCACCATAAATTATATACTGCAAAAAAAATCATCCTTGAACAGTGGGGAAAAAACAATCATAGAGATTGCAGGAAAAAATCTAGAACTGCACACTATGGCCCTCATTATGACATTGGCGGTCATCCAGCATGGTGGTAGGCCTGTCGGAAGGCTGGTTGTGAACACCACCAAATTATGACAATGGCGGTGATCCCTCTCATAGACAGCCAATGTACCTCCTGAACCACCAGTGTGGTCCATCCACTGACCACGGCGGTTGCCATCTTCAGGCTGGCGGAAGACAACAACTTGTCCACTATATAATGACATAGCAGACCACCAGGAATTTCGGGGCGGGACCACCGCCACCATAAGCCTGGCGGAAATGAATCATATAAAAGGAGACACTCACATCCAGGGACACAGGGGAGTCCGTGGCCGCCATGAAACCCGAACTGGAAGTCCTGCCGATCCTGTACCACATGATGGCAGTCCAGGAGGAGCAACGCCGATGAAGACGAGGACGGTGAGTATAGCCGTCTAGCACACAAGGGAGGGAGGGGAGAGTGAAACACCCACATTCACAACACACAACACACACACACCACACACCAAGAACAATCTGCATAGAAATCCAACACCAACATTAGCCAGAAGAAAAGAAAACCAGGACACATACCTTTGGTCCAACCTCTGTATTATGGTGGACCTGCGCCCACAACTGATGAGGCAATTATATACATAGGGCCATTGGCCAGTCCAATGTTAGGCAAAAGCCACAGGGCAACGTCCAAGGCCCAACTTGACTCCTGACAACTCAAGTCACTCCACTGGGCAGAGTCATCATGGTGATGGCAGGCAGGCACCTCAGGGGGGAGGGGGAGTGAGGAGAGGGTGGTGGGGGTTTTCTTGTGAGGGGGGTCCTTGGACTTGGGTCTGGGATGGGGAGGGTCCTTGCTCCATTGTTTAGGGGGCAGAGGTTTTTGAATGGGGCAGGGGCTGGAGTGACACTCTTGTGCCCCTTAGTGGCAGGTGTAGCTGCAGGGGAAGGAACAGGAGTGTACTGCGAGCTGAAGGCTGGGGGAGAGGCATCTCCCTCTTACGGGCAGAACAGGGGGAGGACAGAAGAGGTCAAGGTGGGAAAGGAAAAGTTTCTTAGGTCCAATAGGGTGGGTTGCAGGGGGATGCTTTGGAGTAGAGGTAGAGGGAATGGTTGTAGGAGGAGTAGGTGTGCTGGACTTGGTTTCAGGTGCATGGACAGTGTGCGTGTGTGAGGTGGATGGCTGTTGAGTGTCTGAGTGGGAGCGTTTATGTGTATTTTGAAGGGGTGGGCAGACAGGGTGGGTAGGACAAACAGAACGTGTGTATGTATGTTGTTGTGGTGTCTGCAAGTGAGGTGAGTGTGCTGCATGAGGTTGTGATAGTGGTGGTAGTGACTGCGCATGTGGTGAATGAGGTGCTACTCTGCATGTCTGCTGTTGTGGTGACTTTGGGCAAGGCTGTACAGGTGGCAGGATCTGGGACTGATGATACAGTGCTTGCAGTTGTAAGTGTTGATGTGACTGTGAGGAAGGAGGAGGAGGGGGAGACAGTGGCTGTTGTTGTATGTGCTTCTGTATGTTGGCTGTGTGTGATAGCGGAATGAGGTGTGGTGCTTTTGCTTGTCAGTGCGAGTCTTGTCTGTTGTCTTAGGTGCATGCTTGTCTGGTTGTGTGCGTGGGATGGGGTGGGGGAGAGGGCTTTGGGACTGGGAACAGATAGTTGGAGGGGGGACGGAAGAATCAGGGACACTGGCTGCCGTCAAAGAGGAGGCCAGAGCATGAAACGATCTCTGTAGGTTAGCCAAGTCACCGTGAATGCCCTCCAGTTAGGCATTGCATTGATACATCTGGGATGCCAGCCCCTGGATGACATTTACTATGGTTGACTGCCCTATAGAGATGGATATCAGGAGGTCAATAGCCTCCTCAGTGAGGGCAGTAGGACTCACTGGGGCAGGGCCTGAGGTGCCTGGGGTGAAGGAGATGCCCACCCTCCTGGGTCAGCGGGCACGGACGACTGGGTCGGGGGATACTGAGAGGGCGGTGCTGGTACAATGGTAGAAGAAGATGTAGTAGCTGGAGTGGTCCCAGAGGGGTACACTACCACCAGGGAGCTTCCATTAGAGGAAGAATCAGAGTCTATAGTTGTAGCTCCAGTCTCCCCCGTGGTGCTCCCCTTGCCCTCCAACCCACTGGTCGCGTCGGCATCGGTGTACACTGCCTCCTGGGTCCTGCAAGCTCCAGATCCCCCACTCACCAGTGCCCCTGCTCCTGCGCCAGGTGATGCTAATGCACACAAAGACAGGATTAGAAAAGGAGAGAGGGTGGGGGAGAAAGAAAGGGAGCACAGGGTCAATCACAACAACAATAGCACATATAACATACACATCACTATCACTCACTGGGACTAACACTGTGCAGTATGAACCACAATGACATACCATTACCCTGGAACAACAGCAGAAATAAACCCAAACACTACCATCTGCACACCTACTGGAATTCACTAAGCCATGTCTGCCATGTTATGCCAGCTACTTACCAATACTAAATATACATACCACCCTACATTGCTAAGCAGGACTCCACAAGATTAGCTATACCAGCATATTGGGGCATCGACTGACTAGAACCTTGCACCCAAACCCCATGCCAGGCAACAACAAAAAAAGACCACACAGTCTGTACTCACCCTCTTGTGGCTGCTGTGCTGCCCTCAAGCATCCATCTATCTCCAGATTGGCCACTGCCAGTATGCGGACCATTAGTGGTGTCAGGGTCCGACAGGCACCCCTCTCTCGTTGGGAGACCGTCCCCAGCTAGGACTCCGCTGTCTTCTGGGCCCAGCGTCTCAGGTCCTCCCACTGTTTCCTGCAGTGGGTGCTCTGTGGGCTATGGAACCCCAGGGTCCACACGTACTTGGCAATAGCATCGTCACAACTCTTTCTTCTGATGGGCACTGACCTGCATAGGGAACACAGATGAATGGACACCATGAACTCAACACTCCATTCTGTAACAGAAATGGCTTACATACTGCATAGATCCCATATTAAGCACACACATGACCTGTACCTCTGCATATACATTGCATGCAGAAAAAACACCCTCCAAATGACACACTGCCAGCACACATATACATCTTCATGCAGCCATGTCGCCTTCAAAGTATCCATGATGTACTCACCTGTTGGTCTGGAGGCCCATAAAACTGCCAATACAAGGGTAGGACCCCATCCACAAGCTTCTCCAACTACTCCTTTGTGAAGGTTGGGGCCCTGTCCCCTCTAGCACGGGCCATCACAGGTTCCAGACACAGGACACAGCAGCACACGCAGTGGAGCTTTTGATCAGTAGAGAGTCAGGAATCAAGTGAAGCGGTACAGAGAAAATGGTGGTCACTTCATGGTGGTGAACACCATCACCACTGGCGTTTATCTTCGTTGGTTCCTGTGCTCCATTGAGCTTCATATTAACCAATAAGGAGTTGCACAGCAGTGTAGACTGCCTTCCGCCGTGACGACAAACACCGGCAGTGTGAGGTCCCTTCGACCTGTCCCTGCACATAGGACAGGCAGTTGTCAATTCCTAATGCTGATACTCATGTTGGACAATTGAATGTGCGTCATAGGTATCAATGGCACACACCAAGACAATTCTAGTTTGCTACATACATACATGCTCTGTATACTGTGGTATTGTGTCCATACTTCCGGTAGTCACACACATCTCAATTTTGGTTTACTTAGTTACCTACCACTTCGGAGGAGGAGGCGGGCACCCGTGTACAGAGCCCTAGTGGACTTGGCTGCACTGGAGGAATGCCACAGATTAATCACCTATCATCTGGACAGGGCCACAATTACTGAGCTATGTCAACAATTGGAGCCAGATCTGATTCCTGCTATCTGTAGCACTACATCAATACCCCCAGCAGTACAGGTACAGTCAGTGCTCCACTTCCTGGCAAGTGGTTCTTTCCAGGTGACTGTGGGCTTGGCTGCAGGAATGTCACAGCCAATTTTTTCGATTGTGCTTAGAAGAGTTTTGGCTGCCTTGCTGAAACATATGAGCAGCTACATCTCATTTCCCCAGAGTGAAGATTTGCCCACTGTGAAGGCTAGATTCTAATCCATGGGACACATACCACATGTGATTGGGGCCATTGATGGGACCCATATTGCCTTGGTCCCTCTCAGGGCAAATGAGCGGTTCTACAGGAATAGGAAGAGTTACCACTCTCTAAATGTCCAGATGGTGTGCCTTGCTGATCAATGCATCTCCCACATCACTGCCAAGTTTCCTGGATCTGTGCATGATGCCTATGTGTTGAGGAATAGCAGTGCCCCACAGGTGATGCACAACTACAGGGGCAGAGAGTGTGGCTCAAAGGTGAGATTCAGCCTTCACCAAATGTATATCAGTATATGCCAACTGAAGTTGTACTCAATGCCTTTTTACATGAGTAATGATTGTCCCTCACTACTTCCAGTTGACTCCGGCTACCCAAACCTGTCCTGGCTGTTGACCCCAGTGAGGAATCCGAGGACAGGGGCAGAAAATCGGTACAATAATGCACATGGCTGTACCAGGAGGGTTGTTGAATGCACATTTGGGCTACTGAAAGCCAGGTTCCGATGCCTGCTGGATACCTATACTGTGTCCCTAAGAAGGTCTGCCAGATAGTGGTGGCTTGCTGCATAATGTACAATTTGGCCCTCAGACACCATGTGCCCTACCTGCAGGAGGAGGGGGAGACAATGGAGCTGTGGCAGCAGAGGACACTGTAGACAGTGAGGAGGACGAGGAGGAGGATGTGGACAATAGGACACATAAAATACAACAGTACTTCCAATGACACTCAGGTAAGACTGTACTTCTGTTCATATCCCCATTACAGTTCAGTGCTGTGTCTGCTGTGTTGTGCCAAGCACTACCTTTACTTTTCAATTGACTGTCCCTTATGCTTTCCCTTTTTGCAGATGTTGGTGTGGTCACAACTCTGTACTGATGTGATGACTACAGACTGCTTAGCCACAATCGTTGGATGCATTCACACATTACAGGACATTTGCACAGGATAATGCACTTCAATCCATTGCATATTGTTATTTAAGTGGCAAAAAGGATGGGATGGTGCAATAGAGTGGGGGTGATGGTGGACAAAAACTTCACTGTAGTGTCCTAGTTGGCTTGTAGCACAGGTCCATGATCCATGGGCCCATAGGAAAAGGAGCAATGGCATTCCCAAGTAAACAAGGTGACTCAGTGGCACACAAGGAAGACATTCTGCAGGGGCTCATTTCCTGGCTGTGGTTTTGGTCTTGGCAACAGTCTCTGGTGTCTGTCTGGGTTGCAGGGAAAGTTTGCGGGGTGGTTCACCTTCTGCAGATGGAGGGTTGCTGGTGGCCTGTGAGTGGTGTAGCAGGTCCTCCTGTCCACTAGCTGCAGCCGATGTTGTTGGCTGGTGAGTGGACTGGCCATTCGAAGGGCCCCGCTGGTGTGCTCTATTTTCACGCATCGTGGTGGCCATGTTACACACTACCCCAGCAATGGAGGCCATGTTGGCATTTAGGGTAGTGTATCCCCTGCAGCCACTGGTTCTCCTGCAAGATGGTAATCACCTGGCCCATCCTGTTCTGGGATTGTTGGTATGCCCCCAGGACATGTGTGAGTGACTCCTGGACATTCGGTTCCCTGGGTCTGGCCTCCCTCTGGCACACAGCTGACCTCCAAGTGGGCCTGGTCCCTGTGCCTCTGACCCCTGAATGGTGTGCCCACTCCCACTTACACTAGACCTTCATCGTCTTGCCTGTGTGGTGTTGACTCGGGTCCCTGTACAGGTGGGCACACTATTGATCTAAGTGTCCTGGGGACAGAGGTTTGTGAATGTTGGGTGGTTGCTGTGGTGTTGGAGTCAGATTGGTGGGGCCCTGTGGTGGACTGGGTGTGAGATGTGGAGGCCAACTGGCCAGTTGTCCAAATAGGCTAGGGCGTTCATCCAGATCGGGACATACAGAGTTGCTGTCATCATTGAGGGCATCTTCTGGTGGAGGATTGGTTTGCCGTGGCACATGCTGACCGCTGACATTGTCTGAGGCACCTATGGACATGTAAGTGATTTGTTACAGTCATTTTCTGTCACATATTTCACATTTCTGGCTTTCCCTATGGGTCGGGTATTGTCCTCCCACCTTTGGTTAGTGTATGGTGATGGATTGTGTGATTGGTAGTGCTACATGCTGCCCATGCATTCCTGTTGTGTATGCATGCAGAGCTGGGAGGGGTGTGCTTGCAATGGGTAGGGCATGCAGGGGTACATAATTGATGGTGGTTATTGGGTGGTGCATATATGGGATGGAGTAGGGTGTAGGGGGGGCAAGGTGAGGGGGTGACATGCCATGCAGGTATAGTTGGAGGTAGGGTAGTAATGGTGACTTACCAGTGTCCAGTCATCCAGTAACTCCAGTGAGGCCCTCAGGGTGCCGGATTGGCAAGACTTGCTCCTCCTATGTGTCAACTGTGGGGGAGGAGGTGGAGGTCCACCTCCAGTCTTCATAATGGCAACTTGGTGCCTTGATGCAATGGAACGCACCTTCCCCCATAGGTCGTTCCACCTCTTGTGAATGTCGTCCCTTGTGCATGGATATGTTCCCACGGAGTTTACCCCGTCCACGATCCTCTGCAATAGCTCCATGTTCCTGGCAATGGATATCTGCTGGACCCTGTGCACAGAACAGCTGTTGCTCTAACCTGATGATTTCCTCCACCATCACCCACAAATCCTCATCTGTGAAACGGGGATTCTTCTGGGGGACATGTCTTTTGTGTGGTGGGTGTAGTGTATGTGTTGTGCAGAGTGTGATAGATGATGGGTATGGTGTGTGGTGTTTGCTGCGTGAAAGGTAAATAGGTGGCTGTGGTTTGTGTTTACAGTTCTTGTATTGTCTTTTGCCGGCAAGGTGTAGCAGTATTTTCGTGTTTGTAAAGGATTGTGGGTTGCGTGGGTGTGTGTTTTATAGTACTGTTGGTAGGTGTGTACAGAGTGTGTATATGTGTCAGGTGTGGATTTTTTCACCTGGCCAATGCTGGTTTCTGTTGGTGTTGGGTGCCCAAATCTACCGCAGTGGTGTGCACCACCAATGGATGACCGCCGTTGAGTGTCTCGGGTGGTGATTCGCGGTCCATAATTTGGAGGGTGATATGGTTAGCGGGGAGTGTGTTGGGTCCGACAGTTTTTCACCTCCGTTGAATTGTTGTTGTGGCTGGTTTCTGTCGGTTTTGTCTTTGTATGTCATTATCAGGCGGGCGGATTGCTGCCTCTGCGGCCTTCTGTTGGTGGCCGTCACCACGGCAGTCTTCAGAAAAAGTGAGCCAATGTCATAATGAGGGCCTATGTCACTGTAAATATACAACACTGTGCATTGCACTCACTACAATTTTGTAAATGATAATTTCACCTTTACTTGCTCTATTAATTTAAACAAACATATGCTGAAAGTAACACCTTAATCATTAGAAGTGCTATATAAGGCACACCAGCATATGCAAAGCCTTATGAAGACATCACCCCTGGTAGGTCGTATGATGTTATACATCCTGATAATACATGCACTACAAGTACACTATTCCACTTTTACAACAGTAATTCTCCGTAGGACATTGGTTCAAGAAACAAAAGATAAGAATTTGGTAACTTTTAAGGTAACCTTTGCTTGAATCTTAGGTTGCTATCAGCACCTTCTGAGCATCCACTTTTACTTTTTAGATAAACAGTGTAATGACTAGATATAATGCTAACTAATTCATGAAAAATTATAGCTATGCTACTATATGTTTTTCCAGAAATAGATATCTGTGCTGCTTTAAAGTTTACAATCTCAGTTTGTAATTTACTGTCATCTGCTCTGCATCATTGTTGCAATAAAATAACATACTTCACTTCCACTTCATCCTACATGTAAAGTTGACACAAGATCTGTTCGACAATTTGGGCGTATATTGCATTGCGTACCTTCTTTGAGCACTATGTCAAAAGTCACACTTTTGCAGTCTGGTACAGTTAACTGCCAATGTACCACTCCATCCGCCAGAGTGGTAACGCCCACTGTGCTGGAGACTTCAGTCTCCAGCCCGGCGGCCGTCACAATCCCACCCTCGGGATTATGACCCCGCCTACCGCCATGGTTTCCGTGGCAAGCGTACTGCCACGAAAACCATGGTGGTAGGCACAATCAGTGCCAGGGAAATCCTTCCCGAACACTGATAGGCGTCTCCCCGTCCCCTTCCCCAGAGTCCACCCTCACCCTCCCTCTCCTGCCACCTGCACATTTATGCACCTACACCCACACACATACACACGAATACACACACGAATACCCACATCCACCCACTCATGCACACATACATACCCTCACACAGCAACACACACCAACATACATTGTCGCACACACGCATTCACAACACACAACATACACGTACACTCATATTCAGTCATTCACGCACTCATTCAACGCGACACACACATGCATGCATGCATACAAAAAAAATCACCCCCTCCCACACACACATACACAACACCATCACACACAACACCCCTCACCCTCCTCTCCTGACGGAGAACCTGACTTACCTTCTTGCAGGGGGTCCTCCGGCAGGAGATGGGATGCGGCGCTGCTGTCAGCAGCAGCATCCGCCACCAAAACACTGCCAGGCTGTATAATTGCTCATGATACGGTCGGCAGTGTTTTGCTGGCGTGGCACTGCTGCTAGCAGCAGTGCCACCTTACCGTCGTCCGCCGCCATGACGGTCAATGGTATTCCGCCAGCCTTCTAGCGGAATTCCGTCTATGGTCACAATGCGGGTGGGTGTCGGTAGCCACGGCAACGGTGTGTTGGCGGCCATCGCCGTGGCAGTAGGTGTCACTTACCACCAAAGTTGTAATTAGGGCCTTAAACATTTATCCAGTCCTCCAGTGGATCTAGTTTTGCTTGTTACTTTTTTATTAAGCAAATATAATAATATCCTGATGTTCCAATTTGTCTATTGACATCAATTGCAAAATTTCTTCTGTCTCCATTTCCAACAGTTCTTAGACACACTTACCCATTGTAGGCATTAGGCACAAAATAGGTTTTCCTTCTTGTATGAAAGCGAACAAAAGTTTTGCTGCTGTTTTCCTCATTGGAGAGAGTTTTTTAAAAAAAAGATGACTGTCTAGCACGTGCCTTCGCTCTTTTGAAAGAACACCTACTCTGATATCTTTCAAAATATTTCCATATTCAATGTCTGGAGCTGGTTGCATTATCCTAATTAATTCTTTGTATTCAAAATGTATCCAAATATTCACATTTCCAATGCTTCATAAAGAATGACTTGTTTTATCATAGAGCAGTGTCTTGAATGCAGCCTGTCATTTCACAGGTGTAAGCTGTAGTAGATCTCAGAAAACAATCAAATGTTTTTTCTCCAAATAGGACTTTGTAATCTGTTCCCAGAATCTGTTGCATTCTCAAATGTACAAATGCAAGCATTAAGTTTGAGACTATGGTCACCTCATCGATATTTAAAGTTTTACCTTTTTTAATACTCTTGATACTTTATGGCAAGCTTTACCAGATAACCTTTGGTATTCCAGTGTGTTGTCATGTTCCACAGGCAGCATCAAAAGTCAATGTAAAATAATACATTTGGCATTGTGTGCCGCTAATCCAGTAGCTGCTGTAACTACATTTGACAAATATAGTCTGTAGTCTTCTGTAGGAATGCAGTGAGAACTTGTATAAGGAACCTTTTACCAGTACCAGCACGACCACTGACAGAAGAGGCTTAAATGTTGAGCATGCACACTCTTTCTTGTCATGAAGCAATCCATATATATATATATATATATATATATATATATATATATATATATATATATATATATATGTATTTGCTCATCATTTAACTAAAACTGAGGGCCCGCTTTCGGCGGATGGGTTAAATAGTCACAACTGTGATGGATATCCTGTCTACCGAAATCTAAATCCCATAGGACATAATGGGATTTAGATTGCGGCAGTTGGGATATCAGTCACCGCTGTGACGGAGTCACCCATCCGCCGAGTTCTAAATCAGGCCCTAAATCTGCTAAATTAATTGATTCCTGTCTTGCTTGTTCCAATGCCATCTCCACCTTATTCATTGCAATAGCAGTTTCATTTTCAATTAATGGCTGTCCAAGTGGACCTCAACTTTGGCTGCTTTTGAACTCTGCTTAGATACCTCAGCAGCAATTGTCTCTTCCTGTTCAATTTCATCATTAAACATTTTCAAATTGTTGAAATACTGAACACTCAATGCTATCTTTTGCAGCATTGAAAGAATCTTCACAGCAGTCAAACTCTCATAGTAATTCTGAGTCAGAACGCTAAGGTTTAAACAGCTGCAAAAGTGCCAAAAAGAAAAGCTCTCTTTTTTCAGCAGTCTCGCAACTTATTTTTCTATGGTCAATTAGACTGCCTGTGCTGTGTCATACCAAACAACCATCGCAACAAACTACTGCAAATTTGCCTTCATCTATACTTTCTGTGACATTATTTCTGTATGTGTAGTTTTAGATAATTTCACAAAGACAAATATTCTCAAGATGTACACTCCTTTTTGGATATTAAGTGTCCAACATGTTGGTTTCAACAATGTCTGTACTCCCTGGGTCAAATGCAGCAAGGTATTGAATTTCTGGAAAAGAGTTCAAAACTCTATTTCAAGTGCATACTAGTCCTTGACTTACCCAAACAATTTGTCTAGAATATAAACTAGCTGAACTCAACTGATCACAGCATTCAGCATGGATCAGGATCCAATTTCCCTGAATGAAAGCATCTTCAAACTGAAGCTGTACAATTTGTTTGTTATAGACTTTTCAGCAGAAATCTCTAACGACACATCTTTTATCTCCGCCTGCTCAGATTTTGTTATGTATGAAGTTACATAGCGAGCAACAGCTATAGAGCTGTCTGCCACAACCTGAATATTTATATTGGCATTCCACATTTTCAGAATGACAAGATTGTAGTCATTAATATATTTCAAAGCCTCTGCTCTCCTCAAGTTGTAAGTGGGTTTTTCCCGGTGATTTACAAGTAAGTGTATGTCTCACTGCAGACAAAAAACTGTTCACTCATCCTTTTGAAATAACAGGTCTTGGAAATCCAGAACAACATTTTGTGTAAAATTTTCCCCTTTGCTCTGTATTTCTGCCAAGAGTACATTTAAGTTACATAGTATTATGTGTGTAACAGGCTGTGTAATTCTGTCAGTATGGATATATAAATACATATGTGAATTACTGTATGGGTGGGTAACTAGGTGTGTCAGTACTTCAGTATACATGTGAGTGACTGTATCAGCGCATCTGTGGGTATGTCACTACATGTGTAAGAAACTATGTTGGTGTGTGACTGGCTGCCTAAGTAACTGTATGCCTCTAATGGGTATGTAAGTGATTGCATGGATTACTTACTGGCTTTGTTAGTGAGTGTTGGGGGATGTAACTGTCTGAGCAAGTAGCTCTGTTAGTGATGGACACATAAGTTCTGTGTGGGTGTGTGAGTGGATGAGTACGTTCCTCTGTCACTGTCTGACTTGGTGTGTGAGTGTCTCTATGGTTTTGTAATTAGATATGTAAGTTGCTGTATGGGTGGGTGACTGAATGTATAACTGGGTGTATGGGTGTGTACGTTTTTCGGTAACTGACTGAGTCCTGGGCACATGAATGGCTGTACATGTATCTGAGTGGATGTGACAGTGCCTGCATGGCTTTGTGAATGACTATGTAGGTGAAAGTACAGCTGAGTAAATGTGCATGTGAATGGTTTTATTGGTGTCTTCCTGAGCCTGTCAGCTTTCTATCTGCCTATATGAGTGCTGGGTACATAAGCAGTTTTCTGGAACTGGAACTGGGTGTATGAGTGCCTGCCTGACTGTGTGAGTGGGTACAAATTATATACTCTTAAATTATATACTGTAATCACTCACTCACATCTACTTCCAAGCACACTCATTCATAGTAGCTAAATCAAATAACAATATTTTCTTCATAGCCATTTCCCTTATTTCTTTGCTGCTCACTATGTTTTTACTTAATATCCCTTTTATTTTTTCTTTGACTGTTGTATAGAACCTACACATTTTCGTTCAGCTTATATACATCCATACTTTATTTCTTTACACATACTTTTTAAATTTACACTCTAATTCACAAACTTGTGAAATCTCTGTTGCTGTTCTCCAATTTATATCTGAGTATTTCTTAGAATCCCATGGCAGTGAAAATCTAAAGCCAGAAATATATCAATGGTCTTCCACTATCAGTTCAAAAGTACCAATAATGGCTACCCTTCCTAATGTGCTTTCACTGATAGTCTTGTACTGAGCAAATCATAACCTTCCTTTAATCTTTTATTTTTGATATACCACTTCTAAATGGTCAGTATTTTTCAACCCTTTCTAAGTCTCCTGTTAAGATGCCCAATTTGGTAGTGTTTTTAGGTGGATTTGCAGATCTGTAGATCGACACAGAATCCCGTAAAATCATTTACCATTGTGCTGTTAATGCTGTAGAGCTATTTTTCACTTTGTAAAAAACTACTCAATTACAAGGTAAATACTCCCTAATAAGCAATGTTTGTGCACCACTCTGGTGTTGAGTTTCACAGTGCAGTCTTTTTTGTTCCATTCCCCCACCTTCTTATGGCCCCATTTCTATGGTGACCATGTTTGCAGCACTGTTTGGCTATCCCTAGGTCAAAGGTTCACATTACTTTCTGTAAGCAGTATACTAGCCTAAAATTAAACCGTTGAAGGTGTGGTTGACTGCTTGCAATTTCAAGCATATCGCTAACAACATACGTTTTTATTTTTCAAAGCCAATCACAGCTGTACTTACTTATTTCTCCAAATCACTACCTAATTTTAGTTACCTGCACATCTCCACCATCCAATCAAATATATTCTTTTATTTTTTAGGTATTGTTCTCCATTCTAACTGCCTTTCATCTTCAAAATTGCCTCATTCAGCTGCAGCCTTCTCCTGTCTGCTACTCCTGCTTCCCTCCAAAATGGTCAGAGTGTGGACTGTAGATCATAGTTTTATGTCTTGAACCAGAGAGAGTGCTAGAAACAGTGGCATTGACAGGGTTGTTGGTTTACCTAATGTAGACGTACTTGGGTTGGCCAGGGAGGGTTAAAGTGGCATCATTTGCTGCCTTTGGTTGAAAGCATTGTGGATTGCCAACATCCACACCTCATAATTGTGCACTGGTGTGGGACTGGAAATGCTAATAAAGGATGCCATCCTTCATTAGGGAAATCAATGGCACTTTTCCTACACACTGCTTTGGTGTTCTCAAAACACTAGTTTATTTTCTTTTAAACTCTTTTTTAATTGACTCACTCAGATCCGTGGATCCGTCATGGATCCAAAACCAAAAGCACACATTTGACGCAAAATAGCAACATGTTTTGTCTCTAAGAAAGTTCTGTGGATCCCTTCCCAACCAAAAGCATCCATGCAAAAGAACAACACATTTAATACAGTGGGCGTAGAACTGGCTACATGGGTATGTGAGCGGCTGTATGGGTCTGTGAGTGGTTTTCTGGGTCTGTGAATGGATGTCTGAGTGGCTATAAGCCTGTGTGAGTGGGTGTGTAAGTGGCAATATGGGTATGAGTGAGTGTGTACATGGTTTTAAGGGTGTGTGAGTGGCTGTATGGGTCTGTGAGTGGATGTGTGAGTGGTTTTGTGGGTGTATGAGTGGGTGTGTGAGTGGCAGTATGGGTCTATGAGTGAGTCTGTGAGCAGTTTTGAGGGTGTGTGAGTGGCTGTATGGGACAGTGAGTGGATGAGTGGGTCGCTGTATGGGCCTGTCAGTGGGTGTGTGAGTAGTTGTATGGTTATATGAATGGGTGTGTGAGTGGCAGTATGGGTCTGTGACTGAGTGTGTGAGAGGTTTTGAGGTTGTATGAGTGGCTGTGTGAGTGGCTATATGGATCTGTGAGTGGGTGTGTGAGTGGATGTATGGATCTGTGAATAGGTGTGTGAGTGGATGTATGGGTCTATGAGAGGGAGGTGAGTGGTTTTGTGGGTATGTGAGTGAGTGTGTGAGTGGCTGTATGGGTCAATAAGTGAGTGAGTGTGTGAGCAGTTTTGAAGCTGTGTGGGTGGCTGTATGGGTCTGTGAGTGGGTGAATGAGTGGCTGTATGGGTCAGTCAGAGGGTGTGTGAGTAACTGTATGGCTATATGAATGGGTGTGTGAGTGGCAGTATGGGTCAGTGAGTGAGTGTGTGAGCGGTTTTGAGGGTGTGCAAGTGGCTGTGTGAGTAACTGTATGGCTCTGTGAGTGGGTCTCTGAGTGGTTTTATGGCTGTATGAGTAGGTGTTTGAGTGGTGGCATGGGCCCATGTGAGTGAATGTATGAGTGGTTCTGAGGGTGTGTAAGTGTCTATATGGGTTTGTAAGTGGGTGTCTGAGTGGATGTATGGGTCTGTCAGAGGGTGGGTGAGTGGCTGTGTGAGTGGTGGTATGGGTCTGTAAGTAGGTGTCTCAGTGGCTGGATAGCTCTGTGAGTGGATAGTTGAGTGGCAGTATAGGTCTGTGAGTTGGTTTGTGAGTGGTTTTAAGGGTGTGTGAGTGTGTCTCTGAGTGGCTGTGTGAGTGGTTATATGGGTCTGTGAGTGGGTATGTGAGTGGCTATATGTGTGGGTGAGTGAGTGGCTGTATCGGTCTGTAAGTGGAAGTTGGAGTGCTTTTGTGGGTGTGTGAGTGGCTGTGTGGGTATACCCATAAATGTGTGAGTGCTGGAGTGGGCATTTAATTTAGTTTGTGAGTAGCTGTATTGGTGTGTGAGTGGGTTTGTTAGTGGTAGTGTGGGGGTTTAAGAGAGTGTGAAAGTGGGTTTGTGAGTATGTGTAGTTTTTTTTCCACTGGGGCTGGTTCAGCAGATCCGTTGCAAGTTCACACAGATTGCCGCGCATATGGGGAAAGAACAATTAAGGGCAATTTCTTGCCCATCTGTGGTCTCTCTGTGAAACCATTAGCACACACGGGTCAGGGTACCTCTATGCTGAACTCTTCAATCACTGTAGACTTACATTTTGAGTTTTGAAGCCCTGGGACTTTGTCCCAATACATAAAAATGTAGTCGCAACTTTCCAGTCAGGTTGGGGCCAGCCATTCACAACATTTCTGTTGAGCTGCAAAGGATTCGCGTCCCTAGATATCTATAGTTCTTTTTCCTTTAATAACTTCAAAACTACTGATAGGATTTACACCAAATCACAAAAAGGCTTCTTTCTGGAACAAGAGTCAGCTTTCTGTCCAATTTGGTGTAATCCTGTTCGGCTGTTTGGGCTGTAGTCATGTCTAAAATCCCTAAGAGGAACTTGCATGAGAAAAACACATTTTTGCTCCCCCTTTTTCTATGCCCCCACTTGACAAACAGCTGAAGCAGCTAACACACTAGTTTTGGAACTTTTGTGAACATTCGTCAATTATCATCAAAGGTATTTGCACAATAAAAAACGCTTTGTCTATGGAACTAGGTCCGAACTGTAGTTACCTACTGTTGACCACCAGTAGGTAAGTTATGTATATATATATATATACATATATATATATATATATATGTGTATTTGGCTTGCAAAAACCAGAGGTGACGGAGACATTATAGTTAGGCTAACATTTCAAATGTACAAAACCATATAAAATTCAGCTGGTACAGTTTGAGTTATTTCAAGAAGCTATAACTCCTGCCCTGAGATATCTATAACTCGTGCCCCTGCCACGTACAAGTTCCTCATCAATAATATTACTGCCAATGTTACAGTAATATTATCTTATCAATCATGTCATAGAAAATGCCATGAGTGATGTAATATCTGGGGCAATTAGCAGTGCATGGTAAGGGCACAAGTAAGACACAGTGCAAACAATCTGCCGGTGCTAGTGGTAGGAGGTAGACCAATCATTCTCAAATTATAATTCTAAGGAGAAGAAACCACTGCATTCCATTGATCATGAAAAATGAACAGTGTTTAATCAACGCCAACAAACACCAATGCGTTTCAACTCTGAAGAGCCTTTTTTATATTTATTGAATACTCCTACCACAGTGAGCCCATAATGAGGCATTCTGGGACATGTAGTGCAACAAATTAAAATAGAAACCAATGGAGAGCCAAGAAAGTTAAACTTAAATGTCAAGGTAAATCCACAATGCCCAGTAGGTGAAACCATATACAATTCCAATGACACTCCTACATACTATACAATCTAAATACATAATATTGCAATATATCCCCTGATCACAGGAAAATGGTTTTCATTGTCTATCAAGCCCTCAAGATCAACCACTTATGAGTCTTATTGTTATATATAGTTAACATTGTTTATATATCCTTATATATGACCACAGCTGTGAACAGTAACAGATTATGGCTGAGTGCCATCTTACCTTTTATGCTCCATTTATCCCATTTCCCAGTAGATGTTATTGTAAATGTGTATAGACATTGTAGCGCCACCTACCAATAGTTCATGGTATTAATCATATAGCTATTCCAAATGAACATGAAGTTCCTCATCGAGATTGAGTTCTTCCAGAATCGTAGGCCCTCATTACAACCCTGGCGGTCGGTGTTAAAGCGGCGGTAACATCGGCAACAGGCTGGCGGTAAAAAAAATGGAATCATGACCACGGCGGGAACCGCCAACACAAACACCACTTTAACACTCCGACTGCCACGGCGGTTGCAACAAACACCGCGGCAGAAACCGCCAACAGCCAGACAGAAGACAAGGTTCTGCCCACTGTATTACAAGAGGCCTATCTGCCACCTTTTCCGGGGCGATACCAACACAATCAAAAGCACGGCAGAAACAGTGTTCTGAAGGGAAACGACTCACCTCTCGACACTCAAGGAAGAACCAGGATGCCAGGGAGCCTGAGCTGTAGGTCTTCCCCATGCTGGTGTATCTGGTCATACACTAGGAGCACCAACGCTAGTGACGACGACCACAGTGAGTACTGCACCTAGCACACAAGGGGGGGAGGAAAAAGAGAGTAACACACACACGCAACACCCAGCACCCCCACCCCCAACACCATACACACAAACACATGCAACAACATTACATATACACCCCGTAACCCTCTGGAAAAACACAAGGACAAAAGGAATGGAGTCAAATGAGTGTAATATTAGAACTACTTAGAAATACGTTCAGGAAGTAAAACAGTATTTACAATATATACAAAAGGCAGGACAATGCCCACTCAAAATGTCCGTGGCCCACTGGGCCAAAACACATAGGCCAAGCCCACACTTGACTCGTACCTCAATACGAAGAGAACACTGCAGGGGTATCAGGTCGAAAACACTCAGGCACCTCAAGGGGACATGGAAGGGGGGGAGCTCCTCAGCCGGAAGATGGAACAACGCCACTGCTCCTGGAGGGGGCTCCATGTCCACTGCTTGGTCCTGGGGAGTGCAAAGCCACAGTCGTTCAAGTGGGTGGTTTGCCCACTGCTTGGTCCTGGGGAGTGCAAGGCCACTGTCTCTCAAGTGGGTGGTTTGCCCACTACTTGGTCCTGGGGAGTGCAATGCCACAGTCTCTCTACTGGGTGGCTTGCCCACTGCTTGGTCCTGGGGAGTGCAAAGTCACAGTCTCTCAAGTGGGTGGTTTGCCCACTGCTTGGTCCTGGGGAGTGCAAAGCCACAGTCTCTCAAGTGGGTGGTTTGCCCACTGCTTGGTCCAGGGGAGTGCAAGGCCACAGTCTCTCTAGTGGATGCCTTCTTCCACTGGTTCTTGAGGGGGCTTTGTGCCCAGTGTGCTTCATCCTGGCAAGGAGGTGTGAGTGGATGCCTTCTTCCACTGGTTCTGGAGGGGGCTTGGTGCCCTGTGATGCAGATCTTGGGGAAAGCTAGGTCCCAGTCACTCACCTGGGTGTCAGACCCACACGATTTTCGGTGGGCAGGATGCTTGACGCTCCATGGAGGCAGGACTACAGTCCATCCGCCCGCGGGAACGGCTGTACAGTGGTGGCAGTGCCAGTGCTGGTGTCTGTGCTGCCAATGGTGGGGGGAGTCTCCAGCCCTTCCCCTGCAGCCTCGGACAGCTGCCCACTGGGGCTGCTGCTGCTGGCAATGGTGCTGCTTGTGGCAGTGCAGGTGCTGGTGGTTGTGGTGGTAGCCTCCAGGCCTTCACCAGCAGCCTCAGACGGCTGAAGTGCCCTGGCTGGTGTTCTGCGCCCCTTCCTGCCCTTGGCAGATGGTGGTGCTTCCTTGCTTCTGCCAGCTGGAGTCTTTGACTTGGACTTGCTGGCTGGTTGTGCCTCCTTCACCTTGCTGGATGCTGTCGCCTTCTTGCCCTTGCCAGGTGGTGGAACCTTCTTGGCCTTGGCAGGTGTTGGTGGCACACTGACTGGGCTGACGGGTGCCTCCTTAGAGCCTCTCACAGCTGCAGAAACAACAGTGGATGTGGACTTGGTGGCTGAGGTACTGGGCTGGGTTTTGGCCACCCTGGCCCGAGGTGAAGGACAGGGGGTAGGAGGGGTGGGGAGTAGGTCAATGTTGGCTAGGAAAAGCTTCTTAGGGACATTGGGATGGGAAGAGGGGGAAGGTTTGGTAGTGGAAAAAGAGGGAGTGCTTGTAGGAGGTGTCAGTCTGCTGTATTTGGGTACAGGTGCATGAGCTGGATGCTGTTGTGAGGTGGATGGCTGTGGGGTGGGTGTGCGCTTGCGTTTGTGTACTTTGGGATGAGGGGTCAGCGACACAGTGGGAGAGGACACAGGGGACGTGTGCATGGTTGTGGGGGTGGTGACTGCCAGTAAGGGGCGTGTATTGATAGGCATGCTGGTGATGGAGGTAGTGGATGAGGATGTAGTGCATGCAGGTGTGAGTGGAGATGCAACTGGAAGGGATGTGGACGAGGAGGAGGAGGAGGACACAGTGGAGGCAGTGGATATTGTTGTGTCTGCATGGGGATGGTGCTGGTGTGAGTGCCTGAGCCACTTCTGTGTGTTGATTTGGGTGAATGCTGGTCTGAAGGTGTGCTTGGGATAGGTTGTGGTTGAGGGATTGGGACTGGGTAGAGGAAGTTGGAGGGGGGAGACTGTAGACAGGGACAAAGGCTGCCATCAGTGCAGAGGCCAGAGCCTGAAATGCTCTCTTTTTGGCCATCACGCCACAGTGAATGTCCTCCAGGTATGCATTTGTTTGTTGCAAATGCCTTTCAACACCCTGGATGGCATTCAGTATAGTTGACTGCCCAACAGTGAGGGATCTCAGGAGGTCAATAGCCTCCTCACTGAGGGCAGCAGGGGTGACCCGGGCAGGGCCTGAGATGCCTGGGGAGAAGGAGATGCCCACCCTCCTTGGTGAGCGGGCACGGTAAACACGCTGAGGGGCTGCTGGGAGGGCGGTGCTGGTACCGGGTGGCAGATGTACCTGTTGTTGGGGTGGGCACAGAGGTGTCCGCCACTGCCAGGGAGCTTCCATCGGAGGAGGAGTCACTGTCTGTAGTGTGCCCTCCTGTCTCCGTCGTGGTGCTCCCCTCGCCCCCCCACACGAGGCTTACACAAACATCAATCCATACATTCATGGCCCACGCATCATGCTCACAGTGTACTCACCTGTTTGTCTGGAGGACCATAGAGTAAAGTGTACTGGGGTAGGACCCCATCCACCAGTGTCTCCAACTCCTCCGAAGTGAAGGCGGGGGCCCTTTCCCCAGACACTCGAGCCATTGTCGCTTCCAGACACAGGTCACAGCAGCACTTGCAGTGTAGGTCCTCTTTGTTGAAGGTCAGGTAGCAAGTGAGTGAACAGATAGAAAATGGCGGTCACGTCCGCGGTGGTGCGTACCGTCACCACCGGCATAAATTGCCATTGGCTCCTTGAACCCATCGGGCCCAATGATAACCAATGTGAAGTTGCGAAGCGGTCGTCGACCGCCAAACGGAACGGTGCACAATGCCAGTGGAATTACCTCATTTCCACTTGCCTCTCCTCACAGGTCAGGCAGCTGCCATTTCAGGGAGGCACAGGCCATGGCACCTAACTGCGTCACAGCAGACATTGGCACATCAACTGACTTTTGTATTCACGTACTGTTTCTGTAAAAGGAAAAATACATTTTTATTTTCACATATGTGTGACCATGCCCCTCGGCTCACCGTTTTCCACCCTAGAGTTCAACCGGTGAGGATGAATAGGAGATGGAGACATTCCCCCGTGTACAGACCCCTGGTGGACCTGGCAACAATGGAGGAAAGAAACATTATCCTGACCTACAGACTTGATAGGGACACAATCCAAGAACTATGTGCCCAATTGGATCCAGACCTGATTTCAGCTATCCGCCAGCCCACAAGTATCCCTCCTATAGTGCGGGTCCTGTCAGTGCTCCATTTCCTGGCAAGTGGTTCCTTCCAAGCAACAGTGGCCATGGCATCAGGGATGTCTCAGCCAATGTTTTCCAACGTGTTGACCAGAGTGTTGTCTGCCCTGCTGAAATACATGCACAGCTACATCGTATTCCCCCAGGTGGAGGATTTGGCCACAGTGAAGGCTGACTTTTATGCCCTGGGACATATCCCAACATCATTGGTGCCATTGATGGTACACATATAGCATTTGTCCCCCCCCCCAGGGAAATGAACAAGTGTTCAGGAATAGAAAAAGCTTTTACTCTCTGAATGTGCAGATGGTGTGTTTGGCGGACTAGTACATCTCCCATTTGAATGCCAAGTATCCTGGCTCTGTGCATGATGCCTTTATCTTGAGGAATAGCAGCATTCCATATGTGATGTCTCAACTCCAGAGGCACCAGGTGTGGCTAATAGGTGAGCCCATGGTCCCCACTGAGTTGATGTAGGTATATGGGTGTGGGGTTGGCCCTAAGGGTGAGTGTGTGTCTGACAGGTATCCCTCGATATTTGCAGGTGACTCTGGTTACCCCAACCTCTCATGGCTACTGACCCCAGTGAGGAATGCCAGGACAAGGGCAGAGGAGCGTTACAATGAGGCGCATGGGCGAACAAGGAGGATAATTGAAAGAACCTTTGGCCTCCTGAAGGCCAGATTCCGGTGCCTCCATCTGTACTACTCACCCAAGAAGGTGTGCCAGATCATTGTTGCATGTTGCACAACCTGGCCTTGAGACACCAGGTGCCTTTTCTGCAGGAGGATGAGCCTGGAGATGGTCTTGTGGCAGCGATGGAGCCTGTGGACAGTGAGGAAGAGGAGGCAGAGGAAGAAGATGTGGACAACAGAGGTTCACTCATTCAACAGTACTTCTAGTGACACACACGGGTAAGACACTGTAACTTCACTTTCCATTGCAGTTTTGTGTTAGACATTGAACATGGCAGCCTGATTTCCCTATGTCTATGGCCACTTACTGTACTCTTTGGCATCTCTATTTTCAGATCTCTGTGCCCCAATCTGGCTCCTGGTGTGTTTACTGCTGCCCACTACAGGTCATAACTATGTATATATAACTGTACATTTGAATTGCAATGTTTACAGCATGTTAAACTAAAACATATTTCAATCATTTGACAGACTCCCTACTTGTATTTGTTCCAAGGGTGTTTATTTATGTGCTAATAAGTGGAGGGGGTATTGCAATGGGCTGGGTCGCTGATGGAGGAATGTCCAGGGTGGAGTCCAGTCTATTTGTATCACAGGTGCATTGTCCAAAGGGCCATATGAAGTGGAGCAATGGCAGTTCAAGGTGGACAGGGTGACAGAGTGGGACACAAGGGTGACAACCAGGAGAGTCCTATTTCCTGGCGGGGTCTTGGCAATGTTCTCTGACTTCTGCCTGGATCGCAGGGACAGTTTGCGGGGTGGTTCTCCTTCTGCAAGGGTTGGGGTGCTGGTGGCCTGTTGGTCCTGCGGGGTGGACTCCTGTCCACTAGCGCCTCGCTGTTCTTCGGTTTGGTTAGTGTCAGGGGCCCGTTGTTGTGCCACTGCCTCCCTCATGGTGTTGGCCAGCACCCCTGCAATGGTGACCAGGGTGGTGTGCATGTCTTTGAGGTCCTCCCTGATCCCCAGGTACTGTCCCTCTCGCAGCTGCTGTGTCTCCTGCAACTTGTACAGTATCTGGCCCAAGGTCACCTGGGAATGGTGGTGTGCTCCCAGGATCCCTGCAAGTGCCTTGTGGAGAGTGGGTTCCCTGGGCCTGTCCTCCCCCTGTCGCACAGCAGTCCTCCCAGCTTCCCTGTTGTCCTGTACCTCTGTCCCCTGAACCGTGTGCCCACTGTCACTGACCCCAGGTCTCTGATTTTCTTGGGTTTTCGGGGTTGGACACACTGCTGATTGATGTGTCCTGGGGACAGAGTAATGGGCCTGCTGGGTGGGTGCTGTGCTGATGTTTCCTGAGGGGGGAGGCTCTGTGGACGGTACGGACTGTGGCAGGGTAACCGACTGTCCAGAGATCCCTGATGGGCCAGGTTAGTCATCAAGATTCAGGTGTGCAGGTCGTTCTACCTCTTCCTGATGTCATCCCTTGTTCTGGAGTGCTGTCCCACGGCATTGACCCTGTCCACGACTCTCCGCCATAGCTCCATCTTCCTCGCAATGGACTTCTGCTGCACCTGTGATCCGAATAGCTGTGGCTCTACCCAGATGATTTCCTCCACCATGACCCTTAGCTCCTCCTCAGAGAACCTGGGGTGTATTTGTGGTGCCATGGGTGTATTGTGAGTGGGATGTGTGAGGGTGTGTGGGGTAATGTGTTGGGGTGTGTGCTGTGAGGTGCTTGGATGATGTATGGATGATGGTGTTATGTGGTTCAGATTCAGTGGGTATTCCTGGCTTATCTCTCTCTCAGTTGGCAATTTTTTTTTGTTGTTGTAAGGGGATGTGGGTATTTTGAGTGTGTATGTTATATTGGATTGGGTGTGTAGGTGTGGTGTGTGTATGTGTGTCAGGTGTGTTTGAATTGTCCAATGTAGTGTAGTTTTGTTAGTGTGTGTGTATTTTGAGCACAGCAGTGTGTACCATCAATGGTTTACCGCGCTTGAATGTCCACTGTGGTGATTCGTCGGTCCTGATTCTCTGGGTGTATTTCTGTTGGTGTAACGGTGTGGGTTTTGGTACCACCAGTTTATCACTGACGTTTGGGCTGGCGAACTTGTGTGGGTGTCTGCATAGTGGCGGATTTCTCAGTGTGGGTCATAATACCTGTAACGATATACTGCCGCGGTCACGGTATGTTGCCGGTCGTCAGCACGGCGGTCGGCGGCATTTACCACCAAGATTGCAATGAGGGCCTTAGTCCATAATTTAATGATATATTTACTTTCCAGCCTGCATAATAATAGAGTTCAATCCACACCTCTTTAATTCAAAGGCACATGTTCCAATGCATAATATCGGAGGCAAAGGAATTGCTCCTTTGCAACTGATGCGGATCTTCAATTCTAAGAAGTCAAGAAAAGATTCTATAGACGTGGATACACAGCAAGGTTTATTGAGCATTCATCATGGGATGCCTATAAAGTATTTATACGAGTTTGTGCAATTTCAGTATTGGCTCATGATAACAAATGTCTTACCATTACAATCTCTGGCATAGAAAAGCATACTATTAAACCAAAGAGGTTATCATAAACTTTAAATTATATTGACTGCAAATTCTAACTGCAGAGATTATGATCGAATTTCAATTCTCTGCTTAGTAGATGAACAAGTCTTTAATTACCTAACGATAAAACTAGATGTTGTTGTAATACTAATTCACCAGGGAAAATATTTAGCCAATTCTTTGTGTATTAAAACAAAACCCATCTTTACTCCTTTGCAATTTTCAAATGGGAAAATAATATTTTCAGCATAAATTTAAGACTTTATATTCTGAGTTTTACAGCAAACTTGATAATATTCAAATTAATATTATACAATATTTTCAATTATCTTGCAATTTATCAAACATATCGCTAAAAAAGATCACATTTTACTTTCTCAAATCTGTACTGATGTAATTCAAGCTGCCATTGACTCTCTAAATTTGGTACAGGTCCTCTACCAGATGGACTGCCAGTCGAATTTCAGGAAACTTTTTTCCCACTTATTTTTCAAGCTAATAGCTTTAGTCACTGAATATTTTGACAATGTTTCAGTGTCTGGTTTGTTTATAGATGCTGTAATTGTAGTTCTACCCAATTGTGAAGATCATAATTCTGTCTCTTACTACCATCCCATTTTCTTTATTAAGATTGTAAAGTGCATGCAAAAATCCTACCAAATAGACAATGAAAGGATGATAGCTGATATTATTCATCCTAATCAAAATGGACTTCTAAATGCCACAAAATCATCACACAACAAAATACTTTTTGTCATCTTTTAGCTTTCACTGCATCCATAACATCTCTCACTAGACTTTTGGAAATGGGTGTCGAAAATGCATTTGATAAGGTTAATTCAATATTTTTAATCTATGAAACAATTCTAATTTAGCTCTTAATTTAAGAATATGTGTGTCGTTGCGCACTACCATGGTGACTCTTTCTAATGTCACCGTCGAGGCAGTGGTCCGAGTTTCAGCATGCCAGCACCGCCGTGGCTCGTCGTTTTGCCTTCCTGTTTTTGCTGTGCGACCCACAGCCCTTGCCACCCTCTCTGATTTCACAGTTACTCACCTTCTTGAGTTACGTCCTTTTTTCTTTCCTCCTTTTCTTCTTTTTTTCTCCATTTTCGTTTCCTCTTGCCTGATTTTGATTTGGCTGGGCCATAGTTTTACAACAGAGGATACTGCACCATATCTGCGGTGGTCAGACATCTGTGATGGCCCGGTAGAGTAAGGGCTACCAGAGATTTGGCTGTATGTCCACTTACCTAATTTAGAGGGGTGGACATATTCTAATTTTTTAATGGACGTTTCAAAATATGCCAGGTAACACCTGTCACATTGGCAGAAGATGGGGTTCGTCCACCAAGATAAAAATTAGGACTCTATATTCTTAAAGATTTCTTGAATACCTTAAGTTTTGCTAAAAAATGTATTTTAAATTATGCTTAAACGCATAGCTTTTACTAGGTGAAGTAGCTTCTTCAATACCCAGAAATCGTCTGTTTCAATAAAGCCACCTTAAGTCTTATTTCTGATTTTTGTAATTCTTATTTCTGTCTGCATTTTTCTTTTGATGTACGTAAAAAAATACTCTGTAACATTTTGAGGCTAGATGCCAATTTCTCTTAACCATATAGATCTGTCTGTATTATATAATTTCCCATGGCCCCTCGCAAATTGTTCAAAATTTGATTGCTTAATAAACGATCTTGCTGGTACTGTATATCTAATATTAGCTTGTTCGTTTTCCTATTATAAGATGGAGAATTGTTATTCATTTTTTGACCTAAGTATGGAGATGTATTCTTCAAATGTTTGATCTCTCTGGTGATATTCATATAAGCTAAACAACTGCAACGCATTTGCATTGTCACCTATTGTATAAATTAAATTATTTGATTTTGTTAACTTTTCTGCTATTAAGTCAAGAACTTCCGATCAGAAGGTTATTAATACCTTTTCTATTCAAACTTGATGGGTTTGGATTTGTTTTTTACTAAGAAAGGTGCTAGCCTTTTCTCTTGGTAAATAGCATAAACCCTCAACAATAATTTGAAAACATATGTTAAAACTTATTGTTAAGCAAGTCTTTATGTTTATTAGACTATATGCTTGTGTTCTGTAAATTGCAAGTACCTCTTTTTCATTTTCTGCTCTGTTCACAATATTTTGTCAAACGTTGTTCTGGGTAACAATATTATTAATCCCATTTTCTGGTTAATCATTTCGTTGTTCTACTTGGTGTTGTTTTTTTTGTATTTCTTTGGCTGTGTTGATAAAATGTAATAAAATATTTTGAACAGGAAAACTGGAAAAGACACACATGCCTGACATGATTTGACAGAAGGCAAGTATTTTGACCATGGAGCAGATATATGGACCAGGGAAATGTTTTCTTTTGGTAATCTGACATGATAGTATGAGTTTAATATGAATGGATTATGGAAGTATTTACAAATTCAGAAAGTTCCAAATTTATACCATATGAAATAATTCAAGACATGTAAATAAGAACACATTATCGTACAATTTGTAGATGGTACAAGTTAATTTAATACAGTTTCTTTCATTGAGAAGGCTATTTTAGGGATCCTTCCTTTCATCATTTTTAAAAGTAAAAGAGATGTGGTGGCAGAGTTAGGATCACTATGGGTCTCATGACCACCAGGGCCACTGCGGAGGTCTGACCGCCACCAAAGCAGCGGACCGGCCTCCACATTACGACCGTGGTAGAGCCACTACTGTCAGACTGCCAACACCTCCAGGTTTCTGCCACCTGACAGCCTGGCGGTGCCGGCGGTCTCAGTCCACCAGGACAGCACTGCTTGCAGTGCTGCCCTGGGGATTACGAGTCCCCCTTCCACCAGCCTTTGCATGGCGGTAGACCCGCCATGCAAAGGCTGGTGGAAAGGGGATGCCAGGGGCTCCTGCACTACCCATGCACTTGGCATGCCCTGAAAAGCGCGATGGGTGCCTGCCTCAATGTAAAGGCCCTGTTCCCCGCTGGACTGGAGGGCGGAAACAGCCGCTGGCCTAGCAGGTAACTGTTAATAGGGCCGGTGGGCGGAAGACCGGCGTGGCGGACTTCCGTACAAATGAGTTTGGCGGACGGCCTAATCCACCCGCCAAACTCATACTGAGGGCCTATGGTGACATATTGAAAAGGGTCACCAAAGTTGATGCAGGCTTATAATTATGACTTGTACAGCAAAAGATACTTATGAATCTGTACTGGTCCCCAAAACCATTTAGTGGCTGGTTACATCTGGAGATATACAAAGAATGGTGCAGGTGTACTGAAATGTTCATGGAGCACAGACAGTTGAGACATTTTGGGATGAGATTTGTGTCAATAGTAGCATGGCAGAAAACAAATGTTTGAAAAAAGATCAGTAATACTGAATGCAATTCTGGATAATCAATTTTCACAAGGTCAAGAAACAATCGGTATGAGAAAAGACTGATATTAGGCAAATTTTGTACTGAAAGTGTAAGTCAAAACTGCGTGTAGATACATGGATCAGAAAATACTGGGCCCATGGACCTTAAACAATGTGCAGAAATGAAAATTGGAACATTTGATGAGATCAAAGAGTCATTCCTGGAATACTACTCAGTTAAGTGATGCAAACATTTTAGTTACCTATTCAGTATTGAGGTGGTTTAAAAGTGAACTCTGTTTCCCTGCGCACATTTCAGTGGTGTATTTGGTAACATACATGATTGCCTGCTTAGTTAGTGTGATTCTTTTTCAGGTCTGCCCATAGACAACTTTAGATGTCTCACCAGCCTTACTATACAAATACAATCATTAGTAAACTATACATAAACATATGCTTTCTTAGTTTGGCTTTGATTTAGTTTTCTTCATAAATTGATATGTAGAAATTGCATTAGCATTTTATTGCCACTCCCTCTGAGTAAATCATGGGTCAATTTAAAGATTGGCATAAAAAAATGCTCATCGGTGCTAGGGCTGGGGGTGAATACTTGACTTTGAAATGTATTGTTTTTCTTCCATTTTTTTAATAATGTTTTATGATTTGGGTATGTTCTAGATTTTAAACTATGTGGAAAGGTTACAGTAATTTAACTAATCAAACCTTTTAAGTCAATAAGATTCATTTTTTTCTGAATCTCTCTTAAACTTAAAAAGAGTTTCTATCTTTGTTTTAAAGACACCTACCCATTAGGAAGTGCCCTTTACACTTCTAATTAAATTATATGGACTGGATAATTATTGTTTAAAGTGAACATTTTCTAACAAGCATCTAGTCACTGTGCCCTGATTTACATTTTGGCTGAGGGTCACTCCGTTACAAAAGTGACTGATATCCCATCCGCCGAAGTACATATCCTCTAGGAAAAAATGAGATTTATATTTCGGCAGACAGGATATCTGTCACAGTTGTGACAGTGTAACCCGTCTGCCAAAATCTAAATCAGGCACTATGTTTTGATAGTGGCATATTTTCTTTCACTTCATGTGTTTATTATATAGCATATGTTTGGAATAAAACCATTTAAAAAATAACCATCACACCAGATTACTAAATCCAGGCCTAATGCTTATTTATTTCTTCTCGCCCCATATGTATTGTATATTATTTTGTGTACAATTTTGTATGGTATACTCAAACAATAATAAATACGTTTATAAAATATAGCACCCATAGTACTGATGGTTGAATGCTGTTTCTCCAAATTTTAGGGACAGAATATCTCAAACAGACAGAATATCTTAAACAACAAGAATTACATTCAGGTCAGCCCCATCTCTAATTAAGCAGAAGAGGAAAACATCTGTTTGTGTTCCATTGCTGATATTATTTCAGTGAATTCCATTATTATTGATGTAATTGGATGGTTTATGATTTCAATGAATTCCATTATTGATGTAATTGGGAGATTATTGTTTCGCAGAATAATCCAAATTTCAACATATGATGTATTAATCCCCATCATCTGTAGAAGGGCAATATATTGTCAGAATATAGGAGCTTGTAATTAATTCTAACTGATCTGATCCATATTTTAAGGTAGAATCCTTCAATGTGATTGTTTCTTTCATCTTAGGTATGCAAAACCAAATATCCTCAGTTATTTGCTTCATATAACTTCATAACTTCACATCAATTGGTATCCTCTTCCAACCCATGTATTTACTGTTGCACCTTCTAATTTTCTAACAGTTTCATTGTAATTCTTATTTTGTTATATATTTCTGGTTTTGAGGTCACGTAATAATCTTTGTGTTACTTATCACAAATAATTACAGTATGGAAAAAAGTTAAAATAAGTAAACTATGCCTATAAATGTACCAAAATCTGAACTTCTTTTTCAACATGAACTAATACTTTCGTCTAAATGAGATTCAAAATAGCATTCAATATCTTGCTGGTATATTCACAATTGTCTCACAGAATATTGAAAACAAAAATATTGTTTGGCTAAATTAACATGACAAAAGTATTGAGGGCAAGAATATTGAGAATCGAGTACAATGTACAAAAGCCATTTTGTGACTTCGAACCCTACGATTTGCAGTATTTATTAAAACCATTTTGTGAGTGGGATAAGCCTTTCTGACTTTCAAAATAAGCTTAGCAACAGATACCAAATTGTAATTAGGATGGGGCGCCACCACAATTGTGGCCACAAACAATTGATTTGTTAGTGACACCTCAGGAGGTGGTAAGAGCTTTGCAAAGAGGAAGGTATCTTTTTCAACACCTTCCTCTTTGTAAATGATGCTGGGTGACCTGTGGGGTCACCCCTCAAAGTTTTCCCAAGTGGGATTTTTTTTTTGTAAAAAGCTGCACTTGTTCCTTTATCTAGAGAACATAGATTGCTTTTAAAAAGAAAATGTTCCCATTTGGGAATCTAAACACAAGAACTGTGGTCATTGTTCCTTGCAGGCCACATTCCCTCTGCTTGTTGCCAACCACAATGGAGCACAAATAGTAACCTGCCTATTATTCATTACCCATGTCATTCTGTGACCTTGTGCATCATGGACAATTTGGAGTGTGACCAATTAGTACATAGTTTGCATTGAAAATTGGAGACTGGTCACAAAAACTCAGGCCCTCATTACGAGGCTGACAGCCGTGGCAGTTCTACCACTGCGGAGCCGGCAATAAGGACTCCTACATTATGAGTTGGAGGCTTGGCAGACGCTAAGCCTCCACAACTCCGCCTGGCTCGCCGGTGCGGTCGCACTGCCGCAGCCGGCAGTGAGCACTTTCAATCCGGCAGCAGGCTTCACCCTGCCATCCGGATTATGAGGCTGCAAACCGCCAGGCTTTCTGTGGCGGTCACCGTGCAACGAAAACCCTAGTGGTAATGCACCCGGGGACAGGAATTTTCATTCCTATCACCGCCAGAAACATACACACATGTCCGCACACATGCACACATCCCCCTACCTGTCCACACACTCACACCCCCCCACACCCCTTTACACACACATGCATACACATACACACCCATTCAGCACACGCATACATGCACTCAGACACACCCACTCTCTCACATTCATCAACACAGACACCCCCATTCACGTGCACATACACGCATGCATTCAGCACCCCCAGACATGCACATACACACCCAAACACACAGACCACCTTTCCCCCCTTTGGACACCCACTTACCTTCTCAGTCGAGGGGGACATCCAGGAGGAGATGGGTTCTGACGGTCTTCCCTCACCACCACCATGCCAGCAGGACTCCACCAAGCCATTTTACAGCTCGTAATATGGCAGGCAGAGTCCTGCTGGTGTGGTGGTGCTGACGAAGGACCCGCCTCTGCAGTGCCTACCGCCAGCACTTCTGCTGGCTGCTTTCCACCTCAATGATGGCGGGTTAGGCTTTGGCAGTCAGGGAAATTGACAGCCAAAGTCCAAATGAGGGCCTCAGTGTTCAATTTGCAATCACTTTTTGTGAGCTGTCTCTAAGTACATCTAACCCTTAGTACATCTGACTCTTAATCATTGCTGATTTAAGCTGACTGCAGTTTTGTTACAACATTGTTTTTAAGGCAGTCATTAACATACTCATAATGTTATCAGAGTTTGTTCAATAAAAGTACCACCAATTACAGAACATTTTACAAAGGAACCATTGTCTCAGAAACAAGGAGAGAACACTCATGCTGCACTTTTACATTTACATTGAAATGACCTACAAATCAATGATAGCCTTGAAATATATATTGATAAAGTTAATTTACATATTGTCTATCTACTAGGAACCAACAGCGGCAACACATGACTGGTAAAGCAGTGGGAGCTACACACCGGCATTCCCCTCAATAGAATATAACATGTGGATGATATTAACTTTTCACACCCCAATCTGGACAGCCATATTGTAACAAACCTAACGTTAGGCTGATCATACCAACCTATCAGTTTATTGAACATATTTCAAGACCAAAAAGAGAAAAAATGACCATATCCCAAGGTCAGTGGCCTGATTTGCATACACAATCAAACTCACACAACATCCTCAGTTCGGGAAATTATGAGGAAGTATCCAGTTTGTTTCCAAGATTTCCGATGTGACAGACTCTTCTTTCTCAGAAAAGTCAGTACATCATTCTCATAGGCAGCAACATTCTCATTACCTGATGGGAATGGGATGCCTTTGATTTTCAGGTTTAGGTGGATGTTAATTGATAAAAGCTCCGTCCCTTATAAGAAAAGGATGGAAGAAAGTGTGTAATCATGTCTAGTGCCATGAGTTATATTACAATTCTCTAACAGGAGGCAGTTCATTCTGATGCTGGCATTTGGATTTGAGTATGATACAAACACAATGTTTTCAAATGTGTGGCCTATGTTGAGTCTTCACTCTACAGAATACAGGAAGGCCCACACCAATTTGAAGGATGCCTCCTCTGTGCCAGAGCCATTGCTATGGTTGAGGAGTCCAAAAGGTTAGATTGTGTTCCAATGCACGAGTAAACAGTGTTATAATGGCACATGTTAATTTACTTCTCTCCAATCCTGCTTGTAGGATGAACCAGTATGGTAAGTAATTTTTCTAGTCTAGTGGCTAAGATTTCTGTGTAAATGTTGTAGTCTGTGCAAATTAAAGAGATTGGTCTATAGGTTTTCATAGAAAGGGGGACTTTCCAATCTTTTTAAATACAATTGAGGCTTTTGCTGCTGATCCATTAATAGTCCTGGTATTGGCAAAGTAATGAAAGAGGGATTGTAGGTGATCTATCAATTGGTTGCAACAGGATTTGTAAAAGCTAAATGGTAGAATGTTGAGCCTTGGAGCCTTCGCTGTTTTTATGGAGTTGTTCGCTATGGTCATCCCTGTCACTGATCTGTTTATTTAGTTATTTTTTCAGCTAGGGGTACAAGGAAGGAATGTGTGATATGTTATGTATTATTGGCATGCTTTTGTTGATACTTAAAGGCATATTTATTAAGGGATTGTGTTGGCCTTGCATTACATAGTGTGACGCAAGTGTTTGCAAGCAGTAAGCCAAATAGAACATATGATACAAGAGCCCATATTTATTGTTTTCTGTCAATTGCGTGGTGCAACTGTTGCGCTGAATCTGGCTGCATCACGCAGGAAATAATATATGCAATGTAGGGGTTCCTGTATAAAATCCAATACAAACATAATGCTATGGTCCCTATCATCATATCACTGTGTCACACCTCGTGGTGTAGTGAAACACAATGATAGAAATGCATCAAATTGCTGTGCATTCGCAAGGCAGGCATTTGAAATGACACAGGGGCTGTAGTACAAAAAACGCACCAGCATGGTACACTTTGGCAAGCTCAACTATGCCACAGAGGTCATTATACTACAACTGTGTGTAGCTAGGAGACAGCCACATAGGCAGCAAAGGAGGAAGGAACATGATTTCCATCAGCGCATATCACTCCTTGGCATCAGAGAGGAAGAGGTCACACAGTTTTACAGACTGAAGAGGGAATCCATCATGGAATTGCTGGAGTTTTCCCATCTGTGTTGGATGCCATCATTAAACTCACGCCCCAGTACCTTCCATTCCTAAAAACTACCCACAACAAATGGATACCAAACAAGGCTTCTACAACATTGCTGGATTTCCTCATGTGCTTGGTGCCATTGATTGCACATATGTGCAATTTGTGCTCCCTGCAGCCAAATCGCACCGGCACAGAAAACTCAAATACAACTACTTGATAAATGTCCAGGCAGTAGTGGACAATCATGGAATGTTCATCAATGTTCTTGCAAAATTTCCAGGAAGTGCACATGAATCATATGTCTTCCACCACAGTACCATTAATGAGTGGTTTCAGAATGGCAGATATGCGAATGGCCTACACATTGGTAAGGAAAGCAAAACTATTCAATATACCAACAAATAATTTGTAAGGTATGACATAATAGCCATCTCTGTGTTTGTGTTCAATCTTGTGTCATGTGCAAATAGAGGTAGCATCTTACTCTAGCATGTAGCCAATGATGTCCCATTGTGTGATTCCCTCATTGATTCTGCAATGGATGTTGGAAAAATTTTATTTTGTCATATCACACTGTGTGAGCAAACAGCACCACAATTTCTGCAGTGTTGAAGACATGTACTGAGAAATCATGTGGAGCACAATCATTTTAAATCTAAGAACAAAGGATATATCTTAGAATAGTTTGAGATGTGTGTATGTGCAATGGTGTGGCACGTTGGATTAGTTGTAACTGTCCTGCTACAGTAACTGTCGGTGAACAAATCTTGTGATTCTAAGCATATGTGTCACACATGGCAGAATATCTGTAGTATCAGAACCACAAATGGAAACATAACATCAAAGTTCTATGTATGTCATCCACTGAAAGTGTACTATCAAATCTTGTTTATATGTGTACCCTAAGGCCATATGTGATACTAAAAAATCAAAGTGCATCTAATTCCCAGGCATTCCAACATTCAAGGTCCAAATAGACATATAGATAATAAGCCACATTGACATCCTTCATTAATGTGATAAATTAACAATTTAGGCCCTGATTTATACTTTTGGTGCAAAACTGCACTAACACAGTTTTGCAACAAAACGTTTAGCACCGGCTTGCACCATTTCTGTGCACCAGCCAGGCACCATATTTATGGAATGGTGCAAGCCGGTGCAAAGGGTGGGCTAGCGTAAAAAAAATTACGTTAGTCGGGTGGGGCTGGCGCTAAGGAAGAAGGGGGTTTTGCACCAAAAAATGACGTTAGGCAGGTTAGAGTAAAAAAAATGACTCTAACCTGCCTAGAGTAATTTTCTGATGGAAAACCATCCATACCACATGACTCCTGTCTTAGAAAAGACAGGAGTCATGCCCACCACCCCAGTGGCCAGCACAGGGGACCAAGGTCCCCTGGGCATGGCCATTGCACCCAGTGCTGTGTAGGGGGGGGGCATTTCAGGGCCCCCTATGGTGCTTTAAAAAATAAAATGCAATACTTAGCTGTACTTACCTGTACTTACCTGGGATGGGGTCCCCCATCCTCCGCAGTCCCTCTGGGGTGTGTGCGAGGGGTGTCCCTGGGGCCTGGGGAGGGCACCTGTGGGCTTATTCAATGGTGATCCACCGTTGAAATAGGCCCACAGGTCACCTAACATCTGCCCTGACCCAGGCATTAACAAATGAGGCAAAGCAAGCTTTGCAAATTTTTTTTACCCCTCCTCCCTCCCATTTACCATTTTTTCACAGGAGTTTAAATATGGCTTTAAGGCCATAGTGTAATTTTTTGCATGGGAACACCTACCTTGCATTGCATTAAGGCAAGGTATATTTCCACTTCCAAAAAATGACTTTAACTCTTAAATGTGGCACTAGATGGGTCTAGCGCCAAAATATAAATATGAAGTTAGTTTTGCACCGAATTAGAGTAAAAAAAATGACGCTAATTCGGTGCAAACAGAGTATAAATATGCCCCTTAATGCCTCAAGCTGGCTACATTTCTTGCATCTCATTCCACCAATGTAATAATGGCACAATGAATAAACAGGCTGTTAAATATGTTATACACTAGGGAATAACCTAGGTGAAAATATAACCAGGGTAAGGTATCACAGTGTACTTTCAATCAAAAATTCACATACGTACATGTTAACACAGAAAGTGCTGTGTACAGGTCTGTAGTACAAAGTCACTTATTTCAACCTCATTTTGTCTCATACGAAAAAGGGCTACATTACAATACCTATGTGTCATTCTAAGCTCAGCAACACAACTTGCCATGCAAAAAACATTCTCTGATGTGTGAGTAAACCCACTTTAAATATCCATGTTGCATGTTGAATAATAGGTTTATTTACTAAGTAACTAGCCATGCACACTTATGTAAACTAATCTAAGGCTGATATGTCCAACGGTTATTTCACCAAGCAAGGACATCATAGCTGAAAACAGGACAAATGTATGTGTGAGTGTAAAACTTGTTGCCAATGTCACTACCTACATAGTTCAAAATGTATGCAAGATAATCTGGTCCTAAATTGAATACATTGCATTCATATAAAGTGCAATTATCATATAGCTGATACAAATATTCTAACTTATCATACTAAATTTCTATCCAAACTTAAAAGTTAGCATGTTAATGTGTTGTATGTCTTATACTATGTACAATATGTACAGTGACCCATGTATGTTGAACATACATGTGTAAAGCAATGAACAACAGTACCTAAGACATATCAGTTAAAAGTAAAAGAAATGTGTATGATATACACAATATACATAATCAGTTATGTATAAGTAACAATAAACCAATTCATTGAATGTTGGTTTTTCTTCTTTCAGGTGACCAAGAATATGGTTTGCAGCCATGGATCATGACCCCACATACAAGTCCCCAGACAGATGGGCAGAAAAAATACAGGCCCTTATTACAACATTGGCGGTAAAAGCCACTTACCGCCGTGCAGAAGACCGCCAACACACCGCCGTGGCTGCGTTATTCAGCCACAGCCATTATGACCCACATCTCGGAACCCGCCAAAATTCAGACACCCACACAAGTCCGCCACACCAAAGGTCAGTGATAAACTGGCGAAAACAAAACCTCCACCGTCACGCCAACAGAAATATGCCCACACTATCACGACACACGAATCCACATGACGGTCTTTCAACCGCGGTATTCCATTGGTGGTACACACCGCTGCGCTCAAAATACACACACATCTACAAAACACAGCCACATTGGACAATTCGAAATACACACACCTGATACACATACACACACCACTCCCACACACGCATTACAATATAAAACACACACCCACATCACCCACAAACCCCCACGACAAAAAATTCCGAAAGAAGGCCAGAGAGAGACACCACCTGCAAGAACAACAGCATCCACAGGCACACAACACCATCACCCACACAACTTCCCCGCACCTCACACAACACACCACTACATATCACCACACTTATCACCACACACTCCACCCCACACATCACCTACACCACCCCATACGGCAAAGACAACCCAGGTTCTCGGAGGAGGAGCTAAGGCTCATGGTGGAGGAAATCGTCCGGGTAGAGCGACAGCTATTCGGAGCATAGGTGCAGCACACCTCAATAGCAAGGAAGATGGAGCTATGGCGAAGAATAGTGGACAGGGTCAACGCAGTGGGACACCACCCAAGAAATTGGGAGGACATCAGGAAGAGGTGGAACGACCTACGGGGGAAGGTGCGTTCCGTGGTCTCAAGACACCACCTGGCGGTTCAGCGGACTGGCGGCGGACCCCCACCTCCTCACAAACAACTAACAACGTGGGAGGAGCAGGTCTTGGCGATTCTGCATCCTGAGGGCCTCGCAGGAGTAGGTGGAGGAATGGACTCTGGTAAGTCAAATCTTAACTATTACATCCCCCACCCTACCTGCATGCTATCACATATCCCCACCCTCACCCTACCCCATTCACACCAACCCCTCACAAATGTACCAATATCACAAACCTCCCATCCCAACACCAAGCCCTGCATGCAACAACAAAGCATGGACACCCATCACCAAAGCATGCCCACTGCACATACCCATACAACCCCCTAAACCATCATCACACAAGGTCCCACACAGGAATGCCAGCACTGGGGTACACGGTCACCCACCCATTGCACACCATGCCACACACAGATGTAATAATCATGCCTTTCCACCCCTGCAGGACCCCTACCCAACGTCACCAGACTGGAGGCCCCAGACATGTCCACTCCACCCACAAAAGAGGCCCACAGTGATGACAGCAGCTCTGTCCAACTGGATCTAGATGACCAGCCCGGACCATCGGGGAACTCTGGACAGTCGGTTCCCCTCACACAGGCACAGGCCACCACAGACCTTCCCCCCTCTGGAAACACCAGCACAGCACCCACCCAGCGGGCCCATACCTCCGTCCCCAGGACACGTCAATCAGCTGTGTGTCTACCACTACAGGGAACCCAGGATAACCCACCACCCCAACAACAACAGGGGCAGTGGCAGTGGGCACACGGTCCAGGGGACAGAGGCACAGGTACACAGGGGAACTGGGAGGGCTGCCGTGCGACAGGGGGTGGACAGGCCAAGGAAACCCACTCTCCACGAGGCCCTCTCCTCCATCATGGGAGCATACCACCACTCCCAGGAGACGATGGCAACAGTACTGCCCAAGTTTCAGGAGACCCAGCGCATGCAGGAGGAACAGTATATGGGCTTCAGGGAGGAACTCAGAACCATCAGCTCCACCCTGGCACCATCGTAGGGGTGCTGAAGAACTACTCAACACCAGGAGGGACACTGTGGCACTCCAAGGGGCCCCTGACACTAGCATGGACGACGAACTGCCCACCACCTCCGCCGGCACTAGTGGACAGGACGCCCCGCCACCGGACCACCACACCAGCACCCCACCCCCTGCAGAGGGAGAACCACCCCGCAAACGGTCCCTGAGATCCAGGAACAAGACAGAGCACGATGCCAAGACCCCCGCCAAGAAATGAGACCACCCTGATTGTCATCCCACTGTCCCACTTTGTCACCCTGTCCATAATTAAACTGCCCCAGCTCCACTTCCTATGCCCATATGGGCAATTCACCTGTAAGACTAATAGACTGGACTCTGCCATGGACATTCCTCCGCCATCACCCCTCACTATTTCACTACACCCTCCAATATTTTGCGCCTAAACCACAAAATGATCTTGAGTCTGTCTGTGATTTCGAAATAGTGTATTTACAATTACAGTGACAAAATGTAATTGAAATAGTAATGTCAACATACCTATGTCACACAGCTCTAGTCCATGAGGAATTTCAGTAGATGACACACAGTGGGTCCTACATCTGTGAAACCATAAGGGAAAGTGACAACTCAGTGACCATACACTGGGTGAAAACGACAGACAGGATAGAGGTAGTATTGTAAAAGTACATGTAGTATGCAGGAATGTATTCTCACCTGTGTGTCAATGGAAATATTGCTGGATCACTGAGTCCCTGTTCTGCATGTCTTCTTCCTCCTCATCACTGTCCACAGGCTCCACAGCTGCCACAACACCGCCATCTGGACCATCCTCCTGCAGAAAAGGCACCTGTTGTCGCAAAGCCAAGTTGTGAAGCATACAGCAGGCCACAATGATCTGGCACACCTTCTTTGGTGAGTAGAATAGGGATCCACCTGTCACATGGAGGCACCTGAACCTGGCCTTCAGGAGGCCGAAGGTCCGCTCGATCACCCTCCTAGTTCGCTCATGGGCCTCATTGTAGCGTTCCTCTGCCCTGGTCCTGGGATTCCTCACTGGGGTCAGTAGCCATGCCAGGTTGGGGCACCCAGAGTCACCTGGCGAGGGACAACTGTTAGACACACACTAACCTGGAGGGATAACCCCAGACAACCATTCCCACTGTCTTGCTTCCAGGGGCTCACCTAATAGCCACACATGGTGCCTCTGGAGTTGCCCCATCACATAAGGGATGCTGCTATTCCGCAGGATGTAGGCGTCATGCACTGAGCCAGGGAACATGGCATTCACATGGGAGATGTACTGGTCGGCCAAACATACCATCTGTACATTCATAGAATGATAACTCTTCCGGTTTCTGTACACCTGTTCACTCCTGTGGGGGGGGGGCAAAGCCACCTGGGTCCCATCAATGGCACCTATGATGTTGGGGATATGTCCAGGGCATAGAAATCACCTTTCACTGTAGGCAAATCCTCCACCTGAAGGAAAACGATGTAGCTCCGCATGTGTTTCAGAAGGGCAGACAACACTCTGGACAATACATTGGAAAACATAGGCTGGGACATCCCTGATGCTATGGCCACTGTTGTTTGAGAAGACCCACTTGCAAGGAAATGGAGCACTGACAGCACCTGCACAGGGGCGATTCCTGTGGGATGGCGGATTGCTGACATCAGGTCTGGCTCCAACTGGGTACACAGTTCCTGGATTGTGGCACTGTCAAACCTGTAGGTGATGATCAAATGTCGCTCCTCCATTGTCGACAGGTCCACCAACGGTCGGTACACCGGAGGATGCTGCCATCTCCTCACATGTCCCAGCGGACGGTGCCTATGTAGGACAACAGCGAGCACAGAGTCAAACAACTCAGAGGTACGTACCCACAGTTTACACAGAACACCAATCATACACAAAAGGTGGCCTGTATGTGTGTTGAGACTAGGCCTAGGTATGTGTGACGCAGTTGAAAATGAGGCCATGTGGGCCCCTGAAATGGCGGCTGCCTGACCTCTAAAGTGGGACAATGGGATGTGAGGTAACTGCGCTGGCGTTGTACACAGTCGCGGTAGGCGGTCGGAGACCGCAGCGCAATGCTGCATTGGTTAACATTGGACCCTATGGGTCCCAGGAGCCAATGACGATGTACGCCGGCGGTGGTGGTACGTACCGACGTGGACGTGACCGCCACGGACGTGACCTCCATTTTCCATCTGTTCAATCACTCGATTCCTGATCTTCGACAGGAGAGGACCTACACTGCAAGTGCTGCTGTGACCTCAGTCTGGAAGAGATAATGGCTCGTGCGGAAAGGGCCCCTTCCTTCACATCGGAGGAGTTGGAGAAGCTCGTTGATGGGGTCCTCCCAAGTACACACTACTCTACGGTCCTCCAGACAAACAGGTAAGTACACAGGAGCATGTTGTATGGGCTATGCCTGTGTGGAGAGGGCTGGATGTAAGAAGGAAGGGTCAGAGTACTGCGTGCATGAAAGATGGTGGGTACATGTGCCACATGGCTAGGGTAGGGATGGGGGCCACTCGCTTTGACGGTGCAGTTGGTAATGACTTCTCTTCTCCCCTGTACATTTCATGTAGGTCAGCGCCCACCAGAAGAAAGATATTTGGTGTGCCATCGCCAAGGACGTCCGGACCCTGGGCGTTTACCACAGATGGAGCACCCACTGCCGGAAAAGATGGGAGGACATTCACCGCTGGAGCAAGAAGATGGCAGAGGCTCAGCTGGGGATGGCCTCCCAATGTGGGAGGGGTGCCCGTCGAACCATGACCCCCCTGATGTTCAGGATCCTGGCGGTGGCCTACCCGGAGTTGGATGGGCGCTTGAGGGCATCACAGCAGACACAAGGGGGTGAGTACACTCTCATTCTGCTGACTTTGCACGCAGTGGAGGTGTCTGGGTGGGGGAGGAGGGCTGTGGATTTCCCTAGGCAAGGGCGAGTTCCGTAGGCTAGGCCCCTCCATAAGGCCTGGCCCTGTGGCCCCCCACTCCACCTCTGTAGAGTGCCAAGTACAGCTATTCATGCCCCTGTGTCATCTATGTGTGCAGATGTCGTCCATAGCCTTGTAGGCCATTTCCCAGGAATTGCACTGTAGAGCCCAAGAGCGCGGCGTAGTGCAGGGGGTTTCTGTGTCTGTCTTGTCCGCCAACGGTAGCGGTAATCCATACACTCAACATGTCTTTCTTCTGCCTCCCCCCCCTTTTTGTGGTCTTCCTGTTCTTGTGTGCATTAGCATCATCAGGCAGAGGAGCAGTGGCACCGGAGCACGAGGGAGCTGCATCCCACATGGCCCTGGAGGCCGAGACTACGGACTCTGAATTCACCAGTGGGACGGAGGGCGAGGGGAGCTCCACGGCGGGGACAGGAGCTGAGACCAGCGACACGGACTCGTCCTCTGATGAAAGCTCCCTTGTGGTGGCAGCAACATCTGTGCCACCCGCATCTACAGGTACAGCCGCCACCCCCCCCTACCAGCACCGCCCTCCCAGCAGCCCCTCAGCCTTCGCCCCGGCAAACATAAGCACCACACATCCACCAGGCACTCACACAAGCCTCACACACATGCAGACACACCAACATCCACTGCCTCCACTGTGTCCCACTCCTCGTCGTCTCCCTCCTCCCTCCCAGTCTCGTCTACACACACACCTGCATGCACTACCTCTACAGCCACTACGGCCATCACCAGCACACCCACCAGCACACCCGGCTCACGTGCAGTCACTACCCCCACTACCATTCACACTTCCCCTGTGTCCTCTCCCAGTGTGTCTGTGACGCCCCCTCCGAAGATACACAAACGCCGGCACCCACCCACCCAACAGCCATCCACCTCACGACAGCCTCCAGCGCATGCACCTGCACCCAAAGTCACCAAACGTACACCTCCTACTACCACCACCTCTTCCTCCACTCCCAAACCCCCTCCATCTACCCGTCTCAGTGTGTCCAAAAGAATTTTCCTGTCCAGCCTTGACCTTTTTCCCACACCTCCCCCACCCCGTCCATCTCATAGGTCCCGAAGTAGCACCTCAGCCACAACATCTCCGGGACCAGTGGTGCCTGTTGTCACAGGTATGTGGAGTGCACCGGCCACCAGGACAGCCAGTGTGGCACGGAGCCAAAGCACAGCCGTCCCCCCCCCTGTGAAGCATTAGAAGTTGGCCAGTGCCCGGCGGGAGAGGGGGAAGACTCCAGCCACCAAAGCCACTCCCAGGGGTCCCGGTGGGAGTGTGGAGTCAGCTGTTACACCTCCGAAGGTGGGGAAGGGCCACAAGAAACCCGGCAAGTCTGGGAAGAGCAGCACGGCGGAGAAGACCGCCATCATCACCGCTGCCCAGGAGGGCCCCGCCAGCCCCAGCCCAGCTGCCCAAGAGGCCCCCGCCAGTCCCAGCCCAGCTGCCCAGGAGGCCACCGCCAGCCCCAGCCCAGCTGCCTAGGAGGCCACCGCCAGCCCCAGCCCAGCTGCCCAGGAGGGCCCGCCAGCACAAGCCCCGCTGCCCAGGAGGGCCCCAGCCCAGCTGCCCAGGAGGCCACCGCCAGCCCCAGCCCAGCTGCCCAGGAGGGCCCCGCCAGCCCAGCTGCCCAGGAGGGCCCCGCCAGCACAAGCCCCGCTGGGCCATGAAGGACTGCCAACTCAAGCACCGCTGAACAGGGCACCGCCAACTCAAGCAACGCTGAACAGGGCACCACCAATTCAAGTACCGCTGAACAGGGCACCGCCAACTCAAGCACCGCTGCACAGGGCACCGCCAACTCAAGCACCGCTGCACAGGGCACCACCAACTCAAGCACCACTGAACAGGGCACAGCCAACTCAAGCACCGCTAGCCCATGAGCGGCAGGGGCACTGACGCAACTGGGTCCGTCACAGGGTGAGTGATGCACTCTGGGCACCAGTCCCCCTCCAGAACCAGTGGAGAGATCCATCCACTACCTCTGTCCTTCACAGGATGAAGCACTCTGGGCACCAGTCCCCCTCCATAACCAGTGGAGACATCCATCCACTACCTCTGTCCTTCACAGGATGAAGCACTCTGGGCACCAGTCCCCCTCCAGAACCAGTGGAGACATCCATCCACTACCTCTGTCCTTCACAGGATGAAGCACTCTGGGCACCAGTCTCCCTCCAGAACCAGTGGAGACTGTTATCCACTTGAGAGACTGTGGCTTTGCACTCCCCAGGATTGAACAGTGGGCAAGCCACCCACTGTAGAGACTTGAGAGACTGTGGCTTTGCACTCCCCAGGATTGAACAGTGGGCAAACCACCCACCTGTGAGACTTGAGAGACTGTGGCTTTGCACTCCCCAGGATATGGCAGTGGGCAAGCCACCCACTTGTGAGACTTGAGAGACTGTGGCTTTGCACTCCCCAGGATTGAACAGTGGGCATTGGGCCCCCTCGTGGATCTGGCGTCGTGCACTCATCCGGCTGAGGTGCCCCCCCTTCCCTTCCCCCTGAGGTGCCTGTTGTATTTCTATCTGATGCCCCTGCAGTGTTCTCTCTGTTTTGATCTGGTATCGGGTGTGGGCCTCGCCCATGCATTTTGGGCCCAGTGGTCCACGGACTATAAATGGTGCAATACCTGGACTTGTATTATTAGGTGTATATATTTGTTTATTGTGTATATATGTTTTGGAGTACTGGATTTTAATAGACTACAATGGTTACAATCATTTCCTTTTGTCTTTGCATTCTTCCGGGGGGCTTGGGGGGTGTTACTGTAATGTATCAACATGTATTAGTGTGTGTGTTGTAGTGGGTGAGGGTGAGGGTGGGGGTGTTGCGTGTGTGTGTCCCTGTTTTTTGCCTCCCCCCCTCCCCTGTGTCGTAGGTGCAGTACTCACTGTGGTCTTCGCCGCCGGCGTTCGTGCTCCTGGTACAGGAGCAGGAAGACTATCGCAGGTAAAATTTGGAGTTCTGGGTCCATGGTGTCCTCGTTCCTCGTGGGGTGTGTAGAGGTGAGCGTTTTCCCTTTGAAATTCCTGTTTCTGCCGTGTTTTTATCCGCGGTGAATCCGCCCCGGGAAAATGTGGCGGATTGGCCTGTCATAATAGTGTGGGCGGTACATTGTTTCCCACCTGTCTGTTGGCGGTGACCGCCAAGCTGTTTGTTTGTACCGCCGTGGCGGTCGGAGTGTTAAAGTGGCTGTATATGTTGGCGGTTTCCGCCATGGTCGTAATTGCAAATTTTTCACCGCCGGCCTGTTGGCGGTCTTACCGCCGCTTTAACACCATCCGCCAGGGTTGTAATGACCACCATAGTTTGGTTCTGAGCAAAACTTGAAAATGTTGTGGGTGAATGTTTGGTTGGGGTCTTAAAGTCCTGTTTTCGATGCCTCGAGAAATCCAGCGTTAAACTTTTGTAATCGCCTCCTATGATCTGCAAGATTATTTTAGTTTGTGCAATATCACAAAACATATGTATTAAAACAAATGTGCCATGGGACTAAGAGACTGCAGTCCCACCTGAGCATGAAGAAGAAAATGAATATGAAGCAGATATAGAGCACACAATGGCAGGTCTTGTGAGACGGGGCCAAATTGTTGCGAAGTGTTTTCATTATCTTTGCAAAAACAATAGTCACTGAGCCATGATGTGTGAGTAGTGAAAATAAATCAGTTTACACACATCAAAAAATCTTCACTTTGCATTGTTTTATTTTATTCAAAAATGTAGGCCTGATCACTGTCACAGTCCTCAAAAAGATGTGAAGACGTATAAGACAAACATGTGACATACCATGTTATTTTGTACAGCCAATATTTTGAAGTAATGTATTAGATATGTGTGACATCATATCCACTATCAACAAATGCTGATTGAAATGGTGATATGCAGGAACCAACATAAATACATGACCATCAAAGTATGAATCTTAAAAAGTATAATCCCATCACATCACCCTGACTGTTCAGCTGTCAACGCTTTAATCTGCAAGTACCATTTGCATTGTTTAATTCCACAATGTAACATGACTGTGTAATGATGGGAACTTTCTCATAGGGTGACATGTCTTTAGAATAAATCGACATGTGGCCTATCAAACATATGACTCTCATAGAAAATCATGTCCCATTCAGACTGAGATATGCAACAATCAGCTGTGTACTGCAGCGATTGTCACAAAGATGCTTGATGAGAAGACCTATCACCCAATAAGTGATGGAGATGTCTGCATTCAGCTTTGGAATTCAGAAGATCAAACCAAAAACATCTTAGTCTTTGGTCTGGTAGCAAGTCACATTTGTAGAATTTACCTATATCATCATACAGGTACGTCAGCAGCAGTGTGACCACTTATCACAAACAGTCATGAATTATGTATGAGTGCAATAGAGTCTGATGTCTAATAGATGAAGCTATTTAAGTCAATTGTGATGATCTTCCATATCCTAATACTATTACATGGCTCATAGAAGTCCACATCAGTCTAGGTTGTGTCATGCCATATGCCTCCGTCACACAATTTATGATGTTCAGTTTCAAGCAATCCCTGGACAATACATTTAAGCCAAGGGACTCATCTGGTAGCCCACAGCATAGAAAGGCTGATCTTTGCGAATGTTGTGAGGTCCGTTTGTACTACACGAGATGAAGAAGGCTGATGTCAACCTTACAGGGATCAAGAACCATACACCAAATACACCCATATGTGAGTGTACAAGAGAAATGAAAGGTGAACACACACATTTGGAAATATCCATACCCCCTAAGTCCCACAGCCCTTTCTAAGTGGTAGCTGTGTGTGGATTGTGAGAGATGACATATATGCACACATTGTCAGAATCAAATTTGTAACACTAGAAACACTGACATGGTCAGCTACACGAATACCTGTGAATGATAGAAACACTTGTGTACAAAGGATGGCGACACTTTGTGACATATTCATTAAGTTTTGTGTCACAGGCGATCCACACAAGGGGGCACAAGGACAATCACAAAACTAAGGGGCATATTTAAGAAAAGTGGTGCTGCTCACAGTGCAGTCCACCTTTCTTGCGCCCCTTAGCATCCCCCACACCACCATATGTGTGTGCCATATTTTAAGTATGACACACCATGGAGGTAGTTAGCGGACTAGAGTCCGCATTTTTGATGCTAGTCCGGCCTTTGCAGACTTAGCATAAAAAATTCTGATGCTAATCCTGCAAAGCACCCAGAGGCCCAATATAAACAATGGAAGCCTCCTTTTGATGCCTGCTCTGAGCAGAAATCTCTTTGATTACCTTGCCCCATGTTTTTGGTCCCCATAATGGAGGAACGCCCTCTTTGCATCCATTATGCCTGGCGCAGGCATAATGTTGCGAAAAGGTTTACAAAGTGGTGCAATGCATGCATTGCACCACTTTGTAAATATGGCGCTGTGTTTTTGGCCTTCTAACGCCACATTAGAGTAAAAAATGATGCTAATGTTGCATGGGAATGGCGCTAGGGGCTCTTAAACATGCCCCTAAGTGAGGTTTGTCAAGCCATTCCAAGGCACCCTGTGTGGCCCTCAGTGCCTTGAAGAAATTAGCGGAACCCAAGTCTGCACAAAATACAAACATGTGTTACTCAGGAGCAGAGAAATGTACCAAAGGTGGAGTGTAGCAGTTACCATGCATCCATCTATGGATTCGGCCCCATCACCAGATTGACAAATCTTCCTAGACCAAGAAATATGTTTTTGTTTTTACAACTTCTAAACAGAGGTGCATGCGGGTAACATATTGCATTCTCTCCATCTTTTTTGCCCCTTCCAAGTGTGCTGCATTGAGTAGCACACTTACAAACTGGAACCAGCCTCAGAGGGTGTCCATATGCTGGAAGATGTCCCTACCTGAACCAAAATAACCTGCTTGCAAGGCACCCATGCAACACAATGGAAAAGTGGCTGTGTTGGTGTAAGGTAGTCTAACCTGTACCAGCCCTAGAAAAGGACAGGAAGCTACATGTAAGGAGGATTACCAAGCATTATGTCCCTTTCGTACACTGCAGTCTAGCAAGGTGCTTTGCTGTGATGTCTTGCATGTATATATCAAACACATGTGTATTACTGTCCAGGCACATAAATACATCTGCAATATGTATCCATACCTGTTAGAAATGGGGCCTTTGGTTGGCAGTCAGGTTACCCCCTGTCCAAGCAAGGACCCTCACGCTAGTGAGGGTAAAGGAGAATCACCCTCAGTTAACCCCCACTCACAGGCAGGCTTAACTTCAGAAGCAAGGTGCCAAGTATTTGTACCACCACACACAGTCACTCAATGAAAACACTACAAAATGACCCAACACAGGTACAGAAAAATAAGAAATATTTATCTAAACAAAACAAGACCAAAACGACAAAAATCCGGCATACACAAATAAAGATGTGAATTAAGAAGCAAAATAGTCTTAAATCTCCTAGAAAACAGTGAGAACGCTGTTGGTGTGCAAAAGTACTTGGGTGGTGTCAAAAATAAAGCTGCACGGGCAAGTGTGCATCGAAAACGGCCAGCGATGCATCGATTTCCCACCCGCAAGTGAGAATGTGCGTCGTTTCTTCTCCGGTCTGTGTGAGTCATTTCTTCTCTCCCACAAGAGAGCCATGCGTTGATCCGGACAGACACCTCAGGTCCAGGCAGGCTTTGCGTTGCTTTTCCGCACCCAGCCTTGTTGTGTCAAAATCCGGTTGCACGTTGTCAAGAAACCACGCTGCGTAGGGGTTTGCGTTGTTAACACCAGCTGCAGTGGGTGTTGCGCCTTGTTTTTTCAGCCACGTCGTATCGATCTCCCAGCCGCGATGCAGGTGGAGCATCGATTTTAACCGCGGGGTTAGTGCCGTGAAGCAGGTGGTGGGTCAAAAGTTTTCCTGCACGGTGGTCTTTACGTGGATTTCTGTCCTTTTCCACCAGCTTCACCTTTTAGGGGCCCAGAGACAGGCAAGGGCACCACTTGGCAGGCAACACTCTCAGCAGAAAGCCCAGGTGCTGGCAGAGAGAAATCTTTGGTGTCCGTGAGACTTCAACAACAGGCGGCAAGCTCAGTTCAAGCCTGTGGAGATTCTTCACCAGTGGGAAGTCACACAAAAGTCAGTCTTTGTCCTTTCTCAGGCAGAAGCAGTTACTGCAGGCCAACCCAGCAAAGCACAGTCACAGCCAAAGGGGGCAGTACTCCTCCTCCAGCTTCCAGCTCTTCTCTTTGGCAGAGGTTCCCCTTGGTTCCATAAGTAATCTAATTTTCAGGCGGTTTGGGTCCTCTTCTTATACTCCTTTCTGCCTTTGAAGTAGGCACACTTCAAAAAAAGTCTCTCTTGTTTGTAAGATCCTGCCTTGCCCAGGCCCCAGACACACCCCAGGGGGTTGGAGACTGCATTGTGTGAGGGCAGGCACATCCCATTCAGGTGTAAGTGACCACTCCTCCCCTCACCTCGGCCCAGATGATCCATCAGGATATGCAGGCTACACCCCAGCACCCTTTGTGTCACTGTCTAGAGGAGAGTTGCAAACAGCCCAACTGTCAAACTGATCCAGACAGGGAATCCACAAACAACCAGAGTCACAGGATGGTTTAAGCAAGAAAATGCCTACTTACGAAAAGTGGCATTTTCAAACACACAACCTAAAAAATAACTTAACTAAAAGATGTACTTTTAAATTGTGAGTTCAGAGACCCCAAACTCCGCATGTCTATCTACTTCCTAAAAGGAATCTGCCCTTTAATACTATTTAAAGGCAGCCCACATGTTAACCTATGAGAGAGATAGGTCTTGCAACAGTAAAAACCGAATTTGGCAGTATTTCATTGTCAGGACATGTAAAACACATAAGTACATGTCCCCCTTTAACATACACTACACCCTGCCCATGGGGCTACCTAGGGCATACCTTAGGGGTGCCTTACATGTAAGAAAAGGGAAGGTTTAGGCCTGGCAAGTGGGTAGACTTGCCAGGTCGAATTGGCATTTTAAAACTGCACTCACAGATACTATAATGGCAGGACTGAGCCATATTTACAGGGCTACTAATGTGTGTGGAACAACCAGTGCTGCAGACCCACTAATAGCATTTGATTTAAACGCCCTGAGCACCTCCAGTACACTTTACTAGGGACTTACTAGTAAATCATATAGGCCAATCATGGATAAGCCAATGTACATATACATTTGTACAGGGAACACTTACACTTTAGCACTGGTCAGCAGTGGTAAAGCGTCCAGAGCAAATAAAAACAGCAAAAACCGAGTCCAGCACAAAGAAAAAACCCGGGAAGTAGAGAGAAAAAGTTAGGGGAGACCATGCCAATCACGCCAAGTCTAACAATACCCGTATATGTTGCATTTTTTTCCATTACTGCTAAACTATATTGCAAAAAACATCAACACATATTATTAAATCCTTCCAAGTGATGGTAAATCAGACATTATTAAGATATGAGTTACATGGCCCTTTGCATTGATGTTGTAGGGCCACTGTGTGGCCCTTCACGTTGCTGTAGTTGGGCCACCGAGTGCCCCTTTACATTGCTGCAAAAGTGCTACTGCATGGCTATATGCTAAATAGCTAAATCTACCCTATGGTTAGATTCACAAGACATATAATTATCCACAGTGCACAAGGTATAAGGTATGTCTGTGTGGCAAAGCTAGTATGTATGTACCAATGGGCACATTTGTCAATAGTTCATGCAGCACAGCAAGTCCCCTTACTGTGCTGCGTGAAAAGAAAAGGACAGGAATTCACAGTATTTAACAGAAAATGGTGCATCATTGTCCTTTCCTAGCACTGGTGCAAATTTGGCTGCCTAGTGCCAGTACTGGCACCCATGCTTCATGTTGCAAGGAGGTCTGTGATGAAGCTGGGGAGCAGTTCTTACAACAGCCCATGCATGGGGCATGATTTTGGCATATGATTTGAGACATTTCTGGACTTTCACCGTCAGGCAGATATGCCCTGCAAACTAACTAGCTGAGTTCCATGGGCTGAAAATGTACATACATGAATCTAAGGGTGTCTAAAGGTGGCAATACAATGGAATGTCGTAGTGCTTAGTTTAGATTTAGAACTGTGTAGTTTCTCTGTTTTTAATGTAATTTTAACATACTTTTTTTGCAGAAGGACACTGCTCTTTTTTGCAAGGTGAAATTTATAGCTTCAGGGGTACTGATGCAGAAAGTAAGTGTTATGACAACATGGTTGTAACTCTATAACAAGTGTTCTTGATCCATTATAGTAGTAACACTCAGATTTATTGAGCAAACACAACATCATATGTTTCAACATAATGTCAAATAAACAAAAAGCTGTATTAATGAGAATGGAGTGTCAATATAGGTGTTAGTAAGTATTTCTGTTCTATCCCACTTTAAATATGAGGATGTTATATATGTAACAGTACCTGCTTTCCATACCTAACTACTCCTTGCATATACATTAATTACAGTGTCACCAGGTAAACCATTACATTGGAATCATTGCACAACAGATAGATGCTGGAAAAATGCCACTTACATCCCAGCTTAAGGTGTATCTTGACTGCAACCCATAAAAAGTACAATTGACATCTCACCATGTGTTGACACAGGGGTGCGAGACATTCCTATGTCACCCAAACATTCTCTCACTATTACCACTTACCTTAGTTATAGCTGTTGTAATCCTGTTTTAGGAGTGTTTGACCCTCCATCAGAGGTCTCCATGTCAGAGCTATGTAGAATGGAGTGACAGTGGCCCCTTACACAGATGCCCTGGAGGCTGTGTAGATGTAGGGCAGCTAATGTATCGATCCAAACTTTGCTTCAAAACTATGGCTCTCAGCCAGTCTTATGCACATTGTGAGGGTAGATGACATGGCAGGGAGCTTGAGCTATGCCCTCGCATTTGTACAGTGGATGTCAGCCTGCATATCTCAGTTATTAATGTATCTGATAGAGCACATAGTGGCAATATCATTTTTGAAAAGCATATGCAGCTCCAGTTGGCCTCACAGCATGGACACAAAGTCATTGGCCTAGGTTTGGCAAATCAAGAGCAGCCTTCTGGGCAGTATCTATCTGGCATTACCTCAAGCTTTCATGCAGTGCTATGCAGCAAGACCCCTTGCTGCACTGATGGAAAGGGAATGGGCAAGAATACACAGTGATTCCATTACATAGCGCATTCCTGTCATGTCCTACCTAGCCCGAACGTAGGCACCCTTGCATCCTGGTGCCAGGGTACCTGCATGGTAGGCAAAATAGTTTTTGGGCAAGTAGGGATACCTGCCTGCACAACCAAACTCCTGAGAGGCTTTTTCCTTTTTCTTTGCATGCTGCAGAATGCAGCACAAGGAGAATGAGGAAACAGCATTGCAAAATGAGATGCTTTCTTCTGATTAAGGTTGCTCAAGATGTTATGGGCCAAACAAAATCCCCTTGCTTACCTTAACACGTCTCACTTAGGTTTTGCCTTGTCCTTGCCCCTCCCCCTTGTAGGATGCAAAACCAACATCAAAAGTTTACATATCCAGGCCATGGGATTATTTTTTTTATTGAAACATCAGTATGAGTGGGGATCACTGGTGTGAGTGAAGTGTGTGGTTGTAAATTGTAGGCAAATTGAATTTTGTACACCTACCTTAGTCTGTTTAGATTGACATATTGTAATTGGAAAGGTCATTTTAATAAAGGTATATTAAACATTCCTCTATACCAATATTAGGAGCATGTATGGTATGGCACTTATAATTTCATAACAATGTCAGTTAGATTTTGAAATACATGATGTACATACAAAACCTGGCTTAATATGAGATACAATTTCCTCCCTCGTTCACATGTCAGCAGACATGGCTAAAACTGTAATGTTGAGAAGGGTACGATATGGACACATCCGAAAAACTGCACATGCATTCTGTAAGATGGAGCGTACCCGTGAGAAGGCGAAGGCAGCTGGCATATGGGGAAAATCAACCACAGCGCAGGTGAAGAAGACACCTCTCGCAACATAAGCTCGGGAGGCCACTCAGCTGCAAAGCAGGTCCAAGCCCTCCCTTAGGCCGTTAGGTGGATAGCAGCTGTAAACTTCAGGGTAATAGAAAATGTAGGTGCTGTAGCAAACAAAATGTATGTTACCCTTGTCAACTATTGAATTGCATGAACTGGGGAATTGTCAAGATGGCAAAGGAACAGAAAAGACAGAGGACCTGATTTAGAACTCTGGCAAGTTCTAAATCAGGCCCAGAGTCTCATATTGTTGAGTACCAGGAGGCACTCCAGAAACATTGCCACACAAGCCTAATCTAAGGACTCTCCCTCTGGACATCCCCTCTGCTGTTTTTTCTACCTTTTATAGTAATATTTTCAGTTCTCATAGTTAGGGTTGAGTGTAAGTTTAAGGAATAGTATAGGTTAGTTATAGTTACGTAAGGTGTGTATATGTTGTATATTTTTAGTAAGTTTTTATTATAGTACGTTTTTAGTTGGTGGGGGTGAATGGTTAGGGTTATCAAAAAAAAAAAAAAATAATAATATAAATATCACTGAAAAAAGTTACAAAAATATATGTATTTATTTAGGCTGATAAGCATAGGTAGTGCATTTTTTAATGTAGTTTATGTTTACATTGTACTGACCTGTGTGTATGAACGGGGGGAGAGTTGATGTTTAACTTGGCATGGGCTAAAAGTGGTTTATACAGACTAAGGCCCTCATTACGAGCCTGGCGGTCTGTGACCGCCAGGCTCGCGGTTGGCGGGCCACCGCCGACAGCCCGGCGGTGCCCCGCAGGGCATTCTGACCGCGGCGCTTTGGCCGCGGTCAGTGCAGGAAAACCGGCGGTCTCCCGACGGTTTTCCGCTGCCCGTTGGAATCCTCCAAGGCGGCGCAGCTTGCTGCGCCACCTTGGGGATTCTGACACCCCCTACCGCCATCCTGTTCCTGGCGGTTCGCCCGCCAGGAACAGGATGGCGGTAGGCGGTGTAGCGGGGCCCCTGGGGGCCCCTGCAGTGCCCATGCCAATGGCATGGGCACTGCAGGGGCCCCCGTAAGAGGGCCCCGCTTGTATTTCACTGTCTGCATAGCATACAGTGAAATACGCGACGGGTGCAGTAGCACCCGTCGCACCTTCCCACTCCGCCGGCTCGATTACGAGCTGGCTTCATCGTGGGAAGGTTGTTTTCCCCTGGGCTGGCGGGCGGCCTTTCGGCGGCCGCCCGCCAGCCCAGGGGAAAACTTGGAATACCCTCCGCGGTCTCTGGACCGCGGAGCGGTATTTCTGCCGCGCAACATTAGCGGGCGGCCTCCGCCGCCCTTCAATGTTGGAATGGGGGCCTAAGTGTTAGATTAGGTAGATTATGATAGTTTTAATGTTAACTAGTGTAGGTTAGTTAGGGTTAGGTAGTGTTTTTAGCTATTAGGTTTTTCATTTAAATAAGTTAATAATTGATCTTTTGTTAAATAGTATTTATTTGTCATATGTTCCTACTATTGTGATAGATCAGTGCATGATGTTCAAATAGTCCTGAGTACATTTTAGGAAAATGTTGCATTGTCAGATTCCTTAGAACAACTGTATGTCCCCCCCACATTAGAATAATGTATGAACCCATATCCACACTTTAGACACTGTGGCCCATATTTATACTTCTTTAGCGCCTCATTTGAGCCACTTTTGCATTTTGTAAGTTTGCGCGCTTTTGCGTAAAAAAATGACGCAAATGCAGCGCTAAAAAAGTATAAATATAGGCCTCTATATGGAGCTCAGTATTTGTTTTGACACAGAACATAACACAGGTAGTCTACACATTTTGTATGTTGGATTTGACATGATACTACAGATTGTTACTCCTGGCCTTTGCTGGGACACAAACTGCTGCCAAGCGCTAGTGCAAACACCCTTGCACAATAATGCAAAGGGGCCTGAGTTGTTGGCTGCAGTATTTTTGTGCATGAAGTCACACCTACCTAAACACAATCAATCCTCATTGGCATTTACTTCTTGCTAAGTGTGTCACATCATGCAGATAACTTTGATAAGTACACAGTAAGACCACATATCTCCTAATTGTCCCTTCCCTGGGGAGGTGTACCATTGGTACACGTTCCCTGGTCTGCCACTTATGCAAAATTGTGTGGGTTAATGATTTGATGTGTGGTGTGGGTGTGCACTCACACTCAACACATGTTACATCTCTCTGGGGAAGTCTGCTACCTTGGCCTGTGTTGCATTACTCTATATTTATTATGATACACAGGGCCACGCAAGGTGCCCTTGCATGTCTTGATAACTGTCATTCAAGGTACTGTATTGTCCTTGTGCATCCTTGTGTGCCTCAAGTACAATGCAAATCCATGAGGAATATGTGCATGAGTATCTCGCTAGTACTGGTACAATCATCTAGAGTAATGTATTTTAGATAAGCATTTGTGTGAGCAGTGAGGTATTCAAATTATATAATAATGATGTTGGCATATTTACATAGAGGCATTTATATGGACCAGTAGAACTGTGTTTTGGGGTCACATACATCACACATCCCATTTATAGGTAGTAAGTATTTGTATAGTTTGCAATTATCTCAATATGGGTCCATCAAGAAAATGTGGCTTGTTGATTCATTCTGATGTTGCACAGGGATAATACACATTTCCAATTTTACCATTGCAGTGGATGTTTATTTTGCACTATGTTTGAAGACTTTTGCAGTTCAACTGTACAAATCTGGTAATGGGTTTTTACATGTTTTATTATTAACTACGTTCAGATCCTCACATTACATAATGTGAGAAGTATATATTTTAACAATTAACCCACAGTGCTATAATATAATGTTTAGTGCTTCCAAATACATGTAGGTAGAAAATGTGATTTCACATTTACATGTGTTACATGAGAAAAGTGTAGAAGAACAGATTGCCATTAGTAAATGTTGCAGATGTTTTATGCGAACAGGTGGACAAGATCAAGTACTGCACAAACATAGAGTACTGTACTGCATTTCAAAGAAGGTGGCAGATGTCCTTCACAGGACAGACCATAACTCTGGGCAGAGATCAGTCACAATTATTTATTGGGAAGTTCTGGTTTGGAAACTTGGGAACTGTACATCTTCCTCCTCAGATGAGGGTTCTGCTTACCCTGGAAGTTGTGGTGTTGGAATGGGAGGCAGGTGACTAATATTACATGGCTATGAAACACAAACATCAGAGGTAGAAGATGTAATTCCTATGTTCCCAATAACAATTGTGAATGCATGTAAGGCAGAATGGTTTTCAGGTTGACCAACAAAGCAACAAAATTGCTATTGAATGCCTTCAGTCATCTTTCCAAGACCTGGATGGATGAATTGATGGCCCCCAGCTGCCTGACAACATCACTGGTATCAGAAGTTGTAGGCTGGTGTGGTTTTTAACTTCTGCAGCGTGACACCAACAAAATCAGGTAGGGAGTCATCAATCCAATGGTGCTAAGAGTAGGTTTTTATGATTGCCTTTTTCAACCCCTTCTCAGGGCTAAGAAACCTCCAGACTACTTCAAGAGCGCCTGATATAGTCTTCATCCCCAACCTTACTCCATCAGCCATTCGCTGTTGGACATCTACCACTCCCCATTGAAATGTAACTTGGGGTATTCAGAGTTCTTAGCTGTTATATGAAAGGTTGATATTCCATGTCCAGTCTTGGTTGGTTTATCTGGATACCCAACAACATATTATTCCCTTGCCAAAACTGAAGGGGATGTGTCAAAAGTGTTCAGGAGCTGTTGAAAGGTGTCTTCATCCATTGTGGGCAGGATGGTGTTATCAGCAGGCTGTACGTCACAGACAGGTTGATCTCCAGGATGTGTTGTTTGTCCCTCTGGGAAGGAATAGAGATTTCTTACAAAGATGACATGATTGGATATGACATAAGTCACGTTCAGACAGTATATTTTTTCACTTTCAAGTACACAGGGATATGTGGAACGTATGTTTCTGCAAGTCAATATGCCCATGTTGTACTATTGTTACTTTTCACATGACAATACAAGTACATTGATCACCCAACCTCATTATTTTCTATGGGTACAATTTCTGTTATTGTTACACAACACAGATAGGCAGCTTGCCATGGTGCCATGCCTGAAAGAGAGGGTGCAGGAATGGGCCACATTGAACATTATACAGTGCATTCCTGCTCTCTGCCTGCACTGATGCAAAATGTGCTGCCTATCACCATCACAGGGACCCTTGCACCCTGTATCAAGGGTGCCTGCATCTGCTCTAGGCATCAGTTTGTACCCCGGCAATAGTCAACAGTTGTAAGGCACCATATCTTGTTATACCCCACACATTTCTGCACTCTACCTCTCACACAGCACAACACACAAAGCTGCCTTGCTGTACTGTCTTGCATACCACTTGTGCATTTACTCACCCTAGGGGTCATACGGAACCTTATGCACTGGTTTATGTTTCAGTAGCTCAATCTCTTTTTCTAAAGGGGCTAATTTTTCAGTTTTTATTTTATTTTTGGATGTCCTTATATTAATTGGGGTGCCCATCATTTATCCTCCTTATATTTGGGTATCCTAAAACCTTGGCCAAATGTTAGATCTAAGGGCATACATGTGTGATTAGTTACAATTATAAGTTGTTTATTGGGGTACTCCAATTTGTTTATTAGCATGTTATTGACTAGAATGTAGTCGATTATGCTAAACGTGTGATGTGGACTGGAGTAAAAGATGTAGTTACTCACAGTAGGGTTAACTAGTCACTATATATTGTTCAGATTATTTTGGTTCCAAAGGGTTTTCATTTGAGTGTGTGTATTTGCATGACAAAATCCTGTCTATAGTACCATCCCATGGGAGGCTAAAGTGGCCAGCGATGATTATGTTGCTTTTCTATGATAATTCAAGTATATTTTTTGTTTGGAGCAATCAAGATGTTGAGGTCATCCCCTGCAGGTATGTAAATATTTGTTATGAATAACTCTTGGTCAATTTTGTAATTATTGATTTCCCCTCGGCGGCTTGAGTTTTTTTTGTATCAAGTAGACTTGATAAAAGACAGGGTGTCAACTTAAAATAGATGGAAGGATGATTCTTTGGATAGACTGGGTAAACAAAGAAAAAACTAAACCACATAAGACCCAAAATGCTTTGCTATCCTACATTAAATATTTGACTTACACAATTTCGATTATTACAGATTCCTCAAACTTAAAGTGGTGATTTCCAAACTAAAAGCAAATGTTTCACCTGCTTCACTATGCTGGACACAATATCTATCTAGGGTCATGTGGCCAGCAAAAGCTATAAAATATTTACAAATATGAAACCAAACTCTATCACCAAAATCTAACATCAAAATCAAATGAGATTGGAAAAAACTAAACCAAATACCTCAAGAATTGTGGACAAAAATATCAAAGCAGACACCAAACAAAATTGCTCCCTCCCTGTCCCATTTGGCATAACCCTTTCTGGACACAGAGTAAACTCTTCAAATTAGGCCTACTCACCACCGAGTTAAGATGGACAGACTACAACATCAAACACTTCACTATCGATCGAATGCCTGACATCGCAACCAGACCCCCTCTCCCTTCCTTGCCACAGCTGGGTCAAGGTCAAGAAAGCCCTGTGGATCACTGCCCTCAAGGAACCCAGCCCCAGCCCCAAAGACACTCTCAACCAACTCATCCAAAACCTCTCCACCTGGTTCACAACCACCGCCCACTTTGTCGCTCAACTCAAGAATACTTCCAACAACAAACCAACAAACATGCCCCTTAGTCACCTCCAAACTCCAGTCCCTCAAACACAACTACATGAAGCTGGAAAGACACTGATGCATGAACAATAGCCCTCAAAACCTTGACCACTTTAAGTTTGCCCTCCGTAACTTCCAAACCAAGTCCAGAAAAGCCACACTTGCCACCCGCATCGAAACCAGCTGCACCAAACTGCACCAAAGAAGTCTTCAGAGTTGTCAAAGAGTTCTCCTGCCCTTCTGCAAGCGAGAACACAATCCACCCTTCCAAAACCCTCTGCAACAAGCAGTTGGACAACTCCCAACACAAGATAATCGACATCTACAGCAACTACAGCACCCCAGTGCACCCCACCCCTCCTCACCTGATCACCGAATGGAAACAGATCTCCACCAGAGTCACAGTCTTCATCATGTCCTCCATCCACTGTAGATTCCCCTGCAGACTCCTATTCTACAGCCTGGGGAAAAAAATAATTGGAAAACGCCTTACCAAAATCAACACCTCCATTTTCACAGCCACTGTTCCCAACTCCTGGAAACATGTGGCGGTGAAACCCCTTCTGAAGAAACCTACAGCCAACCCCATCGAGCTCAAGAACTACCATCCCATCTTGCTCCTCCATTCAATGCCAAAATACTGGAAAAGGTCATCAACCGCCAGCTCACACAATACCTCGAACACAGAAACCTGCTGGATCCTTCCCAATCCCTGTTCTGTCCAAACCACAGTACAGATATCGCCCTTATCTCAGCCACCGATGACATCAGGCTCCTCCTCGACTTCAGGGATCAGTGGTCTTCACCCTAGTAAACCTATCTGCCACCTTCGACACCGTCTTTCACTACATACTTATCACCAGACTCCACAACACAGGAATCCAGGAGAATGTGCTCAAATGGATCACCTCCTTCCTCTCCAGCTGCACTCAGAGTATCCTCCTCCCCCCTTCGTCTCCACCCCCAAAGGCATCATCTGTGGCATCCCAGAGGGCTCCTCCCTCAGCCCCACCCTCTTCAACGCCTACATGGCCCCTCTCACAGAAGTCATACACTCCCACAGACTCCACATCATATCCTACGACAATGATACCCAACTGGTCCTGTCCCTCTCAGACAATGCAGACACAATAAGAGCCAACTTCCAAAACACCATGACCGACGTTGCAGAATGGATGAAGATGCCTCAAACTTAACTCAGACAAGACCGACATCCTCTTCTTTGGAAGCACACCATCCCCCTGGAATGCCTCATGATGGCTGCCCACCCTTGGAGCTCTGCCTACACCTTCAAGCCATGCATGCAATCTAGAAATCATCCTGGACACCCAACTCACCATGAAGCAACAGGTCAACAATGTCTCTTCTTCATGCTTCCACATTCTCTACATGCTCTGAAAGATCTTCCTATGGTTACCTTTTCACACCAGGAAAACTGTCACCCAGGTCCTCATCACCAGTAGCCTAGACTACTGCAATGCTCTCTATGCCGGAACCTTGAAACAACTCCTTACCCCCCTCCAGATCATCCAGAACACCTCAGCAAGACTCATCTTTGACCACCCCAGAAGAACCAAGATCACCCTCCACCTCAGGGCTCTCCACTGGCTCCCTGTACAACAACGCTGCCTCTTCAAACTCCTCACCCACGCATGCAAGGTCCTACACAACACCGGATCTGCCTACCTCAACAGCCACCTCTCCTTCCACTGACTGAGGACCTAGGAGAGAGCTCCAGTCACCCACCCTTGCCCAGGCACTCGTCCCTCGCACCGCTCCCTTTATAATGTTTTCAGGAAACAACTCAAGACCTGGCTCTTCAACCATCACAGCCAGCAAGACGAGACCCTCTGGCTCCACTACAGCACCAGGAGACCCCCAGCCTTATTGATTAAGGTAAAAACTGTAATGGTTTAGGAACAGAAAAGTTTTTTAAGAATTATGATTTAAGACATTCTTTTTATTTAAACCATTTATAAAATCAAGTTCCAGCATATTCAGATGTAATTCTAAAATATGATGCCATCAACACGATAGTCTGTTGGAACACCATGGGGCAGATTGAATAATGGGAGATTTATATGCTTCAGCACCCCTTGTTTGTACCCCATAGCTCAACTAACTCACAAATTGCATATTGGAAGGTACCCGGTTACTAAAATCCTGGCACGATGCTAAGATCATACCAATATACAAAAAGGGCAGCCATGAACTATAGGCTCGATAGCCTAACCGTTGACCTTCAGAACTTTTTTTACCACCAAATATTGGGAAAACTCATAGAGTGGACTAATAAAAACAGGATATTGTCTGATTTACACACAGTGTTCTGCCCAGAAACTAGCACAATCTATCAGATATTTCAATTGTGTATCATACACTGGGAAACTGTGATGCTGAGGAAGGGCCACCTCTAGGTGGCATTTGTTGATCTTAAGTCAGTGTTTGATCTAATTTCATGTCAAGAGCTTTCGGGTATCTAAATCATGTGGGTGTTCCTGAGAATATCTTATCGATATCAGTAAGGTTACACAAGCCTAGCTACGTCCGGATAAAAAGGAGCAACAAGGGCGAGATGACCAGTTGCATCAGAAAAGAGATGGGAGTTTGGCAGGGATACATCCTTGTCCCAACTCTCTTTTTGCTATTTAGAAATGATGTAGTGACACTTTTAGATTTCCCTTGTAATGATGCACCAGAAACAGGAGCTCTAAAGTACCTGCACTTCTGTTTGTTGATGACAAGCTCCTTATTTCCAAGACTGGTTATAGGCTTTGATTGATCGTTTCTTAATATTCTGTGCAGAACAGGGATTAGAGCTAAACTCATGAAAAAACAAATATATGTCCTTAAAACCCTTAAAATCCACAAAGGTCCATATCAAAGCCCAGGATGAAACAATTAAGCATGTTTCAGACTTTATCTTGGAGTCACATTGACAAGTAATATATCATGTCCCTAATAGATCAACAAAAGTGTACTAAGATTGCAGCATGAATCCATGGCTATTTTAGATTTTACAAGAAAATAGAAATGAGATAGTATCAGCTGCCTTAGAAATTTATAACATCAAGGCTCATGGGAAGGCCTTATATAGATCTGAATTATGGGGACATGTCAAGGACACCAGGCTAGCAGTGGTTGAAATTAGATTTTTGAGGCCATTGTTAACCCTTCCCGCAGAGCACTCCTCAATTACTACTGTTAATCAACATTTATTTAGTAAAGTTAAGACCACTCTTGTAGTGGCGCAGACTGTGGCGAACTTAGGTGCTAGGCCAACCCTTGAGAAAATATTTCACTTAAATCTTCATGCAAGAATTCCATGGATATCACATGTCAAAGACATGCTGCGCAGTTTAGGCCTAGCTGCACTTTGGAAGGCCCCTGCAAATGGTCATTGGGTGCCCAAGTCTGTAATTAAAGAAAAACGTAAGGACTATCCATGGGAAGAGGAGCTACGTAAATGTAAATTGGGTAGTCTAACAGATAAATTCCTAGACCACAAATCTACCCTATCGTTCAAACGCATTCTTGACAATATTGCATGCCGTATGGCAAAACTTCTATATATTATATTTGGATATGAGTTCCTGGCCATCGATGGTGTTTAAATACAGTGGGTAAAGAAGTACAGTTGTAGCAACGGATGTCAGCCATGCGCAGCTGAAATTGAAACCATTACTCACTTGTTTTTCTTCTGTAATGTTCATGTTGACCTTCACAGGAAATGTATCTTGCCTGTGTACCAGTATATAAGGATTAGAACAGTGTGAAGAAACAGTGAGAATCATACCAACTAGCACGGCTGGAGTAATCACTTATAGTGTTGCAAAGTTTTTAACGTACGTGTGGAAATTTTGCCCCAGCGGCAGAATGCTAAATTGATGGGACTGATGAACTGTTTATATGTATTTTAGAATATTTTTATGATGGATGTGCTGAAGAAGAATCTTTGTTTTTCTTTACCGGATCCGGGTGGCAAATCAATGAATTGTTTTTTTGTTTAATAATGCTTTATTGAATAAGTTAGCAGACATTAGTACAATAATATATATATATTGATCTAAAAAAAACATAAAGATAATTGTACCTATAAAAACAAGCAACCGGAATATAATATTGCACTTTACAATGCTAGCATTTTTGGTATATTTTAGTAAAGAAAGAAAGAGAAGAGAGAGGAAAAAAAGAAAGGAAATGTTAAAACAGTGTAAAAATTTAAATCACATGTTCATATTAGATCAACCATGAATTCAAAAAAGTAACATTCAAGGACGTTCAAAAACAGTATTAACAGCATTATGAAAGGTCTTATGCTGTGAAAGAAAAGATGTGAGAGGAAGCCATAGCGTGTCTCTTTTAATTAACAGTTAAGTGGTATTAGCATTTGTTCAATCCATTCTGTGATTATAACAAATCAAATTCCACCAAGCTACAACAGATATTTGTGTGGCATCTTTCCAATTAGAAGTTATAATTTACAGTGCACTAGCAATGAGTAAATTAACCAGTTTACCAAGCAGGATTTGGGAATGCCAAATAGATGAGATACTGCCCAAAAAATTATGTAATATACTAAAAGGTACATTGGTGGACAAAATCTCATTAATTTTATTTAAAACTTGTTCCCAAAAGGTGTTAACTGAAAGACAATCAAAAAACGTGCGCATATAATGGCTATTTTCTTTAGAGCACAACCAACACTTGCTGTCTGTAGTAAGTTACATTTTTTAAAGATCTATATGAGTATAGTACAGCCTATTATAAAACTAAAATAATGTTTGGGTTGTAGATGCCGAACGGGATGTGTTACGGAGTTTTGACCATATTTTTTTCCATGTAGATACAAGAAAGTTTTGATTGAAATCTTGCTCCCATGCTAATTCTATTTTAGACTTTGGTCTCACACGACTGCTATTTACAAGGGTTCTGTATATAAAGGAAGCTTGGACTTGTGAGGAAAAATTATGAGACTGGGAAATAGGCTTTGTTAAAGGGGTAATAGCTAAAGAGTGAGATAACTATTTATAGAGGATAGCTTAGAGAGTATGGTACTGTAGAGCAGTGGTTCCCAACCTTATGACTCCTGTGGCCCCCCACTTTATCATTATTGGAACCCAGGGACCCCCACTGAATCATTACTGGGATCCGGGGACCCCCCACTGAGTCATTACTGGGAGCTGGAGATCTAATCTGTTAATGTTATTTCATTTTCTGAGTTGTCGCGGACCCCCTGAGGAGGCTTCGCGGCCCCCAAGGGGTCCCCGGACCATAGGTTGGGAACCACTGCTGTAGAGCGTAATAAGAGGAAATATGAAATGTCTGTTGAATATCTTGAAATTCAAGTAAATCATTGTCTAAAATTAAATGATCTAGAGTTATAATGCTTTTATGCATCAATTCTTTCCAGGCTAGAGTTCTATTATGAAATTTAATATCACTATTAAACCATATAGGAGTTTGCTTAAGGTTCTCATATGAGGAAGGGATTTAGGGGGGTTTGAAAGCGAAATTGCATCTCTAAAGGTAAATGGTATAACTAGGAAGTGTTCCAATTGACTCCATATAATAGTCTTGTTCTGAAAGGTGGGAGAGAGGGACAACCATATTTGTTTAAAAAAAAAAGCAAAGTGATATCTTTTAAGGCATGGTAAATTGACACCTCCATTACCTCTAGGTTCTTGTAATTTGATTTAAGATATAGGAGATTTATGCTTGTTCCATAAAAATGTCATAAATAATGTATTTATAGTTTTTTTTTTAAACAGAGGGAAGTTTAACTGGGAGCATAGATAGGTAAAAATGTAAAATGGCCAGCAACATAATTTTGATTGCGGCCATTCTTCCCCACCAAGTTAAATAAAGAGGGTACCATCTGTCGAGCATTTTTTTTATCTTTGACTCGACTTCTTTGAGATTAATTCAAATAGTGTCTTTAATAGAATTGGAGTAGGATATGTCCAGGCATTTGATATGCTTCCAGTTCCAAGTAAAATCAGTATCTTTAAACATGTCGGGTGAACAATAAGCATTTAATGGCAAAACGTCTGATTTGTCTACATTAAGCTTATATCCTGAGCCACTTGAGTATTCTTATAGTAAATGAAAGAATTCCGGAATAGTTTTTTGAGGATTTGAGATAAAAAGCAAAAGATCATCAGCATATGCTATGAATTTAATCTCCATGTCTTTATGCTTAAAGCCATAACAATCAGAGATCTACATATTTTCTCTAAAAGAGGCTCAAGGGGTAATTTAAATAAAAGAGGTGATAGAGGACAACCTTGTCTAGTACTTCTACATGGGGGGAGTAATGGGATTGTTTTCCATTGACTAAAATAGGTGTAGAGGGTGAGGAGTATAAAATACCGATAAGTTTAATAATATGAGGACTAAAACCGTGCCATTTTAATGCTCCAAACATGAAATCCCAACAAACTCGATAAATGGCTTTTTCAGCATCTAGAGTTATAGCAGGTATAGGGTCCCAAGACTTAGAAGCTAGATTGATACTATTGAGAAAAGTTCTAGAATTATCCGATATGTATCGCCTCTTAACAAAACCTGACTGATGAATGTCTATTAAATCTGGAATAAAATGATTATTCCGTAAGGCAAGGACTTTTGCAAAGATTTTACAATCAACATTTATAAGGATATATGTCTATAATTGCCACATTTGGATAAATCTTTATCCTTTTTAGGAATCAAGCACAACATAGCATCAGAAAAAGTACCCTTTGCTTGATCTTGTGATATGAAAAATTGTATAAGTGATAATAACTTTGGAACTAGTATAGATGCAAATGTTGAATAACATTCAATTGAAACGCCATCAGGACCGAAGGCCTTATGTTTTGGAAGTTTGGTTATGGCATTTTTAATTTCTGTCTCAGATAGTTCAGAGTCCAACTGAGGTAAATCCACTCTATGTGTCAGAGGAATAGGTTGGAAGGAAGAATCAACATCAGTTATATGAGAGGTACTTTCAGGAGTATATAATGTGGTATAGTAATCTGTAAAGCATTCCAGGATTTTTGAGTCACTGGTGTATCTGTTTCCAATTTTGTCTGTGATAACACAAATTTTAGACTTTTGTTTTCTAATCTTTGAATAATTGGCCAACAATTTACCTGCTTTATTTTCCCCTGTTAAAATGTAGAATTAATTTTTAATAGAGTACCACATGCACTTTCCAAAGATTATTTATTGTATTGTACTTTAGCATCAATCAACCAGGATAAAGCATCTGGTTTAGTAGTGGAGAAATATTCATGCTCAAGATGTTTAATTTGTGCAAGCAATTGAGAGGAAGCTTTAAGATTTGCTTTCTTTTTAGTGGCAACATAATCTATAATAAAGCCTCTAGTGGTAACTTTAAAGGCATCCCATGTAAAATTCACCTGAGTGTCAGAAGGTAAATTATTTTTAAAAAAATATTTAGAAAACATTGTTAATTTTTCTATAAATAACTGGTCTTGCAGTAAAGCGTTATTAAACCTCCAGTGATTAGAAACGGGAGAATTACCTGGAAAATGCAAATCTATAATAACCGGGACATGATCTGATATAAGAATAGACCCAATATCAGCATGTGAAATTGATTGCAGAATTTTTGGCGTAGCAAACATATAATATATTTTAGAATATGCGTGATGTACTGCAGAATAAAACACCAATTCTAATACATCTGGATGAGCAGTTCTCCATATATTGTGTAGACCTCTGGAAGAAATTGCTTGATGAAATGCTTTTTGCATTTTATTAGGGATATAACGAGTTTGAGAATGACGATTCACAAAAGTATCCAAAAGTTGGTTGCAATTACCTCCTACCACAAGATTTTCTGAATTGTAAGATAGCAATAAAGAAGAAAATATAACCCAGAATTGAGGGTCAACTCCAGTTGGACCATAAACATTTCAGATGGAAAATAGCACTCCATTAATTTTAGCAGTCAGAAAAATCCATCTGCCTGTAACATCTTTAATCTCCTCTATAACCTGTATTTGTAAGGATTTATGAAACAAAATTATTACCCCATTCTTGTTGTGAACTGCAGAGGAACCGAAAACATGACCTACCAAATTTATATTCAGACTTTTAAAGTTCTCTTCCTTAAGATGTGTTTCGTGTACAAGAGCAACCTGACAATTTAGTTTAGAGAGATGTTGGAGCACTCTTTGTTTCTTGCCTGGATTATGTAAACCCTTGACTTTCCATGAAATAATACAAAGACTCGTCATTTATAGAATAAGGGGAAACAGTTAGACAACAGAACCATAACTAATCCCAAAATACAGAAAACATGTGAAACATAGAATGAGGTGGAAAGGAAAATTATGAACACATATCTATATGTGGTTGCTTGCTGATGCCAACATTGCATTATAAGGAAAACAGAAAATGAACAAAGAAAGAGAGACGGAAGAAGAAGAAAGTACAAGAGGGAAATAAAAGTAAAGAGGTAGCAAAAGCACCCCAATGAAAGAAGAAACAAAAGATGACGAAAAGCCCAAGAGCTTTAGTCATAATTGTCTTTAAAAGAAGAAATATATTTTGCATGGGAGAAAGGGAGGAGCAAAAACAAATTAGAGGCCAATCAGCAACAATACCCCTGAGGAATTAAAATAATTAGATGGCAAGAGGGAGGAGAGAAATGAAAACAGAAATAAGTACATTACAATATGAACAACTGACGACGTGACTTACCAACAAGACAAAGAACACTGTGATGTTGAGATATACAAGAATATAGACACACTTGCAAAGGGGATTTTCTCAACTTGACATTTCAGCAATTTCAATACCTGTGAATGGAAAATAGAAAAGTTAAGAATCCCACATTAACTAATCAAGTCTTGCTGAGTTCCATTGCCTCCCCTATTGGGTATATATGAATTGTAGTAGTTGTTCTGTCCGTGATGGTAACCTTAAAGAAACACAGGTGAATAAGGCCAAATGTAGCATTCATAGGTCTTAGAGCTGGTCGAAGATCCAGAAATTCCTTTCTTCTTTTAGCTGTCGCCGTGGACACATCTTGACTAAAGAAAATCTTTTGGCCTGACCATAGCATTTATTTACGTTGTTTTGCGGCATTTAAAACTGTAATTAAATCCGAGTATTGTAGAAAGAGGGCTATAATTCCTCTTGGTTTAGATGTAGAAGAAGGTCCAATACGGTGAGCTCGCTGGATGTTGAGGACCATAGTATTATGTAAACCAACAATCTTTAGGATATGAGTTTTCAAAAATGTTATCAAATCTTGGGCTTCTGAGCCTTCCGGAATTCCATAAATGCCAAGGTTATTACGCTGATTACGATTTTCCAAATCTTTTGTCTTTTTTTACGTAATATGACATCTTTGGTCAAATTATCAACTTTACCAGTAGTATCTTGTACATCACTGAACCTCTGTTCTACCTCAGAAAGTCTAAAATCCAGATGCAACCATTTCTCTTCAATTTGTTGTAACACAATATTTATCTCCATGACAAAAGGCTTTCTTAACTTTAATTCATCCATAATGTCTTCCAATGTGAGTGGTAATAAAGACTTAGTAGGGGAGGATGGATCCTTTTCAGCTCTTTTGTTGCCCCCGGAGTCTTTGCGACAATTAGAATTAGAAACAGAGGATACAGAGATTTTTTAAGTATGTGGAGCTTCCATTTTAGAAATGCTGTGAATATTTAATACAATATTGAGGTTAATGGTCCTGCAGAGCCAATTAGGTCACTTCAAAGGACGAATATTCAAAGTTAGATGAGCGCGCCCGGGATAAATTGTTTAAAATAATCTCAGAGGCAACATCCAAAGTGTCAAATTATCATAAAGTTCCCCAGTTGGTTAAAATAGTAGTAAATAAATTTGGAATGCAGCAAAGAAAAAATTGAGGAATAAAAATGGTCTGTCCTTTCAAAATGGTGGCTGCATTCCTGTGAAGAGGGGAGCAGCAGGTTGAAATAATTAAAATCTGTGAAAAAGCAGAGGTAAAAATATTTTTAAAAAACTCACCATACTGCTCCCTGCAGGCTCTCACAACATTTTCTGAAAAAAAAAAATGTGAGCTGTCAATAATCTGTTCCTCCGTAAAAGAAATCTCCCCAGCAACTCGGGAGCGACGTTAATGAGCGGCCATCTTGTTTGCGCCGGCGCGCGATCTCTGAATTGTTTTTTAAGCATCTATTTTATTTAATCTGAGGTGGTTTTAGATGCTGATATTAGTGATTATGATTTAATGTAATTATTTCAAAATGCAATTTGTTTATGTGTTTTAAGGATATTTCGTCCAAAATAAACATTTATGATGATGATGAAAATTCTAAAATATGAACGTAACATACTTTAACAAGTAATCTTCACCAACGAAACAAACATCTCAAAACACAAAATCAGGAGTATTTCTGACTCCATCCACCATACAATTGTCACGTCAAAAACCCACTTAGTTCACTGCACATACAAAGGCCCTCATTACGACTTCAGCAGTCTTTTCACAAGACTGCCAAAGCTGCGGGCGCCATGGGCCTTTATGGGTGGAAATCCAACACTGTCGGCCAGGCCGATGGTGGAAGAGAAGCATTTTCACCGCCAGCATTACCACGCAGAGGCAGGTAGGTGGACCATCCGAAACGGGGGCAGGGGGTTTGTGTGTGTGTGTTGTGTGGGTGTATGTGTATGTGTAGCGCAATGGGTGTGTATGAGTGCATGTGTGTATGTATCTGTGTGTTGAGGGTTTGTATGTCCGAATGGAAGCAAAGGGGAGGGGGGTGTCGGGGTGCAAGTGCGTGTGTGTTTGTATGCAGAGGCGTCGGGGTATCTGTCTGAGTGTGTGTTTGTGTGCGAATGGAGGTGTCTGACGGTGTGTTTGTGAGCGAGCGAGTGGGGTGTCTGTATGTATGCAGAGTGAAGGGGGTGTTGGGGTGCAAGTGAGTAGGTATGTGTATTGGGATGCATGTGAGTGGGAGTGCATGTGTGCAAGTCTGCAAGTGAGTGGGGGTGCATGTGTGCAAGTCTGTGAGTGACTAGGGATGTCTGTGTGTATGCATGCGAGTGAGTGGGGCTATCTGTGTGCATGCGTGCGGTCGGGTGGGGGTGTTTCTATGGAAGTGTGCAAATGGGGTTGTTTGTATGGAAATGTGCAGATGGGGGTGAATGTATGTGTGGGGTCGGGTGGGGGTGTTTCTATGGAAGTGTGCCGATAGGGGTGTTTGTATGGAAGTGTGCAGATGGGGGTGTGAATGTATGCGTGCGTGGAAGGGATGGGAGTGTGCATGAATGCGGAGGAGGGTGCTTATGTGTGAGTGGGTGTATATGTATGTCAGTGTGAGAGCGGATGGGGGTGTTAGTATGGATGTGTGTGGTGTTTGCATGTATGGGAATGTTATGTGTGAGTGCGGAGGGGGGAAGAGGATGTCTGTTTGAGTGTGTGTGTGTGTGAGTGAATGGGTGTATCTGGGTCTGACTGCCCTGGCGGTACGGGAAGCATTTCGGCAGTTTGGCTTTGGCCAAACTGCTGAACTCATAATATGGCGGTCTTTACAGCCAGTCCAGCAGAGGTAGGACTGCCAACGCGGTTCTGGCGCTCCAAGGACCACCAGACTCATATTGAGGGCCATAGTGTTTCTGTCACTCTGTGTCCTCACACAGTGTCATTCAGGAGTGGAGCACACACCAAAGTGAATATGTCCCTCTGTGTCATCTCACAGTTCCAAGCAGGAGTGGAGCACACCACCAGGGGCAGGCAGCTAATTTGTGGAGCTCGGGAGTTTGTATGTAAGTAGTCTGAGTCTTACTTCCTCTTCTCCTACTCAGGAACTGTCACTCAGTCATGACATCACTCAGAGAAAGACTAAACACTAAAAAAGCTAGAAACATTTTTATAAGCTGTTGGTCATGAAACCAGTCACAGAAAGATACATTAATCTCTCTGTTAAGATGCTGGAAACAATGGTGCAAGCCGCAGGTCAGCTTTAGAGAGAAATAGGTGTGGGGCAGGAAAGCCAGAAATAGCAGCAAATTGGTGGCAAGGTGAAGGCACTAGTCAGCATTACACTATCAATCTTCTCTCTTTTCTGCTCCTTACACGCCGTGTCTCCTCAAACACACTCACAGAAACAGTATTTACTATGTTGAAATGATGAACACATGCTTGAAATTGCTGAAATGATGTTGTATACATTAGATTTATTCTACTAAAATGTCACCCTTTGTGGCAAAGCCATGCTCAAATATGTGAGGTTACTGTTCCACAGAGAATCATGCTGCGTCAACTGGTAAGGCTAAAAAATGTTGCTTGTGTTTCGCACCATAGGAAATGTGGTCTAATAATTTGGAAAAGCCTGTCACATGTGGGACCTGGCCAGAACTGATTTGCATGTCATTGGTCCATGCCTATGATGGCCAATACAATCTAAAATGATGGAATGGAATGAACACAGGGCAATAACCAGTGGTGCAGACTGATTCAAACATTTTCATTCATCACTTAATATCTATCTACAGTGACAATACAGACATGGGTAAATGGGTATGAGAACAAACTACAAAAATTCAAAGAATCCTTTTCCTTCCACCATTCGACTTGACACTCTGCGTGGTCAGCCCCAAATTTTGTTTCTCCTCTCCCCCTGTTTTCTGAGTGTGGGACTGGACAGTGCTGGATTAAACTCTGTGGAGGCCGCTAGGCAGTCGAAATCTCAGGTCCCCCCTTGCAAGTTATCTACTAATATGTTGTTAATTTTACCAACCAACAATTTTAATACATCAATTTTATTACACAAAACTAAATATTACATGTACAGTTTGTGCCAATTTTCTTTTACAAACTGACAGCTGACAGAAGATGAGCTTTTAAGAGACAAACTGCTATGTGAATCTGATGTCTATAGTTTATATACTTTGAGTTGTTAATGGGTACATTACATTAATACAGTATTTCCTCTATAGAGTCTTTGAAGTAATGTTTTTGTTTCTTTGAGTTGATTCGTTATTTTCTATCTTTCGGAAACAATTTAGGAAAGCGTGATTGTAATTTTCTTTCAAGATCAAATCAATATTATTTTGATCCGTTGTTGCGGGGGGCCCTCAAAGGAGTGGGGTCCATAGTCCACTACTGACTTTGCCTATTTGGTAATCCGACACTGACAACCCCTCTTCCTCAGACACTGCTGCCTGCATGTTCCCGCTGAACTTTACCTTCTCGGATATTTGTTTTAAATGTCTTCTAATTCTGAATGTAAGGTGAAGCAGGGCCTAACCCGCTCTGTATATCCCAACCATGCTCCATCTCGGTGGGCCATGACTTTCAACTTCGGTCTGATCTTGTGCAACTAGATGGCTGCAGTTGGCGCATTGATTTTTTAGGTGTTTATTTCCACTAAAAACTTAAAAATTAAATTTCTGGTTCTGCTGTTTGGATTCATTTGTTTTGGTATCCTTATATTTATTAAAATGCTCTATATTATTCTAAAATGGTTTGGGGGGTTTCTTGTGTTGTGCTTTTACTTTATTACTGTTTGAGTGCTGTATACATTCTTAACACATTGCTTCTAAGTTCAGCCTGACTGCAATTGTGCCAAGCTGCCAGAGGGTTACGCAGAGGTTAATTTAAAGACATTTGTGGTTACCCTGACAGGGATAGTGGTTGAGAAGTATCTTCACTCACCCTCAATCAAAACCCAATTTCCTGCAGCAGCATATTTCAAGGCTGCTTATCGTAAGAAAGGTACAGAGAATTATTTTGTGCAATGTTATGCCTTTGGTGGAAACAGTGTTAATAATGACTTGTTTTGTGACCAGTAATTAAAATGATGGTTCTGAATTTGTAGTAGCTAAAATCATGCATATTTCTCATATTTCCATGAGGAAATGTTCTGGAATCTTTTGGATTCCACGTAATTCCAACCACCAAGCGTGCCCATACTTCTCCTGAGAAAAATGGAATCCCACTTGTGTGGATGGGTCTAGGAACAATTAAAACGAGTCATGGTCTTTGCATGGTCCCTGGTAGGATCTGCTCCAGTCTCAGCTACACACAGAAATGTAAGGAAAATTATTGTTCTCAGCCAAAGTGTGACGTTAGCAATGCATTCTAAGTAGGAAAACAGTGGAATCCACACAAATCACACCACTTTGGACTATTCTTGATGTCTAATTTTCAGAAATGTCTGCGTTTAGTGTGTTTCCATGGCTTCTCGAACAGTTCCCGTCCACATGTCAAATTGTGCCCAAAAGAATCTAAAATTTCTCTGACTTACCATGGGGATGCTCTAGCCCATAGGGAGCAATAAACTGGTGAACTGGCAAACTGGTGGGGCATTACAGGTTGGGGTGAGACACAATGTCAAGGAAGGCCAGCCCCACCCATTATTTCTGTTAAAACATATTCAACATGTATGCCCCCTGCTGGGGCAGTTTGGGGGCAAAGAAGGGGCAGGTTAGGTATAAACCTCCCCAAGCTGCCATTTGGAGGTGGGTAGAAGGATTGCTGAGGCCATTGTGGGATGTGGGCACAGCCTGATGCCTGCATGGACCACCCCAACCCTTCTTTTCTAACATTTTTTCCCTGATGTTTAGTGAGCTTTCTGCCCTGTGTGGCACTTTGTGGTATACACCCCTTGATCTGCCTATCAGGGTGTTAGAAGAATCAGCAGCTATCTGCTTCTCTAAATGTGCGTAACTTTGCATTTCATAATTGCTGGTTAACTGAACTTGGCCCCATTTAGCCAGGGCAGCAGAGAGCTATTCTCTGCTGCCTTGGCAGAAGACTGACCGCTATACTTAGAAATGTCTGCCAGGCATGCAGAGATAACTGTACCTTTAACAAAGTCGCCATTGAGGAGGATCCTTTGAAGTCACTGGAACTGTGCTGAGTGGGCACCATCTTTAAAGCACCTGCTCAGCATAATTTATTGTTCTTGAAAAACAAAAACGAAATGTCCCTAAAATACAAGTTTTCTCCCTGTGTTTGGGGGTAAATCCTTTAGTTTCCTTTTTGGGCATTCACCGGAATTCCTGAAGAGGGAAACATATCTCAAAAAGTACACCCCACATCGGGTGGATGATCCAAGATACTTTGACCAAGAGCACAATATCAGCCTGTCCATCATTTAAAGCTTTTCACAGGTATAGCCAGCAAAACCCCCTCCATCAGAAACATTGCAGTTCCCCCAACTAGAGCAGATGAGCCATATTTTGCAGCCAAGGTATCAACAATGTTTTTGGCAGAGCATCATTTCTGCTTAACTTTAAATGATTCCCTTTATTCGGTCCCAGGTCAATATTGTAGCTCCAGCTTCCCACCTTTACCAGAGTGTGGCATTTATAATATGATTATTTTTCTTGTGACATTACACATAGATTTATTGTATTTGTTTATGTTCAAAATCTGGAAAATATCAAGATCTCCAGGGCCTATATTGGCCACTCCTGAATTAAACTGACCTTTTAGGCCCCAGTTTCTGCATCTAGTAACTGCAAAGTGAGTAGGATAAAATCCAGGACTGGCTGAAAGTTATACACACCTTGGAGCTTCTGATGAGCTACAAAAAACAATTTTCCTGTTTATTTCGTGGTGAAACACATTTTCATTTGCATCATGCATAACAACAAAACTATACAAGTGCAATTGTTTTGGTTTTTACACTTAAATGTTATTAAAGAGCTAATCTAGCACACAGCACTGCAAGGTGTAGTCATACACCTGCATACTACAAGACAGCTCAACTTTTAGAGAAGTAGAGATTCCTAAATAGCAGCTGTACTTGATGCATCTGTAGCAACCATAGTCAGTTTCAGGCTTTCCTGCACACCACAAATTGCACTGAAAGTACTTCTAATAAAGTGGGAATCTACTCATGACAAACTCTCTATAGAATGCTCTGTGCTGACTGTCGAGAGGTGTGCATTTTAGTGTATATTTATTGTATTGTAATAGTATTTATATAGCGCTTACTACCCCTGACGAAGCGGCAAAGCGCTTTTTGGCGAGTAGCACGCTACTCCGGAACCCGAAAGGAATTAGTGGTGGATTAGTATAGGGAAATATGAGTACAGTTTTAGTATTATTATGAGTTAATTTGAGGCGTGGATATTTGAGTTTGTTAGTTGGATTGACTGAAGTAATGGAGGGGTGGAGGAGGGAAGAATCCAGAAGTGTTAATTGGGAGTTTATGGTAATAGGATTTAGGCTTGGGATGAGTAAAGGGGGGATGGAGGAGGGAAGAGTCTGTGGAAAGGGTTAGGGAGATATTAGTAGCAGGGTGAGATAAATGAGGGAGAATTTAGTAGGGTTGTTTATGAGATCATGATAGTAAAGTGAGTTTTGGGTGAGTTAGATGTGGAAAAGGAGGGAAGAGCTTAGGCGGGGTTATTTAGGAGATGAAAGTAGTAGAATGGATTTGGGATGAGTCAGAGTGGGAATAGAGGATAGATTGATAGAGACATGACATATGGTGATGGGTAGACAAAGTGTGATATAAAAGTAGTGCAGGGGTTCATAAATATCTAGTATAACAACTTATCTATGAGTTATGCAATGACCTATGAACATGTTAAGCATAGAATAACATACACACCCACACACATATATATATATATATATATATATTTATAAATATATATATACACACACATACATACATACATACACATGTACAAACATATATGTACATACACATACATATTTAAACCATGAGTAAATATACATTAGTTAAACAGGTTTAAAGAGTATGTGTGTAGTTTATTGTTATGACATAGTAGTGATACATATTTTATAAAGAACTATATTTAACAAGAATATACACATAATCAGGTAAAAAATATTTATCAACATAGGCATATGCAGTCCATAGCTGTTTGAATATGGTGGTTATGAAGGAGAGAGACAACTCTTGAGTAGTTTTCTGAAGAAAAGATAGTTATCTGTGGCTCTTATAGTTGTGGGTAATGAATTCCATAGTTTGGCTGCTTGAACGGAGAAGGATGTACTGCCTATAGTCTTTTTCTTGTGTTGTGGTGGTCTATGGCGGGTTGCCAATCTTGAGCGGACATTTCTTTGTTGAAAGTATTTGGTTATTTTGTTTCTGATAAAAAGCGGTCCTGTTCCATGTATAGCTTTGTGGGTGATACAAAGCAGCTTGAAGGTGAATCTTCTGGCAACGGGTAACCAGTGTAGTGCTCTCAAGGCAGGGGAGATGTGGGCTTGTGGCTTTACATGTAATAGTAGCCTGGCTGCGGAGTTCTGAATACGTTGTAGTTTTTTCATAATAGATAGAGATGGTCAGTGTTAGAGGCCATTGGCATAATCCAGTTTGGATAGTACAAGCGAGATAGTAGCTTGCACCTTGTGTGGAAATCCGAGGTGGGGGAAAATGCATCGTAGAGTCTTCAAGGTGATGAAGCTTGTTCGTGCTAATTTGTCCACCTGGGCAATCATAGTTAACTTGGAGTCCATGGTGATTCCAAGGTTTTTAGCTTCCTTGGATAATTGAGGAGGTGGTCTGAGATCGTCAGGCCAGGGGCAAAGTGGTTCATAATTTTTCCAGTCACCACATATGAGTATTTCTGTTTTGGAGGCATTTAGTTTGAGAAGGCTCCAAGTCATCCACTGATCAAAGTCTCTGAGGCATCTGAAGATTTCTGAGTTTTCAATGTTTTTGGGGCATTCTAATTTAAGTAGTATTTGCGTGTCATCTGCATAGTTGTAGCATGTGAGATGAAAATCATTGATCAGTTCTGGTAATGATATCATGTAGATGTTGAAAAGCAAAGGTGAGATGATCGATCCTTTGGGGACCCCTGCTTTTGTGGTGGTTAAATATATAGCTTTGAAGCAGGAGCGCTGGCCGCAGATTTTGGGTGACTTTCTTCACTGCAATCCTCTTGTGGGCCCACAAAGCTGATATTAGGAGGGTGCAGGGGTTGTTAGTGGGGGCGTAATGTTTAGCTGCCCACTATATGCCATTGATAACGCGTCCTTCTATGTCAATTTATACACATTAGGACTCGTTTTCAGCCGATGAAACTTTTGACCCAGTGGTGAGACACCGTAAGACGAGGTAACTGATCAATATATCAAGCAATATATCACTAATATTATCAACATATTTCACCACAATATATTTCAGTTTAGACATTGGTTAAAACTGTCGGCGCAACCATGACCTTTCAGCAATGAATAACCACACCTTTGTTGAAGTTTTGTGAATTTTATTCCCTATTGATTACAATCTAACAGCAGATGTATTAATCTCAAAACCAAGACGCAAAGGAGCATAGTCATGATATGGCAACTGTGATAAGATTTTGACAATGTAAAGATCAGAACCATTAAGACACTAACATAAGAGATACACAAGTCAGAATGCATAGAACATCATATAAGCCCAGTTCAGCATAGTACAATGTCAGTCATGGCCGTTTGTCAGTCAAGGTGAATATCTAATCTAACCACTAATTAGCATCAGCATGTTGGACTTCATGCAAAAACAATTTAGAACACTGATTTGGAAAACATCTAACTAAGGTCTTCTAAACAAAAATACAGCAGTTGGTACCTAGAAAGGAAAAGCAATTGGACAAATTACAAGAGCAACTGTCATAATTACCCTCCTCGTATGAGTCAGCATACAGGTTCAGACTTCGTCTTCAGGACATCAGTTGGATCGTCGTCAGTCTATCTAGTCTAAGGACAGGGGACACTTCCCTCATAAGGAAGAAAGTGTAATGGGGCGACTAAGGGTGAGGATGGTTTATTAAGTCTCAAGTCACAAAACAGAGTGACAAAGTTTCTGGATGCAATCAATATCATTCCCTACCTAGATCTCCCGAGTCTCCTGTGTCATGAGTTTTTATCCCTTTTTCGTGATACCTTCCCCCAAAATTCTATTGGATAGTCATTACACCCCACTATCTGTAACCTATCAAATTATACATTAAGTAATGCACTTGTCATTTCATGATAATTCATAACATTTTGATTGGTCTTCATAATTGACGTTTTCGTAGGTGGCACATCCGGGGTTACTTCATTCTCTGGCACACTCTTCGGGTCAAAAGTTCTCATTTCCATGGTAGAATGTCCTTGAAAGTTTCCATATTTGTTGCAAAGCGTATAAACTTATACTAAAGCAGCTAGCATGCGGATGTGAAAACTAGCATTGTTACATAAAACGAAGAAGAGAACAAATGCTGGGTCATGGCCTTTTGCAAGTCAGCACACTGGAGAAACAGAAAAATATGCTTTAATATGAGAGCTACACGGCTAATTCTTCGGCTCACGCTAACTTAAGGCTTATAGATTCTAATAAATGCAATCTTCGTACGTGTTAACATATTCAATTAATCACAACACAAGTAATCATTTCTTATAGTTGATATTAGTATATGCATACGATAATTCTCCATGTTTAAAATAAGTTTCAATGAATAATATTATTAATGCAGCATTGTTAAGTATAAACACTTCACATCTAAAATAGGTAATGTTTAGATTACGCTCTCTCACCATCACACACCACACTGCGAAGACAATCCTCTTTCGGGATTGCGCTCTCTGGACACAGAGAATAGGTGACCTCATGTCAAATGTGACTTTAAGCCATGTGTGACATTTTACACATCGATTTGTCTTCTGAGAAATGTAGTCCTAGTGCTAATAAATGTGTGCCAGTGTGTGTCTAGACCTTTGAGGGTCGGATTTGTGCCTTGTCCCATTGAATGCGGGGTGTGTGCCTGGGCAGAGTCAGAGCAAGTTCTCTGCCTGGGCCTGCATAGAGCAAAGCATGGGACGGGACCATGTAAAGCAAGGTGTGTGCCAGGGCCCTGTGAGAACGGTGTTTGGGTTTGGTCCCTGCAGTCGTGGCTCGCTTCGCTCAAAAGGAGCGGGTGGGTGCGGCGCGCGAGGAGTGGATGGGAGGTTAGGGGTAACGACCTAAAATGTAATAAAATTAAACAAAAAAATAAAAAGACACTTACCTTTTCAGCGCGGTCCCGCGCTACGCTCCTCTTCCCTGCTGGCTGCACGCAGGCACAGGCTCTCAGCCTGCCCTATGACCAATCCTGACGTAGCTCAAAGCAGCGTCAGGATTGGCTGGGAGCTCCCTGGGCGCTCCCAGGCAGACTGGACCCTCTCCAGCCTGGCAACTGTGTAATGGAGGAGCCGCTCCTGGGTCCCTGGGAGTAGAAGATGTGCGCCTGGGACCTATGAGCTCGAAGTGTGTCTATGAGAGGAGGGTATGTGCTGGGCCTTTTGAGGCGGTTGTGTGATATTGCATCAAAACGGAGGCTAGAAATAGATTTCTAGTGAGTATTGCTGTTTACCGCAAATGCTAATAACTTCTAATTTGCCGTTTACTTTCAGGTGTATGTTGTAAAGGGAATAATTGCATATGACAGAGAAAAATGGTCCTTTATAAACTATTTAGTTACTATCTTCTTGTCTGCTGATTTTGATTTTTGTTTAGACACTATTTGAATTTGTCAAGCTCATGATTCCTTTTGGCATGGATTAAGCCACACCCTTATTTTGCTAGGCCATATGCCTTGTAAAGGGTTCTTAATTGGACCACACCCTCTTACAGCGACCCGCCCATCTTTTTCATCCGATTTACAACAGTGGTGAGTAGACCCATAGGTCAGGAGTACAAACATGGTGCATGGATCCACCCATTTTGACCAAAGACTGTGTGGAAGGCTCTGAATTGACTCATGACATTTACAAACTAACTGACAATAAATATATTGTATTGTAGTTTTATGTAGTGCCTTTAGGTTGTATGAATACAAACCTTTGTGCTCCAGAAATATTTTTGATAGAAAACCTATACATTTGATACTGAAAGATGTGTCATTTTTTAGAAATATTTAATGTTTGCAATATTCAGGTGAAGGTTTTAGGAATTACATGAAAATGCAATTAGGAATTAAATTAGCATTCTGTGTCCACCACAGTCATTCTCCCAACATGTCGAAACACGGAGCTTTTCTGAAAAAACAAGTCACAAAACAATCGAGTGTCAAATCACGGTGTGAAATTCAGCTGTAGCTGTGAAAATAAGACATCCACGGAAACGTGTAAAGACAAACACCATAATTACTCTGTAAAGCTGGTGCTGAGAGCCCAAAGCTAAAACCGTGTAACAATTCCGAAAATATAAAATGCCGGGGGGCGAGGGGAAGATGAATGAAGGGGTTTTCCAGTCACAGTGTTTTTATATGTAAATTCATCCCTCTCGGCTACCTTCTCAGCAGCTCAGGCTCCACGCTACATGCATTAGCGGACGCGGCTACTAGACAGACACAATGCGCAGCCGGCTTCACAGCGTCAGCGGCGCTCCTGTGAGAAACAAGCACAACTCTTTATGTCTGTTCTGCGGAAGACTGGCCTCGCCAGTTACTCTTTCCTATTTGGAGTCAGCCTGCTTGGGTACTTAGGTTGATAGTTCTTCTTGGGCTGCCTTCCATTAAGGAAAGTCAACGTGGTTCTAAGCACACTTCAATTGAAAATATTCAAATACATTAAAATACTTTCCATTGCTCATTTCACTTACTGGAAGAGAAACCAGAACCTAAAGAAAATGTTTCAAGCCACATGGTTTTATCGATTATCGATTCTGTCCCTACGTGGCAGCAAAGAGTGCCATACATGAAACATAGAGATCTGTTGTATACTCATTCTTCTGGTCTTTCAAGGGGAAGAGTCATGAGAGTGAACAAGGCAGTTATTGAGAGGAAATAGGCATGCTGTTACATTCAAAGTGTTACCCAGGTAAGCCAGCACGTTCAGCTCTGAAATAAAATAGCTTAGTTTCCTGCTGCAGAAATCTGCGTAATCTGCATACCACAGGTTTAATGATGAGCAGGTACTTTAGAAGATGCACTTAGGCTTGCATCTTCTAAAGTAAAACAAATAGTATTATTTCCTAGGTAAGAGCCCCTGGGACATGAATCACAAATATTTTTCAGCTGTAAATGTACATTTAAGACCAGAAATTGCTGGATTCATGCTTGTAAGGTTTCCACCAAAACCAAAGCATACCTAGGAGCAGTGCCAGCTGCCGCATAGTGCAAGGGGTGGGATTGGGGTGAGGGGGAAGGAGGAGCAGTGAGACAGAGACAAGGTAAAAATAAAAAAATCTTACCTTGCCTCTGACCCTGCTGCATCCTGCCGCCTCACCCTTCTCGTCCTCTGGTGTCCCAGCATTTACCTCTGGGGCACCAGTACAGGTTCTCCAACAATCCTGGCTCTGCTTTCATGCAAAAACGTTGCATGAAAGCAGTGCCAGGATAGGTCTGAGTGGCAGTGATGGCCACTCAAACACCGCCTGGGGCCTGTGCAGTTCCTCCAGCCTGGCTGTGCATACTGTGTATACAGCCGGGCTGGAGAAACCTAAGTGTGCATGTGTGTTTGGCCGGCCTCATACATAGGGTCAAACACACATGCACACTTAGGTGCACTCTCCCCTGCTCCCCCTTCCCACCTCCTGTGGCCCAGCCCCACCCCTCCCTGCACTGCTGGTTGAGCCAGAGGCAGACAAATAAAACAATCTATCATTTTATTTGTCTGCTTCTGGCACAGCCAGTGGGGCGACGATCCTTCGTCATAGTGAAGGAGCTGCCCCTGACTAGGAGGTGGTAATTTCATGTACCATTGCATAATTTAACACCACCGCAGCATGCAACAACTATGAAAAGATTGATTATTAGTTCGGGGGGTGATAGTCCACCACAAGTAATAATATTTGTTAGGTCCAGAAACGGTTTCTGTAATTTAATTCAACCCCTGGAAGCTATCAAACGGAGGAGACAGGCTTAATTTAAGAGTATGTGTAAAGAATATAGAAGCACCAAAAGAGTTAAAAAGTCAAAAACACAACTTAATGAAAACCCCACTCTAAGTTATAAAAATACAAATTATTTAATGAACAAAGTTACACCAAACAGAATATATACCAAACAGGGGGAACCAGAGATATGAATTAAAAAAGTTTTTGATAAAAAGAGCACCAAAAAGCTTTAAACACCAATCATGGTCATCTGGTTGAACTTCAGGCCAACCAGAATGGAGTGCAGTTCAGACACGAAAACCGGATTCCTCCCGGACAAAGGTTTCACATTGTGACTTGGTCTCTGAAATGTAAGTCAAAAATCCTCAGCCATGCAAGGCAGCAAGTGTGTACGAGAGTGCTCCAGAAGGCTGGATAGCTGTTGAATGGATACTTTGGGCACCTTCACCTGGTGAAGATTTCTACATTTGGATTTAGTCACTTGTTTGGAGCTCAGGTTTCTCCAGGAGCGAAAGGCTGCAGGCTGTAGTCAAACAGGGCTCTACAAGGCCAGATACCTTCTCTGGGGTGTCCCCCTAAAACAGATTTGCTATTGTGGAAAAGCTCCAAGTGAGAGCAAACAATCTTTGGGACAGTGGCAATGCACCTTCTTCAAAGTGGGGGAAATGATAGTGGGACCCCAATTTTAAAGAGCCCAAGGCCCATTACAATCCTTCGAAGACATGATCAGAGGGAGGCTCACTATGACACTCCAAGGAACAATTTTAGAATACATGGGAGGCAGAGTCCACCCAAGATCAACACAATGGGGTTTCTTCAGAAACACTCACTTCACATACAAATAATCTGACAATGATTTCTTGGAACATTGTGGGGCTGGGCAGCAAGCTCATCCAAGAGGACTGGGGGAAATTCATAGAAACAGCTGGCATAATTATGTTTCAAGAAACCTGGGAGATCTCCTCTTCATAGAGGCAGGGCTTTAAAGCCTTTCAAGTTCCAGCACGTAAGTCGAAATCTGGTATACCCTCTGAAGGGCTGCTAATTTGTGTTAAGATTTTGTTGGAGTTCTATGCTAACCAATTATCTATCAATTGTCCAAATTTGCTTGCTATAGTTAGGAGTGAAATGAGACCTGGAGAAGAGAAGTTCTTTGACCCTGAGTACTGAGTAGCCAACTTGGCACCAGTCCACTGGAAGGGAGAGCTGGTCCCAGAACCAGCTTGGCGTGGTTAAAAAGGACTGGCTTCACAGTTCTCTCGGCCCACCTCTGGGTGGTATCACAGCCACCTCCAAAGACAAAAGGGTTTTGCCATGTTGGATTTACTCCAGAAAAGTGCATGGTCAGATAGTTTGCAGTAATGCAAAAGTAGGAAGTGCTGCCCTTGAGAATTGTCTTGTCATTGGTTAGGGAGTGTTCAGGAGGAACCCCCCTCAATTTGGTTTTTGAATCCTACAAAAAATGGCACGTCATCACCATCTTTTGTACCTGTGGAAGAACAGAAGAAGGCTGGACCCTCTGTGTTTGGCTGGCATGGAGACCAGAGGGGCTGGACCTGCTTTCATCTGTACCCACTACTGAGAAGTTGACTCCAAAGATCATTTGTCTCTACTCCTGTGTGACTATAGGGACAAGACAAGTGGCAGAGGTCTTTTCATGGAGTTATCAGCTGATGAGTAGAAACTGTACTGGACCCTTCTGGTGCCCTCTGCTTCCCTGGGGTATTGGGAGCCTTAGAACAGAACAAGAGGATCTGCTCTTGAAAGTCTGAAAACTTGCAACTTAGAAAGCTTTTGGAACTGCACGACCTCCGGAACTTCGCTAGATCTCACGGGAAAGATGTCCAATTTCAAGAGGACTTTATCAGATTTCAGGTTTGCCCGGCTGGAAGATTTTTAGCTCCTAAAAAGAGATTAAATCCAAAGGTAGAAATCTTGACTGGACAAAGTAGTGAAAAAAATCCAACCAATGAGAGGGCTTCTGCTTCCATAAAAATGCCAGAAGGTAAAAACTTTGACCTCGATGGCCTGCTTGGTGTATCTGACCCTCGGCTCCATAGAAGTCAACCTGAAATCATGCCTAAGTTTCGGTCACCCTCCAACAGTGTCTTCTGATTGGTTAATTTTCTTGGGGCTTCTTGTCCTAAAACATTAACAGTTCATACCTCTGGTGCCCCCTATTGGATTTTAGCTGTTTTGATGTCATGTTTTTATTAAATTTTTCTCTGTTTTTAGAAAATGTTTGTAGGTTTTTCAGTGTTGTGTTTTGACATTTTAATTCTATTGGTACCACAAAACACTTCACGCACTGTCATTGAGTTAAACATTCTTTATACCATAGCTACAGGTTTTGAGCCAAGGTTTGTTTATTAAAACTGTGTGTTGGATCCAACAAGATTTTTAACTTATTACTGGGGAATGACATACATCCTCCCCAACTAATAACCAATTTTTCTACAATATAGAGATGTGATTTGCTGTTGGTGATGATGCTACTGATGAACTTTATTATGATAGCGCCAATCAGATTAAGTATGCTGTTCATGCTGATTGAAATTTGGGATGATAACATTGTTTTCCCTTATGGCTGGGGTGGATTATCACAACTACATCAGTTCTGGCAGACATTATTAGAATTCTGTTGGCAGTGGTGCACATGCATTAGATAAGGATTAGACAGGTTAAAATTAATATGATGGTGGGAATGTTGGTCTTTACTATGATAGTGATGCTGATAATCACATCGCTAGTATAAAGTGGAGATAGTTATCACTAGTATGATGGTGGTTCTTATGATTGTTGGAACAATGCTGGTGGATTATGATGGTGGTGCTGATGACACTTATAACATTTGTAGTGTTAATTAGAATGCAAGTGGTGCGAGTACCATCAGTGTGGTGATCTGAGTCCTTATTATTATTAGCATGTTGATGATAGCACATTTATTTTTAGGAAGTGTTGATTAAATCCCCCTGGAAGTCTCTCACCAGACATTTGAGAAAGAGCAATGCAGCACATTCAAATACAACTCTTTATTATTGTAAGCTAACTTAGCATTCTAAAATAATATATCTTCTGGAGGAATTGGGTTTCAATGCAGCATCATTTGCCCTTCACACATGACAGAATATGTCACGCAACATAACACTTCTATCAAGAAAGGAATCACATATGATGAATGATTGCTAGGTGCGGATGATGCTGTTGATGCAGATGATGAAAGTTAGAGTAAAGTACTGATGTTCAGGATCTGTATGTAACTGCAACATATGAAAGTGGCGTACACATTATGATACAAATGGCTATATAATGGCATGTACTTTTTCAAATATCTAATAGCCTGTCAAAGCAATATCCTAGTCTAGCAAAACCAGCAATAAAAAAGCATGACTGAAAAACCCTGGTCATCTCTATGAACGCAGTCAGTGTTATTAATTGAATTATATTTCCTAGATCTTTGCCCGCTACTTCATACAAGAATCCCATTATTTGCACAAGGAATTTAACACATTCAAATGAGAGAATACGTTTGACCTTGTACCCTTACCATATTAGCAATGTGGGGACAAACAGGCTGTTGGGAGGGTCACAGACTGTGTGCTGCATAGGAGGTGATGTGCAGTGAGCGTGTCTCCTGAAGCTTTTACTTTGCAGGGAACCTGTTAGGAATTGGGTTTCTGGTTCAGGGGAGTGAATCATGCTCAATCCTTGCCAGGGTGAAGTCACAAGTAAACCCCAAATTAACCTGTGTTCAACCCTCTGGTAGCTTGACACAGAGCAACCAGGCTTATGTTAGAGGAAATGTGTAAAGTGTTGTGCAGTACTTAGCAATAAATTGGAAACACAACACAATAAAATTCCCACACCAATTTAGTAAAACAGAGTACATCAAGATCAAAATATCAAAAATCCAATAAGTAGAGCCAGAGATATGCAATTTTAACGATTTATGCGTAAATCGCACCAAAAAGCACAAAGAAGCAATTGTGGTTATCTGGTTGCATCAAACCCATACAAAGTCACAATTTCAGGCCTACCACATTGTCCGGCTAAAGGGACCCACTCAGCCCCAGTAAACACAGGACCTTCATTCTGGTTACAAAGAGATGCAGAATTCTGTGTCAAGGATGCATAGTGCAGCAGCGGAGATACGAGGTCCCGACGAGGTGATGCATCACTCTGCAGCAGTTCCGGGGCACTGTGAAGTGCAAGGCAATGTCCATGTGTGGATATGCATTGCGCAGAGCGGTTCCAATGGGCTGCGTTGGATGACGTGATGTCCTTGCATGGAGATCTGTCACTCAGCGCTGGTTTGGATGGGCTGTGATGGCAATGCAAAGCCTGCATTGGGGAAGTCCGCACAGCTGAGGCTGTGGTGTGGTTAGTTTTACGTATCCTTTGCGCATTAGCTTCAGGCTTTAGGCCTTTGTGCACTTTGCCCTGAATGTATTTTATTAATTTGCTGACAGTTTAGAGCCTCTGTGCACTTTGCTCTAAATGCTTTTTATTAGGCTTCGTACTGTTATTTTTCAAATAGCCAGTTCTACGGTGTTGTTTTTTATTCATATCACACTGTTTTGCCTACTTCAGCACTGGAGTTCTCCATAACATATTCACTCTGTGCTTCAGTCAAGGATACAGTCTGGTACATTGCCGATAGACGTGGTAGGAGTTTAGATTTGGCATTCCTGCATAGGGACATTTTGTGATCACGATGACATGTTAGTTATAAAATCACTTCCTTGTCCCAATACACGCAAGAGGGAGATTCCGACCAGGGAACCACAACTAGACGCTGACTGCCTCGTTGCAGATGCTGAACCAGATCACAGGCCTTTGCTCAGGTATGAGGGCTGATGTCTCCCCAGTGATTCGGAAAGGCAAGCTAGAAGCTTAGCATGCTGTGCTCTAAATAGAACAAGCAGAGGGAGAGTAGAAACTGTTAGGCACTATGATAGCTTTGTTCTTATGTTTTACTCTCCTAGTGACTATTTCAATCCTATTGTGTTGTATTGTTCTGGTTATTGCGGCTCACGCCTTATTATCTAAAATACAGTTGTTTTATTAAAACATTATATAAAACTTATACTGTCTTTGTCATTTGTATATGAGATCATATTGTAAATGAGAGAGTTGGTTTGGATCTGAGTGACCACGACTTCCCTGAGAAGTTCCAAAGATGTCATGCGCTCGGCTGCCCAATCATTTCTTCCCCGTGGGAGAAATGAGGCACTGCTAGTTAGCTAGAGCAAAAAAACGGATTTAGGCTGACAGAGTTCCTTACACGTGGGTCAGACTCAGTCCCCCACACCGTTATCGATCCTGCTGCCTAGAAATCCAGTAGTCTCATTTAGGATAATGAGAGCCCACGCGACCTTCTCTACCCAGGTGCTGTTCTTCTCTAGATTGCGAATCCGGTAGTGGTGCAAGTAGCGCTTAATATGCGACACCCGCTCACAGGACATCTGATAGCACATGGACTGACAGTCCAGGGGGGTCCGGTCACTTTTGTGGTGGACGCCCATGCAGCCTATAGAACAGAACTTTTTTATTCTTGGGTCGTATTTCCGGCAGTTGATGGGGGTACAAATACTTTTTACGAATACACTGTTGCGAATGTCCCTGGACAGTACAGAGCTTACGCATACTTAGAGATACCTTTATCTTATCAAGAACACCATAATTGGCTTGATGGCACCCTCTCACACACAGTAGCACAAGTGAGGTTAGGTCCACTGAGTAATGATGGTCTGACCTGGCCTTTATTGGCTACTTACACACCATATCCTGCGGTTGCAAATTTGGCAGTGGCCGACGTGCGTCGTTTATATATAGACTTAGCGACTACATACAGAAGACTGGTTCAGTTTGTAATGCAAGCATTAAATACTAATGCAGCGCGTGCTGCTCCGGCGCACCCACAAGCAGTGGTTCCGTGTATCAATCCGGCCACTGTACACTCAGTTATGGATAAGGTACTGGCTAAACATGAGGAGACTCCATTTTGGCTGGCGCAAAAGATTTATACGCTGGAAGCAGTATTTCCCGATACGGGACCTCAGGATAAACATAGAATATTGACGATGTGTTTGCCATATGGGATGGTTCCTCCGGTGGACCTTTGTAATACCTGGGGCACGGTGTTTGCCGCGCTCCACATTACGGCACACCGACATTAGCAAATTTACCGGAAGTGCTTAAACAAATTCAAGATGAATATGGGGCTGCCCCTGCTTTAGATTTGGGCATGCAGTTGATGGGCAATTATGCAGCGGTTTCTTCTATTATTTTGAGTAATCTCAAGGGAGAGGCTGTAGCACTAGCAGTGCGAATGCGTCTTCGGGACGTTCCTAAGATTATTCAGGAGCGGGAACTTCCGAGAATAATAGCAGAAACATATTCCAGTATTTGTTGTGATAGCCTAGGGGCTAGACCGCAAAAACCCCAATTACAGTGTAAAAATAATAAAGATAATGCTAAACAGCAACACCCTTAGGGTACTAAAAAGCGCTGGGAAAAGAAACAGCAAACACCTAAGACAGATGGGGGACAGTCTCCGCAACCGGAGACCCCACAGAATAGGTATAATCTCAGGAATAGGGATAATTTGAAGACGCCTGATAGATATCAGTATACTGATACACGCCAATCTCGTTCCTTTCAGGACTCCTCAGAGAAGAGAAGTGAGAGAGGTGGGCAGTCAGAGCGGAGGACGGAGTACGTGAGACCGAGACAGGATTCACAACGCTCAACGGAGGTTTCTATTAAACAAGAAGAGAAACCGCTGCAACAAAAACAGCAATTTAAAAAGAAGAAAGTGGCAGCAGTCTCAGTTAGACATGTAGCTCAAGAAGAGAGTTCTCTTGACGAACAGGACATGGGCGTTAGCACTGTTAGACAGCGCGGCAGAGGTCACAATAGTTCGCCAGAGTCTTCTAGAGCATCTGGAGGTGAAAGCAACTGATGACTTCATACAAGTCGAAACGGCGAATATGCGAGTCTCTGATCCTGATAGGATTTATCAAGTGACTCTACGATTAGAAGGGGACGTTGACCACATTGTACACGCCATCTTTTGGAACCATGTGGTAAAATCATATGATGTTCTGCTGGCTGAACAGGATTGGCCACCTGACTTTGTTCGCGACTGTCCGGTTGGGGAGGAGGTTATTACACGTTCCTTCTCACCACTTGTTTCGAGAGAACTAGCGGAGTCCTATAGTAAAACATGGGCTCTAGCACAGGCTCCCGCCCTATATAGAAATAACGTGGGGTGGGATAGACAATCACCTTATCATGTAATTCCAATAAAGGGCGAACCTCAGCCACAGCCGCAGTATCCTATCAAATTTGAGGCAAGGGCATCGGTTAGGAAAATTCTTACACAATTGGAGTACCAGGGTGTAATTGAGCCCTGTGTCTCGCCGATGAATAATCCCTTATTTCCGGTTGCTAAACCGGACCATTCATATAGGATAGTGGTGGATTACAGACATTTGAATAGTCATACACGCACATATGCAATACAGAATTCACATAGCGCAGCGCTTATGAATAATATAGTGCGTAAGAAATACAAAACAACGTTAGATATCTCGAATGGATTTTTCTGCCAAAATATAGCACCCGAAAGTCGGGACTATACCAGTTTCAGTGCGTTTGGCTCTCAGAAATTTTTTTGTCGTTTGTCTCAGGGGTATAAGAATAGCCCAGGACTGTTTTTGGCTCGTGTGACTGAAATACTGCACGAGTTGGACCCTGAAGCGTTATCATATGTTGATGACATATATCTGACAGACAATGAGATTCTGCAACATCTAAGGCGCGTATCGCGCATTGTTGTGGGGTTTGCTGATATTGGCTATAAGTTTAATTTTAAGAAATCAAAGATTGCCTTCCTCAGCGTCATTTTCCTGGGATATGAGCTGTCGAGTGAGGGCAAGAGCTCAGCGCCACATTTTTTTGAGAAATGGGCTTTATTGCAGCCTCCTAATATGGTTCGGAAGCTCCAGTCATTGTTGGGGTTTCTGAATTTTGGCAGAACTTACATTCCTGATTATGCTACGCGTATAAGACCCTTATGCGAATTGATTTGCCCGAATTTTTCGAGTAGATTTTGGACGATTGAGCATACCCACATACTACGAGAGTTACAGATTGATCTCTTAGCAGTTAAACACTTACACACACGGGACAATAAGACACATTTAGTCATCAGGGTGATACCTGGGGCTGTTGGGTTTACGTATGTCACCTTTAATGAAGGTGAGACAGTCCCGATTGCATACAAGTCCCACTTGTATTCTGCTGCAGAACAAAGATTTGCACAGACTGAGAAAATACTCACTGCAGTACAGATGGCTGTGATTAAAGAAAGACCGCTTGCCCAGGGCCAACGCATCATTGTCGTTTCCCCGATTCCGGCCTTAGAGGCAGTTACAAAGGCGAGTGTTCCAAATTCGAAAGCTTTACACCCGCGATGGATACAATGGGCTACGTCTTTGACGGCCACTGATGTAGATTACATATTTGACCCTAAACTGCAGACTCAAGAATTTCTTCAATATGAAATGGAGTACCCAGTCCCTGCTGGCACATTGCCTATTGACCAATATCAGGTGGTCATGTATACCAATGGCTCTGCGCAACCAGCGGTTGGGACTAAACAACAGTATTCTGCTGCATGTGCGGTGGTGAGCGGCACGATGGAGGGGGAAGTGTTCTGCCCCCGACATACTTATACTAAAACCTTGGGAGATTGCACGGCACAGCTGGCTGAGCTCTATTGTTAGCGTTGGAGCATGCGGATCCGGCGATTTTAACCTTGCTGGTCTGTGACTCCTACTACTGTGTACAGTCTTTCAATGAATATCTACACTATTGGAAGTTGAATGGGTTTAGAGATTCTAAAGGCAACACCATTAAACACAAATTGTTGTGGGGTAAGGTTGCGGATCTGAAAGAGACGCTTCCTAAGGTCCATGTTGTGCATACACTTGGACACCAGCGCGTTGGAATACATGTTGCTGGGAATACTTTGGCTGATGAAGCCGCAAAGTCGGCAGTGGCTGTAGCCACTGTGGCCGCAGTGACTCGTTCGAGTTCCAAACCAGACACAGAGATTTCGGCTGCCATAAAAGCTACGGCTGATGGAGCGCCATTTCCTAAAGGATTTCCTTCTAAATATAGTTACTGCTTGAGTAGTGTGCTAAATGCTGTTGTTAATATTCCAGGCATTGGTGTACGTGAACTACCCAATAAAATTGAGAGACCTCGATTAATTTCTGCAGCACATGAGGGGGTGGCATCTGCACATGCTGGTGTGGCTGCCACGATTTCACTTTTACAGGCTCGTCACTGGTGGCCTGGTCTCTATAAAGAGACAAAGCAGTATGTCCTTTGTTGTGACATTTGTCAACAAATTAAAGCTTTGTCGGCTAGACGCCCGCAGCAGACGCCCCTTCTGATTTCAAATAAACCTTTACAGTGTGTGTACTTGGATCATTGTGGTCCGCTGACACCAGATAGTGCATACAAATATATATTGGTTGCTGTAGATTCGTGCTCCAGATTTGTGTGGGTATGGCCACAACGCTCGGCTGACGCTCGAACTGTTATTAAAGATTTGCGCATCTTTGTCAATACATTTGCAGTTGCGGCTTTTCATTCGGACCAGGGCCCTGCTTTTGCCTCTAAGGCATTCAGGGACACCATGGCTTCGTTGGGGGTCCAGCTCCAATTCTCGTCTCCATTTCATCCCGAGGGAAATTCTGTTGTGGAGCATTTAAATCGTGATTTAAAGCAATCCTTAACGGCCAGAGTTATAGGTACGGGTCGTGGTTGGCTAGCCCACCTGTATGGAGTGCAGAGGGCACTTAATAACTTGCCTAGAAGGTCACTGGGGGGTCGTACTTCATATGAGTGCCTGTTTGGAACACAAATGTATGTTCCTGATCTAGATGGTCCTGGTGTGGAGGCGGCAGATACGCCCTTTGACATAAATGATCGTGTCACTGTTTTGCAGAATTTACAACAATTCCGTGAAGATAACTCTTCTGCAAGTGCTGCCTCCTCAGGAATTAAGGATGAGCCAGTAACACCTACTGGTTGGATACCCAGGATTGGGGATCTAGTGCGTGAAAAGGTCGCAGTAAAGAAAGAATTTGGTCCTTCTTATCGAGCACCTGTCCCGGTGTTAGGGGTAAGCGGCACGAGAACTGTGATTTTACCGCCGCTGCAAGGGGCCAAAGGAAATCGCTTTGTTTCCATTGATAATGTCAAGTTACAACATGTGGCCGATTCTGCACAGCAGACCAAGGGGGCCACCCAGTAGTTCCGGAATCCCTCTCACTACTGGGGAAGAAGTCCCGCTGCAGGTGATTTACACCGACGCTGTTTCCTCTCCGAGCTTGGGGAGGGTGGATGATGATCTTGCGATTGTTCCACAGACGACGATTGATATGGAATCTTTTGATCAAGTTGCTGTACGTTCTACTGATGTTTCTGAACATGTGGCTTATAGTGTGCCTAGGCGAGAGCCTCCATCTGCTTCTTTGTTTGCAATTGCACCTTTTGCAAGAACTGCCTCTGGCTGCTTCAACGACGCTGATGATGCAGTGTCCAGCTCCTCGTCCTCGATGTCTTCTGTCCGAGGTCCACGGAAGCTGCTGGGTTGGCTTAAACGCACATATTTTGTTTTTCCTTGGAACTATTTGTGGCTTTTTATGGCTGTAATGACTCTTTTTTTATGGTTGGGATTTGTGGTTACTTTTTTTCTAGTAATACATGGTCATTTTCTTCCTGATCGATCTGACATTGAGCACGTGGAGACTGTGTTAAAACCACATTTTTCGTCTCATATGGTTCGAAGAGACTTGTCCAATGTAAACATTTCTGCAATACCGATTCCGGATGGGATTGTGTGGGATGAAGTAATGTTTGATATATCTGGTCCCACTGAATTGATTCAAATACCGTATGTCCTCACGTTATCAATGAATGATATTGTTATACCAGGCATTGTTTCTGATGATTGGGATGTGAAGACAGTGGATTCTATACTAACAGATTTGCAATATTATACTGTCTATGACGATGAAGATGCTTACCAGTTTAGAGATAATCATGGTGACATGTTTTGCTACAACTATTATGGACACCACTTTATTCATAAAGCTAGTACCCCTAAGTCCATATTTAATTATGTGCAATGGGAACATTGCTCGACTCCTCCACAAGGGAGTTCGAAAACGTATTATAATAAATTTACATATTTTTCTGGGCATGATCAGCGAAATGCTAGGTCTTACTATTTTAAAGTTACACCGTATTCTAATAAGCAAATGTTATTGACCGATACTAAATTACTGTATTCAAATTTGTTTGTATCTAAACTTTCGGTCGAGGGGTATGAATACTGGTTTAAGACTGTTGACTTGAAAAGTGTTTGGGGTACGAAAAATTGGCAGATGCAAGGCAGGGATACATTATTTAGAGCATGTCTTATCCCTGTGCAGATGATTTTCCTGAATGACACAGTACAACAGACTAGCTGTTTGGGCTTGGCGACAATTAGAGAGTTGAATTTGCCTAGTATACCTGTCCCTTCCAAATTAAATGACTGGCAGCACTATGTGAATGCTACTTTTGGTGAATTTACACATTGGGTCCAGAATGGTATGCTTAACACTTCATCGTTACATCCGGGCGGGTGGTTATTATGGCCTGTAGACACTAATAAGTGTCATCAACGTTTTGTCACCTCTTCAGGGGGGTTCAGGACTAGTAGGGCAGACTCTCGTTACATTTCGCCAGAACATGCTGATATTATAACTGCATACAGCGTGGGGAAGCTTTGTCAGCAATGGTTGAAGTCATCCACGCTGGATGCAGTTAAGTCACATCTCACGTTACTGTCTAATGATACTGATTTACAAGATTTTTTGTCAGGTCCCAAGGTACCACGGAAGAAAAGATTTTTGTACGAAGTTTATAATGAGATTTGGAAGCTTTCACAACAGGAGGATGCAGCCCGGTTCAGGCAGATTGATCAGGAAAATCTGCTGCAGACTTTGTCTGTTGTTGATAATGGCATGCATACCCTTTCTGACCGTGTTTACACGATTGACAGCATTGTTTCCTCTGCTATTGACATTATTAAATCGGACATGTCTTCTTTATATCATGGGCAGAGTCAGACGCAGTCCATCATGCAGCTGGGTTGGACTCTTTAGACCTTGAAGGCAGGTCGCGTTCCATGGCAGCACATTCGTGCCAGAGAGATCTTTGTCTCCTTTAATTTGACTCGTCAACAACAGCTGATGGCTAAAAAGGAAGCGACATATGTTCTGTTGAATATTGAGAAATTGGAGAAACTGCCTTTCACGGTGGCTGAGATTCCGTCAGCTGAGTGGTTGATTCATGGGGTTATTAATTTGCCTATCTCCACTCTGCAATTTACTTCTTGTTTGAAGCACATTCCGGTGGGTAGATATGAACTATTGGGAGACAGTTACATACACGTGGTGTGGGAGCTTCCCTTTCAATACAGATGTGTTAATGGTTTGAGGGAGGTTTTTCTTAGCGGTAGCGAATGCGAAGCTTCTGTCAGCCATTCCATGGTTTGTAAACAGCTGTCCTTGCACGGAGCGTGTAACGCTTCGATTGCTAACTTAGCTTGTTATTTGAAGGGAGTTCCAGTCCCGGTTATTAAAAACACTTTCCAGGTGCTTTCTAACGGCAGTTACATTGTTCTTAACAGCGAACGCTGCTGTGGCATGCGTGCCGGAATAGTTTACGTTGTCGTTGTCAACAAGGCTGTTACGTGCTGCGGGAATGTGTTGTTTCCCCCCACTCAAATTAGGGAGGTAGCGGACATCTGGCCTCATATTGCTACTTCCAAGGTTAATTTCGACAAGTTGAGTCGGCTAAAAGCTTTATTGTTTCAAAAGCATGTGGCCCTTACATCTGCTAGCGAGACCTACGCACTTCAGGTGGCAAGGTCATCGGCGGAGATACAGTCCCTTTTGAATACTAACTTTCCAAGTCACTTCGGTGAACTTGTGGGACGTATATTTAATGCATCCAGCACTGCTGGTATTGCTAATTTTTTCAAAGCCGTTGGTGTTGTTTTTGCTCACACCTTCTCTTCCATATTCAGGTTGATACCTTCGGCTATACACTCGATTTTCGGAAGCATTTTTGGGGGTTTCCCGATTACTTTGGCTTTGTTGGCTGGAGTCTTGCTATTATTGCTATTTTTTCGCAATGGCTGTCCCGCCACGACGAGATCCTATATTGCTGCTCCCGTCAGCGCAGCTGTGTCGTGAACGCATGATGCAGCATTTTGGAGCTACACTCCTGGGCCAATTGGAGTGTGACTGGTCTCTGTCATTCAGACCGGTTTTGGATTGTGTGCAACCCGTGTTTCGGTGCCTTTGGTGCTCGTTTGAACATGCACTGGCTTTCTGTCTCTCACTGCAGCGCCCTCCTGTGGTCGATCCTGATCTGTTGATGTTCCCGATTAGGGCTCATTCCCAGACTTGTGCACTACATTGCGTTTGCTTCGTGAGGCGGTTTATGAGATTCCCTTCCTGGAGGAAGATGGTGTTGTCTCTTTCATAGGCCCTGCACGGGGTGCCGCCCTGAATGGTTTTGGGGCTTTGGAACACACCTGCTCCATGGTACTTTGTGGCGTGGATCTTCAGATATTAACATATATCGAAGTGGAGGAGCTCCTACGTTCTATTGCTTCTGTCTGAAAATTGGATTTTTTCTCTCTCCTGCAAAATTGACACTATATTGAATTTGGCTTTATCGTCACATGTTTCCTAAATTTATGACTTTGTTGTCTTCTGACCTTGTCGAAATATATGGTTTTATATATTGTTTATATTTGGGGCATACTTTTATATTATTGGAGCCACTTGCTACCGACAAGGAGAGGGTGTGGTGTGGTTAGTTTTACGTATCCTTTGCGCATTAGCTTCAGGCTTTAGGCCTTTGTGCACTTTGCCCTGAATGTCTTTCATTCATTTGCTGACAGCTTAGAGCCTCTGTGCACTTTGCTCTAAATGCTTTTTATTAGGCTTCGTACTGTTATTTTTCAAATAGCCAGTTCTACGGTGTTGTTTTTTATTCATATCACACTGTTTTGCCTACTTCAGCACTGGAGTTCTCCATAACATATTCACTCTGTGCTTCAGTCAAGGAAACAGTCTGGTACATTGCCGATAGACGTGGTAGGAGTTTAGATTTGGCATTCCTGCATAGGGACATTTTGTGATCACGATGACATGTTAGTTATAAAATCACTTCCTTGTCCCAATACACGCAAGAGGGAGATTCTGACCAGGGAACCACAACTAGACGCTGACTGCCTCGTTGCAGATGCTGAACCAGATCACAGGCCTTTGCTCAGGATTGAGGGCTGATGTCTCCCCAGTGATTCGGAAAGGCAAGCTAGAAGCTTAACATGCTGTGCTCTAAATAGAACAAGCAGAGGGAGAGTAGAAACTGTTAGGCACTATGATAGCTTTGTTCTTATGTTTTACTCTCCTAGTGACTATTTAAATCCTACTGTGTTGTATTGTTCTGGTTATTGCGGCTCACGCCTTATTATCTAAAATACAGTTGTTTTATTAAGAGAGTTGGTTTGGATCTGAGTGACCACGACTTCCCTGAGAAGTTACAAAGATGTCATGCGCTCGGCTGCCCAATCATTTCTTCCCGTGGGAGAAATGAGGCACTGCTAGTTAGCCGGAGCAAAAAAACGGATTTAGGGTGACAGAGTTCCTTACACGTGGGTCAGACTCAGTCCCCCACACCGTTATCGATCCTGCTGCCTAGAAATCCAGTAGTCTCATTTAGGATAATGAGAGCCCACGCGACAAGGCGATACGTCGGTTCCAAGGGCAATGCATCAAGCAGCAGAGCAATGCTCTAGTTTTGTGGGAGATTGCCGCACTCCAGAGGAGATGCATCAGTTCTGCTGAATCCACAGGTGGACTGGTAGAGTTGCTGCAGGCCCATTTCCAAGAGATCAGGTCTGGGATGGCACCACTTGAGACGGCAGGACTCATAGATGGCTAAGTCCAGGTGCTATCTTCAAAGTTGTTGGAAGACTGTTATGTCCCTTTGGCTTTTGATCAGGAGACCAGCCAACAATCCCTTGGATTCACTCTGCGGTCCTAAGTTCAGAGATGCCAGTCCAGTTATTCTCACCCAGGCAAGAGGGCAGTAGGGCAGCAGGGCAGCACAGTAGGATAGCAGTCCTTCAGAGCAGCAGTCTAGCAGAGTGGCAGTCCTTTTAGCAGCACAGCAGTTGTTCGTCCTGGCAGAGTCCACAGTTCCAGAAGTGTACTGAAAAGTTGGGTCAAAGGATCCAATATTTATATCTGGTCGCCATTTTGAAGTGGAGGAAGCTTCTAGAGGTTTTCACCCCGCTGAGGTGTCCAGCAACCCCATCTTCCATGGCCTGGCCCAGCTTGTTTGAGGTCACAAAAGAGCAGTGTCAAACCATTTGACAGTGTGCTCAGGCAGAGCCTTCATGATGTACAAGCGTGTTGGGTTACAGTTCCTCCCTCTCTGTAACTCAGAGTGGCCCATCCCGCCAACACCTATCATCTCTTTGTCTCACCATCTGGGAGCAATACACAAAGACCAACTGCCACAAACACCTAGTCATATTACCCAGGATCAGACTGCAGGCACCAAATGTGGTTAGGACAAAGAAATGCCAAGTTTTCAAAAGTGGCATTTTCAGACTTGTGATTAAAAATCTGACTTTACCATTAAAGAAGGCTTTTATTTTTCATTTCTATAGACATCGAACTTAATCTGTCGACTTGCTTCCAATTGAAAGTTATCACTTATTAAATGTAGGAAGGTAACCCAATGTTATCCTATGGGAGAGGCAGACCTTGCAGTAGTGAATAACAATTGAAAGAGTTTTTCACTACCAGAACATGTGAAACTTAAAAGTAGATATCCAACTTTTTTAATACACTGCACCTTGACCTCAGGTTGTTCAGGGCCTACCTTAACAGTGACTTGTATGTATTAAAAAATAAGATTTGGGCTTGTCAAAAGTTTTATTATGCCAAGTTGAAATTAAGGCCCTCATTCTGACCTTGGCGGGCGGCGGAGGCCGCCCGCCAAAGTCCCGCCGTCAGGTTACCGTTCCGCGGTCGAAAGACCGCGGCGGTAATTCTGACTTTCCCGCTGGGCTGGCGGGCGGTCGCCTTCAGACCGCCAGCCAGCCCAGCGGGAAAGAGGCTTCCACGATGAAGCCGGCTCGAAATCGAGCCGGCGGAGTGCAAGCTGTGCGACGGGTGCAGTTGCACCCGTCGCGTATTTCACTGTCTGCGCAGCAGACAGTGAAATACATGTAGGGGCCCTCTTACGGGGGCCCCTGCAATGCCCATGCCAGTGGCATGGGCACTGCAGGGGCCCCCAGGGGCCCCGCGACCCCCCCTACCGCCATCCGGATCTCGGCGGTCCGACCGCCGGGATCTGGATGGCGGTAGGGGGGGTCGGAATCCCCGCGGCGGTGCAGCAAGCTGCGCCGCCGCGGAGGATTCAATGGGGCCGCGGTACACTGGCGGGACCCCGCCAGTGGTGCCGGTCCGACCGCGGCTTTACCGCCGCGGTCGGAATCCCCATTGGAGCACCGCCGGCCTGTCGGCGGTGCTCCCGCGGTCCTCCGCCCTGGCGGTCAAAGACCGCCAGGGTCAGAATGACCACCTAAATGTTATATCTGTACCCACAGGGTGTCAAAAATGTTCTGGCATGCCTCTATCCAAATCACCTGTCTGGGCTGCTTCTTAGAAGTCAGCTCGGTCAAGGGAGCAACAATGGTGTAATACCCCTTAACAAATCTCCAACAGCACCCAGTGAGGCCTAGAAAGGCTCTCACCTCTGTCTGGGTCTTGGCAGTTCCCAAACCAGAATGGTTTGGATTTTGGCCTAGAGGGGCTGCACCTTGCTCCCTCCCACTTGGTGTCCCAAGTAGACAATGGAACCCTGCCCTATTTGATATTTACTGGCCTTGACAGTCACACCTTGTGTCTACAGAACCTGAAGCACTTCTCTGAGGTGGTCAAAATGGTACTCCCGACTGTAGCTGAAGACTGAAATATCATGTAAATAGACAGCGCTGAATTTCTACAACCTAGCCAGAACCTGGTTGACCAACCTCTGAAAGGTGGCAGGAGCGTCCTTCAACCCAAAGGGCATCACCTGGAACTGAGAATGGTCAATCTGCCAGTAACCAGATGTTAACTGAAAAGTGCTGAAGAACTTAGCAGTCCCTAACTGATCAATGAGCATATCAGCTTGCGGGATGGAGTGTGTATGAGTTTTAGTGACTTCATTGAACCCCCAGAAAGCCACACAGAACCTCAGCTCACGGTTGGTACCTGAAAGGGCGCCATGGGGACGAGTGCCTCTGGGGTGGGATGGACTAAGGACTGCTTGAGAGCTCAATGACCCTTCGCTCCAGCACTTTGGAAGCTCCTCCTTGATGTTGGTTCTCACCTTATCAGATAGCCTATAGACTTTACTCTTTACAGGCATACTGTCCTCAGCATGAATATCATGGGTGCACCAACTAGTGAGTTCTGGGGTAGGACAGAAAAGAGAGGCAAACTGTGCAGTGCCTCTGTTTCTCTAAGGGCAGGGAAGGGGAGAGGTTGACTCTCTCCACTGACCCATCCTGCTCCTTGAAAGAAAGGAGGTTGGGGAGATGCTCATTCGCCTCTTCCAGTCCATCATCCATGATAAGTAGCATTATAACCTCTGACCTCTCAAAGTGGTGTTTGAGGTGATTGCAAGTATAATCCTCAAGGGGTCCCTGAGGTCTTGAAGTCCATCAGGTATGTGACCTCACTCTTGCATTCCTTCACCTCAACGGGCCTCCATTACCCACACTTTTTGGCCAGGCTGAAACTCAAATAAAGTGGCCTTCTGGCAATAGCACTTTTTTATGACCTCCTGGCTGGCTTCTAGATTCTCCTGGCCCTTTTCCAGAAGCACTTTATTTGGGTACAGGGTGCCAGCATGTAGCTACCAACATCCTGGGGTGCTTTCCTGGGAGCTTGCTCCCAACCCTCCTTCAGCAGACTGAGAGGCCATCACAGAGTGTGCCCACACAGAAGAGGCTGAATCCATCTCCCTTCTGTGGTACCTCCCTGTATGCATACAACAGGCATGACAAGAAGACATTCCACTTCTGCTTCAAGGGCTCCGATAGGCCCTTATTCATGCCTTTCATAGTCGTGTTGAACCTTTCAACAAGCCTGTTGGGATGGTAGAGTGTGGAGAACTGATAGGTTACCCCACACTCCCTCAACATGGACTTCATGCATGCAGACAAGAAGTTTTCATTCTAGTCAGATTACACCTTCTTGGGGAATCCCACTGAGGTTAATAGCCCCATCAATGTCCTGGCCTCTTTGAGTGCAGTCATTGTCCTCAGAAAAATAGCCTTTAGGTACCAGGTGGCACGGTCCACCAAGACAAGGATGAACCTGTTGTCCAGGACTGTCTTGGGATCCAGAGGCCCAACAATATCAATGTCCACCCTTTTAAAGGGTGTGCCAATGACAGGAAGTGGCTGCTCTTCTCTCCTGATTTACTACCAGGTTTGCAGGTAGAGCATGACCTGCAGAAGGCATCTGAGGCCATCCCCATCCGGGCCCAAAAGAAGTGGGTGACAAGCCTTTCAAAGTTCTTGTTCTGCCCTAGATGACCTGCCAGGGGAACATCATGAGCCACCTCCAGTAGGAAGGTCATGTAGCACTGTAGGACCATCAACACATGGATTGCACCAGGCTCAGGAACTTTAGGCTCGCTATACAGGAGAGGATTCTCCCAAAAGATCAGGTGACCCCAAGAGGTGTTGCCAGCTGCCTGGGTCTTGGCCTGGTTCCATAGGCACTCCAGATTAGGACACTCCGTCTGCGCTCCGCAGAATTCCTCCTTGGTGGGACCTCCTTCCTTCTGCCAATTGGTCAGTTCAGGTAGATTTCCAGGGGTGACAATGTCCTCTTCTGTAGGTTCTGGGGTGTCGTCTTCAGGTTCAGCCTCCTTCTTCACTGTGGGAGTCTCAGGGGCAGGATTCTCACACCTGTTGCATGTCTTCTTTTTGACATATACTTGGGCCATTCTTCTAGGATACAGGTACCTTTAGAGAACTCCTTGTTTTTATGTTTGTTTCCTACCTCCTTCATCTGGTGGGGACACTGCCCACCCTTGTGGTGATTCCTGCCAGATACTTTGTTGTGAACCGTGGTGATGAACCAGCGGTCTGCCTCCTCAGCAAGCTCCCTGGAGTCAGTGAGCTTATTATCAATCAGGCAGATCTGCAAAACTAAGACTGAATATCTGCTCTCTTGCAATCAAGTTGCACAGCCCTTGGTAATCCTGCACATCACTGCCCTACACACAATCACCTGGTGGCTTCCAACAGGAATCTACACAATCCACCAAGGGCTGATGGGCCAACATTTTTTCTGTCTCTAAACTTTTGCCTACACTTTTCAAGGGTTAAACCAAATATCCTATCAAGGGTTCCTGTATGGGGAAGGCACTTCATCTTCTCCCCCTTCTGAAGGGCCAGTGGGCATCCCTCAACGCACTGGGGATAAGCTTCCTGAGGCTAGCCCCTATCTGTAAAGCCACCCCATGAGCTTCAAATCATTTGTCAATGGCATACCCTACATCAAAGTGACGGCATCATACTTTCAGGAATGTTCACCCTCTTGTCTCCAGAGGGCACTGTAGGTATGCTGTCACCAACATTGCTGAACTCTGCCTGCCTAGCTCTTATGTGAAGCTCTCTCAGGCTCCTCCCTGATCCATTTTTCTGTCCTCTACCTCCATGGCCAGTTTCTTATCCCCCAATGCCCTTTCAGCTACAGCCTTCTTTTCATCCATGGCCAGCTTCTTTTCCTTCATTTTTAACTGGGCCATCTGCAGCCTAAACTTCCTTTTCACATTCCTGTATGCTAGCTCATCTAGGGACAGGCGTTGAGAAGACACAGTGGTCTCCGCTCTGGCAGGGAGCTCCAACTCAGGAGATAAGTCACCCCTTCAGTTGAATGCTGCATCAAGGCTGGCATCCAGGTCCTCTCCTTGCCTCTCCAGATCATCATCCCCTTCTGTTGCTGTAACCAGTGACTGGAGGACTTCCACCCAGGCCCTTTGTACCTTTTGGAGTTCCACTTTCCTGGTGTTGCTCTTGGCTAGAAGTCCCCTCTCCTTGCAGAACTCCTTGAGCTGGGCCACAGTGTGGGCATCTATGTTGGCCAGCTCAAAACCCATGCTTAAAGGTGTAGCTACAGACACAAGCAGTCAGGTTGAGCTAGGATGAATTTGAAATAAAAAGCAAAAAAGCCAACAGAAGAAATGAAAAACTCAAATTGGTCTTACTTTATTAATCTGTAATACAAACTCACTACATAACACTGCACAAACACAAGTCCTATTCATCAACACTGATTAACTATGTAAAAAATTGGGTTGCTGGTTGAGGGGAGTGCAACCCAACTCAAGCACCAACCACAATCCTTGTCAGGGTGAAGTCACAAGCTAACCTCAAATTAATCTGTGCTCATCTCTCTGGTAGCTGGGCATAGTGCAGTCAGGCTTCACTCAGAGGCAATGTGTAAAGTATTTGTGCTTCAAACAGTAATAAAGTGGAAGCACAACATAAGAAATATCTCACACCAGTTTAAACAAACAGTGTACATTTTAATTTTAAAAAATCAAGACCAAAATGACAAAAATTCAATCAGTAGATCTAGAGATTTGCAATTTTAAAGATTTAAGCAAAAATAGTACTAAAAAGCACAAAGCGCCAACTGTGAATATTTGGCTGCCCCCGAACTGGGACAAGATCACAAGTGCAGACTGACAGCGATGGAGAGCTGACTGGCTACACTGTTCCACTTAGGCCCGCTGAACACAATACCATAATCCTGATTTAGGAGAGATATGAAGTCCAGTGTAGAGGATTCGTCACGCAGCAGAGACAATGCACAGTCTGGGTGAGGAGATGCATTGTGCTGCAGCGGTTCTGTAGAGCTGCAAAGTGCAAGACAATGTCAGTGCACGGAGATGGGTCGTGCATCAGCGGTTTCAATGGGCTGCGTTGGGCAAGGAAATGTCCTTACATACAGATGGGTCGCACAGCGGTGGTTCCAATAGGTTGATACGAAGTCCTTATGTCGGAGAAGTCCAAACAGCAAAGGTGATACGTTGGTTCTGAGGGTGATGCGTCAAGCAGTAGAGGCAATTTGTAAGTTCTGCAGGAAATGCACCACAAAGGAGATGTATAGGTTCTGCGGAATCCACTGGTTAGCTGGCAGAGTACCCTCAGGCCCACATTCAAGGGCCCAGGGCTAAGATGGCACAACTTGAGGAGCAGGACTCACAGATTGCAAAGTATAGGTGATGGATTCAAGGTTGTTGGAGGCCTGTTGTCTCCCTGAGGCTTCTTATTAGGAGGCCAGCTAAATAGCCTTTGGGGTCACTCTGGGGTCCTGAGTTCAGAGGTACAGGTCTAGCCCTTTTCGCCCAGGCAAGAGGACAGCATCGCAGCAAGGCAGCAGGGCAGCAGGGCAGCACAGCAGGGCAGCAGTCCTTCAGAGCAGCAGTCTAGCAGAGTGGCAGTCCTTTCTAGCAGAGTCCACAGTCCCATAAGTGTATTGAAGGGTTGGGTTTTCAGGCTCAATATCTGGTGTCTACTTTGTCATTGAGGAAGCTTCTAGAGGCCCCCCGCTGAGGTGTCAGGCATCCCCTTCCTCCCTGTCCTGGCCCAAACATGCCTGGGGTCACAAACGACCATTGTCAAACCCTTTGTGAGAGTGCTGACACAGTCTTTGTAATGTGCAAGTGTGAGTAGATGACAGCTCCTTTCTTTCATTAACTCAGAGTGGGCTAGCCTGCCAACGCTTATCGTCCCTTTGCCTCAACATCTTGGAGCAATACACAAAGACCATCTGCCATATACACCTAGCCATGTATCCCATTATCAGACTGCAGGCACCAAATGGTAAGAACAAGAATATGGCAACTTTCAAAAAGTGGCATTTTCAGAATTATGATCAGCAATAAAACTTTATCATTAAAGAGGACTTCTGAGTACAATTCTATAGACACCAAAGTAGACCTGCTCCCAATTAAATTAAAAGTTTTCACTTATTAAATGTAATGAGGTAACCCAATGTTTTCCTATGGGAGAGGTAGGCCTTGCAGTAGTGAAAAACTAATTTAGGAGTTTTTCACTATCAAGATGTAAAACTTAAAACTACATATCAACTTTTTGAATACACTGCACCCAGTCCTCCAGGCTCTTCAGGGGCTGCCCTAAGGGTGGCATATGTATTAAAAAGGAAGGTTTGGGCCTAGTAAAAGGTTTTTTTTGCCAGGCCAGGTTGAAATGACAGTAGAAATTGTACCCAGGCTGTAGTAGCAGGACGGAGACATGTTTAAAGGGCTAATTAAGAGGGTGGCACAATCGGTACTGTATGCCCATGAGTAGCATTCAATTTACAAGCCCTGGGTACATGTAGTACAACTTTACCAGGGACTTACAAGTCAATAAAATAGGCCAATTGGGTGTAAGCCAGTTTTACCATGTTCTAAGGAGAGAGCATGTGTACCTTAGCACTGGTTAGTAGTACTAAAGTGTGCATAGTCCTAAAGCCAGCAAACACAAAGGGCCTCATTACAACCTTGGTGGGTGGCGCCAAGGTTGAACCACTGTGCGGCCGCCAATGTGGCCGCACTCCCACTGTGCCCATTTCGTCATCCCCGCTGGGCCGCAACATGGGATCCGGCTCCAAATGGAGCCGGCAGTGTTGCAGCCGTGCGAGGGGTGCAGTTGCACCCGGCGTGCTTTTCACTGTCTGCTGTGCAGACAGTGAAAAGCAGTGTGGGGCTGTGCCAGGGGGCCCCTGCACTGCTCATGCCAAAGGCATGCCCTGGCAGATTAAAACCACTGGGACGACCGTGGCGGGAAACCGCCAGTCCCGGCGGTGCAACCGCGGCGCTTCCGCCGTGGTCGTAATCTGCGAGTTTGTACCGCCAGCCTGTTGCTGGTACAATCTCCAAACCAGCCCTGGCGGTCTTTGACTGCCAGGGTTGTAATGAGGGCCAAAGTCAGCAAAACTGGAGAGTTGAAGGAAAAAGTTTGGAGAAGAGCCACACCAAGGATGCCAGGTCCAAAAAGCAGATGCAGACACTCATTACAGCCATCTGCAAGAGATCCCTGTTCTCTCGTACAATGCGCTCCAGCCCCTCTCTGTTGAAACCACCCATCCTCTTTTCAGTGTTACATGATCCCCAATGTTAGCATATATTCATACTGCAGACAGCACATTTTTGCCCAGATTTACAAATAATTTACGCTGGTTCAAAGTCATGCAAAATGACACAAAACAACAGTAAGTCTTGCAAGGGCATTTACTTTCCAGGATAAAATTGTATTTTGCACAGGAAAGGTTAACTTTCTTCAGCACAAATAGTGTTTTGATCTGCTTTGTGCCACTTTGCATCAAGGGAGTATTATTTAGGTTTTAGGCCTGGCATCCTTGACATGGTCTCCCCTAACACTTTACCTCTGCTTCCCAGGTTGCTGCTGTGTGCTGGACTTTGTTTTTGCTGTTTTTGTTACTCTGGGCACTTTACCACTGCTGATAAGTGCTAAAGTGCAAGTGCTCCCTATGTGAAATTGTATGTGTAATTGGCTTTTCCGTGATTGGCATATTTGATTTACTAGTAAGTCCCTAGTAAAGTGCACTAGAGGTGCCTGGGACCTGTAAATCAAATGCTACTAGTGGGCCCGCAGCACTGATTGTGGCTCCCACAGGAGTCCTGCAACTGCAGTGTCTGTGTGTGCAGTTTTAAACTGCCAATTCTACCTGCACTTGCCAGGCCCAAACGTTCCCTTTATAAACATGTAAAGCACCCCTAAGCTATGCCCTAGGTAGCCCCATGAGCAAGGTCCAGGTTATGTTAAAGGTGGGACATGTGCTGATGTGTTTTACATGTACTAACAGTGAAATACTGCCAAATTTGCTTTTCTCTGTTGCAAGGCCTTTCTCTCTCATAGGTTAACATGGGGGCTGCCTTTAAATATTCTTAAGGTCCAGTTTCCTTTTGAGAGGAGATGGAGATTTGGAGTTTGGGGTCTCTGAACTCACAATTTAAAAATACATATTTTAGTAAAGTTGGTCTTTAGATTGTTAGTTTGAAAATGCCACTTTTAGAAAGTAGGCATTTTCTTGCTTTAACCATTCTGTGACTATGTCTGTTTGTGGATTCCCTGTCTGGGTCAGACTGACAGTTGGGCTGTTTGTCAATCTCCTCTAGACAGTGGCATAAAGGGAATTGGGGTGTAGCCTGCATATCCTGATGAGCCATCTGGACTAGAGTGGAGAGAGGAGTGATCACTTACACCTGAATGGGCTGTGCCTGCCCGCACACAATATAGTCTCCAACCCCCTGGTGTGTGTCTGGTGCCTGGCCCAGGCGAGGCAGGATCCCGTAAACAACAGAGACTTTTCCTTGAAGTTGGGCAACTTCAAAGGCAGAAAGGGGTATAAGTAGTGGACCTAAAACCCCAGACTTTAGATTTCTTCAATATTTGCTTCTGGAACCAAGAGGAACCTCTGCAAAGGAGAAAAGCTGAGCAGAAGTGCTGCCCCTGCCTGTGACTGTGCTTTGTTGGGCTATCCTGCAGTTGCTGCTTCTGCCTGTGAAAGGGGACAAAGACTGGACTTTGTGGTATATTCCTGCTTGAGAAGAATCTCTAGGGGCTTCGACTGAGATAGCCTCCTGTTTTTGAAGCCTCAGGGACAGCAAAGGCTTCACCAACCAGTCTCTGTGTCTGCATGCTGTGGACTTTAGCTTGTCAGAGGGTGCCATTCCGGTTCCTGGGCCCCTGAGAGTGAATTTCTAGAAAAATCCTGTGTAACGCCGTCTGACGCCTCCATGTGACTTTGCAAGGACGCCTCTGCATGGAGCTTGTGACACCTCCTGCAACTGAAACCGTCAACCTCGTAGAAGCGCGATGACCCCACCAACATTGCAGGCCCCACATCACTGATGCCGCTGATGTCCTAAGAACTCGCCAGATAGGAGTGCCGTAGCAGTGACATTCGTGAAACCCGACTCAGTCACAGCGCTTGTGACCATGTGACATGAACGTGACCCCTTGAGGTCGCCCAGCAGCACAGACTTTGACTTTGCCGTAGGTGCCCAGGGACCGACTCCTCGCAACTGATGCCGCCTCACCTCCACCACTCCTCAGCAAGGACCCGATGCCTCTTCGTGATGCCTCCACTCCTTTGCTTCACTGAACTGGAACCGACGCCGCCTCGGATCCAGCAACACCTTGCTCCCCGACTCCGTGCACCGGCCTGTTTTCCACACTTTTGCTAAGGTACTGTACCTGGGGGTTCGTGTGACTTCGTAAACAGCGCCAGTGGCATCACATTGTTGGAAACAACTCCATCACAATGCTGCTTAACATCAAATTGCAGCATTGGTGCTTCTAGGCACTATTTTTGCATTTTTAATTGCTAAAGTCATATTTTTAATTGTGGATTGTGGATTTTTTCACATTTGGTCTTGTTTATTTAGAATATTTACTATTTTTCTAAACCTGTGTGGTGTCCGTTTTGTAGTGTTTCACTGTATTACTGTGTTGTTGGTACAAATACATTACACATTGCTTCTGGGATAAGCCTTTCTGCTTGTGCAAAGCTACTAAGGGGCTGAGTAGGGGGGGTTAACTAGGTGTGTTTCTCCTTTGCCATGACTAGAGTGAGGGTCCTTGCTTGGACAGCAGGTAACCTGACTGCCAACCAAAGACCCCATTTCCAATGTTAGGTGTTACTTGGGCAGGTCTTCATAAGCAGTGATTGTTCTTGAGTTGTATACAATGATAACCAGACTATGCTTTGCTTCAAGAATGAACTCCTCCTTGAAGAAATATTTTCATTTTAACAAGTGGTCTACACTGTGCATGTGTGCTGCACAGCACACATAAAATTTATGGAATATTTCAGATATTATCTGGGCATACGTTTTTGTACTAGAAGATTATGCTTCCTGTACAGACCCTATGCCAGCTAGCACAGTACCTCTCCACCATGGAGCAAAGGTTATTCATGGTGCTAGGCAGCCTTTCAACCGCTCCAGCACAGGTAACGACAGCAAGAGGTGTTTTTTTAACAAATATGGCTCCATACTGCTCTCTTCTCCTTGCACAACACAGCAACTTTAGCCTTTGATGGTGCTCTTTATTTGTAGTCTTGTCACTTGATTGTAGTCCTGTGTTGGTGCAAAACCTAAAGGTTGCTCCCTTCCCTTGTTAAATTCAAGCTCACACTTTTCAGATAGCTGCATGCTTCCCGGTAACCTAATTTTGTAATGCCCTGTGCCTAATCAGGCTCACGGGTAGTCTCAGTCAACGGCAGCTTGATTTCTCAAAGTTTTAAGAGCCTATTTACAATGCTAACAGTGAAACTGAAAGTTCTGGAACATGGGTACTCGCAAAGATTTTCTCAGGGACAAAAAATTCTTCTGTGGTGTGACCGAGGGCAGCAATGATGCCAGAATGGTGGCGGTCAGGGAATGGGAAGTGTAAGGTGGGCTTAGAAGAAGCGACACATGTACATCTAGCGGTTGTATTGCATCTGGGATCAATTCCAGCGTCCTCCCTTGACCAAACTGTGTGATTGTAGGCAATTATTTTATTTCACTTTGCCTGTTGGCATTGTTGGCATGGGGAAGGGGGCTTTAGAGGGGAGACATGAATATTTCTAAATTAATATTTAAAAACTGTCACTTTAAAAAAGTTGCAATGCACTTTTATAATCTGATGTATTTAGGCGAAACTCTTCTGCAGGTTCATGAAATACACTTTTTTGAATTTTGAAGGGATTCTTTCATATTTTTAGACTTTTATTGCAAGATGTTTTAAAAAATTAAAGTGTTCTTAAAGTTAAGTGATTCAGGACAGCTTCTGTGCTACTTTTTTTTTTACTTTAGTTCGATTGTAAATACATGCTTGCTAATTATTTAATATATTTATGAGTAGTAGAGCTTTGTAGTGATACTGTTCAACCAGCCACATGTAAAGGTCAGGAGATCCACATGAGGCCCCGGGACGTACTTTGATTATCACTTTCTTAGAATGTAAAGGTACATGGGCTGAAGAGCCAGGACTGGTTAAACATGTCTTTGCATCGTTCTGCTACTAAATGGGCGGGGTGAAGGCCGATCTGAAATCTCAAATCTCTAGTAATTTCGACATTTCTTCGAGCCTGAATTACAAGAATACTGGTATTCGAGATGAGTGTATTCAGTTTGCCCAGAACAATAATGATTAAAGCTCAGCGGAGAATCAGACTGTGCTGTTTTCTAGTGGTTTATCAGGATTATTAATTCCTTTGAAAGTGACAAATTATATACATGTAAAATAATGCCTAACGTTACAGTATTTTTTATTTACGTACTCAATAATATTTTCATCGATTAAGCTGCATCCTGGGTTTTTGATTGTTGCTCTATTATATATCCAGCTCAGTCATTAACACAGCATGACAGGCGATTAAACATTCTGCTAACAGATTTACATATTTTTTTGCTGCTGGTCACAGAAATTCCTCCTGAAACCAACTGGGATTTTACATCATACGGTTAAGGATTGGGCAACGATAAACGCGGATATGCTTGATGATAACATTATCCGCTTTGAAAAAGGTATGATGGGACATACTCCTCAAGCAATAATTCCAAGGTCATGTAAAATCTGGTAAATTCTGTGCAAGATATAATGCTCTAATATTTGATGTGATGTAAAATCTCAGTACTTTAATCTGCCATGCTATTTTTAAACCATCACTTGATCGCTTAAGTTTAAGAAACTTTTAAAGCAACCAGAACGTAAATTCGATATCATTTTCAAATGGAAGTTTAGTTTTTGCGTATATTCATATTATTGTAGCATTTTCTTTAGTATAGATTCACTTTCAAATATATAGAAGAAGGTGTTGCCATACAAATGGGGCCAGAGCTTGAAAATACTTTTAACCTGCATAATGAAAAACTAAGCATGTTCGTGATTTGTTTTTTGGTTGAGTCACAATCTTTCTCGGCCTCGACCTCATGTGAGAAATGAATCGTTCTAAAAGAGGCTCATAAGTGTATGACATTTCGGGAAACTTTTGACGCTGCTGGAACTTTCTAGTCAATATCACAGGAGCCTCATTCTCTCTGTCAGCTTCAGAATAGGAGGACGCTGGCGTAGCTTTTTGTGCTGTACGACAGCGGTGACAGAGGATATGCATCAGTGTGAGCATAGACGTTATTTATGGGTCTCATCTGCGACCCCTGGTTTGCCCTTTGCTACCCCTGGCACTGCTTATGCGACCCCTGGCCTCAGAGGTGGCTAAGTCAGTGCCATGAACACAAGGGCAGCTAGTCCTTATGAACGACAGCTGGGGCTCCGCTCTTTGTGTTTTGCAAATTTTGTATTACACTAATAGCGAATAATAAGGTATTATTCACTAATTGTGTAATAAAAATGGAGTACACATAGCTGGAATATGCCTGTCTATGGCAGCTGAGGTAGATAAAAAAAAGCTTTAAATGTGTTGTGTGCGTGCTTTCTGGTGAGAGTGTGTTTATGTGAGACAGAGTGTATGTAAGTATGAATTTGTGTGTATTTGTAAATACGTGTGTCTGAGTGAAAGTGGAGATCAATGGACATGTGATATCACTTCTGCTACCCCTGGCTTCTCGGTGAATTTACGTCCATGTGTGAGGAGTGAAGAGGAGGGACTGAGCTGGGTTTTTTTCTGTAGATCACTGAGGGAGTGTGATTGGTAATAGCACGATTTTAGAGTGCTGCTCGCTGTTAGAAGTTGCTGCATGTGCATGTTGTGCAGCTTTGCTGTTGTACACGAATGCTCCATTTGGGCAACCCAAACGGCCCCCAGACTCAATACATACTCTCCATTTCTCATTTGTCATAAGTATATTTAGGCACTGCTGTGCTGATGGTTTGCTAGTTCAACACCAATATGTGTTTGTTAGTTTTGTGTATGTGCCGTTTTTTGCCACCTCGGTGTGGTATCGGCATTTGCTGCACAGCAAACAGCCCTGTTGAAGAGCATGCATCTGCAATTACCAGAAAGTGGTAAAAACTGTAACATTTGTGGTAGGATTGAGTCCAGTCGTAGCTGTGGCGGGGGCGAGGACAGCAAAAAAAATAATAATACATATATATATGCAAATGCGGAGTCTCCGTACTCGTGGCAGAATCTCTGCAGCAGTGCTCAGAAAGGAGATTCCGCCCTGAGTGCAGATAATCTGCCACGAGTGCAGAATAAGTCCATTTGTGAATCATGCCTTGAAATAATGAGAGGCATGTGGGAAGCATTTGGTTGTTTTCTAGAAAAATAAATCTAGAATACATTGGAAGGGTACCTACAAGGGCATCTCTCCTTTCATTCTTCATCATCATTCAGGCAGTACATTGATGCATTGTTAATTTGAAACATGATTGTACTTCCCCCCCTCCGAGTGCTTGAGACTTCCTGTCTGTGGAGGAAGTTCTCTGACGAGAAATGTCCTGTGGCAGTGGATCAGGGCAGTAATCGAGGGGTGGCAATCTTATATAAACCAAAGCATCAATACAGGCATACACCCTGTTAGGAGGGCACGACAAGAGGTCGTTTCTAAACCTAGTTGGCATGTTAGTTTTCCTGCCTGTATTCCTCTGGACTAAATACTATTGTTTGAGTACATGTGTCTGTCTTTGGTTTACCAAGCACTATGCTTTGGATCACACAAGTTAAAAGCAGTGATTTGTAACCATGGTAATCAGTAATAGCAATAATGTTATATAGTGGAATACAAGAACAGTAACTAGACTAATTTCTGATTAAATCCTATACCTTTGTGAGTAATAAGATAACCACACGAAGATGTAAATGTGAAACATTCACTCAATTATCAAAAGATTGTTAAACTTCTACCTCTGTTTCAATAGGATCAGCATGAATACTCCATGCATTTCACTTGGGAGTAATGCAGGCTCTCGAACTGCGATCCTGGATGCATGGATGCATGCATGTTTTGTAAACATGACTGGTCTCCCTAAGTATAGGTTAACAAAGCAATGGCTCTGCTGGGCAATCTCCTGCTACATCTTTTGCTCCCACTTAGATAATGAAAGAGGAGCTCAAAGTTTGTGACATTCACATATTACCTTAAACTAGGTCCAACCACCAGGGGAAAGCACAGGGACCCACTGGCACACAAACACTGGGCATTATACAGACATCTGACGTGTTAGTGCAAGTCAAGATATAGGTCTTCTCCTGAATGTTAGCCTCCTAATAGTGGAACTGCGCCACAGAACAAAATATGACCACCCTGCAGTGAGAGGTACTGCCTTGAGGGCTGCTTTGACTGACATTTCAGCCAAGACAGTAGCTCTGGAGCACAGGGCTGAAGATGTGGAGGGTCATTCTTGACCCTGCAATCTCTGCTTTGTCTGTTTTCCAGAGGTGGCAGAGGGCTAGTCACCCAAATTCTTCCTTGAGCGTTGTATCAGAGAAACTTTGCCAGATGCCACTTTGTCTTCCGTGTTTATAGTAGAAAGAGCTCACTGCTCCCTTGCTCTTGCTCCACTGGTGGGGACCTTACCCAGCACACTTATTACAAAATACTCAACTATAGGGACGTTGATAATAAATATGTTTGTGTGGATGAGTGTTGAATGACTGTTAGGTACCAGATGTGATAGTGTGTCCTTGGAAGTTACTGTGGTTGTGGCTGGCACCGGGTGACCGGCCCACTCGATACAAATAGCTTGTTTGCTGTGCAGTGGTTGCACATGTCTGTTGAGTGTGCCATGGTTTTTCAGTGAGTTATACTATTAACGGAGTGAATTTGGGGGGATTGCAATGTTTGGGGAGACATCAATTATTGTTTATCTGTGTTTACCCAGTAGATGGGGGGGTTTGTGTTTGGTTCCGAGGCATATTGACGGCCGCACTGGGGAGCTTGTGGGGGCAGATTGGATTGGGGTGGGGCCATGCTTAGGGGGTAGTCATAAGTCAGACTGATGCCACACTTTAAGTTCGTAACTTGGAATGTCCATTGGCTCAACTCCTATGTGAAAAGATATAAGGTGCAAACATATTTACGCAGACATGGAGTGCATATTCCACTGTTGCAGGAGACACACTTGACGGAGAGTGAGGTACACAAAGTACACAAGAAATAGTCAGCTATACTCTGCCACTTATTCCAACTAAGCCCAGGTGGGTTGTAACCTGGGTGGCTCCATAGGTTCCCTTCCAGGTTAGATGGAGTGGAAGTTTGTCTACTGAATGTCTATGCTTCGAACGTTGATGACAGTAATTCTTAACTGGCATTGTGAAATAGTCCTGTATATTGGTAACCCTCTGTTATGGGTGGGGGATTTCAATTGTGTATTGGATGGGTAGCTATATTGGCATCCCCGCAACCCCACACTAAACTAAATCTGAAACTCTAAATGTAGTGATGGAGTGCTTACAGTGTATTGGCGCTTGTCATGTCTCTCACCCTGGAGTGAGGAAATTCACATGTTGGGTACAGCACCTGTACAGTTTCTTGGTGTCTGGAGATGTGGCTGAGGTCACACTGCAGACCGAAATTCTGGGTCATTTCCTCTGGCTAACCCCCTGTTGCTGTTAGAATGGGATATGTCTGCACCTGGCCATGAGCCCCTCTCTGACAACTCCACCCGGAAGCTTTGGGAGATGCGCAGTTTAGGGAAGAACTCCATAAGGTGCTGAATGGATATTTTGACACCAATTGGCTATCCACCGCTCAGAGGGGGCTGGAGTGGGACGTCCTGAGGCTAGTGGAGAGTGCTTGTCCACGGTTAGCTGTACAAGGTGACGCCTTGACCTAGAGCTGACTGAGGTGGAGGGGGCCGGGTGGACCTCCAGCATAATGTGCATTATGATATGGAGCATTGTGAATTCTTGTTGGCAGCACAACAAGAGATCAGTGCCATATGGGATAGACTGGACTTCCTGACCAGGCAGAACTACAGGCAACAGCTGCACAGGGATGGCGACAAGTCAGGGAAGGTGCTGGCATGGCTGCTAAAAAGGGAACACCCACCCCCAATTCTACTTTCAATGGGGTGCCCTGATGGCACAGTGGTGGGTACCGAGACCGGCATTTACTTGCGTATAGGGGACAGCCTTTCAACTGTTTACAGTGCTGGTCCCAAGATGACTCTGGTGGGGTGATTTCTGGATGATTTGGAACTCCATTGTCTTACAGAGGTACAGAGATAGGGCCTCATGGAGGACCTTTGGGTGGAAGAATTACAGGAGGCTGTTGGTGCCATAGAGCGCTATAAGGCCCGGACCCAGACGGGCTTCCAGTTGAATATTTTCCTTTGTTTGCAGGGTTATTACTGCCCTACTGGCTAGAGACTCTTCAAGAACCCAGACACATTGGTATGCTCCCACGATCCATGAGAGAGGCGCAGATTATCATGCTCCCAAAGCCTGGCAAGGAACAGATTGACCCTGGCTCTTACAGCCCCTTGTCTATGCTGGGAGTGGAGATTAAGGTCTTGAAAAGGCCCAGGTGATGCATTTGGGTAGGGTGATCATTCACCTGGTACATGAAGTTTAGTGTGGCTGTAATATATGCTGCAGCCCTTAGAGACCTTCCCTGGCCACAGGGCCCTTGGTACTATGGGTGCCTTTTACAAGGGACTTAACTGTGTGCCAGGGTTGTGCCAATTGTGGAAACAAAGGTACAGTTTTTGGGAAAGAACACTGGTGCTGGAGCCTGGTTAGCAGGATCCCAGCACACTTTCAATCAAAGTTGGCATCAACACTAGGCAACACTAGGAAAAAAGGGGGGGTAACCATGCCAACAGTGGCACTTTCCTACACCCCCTCAGTCAAGGCAATCTGCCAGTACCCTGACGTGAGATCAAAGGTACTGAGGAACTTGGCAGCACCTAGCCTTTCTACGAGCACATCAGCTGGGGGAATGGGTTGAGCGTCTGTCTTTGTGACAGAGTTGAGACCCTGGTAGTCAATGCAGAACCTAAGCTCTGGTTTGGCACCGGGAGCGGCAGCCTTGGAAACTAACACCCCAGGAGCCAGCATATTGGCAGCTTCCTCCTTGAAGCTAGCCCTCACCTTGTCTGACACTCTGTAAATTCTGTTCTTTACAGGGGGACTGTCTCCTGTGTCAATGTCATGGACACACAAGTGTGTGAATCCAGGGGAAGAGAACTGTTCCAATAATCTGTAGCAGTCTCCTCTCTGATCTAGAGCCAGGGAGTCAGAGAAAATGACACCCTCCACTGACCCATCACCTTCCTTGGCAGAGAGGAGGTCGGCGAGAGGTTCACTTTCACTCTCCTCTTCATACCCTCATCTCTCACTAGAAGCATGCTGACCTCAGACCTCTCAAAATGAGGCTTCAGTCAGTTCTGATGGAGCACCCTTAGGGGGTTTCCAGGGGACTTGAGGTCCACTAGGTAGGTGGCCTCCCCCTTCTGCTCCTTGATCTCAAATGGGCCAGTCCAGCGGTCCTGGAGAGCTCTAGGCTCTACTGTCTCCATTATCCAAATTTTGTCTCCAGGTGAGAACTCTACTAGGGGGGCCTTATGGTCATACCATTGTTTAATCACCTCTTGACTGGCCTTGAGGTTGCTCTTGGCCTTCTTCCAGAAGCATTGCATCTGGTAGCAGAGGGCCAGCATGTAACTGACCACATCCTGAGGGGGCCTTCCTGGGAGCTTTCTCCCACCACTCTTTCACTATGCTTAGGGGTCCCTTGAAAGGGTACCCATAGAGAATTTCAAAGTGGCTGAACCCCACCCTTTTCCTGGGGTACCTCTCCATAAGTAAAGAGAAGGCATGGCAAGAAGACGTCCCACTTATGCCTCATGGCCTCAAGGAGGCCTGTGATCATGCCTTTCAGGGTCTTGTTGAACCTTTCCACAAGATAATTGGATTCAGGATGGTAAGGGTTGATGACCCGGTAGGTCAACCCACACGCATCCCACATGGACTTCATGTACGCAGACATGAGGTTTGTGCCTCTGTCAGACACAATCTCCTATGGGAATCCCACACGGGTAAATATCCCCATTGGAGCTCTGGTCACCACAGGTGCAGTCACTGTCCTCAGAGGAATCGCCTCTGGGTATTGGGTGACATGGTTCACCAAAACCAGGATAAACCTATTGCCTAGGACAGTTTTGGGGTCCAAGGGACCAATGACGTTGATGCCCACCTTTTCAACGGGGGTGCCAATGACAAGGAGTAAGACCAGGGGGGCCTTGAGACTTTTCCTTGTCTTCCCAATAGCCTGGCAGGTTGGATAGGACCTACAGAAAGCATCTGAGGCAACCTGCATTCGGGGCCAATAAAAGTGGGTGACAAGCCTGGCGAAGGTCTTGTCTTGCCCCAAATGTCCTCCCAGAGGGATATTGTGAGTTAGCCCCAGCATGAAGTCCCAGTAGTACTGGGGGACCACCAGCACACATGCTGCCCCTGCTTCCAATACCTTAGGCTCACTGTAGAGGAGATCATTCTCCCAATATATGTTGTGTTCGCCAGAGGCTTCACCAGCTGCTGGGGCCGCAGACTGTTGCCTCAGACCCTCAAGAGTGACGAACTACTTGTGCACTTTGCAGAATTCCTCCCTGGTTGGCCCACCCTCAACTTGCCAGCCAGCAAGCTCAAGCAGGTTACCCAGGGCAGCAATGTCCTCCCCAGTTGGCTAAGGGGCCTCCTTCTCAGGGACCCCATCAATCACCATGGGAACTTCCGGGACCGGTTTCCCACGTCCCATGTCCCTCTCCTTTGCAGCTGTCTGGGCCATTGTTCCAAGCTCCAGATGCCCTTGACTTCCTTCCGGGCAGCCATGGACCTTGTGGTTATGCAGACCCACTTAGGAAAACCTAACATCTCCAGGTGAGACCTGAGCTCCACCTCCTTCCAGGTAGTGTGCTCAAGATCATTGCCTAACGGACAGTCTACAGGCATGGCAGGATTCACAGCTATTTTCAGACTACCAGAGACCCCCTCACACTCAAAGGCAACCAGAGCCACCGGTAGGTGACTCTCACAATTGTTATCGACTATGACCTGGTGGAATGTATTGGGGATGACCTGCTCTGCTGACACCAGCAGACCCTGACAGTAATCATGCTGGCTCCTGTGTCACGCAGAGCCTCCACCCTTTGCCCATTAATGGTGACCCACTGCCTATGCTTGGAAGTATTTGCAGGCATGTGGGCTTTTGGCACCATTTCCTCATCTCCCAGGGACACTAGGGTTATCTCTATCTGCTCCCCAAATCTATCTGAACCATGTCCACTCCGAGTGCTACGCTAGCCAACCCAGGTGTCTGACCTCTAGTGGGGGGCTGTGCCCTCTTTGGACACTTGGAGTCACCCTTGTAGTGACCATACTTGGTGCACTCTATGCATTGGGGTACAAACCTCCCTTTCTTCTTTTCAAAGAATCCTGGCTTCTTCTCAGAATCAGGTTGGGACTGGTTACCACTACCTCCCTGGAAATTATTTTGGGGGCCTTTTGAGAACTCCTTATTTTTAAGTTTTTCTCCCCCCTCTTTAGTCTGATGGGAACCCTGACCATCTTTGTGGGTGCCTCCCCCAGATACTTTTTTGGACACTCTGGTGCTAGCCCAGAGTTTCGCCTCCTCAGCAAGCTTCCTAGGAGCAGTCAGTTTACTGTCAATCAAGTGCTGGCACAACTCTGTAAAGCAAACACTGAGCATATGCTCTCTCAGGATCAAATGATACAAACCCACATACTCATTTACTTTACTGCCCCTCACCCATCCATTCAGTGCCTTACTGAAAAAATCGAAAAAACCTACCCAAGTTTGTGTGGAGAGTTTGGTGCTGTAACCTGAACCTCTGACCGTACTTCTCAGGAGTCAGCCCAAACCTGGCAATTAAACTAACTTTTATGAGCGGGTATGTGTTCTGATCCTTTGAGTCTAATGTGAGGAGTGTTCCCCGCCCAATATCTGGAGCACGTTTCCACAGACCCACCCCCATTGATCTTCAGAAACCCCATGGGCCCTCACTGCAACTTCATATGCAGCAAACCATTTGTCAATGTCATCACCCTCCACATGATCTGGCACCACCTTTTTGGGCATACAAACCTTCTTGTCTCCAGCAGGTCCTGCTTGTATGATGCCACTATCACTGCTGGACGCAGACTGCCTAGACTTGAGCTCTAGCTCTTTCAGACTCAGTTCATGAGCCAAAAGTTTATTTTCAGCCAAGGCCATGTCCGCCTCAGCTTCCTTCGCTTCTCTTTCAGCTTTCCTGTCCTCTGCCTCCATGTTTAACCTTGCCATTTGTAGTTGGAACTCTCTCTCCTCCACCATTTCCTCTGCAGTCAGGCAATGACTAGAGACACTGCTTCCTGGTTTAGCAGGGGGCACAAGTCCAGGGGTGATATCCCCCACTGTTGATGGCAAATCCTCAGGAAAGCACTCCTCTTGCTCTCCAAATTCAACATTCTCTTGTGAACGGGCTTCTGCCCAGGCCCACAGTGCCTTTTGGTACTTCTCCTGCTTGGAGGCACCCTGGGTAAGTACTCCCATCCCGTTTCAGAACCCATTCAGCTGGCTAACAGTGTATGTCTCCAGCTTGACTAGGTCAAACTCTGCAGCTCCTCCTTGAGACCCAGCCAGAGACATGTTGTTTGAGGATTAGGTTAAAATATCAAGGAGGACAAATTTGCAGCAAACAGAGTAAACAAATCAGATTGATCTTTCACTGTGGGTAGGTAGTGTACACAAAGCTATTGTATGCTACTGCACTAACAGAAGTCCTATCCTCACTGCTGATCACCAATGTTAGAAATGGGGTCTCTAGTTGGCAGAGGTATACACCCTTGTACAAGTAGGGACCACAATCCTAGTCAGGGTAAGTCACACGCAATCCAAATTATCCTGTGCCCACCCTCTGGTAGCTTGGCACTGAGCAGTCAGGCTTAACTTAGAAGGCAATGTGTAAAGTATTTGTGCAATAAGTCATGCAATTACACAGTGAAAACACCACAAAAATACATCACACAGGTTTAGAAAAATATAATATATTTATGTGAGCAATTTAAGGTCAAAATGATCAAGATTTGAAAAGCACAAGTTGAAATATCACTTTTGCAATGATAAGAAGAGTCTTAAGTCTTTAGAAATCAACAAAGGACTCTGCACACTTTCCCACTGCTAATCAGTGCTAAAGTGCATATTCTCTCTCCCTTAAAACATGGTGACATTGGCTCACACCCAATTGGCTTATTATTTAATTTACTTGTAAGTTCCTAGTCAAGTGCACTACATGTGCCCAGAGCCTGTAAATTAAATGCTAGGACAGGGGGTAACCTGACTGCCAAACAAAGACTGCATTTCTAATGGCAGGATTTTGTATTACGGTCTGGCCATACTAAACATGACCGATTTACCCCTTTCCGATCAGAATCTACCACTCACACAGCATATGAGGGTAGCCCTAATGTTAGTTTTCCACTACCAGGACATAAAACATATAGGTATATGTCTTGCCTTTTACCTACACATCCCCCTGCCATGTGGGTTACCTAGAGCCTACTATAGGGGTGACTTATATGTATAAAAATAGGTGTTAAAGGCCTGGCAAGTACTTTTAAATGTCATGTCGAACTGGCAGTAAACCTGCACACACAGGGCTTGCAATGGCAGGCCTGAGACATGGTTAATAGGCTACTTATGTGGGTGGCACAACCAGTGATGCAGGCCCACTAGTAACATTCAATTTACAGTCCCTGGGCACATGTAGTGCACTTTACTAGGGACTTACAAGTAGATCAAGTATGCCAATTGGGTATGAACCAATGCTACCATGTTTTAAGGGAGAGAGCATATTCACTTTAGCACTGATTAGCAGTGGTAAAGTGAGCAGAGTCCTAAAACCAGTAAAAACAGTGTCAGAAAAGTGGAGGGAGGCAGATAAAAAGTTGGAGGATGAACACCCTAAGGGTGTCCGGTCTAACATTGTGGGTACCAGGATTGGGGGCAGATTAGAGTGTGTAATTCTGCCCCATTTGTGTTGAGCCCTGGAGTTCCTCGGTGGACCCCAATTTGCTCATCGCCCTTCCCCATGCCCCCTTCATTGGGATGGTGACCTCCCTCTCCTCAGCCTTTTACATGGTTACCTCCCCCACTTATAGCAAATGGGTTCCAGGGATGGGGACGCACACAGTGGGTCTCCGCTGCTATTATTCTGTATCTTCTTACAATGTTAATTTTCCCTGATAGTTATTCCATAGTTCTATTCAGGTATATGCAACTAAACAAATGTACTGCAGGTGCGATTTCACATGTTGTTTGTCAGACATGACCTGGGACAGTACTGTAGTGTATGGGATTTGTATTGGATGTTGTGGTGTGTCTCTGGCATACCTCTTTTTGTAAACTGTACACTTTGTTTGTAAGCCCTTTCTGTAGTGTTTTCCTTCATGTAATACAGACATGAATATTGTATTATCATGCTGTATACTTTGCAACTCCTGAATAAATATAATTTATGCAGTTGCGCATAGTTAGAGGCAGTGGTGTTACAGTACTCTGATCCTTCTCAAACAAACAACATCCCAATAATGCATCTCAGTTGAAACCAATATCTAATAATACAGTATCACCCATGGCACTGGAACATGACAGTTTGTCCTCTGACCAAGTAGTCAATTGTAATGATAAGGCTGCCTCCATAAACAATCCGACACTCCAGGGTTTCACACCTTTTATTGGGCTTACTGCGAATAAAGCAAATTGATGTTGCAGTGAAAACAGTTTTCACGGAACCACATACTCCACGTCCAGATGTTAATGAAGCAACCTTCCTTAGATATTATTTCATCAAAAACACATGTCTATGTTTGTATATCTATCTTATACATGAAAGCATATCTGGAGGTTTAACTGTCAAAGGTTTTGTGTGTTGAACTCAAGGTCTTGCCTCACCGTTATTTAAGAATATTTGGGAAATTCAAGAAAATAACATTTCATATATCCTGGTGGATAAAAAGAGAGAAACAACCTTTAGCTAAAGAAATCAATATTTTAGCAAGGAAACGAAAGCGTTTTAAATTGAAGAAAAGTATAATTTCAAAACAACATAAAGATGCATGTCCCATTTCCAATTCACAACAATTAAACTCTGAATATTCTGTGATATTCTATACACACTTCAAATAAATCGTATGCCTGATAGCACAGCCACCCGATTTAATCCACGATTACAAAACTGTTATAAACTAATCTGAAGTGTATTATACGACCTACCCAAAACTGGTCATTGTGTGGTAGAACTTTTATTAGCTTTGGAAACAATGTTAATAACTATCTCGACAGGAAAAGAACAATCAGAATTAGACCTACAATTACATATCTCTTGCAGCAGCTCGTACAATGTCAGGTGTCAGATGATGCGCTCAGTGATGGCAGGAAATTCTGAGAGTTTAATGTTTCCTATATATAACTCTGAAAGACCTTTTGATAAGTCATACCCCCTCATTATAAGCAAAGATTCGAGAATAAATGCGTCATTATTATCACATTAAAAGACACCGGTCTCTCCAGAATCTGACAATGAACGGCACATGCAGGTAGCTCCGCTGAAAAGATTGGATAAGAATAGACAAATTCCAAAATAGCTTGTGCAGTCAGTGTGCAAATATACATCAGCCTAGTTTTGTGATGTTTTGCTGCAATAAAGTTAGTCGAGTTTCTCCGGATTTGATGGTGCCAACAATCTGAAATGAAAAGCAGACGATAAGGTGTGAACATTAGTGTGATTTGGTGTCGGAAGAAGAGTGAAACTCAAGTGATATAAATACACACATAATTGAAGAAACAACCAAGGACGAAATAAAAGGAAAAGCAAGAATAATCAGAAGAGTGTAGTGAATTAGAAAATGCTCAAGAAACGAACGATAAAGGCACTAAGATGAAGAAAGGTCGAATGCGTCAGATAGCGGACCTAATGAAGTGTCACACTCCATTAAAAACAGATGAGTATTGGTAAAGTCAATAAGTCTCCATTTCAGTTAGGGGAAGTGGTTGGTAGTGGTTGAGCGACTTTTGTATGTGGTGCCCTCAGCTACTCTAGGAAGAAAATCCGCTTCTGAAGCAAGCCTTTTGGCCTACAACGTTACGAAAGCTGAAAAGACAGCATTAGCAAAGTTAAACTGTAGCTGAACCGAGGAGTGTTACGAAAAAGACTCAGAATAAGTATTCAATATAGTTGATGAACGTATACGTTACACACAGAAAAAGATTGCACAGTGGATAACAAAGAACCCCTATTTGTGTTGGTTCTAAAGAAAGCATGTGTGAGTGTGTTCCTGTAAGAACGAAAAGAAACAATGGTGATTAGCGAATAACATGATGTATTTATGACTGGGTAGGAGATTCAAACATTTAAATGAAAACAGTCACGTACTAGCAATTCCAATATTGTTTTGACGGCATTATACGTACACCAAAGAGTACACAATGGCTCTAGTCTAGCAAAATGACTACCTGTCAAAATCTATAAGAATACAAATGGGGAAATGTAACCATCCTCAAAATGCCAAGGCCTTGTTAGATATACCATCCAAATAATGGCAAACAATAAGCAAGCATTTGCAATGCACTATGGTCTCGCATTTGTCGGAGTTACAGCTATTCCCAGTTGTAAACTCCCAACCGGATATTTCTTGCATTAAAAGAGAAAACAGTGCGATCGCGCTGCTACAGTTCACACGTAATAATACCAATTCGCAAAAGTGCAATTATGAACGTAACTGGCAAAAGTGCAATTAACTGTGTAACAAGGTCGATAGTATGCAAAGCGCTCGACTTTTGCCCAGCGAGATTGCGCTGCGAAAATAGAGAAAAAGTAGTCCACAAACCTGACGGGAAACAGCGAGCCTCGCATGTTTTCTGAACTTGGTCACTGCGCTCGAGGAGGGCTAACCACCGGAAAAGGCATGACGTATGCGTGCCTTCCACTAATCAAAGGAAGCCAATGAAAGACACTGATGTGATGTCGACGGGGCTCCGAGCCCTTTTCTAATACCTAAAGCGTCTCGCTAGCGATACGCATGCGCGAGCGTATGCGACGCAGCCTCGACCCTAAAAAACACATGAAAGCCATGGATTGAAAGGGCAGGCCGAAGCCCATTCCCTCCAAGTGATCTTATTTTACTTTTTTGAAGAAGGGAGGGCATGTGGTCTATGAAACAGTTAAAGCTATGTCTATACAAACATAAAAAGCAGGTAATGTGCAAAATGTAATGGAAAGGTAAGAGTAATGTCACACAAATCTTCTCTGAGCTACCACTGTTTAAAAGTGTATGTAAAACCGGAAGTGATTGTAACAGATGGTTTATGTTTACCGGTTCACAAGAGTAGCAGACATGCACAATGCAAAAACCAATACGGTGCAGAGGAATTAGAGTATTGACTGAGAGTGCATTTGAGACAGCACCCAATAGATGAATACTGTTTATGGCGCCAATAGGCTTGAGATGAATATATTTATCATTTGTTTGAGGTCTGTATAGAGTTCACAAAGACCGGAAACTGTTTCTTGGAGCTAACTGCTGAATATCTCTACAAAAATGGAAATTCAATAAACCTGCACTTTTTCTCTTCCTCCTCCTCATTTTTATAAATGTATTTTTTAGTTGAGTGAACTCTTTCCAATTTCTTGAGTGTTTTGGGGCTTAGGGTATCATTCAGGGCCTCATTACGACTTTGGTGGTCTTTTGGGAAGACAGCTGTGGTGTCAGCTACCAAAAGACCGCCATGTTGGCGCTAATCAGAGTGCCGCATTACGAGTCACACTCTGAAGACCACCACTAAACAGCCACAAATCCGACACCACCAGGACATAGGAGGGTGGGAAAGAGGCAGTTCCACCACCAGCACTGCTAGCCTGATAACATTCAACCCACCCGTTTACAACCCACAAATCACCACAGCGGTTCTTCCATGGTGGAAAACCATTGGCAATGCGAACTGCCGTGCTCAAAAACTCACTTCAGACAGAACACAACACCACACTGGACAGTTCAAATACTCTACACCTGACACACATACACACTCCAGACACTCCTACTCACTGCTCTACATAACACCCCCCACACAACCCGCAATCCTATGCAACTAAAACAAGATTCACTGACACCAAGGAGCCAACATCTAACAAACTAGCACTTGTATACCAAATACACATAAACACTTCCCACTCAGCACACACCACACAACTGCATGAACAACACTACACATACACATAACAACTATACACAAACATCTTCATATGGTGAAACGGCAGCGTTATCAGACGCTGCAGTGGCAAGCACATACGCCTTTGTTACTTGCTTCCCGAACTCTACGGTTAGAAACAGTCAGGTCTATTTCATCGTGTGGATATCTAACTGAACACCATCAGCCATTCTTTACCTAAAAAGTATACCTAGAGCCTTGAAAAAGTCCGAGAGGACGAAACACGTGTTGGCTGTTTTGTTGCTCATCTATGCCTGTTCATTCTGAGGAGTCAGTTTGTTATTGTAACCTGCTATATACTTTCTCATATGTGGATTCAAACAATTTTGAACTATGATTCAACGACCAATTACTGAGGATTAAACTTTTCCACACTAAGTCACCTGACTTTTGGACTCTCTTTGTTTGGAGTGCCCCGGTTTGCTCTTTTCTTAGATACACAAACATCACAACTGACCATCACACACAACAAACCACCCCCACCTCATCAAGCACCCTACACTGCACCCTTACACACACACAACACCCACCCCTACTCACAACACAACCACCACCATGCCCTGACAAAAGGAGCGTGGTACACATGTCACAATCTGCTATCCACAAACAATGTATGTTGTGCTGCATCTGTCGTTGTCAATGTCATTGCTGGGAATCATGTCAAGCCACTAAATGCATCAGACAAAGAGATAACCAAACACACGTTCACCATTTAACTCTCTCTCACTCCATTCACAGGTACCCCTGCCAGTACCACCATAGAGAGGATACCAGTGACTGCCAGCCCTCCTCAGGATGAAGGCCCCAGTGAGGACAACACCTCTGGATGTCTGGACATTGACACCCTACCTGATCCCTCTGGCACACCTGGTCAGTCTACCACTCACTGCCTCACCCTGCCCACATCAAACCCCTCCCCCACCCTGTGGCTTCAACATCGCGGCCAACCCTTTGTTCCCAAACCTGTGTCCCAAACCTGTTTCCCAAGGACAGTTCAATCTATTGTGTACATCACAGCACAGGGACCTGAGTTGCCCCCTCACACCCAAAATAATGAAGGTCCTGGTGACACTGGGAGTGGGCACACTGTGCCAGGGGTACAGGCACATGGGGCAGGGGGCATGGGAGGGAACCTGTGGGCCAGAGGACAGGGCACCCAAGGGAGTCAACTGACCAGCAAACCATCCCCCAAGTCCTGAGAGCATACCAACAATCCCAAGACAGGATGGGCCAGGTCATTACCATGTTGGGGGAAAACCAAAGGTACTAGAGGGAACACCACCAGGAGGTCATGCAGCAGTGGCAGGCCCACAATGCCGACATGGCCTCCATTGCAGGGGTGCTCAGGGAGCACAGCACCACCGTGTGTGTCTCCTCCACCCACCAGCAGGCCCCTTCCACTAGCCACATCAAATCTGAGCCTTCAAACTCTGCGGCATCAAGTGGAATGGAGGCCCTGCCGGGGGCACCACAGGCCTCTGGCACCCTTCCCTCTGCAGCTGAAGACTCTCTCACAAAAGTGGACATCCACCCAGCCATCCAACTGGAGCAGATGCCAAGACCAAACCCACTGCCAGGAAGTTAAACTCTCCTGATTTCTCTTACTTGTGTGCCACTGAGACACCCAGTTGACTGTACAATGATATAACTCAATTTTCCCATGGCCCTTGGACACTGGATCAGTGCAACCTACAGCTGTACCACCTACACTGATGAATACACCTACCATAACCCCACTCATCACCTGTTTGTCACTGTATTCACCATGTTTCTTAGTTACATTTCCCTTGTATGCAGAATAAACATTACTGCACACAGCAACTGCATTTGTGTCTTTATTTATTTAAACATTAAAAAATGTCTTGTCTGCAAAATATTATGTGGGTATGGCCACCTGCACCAACAAGCGGTGTAATGGACCGCAGAGGGAGGCATCCTCTGCAGGAGACATTGTACAACAGATATGTCACAGGGCAGATTTAAGTGAGTCACTATTCCAGGCCCACACAACAGTATAGTCACTAATCCAACCTGCAAAAAAAACATGACAGAGAGTTCCATCAGGATAGAAGGCATGGTGCCACACAAAGCACATATGCAGTTCATAGTTGCTGTGCCCAGTGTAGATTGCCTTCTAAGCAGGGCACAGCATATTTTAGTTCAACATCACCAGCCTCAGGAAATACTTCACAAATCACAGTAGCTGCCATCTGTCATGTGCAAATCTCTAATGTGTAATCAGTTACCAAACACTAATTACCATGAATGCCTCAAGCCAAAGGTAGCAGAGCCATTGATTAATATAACAAAGTCAGTGGGTGTAATGACATGAGAGCAACAGAATGCAGGACACAAAGCTCAATAAATGTCTGTCCATGGGAGATGTGAATCTAGCAACCTGCAGTGAGTACACGTCAGTAAAGATACATTTTAACTCCACCTTGCATTCAATCAGTCACCTCCCCCAACACACACATAGGGATAGGAACACATTACAACACCACTGATGATTCCACTCAGGAGGACCTATGTCACCAATCAATGTGGCTATACAACACTTGCAAATACATAGTCATCATACCTGTATGTCACTGAAAGTACTGATTGATGAGCTCAGTCCTAGAATCAGCTGCACCTTCCTCATCTGCCTTCTCATCCCTTTCCATGCCTCCATTACCAGCCACTGGTCCAGCTGCCTCGTCATCATCAGCAAGCAATTGTATCTGAAGTCTCAGGGCTAGATTGTAGCGCTTGCAGCAGGCAACTATGATCTGGCATACCTTTTGGGGAGAGTAGAGGAGGGCACCTCCAGAGACAACCAGGCACCTGAATCTGGCTTTCAGAAGGCCAATTGTCCTTTTAATTACATGCCTCGTCCTGCCGTGGGCCTCATTGAAACAGAGTTCACCTTCCATGGCAGGGCACCTCAGGTTAGGATAGCCAGAGTCACTTGTGTGCACAAAGGCAGGACCTGTTACAACACATGTACAGCTACATGGAAGAATGTGATGACAGGTGCCATAACAGAGAAACACATCCAAATGCATACATACCAATGCGCCAAGCCCTCTCTGTTTGTAGTCGTTCCATCATGTGTGGGATATTGCTGTTCCTGAGAATGTAGAAGTCATGCACAGATCCTGGAAACTTGGCAGTCACTTGTGAGATGTACTGGTTTTCTAGACACACCACCTGAATATTGATTGAGTGGTAGTTTTTCCTGTTCCTATACACCTGTTCATTGGCATTGGGAGGGACCAAGACTATGTGGCTGTCATCTATGCCCCTATCACATGAGGGATATGCCCCATATTTTAGAAGTCTGCCTTCACATAGGCTAAATCCACACGTTGGGAGAACCTGATGTAGCTGTCCAGGTGTTTCAATAGAGCACACAGTACATTCCTCAACACAAGACTGAACACGGGATGTGACATCCCTGCTGTCAAGGCCACTGTATTCTGAAAGGACCCAGTGGCAAGAAAGTGTAGGATTGACAAGACTTGTACTGTGGGAGGGATGTCATAGGGATTGCGTATGGCAGGCAAGAGATCAGACTCCAACTGTGTACATAGATCCATGAAGGTCCGATGATTCAGACGATATGCAAGGTCAACTTGTGGAAGGTACACTGGTGCATGTCTCAGTCTCCTTGTGGCAGGGTATCTAGGATAGGGAGAAGAGAATGTACAAAGTGATAAGCAGTTCACACATGTAAGCAGAACATGTCATATTCACAAAACTTAACACTGTAGATATGCTGCGCACTGCTGACACACACTATGATGAAAATGCTGTAGCGGCTTGGACACTATCCTTGCTGCACACTGCTGAACCTGTAAATTGTTTGTGACACACATCATATGTGTAATGTACCATATGTGGCACACTGACCTGTCTTGCACTGATCATGTGTACAGTCATTCTATATATCTATATGGTGACACCGCCTATGTGCCTCCGTGTATCTCGACATGCACGTCCTCTGACATCCTGCCATATCACGTCACTGTTTCATGCATTCATATGTCTTTGCAAACACATGATGGTATAACATAGGCCCACTCTGCAGCTTGGTCAAAATTGTGTATGGCACACTTATTTACGTACAGCAAAGCATGATATGCACATAAAATGGCAGCTGCCTGTCCTGCTAGACGGGACAGTTCGAAGTGACCTAGGTCCGCTGGCGTATGTCATCATGGCGGCAGGCAGTCGCAACCGCCATGCAACATCTCATTGGTTAACATTGCTGCCTATGGGGGACTGGGGTCAATGGCAATCACCGTCGGCGGTGGCGGTCCTGTACGCAGAGGCCATGATTGCCATTTCTGCAGCCTTGCTTACTTGACTCATGACACTCTTGCAAGCAGGACATACACGACCTGAGCTGCTGTGTACTGTCTCTGGGAGCCATCATGCCACATCCTGCAGGTGATAGGGCCCCAGCCTTCACTGCAGAGGAACTGGAGAAGGGGTCCTACCCCTGTATGAACAGCTATATGGGGCACCAGAGGAGTAGGTGAGCCCAATACCATTGTAATGTGTGATAGGTGTGTGTGTGATGGTGAATGGGTTAAGTGTACCGGGAGGGAGAACAAGCATGCAGGTGGCATGAAGTGAATTTGTGTGAGCCGAGAGGATGAGTGCATGTGTGCACTTGGTGAATCTGATGTGTATTGTCCGCTGCTGTTGGTATGGTTCCAGTGTGAATGACTTTCTCCTTCTTTCTGTGTCCTCCATGCGGGTGAATGCCCATCAGAAGAAAGGGATCTGGCATGCCATTGCCAAGCAACTGTGGACCCTGGGCGTCCACAGCCGGCAGAGCACCCATTGCAGAAAGCAGTGGGAAGACCTGTGATGCTGAGCCCGGAAGACTGCAGAGGCCCAGCTGGGGATGTCCTCCCAACGAGGGAGCGGTGCCTGTCGGACCCTGACCCCTCAAATGGTCCACATTTTGGTGGTGACCTACCCTGAGGTGGATGGGCATTTGAGGGCAGCACAACAGCCACACGGGGTGAGTACTGACTGTATCCTGGGACTTGGCTGGCCTTAAATGGGATTAGATGCCTCACTGCAGCCAGAGTGACATTGTAGTAAATCCAACATGTTTTTCAAATATGGGAAATGGGTAGTATGCACCATGGCTGAGTATAATTTGTAGATGTGTGGCCATGGTTTACTGTCAGGGGATGTGCATCTCCCATATCTAGACCTCTCCATGTCTGAAATGTGGAGATGGTCTAATGACATAGGCACATGTGTGACTCCATCCTGCCTATACAATGGATGTGAGTATTTGTATCACCCTAAATATTGCATATGACCAGCTCCATCCATCTGCATTTGTGGCTATGAGGTGTCAGGCCACTCCCATCTGTATAGCATACCTGTATATGCAACTGTGTGACTCTCGTTTTATCACAGGGACTACATGCATCATGTGCTGGTAATGGTATTGACTGAATATTGGGAAGCCATTACAGTTCCACAACATATATGGCCTTCATGGAACAGGATTATTGGCCTGCTAGCTGTATAGCCATATATAGGTGATCTGCTGACTTTAGGGTACATGTAGGATACCAAACTGGGATACTGATACATATTTAATTGATGAGGTCTGGTTGCAAACATAATGCATTTCTAGGAGATGTGAACTTTAAATCAATAGGAGGGTACTAGAGGTGGTAAGTGCCTTGGCAGATCTCGTATTTGGCATGTATGACAATGCTCTAGCAAATCCAATACTACATTGCTGAGCTACTACCTACATCATGTCCTAATTGTTAGTTGGGGGCACATCTGATGGGCTGGGACTATATCTGCTTGCCTTGGACAAGCTGAAGTGGCAGATTAGGAGAGGATTGGATATTGCAATACACATGGCATATTGATGTGATTCAAATGTTGCATTCAGTCTCCTCAGGCTGTGTTATGTAGTAGTGGGATGTGTAATTGGAGTACAGGCAGTGGTGTTGGTCCATGTGTGCCTAATGCATCCATATATTTACCACCTGAGATGTGTGTTGTCTGGGCTCTGTTACAGGTTTTGTCATTTCTGGAATGGTATGTGTGAGAGTGGAGTTGTGATGTTGTGGAGTCCAACTGGTGTAACTGCATGTGAGGTGGCATTTAGTGGACCATGATGTAATATGTGTGTTCCTGAAATACATATTTTGTGACACTGCACTCAGTGATTGAATATGGATGTGTTATATGTGTGGGCCATTGTAGATGGCTATACCTTAGACTCACATTGTACACAACAAATGTAAACCGCTTAGGTGTCTGACTTGTAATGGTTAAATCAGAGTTGATCTCTTTATTGGCATCACTGTACAGACTGTTTGGTCTGCCAAGCTATGTGACAGACAGGTGCTGTGTGGTCGGTGAATGGAGTTATCTTCACTGTAGTGGCTATATTACAGAGGACATGGACTGATCTGGTGTTGTAACTGTAGAGGCCGGAGGTGCTTTGGTCTGTAAGCTGCACAACCAATGTGTGATAGGGGCATGGAGAGGTATGAAGTTTATTCAGGCATTAAATTGCTACAGTATCCAGGGCAAGCTGTGCCAGCAAAAATGGCTTTGGTTGTCATAATGTGGATGACTCCAGTAGTGCTGTCCTATTCAGATACTGATGTAGTTGTGAGTGTTGGCATAGAGGTGTGGATAGTAGTGACAAGTTGTGACATGATGTATGTAATGTGTATTGGCACCTGCTATGGCCTAGCCAGGATATGTATTGGCACAGATTGTCATGTGTACCAGTGTCTATGATAAGTATATGTTAACCCATTTTCACCCTATCTCTGTCTATCTCCCTCCCTCTCTCTCTATTTGTGTGCATCAGCATCGTCAGGTGAAGGAGAAGGGGCACAGGAGAGTGGGGAAGCAGCAGCCCACAGGAACCAGGAAGCTGCTACCAGCGAGAGAAGGAACCCAGTGGGACAGAGGGCAAGGGGAGTGCCATGGGGGAGACCGGATCTACCACCTCTTCTTTGGAATCCTCATCCAGTGGACACTCCTGGAATTGGCTGACCCATCTGGAAGCACCCCAGCACCATCTTCATCCGCCACCCCCTTTACTAGCACCGCCCTCCCTGTAGCACCAAACCCAGTAGCTCTTGCCTGCTCACCCAGGAGGGTGGGCATCTCCTTCGCCGCAGACACCTCTTCCTCTGCCGCAGTCAGCCCTGCTGCCATCAGTGAGGAGGCTAGTGACCTCTTGAGGACCATCGTGAATGCCATCCAGGGACTGGCAGCGCAAGTCCTGCAGAGCAATGCATTCCCAGAGGGCATTCACAGTGCCCTGGTTGGCCTCCAGAGATCCTTTCAGGTTCTCGCCTCGACACTGATGGCAGCCAGTCTCCCTTTGTCTACCGTTCCCCCTCTACCTACCTCTTCCCAATCCCAAACTCCTCTTCCCAAACCCCGCCAAAGCACACAGACACACAGGCATGCATCCACCTAAACAGACAATGGTACCACTGACAAGCACAAGCACCACAAGGTCCACAAACAACATGCACCCAAACAACACTCCCCTGCAGACACACCAACATCCACTACCTACACTGACTCCCCCCCACCCCCTCCTTCACAGACACTACACCATTCATACCTGCAGCCACTACACCAACATACATGGATCCAGCCACAGCACCTGTCTCACCCACAGTCAGTACAATATCAGACCCGCATACATCCATCCCAGTCACCACATACGCACACACCACAGCCACCGACACCCCCACATGCAGCACATCCACCATACCTGCAGACACCACCCCAACAGGTAGTCACCCATCCAGAATGGCATCTCCCTGCACCTCCTCCACCTCCTCCCAAGACACCTAAACTCCTGTACTCACCCACCCAACAGGTCATAATGTAGTCAGGTAGGGGCTCACTGAGGTGGGATTTGTGCATTGGGCACTTCGGACTGGCCAATGGTCTTATCATTGTATATATTATTTACTTCAATCATATTCTGATTAGTAATACATCTGGCCCAACTGTTGTTGGATTCAATGTTAACATACTTGTCCTGCCTTTCTTTCTATGTGGCTGATTAGTATTTGTGAGCTTTGGTTTGTGTGTGTGTGACATGTGTGTGTGGGTTGTGCTGGATATTGTGCCTGGGCTACATGTGTGGGTGTGGCCCTGCTACTTGTCCTGCTGTCATTGCTGTGTATTGTGTGTAGGATATGTTTGTGTTTGTTACATGCATGTATGTTTGTGAATTGTGTATTGTTTGAGTTGCCATGTGTAATGGTGGTGTTGTGTGCCCTTGTGTGGTTGTTGTGTGTGCATCTGTGTGTGTGGTGATGGCTATGTCATACGTGTTGTGTGTGTTGTTAGCGTGGTGTGACATATGCTTCATTGTATGGCAGTGTGATTGTCTTTATTGGTTGTCAGGTGTTGTTCAATGTTGTTGTTAGTATGTGTTGTCATGTGGAGGTGTGCAATGACATTGCTTGGCCTAGCGTTTGTGTAGTTGCGGTTGTGTTGTCGTTGTGTGAATCAGTGCTGTTGTGTGTGGTGGTGATAGAAAGTGCCGGTGCTGTGTGTCTGTGGGTTGGTGTGTGTATAGCATGTGTGTATTGGCTGTGGGGTATGTAGTATGGGTGTGTGTGTGTGTCATATGGGTGTGCATGTGTGTATGTAGGGGTGTGTGTGTGTATGGCTGTGGTTACATGTGCATGTCGCCGTCACAAGCCGTCCCGGATATGTATGTTGTGTGTGCGTATGTAGTTTGTGTTTTCCCTCCAGTGTGAGGTAGGTGTGTATGTGTACTCACGTTTTTTGTCTTCGTCACTGGTTCTGAAGTCGTTGTGTGAGCAGGAACAGTGGGAGGACTTCCAGTTCAGGTCCCATGGTGGTTCTGGAAAGGTATGTGTTCCAGTGTTCCAGAAGGTGAGTGTTTTCTTTTATAGAGTTGGTTTCCACCAGGGTTTTCGTGGCAGTGTGCCTGCGGTAGAAACCTTGGTGTTGTGCAGCCTCGTAATGTGTCCATCGGAAACATGCTCCCCACCGACATGAAGGTGCCTACCACCGTCTTCAGAAGCATGTCCGCACTGGCTGTACTGGCAGTTGTTTGGCTGTGTTCTGTTGGGGAGACTACCATGGTCATAATTTGGTTGTCTTCACCGTCGGTCTGTTGGCGGTACAACTGCCACCACCAACGTGGCGGTCCTGAAACCACCAAACTCGTAATGACCCCCTTAGTCTTTGGTAATTTGAGCACTGAATTGATAAGACTGTGAAGCAAAGAAAACACATATAACACACAAAAATAGCAAAGTCCTCTGCATTTAGGCAGGTCCACTATGCCTGAGAGTCGTCCTCCAGGTCACTGTGTACCTGCAAATCTCTTAGGAGTGGTTACTAACCTATAGATCTCCCTGTAGGCTGTGATCTTAGTTGAGTGAGATCACTGAACACTCAGGCACTACTCCACCTTATACCCTCCTGAATTCTGCTACAGAATGGTTTAGTATTGGTGTCATAATTACTTGTAGTAATCTTTCTCAGTCTGTTTAACTTACAGTGCCTTCACTCTACTCTCAGTCTGTGGATTGTGATTTAAAGAACATGAGAAACAGCTACATAAAGACAACTCATTCACAGTGGGGGCACAGTGTGAGCAAACTTTTAATTCAGGCAAAAAGGCATAAACAGTGAAACTAGAGCACACTCTAGGAAGAACTGGCAACAGTGGCATAATGTAAAATGATGAGACCACTTTGCAGAATGGTTGAGGTCCCCTGAATATCCCAAATCCCACAGATATTCATTGGTCTTGTTCTTAATGGAGTACCCCTAATGGGTTGGGGCCAGATAAAGTGTTGGGGTCCTACTGCAACTCATGCCTCTGGCTGAAAAAAAGATTTCAGGAAACGTAAAATAAAGCCATAGCACTACATTGTGTTACTTTAGGCAAATCTACCATGCAAATCATGCCTTGTATCAAACATCCCAACACAACACGTTGCTCATTTTGCAGCACTTTTGTGATGCACACCCGGAAAAAAGTGTTAGTACATTTTTCGCTACATGTGTGCTGCACTGTACAGCTCCAATCCAATCATTGAACAGTTTGTCTAAGCATCAGGTTTTGTACCGGAAGGGTATTCTTCCACTACAAAACCTATGCTAACCTTCAAACACACACACACACCTTTGCAAAGGTTTGTGCATGGTGCTAGGCAGCTTAGATATATGCCAGCACAGGGGAAGAGAGCAGCGGCAGGCCATATTTAGTACACCAACTGTGTTGCTGTTATGGAGGACTGCACCCCTAGAATACACCTCTAAGTCCAGGAAGAGGGGCTCGAATGTTACAAGTGCAGGGAGACCCGTGGCCACACAACACCAACTCTGTTGCTTTTGTGGGGGAGTGGAACCTCCAGAATACACCACTGAGCACAGGAGGAGAGGCTCTAATATTACCAGCGTGCTCTTAAGCGCAGGGAGACCAGCAGGTGCCGGATGCGCCCAGGCAAAGAACCGTTCAAAAGCGGGCTATCTGTGCCCCTATGTGCCTGCTTGAGGCTGGGCTGGACCTACTCTCTTGGTCTCCCTGTAAGGGATCTACAAGGATTTCTCCCCTTCCATGGCTGCAAAGAAGTAACGTGCCTATTAGCTTTTATCACCTTCTGATCTGTTTGTACTTGATAATTGTCCCGAGTTCGGAGTGCAGTCTTCCTGCTGCTGGGCTTTTTATCCTAAGACATGGGGAATAGGAGGATCCCAAGTGCTCAAATAATTTTGGGCCCCAACAGTACAATCATAGACACCTTTTTGGCCAGGGCTGTTGGTGTTGTTAGTAAGGAAATTGATTTTGCAGAAAGGTGTCTCTCGTTCGATCAGGCTGGCTCAACAAATATACACATGCCAGCTGACCCTGGCTCAGCTGTACAGGGGGAATCCATGGTCCTTTTATATAATGAGGGTGTACCACCGAACAACCTCTGGTCCTGCCCAGGAACCATCTGTTCAGCAGTTGCCCCATAATTGTACCCTAGCTGCAAAGCACAAGAAGTCTAAGCATATTATGTCCAGACCTGTGGACATGTGTAACAGGACCCGTGACGTATTTAATAGTTTACCCTGCCAGTATGATGATTACACATGGCTCCCCCTTTTCACTAAATTTGCTGCTGTTGTAATAGTTGCTGTGCACCCCTAAAGGCAAAAGCTTGTCAAACTTGATATTGAAGTTGTTAAAAGTTCCAGATTTTGTCAACAGTATATCAAGCCTTGCATGCCTCGTGGGAATAACACATTCATACAGCAAGTCATGATCTTGGAAACAATTACAATTTAGGGGACACCTGGCTTCATTCCACAGCAACCTTGTTCATTCACAATCACGTAACTTCCATTTGAAAGTAACAAAAAAACTGGCTTGATCAAAGTTATGTCAGCACCCTTCAAATAACATGCCAAATTGGTCATTGGTGCTTTACTTATGCCATGAAGTGTTATCTCTTTACAAAACAACAAATTGCCCAAGGAAACATTGCATTCATTCCCACTTAGAAAAACTCCCCAGTCGCCACTCACATGTTTGTAATTGAAGAGAAAAAAACATGTCTCATACAGGAAACTCCCACCCATCTGTTCATATCTGCCTACCTGAAAGTGTTTCATACAAGACGTGAAATGGAACATAGAAATCCATCAGGAGATAAAAACATTCTTTTTCCAAATATCTGAAGGTGTCTCATCTACAGTGAAAGGCAATTTGTTTGGATGCTCTATGTGTAGCATAATGTAGGTTGCGACTTTCTTTGCCATGAACTGTTGGAAATGGGACAAGTTATAAGACTAAAGAAATTCTGTTACATTCAAATATTTCCATGGCACACAGTTTGATCTTAAAAGCTGCAACGTCCAACTCAATTGCAAAATCAATCTAAATCGACTTTGACCGTGTAACAGGGCAGACATGTCATTTTGTATAATATCAAATGCAGAAGACACAGACCATTCCATGAATAAATGGGAGTAGACAATGTAGTCATTCACAAAGCTAATGCTAAATCTATGTTGTCAGAAAGGAGAGATAAATGTTGCTCAACAGCTGACAAAGTAGAATGTTCTACTCATTGGTGGCATAACTTACCCACAATACACATAGTTACTACACCTGAGTGTTGTGAGTGAATGTATCTGGGGTCTGCTCTGCTTGCTTTAAAAATCTCATATAAGTTTAAAAAATGTGCATTGCGGCCATTAATGTCAAATGGCCACACCATCCACCTCTCTGAACCAACTATATGCAAATCAGGGTCAGAGAGGACCTGGCTTGTCAGTTCGGGCTGAACTGTTCCAATTGGATAAGGGTCCAAACTTATTTGCATATAGCTGGGTCCAAACTGATGTGAAATAGGCCCTCATTATGACATTGGTGGTAAATTCTAAATACCGCCATGATGACTACTGCCAACATACCGCCACGGAACATTGGTCTGCCAGATTATGGCACATACATGCAAAACCGACATAAAACTGCCACAACCACAAATCTACCAGACCCACTGAACGTGATAAACATTCAACGATAAACAAAATGCGACCACAGCACACAGATGTACAGCACAATCAAATAACAAGGATTTGTATCCCTGGTAAGACGCTGGAGTTGAAGAAAGAGTACGTAAATGTCCCAAGTTCGTTGAAGGAGGTGTCTTTAATTGAAGGCACAGTTTGCCACAAACAGATAAAGCGTTCTTCAAAATACAGCCAACACGTGTTTCGTCACTCAGGTGACTTCATCAAGGCTAGACCATCCGGCCAGCTAGGTAATGTTGGAGTGCTTAAGGTTAGGCAAGTAGATTCAAATCTGGATAAAATCTGTTAATGGTAGTATCTCTTGAACATAGGGTACACGGAGTTCCAGTATTAACTGTGAAAACTGGAAAGGCCCTGATAAGCCCCGAAACCCATGTCCCCGTCCCAATGCGGAGCTGAAAAGTCGACCAGTCGGACATTGGTACTCAATTTTGTGTCTACTGGGTAGTAAGGCACCTGACCACTGGCACCAACCTTGGACTGTGTTAACATCTGTCACTAGCTCGTACTGTGTATACTCCCTGGATGTGCGGCATCTTTCACTCTTACTACCCCCTTATTCTTGCCCTAGGCCAAACATTCAACAATGGTAAACCATTGGCAGTGAACACCGCAAAGACAGATAAGGTCACCCAAATGCAAAAGAGACAGCATTGGCCAGAACAAAAAAACACACCTGACATAAATACAACCCCCAACAACACTATAAATACACACCCACAATCCTTTGCTAACATGACAAGACAGATACACTTAGCAACGTTAACACAAAAGAGAACTGCACGCACATATCACAACTACTATTCATGCCACAAGCACCACACACCACACATCCCACCACTTCACACATTACCCTCTGCACAACCTACACACACCACACAACACCCATGTCCCCACAAAGGCACCCCCGTTTCACCAATGAGGAGTTGCGGGTCATGGTTGAAGAAATTGTCAAGGTAGAGCTACTGCTGTTTGGAGCACAGGTCCATCAGATATCCATTGCCAGGAAGATGGACCTATGGTGGAGGATTGTGGACAGGGTGAATGCAGTGGGACTACATTCACACACAAGGGACGACATAAGAAAGAGGTGGAACACCCTACGGGGGAAGATGCGTACCATTGCAGCAAGGGACCAGCTCGCCAGCCAGAGGACTGGCTGTGGACTCCCACCTCCTCCCCCACAGCTGACAGCAGGGAAGGAGCAAATCTTGACAATCCTGCATCCTGAGGGACACACCGGAGTAGCCGGAGGACTGAACACTGGTGAGTCAACATTTACTACCTATCACCCCCATACCTGTATGCCACCACCGCCCCTCACCCTGACACCCATCACACCACTCCATCCCACACAGTGCACCACCACAATTACCAAAATGAAATCTCAAGCCCTGCATGCCATACCCACTACAAGAACATCCCTTCCAACCCTGCATGTAAACCCACCACCAATGCATGCACAGCATGGAGAACTAACAATCCCACAATACATTACCATACACAAACAAAGGTGGCAGGGCAACAGCAACAGTATAGGGGAAGCTATTGATGCAGAATATGAAACAGACATGTAGCATAATACACTCTTACATCCCCACAGATACCCCAGCCAGTCTCAGTGGCGAGTAGTTGCCACAGCTACCCAGTCCCCCATCATAAGATGCCCCCAGTGATGACAGCAACTCTGGAGCTCTGGATCTGGATGAACTCCCTGGCCCATCAGGGACCACTGGTCAGTCGGCTACCACAGCCCCCTCCCAGTCCACGACAGAGCCTCCCCCCACAGAATTTAACACCACAGCAGCCACCCAACGTACCCAGACCTCTGTCCCCTGGACACGTCAATCAGTAGTGTGCTCACCTGTACAGGGACCCCAGCCCACACCTCACAGGCAAGACAATGAGGGTCCTGGGGTCAATGGCAGTGGGCACACCATTCAGAGGACACAGGCACAGGGATCCAGGGACGGTCAGAGGACAGATGTGCACCATGGGAGGGCAGGCCCAGGGAACCAACTGCCCAGGAGGCACTTACTAATGTTGAGAGCCCAGCAACATCTGCAATAAGGGAAGGCATAGGTGACAGTCAGGTGGGATGCAAAGGTAATGACTAGCATTATGATACAGCCAGGCAGCACAACACTGAAATGGAGAAATGTTTAGTTCAACAGTTCAACAGAAGTGTAATTGGAAGTACTGCTGGACAAAAGTATCCTGTTCTCCACATCCTCCTAAGCTTCCTCATCCTCACTGTCCTCAGTGTCCACTGTTGCCACAGATGCATTGTCACCCTCCTCCTCCTGCAGATAGGGCACATGCTGTCTGAGGGCCAAATTGTGCAACATGCAGCACACAACAACAATCCTGCAGACCTTCCCAGGGGAGTAGCATAGGGATCCACCTGTCAGATGGAGGCACCTGAACCTAGCCATTACGAGCCCGAAGGTCCTTTCAACAATCCCCCTGGTACGCCCATGAGCATCATTGTACCTATTCTCAGCCCCTGTTAGTGGATTCCTAAAATGGGTCATGAGCCAAGACAGGTTTGGGTAGCCGGAATCACCTGCAAGAAGTGAGGGACACACATTAGCCCTGCACAATGGCATAGGGTATGACTCCTGAAGGCATACACTGACATACATTGGGTGGGGACTCAGGCTCATCTACAAGGCACACTCTGTGCCTCTGTAGTTGTTCCATCAGCTGTGGGACACTGCTATTTCACAGGACAAAGGCATCATGCACCGACCCATGACGTGGAAGATGTCCTGGTCAGCAAGGCACACCATTTGGACATTGAGTGAGTGGAAACTCTTCCTATTCCTGTACACCTGTTCATTGGCCATGGGAGCACTAAGGCAATATGGGTACCGTCAATGGCCCCAATTACATGTGGTATTTGTCCCATGGCACAGAATCCAGCTTTCATAGTGGGTAAATCATCTACCTGGGTGAATGCGATGTAGGGGCAAATGTGTTTGAGCATGGCAGACAAAGCCCTTGCAAGCTCAATAGAGAACATTGGCTGTGACATTCCTGCAGCCAAGCCCACTGTCACCTGGAAAGAGCCAGCTGACAGGAAATGGAGCACTGAGAGTACCTACACAAGAGGGGGTATGACTGTGGTGCAATGGATAGCAGGAAGCAAATCAAGCTCCAGTTCTGCACACAGCTCTGTGATTGTGGCCCTGTCCAGTCGATAGGTGAGTGTGATGTGCCTGTTCTCCAGTGTAGTCACGTCCACAAGGGGTCTATACACGGGTGTTTGCCCCCTCCTTCTATTCCTCCTCAGTGGTTGGTACCTAGGGCCCCAAAAGTAAGAAGGGAGTGACAACAGGAACCATTAAAACACTACAGCAGTGTACACAGACCATACTTGTATGTTGGACACTGGAATTGCATAGGTGAGTACATTCGACTACAATGACGCACTTATTAATCTGTACATGTTTACTAGCATTAGAAAATGCCAATCGCATGTCCTGTATGCAGGGACAGGTGGAAGTGACCTCACTCCGCCGACGTTCGCGTCATTGCGGGAGGTAGTCTGTCTGCACCGCCGTGCAATTCATCATTGGCTAACATGGCCCTGTATGGAGTATGGGAACCAATGATGATGAACACCGGCGGTGACGGTGTTCACCACTGTGGACATGACGGCCATTTTATTTCTACCACTTAACCTGATTCCTGACTTTCCACAGGACGATATCTCCACTGTGTGCTGCTGTGACCTGTGTCTTGAACCTGCCACGGCAAGTACGACAGGGGAAAGGGCCCCAGCCCTCACATCAAAAGAGTTGGGGAGGTTCGTGGATGGGGTCCTACCCCTGTATGGGCAGTTGTATGGGCTTCCAGACCAACAGGTGAGTACATCATGTGTACGTTGCATGCAACATGGCTGCATGTAGATGTCTGAGTGTGTCAGCAGTGTGTCATGGGTGGGTGTGGCTGGTGGCAGTGTTAATGAAGGGGTACAGGTCATGTGTGTGCCTGATGAGGGGCTAATGAGGTTTGTAGGCCATTTGTCTGACAGACTGGATTGTCTGGTTCATGGTGGCCCTCTGTTTGTATTTCCTCTGCAGGTGAGTGCCAATCAGAAGAAGGGGTTGTGGCGTGCCATTGCCAATGAGTTGCAGACCCTGAGGGTCTATAGCAGGCGGAGCACCCACTGCAGGAAACAGTGGGAGAACCTGAGACGCTAGGCCCGGAAGATGGCAAAGGCCCAGCTGGGGACAGCCTTCCAATGAGGGAGGGGTCCCTGATGGCCTACATACTGGTGGTGGCCTATACTGAGTTGGATGGGCGCTTGAGGGCATCACAGCAGCCACAAGGGGGTGAGTACAGTGTGTTTGACACCCATCTCTGTTGCTTGGCATGGGATTTGGGTGCAGGTTACTAGTCAGTGGATGCCCCAATATGCCAGTTTAGATCTTGCTTCATGCTCCAGCTTAGGATAATAGGGTGAAATGCATGTTTTTGATGGTTTGGTGGCTGGCTTTCCAGGGCAGACAGGGCTTAGTTGGTCCCAGTGGGTGTGTAGCTGGCAGTGTTTGGCTCCTACCTGCTGTAGTACTTAGCCAGTGGAATGCCAGTGTGGTCCATACTGCCCGTTCTCAGTCTCACTCTGTGACAGCGATGTGTATGCCATCAGTGCTGTTGGTGCAGATTGACCCTTTGCTCCCTTTCTTCCCCCCCCCTCTCTCCTTTTGTCGCCCTGTCCATGTGTGAATTAGCATCATCTGGAGAAGGAGCAGAGGCACCGGTGAGTGAGGGAGCTGCAGCACACGGGATCCAGGAGGCAGAATCCACCGACACCGAGGGGACAAGTGGGACAGAGGGCGATGGGAGCACCACAACAGGGACAGGAGGTGATAGCACTGAATCTGATTCCTCCTCCGATGGGAGCTCTCTGGTCATGGAGGACTGCTCTGGGACCACACCAGCTACAGGTTCTACCGCCATCCACCATACCAGCACTGCCTTCCCAATAGCCCCCCACTGAGTTGCCCGTGCCTGCTCACCCAGAAGGGTGGGAATCTCCTTCGCCCCAGGCTCCTGAGGCCCTGCCGCAGTCAGCCCAGCTGCTATTGACCTCCTGAGATCCATCTCTGTAGGGCAGTCAACCATTGTAAATGCCATCCAGGGGCTGGCATCCTAGATGCAGCAATGTAAGGCCTTCCTAGAGGGCATTCATGGTGGCTTGGTGGCCCTACAGAGATCGTTTCAGCCTCTGGCCTCTTCACTGTTGGCAGCCAGTGCCCCTGTTTCTTCCATCCCCCTCCAACTACCACTTCCCAGTCCCAGTCTCCTCACCCCCAACCCATCCCACACACAAATTCAGACAAGCACGCACACAAAACATCATACAAGACTCACACAGACAAAAAAGGCAGCACACTTCAGTCCACAAGCACTCCCACAGCCAACACACAGATGCACACACAACATCATCCACTGCCTCCACTGTCTCCCCCTCCTATTACTCCCTCACAGTCGCATCCACACTCACACCTGCATGCACTGCATCAACAATCCCTGAGCCTGACACCTACACAGCCTTGCCCACAACAGCAGACCCGCAGACATGCACCCCACACACCAAATGCGCAGTCACCACCACCCCATCACCACACGTCCTGTTTGTCCTCCCCAACCCTGTCTGCCCCCTCCAAAGACACACAATCACTCGCACTCAGACTCCCAACAGCCATACATCTCACAAACGCACACTGTCCATGCACCTGCACCAAAGTCCAGCACACCTCCTCCTCCTACAACCACTCCCTCTATCTCAACTCCCATCCCTCCTCCCACATCCCACCCTATTGGCCCTAAGAAGCTTTTCCTTTCCCATCTTGACCTCATCCATCCACCTGCCCCATCCTGCCCGTAAGAGGAAGGTCCGACCCCCCCCAGCCCAGTACCTCAAGCACACAGACTGACACTGTACCACCCCCAAAGCCTCCTGCAGCCACTAAGGGGTACATGAGTACGACACCGCCCCCCATTCCAAGGACACTCCTCTGCCCCCAAAAAAGGAGAGCTAAAGTGCCACCCCCTCCCAAACAGACAACCAAGAACATGGAGCCACCTCCAAAGCCTAGGGCCAAGGAGACCCCTCCCAAGACCAAGGCCAAGGAGGCCCTGACAAAAAGTAAGCCCAAGGAGGTCCATACAAATACAAAATCCCAAGGAGACTCCTACAAAAGGTAAGCCCAAGGAGGCCCCTTCAAAATCTAACCCCAAGGAGGCCCCCACAAAAACAAAGCCCAAGGAGGCCCCTACAAAAACTAAGCCCAAGGAGCCCCCTCTAGAACCAGTGGATAAGGACCCCCGTCCAGAACCAGTGAGCAAGGAGCCCCCTCCATCATCAGAGAGCAGGGACCCCCTCCAGAACCAGTGGCCAAGGACCCCCATCCAGAACCAGTGGCCAAGGACCCCCCTCCAGAACCAATGGCCAAGGACCCCTCTCCAGAATCAGAGGGCAAGGAGCACCCTCCATGACCGGTAGGCAAGGAGCCCCCTCAGTGAACAGTGGGCAAGGAGCCCCCTCAGTATCCAGTGGGCAAGAAGACCACTCCAGAACCAGTGTGCAAGGGTCCCCTCCAGAGCCAGTGTGCAATGGTCCCCTCCAGAACCAGTGGGCAAGGGTCCCCTCCAGAACCAGTGGGAAAGGCCCCCTCCATCACCAGTGGGCAAGGAGCCACCTCAGTGACCAGTGGGCAAGGAGCCCCCTCTAGAACCAGTGTGCAAGGGTCCCCTCCAGAACCAGTGGGCAAGGGTCCCCTCCAGAACTAGTGGGCAAGGAGCACCCTCAGTGACCAATGAGCAAGGATCCCCCTCCAGAACCAGTGGACTGGGAGCCCCGTTCCAATAAGAAGCACCCCCCAGCCACCCACCCCCCTGGGTTGCCTGCCCATTTCCAATATGATGCTTCTGAACATTGGAGTCCTGATGCTGTCAGGAGTCAAGTTGGGGCTGGCACTTTGCCCTGTGGGCATTAGAGACTTTGAACTGGCCTTTGGGCCTGCATATACATAGGCAGTTGTACATTTTTTGATTTTGAATTATTATCTAACACGATTACAGTGGTTGGAACAGAGGTATATGTCCTAGCCTTCTTTGCTCCAGGGTCCTGTTACAGTTGATTTACTCTGCAGCTGGTTCTGGGTGTGTGGTGTGTGTGTGTGGTGTGTGTTGTGCGTGTGTGTGTGTGTGTCACTCTCACCACCATTTCTCCCTCCTTTGTGTGCTAGGCGGCTATATTCACCGTTGTCGTCTTCATTGGCATTGGTGCTCCAGGACGTACATGGCGTGGTACAGCATCGCGAAGACTTTTAGTTCCGGTTCCATGGTGGCCGCGGACTCCTCTGTGTCACTGGAGGTGAGTGTCTCCTTTTAAATGGCGTGTTTCTGCCAGGCTTTTGGTGTCGTTGCTACTGCCCCGGAAATCCTGGTGGTGTGCTATGTCATAATATGGTTAGCGGATCCATGCCTTATGCCTGCGTATAGGTGGCTACCTTCGTGTTCAGTGGTCATACCTTGCTGGTGGTTGGTGTGGTACATTGGCTGTCTATGGGAGGGATCACCACCATCGTCATTATTTGGCAGTCATTACCGCCGGCCTGGCGATGGTACTATGGCCATCGCAGGCGTGGCGGTAACCTGACCGTCAAGGTCATAATGACCACCATAGTGTGCAAAATAACAATGGATTGGGACGAGGCCAGAGTGGTTACTATTGGCTAAAATTATTTCAAGAGTTCCAACCATCACTGTTTTGTGCACTAATTGTGTCACCCTAAGTGGGACAGGTGTGCCTAGACATGGACACCATGCACACTGCCAGTGGAACCAAGCTGTGTGTGGCTGATAATCCCATAACTAGGGTGAAACTGGTCCTGGGTTTCTTGTGGTCTGTTTTAGGACAGACCTGGCTTGGCGGTACAGACTAGACTGTTCGGAATGGAGCAAAGTCAAGACTGATTTGCATATATCTAGGTCCAGAGTGAGGTGACATGATGTGCAAAATAACAATTGATTGGGATGTGGCCTCGAGTAATTATCAGTGGCTGAGATTAATTCAAGCATTCCTTTGATCACTTTTTTGTACACTGTGTAGGACTTGCCACATGATTGAGCTTGATTAAATCAATGGAAACTTGTTTATGTTTACAACAAGCAAGCAGTGACAAAATCACAACCCAAATACCTTGAACAGCAAGAACAGGCACCCAGCTCTATACAATGGGCCAAACTGTATTCTATCTGTAATCTTTTCCCCAACCAGATCCCCAACTTTAGGAATCCAGCCTGAAGTGGCTGCTTGCTCCTTCTCTTCATCAGTGGCAGAATGTTTAGAAATCACATTGGAGCACCGTCCCTGGAAGTCTTGTAATTCTTGTAAGACAGCAAAACGTTCCTTGATGTCAATGTGAGCATAAGCCACCATGTGCCAGTGTTATCTATAACATACATCTACACCCCAAAGAGGACTTTGTATGGGGTCAGACCAACCAAAGATCTTCTAGGCATAGTATAAAGCTTTCTGGACTTCATACATGTGACAGATCCAACTACAACAGAAACTAATACTCTAGCTGAGACTGCTTTAAGTTCTTTCCAGTATCGAAATTTCTTCAGGATGATAGGGAGCGGAATAATGCACACCAACACCCAGGGTTCCCATAGTGTCCCTGTAAGCCGATCCGAATGGAGTGATGCTACTGCATATGTACTGATGAAGACCTGCAAGGCTTTGATAACAGTTCAAGTATCAGCTTATCACTGTAAAAACACTCGTAGAAATTAAGAACATGAATCAACAGTCAACAAAAAAAAATGTAAAGGCACCATTTCATTGGAGTGGTCCTCAATTATCTAAATAGACACATTGTAGTAATTTAGTAGAAACTAGGAGTGTTTGTGGTCGGTGGGCAATGGTGGAGGTTTTAATTTCTTGGACAAGGTTGCAACAGAGGTCATATTCTTTATCTGTTGATAGAGACCCTGTCACCAGTAGCATTTCTGTAACAAAGAAACTGTAGTATTAACACCAGCCTGGGCAGATGCTAATCCTTCATAAGCAGCTATTATTATCTCTCACCGGTTGTCCAGGTTGGGTATCACTCGATCAACTACCCCAGCAATGAGGGCAAAAGGAATGTTTTAGGCACTCAAAAGATAGGAGTATTTTGATTAAAAGTTTCTTGTAATGGCAAGCCACGAGCCAAAGCAGTGACCGCAACCATGATATCATCATCTATTCTCATATGGGAACAAGTAATCACAGCTACATGCACAGTCTAAACAGCTGCCTTAGAAGCAGCATCAGCCAATGAATTTCCTACAGTGTGTATTCCAATATGCTGGTGACTCATTGTGTCTATTAAATGAGCCCGTGGCACAGCATCTTTTAGTTATGCCACCTTTCATTAAAGCAATTTGTGCTTGATAGTGTTACCTTTAGAGTCTCTGAATCCACTCAAGCACCAATAATGTAAATTAGCATTATATGGCTGGACTCAGTAATAGGAATCACACACTATAAGTGTCAGAAATTCAGGATCTGTATTTTGCAGGGCCAGATGCAAAGCTTTCAATTCAGCTGGTTGAGCAGTACAGTCACTCAAAATTTCTATGTATGCTTTTTGTGCCATCTTTCACAGCACCTTTCAATGCAGCGCATGCTGGCAAGTATTTATGCTTTGTGTTAACCTTGGGCTTGACTGAACCATCAGTATCTATTACAAAACCATACTGATCTAGAGGAATAATTTCAGTCAAAATGGGGTATATTTGCTCATACTGGAGAAATTCCTGTGTAGGTGTTGTAGGGTCCAAAACGTAACCTACTGCGGTAGCAGTGAAGGACTTGGCGCACTGTATCCATCATGGATGTAAGACTTTGGCATTAGGAATGCTCACCTTTGTAACAGACTCTAAGACTGGAATGGGAGAAACTGCAATTATGAGCTTCCCCTGAAACAATGGACGTTCCTTTAAAATAGTTGTTTGAACTGCAGTAAACATTTTTTCTGTCAATGCAAAACACATTTCTGCATTAGATTATAAATGTGATTTATATGAAATCGGTACTGTTTCACCTTCATTAAAGGTGATGTATGTATATCCAGTAGAACTCGCAATAATGCACATTATCAAATTAGTTTTGTTAACACAACTGTGTGTGTGTTTGGATGCAAGCAGTTTGTCAGTTTGCAATGTTCTGAGAATAGTAGTGTGTTCCATAGTCCAAAACTTGTCTGAAAAATCTGGATGAATTAAATCGTAGAACAGTTTAATGTGCTGTGCATAATCTGGTATTAATGTTCTGTCAAAGTTTAGAAACCCTCACAGTGATTGTAACTTTTTTAAATGCATTTGGTGTTTGTGGGTGAGCACACTTCTCTAAGAAGTGTGGGGCAATTCTTGTGGCTCCATATGATGGTACATATCCTAATAAAAGGACATTAAGTAAAGCATTTTTTGATTTCTGAAAGTTTAATTTATAGCCACAGTCTGCAAATCCTAGTATTATGCGATTCACTCTGGCTAAATATGTGTTTAAATCATCATATGTGAGGTAAATTTCATCAACATATGACAGCTCTTCTGAGTCAATTTCTTTTGCAATTGACAAAACCCGGGCAGCAAACAGTCCTGTATTATTATTATACCCTAGTGGGAGTAAACTACATTTTTTCTGTGACCCTAAGGTTGTAAACGCTGTCAGATCACTGCTTTGAGGCACTACGGGCCTCATTACGACCCTGGCGGCTGGCAGTACACTGGTGGTAACACCGCAAACAGGCTGGCGGTTTACCGCCAGTGTATTATGACTGTGACGCATTAGCCACGGCCATACCGCCGGCCCCTCCACTTGACCGCCAGGCTTCCGCCAGGCGGTCATGATCCCCAGGGCAGTGCTGCAAGCAGCGCTGCCCTGGGGATTATGAGTCCTTAACCGCCAACCTTTCCATGGCGGTAAACACCACCATGGAAAGGCTGGCGGTAAGGGGGACTCGGGGTGCCCCTCGGGGCCACTGCACTGCCCATGCAACTTGCATGGGCAGTGCAGGTGCCCCCAGGCACAGCCCCATCGTGCATTTCACTGCCTGCATTTTGGCCAGTAAAATGCATGACGGGTGCTGCTGCACCCGCTGCACATCAACATTTCTGCCGGCTCTATTATAAGCCAGCTGCAATGTTGATGTGACTTTTCCACTGGGCCAGCGGACAGAAATTCTGTTCACTGGTCCAGCGGAAATGTCAAAATAGGGAGCCACAAATACCGCCAGCACTGGCAGTATAGTGGCTCTCACGGCTTCGGCGGTCTTTGTGTAAGACTGCCGAAGTCGTAATGAGGGCCCATATTTTGACAGAAAAATCCATTGGAGATGTCAATCTTGTTTTATATTTTTCATGAACAATGTTTTTCATCAAAGCTGTACTGCAAGTGTTTTGTATCGCAATGGTGAGTTTATGACTATTTAAATGCCTATCATCTAAGACTGTGCCATAGGAATGATCTGGTTTAGCTTCAGGAAATAAAAGATTACTCATAGGAGAGGTGCAAGGTTCAATGACACCTTGATATTCTAATTGCTATAGAAATTCCCTAAGTGAGCATTTCGTTTCATGTTTAGTAGGCTATTGTTATTGTGCTTGAGGGCTGGACCTTATAGGCATGATGTGAAAAGGTGAGTCTTTATCCCAGCCTGCTTGGTTGCGATATAATACAGGGGCTTGTGCTAGAGCCCATTCTGTGGTATATGCTTCTTTAACTTCTTTGGGAGCAAAACTAGGAAAGGAAGTTAAAAATATGTCATCCCCTTGTGGGACTTCTATAACAAACTCAGGCAGCCAATCTACCTCTGTCGCGCCGCGGCGGCCGCGGCCACAGCGCAACACTTGAAAAAGACCGTGGCCTGCATGCAGACCGCGGGGGAAGCCGCGGGGGAAGCCGCGAGTCCAGCCAAGGGTCGCGGCACTCGCCGTGCCCCCTTCTTTTGTCTTTACAGCAAAGACAAACGCGGCAGGAGATAAGACCCCGAGTTGGGTCTAGATCCTGCCGCGCATAGCGCATTTAGTGCGCTTTACATTTGGACATTTAGGTACTTCTGCACTTGCCAGTATGCACAGGCAAAAGCCGGATACCTGCACATGGTGGTGTTTTTATGCATGCCTTTTCCCTTTCCCAGCATGCTGCCCACTTCCTCTTTTCCCAGCAAGCATTGTTTCTTTTTGTTGGACGCATGTTCTTTATTCAATGTTATACTCTTTTCCCCAATCCAAGATGGTGGTGTTTCTACTTCCTGTTTCCTACTGCCTGTCTAGGGGTATATAAGGGGAATTCAGCTGCTTGTTCATTGCGTTGCAACACTCCTTTGGTGGTAGTCACGCTCCGGCTGGTTTCTTCTTGTGAATCCAGTATTTCCTGACCTGTCTTCGTCCCCAGTCTTCCTGTACTCTCGGATCCTCAGTTCTAACGCCCTTGTGCCCTCCTTCTGTTTCAGGGAGTTCCTGTTGGAGGTTTTTTACCCTATTGGGGTTTTTCCTCTGGGACTCCTTCTGGAGGACACGGACTGTAGTGGCTTGCTCTTGTCAAACAGCACCGTGGCTACCGGAAGGGGTCGCCCCTACCTCGGCCAGAGCAGAACCTGTCGGAACCGGGGTCGTTCCCCAACCCTCATCAACTTCGACGGTAAGCCCCGTGAAAACAGTGACAGATTGCAACGCCCACAAATCCAGTTGCAGTCCGGAACCATGGATAATCCAGTGGCAAATACGGAATCCACCAGTCAGACCCTGCTCATGACAATACAACAACAGGCTCAAGAACTCCAACAGCTACGTACTGAAAATACCGTCTACCGACAAGCCTTTGCATCCAGGACCACTGATGTCCCCTCAGAATCTGCCACTACACCTCGTTTCTCCGGGGAGCCTAACAAATTGAGAGAATTCCTGGATGCCTTGACGGTTTACTTTGCCTTTCGCCCCTCGCAATTTGTGCAAGACAAGACCAAGGTGGGGTATTTGATTAGTGCCTGATCGGGGCCAGCCTTGGCTTGGGCCACTCCTTTAGTGACAAGAAATGATCCCTGCCTGTCTAATTATTCCACCTTTGTCACTACCTTTAAACAGATGTTTGAGCGCCCCGGACTCGAGGCTTCAGCAGAAGAAGCTCTTTGCGATATCCAACAAGGGAATGAAGATGTATTACAATATATCACCCGTTTCAGACAATTAGCAGCAGAAACGTCCTGGGTGGAACGTACCTTGGTGACACTGTTCCGCAGAGGTCTCAGAGAGGACATTAGGGACGAACTGGTGCACTCTGCTAGAATAGAGAACCTTAAAGGATTGATGGATCAGACTCTGACAATAGAATATCGGTTAAATGAACGAAGAATGGAGAAAAGGAAGAGTCGTTTGCCATCACACTCAGTGACATCTCGCACCTTCTCTCATCGTACCGAGGAAGTCCGTCCTGAAACTAAGGGGGCTACTGAGGAAGAGCCAATGCAAATAGATACGGCTCGAGGACCTTTATCAGCTAGTGAAAGAGAACACAGATGAAGGAAGGGACTTTGTCTATATTGTGGTGCAGCTGGTCACCTAATTCGCACCTGTCAAATTCGTCCAACCAAGCCTTTGGGAAATGCCAACTCCCGTCCTCAGTGAGAAGGATGAGGACGGGATATCGTGAAATACCTTCCATTTGTTCTTCCAAGGAGGAAGGAACTGCTCTTTCTCTTTTACCAGTTATCCTTCACTTGACTGATGGCCGAGAAGAAAGAACCCTGGCTTTATTGGACTGCGGAGCCAGTGGCATCTATTTAGATGAAGCAAGGGCCAAGGAACGACAGATAGCACAACTACCTAAGGAAGTACCAGAACAAGTACACACGGTGGATGGGTCACTCTTGGCCTCAGGACCCGTACAATATCCCACCCCTACTTTCTGCCTTCAGTTTGGGAAACACCAAGAAAACCTTTCGTTTGATTTAATTTAATCGCCACACCCCGTCATGATCCTGGGAATTCCATGGCTCACACGACACAACCCCTACATCAACTGGGAAACAAGAACTATTTCTTTATCCTCTCATTTTTGCCAGCACCACTGCTACCTAGCAGGGGATTATTGGTTCCCAAAAGGTCTTCTAACCACACCCCCTAAGGTGGGATGCTCTATTGACGTCCTACAGGGAGTTCCCAGGCAATATTAGGAATATGCTGATGTATTCCAGAAGCCAGAAAACACCTGAACTGCCACCCCATAGAGAATATGATTGCGCCATTCCTTTAGAGCCAAATACAGCGGTTCCTTTCGGGCAAATGTACTCTCTCACAGAGCCTGAGAAGCAGATTCTTAAGGAATACCTTGATGAGAACCTACAGAGCGGGTTGATTGCTCCCTCCTCTTTACCGGCAGGGGCTCCTCTCTTCTTTGTTCCTAAGAAGACTAAAGATTTGCGTCCCTGTATTGATTTTAGAGGATTAAACAAGATCACTATTAAGGATCGGTACCCGTTACCCCTCATTAAGGACATCCTAGAAGCAGTCAGAGGGGCAAAAAGGTTCACCAAGCTGGATCTCAGAGCAGCCTACCATCTTTTAAGAATTAAAGAAGTTGATGAGTGGAAGACCGCTTTTAGAACACCTTTTGGTCACTACGAATATCGAGTAATGCCATTCAGACTCACCAATGCCCCTTCCATTTTTCAAAGGTTCATGGATTCTATCTTTTCCGATCTTTTGCAACAAACAGTAGTGGTTTATCTCGACGATATTTTATTTTTTTCTGTTCACCCAGAGGAACACTCTAAGCATGTTCGCCAAGTTCTAGAGCGACTCCGACAACACCATTTATTCTGCAAACCGGAAAAGTGCGAGTTTGACCAGACGGAAGTAAAATACTTGGGGTATTGCATTAACCAAACCGGAGTCGCCATGGATTCAGACAAGGTGCAAGCTATATTGAATTGGCCATCTCCTTCTTCCATCAAGGAGACTCAGTGTTTTTTGGGATTAGCCAACTTCTATTGACAATTTATAGCAGACTTTGCACAGAGAACCAGCTATATTACTTAAAAAAGACCATCTAAAAAAGGGCTTTTGTTGGACACAAGACACAGAGTTAGCCTTTCAAGACTTAAAGAAAGCCTTTATTCAAGCCCCCATTTTACGACACCCAGACACCAGCAATCAATTCATTGTGGTTGCAGACGCATCCGAAAGAGCCATTGGGGCTGCCTTACTGCAAAGACAAGACGATGATGATCTAGAGCACCCGGTATTCTACCTTTCCCATATCTTATCCGACTCAGAATGGAACTATTCTGTGCTAGAACGTGAATTACTCGCCTTAAAGACCGCATGCACAGAATGGAGACACTTTCTGATGGGCTCGAAAGAACCCCTTGAAGCCCGGACAGATCACTGAAATCTACAATGCTTAAGAAACTTTCAGTGTCAGAATAGCCGGCAGGCTCGATGGACTTTCTTTTTCAGCCAATATGACTTTTATATCACATACATCCCTGGTTCACAGAACATCCTGGCGGATGCCTTGTCCCGACGTTACCCTGAGTGCAGTGATTCTCCTGTTCAGAACCTATTTGACAATGACAAAATCATTGGTTTAGTACAGACTTTTTTAGACCAAGTCAGGGCCGATATTGCCTGTCTAGAAGACACAGAATTGAATAAGTTGCGGCCGCAACTTCATATAGATCAAGGGTATTACTATCATGATAAGGCCTTGTTCTTACCCACCAAACTAGTACAAACTGAAGCCTTACGCATGTGCCATGATTCCCCCATCGCAGGTCATCGAGGAATGAAAGCTACTCAAGAACTTCTGCTTCGCTCCTTCTGGTGGCCAACTCTCAAGACAGATACGGAAGAATATGTATCATCCTGTCCTATATGTGCTCAAGCCAAGACACCCCATACTAAACCAGTAGGTTTACTTCGCCCACTACCAGTTCCCCCAGGCCCATGGCACACCATCTCCACAGATTTCATGTGCTCATTACCCTCTTCAATGGGAAATCACGTAATAATGGTAACCGTGGACTCCTTCACTAAGATGGCTCACTTCACGGCCTTAAGAAGGTTGCCAACGGCAAAAGATTTAGGTCAAATCTTTACACAAGAAATCTTTCGACTTCATGGATTACCTCAGGTCATTATATCGGATAGGGGTCCTCAATATATCTCCCAATTCTGGAAACAATTCTGTAAGACCTTGGGAATCGAAGTGGCCTTATCATCAGGGTTCCATCCTCAAACTAACGGACAGACGGAACGACTCAATCAAGGCCTCAAACAATATTTACGTAGTTTCTGCAATGCTACACAGAGTAATTGGGCTACTTATTTACCGCTTGCAGAATTCTCCTACAACAACTCCATACACAGCGCCTCGAAGGTCTCCCCTTTTTATGGCTCCTACGGTTTCCATCCTAAGGCCTTTCCGACTCCCCTGAAAGATACTTCCAATCTTCCTGCCATCTCCTCCTATGTCCGACAACTACGAGGTGTCCAACGTGTTATCCATTCCAACCTTGTGGCCACTAAGTCTCGCATGAAGAGGATAGCTGATAAGAGACGTTGTGAGGCTCCTCACTATCAGGTCCATGATAAAGTTTGGCTCTCCTCTAGATTCCTACCTCTCCGACTCACTCAGAACAAATTCAAACCCTGTTTTTATGGTCCCTTCCTGATTCTCAAAAAGATAAACCCAGTGTCTGTGCGTCTTCGCCTGCCCCGGACGTGGAAGATACACCCTGTTTTCCATGTCTCTAAACTTAAACCTTACCTTCCTGATCCTTTTCACAGACAATTCTCCTGTCCTCCCCCTCTGTTGGTTGATAATGTGCCCGAGTACGAGGTCCAGGAAATCTGTGACTCTCGTTTTTTTCATGGGCGCCTCCAATATCTTATTCATTGGAAAGGCTACCCTATGAGTGAGTGTTCCTGGGAGGATGCCCCTTCAGTTCATGCCCCTCTTTTGGTCCGTCGCTTTTTCCGACTCTTCCCTCACAAGCCTGGGGCCTCGGGGGGGACCTACTGTCGCGCCGCCGCGGCCACAGCACAACACTTGATAAAGACCGCGGCGTGCATGCGGGCCGCGGGGGAAGCCGTGGCCTGCATGCAGGCCGCGGGGGAAGCCGCGAGTCCAGCCAGGGGTCGCGGCACTCGCCGCACCCCCTTCTTTTGTCTTTACAGCAAAGACAAACGCAGCAGGATATAAGACCCCGAGTTGGGTCTAGATCCTGCCGCGCATTTAGTGCGCTTTACATTTGGACATTTAGGTACTTCTGCACTTACCAGTATGCACAGGCAAAAGCCGGATACCTGCACATGGTGGTGTTTTTATGCATGCCTTTTCCCTTTCCCAGCATGCTGCCCACGTCCTCTCTTCCCAGCATGCATTGCTTCTTTTTGTTGGACGCATGTTCTTTATTCAATGTTATACTCTTTTCCCCAATCCAAGATGGTGGTGTTTCTACTTCCTGTTTCCTACTTCCTGTCTAGGGGTATATAAGGGGAATTCAGCTGCTTGTTCATTGCGTTGCAACACTCCTTTGGTGTTAGTCACGCTCCGGCTGGTTTCTTCTTGTGAATCCAGTATTTCCTGACCTGTCTTCGTCCCCAGTCTTCCTGTACTCTTGGATCCTCAGTTCTAACACCCTTGTGCCCTCCTTCTGTTTCAGGGAGTTCCTGTTGGAGTTTTTTTACCCTATTGGGTTTTTTCCTCTGGGACTCCTTCTGGAGGGCACGGACTGTAGTGGCTTGCTCTTGTCAAACAGCACAGTGGCTACCGGAAGGGGTCGCCCCTACCTCGGCCAGAGCAGAACCTGCCGGAACCGGGGTCGTTCCCCAACCCTCATCAACTTCGACGGTAAGCCCCATGAAAACCGTGACAACCTCAGCCAAGAGAATGCCATAAGCATTAGGCAAATGTGACCAGACTATTACTTTAATAGTGTGTGGTATAGCACCCTCAATTTGGAAGTCCAAATCAAAAAGTCTGTCTGGAGAGCTGAGTCGCTGATCTGGAGTTTCAACTTGAATGAAATCATTGGTAGGTATTACCCTCAGAAACACTTGAAGAGTCTTGCGAACTATCATGACCTCTGCTGCACTGTTGAGCAGTGCTCTTGCCCATGTCTTGTTCAAAAGAAGCATCCTCAGCATTTGTGGCATATTTGGTGGAAATTCCCTCCACTTCCTCCTTTTTAAATTGAGGTTTTTGTTGTGGAAGTTTCTCTGACTTTTTAGGATGATATCAGAAAAGCATTGTGAGTCCTTTTTCAGTTTCACATACTCTTCCTGTTTGTGCTTGCCTCATCCATCTATCTCTCACTTTCTGTCTAATGAGTCCTGAAAGAAAAGAGAGGGACGTTTATCAGAATACTGATATCTATCAGGTGTTTAAGTGTATCACAGTTACATAAATTGTAATGTTTCTCAATGGACTCTGGTTGCGGAGTTCCACACCGTCTTTTCTGTTTTTCTTTTTCATTTGTTTTATCCCAGCATTTTCTAGAGGACACAGGTGTCTGCTTGGTGGTATCTGAATCAGATTTTGTTTCAAGTCCTGGTTCCCACATTGTCACAATCTTTAGAAGCATAGGTCTCAGGAATTATTGTAGGTAGCTTGCCTTCCTAATCCGCAGGAGCAACTGCTGCAAGACAGTGGTATATTGCTAACGATGCTGCCTCCTCTTTAATATTACATGAAATTATTGAGGATAAAGTGACAAATTTGCCAGCTAATTTAATCCCAGATCCAGGGCAGGAGTTGACCCATGTTAAGCGTGAATTTGCTTTAGCACTAAAGGCAAAACAGCATTTGATGAGGTAGTGTGTGTTATAGTATATACAGAAGCAAAACACATTCCCCATACAGCTCAGTCTTTGACTGGAGGAACCCTACAAGTGGTAGACAAGTAGTGAGAGTTCTAAACTTGTTTAGGGGTCCCCTATTGGGAAACACTGAATTTCTTCCTGTTTGGTGGGTATTTTACCCATAATGGCAATAATACTAACTGGACTAATTGCCGGCACAGCTAATAATGGCTGTGCTGCTTGAACACACATTAGTGGGGCAGCTGCTATTGTACGCATAACAAACTGCATTAGACGTCAATATAGTCTTACTAAATTTGTGTAAAGACCACAAAGCTCAACATTATTTAATTGTCCTAAATTTGGATATGGTGTGTAGCCAGCTAAAACTGGCCAGGATGTCCAGTCTTACATTTTGTAGTGTGTGTGAGAGGGTGCCTTAAAACCAAATTTTATGTTCCTGGTAGGTTAAGTTTTAAACATTCATAAGCTCTGTATTAACCTGATACAGCAGCTTCAGTAGACATATGAAATGTTTGTTATTAGCACTGACTGCAGGAAAATGAACCTAGGAATAAAAGGTTTCACATTTACAAGCTTTATGTACCTCAGTCAAAAAGGTAACATCTCACCCAACAGGGGCGAGGCCATGTGCAGTTTAATGTGCAGTTACTGCTTGTCTACAGTTAACAGGAAAAACAATCACTTCCACCATGATTATTAGTAAATGGTATTCAAAGGAAGGAAAACCTACACTGGGGTAACCCTTTCAAAGGTTCAAACTTGAACAACCTACAGACATAAATAGGTGCATCCTATTAAGCTGAGGAGGATTAATCCCTTTCACCATGGACGTCTCTGTGCAGAGGTGAAAAGAAGCCTTGGGCACATGCAAGTAAAATTCTCAGGACAACCGTCAAATAAGTACATGACCTAAAACATTGATGGAGCCATATTTTATGGTTCCTACAAATATAGCAGGACTGTGTACTAGATCAGCATGAACTTCACAATATAAAGACTCGGGGCCTGATTTGAAGTTTGGCGGAGGGGTTACTCGGTCACAACAGGGCCAGATATCCTGTCTGCCAAAATATAAATCCCATTATATCCTGTGGAATTTACATTTCAGCAGACAGGATATCTGGCACCACTGTGACAGAGTAACCCCTCCGCCAAACTCTAAATTAGGCCCTCAGTCTACATACACCATCAGTAAGTGATGTCATATCTCGGCTAGCTCACAGTATCACATCCAACCCCCAAACAGACCAGGGAAAGATGTTGGCAACCTCGAACATCACACTCTGATTCCTAAGAAATCATTTGAAACAGATCTATCCCTTTCATTAGTCACATTTTCTTTTCCCAAGGTAAACACAAGAAAGATACAAAAAGCATTTTTTTTTTATGTATTGAAAGTATAGTATTCTTGGGTAAAAAAACAAGTGCTGCGATTATTAGAACAGTGAGACATACTATTGTAATCAACATTGTTAGAATGGTAAACAATATTAACAATTCAACCATAGTAATTGGTGTTGTTTACCTACACCTTACTAACTATACTAGCAGGAGTACCTTCTGCCAGATCAGTTGGGAGATTTTCTAACCTTGGTGTCAGGAAGCTAGTACAGGTTATCCTCTTTGGCAAGATGGAGGTCAAAATTAGCAGGCTGCATCTCAGTCACAGCTTGCAGAGGTGTCACAATAATCCTAGCATAGAAGTGCTCCTCTCACTGTATCATAGCACAGAAGCTTTTTACTTAATACAATAGCATTCTTATTATTCTGTGAGAGAAACACAAAGCAGCTCATTCATTTTGTCTAGGCATGCTCACTGATGCCGTGTGACCGCGATTAATGATTTTGTTTTCCTCTCAATCATTTATGCTACTGTCATGGTGCTCATGGCCACAGCTTTCCAAAGTTTACCAATCTTGGTTATTTCTCATGTTTTGAGACTTGGGACTCTTTCTAATGGGTACCATGGGTTCATTACCCTTTTTATGTCGACGTTGTTTGGGGTGACATTGTGCCCTTACCATCTAGCGACACCTATGTCCGGGGTTTGGGGTTAGTCCGTTAATGCAATTATATTGCATTTTATTGATTTAGTGCTACTATTAGGTTAACTTTTTCGCTACTGCTTACCTATTCATGGCTGAACAAGTCTCTTTTCGTGTCTACTTCTTTTCTCTCCTCCATGCAGTTTTTGTGACTTGAGGCTTATCAGGGCCGCCTTCAGTCTCCATGGTCACTATTGGAGACTTCTTGCACCTTAAATACAGGAGACACTACCACTAACAGATTCCTCAATGTATTTTAGTACAGAGATATACATTATCTCTTCATTTTGTCACTTCCTTAGAATTTATGGTGGCCAACTACTGCCATTTCTCAAGTATTATCTTTTATCTCATTTATCTTTCCAGAATTACACCCATTTGCCTAATCGTAGGCTCTCCAACTTTTCCTTACTGGCCGGATGGTCTAGGTACATTTATTATTTTTTAAGTTTTCATCCTTTCAACTCTCTAGCATGTTTTAGCTCTTACACGGACTCAGTCTGCCAACTTTGAACACGTCCTCACGTTCCTCACATATCTAGCACTAGGACCACGGATACTTCTTATTTGCTCTCTTGATTCTTTATTTGGAATGTCCCTCTGCACAACAACTTGGTCTCTCTCTAATTGCTCACCGTGCCATGCCCACCCTCTCTTCTTCTTTGCTCACTTGGATTGCACATTACTTGCCACCTTCTCTCCCCTTTTTTCGCACATCTTATAGGTTACCCTTTTGGCACAAACTATGTTTTACTAATTATGGGTATTGTTACATACAATGTTTGTTTATATCATTGTTTTGCAGCCTTGATGATGTCACCTGAGTGACGAAACACGTGCTGGCTGTATCGTGAAGAACTCATTATCTGTTTTGAGGTGGACTGTGCCTTCAAATAAAGACACCTTCTCCAACGGACTTGGGACATTTACGCATTCCTCTTTCAATCTCATGCCCGACCAGGGATACAAATCCTCTGTATTTTAATTATACTGTACAGTGGTGTGCTGTGGTAACTTTATGTTCATTGTCATTGTGTACATCGGTACACACTTTTGTGTCTACTGGGTAGTAAGGCACCTGACCACTTGGCACCTACTTTGGGTTTGTGTACATTCATAACGTAAATTGTACTTACTCCCTAGATGTGCGGCAGTTCTCACCCTTACTACCCGTCATTTTTATAACTATGTCAACTTAACAAACATTTCAAAATATATTTCAGTAGTTGTGAAAGATCATTTTTCTACTTCTGTGTGATGAAAAAAATATTTTAATAGAAAGAAAAAACAGTCAGAACACTTTAGTTGGTGATGTGCAAATTATAAATGTTTTCTGAAACCCAATTTTCACAGATTACTGTTAATACACTATATAGTTTTATCAGTAAAGCTGCAAGTTAGTTGGAAGGTTTTTGGACATTTCTTGGAAATTTACTGTCTGCAAACGACAGTGCACTACCACATCAGGCTTTAGTAATACATTTATTAAAAGTGAGTGTTTAAACATCAACTGAGAAACACTCTTGCCCTGATGCCAATGCTATTAGTAAACTAAGAGGCAAGTCATGCATGGATAATGTGTACCCAATATATGTGCTCGATTTATTACACATGGAGCAAACATTTTGTGTATTTAATCAAACAAAAGAGGATTTTTTTACAGCAGAAATGCTGAAGTCACATATTTAAAGGTGCACTCATAGGTGAGAATGAAGAAAAAGGGCATTGTAAAATACAATATTCACCTGGGATCACACAATTTGAGACCTGTTTCTGGGTCAAGTACATTACAGTTATGTTGAGTAGATTATTCAAGCTACTCAACTTCCAGGTCTAGTAACATTTTAAAGATTTTTCACGGCCTGGCTCTATATTATAAACAATCAAATGTCTTAATTATAATTAAAAATTATATTGCAAGTTATCTCAGAGTTCTACGGGGCTAATTACTTGCTTGTTAGTGATCACAATAGAACCCAAGTGGTTACTTAACGAGATAAGTCAATATACAAAATGAAAATAAACGGGAAGCATTGCAAACAAACCAAAGTCATGTGCCTTGGCAAAGTGGCAAAAGAAATGTGAAAATTCAAAGATGGACTGTTTCTGCTAACTTGGTCACTTTGTTTCCTGACCTCTGAAACAATGCTCATATCATCGTGAAAGTGCAGGGGTGAAGGCATATGGCCAAAAAGTCCTGAGGGTTGTGTGTCAAAATATAAATAAAAAATATAATCTAGCATAAATGTCAAGACCTAAATATCGTTTACAAAACATTGCACCATTGTATGTAAATTTTTTATTATCAACCCCAACCGGACAATGTTTTATGTTAAATTTAAGACACAATGGCCCTCATTACAACCCTGGCGGTCGGTGTTAAAGCGGCAGTAACACCACCAACAGGCCGGCAGTAAAAAAATAATTAATCATGACCATGGCAGAAACCGCCAACACATACAGCCACTTTAACACTCCGACCGCCACGGCAGTAGCAACAAACACGGCGGCGGTAACCGCCAACAGACAGGCGGAAGACAAGGTTCCGCCCACTGTATTACAAGAGGCTCATCCGCCAACTTTTTCTGGGGTGGTACCAACGCCATCAAAAGCACGGTGGAAACAGTGTTCTGAAGGGAACGACTCACCTCTCGACACTCAAGGAAGAACCAGGATGCCTTGGAGCCCGAGCTGCAGGTCTTCCCCATGCTGGTGCATATGCTCATATACGAGGAGCACCAACGCCGGCGACGATGACCACGGTGAGTACTGCACCTAGCAAACAGGGGAGGGGGAGGAGGAAAAAGAGAGTGACACACACACGCAACACCCCCACCCCCACCCCCAACACCATACACACAAACACATGCAACAACATTACATATACACCCCGTAACCCTCTGGAATAATGCAAGGACAAAAGGAATGGAGTCAAATGAGTGTAATATTAGAAATAGTTAGAAATACATTCAGAATTCATAAACAGTATTTACAATATATACAATATATACAAAAGGCGGGACAATGTCCACTCAAAATGTCCGTGGCCCACTGGGTCAAAACACATAGGCCAAGCCCAAACTTGACTCCTGCCTCAATATGGAGAGAACACTACAGGGGCATCAGGTCAAAAACATACAGGCACCTCAGGGGGACAGGGAAGGAGGAGAGCACCTCAGCCGGAAGATGGGACAACGCCACTTCTCCTGGAGGGGGCTACATGTCCTCTGCAATGTCCTGGGGAGTGCAAAGCCACAGTCTCTCAAGTGGGTGGTTTGCCCACTGCTTGGTCCTGGGGAGTGCAAAGCCACATTCTCTAAAGTGGATGCCTTCTTCCACTGGTTCTGGAGGGGGCTTTGTGCCCAGTGATCTTCATCCAGCGAAGGATAGGGTGAGTGGATGCCTTCTTCCACTGGTTCTGGAGGGGGGTTTGTGCCCAGTGTGCTTCATCCTGCCAAAGATAGATAGGGTGAGTGGATGCCTTCTTTCACTGGTTCTGGAGGGGGCTTTGTGCCCAGTGTGCTTCATCCTGCTAGGATAGGGTGAGTGGATGCCTTTTTCCACTGGCTCTGAAGGGGGCTTTGTGCCCAGTGATGCAGCACCTGGGGTGTGCAAGGTCACAGTCACTCACCTGGGTGTCAGACCCACACAATTTTCTGTGGGCAGGATGCATGACACACCATGGAGGCAGGACTACAGTCCATCTGCCGGCGGGGGTTGCTGTACGTTGGTTGCAGTGCCGGTGCAGGTGTTGGTGCTGCCAGTGGTGGGGGGAGGCTCCAGCCCTTCCCCTGCATCCTTGGACAGCTGCCCACTGGGGCTGCTGTTGCTGCCAGTGGTGCTGCTTGCGGCGGTGCAGGTGGCGGTGATTGCGACGGTGCAGGCGGCGCTGCTGGCCACAGTGCAGGTGGAGGTGCTGGCCGTGGTGCAGGTGGCGGTGCTGCCAGTGGTGGGGGGAGGCCCCATCTCTTTCCTTGCAGCCTCAGACGGCTGCCCACTGGTGCTGCTGCTGCTGGCAGTGGTGCTGCTTGTGGCGGTGCAGGTGGCAGTGCAGGTGATGGTGCTTGTGGCGGTGCTTACGATGGTGCAGGTGGCACTGCTGGCCGCGGTGCAGGTGGCAGTGCTGGCCGCGGTGCAGGTGGGTGTGCTGCCAATGGTGGGGGGAGGCTTCAGCCCTTCCCCTGCAGCCTCGGACAGCTGAAGTGCCCTGGCTGGTGTTCTGTGCCCCTTCCTGCCCTTGGCAGATAGTGGTGCCTCCTTGCTTCTGCCAGCTGGAGTATTTGCCTTGGCCTTGCTGGCTGGTTGTGCCTCCTTCTCCTTGCTGGATGCTGTCTCCTTTTTGCCCTTTTCTGGTGTCAGAACCTTCTTGGCCTTGGCAGGTGTTGGTGGCACAGTGGCTGGGCTGACGGGTGCCTCCTTAGATCCTCTCAGAGCTGCAGAAACCACAGCGGACGTGGACTTGGTAGCTGAGGTGCTGGGCTGGGTTATGGCCACCCTAGCCCGAGGTGAAGGATGGGGGGAGGGGTAGGGAAGAGGTCAAGGGTGGTGAGGAAAAGCTTCTTAGGGACACTGGGGTGGGAAGAGGGTGAAGGTTTGGGAGTGGAGGAAAGGGGGTGGTTGTAGAAGGTGTCAGTCTGCTATGTTTGGGTGCAAGTGCATGAGCTGGATGCTGTTGCGAGGAAGATGTCTGTTGGGTGGATGTGTGCTTGCGTTTGTGTACTATGGGAGGAGGGGTCACAGACACAGTGGGAGAGGACACAGGGGGCATGGATGTGGGGGGGGTGACTGACTGTGAAGAGTGTGTAGTGATAGGCGTGCTGGTGATGGAGGTAGTGGATGTTGATGTAATGCATGCAGGTGTGAGTGGAGACGCTACTGGGAGGAAGGTGGACGAGGAGGAGGAGGGGGACACAGTAGAGACAGTGGATGTTGGTGTGTCTGAATGGGGATGGTGCTTGTGTGAGTGCCTGTGAGATGAAGTGTGGTGCTTGTGTTTGCCTGAGCAAGTTCTGTGTGTTGATTTGGGTGAATGCTGGTCTGAAGGTGTGCTTGGGATAGGTTGGGGTTGAGGGAATTGGGACTGGGTAGAGGAAGTTGGAGGTGGGAGGCTGGATACAGGGACAATGCCTGCCATCATTGCTGAGGTCAAAGCCTGAAATGCTCTCTGTTGGGCCGCCACGCCAGAGTGAATGCCCTCCAGGTATGCATTTGTTTGTTGCAAATGCCTCTCAACACCCTGGATGGCATTCAGTATGGTTGACTGCCCAACAGTGAGAGATCTCAGGAGGTCAATAGCTTCCTCACTGAGGGCAGCAGGGTTGACTGGGGCAGGGCCTGAGGTGCCTGAGGCGAAGGAGATGCCCACCCTCCTGTTTAAGCGGGCATGGGAAACGTGCTGAGGGGCTGCTGGGAGGGCGGTGCTGGTAGGGGGAGTGGCAGCTGTACCTGTTGTTGGATGGGCACAGAGGTGTCCGCCACCACCAGGGATCTTCCATCGGAGGAGGAGTAGCAGTCGGTTGTGTCCCCTCGCCCTCCGTCCACTGGTGCCCTTACCGTCGGTGGATTGAGCCTCCAGGCCCATGGGGGATGCAGCTCCCTCCGGTGCCTCTGCTCCTCCGCCAGATGATGCTAATGCACACAAGGACAGGGTGACAAAACAAGAAGGGGGGAGAGACAGAGGATACACTTGGTCAATGCCAGCAACAACAGTACCGTTGGCGTACACAACACACAGAGATCAGCCCTATGCACTAGGCCATGCACTACCAGTTACAAAGCTAGTCACCAGCCCATGGGGTACATTGCCCAACCCACTGGCTGCACACCTGAAACCAACAGAACCCTACCCAGTAGTAGATGCCCACTAACACTATTGGGGTTGGAGTGCTTCAGAGCCTGCCCAACAAGGGACCTAACCCTGCCAGTTCGCCCTGGCCTAGGGGCACCCACAGCCCCCATCCCCCACCCAGGTACAACCTTAACGCACACAAACTAATGAATCTGAATCTGTACTCACCCCCTTGTGGTTGCTGTGATGCCTTCAAGCACCCATCCAACGTTGGACCCCATCCACCAGTCTCTCCAACTCCTCTGAAGTGAAGGCGGGGGCCCTTTCCCCAGACACTCGATCCATTGTCACTTCGAGACACAGGTCACAGCAGCACTTGCAGTGTAGGTCCTCTCCTGTTGAAGGTCAGGTAGCAAGTGATTGAACAGATAGAAAATGGCGGGCACGTCCGTGCCAGTGCGTACCGTCACCGCTGGCGTACATCGCCATTGGCTCCTGGAACCCATAGGGCTCAAATATAAACCAATGAGAAGTTGCGCTGCGGTCATCAACCACCGACCGCAACGGCGCACGACGACAGCGGAATTACCTCATTTCCACTTGTCTTTCCTCACAGGTCAGGCAGCCACCATTTCAGGGGGGTACAGGCCATGGCACCTAACTGCGTCACAGCAGACATTTGTACATCAACTGACTTTCGTATTCACGTACTGTTTTTGTAAAGGAAGAAATGCATTTTTATTTTCACATATGTGTGAATATGACCCTCTGCTCACCATTTTCCACCCTAGAGTTCAACCGCTGAGGATGAATAGGAGATGGAGACATCCCCCGGTGTACAGACCCCTGGTGGACCTGGCGACTATGGAGGACAGGCACATTATCCTTACCTACAGACTTGATAGGGCTACAATCCAAGAACTGTGTGCCCAATTGGAGCCAGACCTGATTTCAGCTATCCGCCAGCCCATAGGTATCCCCCCTCTAGTGCAGGTCCTGTCAGTACTCCATTTCCTGGCAAGTGGTTCCTTTCAAACAACAGTGGCCATGGCATCAGGGATGTCTCAGCCAATGTTCTCCAATGTGTTGACCAGAGTGTTGTCTGCCCTGCTGAAACACATGCGCAGCTACATCATATTCCCCCAGGTGGAAGATTTGGCCACAGTGAAGGCTGACTTTTATGCCCTGGGACATATCCCCAACATCATTGGTGCCATTGATGGTACACATGTAGCATTTGTCCCCCTCCCAGAGAAATGAGCAAGTGTTCAGGAATAGAAAAAGCTTTCAATCTCTGAGAGTGCAGGTGGTGTGTTTGGCAGACCAGTACATCTCCCATGTGAATGCCAAGTATCCTGGCTCTGTGCATGATGCTTTTATCTTGAAGAATAGCAGCATTCTATATGTGATGTCTCAACTCCAGAGGCAATGGGTGTGGCTAATAAGTGAGCCCATGGTCCACACCAAGTTGATGCAGTTATATGGGTGTGGGGTTGTCCCTAAGGGTGAGTGTGTGTCTAACAGGTATCCCTCAATATTTGCAGGTGACTCTGGTTACCCCAACCTCTCCTGGCTATTGACCCCAGTGAGTTATGTCAGGAAAAGGGCAGAGGAACATTACAATGAGGCACATGGGCGAACAAGGAGAATAATTGGAAGAACCTTTGGCCTCCTAAAGGCCAGATTCTGGTGTCTCCATCTGACAGGTGGATCCCTGGACTACTCACCCAAGAAGGTGTGCCAGATCATCGTTGCATGTTGCATGTTACACAACCTGGCCTTGAGACACCAGGTGCCTTTTCTGCAGGAGGATGAGCCTGAAGATGGTCGTGTGGCAGAGGTGGAGCCTGTAGACAGTGACGAAGAGGAGGCAGAGGATGAAGATGTGGACAACAGAAGTTCACTCATTCAACAGTACTTCCAGTGACACACAGGTAAGACACTGTAATTTCACTTTCCATTGCACTTTTGTGTTAGACATTGGACATGGCAGTCTGATTTCCCTCTGTCTATGGCCACTTACTGTACCCTTTGGCATCTCTATTTTCAGATCTCTGTGGCACACTCTGGCTCCTGGTGTGTTTACTGCTGCCCACTACAGGTTATACCTAGGTATATATAACTGTACATATGAATTGAGATGTTCACAGTTTGTTAAACTAATACATATTTCAATCAATTGACAGACTCCATACTTGTATTGTTCCAAGGGTGTTTATTTAAGTGCTAAGAGGTGGACGGGGAAGTGCAATGGGCTGGGGTGATGGTGGAGTCCAGTCTCTTTGTATCACAGGTGCACTGTCCAAGGGGGCATAGGAAGGGGAGCAATGTCAGTTCAAGGTGGACAGGCTAACAGAATGGGGCACAAGGGTGAAATTCAGGAGAGTCTTATTTACTGGCAGGGGTCTTGGCAATGTTCTCTGGCTTCTGCCTGGATTGCAGGGACCGTTTGCGGGGTGGTTCTCCTTCTGCAGAGGATGGGGTGATGGTGGCCTGTTGGTCTTGTGGCGGGCCTCCTGCCCAATAGCGCCGGCAGAGGTGGAGGGCGGAACTTCGGTGTGGCTAGTGTCAGGGGCCTGTTGGTGTGTCTCTGCCTCCCTCATGGTGTTGGCCATGTCAGCCAGCACCCCTGCAACGGTGACCAGGATCCAGGATGGTGTGGATGTCTTTGAGGTCCTCCCTGATCCCCAGGTAATGTCCCGCCTGCAGCCGCTGGGTCTCCTGCAACTTGTACAGTATCTGGCCCAAGGTCAACTGGGAATGGTGGTATGCTCCCAGAATCCCTGCAAGTGCCTCATGGAGAGTGGGTTCCCTGGGCCTGTCCTCCTCCTGTCGCACAGCAGTCCTCCCAGCCTCTCTGTTGTTCTGTGCCTCTGTCCCCTGAACCATGTGCCCATTGCCACTGACCCCAGGTCCCTGATCACCCTGTGTTTGTGGGGTTGCCTGGGGTCCCTGTAGTGGTGGACACACTGCTTATTGATGTGTCCTGGGGACAGAGGTATGGGCCTGCTGGGTGGGTGCTGTGCTGGTGTTTCTTGAGGCGGGAGGCTCTGTGGTGGTTTGGGATGTGTCAGGGTAACCGACTGTCCAGAGGTCCCTGATGGGCCAGGGTGGTCATCGTGATCCACGTGTGCAGATCTGCTGTCATCACTGTGGCCCTTTTCTGTCAGGGGACTGGATGTTGGTGGCACCTCCTCTCCAGTGACGTTGAGTAGGGGTCCTGTGGGGATTTAAATGCAGTGTTATTGTATCTGTGTATTCCATCTTGTGCATGTGTGTGTTTCCCTGTATGGTTGTGATTGCCCTGTCAGTTTTGTCTTGTGTGAGTGGTGATTTTGTGGGCTTGGTGATTCTCTCTAATGGGCATGCTTTAGTGATGAGTGTCCATGCAGGTCTGTGATGGGTGTCCATGCTTTGGTGTTGCATGCAAGGCTTGGTATTGGGATGGGTGGGTTGTGATAGTGGGGTATATGTGAGGTGGTGGAGTGATGGGGGTGAGGGTAGGGGTAGGAGTTGATGATGGCTTGCAGGTAGGGTGGGGGATATAGTAGTACAGATTTGACTTACTAGAGGCCAGTCCTCCTGCTACTCCTGTGAGGCCCTCAGGATGCATGATTTCCAAGACTTGCTCCTCCCATGTTGTTAGTTGTGAGGGAGGAGGTGGGGGTCCACCGCCAGTCCTCTGTACGGCCACCTGGTGTCTTGCAACCATGGAACGCACCTTCCCCCGTTGGTCGTTCCATCTCTTCCTGATGTCATCCTTTGTTCTGGGGTGCTGTCCCATGGCATTGATCCTGTCCACGACCCTCTGCCATTGCTCCATCTTCCTTGCAATGGACGTCTGCTGCACCTGTGATTTGAATAGCTGTGGCTCTACCCGGATGATTTCCTCCACCATGACCCTGAGCTCCTCCTCTGAGAACCTGGGGTGTCTTTGGGGTGCCATGGGTGTAGTGTGAGTGGTATGTGTGAGGGTGTGTGGGGTGAGGTGTTGGGGTGTGTGCTGTGAGGTGCGTGGATGGTGTATGGGTGATGGTGTTATGTGGCTCAGATTCAGTGGGTGCTCCTGGCTTGTCTCTCTCTCAGTTGACTATATTTTTTTTCGTTGTAAGGGGTTGTGGGTAATGTGGGTGTGTTTTTATAGTGGCTTGGGTGTGTTGTGTGTGTGTGGGTCAGGTATGTGTATTTTTAATTGTCCAATGTGGTGTGGTTTTGTTAGTGTGTGTGTATTTTGAGCACGGCGGTGTGTACCGCCAATGGTTTACCTGCAGTTGAATGTCCGCTGCGGTGATTCGTGGGTCATGATGCTGTGGGCATATTTCTGTTGGCGTAATGGTATGGGTTTGGGGACCACCAGTTCATCACTGACCTTTGTTCTGGCGGACTTGTGAGGGTGTCTGTATAGTGGCAGATTTCTCTGTGTGGGTCATAATACCCGTAACGTTATACCGCCGCGATCACGGTATGTTGGCGGCCGTCAGCACGGCGGTCAATAGCATTTACCGCCAGGGTTGTAATGAGGGCCAATATTCTTTCAATGTTCAGACCACAATTTCACACAATAGTACATGAACAAGAATAACCTGTTAACCCAACCGGACCGGTTGTATTCATAATGCACAAAACAAATCCTCCCATACGAATCAAGTCTTATTTGCAGCATATAGAACCCTTACAGGTGTTTGTATGTAGTTTTCATATTTTGTATTCATAAATAATGCTAAGCATTTATTTGATCTACAAAAATAAATATGAAGATTCTCTTCATTCGCAGCCTAATATATTTATCATTTAATGAAACCAAAGGTCTGTACAATAAGTGATATACTGCAGGTGGCACAGTGCTTTAATGTCTAATATATAGAAGGGTATATAAAATCACAAAAAAACGCCCAAGGTTGAGACAGTCCTTTGTACAAAGGTCTGTGAGGTATTCTGAAGAATCAACCACATTCATCCACGGGCACGTGGTGTTGATGTTTCGACATGCAGTTAGTATGCAGTTTTCCTCCTGCCCTATGTCAATGCACATAGGAAATAAAGGAAGGTATTTAACTTTATACAACCACCAAAGTGGAATCAATGTCCATGGTACTCAGTCATTGATCATACCTTAGTGTAATATTACAGGTATGAGCATCAGTGGTGGCTGGTGAGGTTTGTGAGTGGTGGGCTGGGCTTGTTCAGGGGCTGCACATGCTACGTCTGTCCCACAGCCTAGCGTTTCCTTAAGCCAAGCTAACACCACAGAATGCACTTATTGGCGGTACTAACTACTACAAAAAGACCGAAAGGTTATTTTTCCAGCATATGAGTGCCGCACCAGAAAGCACATTACAAGTGGCGCTGTGAATATATGGGCGGTCCTGCCTGCTTTCGAGCCTTAGTGACTAGTATTAGGGTACATGCACATGTCAGTAGTGAGTGTTTAACTCACTTTCACTTAGGTATGGCATGATCGAAACAGTCAGACACTAGCTGCAGGCTATAGGAGCAGTCAGTTTGCAGCCCTAGAATTTAATATCACATTCCCCCAGACGGGAATCGCTCTCGAGACAGTTTTCCCCAATACGCCTTAATCATACTTGATGAGGTAGCCTCACCCCGCTCTCATATGTGGGAGACCACAGCACACTCGGGGATCTGGTTCTTCAAGATGTACATAAAGCCTCTCTCCACCGGGGGGAATTAATACCTCGCTCAGAAAGTCAGAAAATACAAGTTAGAAATAAATCTGACTGGGCCTGGAAAAACAACATTAGAGGGATGCAGATTACCAGAGCGATTTGCAGCCTCTATACAATCCTGTGGCTTTCGTTCCAAAACAGGAATCTTTCTTTGATGTCGCAAAACAAACATTTTTAGATCTCTTTATTTGTTATTTTTGCAGTTCATAATTTCCATTTGAGCTACAAAGCCTCTGAGTTTGTGTTTGGAAATATAACTGCTTCTCATGAAGCTTTCCAAACAAATAGATCCTTCTTACTAGCGGATAGAAGCAAACCAGTTACAAATATGGCACTCAATATTCGATTGTCTGTCACAAAATGGATGCCTGCGTGAAAACAACAGCACACAACAGCATAAAACCAATTCAAAAACTTTATATTGGCCCCAAAAAGCGACCATAAAAGTGAGTACAATAAAAAAATACCACAACTATTTAAATAAGAAATAAATAAATTAAAACATATAAAAAACTCAAGTACATACATTAAAATTCACAATCAAGTAAATAACAAACTGCCAGCAGCTAAAGATGCCATATTAAAATAAGAAGGATTTCCTCCTGCTAAGAGCGCATTTTAAAAATATTTGGTGCGGGAAGCCAGATGTTGCAGATACACCAAAGCTGCGGCAGTGGATCTAATCCCCTTTTTTCAAATGATCAGAACTAGGAACTGCAATGTAAGGTCTTTAAAAAACGTACAAAAGAAGATAAAATGCAAAAGACTTTGCAGAGAGGTTTCATCGCATGGTCATAAAAATAAATTAGTTAAATTAAACTGGGCCAAAGTGAACCCCCAAGTTCCACCTCACAAAACCCAACCTGAATCTAGTGAGCAGGCACATGTCACCGGAATTACGCACCCACTCAAGATAAGGCTCCATAGTGGGGGAGAGGTGGACATCCGCATTGTCTTTTACAGGCCACTTTTAAAACTCATGGCGCTCCCTTGTTGATCTAGACCTGTCCATGAAGGCTTTTAAACCCACAGTAGGTCAGACTTCTGAATAGAGGATGGATGAATAAAAAGGAGTGAACTGCGCAGCTTAGTGAATTCAGTAGAAATGTAGCCAAGTCACATGATTCTCATACCTTCATCACACCCCATGCAATCAAATATAATCTCCTTGTTTTACGCAGCATGAGGGTTAGTCCAGATGGAGCACCAGAGAAGCAGAGGGACAAGATTAAAAGCATCCACTGCATACTCCATCCTGAGTTTCTGGTGAACAATAAAAGTAGAGCACGTGGGTGGGACTCCCAATAGTCCTGCTAAAACCCTATTATGCTCCACCTATAGGGTGCTAGTTTTCCCTTACCCCCAGATCCCCACACCATAATTGAGGCTAGGACGACATTTCCTTTTATACTCTTCTGAAAGAGGGGCCATAGGTTTCTTACAATGTTTTTATCCAGGTTAAAGACACAGCCCACCGCACTGCCAAATCCGCTCCTTACCCTAGTAATGCATGGCCCCCAGCTGGACCTGGCATCCATAACCATGGCCAAGTACAAAAACTCAGAAAGCTGGCCAAAGGGCTGACCATTCAGGAATACACCACATCCTGTTGTTCTTTTGATTGCAGACCATATTAAAGGTTTTCGCTTAGTTAGTAGCTAGACAAAGAGATCCCATAAAGAATACACATGCCTGAAATATAATGTGAAGGCCATTAGACATTTTAGATCATAAAACCGCATCATCTGTGTAGAATAAAACTGGAGCTTTCTTCCTGCCGACCAGAGGGACATTCAAAGTGACACCAGAAAGAGCTGACCCTGAGCCATTAATATACAAAATAAACAATATAGGGGCCGAAACACAGCCTTGACTCACTCCACGATCCAGCTTAAAACTAACAGTCCTCTCTCCAAGTGTGCCATATCTCCAAGAGGCTGACAGGTCAAAATGAAGTGCTCTCAAGAACTGTGCCAAATCAGAATCCACCCCTAGATCTGAAAGGATCTTCCAAAGTTTAGACTTCACAACACTGTTGAAAGAGCACAAAATGTCCATGAAAGACATGCAGACTGAGCCCTGTCTAGCAATTGTACATTTGCTAACCAGAAGGTTTATGCTTAGACATAGCTTAATCATGCCAAGCCCCTCCGTGAACCCATACTGCACCTTTGACACCGTGTCAGTCACAGTTACCACATAAGGAGGCGTTCAAGAACAACACGCTCAGCTAATTTAACCACAGAATCCAATAGCCATATCGGACTGTAACACCCTGTAAATAAGGGGTTGTACCTTCTTGAATATAGGCACAATAACTGCAGTGCAGCAGGGAGGAGGGATGGCTGCTTGCGTTAAAAGAACTACAAATAAGAGGAGCCCAAAAATCTGGGGCGAATTTATAGAGATCCACTGGGACGATATCAGGGCCCAGAGCCTTATTAGATGGACTTGTCAGAATAGCCTCCCAACCCTCTTTATAGGTGAAGTTAATAGCTAAGGGGAAAACTACCTCCTCCTCTGTATAACACTGATCAGCCTTCAAACCTTGTGCCAAAAAGCCCTGGTGTCCTTCAGCCTTCATGCCTTAATCAGGTTGCACTAGGACTTAATTTGTAATTCTTTAATCCTATTCCGAAGGGCTGATTTATATTGGGATCTACAGCTTTTATTTTTACTTATGTCTCTCTGGGAATCTTTAAAAGCCTCATAAAGTAAATTTGAAGCCAACCTACAGGGCCGATCAAACCACTTAGACTTCACCCGGCCAGGTTTACATGGCTTTGTGAGGGACTTATCAATTTTAGCATTCAGCTGAACAAAGGAACGAACTTACTCACTAGAGTCATTGGTTAAGCTAAGGCAATTGGAAACCAGAGAAGAATATGAGGAACACAGCCAGGAACAAATGGTGTTCAGATTTGAATTTCACCGGATGTCATGCTTCATCATCGAGTCTGCTCCTTGTCGGACTGGCGCTGCAATGCCCGACTGGCCCCACAAGGGGGCTCTGTGCTAGAGATCTTTTTTCGAACAGCATGCCAAGAGAGTACATAGGAAAAAATTCAAACCTACTAGAGTAAACAGAGAGCTAGAGAAAAAATGTAAATTGGCTTGAGAACCACACTACAATAGATTTATTTACGTGGTGGGTCTTGGTTAAAAGGGAGGGGAGTAGGAAGGAAGTAATGTTCCTCTACTCTATCCAACTGAAAGCAGGGAAAAGGGGTACTGGCTCTAGCCCTAGCTATATGTCAACATGTTTTATGCCTTGGGTGTCCCTAAGGATCAGGTGCCGTTTCATCAGGACCACAAAAATACCTTAGGTACTCAAAAAAGAACTCAAAATGAGAATATGTAGAAAGCTGTAACTTACATAAAAAGCTACACAAGATACTGACCACAATCAGTGTAGATCTGTAGAGGAGAAACAGATCAAAACATACAGCATAAAGTAAAAAAATAATAATAATAATAGAAACATTATACAGAACAAGCAGAAAACACCCTAATGTGATGATAATCAGTGATAGCATGTTTTCATGCTATGTGTGACACTATCTCTGACATGTCATAAGACCATCAGCCCCCATAAATTGCCTCTGAACTCAAGCAAATAGTAAAAGAGCTTACCCTCCTATATTAATGAAGGGGCATCCTGGGTAAAGTGCAGGATGAGAGACTGTTGTTGCCTTTAATAGAACTGATCCTAATAGAAATGTACAACTAAACATGAGTTAACACCGCAATATCAAATCTTATATTGTCAATCGATAGGGGAAAGGTCTAAATTGAAATGGTAAATATCTGTCCCAAAAAATGTGTAGCTAATGCTCTGAAACATAACAAAAGGTATGAGAAATATACTAATGAAGTAACCCTGAACCAAATCGGAGCCATTTGCATGAGGACATCGTACGAGTCTCCAGTATTGTGGATGGCATATTGAATAAGAATTACACAGAGGATATCAGCAAAATGTTGCGTGGCAGGAAAGAGAGAATAGAATGGAAATGAGAGTTATCGATACCTAAACCCTTGTTTGCTTTCAAACGCACTAGGAATATCAGGGACCTAGTGGTTCATACTCGTCCCAAACCTGTTACCTCTAAGTCTAGACAGAGCACCCTTTGGCAACTCCCACCAGTACAGGGACACTACCCTTGTCGTAATTTCTCTCTATGTCCATTGACTAACCAGGTAGACACTTTAGAGTTGGAACCAATAGGCAAATGGCACATTACTAAACATATTAATTGTAATACCCGTAATTGTATTTACATGAATATATGCCCTTGTAATGTGTGCTATACTGGGATGACGAAGAGACGAGCCAGGAAGGTTGGGACAACAGTTGCGATTTGTTGAGGAATTGGCATAGTAGCCTACAAACATAAGTACTGTCATCCTTATACCAGCAGTCGTGCCTAGAGCAAGAGTCAAACTACGACAAGCCCTGGGTCTTTACTGATAAAGTACCATCGGCCATACTCCTGGGAGCCCTCAGCCCCTTGGGTAGATGGAAATGTCAGGAGAAGGGGTTGGATTCACTATGTATACAGTGGACTATCACAGCTTCACCTTAGCTAACAGAGTCCTAGTTACAAAGACATAATTAATGACAGAGGAGTAATCGCCACTCTCAAAAGTAGCTTTGGCATGGTAATTTGGATCACAGGTTTTGGTAGCATTCACTATACCCAAAGACTTCATTAACAGCAACAGGGCATGACCTCTCTTATATCTGTACAGGTGGCCAAGCTCAAGCTCAGGCTCAACACCTAATCTGGAGACCTCCTCCACCTGCGTCAAACCCAAACTAGCATTAAAGTCACCACCTAGGATGGGGATGACCCCTTAGGCAGTAAGCAAGTTTAATCTCCAGGCCCTCAATAAAGACATGGACCCAATTAAAATTTTCAGAACAATCAGACACAAAAACGCCATTATAGAAAGTGACAAAAACGGTATTAAAATTATCAGACCCCACCTGATAAGCACTGCTTGAAACAGAGAACAATTAGAGGGGATCACACTAACTCTGCAGTCCAGGGTAGTTTTAATCCAACTTAAAAGCCCCACACTAGCTCGACCTGACGATGAAGGGATGGTGGGAACATGATAGGGATAATACCCATCCGGGCACAAAACATCAATCGCCCCTGTTTCCTGGAAGAATATTAAATTGTTGTCATAAACAAAGTTAACCCAGTCCTCATGGACCATTTTGCTAGCAAGTCCAGCAATGCTCCTGAAAAGGACCTTAACAACTTGGGCACATGACACAGGCAATTCGGGGTTAGCCGCAAGGCTAGACTGAGAGGATTCAGGGGAATTAAACTCAAGCAGACCCTCATTCACAGGCTGTACACAGACTGGATTAGAGCAGTGGGCAGAGAATGTCTTGGTATGCCCAACGACCTCTGGGGTCCAGAGCTCCACCTCCTCACCAGAGAGCAGTCAATCATTTTCCGCCAAGTCCCCAAAGGGGATGTGAAATGGTTATGCATGGGCAGATTTGGGAGAGGTAGCTGTGCTGATTTTATAAGGGAAAACCCCTCTCTTCTGCCCATACTACTTGCCAGATCCCTATAGATAAAAAACAGAGAAAGCACTTTTATCCTACCATTATTGACATGCCCTTCTCTGAAGTCCCAGATCAGCTCCCCTGTGATCCTGGAGTGCCTAAAAGAAACAATAATACAGTTACCATTGAAACCTTTGTGCATCTGCCCCACCCATCCCACTCTCATGGCCACAATGATTTTATGGAATAGATTACCCTAATCCCTGGCAGCCAGTGGGTGACCTTATCCATTAGGTTGACCGTGGATTTTTTGGTTTCTGGTGATAATACCAGGACATCAGCAAGAATGATCGCTAATGGGCAGGCTGCAAGTGGTAGATCACATTGAGCGGAATTTAAATGAGCATAGGCCTTTTTGTTGGTAACCGGCAGAGCGGAGCAAGTAAAATTAGACCGTCCTAAAGGTGGGTCCTTGGCAGAAGGAGGGGAGCGGATGAAGGGACAGAGAAATCTAGGCTGTACCTAAAGCATAAGGATAATGAATATCCACAACAGGTGAAGCAACTGAACCAGAGGCAGCTGGTCCAGCACCCACATCAACCCCTGCCCCCTTAGCTCCCCCACCCCCTTCAACCACCTCCGAGTAGCTATCCTTGATAATTTGACTGACAGGTAAAGGGGGGGAAAGACAGTTTAATTTAGCTTCAATATCCTCTAGTTGGGCCTTAATAGAGTCAAATTTGCTGGAAAATGAGGCCTTAAGATCCTCAAACATCAAGGTAATTTCCTCCAAAAGAAAATCTTCAGTAGAGGGCCCTTTAGATGTATCAGGGATTAAACTAGTCGCACAGTGTCCCTTGGGACTGGAGCCAGTAAGAGCTTTCTTTTGTTTCCCTGCAAGGGCCCTTTTGGCAACGCCTTCCTGCTGGGTAGTCAGTAAGTCCCCCTGCCCACGGCGAGGCGAAACTGCCTTGTCAAATGCTGCTTTGACTCTCGCTGGACTTTGGGCCACGACTGAAGCATTCACCTCATCACAAAGTTCCCCCAGGGAGGCTTCAACTGGAGTAGGGGCAGGGCTGAGAGATGTACCAGGGGAAAAGGAAAGAGACAAACACAGCTCTGCCAATTCAGTCTGCTTTCAGATGACCACAACTGCCCATAAAATAAAACCATCAAAGGTGGATCCAGCAGTAGGGGGCGTGACTACGAGCTCATGGAGTGAGCTGTGCAGTGGAGGAGCTCTGACTCGGAGCCCTGGTTCGCCGAAATCCTGACGACCTAGATCAATCCCCCTGACCTCCCCCCCAGGAATAGGGGTAGAGAGGAGGGGGACTACATGATTGAGGCCGGGCGAGCTGCCCCGGAGCCTCAAAACTGACCGTAGAGGAGGGGCCGACCGGACCGACTGACCCTGAAATGGCAGCCACGCTTGGGAGATTTGGCCCCTGCCTAGAGAGGCCTGAGGAGACTCCTGCTGCGGGACTGCCCCGGGCACTGTGCGGACGGCAGGTACAGAAGTGGGCGACCCCCACTAATACATTTGACCTGGGGCCTCTTTGGGGCCAAATTTGAGGAACGGATCGTTCGGCCTGCCGACCCTAAAATGGTGGCCGCGCTTAAGGCTGCAATGTGGGAAGCGAGCGCGGCCTGAGGATTTCATCGACTGTGGGGGTCGTCCTGCGCATTGTCTCGGCCTTGTGCCCTGGGGGGTGTCCCCTGAAGAAGATACTGCACCGTGGCCAATTGGGATGACGCACAACCACTGGCAGGGGGTCACACAGTGGATTCTGGAGGAAGTGGCCCCCGATGGCCTTACACGATTCTTTGCGTTTGAAAGGGCACACAGGGTGCCGGTGAGGACCCCCCCGGGGGCACCGCCGAGACCGGTAGGTGTCGGAAAGCTCAGCGGCCCTGAGCGTTCAGATGCCCGTGGTGACGCCGGGAACCACTCAGGATATTATATGAATCAACCTCAGGGCTCAAACAAAAGAACACGAACAAAGGCTCTGTGGGGATGGAACTCTCGCACCCTGGCAGGACATTGACTGGTAACGTAAACAATTTCAGACTGGGGCCCCCGGGCTCAGTGGCCTTACTCGGTCGGAGCCTCTGTACTTTTCGCTTAACCGCCCCATAGGCATTGACTGTTAGTTTTTGATTAAGTTTGGATGGGAGGCTGTTCGGACACCTGTCCTGGGGTTGGGGAGTTGGGGAAGTTCTTGTTTTACTTAGAGTTTTGGGACCTTTCCCTGCACCTGATATGAGAAGAAGCATAACTCCAGCTGCCACTACCTTGCCATTACAACACACCCGGATGGTTTGCAGAGACAGTTCGCTATGGCAATATTTTAATTGGTGATCCCCAAGAATGTAGAGTGATTTCCTGGAATGTAAGGGGCATGCACACTATGGCTAAGCATTACAAAGTTCATTCATACTTATGCAGAAGAGGTACTCATATAGCACTACTGCAGGAGACTCACCTTACGGCGGCAGAGGGGGCTGAGTTACAAAAAAGGTGGAGAGGCCAAACCTTCTACACTGCCTACTCTGCCTTTGCCAGGGGTACCCTCATTTGGATACGGGCGGGAATTCCGTTTCAGATGTCTCACACCTTAGTAGACCCGGAGGGGCGCTTTGTCTTGGTCACTGGCAGGCTGGTAGGGTGCGATGTCACCTTGATAAATGTTTATGCACCTAATGTCGAACAGGGCGTCTTTCTAGACCAGTTATCGAATATATTGGCCCCTCACCTGATTGGTTCTGTCCTGATAGGGGGGGACTTTAATTGTATAGTCGATCCGGACCTGGACAGGTCACACCCCCCACTGAGGGACTATTTAGTGAACATCCTGGCTAAGAGGTTCCTTGAGTGGCAGACAGGTTGGCAGTTATTAGATTCCTGGAGGACCCTCTACCCACGAACCCTGGAATACTCCTATTACTCTGCAGTGCACGACTTACATGTGAGACTCAATCCTTTCCTATGTGCACCAGAAATACACACTCAGATACGCAACATAGAGTGCCTGGGGAGGACCCTCTCAGATCATAGTCCCGCGCTGATGCACATATCATGGGCAAGAGCTACTGCTAGCATCCCGACCTGGCGGCTTAAACCAGACTCACTAGAAGACCCAGCATACCGCAACAAAATAGGAGAACATATCACAAAATATTTTGAGAATAATGAACCAACTGCGCCATCCCCTCACACGCTTTGGGAGGCATTCAAGGTAGTGATACGCGGGCAGTGTATAGCTGAGTCCCTGGGGGTTAGAAAAACCTTACTAAGGGAAGTAGTGAGGGATGAGGACGCTCTCCGCAGGCTGGAAAAACGGGTCCCTGGAGACCCCGGATTATGGGACGAACTCCGGGCAGCTAGGGAGATAGTGAGCGAGAATACGGAGAAGCTTCGCTGCTATGATTACAAACAATACATGGCCAGGGCCCATGCAGAAAGAGACAAAGCAGGAGCACTGTTGGCGTGGGTGGCCAATCCTGCTCGACGGGGCTCCCTTATCACCAAAATTAGCACCCAGGGGGGTGTTAGGCTCTATTGACAGGATGATATTAGTCGCCACTTTCTTGAATACTACGCCTCTTTGTACACTAGCACTCTGAGAGGAGAGGGGGAGGAACTGGAGATCTTCTCAGATGTACTTGCGTGCCTAAATGGTTGTGAGTAGGAGAGAGAGGTGCTGGGGGCTGAAATAACGGCCCTGGAAATCAGCGAAGTGATAAGAGGTCTAGCTCGATGGAAAACTCCTGGGACTGACGGCCTACCGGCTGAGTTTTATGCCACATATGAGCAGGAATTGACCCCCAAGCTGGAGCGGCTGTTTAGTGCAGCGCGGGCAGCAGAATATCTTCCACAGTCCACCGTGGAGGCTCTGATTACCCCACTGCTCAAACCCAGCAAGTAGCCAAGTGACAGCAGGGCATATAGACCCCTATCTATGTTAAATACTGACTACAAGATACTGAGCAAAAATGTCAGCGTCCAGATTGCTCCCATACATGTCTCGCATAGTACATCCTGATCAGGCGGGATCTATACCTTCCAGGAATAAAGCCCAAAATATCAGGAGAGTCATACACATCATGGATACTATTGCCCCGCTGATAGCAGAATCCGCTGTACTGGCGGTGGACATCGAGAAGGCATTTAACAGCCTCGAATGGGATTAGCTTTCCGCAGTTCTTCTCCGCATGGGACTGGGAGAAGGCTTTGTCCGCTGGACAAAGCTCCTATACACAAACCCAAAGGCGAGAGTTAGAATGGGGACTACAATATCAGAACAATACCCAGTGGAGAGGGGTTCTAGGAAGGGATGCCCCCTCTCGCCGATTTTATTCGCGCTGGCGATGGAGCCATTGGTGGCTGAGGCTAGGATCGCGGCCTGGTATCAGGGGCTTTCAGCAGGGCGCAAGGAGGCATACCACTGCACTATATGCAGATGATCTTTTGCTCTTTCTACAGAACGCTGGTAGTGAATTTAAGGGAGCTCAGTCCCTTTTAGCATTATTTGGCCAACTGACAGGATTAAATGTCAATTGGCAGAAATCGTTCCTGTTCCTTCTATCTGCATGTGATGACCCACCGCAAGGGCTGGGGAGTGTGCCGTGGGAGCCACGGTGTATGCCATACCTGGGGGTCAAAATATATCACTCCAGCTCTGAACTATTTGATGGCAACATCGGCAACGCCATAAGGGCTTTGAGATCCAGCATGGCTTTCTGGAGTACACTCCCGCACTCAGTTGCGGGAAGAGTGGCGGTCATTAAGATGGTAGCACTCCCACACCTGCTCTATTACTTTGCGATCCTGCTGGTCTGAATATTCAGAAAGCTGGACTCAATGCTTACGTCATATATCTGGGGAAAGGGGAGATGCAGAGTGGCGCTTGCTAAGCTTAAGCAACCCCGAGCGGGAGGAGGCATGGCGGTTCCTGATTTTTAGTCCTATTATTTGACTGCTCAGCTGCAATGGTTGACCCGATAGGTGGCAGCAAGAAGGGCCGGAGAGGGGAGTGAGGACACCTTTGCTCCTTCTGAATCCTTGTTGGCGGGGATGTTTCTGGGCCGCGCTGCCCTGGGACTCGGGCTCTCCCCTGAGGCTGGAGTGCTGGCTCGATGCTGGAGGGGCTGTCTCCGGCGCTCCGGATTGGCAGTGCCTTACGCGCCGGAGATCCTGATGACTTGGCTTCGATGGCTACCTAGGGCTGGGGACTGGAGAGGACTGCTGGCATGGGAGGAAGCTGGAGCCTTGAAGATGGGGGACCTCTATAGAGATGGTACCCTTTTGCCCTTTGAGGACTTTCGACAGGAACACGGCCTATTGCGGGGCCAGTTCCTATTACACCGGGCAATCACTCAAGGGGTTCAGGCGTATTGGTGGATGGGAGCAGAGGAACCTGCCCTCCATCGCCCGAGCACCTACATTAAAACTTCAGATGGCACGCGAAGGGCGATTACCAACCTATACAGATCAATTACTGCTGGGTCACAGGGGCCTCTAGTGGATATAAAGCACAAATGGGAAACAGACCTGGGGACCCAGATCCCAGAAGATGACTGGGAACACGTCCTGGGGATGGTCCCGAAGATATCTAGGAACTCACAATTTCAGCTCATCCAATTTTACATCATACACAGAGCATACCTCGCCCCGCGGAGGCTCAGAGATCATTTTCAGATTTAGATGCGAAATGCCCTCGCTGTGAGACAGAGGCAGCAGAATTTTTCCACATGCTCTTGTCTTGCCCTAAGCTGGGGGCATTCTGGAGCTCAGTAGTGAATGAAGTGGCAGTAGTCATAGACCGCGAGGTACCTGTTGATGCCATACACTTCTTATTACACTGGTTTCCCCACACCCCCAAAAACTGAGCAACTAGTAGATTTCAAGATCTATCATTCATACTGGCCAAACAAGAACAGACAAAGAACAGCGTGGCTGGCACCGCCTTCCTGGTTGGAGAAGTGAGCTTCAAAAGTGGTCGGAGAGCGAGGGAATGGCTCTACACATAGACCTTAGGAGGGGTGGAGGTACCCAAGAGTTGAAGAATGCCTGGGACCAGCTCCTGATTAATCTGCGGGAGGGGCCCGGACCCCCCTCCGTGGGGGAAGCAGAATTAGCTCCCACATCAATTGACTAACAGGACACCACACACTGCAGCTCCTGAGAGGGTCACTAATCAAAGCAAGTAGCACACCTGATCATCCCACTCTGAGGGATCGTCGAGACACAGGGGCAGACAAATTGCAGACTGTTTCTAGTAGGGCGCAGGGAGGGGGAGTTTGCGGGGAAATATAGGGATGTTTAGAGTTAGGTAGCATGGCAGTTATACACCAAACACCAGACAACACCTCGGCGGCACTAACTAGCGCGTTTGATCATTAATACTTGACAACTAGTGTGTGCAAAGAGGGGAAGCAACGGAGGTAGCCATGCTTACAGGCTACACGACCTGATCCTGACTTATGTGAATTGAGGTGAATACCAATATTAGGATGTTTCCATTAATGAGTGTGATTAAACTGCCACTATTTCAGAATGTTTTGTATCAACCTGAATATATGAGAAATTAATTCAAATTTGTTTTTTAAAAAAAAGGTGGATCCAGAAGTAACTGGTGGAACAGTTACAGTTTTTTGCTTTCCCATACTGTCTACTGAATAAATCCAGGTATAATAGGCCAAAAAAATATAAAAGAACAGTACCTAGGGAGAAGCTGAAAAGATAGGGTAGGCCCAGTCCAGTCACATCCAGGAGTGGATGGGCACAGACGGGCCCACTCTAGGCCCGGGCATGCGTCCGGGTGCATCCTGCACACATTCCGTGCTGCAGGAGCCTCCAAATACTTAAGAGGTGCCTCCGGACGCACTTATCACATGGCGGCCCTCCTGCCATGAGCGTCCCTCGGGCTTTGAGTCCTGCCCTGCTGCCAAAGGTAAGCATGGCGAATGTCAATCACTCTGTCTGTACCCCTCGACTTTACAGGCAGGCAAGCAGTTACAGAGATTAGGATTCCTGTGCTGGCAGGAGACCGAACGCACACACTGTAGAAAATATGTACTGGAATGAAAGCATAGTATGCAATCCAACACATTTCCACACATGTCCACTACCCCAGTAAAAGCTTCCAACTCCCCTTTTCTAATTTATTACTATCAAGCAAAGCAACGAAACAAGATTAATAGTTTGGATTCCTAATGGCACCAACTGCAATGAACTAACCAAATGAGCAGGGTCCAGCTGGCATTTGTTAACTCACCTGGCTGCTGAACTGATAGGAAGCTGCCTTTAAGCCAGTTTAAGGAAAGAAACATCATTCACAGGCCCAGATCCCAGTTAATGTCCCTGTATTCCAATCTCCTTGCTTTATCTAAACTTTGACCCACCCATACTACTGTACTGTTTGTGGCAGGGACCTCTCCCTTTCTACAACCCTCTCTGCAAAGTCAGTTAGGTTTTTGCTTCATAAACATCCCTAACAACACTAAATGAAGGGTTGCATTGTCCATTTTATTTTGTTCATCTCTGAGATCCGGTGAGGGAAATTTAGAAAGAATTTCAATCACTGACCCATGTTTGATGTGTGTTCTTGAGTGTGTGGTGCCTGTCTTGTAATCATGCACCTGTCAGCTTGCAACTGTTGCTGCGCTTTCACTCTAGCATGCTTTCAACCGGGAAATAACACTGGTAGAAGAACAATACTTCAACCGGCCCAACCATACTCGCACACATAAAACCTTTTAGCAAGAATATATAAGCCTCATCTTGTTTTAATTTCCGGATCACAGACCTACAACAGGCACTCAAACTTGAAATATTCTGTCTCTGTTGCCTTGGTATACATTTCAGGATTCAGAGGCTTTTTTAGACAACATTAATTCAATGGTTTGGAGAATTTCTACGATTGTTTCCCACAAACATGGCTGAAAAAAATGTTGTGAATAGACCAGTCCAGTGTCAACAACAGGGAATAAAACACCAGAGTAACCAAGGTAGTTGTACACCTCACCCATGCCCTCTGCCCCCAACCCCTTGTTCCCTCAGCCCACGAGAAACACCCACACGGTCTACTACAAACACATGCTCTAGTTCCTCAAGAGCACTGAAACTCTGACAGGATGCCAGGCTGCATGATCGAGCACTTCCCTGCACACGCTTCTTCGATCCGCTCGCAGCTTACCCCATACTACAGCAAATCTGCAAGGATTCCTCCAGACACACGACACACACAAAACTGGCCTGCATTGCCCAAGCAACACCTCATCCTTCGCTCCCCTACTGTTGACACCACCACAAGTCTAGCTCGTCTGCCATTGGCAGTAAATCATGTGCCCCTGTGTACGGAAACACGCTGGGCCCGGATCCAAAATGGCATTCAGAATTAGCTCAGGAGTGGAAAGCAGTCGTCACAGACACCGCAAGTCAAATCTATGCAGTGTCTTAAAGTCCCACTTGCAGGAAAGGTAGGGTGACAATGCTCTCTCCACTCCCTGATTGACGTCCAGACTTAGTGCTACAGGGCTTGTGTCTAAAACGCCCAAAGCTAACTTTACCTCCACATCATCGGGAGTGGAGACTGTCCCTTGATGCTAGATCTTTGCCGAGCTGATGACCTCACAGGCCTCATGGCTGAGAGATTGTCAGCCTGGAAAATACTCTCTAGACTTGGGTCTGCCCAGGTGAGCAACTAGTAAGTTAATTGAAAGCTCTGTGACATGAGTGTCAGTCTGGCAGAAAGTGTTGTAGAAAAGCCACCCGGTTAAAGTAAGTTTGAATGAGTGTACACATGCCTTGAAAAATGCACACTCATCATTGCACATTGCTTTCTTTTTTACAGTGAAAGTAAAGGGGGCGGAACCCCAACACCCTAGCAAAGACACCGCTGTTACAAAATAATTCACTTTTCCCCCCTGCACCAACCAAGACTTAGGCCTGATTACGAGTTTGGCAGTTTGTGGACCACCATGGCGGTGGTAAAGGTTTGACCACCGTCGGCTTGGCCGTTAGACCACTGTATTATGATACATGCTGTTCCATAGACCATAGACTGCCGCACCGGCAGGCAGCTCAGACCGCCGCAGTGGCGAGATAGGCCAATGAGGCCATTGGAGCCAGTGTTTCCACCTGACAGATTATGATATTACCTTCCGCCAGCATGACTGTGGCAGTCCAACAACCACCTCCCAGCTGGTAGATACGGAGGCATAAAAGGCAAGAACTCAACTGCTGGCAGCACCGATTGATGTGCCCCAATCCAGCTAGTATGTAGGTTACACTGCGTGGACCGAGTACATTTTTTGTGTGTACCGGGCCGGAGTTGTTCACAACGAATGACCCATACACAGCCATATGACGCCTCCTTTGGAGAGGTCACTGACACGGCACCACCACATTCCAAAAAAACACACGTCTGCTCATCCCAGTTTCAGGGATAGTGAAGTGTACAGAACATTATGTCACATACCAGCAACACCATATCAACATCACACATAATTAAACAGGTATACTCACATGGCCAGTCATGATGTTGAAGACAGATATGTATGGATGTCTCATTTAAGACAAACACACCTTCAATGAAACATCCCTGTGATGGACCCACACATATCACCCACATTGCTACACAATGGGAGGTCAATGGGATGTACAATATTTTGTGAGACAAATATCCAAAGATCGCAATGTAAACAATTCCTGCACAATAGGGATGGCGGCATCAGAGTCACTCCAGGAAGAATGCTGCCCTGGCATAAATTTAACTCTGCACACGCCCCTAAAACACCATTTCCAAAGGAACTAGCCCTTCATGTTTCTCAGGGACATCCAACAGTAGAACCAAGTGACATGCCAATGTGCAAAATGTGTAAATGCAAGTCAAGAAAGCAAGTACAACAGCAACATCATGGGTCACACATGTAGATGAAGTAGCTGCAAGGTACCCACATGAAAATGGATACATGGTCAGTCAAATGTATAGGAAGGTAGCACAAGTGAACACCCTTCATGTGTGGACAAGCAAGACGAATGTCCTATTGACATCATGGGAACAAATTTATCACAATATATGTTGACATTGGCCAAGCCAAGATGAACTACTTACCATATCAAACAAAACACAATGCAAGGACACCCCAACTGGATTACCAAGCAGACATCCATACAGTGAACATATATATATTTGTCCTGGGTGATACCAGCACTGCCCACAAAGTCAGATCTTGGCAACCACAGCAAATGGATTAGCAATCAGGGTGAAACACACACAACTGTAGGAATACAACACAAATTACTCCGGAACAGCAAAAAGGTAGAAATGTAATGGCAAGACAAATGTGTACCCAAAAAAACAACATCTTGGGTTTATTATGAGAAATGATGATGTTCAAAGGCCATTGGTCAGTCCATACCAAAGTCCATGCATCGTACTGTGCACCAGCTTGACTTTTATTACTGCCAGAGAACCTCCACAGGAAGGGGTATCAGGTGGGCATGCAAGGACCTCAGGGATCAATTTGTGGGTGGGGTGGGGTCGGATTTGGGATGGGTGAGTTTGTGTTTGGGAGGGGTGGTGTAGGAAAGTACCATCTTGCCTGGCATGTTACCCCCATTTTTTCACTGTATATATGTTGTTTTAGTTGTATGTGTCACTGGGACCCTGGTAACCCAGGGCCCCAGTGCTCATAAGTGTGCCTGTATGTGTTACCTGTGTAGTGACTAACTGTCTCACTGAGGCTCTGCTAATCAGAACCTCAGTGGTTATGCTCTCTCATTTCTTTCCAAATTGTCACTGACAGGCTAGTGACCATTTTTACCAATTTACATTGGCTTACTGGAACACCCTTATAATCCCCTAGTATATGGTACTGAGGTACCCAGGGTATTGGGGTTCCAGGAGATCCCTATGGGCTGCAGCATTTCTTTTGCCACCCATAGGGAGCTCTGACAATTCTTACACAGGCCTGCCACTGCAGCCTGAGTGAAATAACGTCCACGTTATTTCACAGCCATTTTACACTGCACTTAAGTAACTTATAAGTCACCTATATGTCTAACCTTTACCTGGTAAAGGTTAGGTGCAAAGTTACTTAGTGTGAGGGCACCCTGGCACTAGCCAAGGTGCCCCCACATTGTTCAGAGCCAATTCACTGAACTTTGTGAGTACGGGGGCACCATTACACGCGTGCACTACATATAGGTCACTACCTATATGTAGCTTCACCATGGTAACTCCGAATATGGCCATGTAACATGTCTATGATCATGGAATTGCCCCCTCTATGCCATCCTGGCATTATTGGTACAATTCCATAATCCCAGTGGTCTGTAGCACAGACCCTGGTACTGCCAGACTGCCCTTCCTGGGGTTTCTCTGCAGCTGCTGCTGCTGCCAACCCCTCAGACAGGCATCTGCCCTCCTGGGGTCCAGCCAGGCCTGGCCCAGGATGGCAGAACAAAGAACTTCCTCTGAGAGAGGGTGTGACACCCTCTCCCTTTGGAAAATGGTGTGAAGGCAGGGGAGGAGTAGCCTCCCCCAGCCTCTGGAAATGCTTTGTTGGGCACAGAGGTGCCCAATTCTGCATAAGCCAGTCTACACCGGTTCAGGGACCCCTTAGCCCCTGCTCTGGCGCGAAACTGGACAAAGGAAAGGGGAGTGACCACTCCCCTGACCTGCACCTCCCCTGGGAGGTGTCCAGAGCTCCTCCAGTGTGCTCCAGACCTCTGCCATCTTGGAAACAGAGGTGCTGCTGGCACACTGGACTGCTCTGAGTGGCCAGTGCCACCAGGTGACGTCAGAGACTCCTTGTGATAGGCTCCTTCAGGTGTTAGTAGCCTTTCCTCTCTCCTAGGTAGCCAAACCCTCTTTTCTGGCTATTTAGGGTCTCTGTCTCTGGGGAAACTTCAGATAACGAATGCATGAGCTCAGCCGAGTTCCTCTGCATCTCCCTCTTCACCTTCTGATAAGGAATCGACCGCTGACCGCGCTGGAAGCCTGCAAACCTGCAACATAGTAGCAAAGACGACTACTGCAACTCTGTAACGCTGATCCTGCCGCCTTCTCGACTGTTTTCCTGCTTGTGCATGCTGTGGGGGTAGTCTGCCTCCTCTCTGCACCAGAAGCTCCGAAGAAATCTCCCGTGGGTCGACGGAATCTTCCCCCTGCAACCGCAGGCACCAAAAAGCTGCATCTCCGGTCCCTTGGGTCTCCTCTCAGCACGACGAGCGAGGTCCCTCGAATCCAGCGACACCGTCCAAGTGACCCCCACAGTCCAGTGACTCTTCAGCCCAAGTTTGGTGGAGGTAAGTCCTTGCCTCACCTCGCTGGGCTGCATTGCTGGGAACCGCGACTTTGCAAGCTTCTCCGGCCCCTGTGCACTTCCGGCGGAAATCCTGTGTGCACAGCCAAGCCTGGGTCCACGGCACTCTAACCTGCATTGCACGACTTTCTAAGTTGGTCTCCGGCGACGTGGGACTCCTTTGTGCAACTTCGGCGAGCACCGTTTCACGCATCCTCGTAGTGCCTGTTTCTGGCACTTCTCCGGGTGCTACCTGCTTCAGTGAGGGCTCTTTGTCTTGCTCGACGTCCCCTCTCTCTACAGGTCCAATTTGCGACCTTCTGGTCCCTCCTGGGCCCCAGCAGCGTCCAAAAACGCCAAACGCATGATTTGCGTGTAGCAAGGCTTGTTGGCGTCCATCCGGCGGAAAAACACTTCTGCACGACTCTCCAAGGCGTGGGGGATCCATCCTCCAAAGGGGAAGTCTCTAGCCCTTGTCGTTCCTGCAGTATTCACAGTTCTTCAGCCTAGTAAGAGCTTCTTTGCACCAACCGCTGGCATTTCTTGGGCATCTGCCCATCTCCGAGCTGCTTGTGACTTTTGGACTTGGTCCCCTTGTTCCACAGGACCCTCAGACAGGAATCCATCGTTGTTGCATTGCTGATTTGTGTTTTCCTTGCATTCTCCCTCTAACACGACTATTTTGTCCTTAGGGGAACTTTGGTGCACTTTGCACTCACTTTTCAGGGTCTTGGGGAGGGTTATTTTTCTAACTCTCACTATTTTCTAATAGTCCCAGCGACCCTCTACAAGGTCACATAGGTTTGGGGTCCATTCGTGGTTCACATTCCACTTTTGGAGTATATGGTTTGTGTTGCCCCTATCCCTATGTTTCCCCATTGCATCCTATTGTAATTATACATTGTTTGCACTGTTTTCTAAGACTATACTGCATATTTTTGCTATTGTGTATATATATCTTGTGTATATTTCCTATCCTCTTACTGAGGGTACACTCTAAGATACTTTGGCATATTGTCATAAAAATAAAGTACCTTTATTTTTAGTATAACTGTGTATTGTGTTTTCTTATGATATTGTGCATATGACACTAAGTGGTACTGTAGTAGCTTCACACGTCTCCTAGTTCAGCCTGAGCTGCTTTGCTAAGCTACCATTATCTATCAGCCTAAGCTGCTAGACACCCTATACACTAATAAGGGATAACTGGGCCTGGTGCAAGGTGCAAGTACCCCTTGGTACTCACTACAAGCCAGTCCAGCCTCCTACATTGGTTGTGCAGTGGTGGGATAAGTGCTTTGAGACTACTTACCACTCTTGTCATTGTACTTTTCATAAGAGAAAAATATACAAAACAAGGTCAGTGTATATACACATAGCCAAAAAGTTTTGCATTTCCTCTTTTCACTCTTTTCTAAGTGCTGAAAAGTACTTCTAAACTTTCAAAAAGTTCTTAAAAGTTTAAAAAGTTTTTTTTCTGTCTTTCCAAAAAGTTCTGAAAACTTTTTTCTCTTTGTCTATCACTTTAACTCTCTCTAAAAAATGTCTGGCACAGGCCAAAAAGTTGAACTGTCCAAACTTGCATATGATCACCTTAGCTGGAAAGGAGCAAGGAGTCTCTGCATAGAGAGAGGTTTGAGTGTAGGGAAGAATCCTTCCTTAGAACTGTTAATTAATATGCTTAGAGTACAGGATAAGGCCATAAGTGCCCAATCTGTAGAAAAAGTAGCTAATGGTTCTCAATCTGATCCAGGGACTCCCCCAGGAAAAGGTTCTGGAAAGAAAATTCTCAGCCTGCCCATTACTAGACAGTCTAGCATAGTTGGTACAGAGGTTGAATCACATCATACTGATGATGTGCTCTCACATTATACTGGTAGCCAAGCTGTTAGGGTGCCCTCTGTAAGGGACAGGTCTCCTTCTGTTCATTCCCATCATACCTCTGTATCTAGAAATGTCCCTCCCACCCACCCTGATGACAGATTGTTGGAAAGGGAGCTCAATAGATTGAGAGTGGAGCAAACCAGACTGAAGCTCAAGAAGCAACAGCTGGATTTGGATAGACAGTCTTTAGAAATAGAGAGGGAAAGACAGAAAATGGGTTTAGATACCCATGGTGGCAGCAGCAGTATTCCCCATAGTCATCCTGCAAAAGAGCATGATTCCAGGAATCTGCATAAGATAGTTCCCCCTTACAAGGAGGGGGATGACATTAACAAGTGGTTTGCTGCACTTGAGAGGGCCTGTGCTGTACAGGATGTCCCTCAAAGGCAGTGGGCTGCTATCCTATGGCTATCATTTACTGGAAAAGGTAGGGATAGGCTCCTTACTGTAAAAGAAAATGATGCTAACAATTTCCAAGTTCTTAAGAATGCACTCCTGGATGGTTATGGCTTAACCACTGAACAGTACAGGATCAAGTTCAGAGATACCAAAAAGGAGTCTTCACAAGACTGGGTTGATTTCATTGACCAGGCAGTGAAGGCCTTGGAGGGGTGGTTACATGGCAGTAAAGTTACTGATTATGACAGCCTGTATAACTTAATCCTGAGAGAGCATATTCTTAATAATTGTGTGTCTGATTTGTTGCACCAGTACTTGGTGGACTCTGATCTGACCTCTCCCCAAGAATTGGGAAAGAAGGCAGACAAATGGGTCAGAACAAGAGTGAACAGAAAAGTTCATACAGGGGGTGACAAAGATGGCAACAAAAAGAAGGATGGTAAGTCTTCTGACAAGGGTGGGGACAAATCTAAAAATGAGTCTTCATCAGGCCCACAAAAACACTCTGGTGGGGGTGGTGGGCCCAAACCCTCCTCTAATCAGAACAAGGAAAAGAAACCATGGTGCTATTTATGTAAGATAAAAGGCCATTGGACAACAGATCCCAGTTGTCCAAAGAAAGGCACCACAGCTCCTACCACTACAACCCCTACTGCTACACCTAGTGTCCCTACTAATAGCAGTGGTGGTGGGAGCAAACCTACTAATAGCCAATCCAAGGGAGTAGCTGGGCTCACTTTTGGTAATTTAGTTGGGGTTGGTCTGATTAGGGAGACCACAGAGGCTACTTTAGTCTCTGAAGGGGCTATTGACTTAGCCACTTTGGTTGCTTGCCCCCATAACTTGGAGAAGTACAAGCAACTAACCCTAATAAATGGTGTTGAGGTCCAGGCCTACAGGGACACAGGTGCCAGTGTCACAATGGTGATTGAGAAACTGGTGCACCCTGAACAACACATACTTGGACACCAGTACCAAGTAACCGATGCTCACAACATAACACAAAGCCACCCCATGGCTGTTGTAAATCTCAACTGGGGGGGGTATCTGGTCCAAAGAAAGTTGTGGTAGCTTCAGATTTACCTGTAGACTGTCTATTAGGGAACGATTTGGAGACATCAGCTTGGTCAGATGTGGAGTTGGAGGCCCATGCAGCAATGCTGGGCATCCCAGGGCATATTTTTGCTTTGACAAGGGCTCAGGCCAAAAAGCAAAAAGGACAGGGAAGCTTGGATCCTGGAACAATGGACCAAGTGCTCCCTAAAGCTAGGGCTAGTAGAAGCAAACCACTTCCTACTATCCCTCCCTCTACAGTGGATTCTAATTCTGAGGAAGAAGAATTCCCTCCCTGTGCAGAACCTACACCAGAGGAGCTGGAAGCAGACACTGCTGAGCTTTTGGGTGAAGGGGGGCCTGCCAGAGAGGAGCTGAGTGTGGCACAGCAAACCTGTCCCACATTAGAGGGTCTCAGACAGCAAGCTGTCAAACAGGCTAATGGGGATGTCAGTGACTCACACAGAGTTTACTGGGAGGACAACCTCTTGTACACTGAGCATAGGGATCCTAAACCTGGAGCTGCCAGGAGATTAGTGATTCCTCAGGAGTACAGAAAGTTCCTCCTAACACTGGCACATGACATTCCCTTAGCTGGGCACCTGGGTCAAATGAAAACTTGGGACAGATTGGTACCACTGTTTCATTGGCCTAGGATGTCAGAGGACACAAAAGAATTTTGTAAGTCCTGTGAAACCTGTCAAGCCAGTGGCAAGACAGGTGGCACTCCAAAGGCACCCCTTATCCCACTGCCTGTGGTTGGGGTTCCCTTTGAAAGGGTAGGGGTTGACATAGTTAGCCCCCCTGACCCTCCTACTGCTTCAGGCAATAGGTTTATCTTAGTGGTAGTGGACCATGCCACAAAGTATCCTGAAGCAATTCCTTTAAGGACCACTACAGCTCCTGCAGTGGCAAAGGCCCTCCTGGGAATATTTTCCAGGGTGGGCTTCCCAAAGGAAGTAGTATCAGACAGAGGAAGCAATTTCATGTCTGCATACTTAAAGGCCATGTGGAAGGAGTGTGGTGTAACTTACAAGTTCACAACACCCTATCATCCACAAACAAATGGACTGGTGGAGAGATTTAATAAAACTCTCAAAGGCATGATTATGGGACTCCCTGAAAAACTCCGCAGGAGATGGGATATCCTTCTACCATGCCTCCTTTTTGCCTACAGGGAGGTACCCCAGAAAGGAGTGGGCTTCAGCCCCTTTGAACTTCTTTTTGGACTCCCTGTTAGGGGGCCACTCACACTTGTAAAGGAGGGTTGGGAACAACCTTTAAAAGCTCCTAAGCAGGATATTGTGGACTATGTACTTGGCCTCAGATCAAGGATGGCTGAGTACATGAAAAAGGCCAGTAAAAACCTTCAGGCAGCCAAGAGCTCCAGAAGCAATGGCATGATCAGAAGGCTGTTTTGGTTCAGTACCAACCAGGGCAGAAAGTGTGGGTCTTGGAGCCTGTGGCCCCAAGAGCACTCCAAGATAAATGGAGTGGTCCACACACAATTGTTGAAAAGAAGGGTGAAGTCACCTACTTGGTTGACTTAGGCACTGCCAGGAGTCCCCTTAGGGTGCTCCATGTCAACCGCCTGAAACCCTACTATGACAGGGCTGATCTCACCCTGCTCATGGCAACAGATGAGGGACAGGAAGAAGACAGTGATCCTCTACCTGATCTCTTCTCTTCCACAGAACAAGATGCTCTTGTGGAAGGGGTAGTTTTGGCTGATTGTCTTACTGCTGAGCAGAAAGATAATTGCATAAATCTCCTAGGACAATTTTCAGAACTCTTCTCCATTGTGCCAGGCACCACTTCTTGGTGTGAGCACACTATAGATACTGGAGACAGTTTACCTGTCAAAAGTAAGATCTATAGGCAGCCTGACCATGTCAGGGACTGCATAAAGCAAGAAGTTCAGAAGATGTTGGAACTAGGAGTGGTTGAGCACTCTGACAGTCCATGGGCTTCTCCTGTGGTACTGGTACCAAAACCCAATTCTAAAGATGGAAAGAAGGAAATGAGGTTTTGTGTAGACTATAGAGGTCTCAACTTGGTAACCAAAACAGATGCTCACCCTATACCCAGGGCAGATGAGCTAATAGATACACTGGCATCTGCCAAGTATCTAAGCACTTTTGATTTGACTGCAGGGTATTGGCAGATCAAAATGTCAGAAGATGCTAAACCTAAGACTGCATTTTCTACCATTGGAGGACATTACCAGTTTACTGTAATGCCTTTTGGTTTGAAAAATGCACCTGCCACTTTTCAGAGGTTGGTGAACACAGTCCTGCAAGGGCTGGAAGCTTTCAGTGCAGCATATTTGGATGATATAGCTGTCTTTAGCTCCAGCTGGGATGATCACCTGGTCCACCTTTGGAAAGTTTTGGAGGCCCTGCAAAAGGCAGGCCTCACTATCAAGGCTTCAAAGTGCCAGATAGGGCAGGGTAAGGTGGTTTATCTGGGACACCTTGTTGGTGGGGAACAGATTGCACCACTTCAGGGGAAAATCCAAACTATTATTGATTGGATTCCCCCTACCACTCAGACTCAGGTGAGAGCCTTCCTAGGCCTCACTGGGTATTACAGGAGGTTCATTAAGAACTATGGCTCCATTGCAGCCCCTCTTAATGACCTCACATCCAAGAAAATGCCTAAAAAGGTATTATGGACAGCAAACTGTCAGAAAGCTTTTGAGGAGCTGAAGCAGGCCATGTGCTCTGCACCTGTCCTGAAAAGCCCTTGTTACTCTAAAAAATTCTATGTCCAAACTGATGCATCTGAATTAGGAGTAGGGGCAGTCCTATCACAACTTAATTCTGAGGGCCAGGATCAACCTGTTGCTTTTATTAGTAGAAGGTTGACCCCTAGAGAAAAGCGTTGGTCTGCCATTGAGAGGGAGGCCTTTGCTGTGGTCTGGGCTCTGAAGAAGTTGAGGCCATACCTGTTTGGCACTCACTTCATTGTTCAGACAGACCACAAACCTCTACTTTGGCTAAAACAAATGAAAGGTGAAAATCCTAAATTGTTGAGGTGGTCCATATCCCTACAGGGAATGGACTATACAGTGGAACATAGACCTGGGAGTAGCCACTCCAATGCAGATGGACTCTCCAGATATTTCCACTTAGACAATGAAGACTCATCAGGTAATGGCTAGTCTTATTGTCCTTCGTTTGGGGGGGGGTTGTGTAGGAAAGTACCATCTTGCCTGGCATGTTACCCCCATTTTTTCACTGTATATATGTTGTTTTAGTTGTATGTGTCACTGGGACCCTGGTAACCCAGGGCCCCAGTGCTCATAAGTGTGCCTGTATGTGTTACCTGTGTAGTGACTAACTGTCTCACTGAGGCTCTGCTAATCAGAACCTCAGTGGTTATGCTCTCTCATTTCTTTCCAAATTGTCACTGACAGGCTAGTGACCATTTTTACCAATTTACATTGGCTTACTGGAACACCCTTATAATCCCCTAGTATATGGTACTGAGGTACCCAGGGTATTGGGGTTCCAGGAGATCCCTATGGGCTGCAGCATTTCTTTTGCCACCCATAGGGAGCTCTGACAATTCTTACACAGGCCTGCCACTGCAGCCTGAGTGAAATAACGTCCACGTTATTTCACAGCCATTTTACACTGCACTTAAGTAACTTATAAGTCACCTATATGTCTAACCTTTACCTGGTAAAGGTTAGGTGCAAAGTTACTTAGTGTGAGGGCACCCTGGCACTAGCCAAGGTGCCCCCACATTGTTCAGAGCCAATTCACTGAACTTTGTGAGTACGGGGGCACCATTACACGCGTGCACTACATATAGGTCACTACCTATATGTAGCTTCACCATGGTAACTCCGAATATGGCCATGTAACATGTCTATGATCATGGAATTGCCCCCTCTATGCCATCCTGGCATTATTGGTACAATTCCATAATCCCAGTGGTCTGTAGCACAGACCCTGGTACTGCCAGACTGCCCTTCCTGGGGTTTCTCTGCAGCTGCTGCTGCTGCCAACCCCTCAGACAGGCATCTGCCCTCCTGGGGTCCAGCCAGGCCTGGCCCAGGATGGCAGAACAAAGAACTTCCTCTGAGAGAGGGTGTGACACCCTCTCCCTTTGGAAAATGGTGTGAAGGCAGGGGAGGAGTAGCCTCCCCCAGCCTCTGGAAATGCTTTGTTGGGCACAGAGGTGCCCAATTCTGCATAAGCCAGTCTACACCGGTTCAGGGACCCCTTAGCCCCTGCTCTGGCGCGAAACTGGACAAAGGAAAGGGGAGTGACCACTCCCCTGACCTGCACCTCCCCTGGGAGGTGTCCAGAGCTCCTCCAGTGTGCTCCAGACCTCTGCCATCTTGGAAACAGAGGTGCTGCTGGCACACTGGACTGCTCTGAGTGGCCAGTGCCACCAGGTGACGTCAGAGACTCCTTGTGATAGGCTCCTTCAGGTGTTAGTAGCCTTTCCTCTCTCCTAGGTAGCCAAACCCTCTTTTCTGGCTATTTAGGGTCTCTGTCTCTGGGGAAACTTCAGATAACGAATGCATGAGCTCAGCCGAGTTCCTCTGCATCTCCCTCTTCACCTTCTGATAAGGAATCGACCGCTGACCGCGCTGGAAGCCTGCAAACCTGCAACATAGTAGCAAAGACGACTACTGCAACTCTGTAACGCTGATCCTGCCGCCTTCTCGACTGTTTTCCTGCTTGTGCATGCTGTGGGGGTAGTCTGCCTCCTCTCTGCACCAGAAGCTCCGAAGAAATCTCCCGTGGGTCGACGGAATCTTCCCCCTGCAACCGCAGGCACCAAAAAGCTGCATCTCCGGTCCCTTGGATCTCCTCTCAGCACGACGAGCGAGGTCCCTCGAATCCAGCGACACTGTCCAAGTGACCCCCACAGTCCAGTGACTCTTCAGCCCAAGTTTGGTGGAGGTAAGTCCTTGCCTCACCTCGCTGGGCTGCATTGCTGGGAACCGCGACTTTGCAAGCTTCTCCGGCCCCTGTGCACTTCCGGCGGAAATCCTGTGTGCACAGCCAAGCCTGGGTCCACGGCACTCTAACCTGCATTGCACGACTTTCTAAGTTGGTCTCCGGCGACGTGGGACTCCTTTGTGCAACTTCGGCGAGCACCGTTTCACGCATCCTCGTAGTGCCTGTTTCTGGCACTTCTCCGGGTGCTACCTGCTTCAGTGAGGGCTCTTTGTCTTGCTCGACGTCCCCTCTCTCTACAGGTCCAATTTGCGACCTTCTGGTCCCTCCTGGGCCCCAGCAGCGTCCAAAAACGCCAAACGCACGATTTGCGTGTAGCAAGGCTTGTTGGCGTCCATCCGGCGGGAAAACACTTCTGCACGACTCTCCAAGGCGTGGGGGATCCATCCTCCAAAGGGAAAGTCTCTAGCCCTTGTCGTTCCTGCAGTATTCACAGTTCTTCAGCCTAGTAAGAGCTTCTTTGCACCAACCGCTGGCATTTCTTGGGCATCTGCCCATCTCCGAGCTGCTTGTGACTTTTGGACTTGGTCCCCTTGTTCCACAGGACCCTCAGACAGGAATCCATCGTTGTTGCATTGCTGATTTGTGTTTTCCTTGCATTCTCCCTCTAACACGACTATTTTGTCCTTAGGGGAACTTTGGTGCACTTTGCACTCACTTTTCAGGGTCTTGGGGAGGGTTATTTTTCTAACTCTCACTATTTTCTAATAGTCCCAGCGACCCTCTACAAGGTCACATAGGTTTGGGGTCCATTCGTGGTTCACATTCCACTTTTGGAGTATATGGTTTGTGTTGCCCCTATCCCTATGTTTCCCCATTGCATCCTATTGTAATTATACATTGTTTGCACTGTTTTCTAAGACTATACTGCATATTTTTGCTATTGTGTATATATATCTTGTGTATATTTCCTATCCTCTTACTGAGGGTACACTCTAAGATACTTTGGCATATTGTCATAAAAATAAAGTACCTTTATTTTTAGTATAACTGTGTATTGTGTTTTCTTATGATATTGTGCATATGACACTAAGTGGTACTGTAGTAGCTTCACACGTCTCCTAGTTCAGCCTGAGCTGCTTTGCTAAGCTACCATTATCTATCAGCCTAAGCTGCTAGACACCCTATACACTAATAAGGGATAACTGGGCCTGGTGCAAGGTGCAAGTACCCCTTGGTACTCACTACAAGCCAGTCCAGCCTCCTACAGGTGGTCTTCACCTTTGGAGGGGTGGACTTCTTCTTAGGAGGGGTGTTCTCCTTCGGAACGGTGGCCTTTTTCAGGGTGGGAGGAGTATGGCTGCCTGCAGGGGGGCAGGTGTGACAGGCAAGAACTTAGAGATTGAAGGGAAGGGTTGGGATGTGGGTGGGGTTCTTCTGGCTTTGGGAGTAGGGTGGGGATCAAAGAGGTAATGGCAAGGTCAAAAAGGAAACTTTCTTGAGGAAAATTAATAGGGTCTGTAGAAGGGGTTAGTGGTTGAGAGGTTGAGGGAGTGCTTGTCTTGCCTGTGGGTGTTGATGTTGAGGGGTAAGGAGGACAGGGGATGAGGTGCCTGGGGCAAAGGAGATGCCAACTCTCTTAGGTGAGCAGGCACGGCCAACGCGATGGGGAGCAACAGGGAGGGTAGACATTTTCTTGCTTAAACCATTCTGTGACTGCCTGTTTGTGGATTCACTGTCTGGGTCAGACTGACAGTTGGACTGTTTGTGAATCTCCTCTTGACAGTGACACAAAGGGAGCAGGGGTGTAGCCTGCATATCCTGATGAGTCATCTGGGCTAGAGTGGAGGGAGGAGTGGTCACTTATACCTGAATGGACTGTGCCTGCCCTCACACAATAAGGTTTCCAACCCCATGGTGTGTGTCTGGGGCCTGTATTTTCTACAAGGTATTGTACCTGGGGGTCCATGTGACTCCGTGACCTACGACATTGTCGTCAGATTGTTGGGAACGACTCCGTCACAATGCCTTGATATCACTTCAACCTAATCGAAGTATTTATGTTTCTGAGCCCTATATTGAAGATTGATCTTTAAAATGTCATATCTTGACTTGTGTTTGTTGGATTTTTGTTGTTTTGGTCTTGTTTTGTTCAGATAACTATCAGCTATTTTCCTAACCTGTTGAGTCATTTTGTAGTATTTTCATTGTATTACTGTGTGTGTTGGTACAAATACTTTATACATTGTCTCTGGGTTAAGCCTTTCTGCTCATGCCAAGCTACCAAAGGAGTGAGCGGGGGTTAACCAAGTGTGTTTCTCCCTTACCCTGATTAGAGTGAGGGTCCTTGCTTGGATAAAGGGTAACATGACAGCCAACCAAAGACCCCATTTCTAACAGAACCCCTGTTAGGGAGTCCATGTTTGAATTGTGGGCCTCAATTTGTTCATACATGTCCCTGTGTGTGTCCTCTGCAGCTGCTTCATTTCCAGGAGTTCAGTCAATACTTGGCCCATCATGCCTTGGAACTCCTGACTTGGCTGTGATGTCCTGATCATGAGTGCCCCCAGTGCCTTCACTCTGTAGCCCACAACATCCCTCCAACAGACCCTATGCCCATGAGTCTGTGCCCTTGGCACAGGGTGTCCTCACCCACTGGCTCCTAGAATCTCAGTGTCAGGATTGTTGTGTTGGACCTCGGGATCCAACACTGGGTCACACAAGATGGTGAAAACTATGCTAGGTCCAAAGGTTGGGGGGTGTTGTTGCCTGTGATGTCGATGCAACAGGGCTAGGAGGTGTAGTTGTGGCCACAGTTATTCTCACCATTGCCGTCTGACCAGGTTGCCCAGAGGGGCTTGGACTGTCCTCCACGTCCACAAGTGTTGTCATCACTGAGGGCCTCATCTGGGGTGGAGTAGTAGTCTGGTCGGTGGAAGAGGTCTGCCCAGGTGCTGTGCCAGCACGACCTGTTGAGTAAGAGAGTACATTGAGTGTGCCATCTACCTCCAAATGTTTTGTGTCACAGTAAGTGGAGACATTGGGCATTCTTAAGTTGTAGGGTAGCCCATTGTGCTATGTTACCTTGGTACTGGAGTACTTGACATGTGTGACGCTTTCCTGAACTATTGGGCTCAAGCAGCTCAGTAGTTGTGCTAATCATTTGCAGTGTGGATGATGAAAGGAAAATGGTATCTTACCAACAGAGTAGCCAACACAGTGGAGAGGCAACATGTGCATTTGACCATTTGGAGGCCTAGTTGAGTGCGATACAGGCAAACACACAACTCTGTTGTATCTGCATCTGCAGTCATCGTGTGTGCAGTGGTGTGTCAATGTTTTTACTGCTCTGTATCTGCAGTCATTGTATGTGCAGTGGTGTGTCAATGTGTTTGCTGCTCCTACCAATCTTCTGATGCAGCTTAAGGTCTTACGAATACTTGGTGTACTAACTTGGTAAGGTGTCATTCCTGTCCTCACTAGTTTCATTTTGGGGTGCCAGGTCAAGATGGAGCTAGTTAGACAAATACATCTCTGAGTTGAGCATGATCTGTATATTGCTCATTCCCAGGTGAGTAAACTTAACTTGAGGGTACACACAGATGTATTTGGGCAGGTTAACGGTGGCCTGGCCATTGGAGTTAGAGTAACATGGCCTATTGGGTTTTGTAGTCAGGTCAATCACTCGACTTCCCAGCACTTGACAATTGGTATACTTCCAGATGAGTAAACTTAATTTGAGAGTTCACTGACATATGTATTTGGGCAAGTGCACACTGGGCTGGTGGTTGGAGTTAGAGAAACAGAGCCTGTCGCGTGGGCTCTCATTATCATAAATGAGACTACTGGATTTCTAGGTAGCGGGATCGTTCACAGTGTGGGGGACTGAGTCTGACCCACTTGGAAGGACCTCTGTCACCCTAAATCCGGTTTTGCTCCGGCTAACTAGCAGTGCCTCATCTCTCCCAAGGGGAAGGGATGATTGGGCAGCCGAGCGCATGACATCTTTGGACCTTCTCAGGGAAGTCGTGGTCACTCCGATCCAAACCAGCTCTCTCATTTACAGTATGATCTCATATACAAATGACAAAGGCAGTTTAAGTTTTATATATTGTTTTAATAAAACGACTGCATTTTAGATATTAAGGCGTGAGCCGCAATAACCAGAACCATACAACACAGTAGGATTGAAATAGTCACGAGGAGCGTGAAACATAAGAATAACGCTATCATGGTGTTAACAATTTCTACTCTCTCTCAGCTAGTTCTATTTCGAGTACAGCATGTTAAGCTTCTAACTTGCATTTCAGATTCCCTGGGAAGACATCAACCCTCATAGCTGAGCAAAGGCCTGTGATCTGGTTCAGCATCTGCAACAAGGCAGTCAGCGTCTAGTTGTGGTTCCCTGGTCGGAATCTCCCTCTTGCGTGTATTGGGACAAGGAAGTGTTTTTATACCTAACATGTCAGTGTGATCACAAAATGTCCCTACGCAAGAATGCCAAAGACTAAACTCCTACCACGTCTATCGGCAATGTACCAGACTGTATCCTTGACTGAAGCACAGAGTGAACAAGAATGTGTTATTGAGGACTCCAGTGCTGAAGTAGGCTAAACAGTGTGATATAAAAAATAAAACAAGACCGTAGAACTGGTTATTTGAAAAATAACAGTACGAAGCCGAATAAAAAGCATTTAGAGCAAAGTGCACAGAGGATCTAAGCTGCGAGCAAAGGAATAAAATACATCCAGGGCAAAGTGCACAAAGGCCTAAAGCCTGAAGCTAATGCGCAAAGGATACATAAAACTGACCACACTACACCCTCCCCTTGTCGGTAGCAAGTGGTTCTAATAATATAAAAATATGCCCCAGATACAAAAAAAAATACATCAAATATATTTTGACAAGTTCAGAGGACAGCAAAGCAGAAAACCAATTTATATTGGAAACCATGTGACGTTAAAGCCAAATTTGATACAATGTCAATTTCAATAAAAAAAATCCAATTCTTAGACAGAAGCCACGGAAAGCAGGAGATCCTCCACTTCGACAGATGTCAATATCGGAAAATCTGCGCCAAAAACTATCATGGAGCAGGTGTGTTCCAAAGCCCCAAAACCATCCAGGGCGGCACCCCGTGCAGGGCCTATGAATGAGACAATACCATCTTCCTCCAGGAAGGGAATCTCATAAACTGCCTCACGAAGCAAACGCAACCGTAGTGCACAAGTCTGAGAATGAGCCCTAATCAGGAACATCAACAGATCAGTATCGACCACTGGGGGGTGCTGCAGTGAGAGACAGAGAGCCAGTGAATGTTCAAACGAGCACCAAAGGCACCAAAACACGGGTTGCACACAATCCAAAACCGGTCAGAATGACAGAGACCAGTCACACTCCAATTGTCCCAGGAGTGTTGCTCCAAAATGCTGCATCATGCGTTCACGACACAGCTGCGCTGACGGGAGGGCCAATATGGGATCTCGTCGCGGTGGGACAGCCATTGCGGAAGAACAGCAGCAACAGCAAAACACCAGCCAACAAAGCCAAAGTAACTGGAAATCCCCCAAAAATGCTTCCGAAAATAGAATGAATAGCCGAAGGTATTAAACCGAATATAGAAGAGAAGGTATGAGCAAAACCAACACCAACGGCTTTGAAAAAATTTGCAATTCCAGCAGTGCTGGACGCATTAAATATACGTCCCATGAGTTCACCAAAGTGACTCGGAAAGTTAGTATTTAAAAGGGACTGTATTTCCGCTGATGACCTTGCCACCTGAAGTGCGTAGGTCTCGCTAGCAGATGTAAGGGCCACATGCTTTTGAAGCAATAGAGCTTTCAGTCGACTCAACTTGTCGAAATTCACCTTGGAAGTAGCAATATGAGGCCAGATGTCCACTACCTCGCTAATTTGAATGGGGGGAAACAACACATTCCCGCAGCACGTAACGGCCTTGGTGACAACGACCACGTAAACTATTCCGGCACGCATGCCATAACAGGGTTTACTGTTAAGAAGGACGTAGCTGCCGTTTGAAAGCACCTGGAAAGTGTTTTTAATTACCCGGACTAGAACTCCCTTAAGATAACAAGCTAAGTTAGCAATCGAGGCATTACACGCCCCGTGCAAAGACAGCTGTTTACAAACCATAGAATGGCTGACAGAAGTTTCGCATTCGCTACCGCTAAGAAAAGCCTCCCTCATACCATTAAGACATCTGTATAGAAAGGGAAGCTCCCACACCTCATGTATGTAACTGTCTCCCAACCGTTCATATCTACCCACCGGAATGTGCTTTAAACAAGAAGTAAATTGCAGAGTGGAGATAGGCAAATTAATAACCCCGTGAATCAACCACTCAGCTGACGGAATCTCAGCCACAGTAAAAGGTAACTTCTCCAACTTTTCAATATTTAGCATAACATACGTCGCTTCCTTCTTAGCCATCAGTTGTTGTTGACGTGTCAAATTAAAGGAAATTAATATCTCCCTGGCACGAATGTGCTGCCACGGAACGCGACCTGCCTTCAATGTCTGTAGAGTCCAACCCAACTGCATGATGGACCGCGTTTGACTCTGCCCAGGATATAAAGAAGACATATCCGATCTAATAATGTCTATAGCAGAGGAAACAACATTGTCAATTGTGTATGCACGGTCTGATAGGGTATGCATCCCATTATCCACAACAGACAAAGCTTGTATCAAATTTTCCTGATCAATTTGCCTCAACCGGGCCGCTGCCTCCTGTTGTGAAAGTTTCCATATCTCATTATAAACTTCATACAAAAAACGTTTCTTCCGTGGTACTCTTGGTCCTGACAAAAAATCTTGCAAGTCAGTATCATTAGACAGTAACGTGAGATGTGTCTTAACTGCATCCAGCGTGGATGACTTCAACCATTGTTGACAAAGTTTCCCCACGCTATATGTAGTAATGATATCAGCATGTTCTGGTGAGATGTAGCGAGGGTCTGCCCTACTAGTCCTGAACCCCCCCGAAGAGGTGACAAAACGTTGATGACACCTATTAGTGTCTATGGGCCACAATAACCACCCGCCTGGACGTGTCAATGAAGTGTTAAGCGTACCATTCTGTACCCAGTCTGTAAGCTCACCAAACGTGGCATTAATATATTGATGCCAATTTTTCATTTTGGAAGGGACAGGGATGCCAGGCATAATACGACTTAGCACTTTGTTGATGATGCCCAGAAAAATACGCAAATTTGTCAGAAAAAGTTTTAGAACTCCCCTGTGGAGGAGTCGGACAATGTTCCCATTGCATATACTCAAATATTGATTTAGGGCTACTGGCTTTATGAATAAAGTGGTGTCCATAATAATTGTAACAAAACATGTCACCATAATTATCTCTAAACTGGTAAGCATCTTCATTTTCATAGACAGTATAATACTGCAATTCTGTCAACATAGAATCAACTGTCTTCACATCCCAATCATCAGAAACAATGCCTGGTATAACGATATAATTCATTGACAATTTGAGAACATACGGTATCTGAATCACCTCAGTGGGACCATATATATCAAACATCACTCTATCCCACACAATCCCATCCGGAATTGGTACAGCAGAAATGTTCACAAAGGACAAGTCTCTTCGAACCATATGTGACGAAAAATGTGGTTTCAACACCGTCTCCACGTGCTCAATGTCAGATCGTTCAGGAAGAAAATGACCATGTATCACCAGAAAAAAGGTAACTACAAACCCCAGCCATAGGAAAAGAGTCATCACAGTCATAAAAAGCCACAGATAGTTCCAAGGAACAACAAAATATGAATGTTTGAGCCAACACAGCAGCTTACGTGGACCCAGGGCTGGTGTTGAAGAGGACGAGGAGTCTGACACGGTATCATCAGTGGTGTTGAAGCAGCCCGAGGCACTTCTCGCAAAAGGTGCAACCGTAAACAAAGAAGCAGATGGTGTCTCTCGCCTTGGCACGCTATAAACCACATGTTCAGCAATATCAGTAGAACTTACAGCAACTTGATCATAAGATTCAAAATTATTCGCCGTCAGTGGAACAATCGCAAGATCAGCTTCCACCCTCCCCAAGCTCGGAGAGGAAATAGCGTCGGTGCAAATCACCTGCTGCGGAACTTCTTCCCCAGTAGTGAGAGGGATTCCGGAACTACTGGGTGTCCCTCTTGGTCTGCTGTGCAGAATCGGCCACATGTTGTAACTTGACATTATCAATCGAAACAAAGCGATTTCCTTTGGCCCCTTGCAACGGTGGCAAAATTACAGTTCTTGTGCCGTCGATCCCTAGCACAGGGACAGGCACCCAATAGGAAGGACCAAATTCTTTTTTTGCTGCGACCTTTTCACGCACAAGATCCCCAATCCTGGGAATCCAACCAGTAGGCGTTACTGGTTCATCCTTAATTCCTGTGGAGGCAGCACTGGCAGAAGAGTTATCTTCACAGAATTGTTGTAAATCCTGCAAAACAGTGACACGATCATTTATGTCAAAGGGCGTATCTGCCGTCTCCACACCAGGACGATCTAGATCAGGAACATACATTCGTGTTCCAAACAGGCACTCATATGAAGTACGACCCCCCAGGGACCTTCTAGGCAAGTTATTAAGGGCTCTCTGTACTCCATACAGGTGGGCTAGCCAACTACGACCCGTACCTATAACTCTGGTCGTTAAGGATTGCTTTAAATCGCGATTTAAACGCTCCACAACAGAATTTCCCTTGGGATGAAATGGAGACGAGAACTGGAGCTGGACCCCCAACGAAGCCATGGTGTCCCTGAATGCCTTAGAGGCAAAAGCAGGGCCCTGGTCCGAATGAAAAGCCGCAACTGCATATGTATCGACAAAGATGCGCAAATCTTTAATAACAGTTCGAGCGTCAGCCGAGCGCTGTGGCCAGACCCACACAAATCTGGAGCACGAATCTACAGCAACCAATATATATTTGTATGCACTATCTGGTGTCAGCGGACCACAATGATCAAAGTACACACTGTAAAGGTTTATTTGATATCAGAAGGGGCGTCTGCTGCGGGCGTTTAGCCGTGGAAACTTTAATTTGTTGGCAGATATCACAACAAAGGACATACTGCTTTGTCTCCTTACAGAGACCAGGCCACCAGTAACGAGCCTGTAAGAGAGAAATGGTTGCAGCCACGCCTGCATGTGCAGATGCCACCCCCTCATGTTCTGCAGTAATTAATCGAGGTCGCTCAATTTTATTAGGCATTTCACGTACACCAACGCCTGGGATTTTAACTACAGCGTTTAGCATACCACCCATGCAGTAACTATATTTAGAAGGGAATCCTTTAGGAAATGGCGTGCCATCAGCCGTAGCCTTTATGGCAGCCAAAATCTCTGTGTCTGGTTTGGAACTCGAACGAGTTAGTGCGGCCACAGTGGCAACTGCCACTGCCGATTTTGCAGCTTCATCAGCCAATGTATTCCCAGCAACGTGTATTCCAACGCGCTGGTGTCCAAGTGTATGCACAACATGGACTTTAGGAAGCGTTTCTTTCAGATCCGCAACCTTCCCCCACAGCAATTTGTGTTTAATGGTGTTACCCTTGGAATCTCTGAACTCATTCAACCTCCAGTAGTGCAAATATTCATTTAAAGACTGAACACAGTAATAGGAGTCACAAACCATCAATGTAAATATCGCCGGATCCGCATGTTCCAAGGCTAACAATAGAGCTTTCAGCTCAGCCAACTGTGCCGTACAATCACCCAAGGTCTGTGTATAAGTATGTCGGGGGCAGAACGCTTCCCCCTCCATATAGCCGCTCACCACCGCACATGAAGCAGAATACTGTTGCTTAGTCACAACCGCTGGTTGCGCAGAGCCATTGGTATACATGACCACCTGATATTGGTCAATAGACAATGTGCCAGCGGGAACGGGATACTCCATTTCATATTGAAGAAATTCTTGAATCTGCAGTTTAGGGTCAAATATGTAATCTACATCAGTGGCTGTCAAAGACGTTGCCCATTGTATCCATCGCGGGTGTAAAGCTTTCGAATTAGGAACACTCGCTTTTGTAACAGCCTCTAAGGCTGGAATCGGGGAAACAACAATGATGCGTTGGCCCTGGGCAAGAGGTCTTTCTTTAATAACAGCCATTTGTACAGCAGTGAGAATTTTCTCAGTTTGTGCAAAACGTTGTTCTGCAGCCGAGTACAAGTGCGACTTGTATGCTATCGGGACTGTCTCACCCTCATTAAAGGTGACATATGTAAATCCCACGGCACCAGGTATAACCCTGATGACTAGATGCATTTTATTGTTCCGAGTGTGTAAATGCTTTACTGCTAAGAGATCAGTTTGCAAATCTCGAAGAATATGTGTATGCTCATTCGTCCAAAATCTACATGAAAAATGTGGGTGAATCAACTCGTATAATGGTTTTATACGTATAGCGTAATCAGGAATGTAAGTTCTGCCAAAATTTAGAAACCCCAATAACGACTGGAGTTTCCGAACCGTATTAGGAGGTTGCAACTGAGCACATTTCTCCAAAAAGTGTGGCGCTAAGCTCTTGCCCTCATTCGACAACTCATATCCTAGGAAAATGACGCTGAGGAAGGCAATTTTTGATTTCTTAAAATGAAATTTGTAGCCAATATCAGCAAATCCCACAAAAATGCGCGCTACGCGCCTTAAATGTTGCAGTAGCTCATCGTCCGTCAGATATATATCATCAACATATGATAATGCTTCAGGGTCCAACTCGTGCAGAATTTCTGTTAAACGAGCCGAAAATAGTCCTGGGCTATTTTTATACCCCTGAGGCAGACAACAAAACTTTTTCTGAGAGCCAAACGCACTAAAGCTCGTATAGTCCCTACTTTCGGGCGCTATATTTTGGCAGAAGAATCCATTCGAGATATCTAATGTTGTTTTGTATTTCTTACGCACAATATTATTCATGAGCGCTGCGCTGTGTGAATTTTGTATTGCATATGTGCGTGTATGTCCATTTAAATGTCTGTAATCCACCACTATCCTCTATGAATGGTCCGGTTTAGCAACTGGAAACAAGGGATTATTCATCGGCGAGACACAGGATTCAATTACTCCCTGGTACTCCAATTGTGTAAGTATTTTCCTTACCGATGCCCTTGCCTCAAATTTTATAGGATATTGCGGCTGCGGCTGAGGTTCGCCCTTTATCGGAATTACATAATAAGGTGAATTTCTATCCCACCCCACATTATTTCTATATGGGGCGGGAGCCTGTGCTAGGGGCCATGTTTTACTATAGGACTCTGCTAGTTCTCCCGGAACAAGTGGTGAGAATGAAGGTATAATAACCTCATCCCCAACTGGACAGTCACGAACAAAGTCAGGAGGCCAATCCTGTTCGGCCAGCAGAACGTCATACAATTTGACCACACGGTCCCAAAAAACGGCGTTTATAGTGCGCTCAACGTCCCCTTCTAATTGTAAAGTTACTGTATAAACTCTATCGGGATCAGAGACACGCATATCTGCTGTTTCGACTTGTATGAAGTCATCAGTTGCTTTCACCTCCAGATGCTCTTGAAGACTCCGGCGAACTATTGTGACCTCTGCCGCGCTGTCTAACAGTGCTAACGCCCACGTCTTGTTCTTCAAGAGAACTCTCTTCCTGAGTGGCATGTCTAACTGAGACCGCTGCCACTTTCTTCTTTTTAAATTGCTGTTTTTGTTGGATCGGTTTCTCTTCTTGTTTGACAGAAACCTCAGTTGAGCGTTTTGACTCCTGTCTCGGTTTCACGTACTCTGTTCTCCGCTCTGATCGCCCACCTCTCTCATTTCTCTTTTCCGAGGAGTCCTGAAAGGAACAAGATTGGCGTGTATCAGTATATTGATATCTATCAGGCGTCTTCAAATTATCCCTATTCCTGAGATTATACCTATTCTGCGGAGTCTCCGGCTGCGGAGATTGTCCCCTATCTTTTTTATGTGTCTGTTGTTTTTTCTCCCAGCGCTTTTTAGTACCCTCAGGTTGCTGTTGTTTAGTAGTATCTTTACTATTCTTACCCTGTAACTGGGGTTTCTGCGGTCTAGCCCCAAGGCTATCACGACCGATACTCAAATATGTTTCAGCTATTGTTCTCGGCAGTTCCCGCTCCTGATTAAGTTGCGGGACGTCTCGAAGACGCATACGCACTGCTAGCGTCACTGCCTCTCTCTTGAGATTACTCAAAATAATAAAAGAAACTGCGACAAAATTGCCCATCAGCTGCATCCCTAAATCTAAGGCTGGGGCAGCCCCATATTCATCCTGAATTTGTTTTAGCACTTCCGGTAGATTAGCCAATGTTGGTGTACCGTGTGCTGTAGTGTAGAGCGCGGCAAACACCGTGCCCCAGGTATTACAATGGTCCACAGTAGGAACCATTCCATACGGGAAACACATCGTCAATATTCTATGTTTATCCTGAGGTCCCGTATGGGGAAATACTGCTTCCAGCGTATTAATTTTTTGTGCCAGCCAAAATGGAGTTTCCTCACGTTTAGCCGGCACTCTACCCATAACTGAGTGTACAGTGGCCGGATTGATACCCGGAACCACTGCCTGTGGGTGTGCCGGAGCAGCACGCGCTGCATTAGTATTTAAAGTCTGCATCACAAATTGAGCAGTCTTCTGTATGTTAGTAGCTAAGTCAATATATAAACGACGAACGTCAGCCACCGCCAAGTTTGCAACCGCAGGATATGGTGTGTATGTAGCCCATAAAGGCTAGGTAGGACCATCATTACTCAGTGGACCTAACCTAACTTGTGCTACTGTGTGTGGGAGGGCGCCATCAAGCCAATTATGGTGTTCTTGATAAGATAAAGGAATCTCTAAGTATGCATATGCCCTGTATTGTCCAGGGACATTCGCAACAGTGTAATCATGAAAAGTGTTTGTACCCCCATCAACTGCTGGAAATACGACCCAAGAATAAAAAAGCTCTGTTCTATAAGCTGCATGGGCTTCCACCACAAACGTGACCGGACCCCCCTGGTTCGTGAGACCATGTGGTATCAGATGTCCCGTGAGCGGTTGGCGCATATTAAGCGCTATGTTCACTACTTGAGGATTTGCCATTATAAAAATAGCACTAGGGCAAAGAAGGCACACCAATATCGGGGTTTTCCTTTCAAAGTTCAAGCTTGAACAACCGACCACTAAGTAATACGATGTACCTATTTCGTGGTGGCGGAAATCCTCAGCGCCACGGACGTCTCCGTTAACGGAACCGAGGAGTCAATATATATATGAGACCGAAAGAGTCAGCCGGACCCGAAAATTAGAGCCAGACCAATCGTTGGCGGCGCCATGTCGCGTGGGCTCTCATTATCCTAAATGAGACTACTGGATTTCTAGGTAACAGGATCGTTCACGGTATGGGGGACTGAGTCTGACCCACTTGGAAGGACCTCTGTCACCCTAAATCCGGTTTTGCTCTGGCTAACTAGCAGTGCCTCATCTCTCCCAAGGGGAAGGGATGATTGGGCAGCCGAGCGCATGACATCTTTGGAACTTCTCAGGGAAGTCGTGGTCACTCAGATCCAAACCAGCTCTCTCATTTACAGTATGATCTCATATACAAATGACAAAGGCAGTTTAAGTTTTATATATTGTTTTAATAAAACGACTGCATTTTAGATATTAAGGCGTGAGCCGCAATAACCAGAACCATACAACACAGTAAGATTGAAATAGTCACGAGGAGAGTGAAACATAAGAATAACGCTATCATGGTGTTAACAATTTCTACTCTCTCTCAGCTAGTTCTATTTCGAGTACAGCATGTTAAGCTTCTAACTTGCATTTCAGATTCCCTGGGAAGACATCAACCCTCGTACCTGAGCAAAGGCCTGTGATCTGGTTCAGCATCTGCAACAAGGCAGTCAGCGTCTAGTTGTGGTTCCCTGGTCGGAATCTCCCTCTTGCGTGTATTGGGACAAGGAAGTGTTTTTATAACTAACATGTCAGTGTGAACACAAAATGTCCCTACGCAAGAATGCCAAAGTCTAAACTCCTACCACGTCTAACAGCAATGTATCAGACTGTATCCTTGACTGAAGCACAGAGTGAACAAGAATGTGTTATTGAGGACTCCAGTGCTGAAGTAGGCTAAACAGTGTGATATAAAAACTAAAACAAGACCGTAGAACTGGTTATTTGAAAAATAACAGTACGAAGCCGAATAAAAAGCATTTAGAGCAAAGTGCACAGAGGCTCTAAGCTGCGAGCAAAGGAATAAAATACTTCCAGGGCAAAGTGCACAAACCCTAAAGCCTGAAGCTAATGCGCAAAGGATACATAAATCTGACCACACTACAAGCCTATTGGGCTTTGCAGCCAGGTCAATCCCTCTACTTCCCAACACTTGACAAATGGCATACTACCAGGTATGTAAGCTTCATTTGAGGGTATACACACAGGTGCCTTTGGGCAAGTGAACACTGGGCTGGTATTTGGAGTTAGAGAAACAGGGCCTCCTGGGAGTTGGAGTCAGGTCACTCCCTCTACTTTCCACCACTTGACAAATGTTGGATATTACAGACCTGCCAACTCACATGGTGCCACCGTGTGACACACAGTATTGGCTGCCCCCACACAGTCTCCCAGTGAGGAGCCAATATCACACAATGGCAGGGAAAACCAGCTGCAAACTACTGTAAACAATGGTTTTCAGCTTGTCATCAGAGGCTTTCAACTGCTGATGTCAATTAATGTGTGTAAAAACACCCCAAGACATTGCCAGCAGCCTCAGCAAGCTTTTTTTTTTGAAGAGAGAGTTTGGGGCCAGGATGGGGACAAAAGTGCCCCTTAGGTGCTTCTCGGCTTGAGGCTATGCCACCTCCAAGGCCCCACCCCCTCCTCATACTGTAAGGTTTTTGGTTAAGTTGACATGTAAGGTATTACTTATCTGTTGCCAGACTGCATTAAGGTTGGAGCATACTTTTACATGTTGAAACATTCCATGAGTCCGGGGATGACATTTTGTTATTCAAACACTTACAGGCACCATTATAACTTATGACCTGTGATGGGCCTTGGTAGCTGTGATGCTAGGTCCAACAGTACACATTGACAGTCTTACATATCAGATACTCTGAATATTGAATGCTGTTAGAGTCAATAAACAACACAGTGGCAAAAGCTGAGCTGTAAGCATGCATAACATTGCAGTTTAGCAAAAGTTTCTGCATTGTAACTTAATAGGCTCCTCTACCCCAGGTATTCCTGTCAAGCCCTCAGGATGCAGGATAGCCAAGCCTTCTCCTCCTAGGGAAAGAGTTGTAAAGAGGCACTGGGAGGGCCACCACTAGTCTTGTTGGCCTCCTTCTGTTGCCTGGTGGCCAGGGAAGGCACCTTGCCCCTCAGGTTGTTCCAACTCTTCGTAATGTCCTCCTTTGTGCGCAGGGCGGTGCCTACAGCATTTACTCTGTCGAGGATCCTTTGCCACAGTTCTATTTTCCTACTGCGAGGAGTGTGCTGGACTTGGGCTTCAAATGATTGTGGCTCTACTCTTATTATTTCATCCACCATGACTCTCAACTCATCCTCTGAAAAACAGGGATTTTTTTGATGTGACATGGCAGAAAAATAAAGTGAGTGACAGGGAGTTACTTACAAAATAAAAAAGTGATATCAGGAGTAAATAGTCAAAAGAGTGTGAACGACATTTAATAGGACAGTCAAAAAAGGGGTGCCTAATCGCTCTGAACAAAATCAAATGTGGTCTCTTGGTTGCAGTGGAGATGCAAAGATCATGGTCTGTAAAGGGGTGTTTTTAGTGTGACAGGCAGGTATATCCACTGGGTTCATAATTGTCAGCTTGTTGTTTTGAATTCTTCCAATGTGCACTTGTCTGCTAATTTGCTGAACGCAGACAGCTGTGGGTGACCACCATTGGCTAACTGCAGCAAGGAGACCACCACAGTGACTGTGTGTTTGTAATAGGCTTGGTGACTGGCTGCAACGCTCATGGCGCTGGAAGTCAGTCCGCCTAGATAGCAGACTGCCACACCGTTGGTGGTCTGCCTTTTTGCTTGGCAGGCAGCGGTTCTGCCTATGTACATTGTATACGTTCAGCTAGGGACCACTGGTGCAGTGGTCTTTTTAGGGCCACCAACATGGCCGTCTGTCAGTCCAAACACCAAACTTGTAATCAGGCCTTTAATTCTGGCAATGACAAGGCCAGTAGATTTTGCATAGGCACAACCTGTTGACTTTGCCAATGCTTGTTTTTTATGGTCCTTCAGGTGTGTATAAATTGCAGGTGTTCTTATGTGAGGCCTATTAAGGAACACATGTTCTTTTTTATTAATGAAACATGGAAGAAGTAGTAAGTCAATAATCTTCAGCCCTCATCTTGTATGTCACACAGTGGGTTAGTTGGGATACTTTTACAGTGTATTGTTGTAGTGGCCATTTAGTGCCACATTGGACTCCCAGGTTTTAGTTAGTTTCATGGCCTGTGCCTTTCAACACTTACACATTATTCATTTTCATTTATGTACCAGAGCCTGTTTTTTAGTGCATTGCTTCATATTTTTAATCAGCTGCATCCTTCTAAGTAGACAGAGTATGTACTGCACATTTCTATCAGCCTTCAGCACAAACATGCATTCTGTGCCTCTCCAAGGCTGTAACATTCAGTACATGATATGCCGACTTGGATTGTCATCTCAGAAGACAGTTCCTGTCCTCTAGATGCATTATGACATCAAGCCTACTTCAACGAACTGTGGAGGGTTTATTATATAAAACACACAGGCATAAGGAGGGTAGAGAGCATTCCAGTCATGACCTTCCTGGGACATACATCATACTGCGTCCAGCTTTGCTGATCCTCCCGCTGATCCATGAGCCTCCTGAGAGGATTGCCATCCAGACCACAGGCAGAACTCTGCTATCCAATTCAGATATGGGGTTGGGGTTCCTCACTTAGATCACGACCAGCAGATGGGTTACTACTGCTATACTCTCATGCTTAGAGGTTAGGAAGGAATTACTAGACTTTCTAGAACTATACAAAATGGTGGGGTTATTTATCTTTTCCACGCTCATTGTAATTGTGATCACTGTATTATTTTTCATCTGCCTTGTTATCACATCCCAGGCTTTTTATAGGATGATGCAATTGGTTCAGTAAAGATACTGAAATTTAGTTTGCATCTCTTGTTTGGCCTTGCCATGTGTAAGTCTCTGTGTGACCGAGCCAAAGGTATATGATCTGTTTCCATAACTTCGCTGAGGAGTCAGAGTATAAGGTTTAGGTTGCCACAAATCATTACTACACTGATTGAGGTGAGTGAGGTACTGCAGGATAGCCAAACATAAGGCTGGGAGCATCCAGACGGTGTGTGGTTGACTAAGTCTCCCACACTCGGTGGTGCTGTCCCCTTAAAAACACAGGCCCTCATCATGACATGAGTGGTGAGTGATAAAGTGGCGGAAACACCGCCAACAGGCCGGTGGTAATTACCGCCAAATTATGATCATGGCAGTGAGAACTCCCATTGACAGCCAAATTACCACACAATCCGCCAGGGCATTAACACCACGCACACCAGCAATCGTCATCGACAGGTAGGCGGGAGACAAAGTACCGCCCACCGTATCACAACACAGTACATCGCCACGGTTTCCGGGGTGGAACCAACACCATCAAAAGCCTGTCAAGCCCAGCTCACCTGAGTTCTTGTTCAGTTCTGATGGAGGTTGAAGACAATCCGACCCCACCCTGAAACTGCTTGTTCCAGCACACTAGTTTTTAAAACAGTGCAGTAAGAACAGAAGCTCCAGGGAAGGGGGGAAGTGGATAAAATAAAAAAAAGAGAGACAACACCGTTCTTGCGTTTCCACTGTTGAAGTGCTGCACAAATCTGCGGCCCTTTCTGACTTCTGTAGAAACTGGTGCCTAATGAAACATAAACAAAGAACAGATAAGTGCAACCTATTCCTAAATGGGTTCCTGACTATCCCTTTATTTATTAGAAATTCTCTTCTAAAAGTACCTCTTGGATCCGGGTCTCTAGTTTCCAGGTTTGGAATGTGTTACTGCTCTGGGATGTGTTTTCTATTACTGTAAAACTTTTTTACCATATTTCCAGAATCTTTTATAAAACAAATACTGTACTTTTACATCAAAATACAGCATGTAGTTTGTGCAAGTCCTTGATTTACTGTTTGCCTTGCTGTTAATGGTTTCCACTGTTCGATTCTTAAAAGTTCCATGAGAAAAAACAATGTTTGCTTCACAAAGTTCTGCAAAATATTCTTGTAACAAAGAGTTTGAATCACAATGTTCGTGGAAGGTATTTTCGACAAATCCAGAAATTGTTGTCAAAGTTCTTTCAGGTAATAAAAGGTTTTGCACTTACTTGTTGCTGGCAAGAGATACTGATCAGTCTAACCTTGTCTTCTTTCTCTTTTGCAGGTTACTCATAGGAGAGAGGCTGAAGCAAGGAGGAACCGGAAACCGGAAGAAGGAAGAGCCAGAAGCTGCGCCCATTGAAGTCAATGAAAGTCTGTAAAGAGCAGGAGTGCCAGCGCCGAGGGATCTGTTCTCAAGTAAGCGGGAGGTAGACGAGCACAAGCACTGGGTGAGGCTCGGGGGATGCCTTTTATAGACAGGGCTGGGTGTGGTTTGAAGGGCTGGGTGTGGTCCTCACATGCTGTACATGTTCTTGGAAGGTGTGCAGAGCTGGGTGTGGTTTGAAGAGCTGGGTGTGGTCCTCACATGCTGCACATGTTCTTGAAAGGTGTGCAGAGTTTCAGTTATTATGCAAATGAGTTGGATTAACACATGGCCTAGGGAGGAGTGTTTTAAAGAAGCCTTGGTAAAAGCAAGGCCCAATGTGTAAACAAAACAGCACATTAAACAACATACACAGAAGCCTGGGGGGGGGAAGGTGAGATAACAAGAAAGGCTTTCAATAGTAAGTTTAAAAGGGAGCTATTACAGAACCCACTAGTGCAGTGAGAGGGGACATGCTCTTTGCTGTGTACAAACCCTAACAGTTGCCCCCCTCAAAGGCCCTCCTACAGGACGGGGTTTTCCTGGATTTTTTAAATAAAACCGTCTAATCAGCTGTGGGGCATGTACATATGATGCTGGTTCCCATGAATTCTCAGATTCATCATATCCTTTCCATTCTACTAAATAAAACAGACGTCCACTAATTCTTTTTGAGTCTTTTATGCTTTTCACTTCATATTCCAGATTTCCCTTAATTGGTATGGGTGGAGGTGGTGGTTCAGGTCGGGTTTTTGAGTTGTACGGCTTAAGCAAGGACACATGGAATGTAGTATGTACTGGATATTCTTTTGGTAAATCTAATTTTACTGTTACCGGGTTTACTATGGCAGTTATACTAAAGGGTCCAATGAAACGTGGTTGCAGCTTTCGGGATCCCTCTATGTTTAGGTTCTTTGTGGAGAGCCATACCTTGTCACCAATTTTATACATTGGGGCCTCAGACCTGTGTTTGTCTGCTTGTCTTTTCATGCTTTCCTTGTACTTTAATGAATGTTTCCTGGCTTTGTCTTGTATGTCACCTAACCTCGTTAGTCTATCCGTTACTGTAGGCAACAGGGAATCTTCTAACAAAATGGGTATAGCTCTTGGATGATACCCCTGCAAGAAATAGAATGGTGAGCAAAGTAGAGCTGAATGCTCAGTATTATTATAAACAAACTCTGCTACAGGGAGAGCTTCAAACCATTCACTAGAATAATCAGCCAATAAACAACGTAGCGTTTGAAGTAAGGTTTGGTTCAGTCGTTCAGTCTGTCCATCTGTCTCTGGGTGGAAAGCAGTGGATAAGGCCACATCTATTTTCAGTTTTTCACATAATTTTTTCCAAAATCTGGAGTTGAACTGGCTCCCTCGGTCTGAAACCACTTTGCTTGGCAAACCATGTAAACGCACAATTTCCCTTATAAAAATATCGGCAAATTCTGCCGCCGTGGGTAATTTCCGTAATGGTACAAAATGTGCCATTTTAGATAAAAAATCCACTATAACCAACACTGTTGTGAAGGATTTTACAGGTGGTAGACCTACAATAAAGTCTACGCTCACAGTGTGCCAAGGTTGTTTGGGTGTTGGCATTGGTATTAACAAGCCGTCAGGAGCCTTATGAGAAGATTTATGTCTTGCACAAATTGGTAGGTAGTGACAAATTGCTTAATGTCCTTTCTTATAGTGTCCCACCAAAAGTGTTTTTGCACATTTTCCAGGGTTTTTACCCAACCAGGATGACCTGCCAAGGGTGAGGCGTGATGCCAAATTATCACCTGTGTTTGTAATTCAGAGGTGGGCACTAACAGCATGTTGTCGTGATACAATAAACCTCGTTGTATTGTGTTATGGGAATCCTTTAACCAATCCTGAGGTGCTATTTGCATGTGTGCATTATATATATCTGTGATGAAATCCTTCTGTTGTACTGGTCCCAACAACTTTTGGGGAGGAATAATGGGTTCTCCTATTTTATCTTGTTTCATGTCTGAGGTATGTCCGTATCTAGATAACACATCAGATTGAATTTGTTGTGCACCTGGTCTATAGGTTATAACAAAGTCAAATGTGCTAAAAAAATGTAACCAGCGCATCTGACGTGGTGTTAGTGCTTTAAGTGATCCAAAAAACTGTAGGTTCTTATGGTCAGAAAAGATTGTAACTGGGTACTTGGCTCCCATTAAATGGTGCCTCCATTCTGAAAAGGCTACTTTGATAGCTAGTAGTTCCCTTTCAGTCACAGTGTAATTTTGTTCAGCTGGCAATAACTTTTTGGAATAGAAGGCTATAGGATGTAACTGGCCATCTACTGCATCTCGTTGAGAGAGAACTCCTCCTAAAGCTACTTGTGAAGCATCCGCTTTAACAAAAAAGGGCAAGTCAGGATCAGGATGTTTCAGAATTGGGGCTGAAGTGAACTTTTGTTTTAGGAGTTGAAAGGCGTGTGTCGCCTCATCAGTCCAAAGAAATCGTTGCCCTTTCCGCAACAAGGTAGTTATTGGGGCCGCAATGTCTGCAAAATGTGCAATAAACCTCCTATAAAAATTGGCGAAACCCAGAAATTTCTGAATATCTTTTACAGAGGATGGTTCTGGCCAATCAGCAATAGCACTGATTTTTTTTACATCCATAGTTATTCCTTGAGGTGACAGGCAGTATCCTAAAAAGTCCACCTTGTTGACATTAAAAGTACACTTTTCTAACTTAGCAAAAAGATGATTTTCTTTTAACTTTGATAATACTGCACGAACATGTTGGGTATGTTCTTCTGAGTTCTTAGAGTAAATGAGGATGTCGTCTATGTATACTATGACACAAACGTCCAGGAATTCGTGTAGGACCTCATTTATAAAGAACTGAAAGGCCGCAGGGGCATTACATAACCCAAAGGGCATTACTGTGTACTCAAATAAACCAAACTTTGTCTTGAAAGCTGTCTTCCACTCATCCCCCTCTTTTACTCGGACCAGGTGGTAAGCTCCCCGCAGATCTAGTTTAGTGTATACAGTAGAATGTCTTAATTGATCCAACAACACAGGTATTAGAGGAAGAGGATATTTATTCTTTATTGTAGCCTTATTTAGTCCTCTATAATCGATACACGCGCGCAGGGATTTATCCGGCTTCGGGATAAAAAAGAGTGGAGATGACACCGGAGATGTGGAATGACGGATGAACCCAGACTGTAGTAGGTCATCTAGGTAGGTTCTTAAGTATTTGGTTTCTTCGTCAGTCAAAGCATATACTCTGTTATTAGGTAAAGGGGCCCCTGGGATAAGATCTATACGGCAGTCATAAGACCGATGTGGGAGCAGCACACTAGCCTTTACTGGATCAAAGACGTCTTTAAAGTCAGAATATTCCGGAGGGAGACTTGGTTCATCTTGTGTAACACTAGCAGAGTGTAATACTGTGCTCTGTTCTGTACCTGCTTCTTGATAGCAATTGGTTCTACAGAAAGAGGAATCCAAAGTAACAGTTCTATTCACCCAATCAATTTTTGGGTTATGAGTTGTTAACCAGGGTACCCCGAGAATCAAACCAAAATTAGGAGTATCTATCAGATCAAAGCTAATCACCTCTGTGTGCCCGTTCTGACAGACCATAACAAGTGGACTTGTTTGTTTTGTGATTAATCCAGAGGTCAATTCTGACCCATCCACTGCACATACTGCTTCTGGACAAGGCTTTAGGCACATAGGAAGTCCTAAGATTTCAGCTAACTTATTATCCACAAAATTTCCTGTTGCGCCTGAGTCCAGTAGGACAGGGAGAGAATGCCTCACTTGGGTAGTAACAATTAAAACGACCTGAATTATGAAATGTCTAGGTATCTGCGGTACCCTGAAGGCTGCAGCATTAGAGGTTTGATTAAGATATTTTCTCGAACAAGTAACCTCTCCCCTTGTCGAGCTTAATCGTTTCCCGATTCAGTTGAGGAGGTGGAGGAAACAGCACCCTTTCGTGGAGTTTTAGGCTTTACTGGACATTCTCTGGCAAAGTGACCTGCCCTGCCACAATATAAACATAATTGAAATGTTCTCCTTCTTTCTTTTTCCTCTGATGTGAGTGGACCTCTGAGTGTCCCTATTTGCATAGGCTCTGGTTCAGGGAGTTTATTATCTGTGTCTTTCTTCTCGTGTCTAATAAAAGTTAACCGTGATTCCAGTTTGTATTTATCTCCCTTTCTTTCTCCTAGTCTATGTTCTAATTTCACAACTAAATCTACAAAGTCCGAATAGTCTTTTGGCAAATCAACGATATGAGCCAGCGCGTCTTTTAACTCGTCTCTCAAACCTTTATAAAAAAGGGAGACACGCTTTTCTTCTGGCCACCGTGTCTCGGTGAGTAAACGATTAAAACTAGTGAGATAGGTCAATAAATCCTTGTTACCTTGTTTAAGATTTAAAAGCTCATTATCACTTGCCTGCATGAAAGTGTGTTTTGCAAAAAGGCTGGTCATGGTACGTTTAAATTGATTCCAATTATGGAGGATGGGATCATCTCTATCCACGAAAGGAATTGACCAATTGGCTGCTGTGCCACCCAAATAAGACAAGACGAATGCCACTTTCGTATCATCAGTAGGGAACTGTTGTGGCTTACAAATGAAGTGTAATTGACATTTATTGATAAAAACATGGAATTTGTTACTATCTCCATGAAAACGTTCAGGTGCTGCTAAGGGCACAACATTAGGAACATTAACAGTAACCTCAACTGGGGAAGGCAAAGTTGTATGTTTTGATGGCGCCCCTGCCTCTGAGGAGGTTTTAAACAAAGGCGTAGAAGCTGTGTTCCACTGAGATCCCCTAAATTTATACCTGCTTAAATCCTGTTTTAAAGAGGTATTCTCCATCTTTAATCTCTCTATTTCCTCTTGCATATGTTGCAAGATGCCAGACACTGATTCATTATGAGCCAAGTCCTCATTTAGGGCCTGCGCCATATCCGTGACGACAATGCCCTCTATTTCTTCCCCGGTATTCATCGTCCACCAGAACTGAAATTTTTTAAAGGCTTGTGCTTCTGTCAAAGCCCAGCTCACCTGAGTTCTTGTTCAGTTCTGATGGAGGTTGAAGACAATCCGACCCCACCCTGAAACTGCTTGTTCCAGCACACTAGTTTTTAAAACAGTGCACTAAGAACAGAAGCTCCAGGGAAGGGGGGAAGTGGATAAAATAAAAAAAAGAGAGACAACACCGTTCTTGCGTTTCCACTGTTGAAGTGCTGCACAAATCTGCGGCCCTTTCTGACTTCTGTAGAAACTGGTGCCTAATGAAACATAAACAAAGAACAGATAAGTGCAACCTATTCCTAAATGGGTTCCTGACTATCCCTTTATTTATTAGAAATTCTCTTCTAAAAGTACCTCTTGGATCCTGGTCTCTAGTTTCCAGGTTTGGAATGTGTTACTGCTCTGGGATGTGTTTTCTATTACTGTAAAACTTTTTTCCCATATTTCCAGAATCTTTTATAAAACAAATACTGTACTTTTACATCAAAATACAGCATGTAATTTGTGCAAGTCCTTGATTTACTGTTTGCCTTGCTGTTAATGGTTTCCACTGTTCGATTCTTAAAAGTTCCATGAGAAAAAACAATGTTTGCTTCACAAAGTTCTGCAAAATATTCTTGCAACAAAGAGTTTGAATCACAATGTTCGTGGAAGGTATTTTCGTTTCAAATTGTCTATACACGAATCCAGAAATTGTTGTAAAAGTTCTTTCAGGTAATAAAAGGTTTTGCACTTACTTGTTGCTGGCAAGAGATACTGATCAGTCTAACCTTGTCTTCTTTCTCTTTTGCAGGTTACTCATAGGAGAGAGGCTGAAGCAAGGAGGAACCGGAAACCGGAAGAAGGAAGAGCCAGAAGCTGCGCCCATTGAAGTCAATGAAAGTCTGTAAAGAGCAGGAGTGCCAGCGCCGAGGGATCTGTTCTCAGGTAAGCGGGAGGTAGACGAGCACAAGCACTGGGTGAGGCTCGGGGGATGCCTTTTATAGACAGAGCTGGGTGTGGTTTGAAGGGCTGGGTGTGGTCCTCACATGCTGCACATGTTCTTGGAAGGTGTGCAGAGCTGGGTGTGGTTTGAAGAGCTGGGTGTGGTCCTCACATGCTGCACATGTTCTTGAAAGGTGTGCAGAGTTTCAGTTATTATGCAAATGAGTTGGATTAACACATGGCCTAGGGAGGAGTGTTTTAAAGAAGCCTTGGTAAAAGCAAGGCCCAATGTGTAAACAAAACAGCACATTAAACAACATACACAGAAGCCTGGGGGGGGAAGGTGAGATAACAAGAAAGGCTTTCAATAGTAAGTTTAAAAGGGAGCTATTACAGAACCCACTAGTGCAGTGAGAGGGGACATGCTCTTTGCTGTGTACAAACCCTAACAGCCTGGTAGAAACACATCACATGGAACCGGAACAGCAAGTCTTCCCTATGCTCTTCTACGAGATGCTCCACCTGGAACACCAACGCCGACGAAGATGACGATGGTGAGTACAGCCACCTAGCACACAAGGGAGGGAGGGAGGAAAAAGAGAGTGACACACACATGCACATTACACACCATTCACACACACACCATGCACAGAACTAGCTGCAGAGGAAATCCAATGGCACAGGACCCACATCATAATAATGCAAGGACAACAAGAAGGCAGTAATGAGAATTTATTGAATGGGAAGAGTCACCAAATGAACCAATTGGATAAAAAAGAGATAGGTACAAAGGTCCACAAAGGGCCAATGCCCAGTCCAAAGTACTAAGGGCCCACATGGCCACAGGGCACAGTCGAAGGCCCAACTTGTTTCCTGACATCATCTGCACAGAACTCTGCAGGGCATTATTTTGCAAGTGGGCAGGCACCTCAGGGGGGTGGGAGGTGGGGGGCACCTCAGCTGAAGTCCGGAACTTTCCAACTGGTCCTGGAGGGGGCTCCATGCCCATTACTCTGTGCTGGGGAGTGCAAACTCACAGTCTCTCAGATGGGTGACTTGCCCACTGGTTCTGGAGGAGCTCCATGACCATCACTCTGTGCTGGGGAGTGCAAGGTCACAGTCTCTCAGGTGGGTGACTTGTCCACTGGTTCTGGAGGGGGCTCCATGCCCATTACTTTGTGCTGGGGAGTGCAAGCTCACAGTCTCTCAGGTGGGTGACTTGCCCACTGGTCCTGGAGGGAGCTCCTTGTACAACTGTCCCAGGAGGGTGGCCTACATGTTCTCTGCTGGATGTGAGGGCTGCACTGTGTCAGCACGTAAAGGTACATCCTCTGCAGAAGGAGTGGGCTGCACTGCCTCAGCTGGAGGTGAGGGCTCCGTGACCACTGGTGGTGGTGGTGTCACCTTGCCAGCCTCTGCTGTAGGAGAGGGCTGCACTGTGTCAGCAGGTGAAGGTGCCTCCTGGGCAGCCTCTGCTGAAGGTGAGGACTGCACTGTGTCAGCAGGTGCATGTACAGCCTCTGGAGGAGGAGTGGGCTGCACTGCCTCAGCTGGAGGTGACGGTTCGGTGGTGGTGGTGCTGCTGTCACCCTGCCAGCCTTTGCTGGAGTTGAGGACTTCTTCCCCTCCATGGCGGGAGTCGAGGGTTTCTTCTCCTTCGTGGGAGGCATCGAGGGCTTCTTCACCTTCATGGCAGGAGGTGCGGGCTCCTTCCCCTTCATGGCAGGAGTTGAGGGCTTCTTCCCATTCATGGCAGGAGGTGCAGCCTCCTTCTCCTTCATGGCAGGAGTTGAGGGCTTCTTCTCCTTCATGCAGGGGGTGTGGGATCCTTACCCTTCCTGGCTAGTGGAGTGGGATCCGTCACTGTCTTGCCTCCACGACTAGGAGGTGCCTCCACTCTCCACGTGGACTGTTTCGCTGAGGTGCTGGGCTGAGTCGTTGGGATCCTGTTCTTAGGGGCAGGATGGGGGAGGGAAGAGGTCAAGTTGGGCAAGGAAAAGCTTCTTAGGGACGGTGAGGTAGGAAGAGGGGGAGGGATGGGAGTGGAGGTTGAGGGAGTGGTTGTGGGAGGTGTATGTCTGCTGAACTTGGGTGCAGGTGCATGGGCAGTGTGCATGTGTGAAGTGGATGGTTGTTGGGTGTCTAAGTGCTTGCCTTTGTGTCCTTTAGGAGGGGGGATACACAGGGTGGGAGAGGACACAGGGGACGCGTTCATGGATGTTGTGGATGTATCTGCTAGTGAGGTGTGTGTGCTGCTTGGTGTGGTGATGCTGATGGTGGATGTTGATGCAGTGCATTCAGGTGAGTGTGGACGTGACTGTGAGGGAAGTGGAGGAGGAGGAGGGGTAGACAGTGGAGGCAGTGGATGTAGTTGTCTGTGCTACTGTCTGGTGTTTGTGTGAGTGCTTGTGGGCTGAAGTATGGTACTTGTGTTTGACTGTGCAACTCTTGTGTGATGTCTTGTGTGCATGCTTGTCTGTATGTTTGCATGGGATGGGTTGGGGTTTTAGGAGACTGGGACTGGGAAGTGGTAGTTGGAGGGGGGAAGGTAGGAACAGGGACAATGGCTGCTATCAGAGAGGAGGCCAGAGCCTGAATCAATCTCTGTTCAGCCACCAATCCACTGTGGAGTCCCTCCAGGAATACATTGCATTGCTGCATCTGGGATGTCAGCCCCTGGATGGCATTCACAATGGTTGACTACCCTACAGAGATGGATCTCAGGAGGTCAATAGCCTCCTCACTCAGGGCTCACTGGGGCAGGGCCTGAGGTGACTGGGGTGAAGGAGATACCCACCCTTCTGGGTGAGCAGGCAGCAGGCACGGGCAACTCGCTGAGGGGCTACTGGGAGGGCAGTGCTGGTCCGGGGGTGGTGGTTGTACCTGCAGCTGGGGTGGTCACAGAGGTGTCAGCCACCACCAGGGAGCTTCCTTCGGAGAAGGTATCTGAGTCAGTGTTGTCACCTCCTGTCTCCACCGTGGTGCTCCCCGCACCTTCCGTCCCACTGGTTCCCTCGTTGTCGGTGGACCTCCTGAGTCCTGTGGGATGGAGCTGCCTCTGTTTCCAGTGCCCCTGCTCCTCCGCCAGATGATGCTAATGCACATATGGACAGGATGACAGAAGAAAAAAGGTGGGGAGAAAGAAAGGGAGCACTAGGTCAATTACTGCACCACAGAAGGCATACACAGTATCGTCACACACAGGGATCAGGATTTAGCACTATGACTTGCACTGCTGTTAGACTTTTCATCCTTGGCGTGGTCTTCATTAACGTTTTGCCTCTGTTCCCCAGGTTGTTGATATGTACTGGACTCTGATTTTGCTGTTTTCGTTACTCTGGCACTTTACCACTGCTAACACAGTGCTAAAGTGCAAGTGCTCCTTTACAAAATGTGTATGTAATTGGCTTATCCATGATTGACATATTTGATTTACTAGTAAGTCCCTAGTAAAGTGCTCTAGAAGTACCCAGGGCCTGTAAATCAAATGCTACTAGTGGGCCTGCAGCACTGTTGTGCTACCCACCTAAGTAGCTCTGTAATCATGTCTCAGACCTGTCACTGCAGTGTATCTGTGTGCAGTTTTAACTGTAAATTCGACTTGGTAAGTGTACCCACTTGCCAGGCCTAAACCTTCCTTTTTCTTACATGTAAGGCACCCCTAGGGTATGCCCTAGGTAGCCCCAAGGGCAGGGTGCAGTGTATGGGTTAAGGTAGGACATATAGGGGGTGATTCTGACCCCGGCGGTCACGGACCACCGGGGCCAGGGTCAGCGGGAGCACCGCCAACAGGCTGGCGGTGCCCCGCAGGGCATTCTGACCGCGGCGGTTTGGCCGCGGTCAGATGCGGAAAACCAGCGGTCTCCCGCCGGTTTTCCGCTGCCCTTAAGAATCCTCCATGGCGGCGCAGCTCGCTGCGCCGCCATGGGGATTCTGACAGCCCATACCGCCTCCGCCGCCCGCCAGACTCAGAATGACCCCCATAGTAATGTGTCTTTAATGTCCTGACAGTGAAATATTGCTAAAATAATTTTTCAGTGTTGCAAGGCCTGTCCCTCTCATAGGTTAACATGGGGGCTATCTTTAAATCTGATTAAAGTGTAGATTCCCTTTGGGAGCAGATGGACATGTGGAGTTGGGGTCTCTGAGCTCACAATTTAAAAATACATATTTTAGTAAAGTTGATTTTGAGATTGTGTGTTTGAAAATGCCACTTTTAGAAAGTGAGCATTTTCTTGCTTATACCATTTCTGTGACTCTGCCTGTTTGTGGATTCCCTGTCTGGATCAGTTTGACAGTTGGGCTGGTTGCACCTCACACTGGACAGTGACACAAAGGGAGCTTGGATGTAGTCTGCATTTCCTGATGAGCCATCTGTGCTAGGAGGGGGGGAGAGGAGTGGTCACTCACACGTGAAAGGGCTGTGCCTGCCCTCACACAATGCAGTCTCCAATCCCCTGGTGAGTGCCGTGGCCTGGGCTGGGCAAGGCAGGATTTCACATTCCAAAGAGACTTTACTTTGAAGTAGGCCTACTTCAAAGGAGAAATTGGGTATAAGAAGGGCACCCAAAACCACAGACTTTAGAACACTTCTGGAAACAAGAGGAACCTCTGCCTGGAGAAGAGCTGAAGAGCTGAGGAAGAAGAGCTGCTCTGTCTGTGCCTGTGCTTTGTGGAGCTATCCTACAGTTGCTGCTTCTGCCAGAGTAAGAGGGCAAAGACTGGAAAATGTGTGCCTTCCATCTTGAGAAGAACTCTCCAAGGGCTTGATTTAGAGCTTGCTTCCTGTCGTTTGAAGTCTCAGGGACAGCAAAGACTTCTCTCTGCCAGGAACTGGAGTCTCTGGAGAGACTCCTACTCTGTCCTGTGGTGCCCATCCAGTTCCTGCGACCCTGAAAGGAGAAGCTGGCAGCCTAAGAGGAGGAAATCCATTCACAGAGCGCCGTGCGGGGAAAAGATCGACACAACTCCGATCTGCGGCTGAAGAAACGACGTGCCGCCAGTTACGTGGCTGAAAATCGTCCCTCGCTGAAAACGCGACCGAAGAATCGATGCACTGAGCTTGAGAAATGACGTGCAGCATCGCTGATGGAGGCTGGGAGATGGCAAACCCACGCTGCGTGGTTTTCGGATCATCGTGCAGCTGGATTCCCGAAGCAAGTACAAGTGGGCGTGTAAAAACAATGCAAGCCTGCCCAGTCCTGAGAGTGCTGACCATATCGACGCATCGCTCTCCTGCAGAGAGAAGAAACAATGCGCCCCGACCAGACGAAAGAAGAAATGACGCAAGGTCCCACTCGTGAGTGGAATCCATGCATCGCAAGCCCTTTTTGACGCACACTCCTCCATCTACTCCAGTGAGTCCCTCTGGATGCAGTAATGCCAAGAGTTGCTCCTCCCATGCTGTGAGCTGTGGGGGAGGAGGTGGGTGTCCACCACCAGTCCTCTGTATGGTGAGCTGGTACCTTGCTGCGACTGAATGTATCTTTCCCCGTAGGTCGTTCCACCTCTTCCTGATGTCGTCCCTTGTTCTTGGATGCTGTCCCACAGCGTTCACCGTGTCCACAATTCTCCCTCGTAGCTCCATCTTCCTTGCAATGGATATCTGCTGTACCTGTGCTCCAAACAGCTGTGGCTCTACCCTGACTATTTCCTCCACCATGACCTGCAACTCCTTATCAGTGAAACCGGGGTGCCTTTGTGGGGCCATGGATGTTTTGTGGTGTATGTAAGTGTGTGGGTGTTGGCTAGTGTGATTGGGTGTACGTAGTGGAGTACATGAGGGATGTATGGGTGTGTGTTTAGTTGTCACAGTGGTCTTGAGGTCTGTCTGGTGGCAATGATTTGTATTCGTAAAGGGTTGTGGATAATGTGAGGGTGTGTTTTATAATGGTGTGAGTGGGTGGGTGTGGTGTGTGTATGGGTGTCATTTGTGTCTTTTTTTAATTTGCCAATGTTGTGTAGTTTAGTACTTGGGTGTCAATTCTGAGCGCGGCGGTGTATGCCGCCAATGGTTTACCGCCGTTGAATGTCCACCGTGGTGATTCGTGGGTTCTGATGTGGTGGCCGTTGTTTTGTTCGCCTAACGGTATGGTTGTTGGTACAGACAGTTTACCACTGATCTTTGGGCTGGCCGACTTGTGCATGTGGCTGTATTCTTTCGGTTTGGTGTTGACAATGCCAGGACCACTCACCTGAAATCCAGGTATGCGCGGGAGCGAAGAGGTAACCCACACCCCTATGAATTATTCTCTCAAAGCCAAGAATAACAGCTACTGAGGGAATAACTCCTGGGGGGGAGGGGGAGGGATAGGGAAAATGGGAGAGGGAAGAGATAAACTGGTATCAGAAGCTCCTGTGACATCCAATCCAAAGGAAAGTGCCTCTTTTATAGTATATCACAATGCCTATGTGAGAGACAATTAACAAAAATAAGTATAGCACTTTAGTGTGTGGAAAACAATGTAATTTAAATCAAAACACACATTCACACACCGAAGTCAATGCTGTAGTCAATGCTGGCAATGAGTGCTGACAGGTAAAATTAAAGTTGCATTAATGTTCACTTCTTTCTCATTGACGTAAGCATTATTGTCTTTCCATTTCTCTCTATTCTTTGAACAGAATTCCAGGATCCTTTATAAGTTACCAACAAACAGAGCAAGTAGAAAAAAATGACTATTACTGCATAGTCAATTCAAAAACGACAGCAGTTTCTTTGAAATAAATGTTCACCTTTAAAAACAACCTTTCTCTGAGAAAGTCGCATTCATTGCATAGTCAATTCAAAAACATGTCCTGATTAACTTTTACCATAATTTTCCAAAGTTCAAAAAATAAAAGACAGCAGTTTCTTTGAAATAAATGTTGACCTTTATAAACAGTCTTTCCCTGAGAAAGTTGCATTCATTTCTCTCTTTTGCTCTGTAAGAAATCTGATAACACTAACCTTGAAGCACCCATGGGCACAGGGGGCAGGATAAGAATCTTACTAGTAAAGCTGCTGGGCTTTGCCTTTTCCAAGAGATGAACCAAAATCCTTTCTTGCAGGAAATCTGCTCACTCACACGATAGGATAGGATAGATAGGATCGTCACAGGAACACTCTGACACAAGAGCCAGAACTCTCAAAGCCAAACAAGGAAATGATAATTGATTTGGCTTAAATAGCTGTTTACTCACGTTGCACTCACGTTGTTAGACACGGGAGCCAAGCAAGTGGAAATACATGTGACAAGGATGATAAGTCACCAGTATCACGTCTGAAGACTGTTTGTGGGGAAGAATTTAGCATGGTTTGTGCACTGAGAAAGAACAAGCATGCTTTTTGAATAATCAGCAACACAAACACTCACACCAAAACAATAACAAAGAAGTATTCTCTATACTCCAGGGGATGTACTAGAAGGGACAAGTCCTAACCATAAGAACAGTGCAATATCCTATATTTTCCTACACCTTTTGATGGGGCGCTTTGTACATAGGGACACAGTCAGCGCACAATGAGTGCTTCCTAACAGATATGTTTGTGTCATAATATGGCAAACGGATATCCGCCACCGTGGCTGTATGTTGGTGGCAGTCACTGTGGCAGTAAGCGGGATTTACTGCCAATGTCATACTGAGGGCCACAGTCTTAATATCATAATAAGAGCCACCAGACATGGCACTATCAACGCTGGTCAGGTACATCTCCTGATAACTTTCTCTCACATGCAAAAGGTACCCTGTCACCTTTAGATGGAGACGTCCCTGGTGTTAGGGTAAAACACCCTCCTCAGCTGCGTAGGTAGCCCCTATATTACCCTGTAGGTTGTTCAAGCTTGAACCCTAAAGGATTCCCCAGTTGATGTTTTTATCTCTGAACACTGTCATACCGAGATGGCACAACCAGCATCAGTAGTAATTCTAGTAAACTGTAGACAAGCAGCCACACAGTTTTTATTTGTTAATGGGATTCCTAATGAGGGTGGAGATGTTACATTCGTGGTAGAGCCACACAGTGCATACAGAACAGGGACTTTCTACTCCTGGGTCACTTTCCCTGCAGTTGATGCGAAATCAAACACTTTTCATACACTGTAGCTAATTCACCAACACTGTACAGAGTTTCTCAATATTCGAGATTTCCGCTCACATATCAAGAACACCGAAATTGGTTTCAAGGCGCCCTTCCACACGTTAAAGATCACATTAAACTGGGACCCCTCAGTAATGATGGGGCCTCATGGCCAGTTCTAGCTGCCTACTCACCATTTCAAAACATGCAAAATGTCTAGGCACCAGACCTGTGACACTATACAATAATCTAGTTAGAATATACAGACTCTTAATACAATTTGTAATGCAAACTCTGAATGCTGTCCCAGTGAGGAGTCCTCCAACTAACCAGCAATTGGCAACACCTGGTATTAATCTAGTAACTATTAATTCATTTATGGATGAGGTTCCTGCCAAACGTGATGAAATTCCATTTTGGATTGCACATAAAACAAACCTGCTGGAAGCAGTGTTTCCCCATATGGGGCCCCAAGATAAACACAGAATTCTCACAATATGCTTGCCATTAGGGATTGCTCCCCTCTATAGATGACTGTGCCACTTGGGGCTCAGTATTTGCTTCAGTTTACACCACAACACATGATACGCTAACACTTGTTAATCTTCCAGAAGTTTTAAAACAAATACAAAATGAACACAGGGATGCCCCTTCCCTGAATTTGGGGATGTAAGTAATCAGTGATCAGTCTTCTCAATTATTTAACTTACTATAAAAGGGGTAGTAGCAGCATTGGCAATTCGTCAATGCGTCAGGGACGTTCCTTAAATAGACCAGAAGCATGCACTACAAAACATTATTGCCGAAACTTATATTAGTATTGGTTAGGATAGTCTGGGGGCCAGACCTAATAAACCACAACTCAAAGGTAATTCTGAAAAGGATAATACCAAGGAAGTGCAAGAGGGTTTTAAAATGTGGCAGGACAAACAAAAATCTAAATAAAAATCTAATTAAACAACAAGAAGAATCTCTACAGTTGGATACTGGAGAGAAAAATTACATTTTAAGAAATTGTAACAGTTTGAAACCTCCTGGCAGGCATCAGTATCCTGTTACACGCACTTCTCGTACCTTTCCGGACTCATCAGACAAACACACTGAGAGAGGTGGGTGGCCAGATCACAGAAATGAGTGTGTGAAACCAAGAAAGGACTCACCACACTCATCTAACAGCACAATAAAAAAAGAAGAGAAACTTCCACAACAAAAACCCCATTTCAAAAAGAAGAAGGTTGAAGGGATTTTGGTTACATATGCCACAAATATTTAGAACATTGCTGAAGAATAGGACGTGGGCAGTGACTCTGCTAAGCAGTGCTACAGAGGTCACAATAGTTTGCCAGAAACTTCAGGAGCTCCTGGAGGTGACATCAACTAACAGCTACTTTGAAGTTGAAAAACCAGATAGGCACGTCGTCCCACCCAATGGGATCTATCAATAAAAAATTCAAATTGAGGGTGGCATTAATCGCACAGTTAAATTAATTTTCTGGGGTAAGCTACAATGGGGGTTATACTAACTTTGGAGGAGGTGTTAATCCGTCCCAAAAGTGACGGAAAAGTGACGGATTTACCACCAGCCGTATTACGAGTCCATTATATCCTATGGAACTCGTAATACGGCTGGTGGTATATCCGTCACTTTACCGTCACTTTTGGGACGGATTAACACTCCTCCAAAGTTAGAATAACCCCCAATATCCCTCTGGTAGAACAAGACTTGCCTCCAGAGCTTGTCTGAACACGCCAACAAGGGGAAGATGTCATTTTGCCTTCTTTCTCAGTCCTTGTTCCAGATCCAATAAAAGAAGCCTATGCTGCAGATTAGGCTCTAGCACAGGCACCTGGGCTGTATAGCAACCATGTGGGCTGGGATAGGGATTTTCCTTATTAAATTATACCAAAACATTCTAACCCACAAATACAATCTCAATATCCTATAAAACAGGAAGCAAAAGTCCCAGTGAAGGAAATACTCTCACAACTTGTGTACCAGGGAGTAATTGAACCCTGTGTGCCAGCTATGAATAACCCTTTGCTTCTCGTAGCTAAGCCGGACCATTCCCATAAAATAGTCTTAGATTACAAACATCTAAACAGTCATGCCCACACACTTGCCATTCAAAATTGACACAGCACAGCTCCAATAAACAACATTGTGAGCAAAACATATAAAACAACCTTGGATATTTCCAAAAAATTTTCCTGCCAAAATCTAGCACCTGAGACTAGAGATCTAAGTGCATTATCTATGTTAGGAACTGAGCATCATTTGTCTCCTTCCCCAAGGGTATAAGAACAGTCCAGGATTGTTCTCAGCCCGTGTGACATCAATATTGCATGATTTTGATCCTGACCCTGAGGCATTGTCCTATGTAGATGACATCTTTCTGATGAATGAGAACCTTATCACATTGTATTGGGATTTGCCGAATGTGGCTACAGATTAATATTTATGAATACAAAAATAGCTTTCCTCAGTGACCTGTTTCTGGGATATGAATTGACAAATGAGGGGAAGAGTCTGACACCACACTTCCTAGAGGAGTGTGCACAACTACAACCATCAAATACCATCAAAAAAGCTAAAATCCTTGCTAGGAACCTTCAGTTTTGGCAGAACATACTTTCCCGACTATGCACAGCACATAAAGCCACTATATGACCTAATACATCCAGATTTCTCAAGCAAACATTGGACACCACAACATACACAAATTCTAAGATTATTACAGACTGACATGCTTGAAGCAAAACATTTACACACATGTGTAAACAAAACAAATTTGGTGATCTAGGTAATCCCAGGTGCCATCAGTTTCACATATGCTACATTCAATGAAGGTGACACAGTTCCTAGAGCATACAAATCATTAATATTCAAATACTGAAATGCGGTTTCGACCCACAGGAAAAATACTGACTAAAGTCCAGATGGCGGTCTTCTAGGAGAGACCGTTAGCCCAGGGAAAATACATTATTTCTGTTACCCTGGTCCCAACTCTTGAGGCTAGTACCAAGGCTGGTGCTCCAAACACTAAGGCATTACATTCAAGATGGATACAGTGAGCTACTTCCTTGGCTGACACTGATTATATTTGTTATCCAAAATTACAGACCCAAAAATATCTCCAATATGAGTCTGAATACCCTATTTCCACTTATGGCATGCCTCTAGACCAATACAGAATCATCATTTATACTGATGGTTCAGCTCAACCAGCTGTACGTACCAAACATCAGTACTCTGCGGCTTGTGCAGCCATTTGTGGAGTGATGAGGGACAGCGAGTTCTGCCCTCAGCAAACCTACATGAAGTCCCTAGGGGATTTCACAACACAATTTACTGAGCTTAAATCTTTACTATTGGCACTGGAATATACGAATCCAGAACTCCCAACACTTATTGTGTGTGACTCGTATTGTTGTGTTCAGTCCTTCAATGAACACTTACAATACTGGTGCATCAAAAGGTGCAGAGAATTCAAAGGAAACACCATGAAGCACAGATTTTTGTAGGGCAAAGTGGCAGAGCTTAAAGACAAACTGCCACTGGCTCATGTAATACATACACTGGGCCACCAACATGTTGGAATAAATGCTGTAGAAAATTATTTGGTGGATGAAGCTGCCAAAGCTGCAGTTCCTACAGCATCTGTTACTATGATAATCCATTCTCATACGAGAGTGGATGATGACATACTGGCTGCTGTGAATGCATCTGCTGACAGCAAGCCTTTACCAAAAGCATACCCCCAAAAATATTCCTACCACTTAAGTACCTAAAATATTCCCTTTACAACTATACCAGGGGTGGGTGATTGTGTGATCTCTAATGGACAGCGTAGGCTAGGATTGATCCAAGCAGCTCTTGAGGGTGTTGCTTCTGCTCACGCTGGTGTGGTGGCTACAATTGCACCACTACAAAAATACTACTGATCGCATGGTCTATGCAAACAGACAAAACAGTATGTCCTTAGTTTTGACATCTGTCAACAAATAAGAGGTTCCACCTTTGAGCATCCACCACAGACACCCTTACTTATAACAAATAAGCCTCTGCAGTGTGCGTACCTGGACCATTGCAGTCCCTTACATTCAGACAGGGCATACAAATATATTCTTGCAGTAGACTCATACTTTATATTATTATGGGTGTGGCCACAATGGTTGGCTGACGCTTGAACTGTTATTAAAAATTTTGAAGTATTTATCAGGACATATGCAGTCACACTCCATTTGGACTATGGCCCTGCTTTTGCCACTAGGGCTTACAGGGATGCAATAGAAACATTGGGGGTAGCAATCCATTTATCTTCACTCTACCACCCTGAGGGAAATTCAGTAGTAGAGAAAAAACAAAGGCTTAAAGCAACCCTTAACAGCTGGAGTACTAGGTTCAGGTTGTAGTTGGCTCCATCACCTGTATGGCATCCAGAGGGCATAAAATAAGCTGCCTAGAAGATCTATAGGAGGCCATACCCCTCATGAAGTTCTGTTCAGTGCCCCCATGTCCCTCCCAGATCTTGATGGTCCTGGTACAGTGGCAACAGAAACACCTTTTGGCATAAATGAACGTGTCACTGCCTCGCAGAAATTACAACAGTTCTGAGATGAAAATTCATCAGCACATGCCACTTTTGGAATGAGGGACTCAACAACTTCAAGAGGCTGCATTCCAAACTTGAGGATCTGGTTCAAGACAAAGTTGTTGTTAAGAAGGAATTTGGCCCATCCAACTGGGCACTGGTTCTGGGTCTTGAAATACAATATACAAGAACATACTTATGCTGCTCCCTGGCTTCAAAGGCAACTGCTTTGTCTCCATTGATCACATAAAGTTGTGTTATGTGGTCAGTCCTGCACAGTAGACCGCATGGATTGCTGTATAGTTAAGAGACACTTATATTCATGAGATGTGGGAGATGTCCTTTGATTTCAAATGCTGTAGTGGTAAAAAGGAGGTTTTTGTGAGACTGCTGTAAGCCATTAAATTATTTGTAAACAGGTGGCATTGCACGGCACTCACAATGCGTCTGTAGTAAACTTAGCTTACTACTTCTAAGGTATTCCTGTCCCTGTGATCCAGCCGGTATTTCAGTTACTTTCAAACGGGAGATACTTGATGCTCAGTGATCAAGGCTGTGGATGGTTGAGAGCAGGTGTTGCATATGTGATTTCTGTTTCTCAAATAGTGACCTATTGTGGAAATATACTTTTTCCACACACGCAATAGTTAAAAGTAGCAAATATGTGGCCTCATATTACTACTTCCATTGTTAATTTCGACAAGGTTAGGAGGCACTATTGTTTCAAAAACACATTGTGCTTACATCCCCCCATGAGACCAATGATCTACAAGTGGCAAGGTCATCGAATGAGATGCAGTCCCTCTTATATGCAAACTTTTCAAGACACTTTGGTGAATTGTTCAGTCACATTTTTAATGCGTCTAGCACCACAGGGATTGTACACTTTTTTAACGTTTTTGGGTGTGGATTTTTGAGTACGTTCCAGACTGTCTTTGGAATAATACTTTGCACCATTCATTCATTTTTTTCGAGTGTTTTTGGAGCTTTCCCTGCTCTGCTGGCATTAATTGGTGGTATTTTGCTGTTACCATTTTTTATTCTAAAGACTGCCCCTACTCAACAAAGAAAAGTTATGGGGCTCCCACTAGCCCAGCTGTGTCGTGAAAGCATGATGCAGTTCTTTGGAGTAGCACTATTGGAAAAACTTAACAAACACTGGTCCTTGTCATTTTGACCGGTATTCTGCCTCATGCAGCCTGTCTTCCACTGTTTATGGTTTACCTTTGAACATGCACTGGAAGTGTGTCTTGTTCAGCAGCATGTACTTTCTTTGGACATAAGTCTAATGATTTTCTCGATGAGGGCTCGTTGCCGGAGTTATCCTATGAGATTCCGATTGTTCTGTGATGCCTTCTATGGGCCTGTCTTCCTGGATCAAGTGGCCGTGGCTCCTGGTGCCTTGTCATCTGGCACTGTGCAGAATGCTGCCTCCTCTGCTGTGGTTATAGCTGAGGCAATGGATCATGTGTACTACTTTGACCTTTTAATAATAATCTGGTGGATTTATTGTCTGCCGATGTGAGTCTGCTCTCGATTCTATCTCTATGCCTTGGATGACCTCCTACAGGATTCCATTGACTTTTAATTTGACATCTTTTTCCCAAAATAATTTTAATTTGCCCCTTTTATTACTATGTGGTTTAATGCTGTAATGTTTTATTAGCATTAGGTTTGATATATTTTTTAGATTTCATGGGGTTTGTTTTAGTGTTTATTGCTAGGATCTGCAATTTTTAACCGACAAGGGGAGGGTGTTGTAGTGGCCCTTTAATGCCAGGCTGGACACCCAGGTTTTAGTTAGTTTCACAGCCAGTGCCTTTAAACACATTCATATATTTTATCAATTGTCATTTAATTAGCAGAGACTGTTTTTAGTGCATTGCTTTATATTTTTTAATCAGCTGCCTCCTTCTAGGATGACAGAGTACACACTGCACATTTTTATCAGCCTTTAGCACAAACATGCATACTGTGCCTTCTCCGAAGTGGTTAAGTTCGGTACACTATATGCCAGCTTGGATTGTCGTTTCTGGAGACAGTTCCCATCCTCTAGACGCATCATGACATCATGCCTACTTCCACGAACTGTGTAGGGCTTATTACATAAATAACACATAGGCATAAGGAGGGTGGAGGGCAGAGGGCAGAGGCCATTCCAGTCATGGCCTTCCTGGGACGTACTTCGTACTGCAGCCAGCTTTGCTGATCCTTCAACTCCTGAGAGGATTGCCATCCAGACCACAGGCAGACCCCTGCTATCCAATTTAAGTATGGGGTCAGGGTTCCTCCTTTAGATCGAGGCTGGCAGATGGGTTACTACAGCTATGCTCGCATACAGAGAGCTTAGGCAGGAATCATTAGACTTTCTAGAACCATACAAAATGGTAGGGTTGTTTATCTTTTTTGCGTTCATTGAAATGATGATCACTGTGTTATGTTTCATCTGCCTTGTTATCGCAGCCCATGCTTTTTATACTAGGATGCAATTGATTCAATAAAGTTATTGAAATTAAGTTTGCAACAACTTGTTTGGCCTTGGCATGTGTGAATCTGTGAGTGACCGAGCGAAAGGGGTATGATATGTTTCCACGACTTCCCTGAGGAGTCAAAGTGTCAGGTTTAGGTTGCCACATATCACTACCAATCTGATTGGGGTGAATGAGGTACTGTGGGCTAGGCAGGAGTTAGGCCAACAGCATCCAGACAGTGTGAAGTTGACTAAGTATCCCACACTCGGTGGTGCTGTTGCCCTAAACACAAAGACTTATTACCATTATAAGAGCCAGAAGATAGTATCTCATTTACCAATTTCAGAGGACCAACTTTCGTGGAATGCTTTAAGCTGTTCAGCTTGATTTAGACATGGCAGATATGACAATCAATCACAAAGGCAACGGAATACCCTTTACACCAAACCCTCAGTCTGTCCGCCTCATTCAGAGACGGGCAAAACTTACATTTTCCACTGATGGGACCCTATTGTCTCCTTTAATGGAAACCTTCATCTGATCGCTGGACAGAATAAGGGCTGCCGGAAGAAGGCCATTAACCTGCCTGCCCTACCTAGTTAGAGTTGACCGTGCAATGCCTTATGCTTCTTGTATATCAAAGACAGAAAAAACCTGGCACTGAGGGACAGATAACATTAATAATAACCCTGACACACTATGAGAAAGCACCCAGGGTGTGGTGGTAATATGTGTTTTGTTTTTCTGAAAGAAACTAACACTTTGGGAGTTTGTTTCTAAAATAAAAAAATAAAGTTTGGTGAAATGCTACCAAGCTGGAAGGTGGCCATATACAAACCATTTTTGCACATTGATTTGATGGTTCCATTCAGTGTATAGAGATGGCTCCTGAGCTGGCAGACATCATAATGGCAGAGGTAATGTTCTCTGACCCCCTGATGGAGGGAGTACTGTCCATCAAACACTAAGGGCCTGATTTAGATCTTAGGGGTAACGGTCCGCAGTCAAGTTTTTGACAGAAAACCTGTCATCCTAAAAAGTGGTCTGTCCGCCTGATTTAGATGTTGGCGGGACCATAGCTGATAACCAGCCCGAGCCCCGCCGACTCCGCCAGAACTTCCCAACCACGTTGATATTACCATAGGAGAAAGCGACTGATGGCAGGACTCCAGGCAGTCTTCCCACCGTGCAGATCTGGATGTGCCTTCCCACCAACTGTGGCGGGAATAATACCACACCTGACTTGTGGATCATAAAGGAAATGAGGTAAAAACCTACCTTTTTCCCCATTTCTACTTGTTTCCAAATGGACCCGACTGGACAAGACCCACTGCTGCTGCCACTGGACCACAGAGGACACAAGATGCCGCTGTCACTGGACTCGAAGGTAAGCATTACATATTACTTGTGACTGTTGTGTTAGCACTTGACATTACATTGGAACCAGTGCAGTCATATACATGTCACAGTATTATTTTTTCTTGACAACTCATGACATGTATATGTCTGCAAAACATCATTGGAGACACACCTGCATTTCAAATATATACTGCACCACACAAATATTATTTTGGTGTAAGTATTCATTAACACATGAATGGTTACATCAAAATACATGGAACATCACAATTGTAAAATGTGTCCATGTGTGCACTTCAAAATGGTATCTGTAAGAGTAATGTGGTGCTTCCAGTCTTGAATGTGAGTCACTACATGTCTATCACTGTGTCGTGTCTCTGTGTGCAGCATTCAGGTGGGTGTTGTAGTTTTGTCGTGGTCATTGTTTTGATATGTACAGTTAAGCTTTAGTGTGAGCATGCTTGTGTAGTTGAGTGTGTAATTGTGTTGGTTGTCGTGATTGTGTTGTATGTTGGTGTGATGTCAATAGTGAATGTTGTATGGATGTATGGCAATGTGTGTTTGAGGCATGTACATGTAGTATTGTCATGAAATGGCTGGGGATAATAGTGTGTATGTAGTGTGTTGTGTGGTGTGTTGCCTACACTGCCACTGTATGATGTACATTGGGTCCCGCATTGGGCTCCCTCTGTTAGAAATCCGCCACCAGTGCACCACCTGCAGAACTGTAACATCTAAATATGGACGGTGGGAGCCTCCCAGCCTGATGGCTAGGAAAAGCACTATGTGGTCACGGTTGGTTGCTCAGCCACAATACATCTAAGTACGGTGGTCGGAACACTGTCCACTTTCAGAGTACTCAGGTCCGCTGCCACAGCCAATACCGCCAAGATCTAAATCAAGCCCTTTGTTTAGAACTTAGCGTCCATTTGTGCCTCTCATAAAAATTAACTGGTCATATTAAAATATTCAAGCATTGTCATTTTTAAGGCACACATAGAAATACCGTAATTTAAAATATGATAAAAATTGTATTTCATTCAGTCTTTGTTTTATGAAATTAAGCATTTTTTGAGTGTTTGTATATAATGGGTAAATGATAAATCATCTTGTATTTTTCAGGTCTCCCAACGCTTTCCTCCCCATAATGTCTTTCTTGAATGTGCTGTACCACTGATACTACAATTGGCAAACACCACGTTTGTAATTTCCTTCTCTGTCCAAGCACTCAGCATAATCTGCGTTATGTCTCTATTTGGATTTTGTAATGTTCCCAAACTTCTGTTGTGGTAGCAGCAAATGTTGGCGGATCAACTCCTTCTCAAAATGTTACAACTTTCAAGACTTTGGGGGTCATTACAACATTGGCGGTAAAAGGCGCTTACCGCCGTGCAGAAGACCGCCAATACACCGCCACGTCCGCGGAAATCCGCCACAGCTATTATGACCCACATCTAGGAATCTGCCGAAATGCAGACACCCACACAAGACCGCCACACCAAAGGTCAGTGATAAACTGGCGAAAACAAATCCTCCACCGTCACGCCAACAGAAACACGCCCATGCTATCACGACCCACGAATCCACGCGGCCGTCTTTCAACCGCAGTATTCCATTGGCGGTACACACCGCTGCGCTCAAAATACACTCACATCTCCAAAACACCGCCACATTGGACAATTCAAAATACACACACCTGATACACATACAAACACCACTCCCACACACCCATTACAATATAAAACACACACCCACATCACCCACAAATCCCTACGACCAAAAATTATTGACGAAGGCCAGAGAGAGAGCACAGCATAGACAACCCCACCACACAGAGGCACACAACACCATCACCCACACAACATCCACGCACAAAACACCCCACACCACTACACATCACCACACTCATCACCAAATACACCACCCCACACATCACCTACACCACCCCATGGCACGGCAAAGACACCCCAGGTTCTCCGAGGAGGAGCTCAGGATCATGGTGGAGGAAATCGTACAGGTAGAGCCACAGCTATTTGGATCACAGGTGCAGCACACCTCCATAGCTAGGAAGATGGAGCTATGGCGAAGAATAGTCGGCAGGGTGAACGCATTGGGACAACACCCAAGAAATCGGGAGGACATCAGGAAGAGGTGGAACGACCTACGGGGGAAGGTGCGTTCCGTGGTCTCCAGGCACAACATCGCGGTTCAGCGGACTGGCGGCGGACCCCCACAACTAACAACATGGGAGGAGCAGGTCTTGACCATTGTGCATCCTGAGGGCCTCGGAGGAGTCGGTGGAGGAATGGACACTGGTAAGTCAAATCTTAACTATCATATCCCCCACCCTACCTGCAAGCTATCACACACCCCCACCCTCACCCCCTCCCCTATCACTTCAACTCCTCACTAATATACTAATAACACAAACCACCCATCCCAACACCAAGCCCTGCATGACACAACAAAGCATGGTCACCCCTCACTAAAGCATGCCCACTGCACATACCCATAACACCACCCCCAACCATCATGACACAAGCCCCCACACAGGAATGCTAGCACTGGGGTACACGCTCACCCACCCATTGCACACCAATGCAATAATCATGCTTTTACATCCCTGCAGGACCACTACCCAACGTCACCAGACAGGAGGGTCCAGACATCTCCACCCCACCCACAGAAGAGGCCCACAGTGATGACAGCAGCTCTGGCCAACTGGATCCAGATGACCAGCCCGGACCATCGTGGGCCTCGGGACAGTCGGTTCCCCTCGCACAGGCACAGCCCAACACAGACCTTCCACCCTCTGGAAACACCAGCAGAGCACCCACCCAGCGGGCCCATACCTCCGTCCCCAGGACACGTCAATCAGCTGTGTGTCCACCACTATAGGGAACCCAGGATAACCCACCACCCCAACAACAACAGGGACCTGGGGGCAGTGGTAGTGGGCACACGGTCCAGGGGACGGAGGCCCAGGAACACAGGGGAACTGGGAGGGCTGCTGTGCGACAGGGGGCGGACAGGCCTAGGGAACCCACTCTCCACGAGGCCCTCTCCTCCATCATGGGAGCATACCACCACTCCCAGGAGATGATGGCAACGGTCCTGGCCAAGTTTCAGGAGACCCAGCGCCTGCAGGAGGAACAGTATTTGGGCTTCAGGGAGGAACTCAGAACCATCAGCTCCGCCCTGGGCACCATCGTAGGGGTGCTGAAGGACATACAGAACACCATGAGGGACACCGTGGCACTCCAAGGGACCCCTGACACTAGCATGGACGATGAACTGCCCACCACCTCCACCGGCGCTAGTGGACAGGAGGCCCCGCCACAGGACCACCACACCAGCACCCCACCCCCTGCAGAGGGAGAACCACCCTGCAAGCGGTCCCTGAAATCCAGGAACAGGACAGAGCACGATGGCAAGACCCCCGCCAAGAAATGAGACCACGCTGATTGTCATCCCACTGTCCCACTTTGTAACCCTGTCCATATTGGAACTGGCCCAGCTCCACTTCCTATGCCCATATGGGCAGTGCACCTGTGAGACTAATAGACTGGACTCTGCCATAGACATTCCTCCACCATCACCCATCACCATTTTACCACCCCCTCCAATAATTAGCACTTCAATAAACACCCTTGAAGCACAAAACAATCTGGAGTCAGTCTGTGATTTAGAAAATGTGTATTAGCTATGACAGTGACAAAATCCGTTCTCAAATGTAATGTCAACATACCTATGTCACACATCACAAGTCCATGAAGGATGCAAGCAGATGACACACGTTGGTAACCACACCTGTGAAACCGTAATGGAAATGTACAACTCAGTTACCAAATACTGCTTGAAATTGACAGACAGGATAAAGGTAGAAGTGTGAAAGTACTTGTAGTAGGCGAGAAAGTGTTCTCACCTGTGTGTCACTGGAAATATTGCTGGATGACTGAGTCCCTGTTGTCAATGTCTTCTTCCTCTGCTTCCTCCTCATCACTGCCCACAGGCTCTACAGCTGCCACAACACCGTCATCTGGACCATCCTCCTGCAGAAAAGGCACCTGGCGTCGCAAAGCAAGATTGTGAAGCATACAGCAGGCGATGATGATCTGGCACACCTTCCTTGGTGAGTAGAATAGGGAACCACCTGTCATATGGAGGCACCTGAACCTGGCCTTCAGGAGGCCGAATGTGCATTCGATCACACTTCTAGTCCGCCCATGGGCCTCATTGTAGCATTCCTCTGCCCTGGTCCTGGGATTCCTCACTGGGGTCAGTAGCCATGACAGGTTGGGGTAACCAGAGTCCCCTAATAGCCACACCCGGTGCCTCTGGAGTTGACCCATCACATAAGGGATGCTGCTATTCCGCAGGATGTAGGTGTCATGCACAGAGCCCGGGAACATAGCATTTACCTGGGAGATGTACTGGTCTGCCAAACATACCATCTGTACATTCATGGAAGGTTAACTCTTCCGGTTCCTGTACACCTGTTCACTCCTGTGGGGAGGGGACCAGACCTACATGGGTCCCATCAATGGCACCTATGATGTTAGGGATATGTCCAAGGGCATAGAAGTCACCTTTAACAGTAGCCAAATCCTCCACCTGAGGGAAAACTATGTAGCTCCTCATGTGTTTCAGCAGGGCAGACAACACTCTGGACAACACGTTGGAAAACTTAGGCTGGGACATCCCTGATGCCATGGCCACTGTTGTTTGAAAAGACCCACTTGCAAGGAAATGGAGCACTGATAGCACCTGCACTTGAGGGGGGATTCCTGTGGGATGGCGGATTGGTGACATCAGGTCAGGCTCCAACTGGGTACACAGTTCCTGGATTGTGACACGGTCAAACCTGTAGGTGATGATTAAATGTCGCTCCTCCATTGTCAACAGGTCCACCAGCGGTCGGTACACCGGAGGATTCTGCCATCTCCTCACATTTCCCAGCTGACGGTGCCTAGGAAGGACAACAACGACCACAGAGTCAAGCAACTCAGAGGTATGTACCCACAGCTACACAGAAGACGAAACATAATCCAAAAAGTTGTCTGTAAGTGTGTTGAGTCCAGGCCTAGGTATGTGTGACGCAGTTGAAAATGAAGCCATTTGGGCCCCTGAAATGGCAGCTGCCTGACCTCTAAACTGGGACAATGGGATGTGAGGTAACTGCGCTGGCATTGTACACCGTCGCAGTAGGCGGACGAAGACCGCTGCGCAATGCTGCATTGGTTAACATTGGACCCTATGGGTCCTAGGAGCCAATGACGAAGTGCGCCGGCGGTGATGATATGCACCGACGCGGACGTCACCGCCGTGGACGTCACCCCCGTGGACGTGACCGCCATTTTCTATCTGTTCAATCACTCGATACCTGATCTTCAACAGGAGAGGACCTATACTGCAAGTGCTGCTGTGACCTCGGTCTGGAAGAAACAATGGCTCGTGAGTCTGGGGAAAGGGCCCCTGCCTTCACTGCACAGGAGTTGGAGAAGCTCGTGGACAGGGTCCTCCCCCAGTACACGCTACTCTACGGTCCTCCAGACCAACAGATGAGTACATAGGGTGCAAGTTGTATGGGCTATGCCTGGGTGGAGAGGGCTGGATGTAAGAAGGAAGGGGGCAGAGTTCTGCGAGCATGAAGGACTGTGAATGCATGTGCCACATGGCAAGGGCAGGGATGTGGGCCACTCACTTTGACAGTGCAGTTGGTAATGACTTCTCTTCTTCCCCTGTACATGTCATGTAGGTCAGCGCCCACCAGAAGAAGGATATTTGGCGTGCCATCGCCAAGGACGTCCGGACCCTGGGGGTCCACCAGAGACGGAACACCCACTGCCGGAAAAGATGGGAGGACATTCGCTGCTGGAGCAAGAAGACGGTGGACGCTCAGCTGGCGATGGCCTCCCAACGTGGGAGGGGTGCCCGTCGCACCATGACCCCCCTGATGTTCTGGATCCTGGCGGTGGCCTACCCTGAGTTGGATGGGCGCTTGAGGGCATCACAGCAGACACAAGGGGGTGAGTACAACATCATTCAGTGGACTTTGCACGCAGTGAAGGTGTCTGGGTGGGGGAGGAGGGCTTTGAGGTTTCCCTAGGCCAGAGCGAATTCCGTAGGCTAGGCCCCTCCGTAATGCAGGCCATTTGGCACTCCACCCCACCTCTGTAGAGTGCCAAGTACAGGTATACATGCCCCTGTGTCATCTATGTGTGCTGATGTCCACCATAGCCATGTAGGCCATATCCCAGGAACTGCATCAGTAGAGTCCAACAGCGCGGGGTAGTGCAGGGGGCTGCTGTGTCTGTATTGTCCGCCAACTGTAGTGGTAAGCCATGCACTCAACCTGTCTTTCTTCTGTCGTCCCCCCCCCCCCTTTTTGTGATCTCTCCCTGTTCTTTAGTGCATCAGCATCATCAGGCGGAGGTACAGTGGCACCAGAGCACGAGGGAGCTGCATCCCACATGGCCATGGAGGGCCACACCACGGACTCTGAATACACCAGTGGGACGGAGGGCGAGGGGAGCTTTATGGCGGTCACAGGATCAGCAACCAGCGACAGGGACTCGTCCTCTGATGGGAGCTCCCTTGTGGTGGCAGCAAAATCTGTGCCCCCCACTTCTACAGGTACAGCCGCCACCCCCCCTACCAGCACCGCCTTCCCAGCAGCCCCTCAGCCTTCGCCCCGTGCCCGCTCACCCGGGAGGGTGGGCATCACCTTCGCCCCAGGCACCTCAGCCCCTGCCCCTGTCAACTCTACTGCCCTCAGTGAGGAGGCCATTGACCTCCTCAGGTCACTCACTGTTGGGCAGTCTACCATTGTGAATGCCATCCAGGGTGTAGAAAGGGAGTTGCAACACACTAATTCATTCCTGGAGGGCATTCATTCTGGTCAGGCTGCCCATCATCGAACCCTGCAATCTCTGGCCTCAGCACTGATGGCAGCCATTGTCCCTGTGTCTAGCCTCCCCCCTCAACTTCCTCCACGCTGACCCAATCCCCTGTACCTCTGCTTATCCCAAGCACACCATCAGACCAGCCTGCACACATGTCAACACACAAGGGAAGCTCAGGCAAACATAAGCACCACACATCCCACAGGCACTCACACAAGCATCAGCCACATACAGACACAGCAACATCCACTGCCTCCACTGTGTCCCCCTCTCGTCGTCTCCCTCCTCCCTCCCAGTGTGATCTACACTCTCACCTGCATGCACTACCACTACAGCCACTAGGACCCGCACCAGCACACCCACCACCACACCCCGCTCACCTGCACTCACCACCCCCACTACCATTTACACGTCCCCTGTGTCCTCTCCCAGTGTGTCTGTGACGCCCCCTCCCAAAGTACACAAACGCGGGCACACACACACCCAACATCCATCCACCTCAAGACAGCCTCCAGCACAAGCACCTGCACCCAAATCATCAAAAGTTACACCTCCTACAACCACCTCCTCTTCCTCCACTCCCAGATCCCCTCCAGCTACCAGTACCAGTGTTCCTAAGAAACTTTTCCTGAGGGCAGTCCCATCGTCACTGGTCAGGAGACCACCGCCAGAGTCAGTGCCCAGGAGGGCAGTCTCATCCTCACTGGTCAGGAGACCACCGCCATCGTCACTGGTCAGGAGACCACCGCCAGAGTCAGTGCCCAGGAGGGCAGTCCCATCGTCACTGGTCAGGAGACCACCGCCAGAGTCAGTGCCCAGGAGGGCCCCGGCAGCCACAGCCCCACTGGGCAATGAGGCACCGCCATGGCAAACACCGCTGCACAGGTCGGAGACAGCAAAGTCAAGCACCGCTGAACAGGGCAAGCACCGCTGGACAGCGCAAAGACCGCCATGGCAAGCACCGCTGAACAGGTCATAAACTGCAAAGTCAAGCACAGCTGAACAGGGCAAAGACCGCCATGGCAAGCACCGCTGAACAGGTCAGAAACTGCAAAGTCAAGCACCGCTGAACAGGGCAAAGACCGCCATGGGAAGCACCGCTGAACAGGGCAAGCACCGCTGAACAGGGCAAAGACCGCCATGGCAAGCACCGCTGAACAGGGCAAGCACCGCCAACTCAAGCACTGCTATCCCATGTGCGGCAGGGGCAGTGACGGAACTGGGACCGTCACGGGGAGAGTGATGCACTCTGGGCACCAGTCCCCCTCCAGAACCAGTGGAGAACAGCATCCACTACCTCAGTCCTTAACAGGATGAAGCACTCTGGGCACCAGTCCCCCTCCAGAACCAGTGGAGAACAGCATCCACTACCTCAGTCCTTAACAGGAGGAAGCACTCTGGCCACCAGTCCCCCTCCAGAACCAGTGGAGAACAGCATCCACTCCGTCTGTCCTTAACAGGATGAAGCACTCTGGGCAACAGTCCCCCTCCAAAACCAGTGGAGACTGTCATCCACTTGAGAGACTGTGGCTTTGCACTCCCCAGGATTGAACAGTGGGCAACCCACCCACTGTAGAGACTTGTGAGACTGTGGCTTTGTACTCCCCAGGATTAAACAGTGGGCAACCCACCCACTGTAGAGACTTGAGAGACTGTGGCTTTGCACTCCCCAGGACTGAACAGTGGGCAAGCCACCCACTGTAGAGACTTGAGAGACTGTGGCTTTGCACTCCCCAGGATACATCAATGGGCATGGAGCCCCGTTGTGGATCTGGCGTGGTGCTGTCATCCGGCTGAGGTGCCCCCCCTTCCCTTCCCCCTGAGGTGCCTGTTGTATTTCGATCTGATGCCCCTGCAGTGTTCTCTCCGTTTTGCTCAGGTATCGTGTGTGGGCCTCGCCCATGCATTTTGGGCCCAGTGGTCTACGGACATTGAATGGTGCATACCTGCACTACTGATCGTGGTGTATATTTTGTTGAATGTGTATATATATCTGTATATATTAGCTTACTGTATTTTGATACATTACAATGGTTGCTCTCATTTCGTTTTGTCTTTGCATTCTTCCAGGGGGTTTTTGGGTTGTTACTGTAATGTTTGGATAGGCATTGGTGTGTGTGTTGTAGTGGGTGAGGGTCGGGTGGGGGTGGGGGTGTTGTGTGTGTGTGTCCCTGACTTTTGCCTCCCCCCTCCCCTATGTCGTAGGTGCAGTACTCACCGTTGTCTTTGGTGCCGGCGTTGATGATGATTGTACAGGAGCAGGAAGACTATCGCAGGGAGTATTTGGAGTTCCGGCTCCATGGTGCCGTCGTTCCTCGTGGAGTGTGTAGAGGTGAGCGTTTTCCCATTGAAATGGCTGTTTCCGCCGTGTTTTTATCCACGGTGAATCCGCCCCGGAAAAGGTGGCGGATTGGTAGGTTGTGATACTGTGGGCAGTACTTTTTTCTCCCGCCTGTCTGTTGGCGGTGACCGCCACGCTGCTTGTCTGTACCTCCGTGGCAGTCGGAGTGTTAAAGTGGCTGTCTTTGTTGGCGGTTTCCGCCACGGTCTTAATCCCTTTTGTTTGCCGCCGGCCTGTTTGCGGTCTTATCGCCGCTTTAACACCGTCCCCCAGGGTTGACCCCCTTTATGTTGTTAATATGACTAAAAGTTCAGCGAAAACAACTTTAAACCTGCTTGCCATTTAAACCATGTGGTTGTTCCATATTTAATTATTTTTATTATTGTTATTATTATTATTATGAATTCATACACCTTTATTCTCATTCTAAAAGTCGAGTAGTCATGTCACCTCCTACTGATCCGCTTTGTAGTATTTTTTAACTTGGAATCTCTATTGAGAGGCAGTGTTTTTGTTGTACGAAATATTTTGCTATATTTAAACTTAGATGTCTCGTTCGCAGATTTATGGTTAATTGTCCATGACTTTGTCCTTCTCCCACTCCACCTTTAAAACACAATCTGCTTGCAACAGTGTAGCATAAAGTAATGGTGGATACGGTCCCATACTCACGGTGAACTGCTTCCTCAACAAACATTCAAACTGTAATAAACAGCATTACAGCATGAAGACTTGTTGTCCCACTCAGGATGGAAGAATGGTGATAGGGGCTTAAGAAAAGTCATGGAACTACGAGATGTGTCAGGAAATTACAGGCCCATAACATTGGTAGTCCTGAAATGGATACTGTAGTTCCTGAAACACCCGCCCTCCGGTATAGCAGATGCCATTGGTATCGTTCTGGGGAGCTATGCTTAAAAATCTTCATTGCTTAAGGGTGTATAATTCGATTGCCAATGTTTGCTTTTCAGTATAGACCATTTTGGTGTCCCAATAAGTGAGACCCCCTTTCCAAGCACTACAAATCAAGACACAAAGGACAAATTCTGAGACATATGTTGTGTGTACTTATAAATGTTCTTTCATTTTGTACATGTCCAAACCTTGCAGTATATAAGTCATTTTATCTTTTCCACTTTTATTGTTAGTTATGTTTCCTTCTCATTCAGGAGGAAAAGTAGTCAAAAGAACAGCCGCAGTTGCATAAACCCTGCAGCAACATTTCTTGGAACTAATCCTGAACCGTCCTTGCAGCATTACTGTTCGAGTGTATGCCAAGGCAGTGATTGTGGCATTGATTGAATACATAGATTGGTCAGGAGCTGAACTTTTTTCTTTCCCATTACCTGCAACGCTTTACGCAGGAAGGGACCATTAGTTGGAGATTGGTGATTGTCAACCTCCGAATAGTTTATAATCTTATCCTTCCTAATGGGAAACAAATTATTGTTGATTGCAAGCTCGAAGGCATTTTGAAACATGGCACCGACACCGCTGTAAAATACCTGTTTTGAGCAGCATAAATCACATCTATATTGAGTCTCAGATACTAACAAGAAGAACATTTATGGCCAATATTAAAAGACCTGTATGTCAGTGCTTTATAAATGTAATCGAAGAAGTCTATTCTGCGATCTCGTCTACAGTTGTACAGAATTTGGGTTTTACTTCAAATACAGGTTTCACAAAGATGCCGACATTCATAAATATATGTTGTCAATGGCTTCCACGGGAAGACACTATCTTAAATGCTGTATTTGAACCCCAGTTATTCACTGCTAATACATAAGACCGCTGAAAACTGTGTTTCGTTTTCCACTTCTCTTACATCATATCCTTCAAAAGCAAAGTTTTCAATTTCATCTTCAGGGAATCAAATAAGGTAGTGGAATTGCATGCTGCAGCCCCGCCCATCTGCTCTCCGTGGACCCAGGGGAGGTATGGCAATATTTATGAGACTTTATTGCCATCAGTTGGCATCTTGTTTGTCAGACATGGTTCTCTGAAGCGGCGTTGTCTCTCTGATGCCAGAGACTCTCACAGAACCATTTTCAGAATGGCGTAAGCATAGACGTCAATTCACCGAAATGCCAGGGGTAGCAGAACTGACATCACACGCCCTTTGACCTCGACTCTACACCTACGCACAAATTCACACTTATATACACTCTTTCTCACATAAACACACTCTCACCAGCAAGCACGCACATAACATACATTTACTCACCTCCACTGCCATGAAAGGGCATATTCCAGATAATTGTACTCCATTTTTATTACACTAATAGTGAATGATATATTAATATTCATTATTAGTGTGAAAAAAGTTGGCAAAAAACAATGAGTGGGGCCCCAACTGACGTCCGGAAGACCCAGCTGCCACTGCATTCCTGGCACTAAATTTGCTACCACTGATGCCAGGGGTCGCAAAGGCAGTGCCAGTGGTAGCAGAGGACAAGCCGGGGGTCGCAACTGCGACCCCTAAATGAAGTCCCTGGGCGCTAGCTCAGAGCACTACACTCAGGTTGGCAGGCTCTCAGAAGGCTCAGTATGCGGTGGGGAGGAAAGACGCCACGTATTATTTTATTAAAATTATTGAACAGGGTGGGTAGCAGGGTGTTACTGACAATGGAGCATGTATGTGTCAGCGAATCATTTTGTTTTTGTATTTTTATGTTGTGGAGGGTGTTACTGTGGGTGGTGAAGGGGACTGAAAGTAATGTTTTGCTTTTTACATTTTTGTGCTGTAATGGACACCTTCCTGAACAAAAACAATCTTCTGAGGCTTTACCCTGTTTCTATCTGTGCTTCAGAATGGGGCACACATAGAAAGAGGAAAAAAAGAGGAGTTACTCCTCCCCTGGGAAGATGTATCATTTTGATGCATTCCCATGTTTACTCTTGTTAGCAAATCTGGGAATGCGCCAAAAACCATAAGTGGATGCATCGGAATACCCACGTTCCATTCATGGAACCCCTTCCTAGGTCAAGTTGCTGCCTTGCATTACTTCAGATTTACTATGCCATGCAAGGTGTTTTTGCGTGGTATAGTAAATCTCACTTAAGGGCTTATGTTGCCGTTGCATGACACAAGTGCAACAACAACCCTTAGTAAATTTGGGCCTGAGTTGGGAAGAACAAAAATAATTTCAACACTTTAGAATTTGTGTCTTTATGTTAGGATACCCATACTAAGAGACATGGGCCCATATTTATGGAAAGTTAGTGCCGCCTTAGCATAATTTTTTTTAATGCTAAATTGACGCTAACTTAACTCCATATTTATATTTTTACGCTAGACCCATCTAGCACCAACATATATGAGTTAGCGCCATTTTCTGGAAGCGCCAACCCACCATGCGTCTCATTGCGACAATGATATGCAAGGTAGGTGTTCCCTTACAAAAAATTATGCTAGCCCTCTAGTGCCATATCTACCTCCCAATGCAAAAAAGATGCACACCAAGGAAGCAAATCTCAAAAATGACACTAAGACCTATTAGCGTCAAAATGTAATGCCTTGTCAGACCAGGTGTTAAATAGAGGCCCACACACCACCACTTAAGGAAAACACACAAAAGGAGCATTTGCATCCTCCAGGACAATATGGAGGTGGTACTGCTCCTGCTTGGCACACGCAGCAAACGTCAGCGAAGACAACAGGTCCCTCCACCACCACCGAAGCAACCCCAAACACTAACACAGCAGCCACAAAAGAAGCGCAGAAGGCAGCATAGGATCTTCAGACAGCGGACAACCATCCTAGGGCTCAGGGAAAAAGATGTAATCAAGATGTACCAACTGAACCAGGAGTCCATTGTTCGTCCCCTGCACCACATTGTGCCACACATCACAGGAAGGGTGGAAACTCCTACAACCATTCCACCCATGACAAAACTCTTTGCAGTCCTTCATATGCTGGCATCTGGATCTTTTCAGATAACAGGTGCACAAGTGGCTGGTATATCCCAGCCATCCTTCTCGGTCTTCCTACCTAAAGTCCTGGACGCAGTCATACACCTCACACCCCACCACATCTGCTTCCCAAATAACCAGCAACTGGAGCAGAAAACCAAGCAAGGTTTCAATCAAATGTCTGGGTTCCTGCATGTTTTGAGTGCAATGGACTGCACCCATGTCCAACTGGTGCCACCTCCAGCAACTGAACATCTATATAGTAACCACAAGCACATCCATTTGATCAATGTGCCGGCCAAAGGGGGCCACTGTGGGCTCTTCACTAACCCCCTAGCAAAATATTCTGGCAGTGTCCATGATGCCTACATATCCCGCCATTCCACTGTCAATGAGCGGTTCCAGGATGGGCAATATGGCAATGGGCTACTCGTAGGTAAGCCACCATACCAATAAGTACACACACACAACACACCAACCATTTAAGACAAACAAGACATACACCACACTAAAAACACATGGACAGGAGAATACAGATGTACAGGCAACAACACATATGCAACATACCACACTATACCGCAATTATTGCACATCACACACACATATACCCACATGTACATAACACAGCCACAACCTGACTGGCACACCACATGAGGACAGGTGTCTCCATTTGTATAAAGAAGCTGCCCAAAAACCACTACAAGTGTCTACTGGTTGACAACTATATACAGATCCCATATGTGTTACACCAAACAAAGAATAGCTCAGCTATGTCAATGGCATAGACCATGGCCATATAATGAAAGTCACACAAAGGCACAGCCCCACATTAAACAAGGTGTGCAAGCCTCTGGCAACACCTCTATCATATGCCACCCAAGTGGTGCCATTACCAACAACATATCATCTACACATACCTGCCATACCTGAAGTGTGCACACACATCTGTCTGCTGTATTCTGTCGCACACACAGGAAGAAAGATTAACCTGCCATGAAAGACCATGGGGCAGAATCATGAGAAATGGTGCAACACCTACTCCAGTGTCACCTCACATGCACCCCTTAGCACGCCATAACACCACCATGTGTGTTCCCTATACAAGAAATGGTCCACCATGGTGCAGAGTTTGTGCAAAACTGTAAAGATCATGGATGCCATGGTAGGACTCTGTAGGAGCATAGAGGACATACCTGACCTTTCATGCACTGTACATAGGGACCCATGTAAAAAATAGGTATGCCCCCTCCCAGAGCCTGCACTGTACATGTATTGAAAGTGTCTGTGATAAATCATGTGTTGGAAGCTAGGAGATTCTACTGCACCAAGTGTGGTCATCCTACAAATGTGTGATTAACACCCTTGTACACTTGATGGCTGGCACAACCATTATCTGCCTCAAAGGGTCACAAAGTGTTGCATTGCATACGTAGTGCCACATGGTAACATGGAGAGCACAGTTTGGCTTTGTAGGGCTACCGTGGTGTCTCTACATATGACACCAACCACTGTGGTGCAAGGAGGTGGCAGGTTCCATCCAACAACAGGACACTGCCTCAAATATGAACTACACAAAACATCTTTGCATTGGTTTAACCATCAGTTTGGAATTAGTATGACAATCCCCAGGTCCCTGAGGCACAACCCAAGATTGTCATGTCCATCAGCACAGGCCTATTAAACCATTTCACAAAAACAGGGGCATACACTATACCAGAAGCAAGTCTGAGTCACCACTCCCCCTACAACTAATAACCGCCATTGTATATTCCAAACCACTACCAGGCTTTACCAACACATTTCCTCTCATTCCTTTGCAGCCAATCAAGGTTACAGCATACAGCCATGGATTACGACTTCATTTGCCAATCCCACAACGAAGGGCACAGAAGAACACACAATGTGGTGGAGAGGACATTTGGGTTTCCGAAGTCAAGGTTCAGTGCCTGGCCCTGACAGGAGGAAGCCTCTTGTATGCTCCACCCCTGGTATGTAAAATCATACTGGCATGTGCAGACCTCCATAATATATGTGTAAGAACAAATGTTCCCTGGGATCAACAGGTTAACGTCCCCAACGAGGAGGAGGATGATAATGGTGCAGCAAATTTGGAGGGGGAATAACAGAAGACTTCACATAGTGCAGAACATTTAAACATAGTGACTGTACTATCATCATCACATTATAAATAGCACCAGTAAAATACTTTTCACCTGAATCTCCTTGGTCTACTCATTCTCCACTTCATATATCATCAGAATGTAACTAAAAACTTAGAGAGCAGGTAAGAAACACAATAGTTACAAGTATGATAGCAACATCATACTGCCTCCATTTCACATATCAGTGACATGCAATTCACAGGTATGTGCCTCTTGAAGGCCTAGATCCATGCACCACAACATATAACGTGTCGTCAAGTGGGCAAAGTGCTAATTCCTAGCCCGTTCCCCACATCATCACCACGCCTACCAGGATGTATGCAAGGGGGGCAAACTTAAGGTAGGGGCTGTGATCAAATGATGTTTAAGTAATGTAGGAACTGAACACTGTCGCATATCAGGGTGATTGCTGCTTTGCCTGCACGGTGCATGTGTGACAAGGGGGGGGACATCATTGGTAACTATGGACCTTCAGTAACTGTATAGGGTTTGTAATTAATTCAGAGGCAGAGCCTGCACTTTGTACCTATGGGATTATGTCCTGGCATGGCTGTTGGGCACAACCATGGCACATGGTGGGCTGTACCTCACTTATGGCACACACACGTTGGCTGTGGATTGCGCTATTGGTTGCCAGACAAATGAAGCTGTTATGGGCACTGAATCACTATCCAAACATATGACCCATTGTCAGGATCTAAGAATTAAATGGGACAATGCACCACCAAATTATTGTATGGGTGGAATGTGTTACACTCCATATGTACATAAGATGCACACTTTTCACACAAATCTGCTGTCTTGACACATGCCTACAGCAATTCCAGATGAACATGTGAAATCTGATGTATGGGTGCTAGTACCAACAATAGTTGACCTGTGTCAGCATGGTTACCTAGTATGCTCTGTATAACAACATAACACAGCACATAACAATACACATGCCATATGCCAGAACAAGAGCAAGGGAGCAACAGTTACAAATTATCCCATGCATGTTTTGGGCTCCAACATGGCAATTAGGTGTGGGATGTACAACTATGTCCAGCAATGTCCGAAAAGTCAGAGACCCATCCAACAAATGAATGGGAGTAGAAGTAGTCATATATGTTGCACTTGACTAATGAAAAAGCAGTACTGAGATGATTTCACACATCAACATCATTCAGTCATGGTAAGAGTTACCTAGGCTGTGGCATGCCCAAATAAATGCATACATATGTTCAACGGACAATGCGGATGGACAGCTGAGAGTTTCCCACTGATACTTGGAAACACAACATGGGGGGTCACTTGGAGACAACACAAGTGCTGTGGCAGGTGTAATGTCACGTGTGTGTGGCGCTCATTTGATCTCACAATTACCAGCAATGGGATGGTAACTATCATGTAACAGTAGTAGAAGATGTGTACATCTACAAGTTACACAAGTCACATGTTCATCCTGTTCATGTATTGCCAGACAATGTTGCTGTAGAAGATTTGTACAAAGTGTAAGCAGTCTATACAATGAGAACAATGTTGGAGACAAAATATTCCTTACAAATAATGCGGTAAAAGATGGAAAAGGAACACACACAGACCAATCTCAACTTTGCAACACATCAATCTACATGTGAACATCCAATATATGTACAGAGAGGGTGGCTAGTCATGTTTGTCACAACCATAACCTGGTAGTTGCCCATTGCATGCAAACATGACCGGAGGTAGTGACAGATAACACCACCTGTCACCTGGCACGTTCCCAAAATAGAATTCACAGCAGAGATACAACCCCTAACGAAGCTGCCCATTAAATGACCAAGGACATCAGATGATTAGACATGCTGAACACATGCAAGTACCCAGTCCTCTGTAGATGAGAGGGGAAGGCTGAAATCAAGTATCCCAGTCCGTTTGATCACAGTTGTGCATGTGTGTCTGCAGGGGACTGTGTATTGCTCTGCTGATTAGCAATCAGGAAGAGACTAGGGGCTAGATGTATGAAAGCTTTTTGAATTCGCAAAGGTGTGAATGCCCGTTTGCGAATGCAAAAAGCCATTTCAGAATGTATGAAAGACATTCTGAACGCAATTTGCGACGCTCTAAATAAGAAATCACAAATAAGGATTCCTTATTTGTGATTTCTAAGCACATGTAAGAAGCAATTCCTAAATGCGATTTGGACATTTATTAATCGCTATTTACCACCAGGCTGAACCTGGTGGTAACCATGTGCAAATTTTATAAATGCATTTAAGATGCATTTTTTAAATTTACATGTAAAGCACACATGCCCTTTTGGCATGTGTGCACCTTACAAGTTGCAAAAAAGTATTTTGGGGTGCAGCAGAGGGGGCCTTAGGCCCCCAGCACCCTGGGGTTTTGCATTTCCAAAATTGCGATTTCTGTTAAAGAAATCGCAATTTTGGAAATGCAAACAATTCGCAGATATGGGCCTACAGGCCCATAGGTGCGAATGGAGCCGGTATCGCAATTTGCGATTTGGTAATAGCATTTGCGATTTTTAAGAAATCGCTATTACCGATTCGCAAATGTGATACATTGCATTTTGCGAATCAGAAACAGCGATTTCTTAAAAATAGCTATTTCCGACTCAGAAAAGGCCTCCTTGATATATCTGCCCCTAGATCCCCGCTCAAAACACCCTAAACCACTGCTCTGGCTACATAAACTTTTGACATTGGCAGGGGCCTGATGCATGTGCACAGTGGGCTGAGTAATCTGGAGTTCTGTAAACCTGCCCCTTCACATGCAACCATGGGTTTGTGTTGCCATACAAACTCCCATAGTGGTGATGAAGAGTAGGGTGCCATCTATGCCAGATTGCAGCACTGCTACAAAGTGGTGTGCCATTGTATGTGACAGTCGTAACAAACATGATGTGGATGAATGTGAGTGCCTATTTGGTGGCATGAACACTTACACCACATATCTCAGCACACATGTACCACTTAAATGTCTCAGGCATAGTAATGTGTAAAGGGTTCTGAACAAGAGGCAACCTACCACAAATGTAAGTGCATATGTATCACAAGATCACTGACTGAAATAAATGACCTTCTTCTGTGTTCAGACATACGGAAACATAGATGGCACTGATATGACTAAACAGCCATTTGTCAAAGTCCAACATGTGTCCATGCAGCAAGATAGATATGTGAGGTTTCACATCCCCTGAACACACCATTGTGGTCATATGTTACTGAAATTACACTTCACTTATCTGTCACACATGTAGCAGAGCATCATGAAGGCTAAACCAACAACATACCACAGAGTGGACAAACATGCACATGCAAATTGCCAGGGGTAACGTGATGTCAACCCAGTCCTAGTCCACTGCATCCTCTGAGTACAAATTGTCATGGCTGTCACATGCCTTACCATGTTTTGGACATAGGCCCTCATATATTTTGGATTGTTGGTATGTGTACATTTGTGTATCAGACATAACAATGTGGTACTCCACAAATAAGTGTTTAGTATGTAAACTCATAGTACACATGTATGTGGATACAGTGTAGCTGCACATGCACAAATGCACAAGGCATGAGTCATCGCATGCAGCAGACACATAAACAGACATAAACAGACACATAGGTTCAACATACGAATGTCACCGTAAAGATATGACTGGATGGTTACACACATGTAGCCATACCATAATGACAACATTGTAGCATAGCCCATGTGACATGGTATGTGAATCTGGGTGCAATATTTCCGTCATGCATCAAACGTTTATGCTCCAAACGGCTCAAATCTATACTCTGCAACCCCAGAAAAATGACACCTGGCCCCTGAGAGTCTATCATATGTCCACAGTCCTTTTCACGCACAATGGGAAAAATTTGACACATAACCAGCATCTGTCATAAATTTAGATGCAAACACCTAAACCTCATACTCTTCTCCTCAGCAAACAGAAATCTGGCCCCTGAGCGTCTATCATACCTCCATAGGCCTTTTCACGCACAATGGGGAAAAATCAACGCATAACCGTCAAGCGTCAAACTTTTATACGCATACGACTATACCATACTTTTCTCTTAAGCAAGAAGACACATAGGGGGTCATTCCTACCCCGGCGGTCCGAGACCGCCAGGGTAGGGGACGGAGGAAGCACCTCCAACAGGCTGGCAGTGCTTCTGGGGCAATTGCCGCGGTCAGAAAAGGGAAACCGGCGGTTTCCCGCCGGTTTCCCGCCGGTTTCCCGCTGCCCCAGGGAATCCTCCACGGCAGCGCCGCCATGGGGATTCCGACCCGCTTCCCGCCATCCTGTTTCTGGCGGTTTTCACCGCCAGAAACAGGATGGCGGGAACGGGTGTCGTGGGGCCCCTGGGGGCCCCTGCAGTGCCCATGCCACTGGCATGGGCAGTGCAGGGGCCCCCTAACAGGGCCCCATTGAGATTTTCAGTGTCTGCTCGGCAGACACTGAAAATCGCGACGGGTGCAACTGCACCCGTCGCACACCAGCAACTCCGCCGGCTCCATTCGGAGCCGGCTTCCTCGTTGCTGTTGCTTTCCCGCTGGGCGGGCGGGCGGCCTTTTGGCGGTCGCCCGCCAGCCCAGCGGGAAAGTCAGAATGACCGCCGCGGTCTTTTGACCGCGGTACGGTCTTCTGGCGGTTCCCGCCAGGCCGGCGGCTTCGTCTGCCGGCGGGGGTCAGAATGACCTCCATAGTCCCTGTGCATCGCACATCCACAAGTCTTTTTGTAACGCACAGTGGGGAAAAATTGACACATGACCGCCAGACCGTCATGTATGAAAAAAAAAATCAACGCATGACTGGAAGCGGCACACACAGGTCCAGGACGTGATGAAACAGGACATCCTGCCTGCATACATGGTACAGTGAGTCCACTTTTACGTCACAGTCTTATTGTCTGTGGCTGTGTGAGGGTGTGTGAAGCTGGTGCTGTTGGTGATTTGGAGTAATTAGAGTGTTTTTTGTGCTGTGTCCTGTAGTTGTTGTGTATTTTTTGTCTTTTAATCAGTCTTTTGTATTGTAATTGTTCTATATCTGTCACTGTATTGTGGGGTGTTTGTCTGGGGTAGGATAGTTTGCTGGGTAGTTGGGGCAGTGTTAGGATTGTTTTTTGCCAAATGCATTTGCAATGCATGATGTCAGGAAAAGGGAGGATGGGCAAGATGTTGGCCGATCAGTGGGGTACTTCATTTGGCTGGTACAACATTACCTTCCCATGATGTTCGTACTGGGTGGCTGTGTAATTCGGGGCTACCCCACAGAGGCCAGGATGCTGCTGTGGGGCAAGGTACTCCACCACCTGACTCGAGTTTTGGCACCAGATGAAATGACCACCAACTGAAACACCGTTGGGCTGTTGGGCTGACCTCATCACAAGGGAGCAAGATCTGCTGGATCACCTAGACATGGAGATTGGTGGAACAGTTGGTAAGTATCCCATTTCCATACCAAGTCCATTATTTGCATGTGCATGACAGGTGCTGATATGGTTGAGTGCAGCATATCATGTTTAAGGATCTGGACATGTCGTATGCTGTCTGTATGAAGAGCCTTGCACCACCTTAGGGCTGCCATTCTAATGTACAACAATGAAGCAAAGCCAGGGCAGATGTGCCATCTTCCATGCACAACCATTTCAAAGGGTTGTGATGCATGCATATGGCAACTCTGTTTGAACAGCACAGATGAGGCCTGCGCCATGCATCATGTATGGGAGGGGGGCCCAACACCTGTTTGGGGGGCAAATGTACAAGCCTCTCAAAAAAATGAAAAATACCTAAATGCCATTTTTCATGCACTTTGAACGGCTGCTGAGGGCAGGGGTTATACGGGGGCATATCAATGTATATGATGGGCCCCTGTGTACTCAGGAGAAGTCGTGATGATTGGTTTTGTTGCTACTCCTGCTGAGTACATCATTTTCCACCATATAAATAGATGCGCTTGGATCCTACCTGCATCATGCTGTGCCTTAATTCTCGTTAGGCACACACATGGTGGAGATAAGGGGTTCACTGAGGGCCACAAGGACTGTGGTTATGCAATTGGTACTGCTCCACTTTTGTTTAATCTGTCCCTTTGTGTCATTGGCCAAGGCCATATAAGGGAGCTTGACTATGCCCTGGGTCCAGACTCCTAGCACTTTCCTCTGTCTGTACATTGTGTATCACATACACCCCAAACTATGCCTGTTAGCCCACACACATGTGCTGATTTGGTACCACAGACCTGCTGCATCTTACCGACAGTATGGGGCTGCCCTGCATCTGCACCATCACTGGCACATTACTCAGAAACCTGCACCAACAAATGCATCCTTGAACCACTGTTTTGAAGCTTATGTCTATGTGCATGTTCTTATCCCTTCCTGGACAAAAACCTGAATGCCATGACAACAATGGCTGGCCACACATATTGGCAATATATCCGTAGTTTCAATCTGTCAATGTGCAGGTAGGTACAACTAAATAAACATAAGTAAACTCCCATGACATTATTGCTCATGTGTGTGCCTTGTGATGGCACACACATAGGGCAGCTTTAGCGCTGGTGGCACCCTGGTAAGTAATCTTTTTGGCACCCCCCACCCCATGACCACCTCTTCAGATTCCCTCACTACCACCTGGCAAAAGTGTCCCTCGTCTCTCCATAGCTCCTCTCACATACATTTCATTTGTTTTAAAGCACTTGTAAAGGCTGGGTTTAATAATTCACTCAGCTGTTTACATAAAGCATAGTTCTGTTATTTACAGAAGGTACATTAACCCTCTCCACTACTTTGTATAGAGTTAAACCTGCCATAGACAAAACTCCCATCTTTCTCTCTAGCAAGGCCATTATTCACAAGAGTTACCTTGGCATTTTAATTGCTTCCCGAAGGTCGGACGCATAAGGAACGTTTGAGCAGGTGCTTTTAAATCACAAGTTTTGTAAGTTATTGCTAAACACAGAGTCCCCCTGAGGTCAGCGCCGCCCCATCCAGGTCAGCACCTGGTGTGACCACACCTCCCTAAAGCCTGCCCTGCACACACTAATTAGTAACTACAAACAAGGATGTATCAAAGCATTCCTCAACACTCTGGAATACTCACACAACCACTGGACAGTTGTTCATCAGTTTGCAGTGGCAATGAGGTAGATGTCTTCAACATCTGGGGCAGGCTCAAACGCTATGGGTGTAACAATGAGATGGCCACTGCAACAACCATCACATGCCCCTCAGATGCAGAGTACAGTGTCATGCAGTTCTATATGGTCATGTAGTTGTAAAGCTAACATCTGCATGACAATGCCATGTATATATGGTGCAGTGAAAAGCACCTCAGGAGTGTCTGGGAAAGTGATCGTTTGTAGGTGCCTCGGTCTCCTTTATCTGAGACTATGTGTGATTGACTGATCATAGTTGTTTGTCAGTTGGTCTGATCTAACGCTAGGTTGACTTGCTCACTCAGCCTAACAAGTTGATAGTAAACAATGTCGTCCATTAACTGCAAAGTACAAATATCACTAAGCAATGTTTTCCATTCATGTATTGCAGGTGGACCTCCACCCTACACTGTTGGTGAGGTCAGCAGATTTAAAGATCCCAATGCAGCCAGCAAGTGTCACCTTGTGCGTAATGGGTGCCAATCCAGGGTTTGGTGTGAATGAGTCTGATTGGTGGAATGCTATGAATTATAGTTTTTCCTGACCAATGATATGATATAATTGGAGTTAGGATGGTGACATCATGTCTTTTAGAATTTTGAGCATTGAAAATGGCTTGGTTGTAGCAGAAGGGGCAACGTGTGCTGGAATTGTGGTATTAGAAATGGACTACCTGGCCACATATTTATTGATGTCTATCATGATAGGTGTCAGAGCAGCTGTTTATGTAAAGAGCATGCCTGTTGAAAACAACTTTGTCACTGTCAGGGAGACCAGATCCTCGGGGCCTGCGCACGTTCCCAACATGTCCACCACTAGACAGCTCCAAAGCTCCGATAGAAATACCACGGAGCCTGAAAGAGTCCAAGTGGGGGAAAAGGGGAATAGGAAGGGAACAGCTGGGAAGGAGACCTGTAGGAAGCAAGAGGTTAAACAACACAATATCAAGATATAATCACATTGACTTTCAATAGACTATGGTTCTAAGAGTTCTCATACTGTAACCATGGATAACCTAAGAAATGACTATAACTAGACCTCAAGAAATCTAGGTACCTGGAAAAAATCAAGAATGGGTTAATACAATGTTTCATATGAGCTTTTCATGAAATATCACATACTGTCTAGAATACAAGAACCTTCTAGAATAATGTTTCAGAACAAACATTGCATTTTTACAAGAGGACAAAGGCTATCTGAAACATTCCCTGAAAACAACAGGAACTGTACTAGGAACTTAATATGCACAAAGAATGTCGCACTTTGAATTAAGCATTTTCATAGAAAATCCAAACGCTCGGGATAAATGTGTGCACCTCAACAAACACAACACACCAAAGTTTTCAATGCCATGAAATGATCGCGCACACTGCCGAAGTAAGAGCCAAGCGCTTTATGCCAGGGTTGAATCGCGCACACTGTTGCCGATTCAAACAAGAATATGCAAATGCCATGAAATGATCGCGCACACTGTTGCCGATCTGAATGCCAAGGTTTACATGATAGGAATGAATCGCGCACACTGCTGATTCGAAGAAGAATATGCAAATGCCATGAAGTGATCGCGCACACTGTTGCCGATCTGAATGCCAAGGTTTACATGAGAGAAATGAATCAGCACTCTTCCGATTCGAACAAGAATATGCAAACGCCATGAAACGATCACGCACACTGAACGTTTCACAACTAGGCCCAAAACTCGAAAGTCTTTGAGAACGGGGTCGGCGGCCCAGCCTGACCTCCGCCTTACCGCCCTGCTCAAGAATCACCAATATTTTGAGGGCAGGCCTGGAACATCAAGGTAGGCCTCTGGAACAGGAGCTCAGGAAGTTGCTGCTGCTCTGCACCGGGATCTCTGAATAGTGAGCACGTGGAGCTGTGCTGGCTCCCTTTTATAGAGTCTGGCCCAGCCCACAAACCACACCCAGTCATGCTGAAGGGAAAGCTTCTAGAGGGTCCTAGAAAGGGACCACACCCTAACACACTCAGTAAGCCTGCAGCAATACCTTGCAAATGAACAGTTACTGCAAAAATCATTTATAGTGTTTTTCAAGGTTAAACTCTGCAATGCAAAAGGTTAACATACTGCATATAAACACAAAGCATGAATTATGCTCTAGCATAAAGACTGGGATTTTGCATTTTTTGTCGACCGTAGAACGCGCACTGTCCTGATGTTGACAGTACTTTCCTCTCCCAAAACACACTCTAGGGCCTGGTTTGCCTGGGTTAAGACGATGAAAACGTCTCACTAGTCGTGGAGCATGAATGTCAGATGCGGAGACCCATGAGTTGCTTTCAGGACCGTAACCTTTCCAAGAGATCACATACCAAAGGTTACGACCTCTAAGTTTGGAATCCAACACCTGTTTAACTTCGTATTCCAATTACCCCTGTACTAGAACTGGAGCTGGTTGGGAGCGTACCTTCTGGACTGCTTTTTTCAGGAGCGAAGTATGGAACACCGGATGATTACGTAGTGACCGGGGCAACTGCAGTTTACAGGTCACTGGATTAATTTGCTGGAGGACAGTGCAAGGACCTATGAATTTGGGATTAAACATGTGCTTTTTCTTAAAGTCAATGGGCCTCATTCTGACCCCGGCGGTCTATGACCGCCAGGGTGGAGGCCGGCTGAAGCACCGCCAACAGGCTGGCGGTGCTTCATTTTGTATTCCGACCGCGGCGTCGTCCAGCCGGGTCCGGCCATGGGGATTCCGACCCCCTTTCACCGCCAGAAACAGGATGGCGGGAACGGGTGTCGTGGGCCCCCTGGGGGTCCCTGCACTGCCCATGCCACTGGCATGGGCAGTGCAGGGGCCCCCTAACAGGGCCCCAGCAGGATTTTCACTGTCTGCTTTGCAGACAGTGAAAATCGCGACGGGTGCAACTGCGCCCGTCGCACCCCTGCAACACCGCCGGCTCCATTTGGAGCCGGCTTCTATGTTGCAGGGCCTTTCCCGCTGGGCTGGCGGGCGCCCTTTTGGCGGTCGCCCGCCGGCCCAGCGAGAAAGTCGAAATGGCCCCGCGGTCTTTTGACCGCAGAGCGGTCTTTCGACGGGGGTAGTTTGGCGGGCGGCAACCGCCGCCCGCCAAACACAGAATGACCCCCAATATGCCTTGTTGAAAGCCACACTTCATCACCTGGTTGATACTGAGGTCCTTCACAATGTTTCTTGTCGTAGTGTTTTTTGTATTTTTGTTTAGTTTTTTCTAGATGCTGTTGAATCAGTTTCTGGGTTTGGTGGAGTTGTTGAATAGTTTCCGACACAGCTGGTGTAAGAGAACTTTCTTGAGGAATCATGATTGGCAAGGTATCAGGATGGTAGCCAAACAAGCCAAAAAAGGGTGTGACACCAGTGGAGGGGTGAAACGAGTTATTGTAGGCTAGTTCAGCTAACCAGAGCATTGATGTCCAGGAATGAAGTGCTTTCTCAGCGTATGCACGCGGGTATTGTTTCAATGTCTGATTCAGTCTCTCAGTTTGGCCATCTGTTTGAGGATGATGGCTAGTAGATAGTTTGGATGTAACTTGAAGCGTTTTGCACCTCGTTTTCCAGAAGTTGGAGGCAAATTGCGATCCTCGATCGGACAGAATCATTCTCAGCAGCCGGTGATAACGGACCACTCTATTCAGAAGGATGGTTGCCAGTTCACTGAAGGTGGTCAATTTCTTACAGGCAATGAGATGTCCATATTTTGTGAGACTATCTACCACCACAAGGATTACTGAGTGCTGTTGAACAAATGGTAGACCTGTAATGAAGTCTAACGAGATGTGTTCCCAAGGTCGAAGTGGAGTTGGTAGCAGATGCAACAAACCTTTTGGTTTTGAATGACTTTTCTTGATGCGAGCACAGACTTTGCAGTTAGTGACCATTGTTTTGATGTCTTTTGTCAGAGTAGGCCACCAAAAGTAGCGTTGGATTAATTCAAGAGTTTTAGGAGGTACCTGCAATAAAGGGCGAAACACGTGTTGGCTGTCTTTTGGAAGAATTTTGGTTGAACATCTATGTGTTAAAGAAAAATTTATACAATAAACAATACGTTGAACCTGATTGACGAAATTTTCCGAGTGGGTTTTTCACCATTTCTTAGCCAAGTACTTCTATATGAGGAGGGTTAGGGCCCAGGCCCTTCGGTGATTAACTCCCACTATTTCACAACGGCATTCTTCACAGGAAGTTTCTCGTTTGGACCCTAGTATTTTTAACACATGCCTCATGGAAAGGTAGTCCTTGCTTGATTGATCTTTTGGGATCTGCTTGAGCCAATGCCTGCCATTTCTCAATGGTGAAGGAATAACGGATGTCTTCAAAGAAGACTTCGGTCCTTATGATGCAGAGGACCTTGTCTGGAGCAATGATAGCTCTGGAAGGCTGGATTGTGGGTAACTTGGTAGACTCTTGGTGGGACAAGGCGTCTGCTTTGCGATTATGTTTACCAGGACGAAAATTTACCACAAAATTGAACTCGGCAAAAAACAGCATCCAGCGTAATTGCCGAGGAGTCAAAAGTCTAGCTGAACTCATGAACTAGAGATTGCGATGATCAGTGTATACTGTGATAGTGTACTTGGCACCTAACAAATGATGTCTCCACTCTTTAAAGGCATCACGGATCGCCAGAAGCTCTTTCCCAGCAATGACATAGTTCTGTTCAGGTTTATTCAGTTTTTGAGACATGCAAGCTACAGGATGAAGTTGACCAGTGTCTTTACTTCATTGTGACAAGACTGCACCAATTGTCACATCTGAGGCATCTGCTTCAACTATGAATGGACGATCCACATCAGGGTGAGTCAAGACTGGGGCAGTGGAAAAGGCTTCTTTCAAAGTTGAAAAGGTTCTGTCAGCTTCTGGAGACCACACACATTTTTCTTTCTTTCTCAAGAACTTGGTGATTGGCGCCACTGTCTGAGAGAAATGGTTTATAAACCTGCGATAAAAGTTTGCAAAACTCAGAAAGCACTGTACATCTCGAACAGTCTTTGGAGTGGGCCAATTGGATACTACTTGTACTTTCTTTTCTGCCATGACCATACCTTGAGGGGTAAGGATAACCCCTAAAAATTCGACTGTGGTAACATGAAATTCACACTTGGTTAGTTTGCAATATAGATGATGCTTTCAAAGAGCTGTGAGAATCTTCTTGACATGTTGTACATGTTCGGCTTCATTGTCAGAGTAGATCAAAATATCATCGATATAGACTATTGCAAATATGTCTAGATACTCTCTAAGGACGTCATTCAGGAAAAATTGAAATGCTGCTGGAGCATTGCACAGTCCAAAGGGCATGACGGTGTATTCAAAGAGACCAAGGGGGTCATTCTGACCCAAGAATGACAGAAGCACCGCCAACAGGCTGGCGGTGCTTCATTTCCCATTCTGACCGCGGCGGTGTCCCGCCGATTTTCCCCCGGCGGTGATAATCCGCCAGGGCAGCGCTGCCCTGGGGATTATCACCCCCTTACCGCCAGCCTGTTTCTGTCGGTTTACACCGCCAGGAAGAGGCTGGTGGTAAGGGGTGTCCTGGGGACCCTGGGGGCCCCTGCACTGCCCATGCCACTGGCATGGGCAGTGCAGGGGCCCCCTAACAGGGCCCCGGCCTACTTTTCACTGTCTGCATGACAGACAGTGAAAAGCGCGACGGGTGCAACTGCACCCGTCGCACCGCCGCAACACCGCCGGCTCCATTAGGAGCCGGCTCCTGTGTTGCGGCCTCATTCCCGCTGGGCCGGCGGGCGCTAACATGGTTAGCGCCCGCCGGCCCAGTGGGAATGTTGGAATGGGGGCTGCGTTAATGCGGTCGCATGGCGGCCGCTTGGCGGCCGCTTGGCGGTTCCCGTCTGGCGGGCGGCAGTAGCCGCCCGCCAATGTTAGAATGACCCCCCCTATCTTGTCTTGAATGCAGTTTTCCATTCGTCACCTTGTCTCATTCTGACTAAATGGTAAGCACCTCGTAAATCGAGCTTAGTGTAGATTTTTGCTTTTTTCACTTGATCCAACAAGACAGGACTCAGAGGCAAGGGGTATTTGTTCTTGACTGTGAAATTGTTCAAACCCCTATAGTCAATACAGATTCGAAGATCCCCATTAGCCTTGGAGACAAAAAACAAAGGAGAGGCTGCAGGAGACGTGAAAGGGCGGATGAAGCCATTCTCTACAAATTGATCTAGGTACTTTCGTAAGTGTTGATTTTCATGTTCTGACAAGGCGTACACACGACAGCTAGGGAGTATCGCACCAGGAGTTAGATCAATTTGGCAGTCATAAGGTTTATGAGGAGGCAAGGTTTCTGCTTCTCTTTCATCGAACAGATCTTCATAGGATGAATACTGTCTGGGCAACTTTACTTCTTTCTCCGCTGCAGTGGCTATGTGAGAGTTGCAATATTTGTCGACTTGAGACGTCTGGAGACATTTCTCATTACATAAGGCGGAAGAGAACACGACTTTCTGTTCTGCCCAGCTAATCTCAGGATTGTGATAAGGTAACCAAGGTAAGCCAAGGATAATTCCATACTGAGGAACATGGATAACGTCAAAGATGAGCTTCTCTTCATGTTTGGTTCTTTGATCTCCCCCATCACAGTTCACCGACAAGGGGACAGTCTGAAGAGTTACTGGGCCTCCAATCAAGAGTTTTATGTCTACTGCTTTTATTATCTCTGTAGTCTTCTTCTTGGTGCATGGGATCCCCCATGCGCGAACCAGTTGGGCATCAACAAAGTTCCCGGTAGCCCCAGAATCTACGAGGACGTTCTTGAAATAGTTATTTTTCTTTACTTGAACTTCAGTGCCCAGCTTGAGATGCCTAGACTGTGAAGGGTCCACAGTGACACCCAAGAGCAACCCTTCTTTACATCTTGGGTGATCTAGTTTTCCGGCTCGACTTGTACATTGACTGCAATTTTCTGGACAGGACCTTGTTTGCTCTTTGGTTTGATTGGACAATCTTTGGCAAAGTGACCCCTGCGTCCGCAATAAAGACATTGTTCGTTCTTTCTACATAGGTCCTTTTCGTCTTTGGTCAAAGGTCTCCTGATAGTTCCGATTTCTATGGGTTCCGGAGTTCTCTCTTTCTGAGTTCTTGATTCTCTATGATCGTGAACGCGCCAGGAATATTTCTCAGTCTTTTTGCGTGTTCCCCTTCGTTCTGCAAGAAGATGATCTAGTCTCAAAACAAGGTTTATTAGATCCTGACAATCTGTAGGCTGAGGATCTATCTGGGCAAGAATGTCCTTTAACTCATCCTTGAGTCCCTTGTAGAACAAGGCCGCTTGCTTTTCTTCAGGGCAGGATGTCTCTGCTACCAGTCGATTAAAACTAGCTAAGTAGGAAACTAGATCTTGGTTACCTTGTCGCAAGTCTAATAGTTCACGATCTGCCGACAATGCCACTGTTCTTCGATCAAACACTCGTTCAAACTCACAGACAAAATTTCTCCAATTGTAAAGCAGGGGACTGTCTTTACGCACAAGAGGGATTGCCCAGGTGGCTGCTTCCCCAGTCAGGTAAGATAACAAGAAGGCCACCCTGGACTGGGCATCAGGGAAAGTGTTTGGTCGTCAGGTAAAATGTAATTCCACTTGAACCAAGAAAGATTGCGCTTTCAGGGGATCGCCTGAAAACCGTTCTGGAGGAGCCAGGGGGATAGCTGAGGGAACATTGAGGGAAATGTTCATAGGAGGATTACCTCCTGAAGCTTGAGAAGGAGGACCAGGCCAAGACACACCCAAAGGACATTGTTCCTTCTTTTCTACCCTTTCCTGCAACTGACTCACTCTCTCAGCTAAGCTGGCTGTTATATCCTTAGATGACACTACCTCTGCTTGGAGCTGCGTGATAACTTTGACTAGCTCGTCCAATGTGGCCATGATGAGAACACACGCAAACCAGGAGGATATTAAATTTGTGGGCTCACTATTCTGTCAGGGAGACCAGATCCTCGGGGCCTGCGCACGTTCCCAACATGTCCACCACTAGACAGCTCAAAAGCTCCGATGGAAATACCACAGAGCCTGAGAGAGTCCAAGTGGGGGAGAAGGGGATTAGGTAGGGAACAGCTGGGAAGGAGACCTGTAGGAAGCAAGAGGCTAAACAACACAATATCAAGATATAATTACATTGACTTTCAATAGACTATGGCTCTAAGAGTTCTCATACTCTAATCATGCATAACCTAAGAAATGACTATAACTAGACCTCAAGAAATCTAGGTACCTGGAAAAAATCAAGAATGGGTTAATACAATGTTTCATATGAGATTTTCATGAAATATCACATACTGCCTAGAATACAAGAACCTTCTAGAATAATGTTTCAGAACAAACATTGCATTTTTATATGAAGCAAAGGCTATCTTAAACATTCCCTGAAAACAACAGGAACTGTACTAGGAACTTAATATGCACAAAGAATGTCGCACTTTCAATTAAGCATTTTCACAGAAAATCCAGAAGCTAGGGATAAATGTGTGCACCTCAACAAACACAACACACCAAAGTTTTCAATGCCATGAAATGATCGCGCACACTGCAGAACTAAGAGCCAAGCGCTTTATGCCAGGGTTGAATCGTGCACACTGTTGCCGATTCAAACAAGAATATGCAAATGCCATGAAATGATTGCACACTGTTGCCGATCTGAATGCCAAGGTTTACATGAGAGAAATGAATCGCGCACTCTGCCGATTCGAACAAGAATATGCAAATGCCATGAAATGATTGCGCACACTGTTACCGATCTGAATGTCAAGGATTACATGCTATGGATTAAATCGCGCACACTGCCGATTCAAACAAGAATATGCAAATGCCATGAAATGATCGCGCACACTGAAAGTTTCACAACTAGGCCCAAAACTCGAAAGTCTTTGAGAAGGGGGTCAGGGGCACAGCCTTACCGCCCTGCTCAAGGATCACCAATATAATGAGGGCAGGCCTGGAACATCAAGGTAGGCCTCTGGAACAGGAGCTCAGGAAGTTGCTGCTGCTCTGCTTCGGGACCTCTGAATAGTGAGCACGTGGAGCTGAACTGGCTCCCTTATATAGAGTCTGGCCCAGCCCACAAACCACACCAAGTCATGCTGCAGGGAAAGCTTCTAGAAGGTCCTAGAAAGGGACCACACCCTAACACACTCAGTAAGCCTGCAGCAATACCTTGCAAATGAACAGTTATTGCAAACATCATTAATAGTGTTTTTCAAGGTTAAACTCTGCATTGCAAAAGGTTAACATACTGCATATAAACACAATGCATGAATTATGCTCTTTCATAAAGACTGGGTTTTTGCATTTTTGTCGCCCATAGAGCGCACACTGTCCTGATGCTGACAGTCACTGCACTATTGACAGCACTGCGTGCCACACATTACTTACACTTACTCACAAGACGGTACAGATGTAGGTTATGTATAGAGGTCTCTAGGGGGGTTATGTACAAGACACTTGCACAACAGGTGCCTCAGTACCCTTCAGATATAAATTTAGGATATAGTACTGCAAGGACCCATGTTGCGCTGGGCAACAGTCAGTAGTGTACACAATTAGGAGACAACTAAGCTTCAGATGGTTGTGGGAAACCCCTATAAATTGTCCCAAGCTAGATCTCAGCAGAATTCTCATCATGGTCCTGTCACCATGATATTTGTGAGTGATGTAGGTCACATCACATGTGCATATGATGTGAATGCTGAATGCGTACCTGGTACTTTGATGATGTCTGACATGCATGGGCACATAATATATAAGAATACTGTTGCAGCACCCAGTGCAGTGCCAAAACTCACTGTGGCCCTAAAGGCACCCATACAGCCACCAACTGTGTGCAGTTTTACACATTTAGCACAACATAGCACAGAGTAGGGGGCATTAGTTCTGTGATGTTTAGACAGTTTTGATGTGCTGGTCAGGTTTTTCCCAAACTTTCTGGGTACATTTCTGGGCATTGTATGTACATGTGGGCACATCATGAGCAATGGTGCACCCCCTTGTAATGTGTGCTCAGACCAGGTCTTAATCCAGGACGCATGAATGAAGATATACCAGATATTTAGAATTGCCTGAGGAAAGTTTCCAGCCCCCCTATCAAATGCCCCCAAACTTGCAACCATGATGACTGGGCAGGACTTGATGTTTCACCAGGGGTGCCAAAGTGGTGAACTGCATACAATTCCCCCCTTATGGGCAAGGACACAGGTAATCCAGACTTGTTTTGGCAGATGATCCTCACAAGTTTGATAACACAAATATTGATCAAGATCAAATTAGTCCACTCACCTCTGGGCCCTGATGGTCAACAATGTGTAGCCTTCATCCCAGTGACATGTACATGATACCGTAGATGGTTGGTAGGAAATAGACATAGATGAGGAGATAGTCATTGTTGAGGAATGTGTAGTGGACTGCATGTGTCATCTGCAGATGTAGTGTACATTATATGTCTGTTCTACCTCCACCAGGTGCTGTATGTTATGCTTGATTCTCCTCATCTTTCAGTAGCTGCCAATATGACACCTGGGCAATGGCATGCATACCACAAAAGGGCTGCAAGGTACAGGCACATTTTGGAAGTGAATGCCGGATACCTCAGGATGGGAAGGAGGTTCCGCAAGGAAAAGGTCACAAGGGAATGGCGTGCGTTCGCACATTGGGGACCTCCACAGCAGCTGCACAAGAAGAAGGACAATTTAGGGAAAACATCAGGCGTGCATGCGGCCTCTGCAGGTCTGAGCCCCTCCACGTCTGCTGCACCTGTAAAAAGCCAGGCACCTGTGCAGCCACCTGCTGTGGTAATGAGCACTGAGTTTGAATGGGACATGAGACAGGACACGACCAACATAATGGTCAGACTGGACAGGTTGGAGAAGGAGAGTGCGGACAGTAAGAAGATGTTAAATTTCAAAAAAAAAAATTAAGAAAATGTAAAATGCTAGTGCCACAGCCTCCCAGTTCCTTCCCCTCCCTTTTACTGTTGTAAATAAGTTTATATTGGGTTTTAGATGGGTAGTTTTAGGTTAGTGTAGTAGTGTATTGTAGGCATAGGTTAGATTAAGTATAGTTGGGGGGTGGGTTTTAGTACATTTTTGTATAGGAGGGGTTAGGTGAGGGTTCATGATGGGGTATTTGTATATATATATATATATATATATATATATATATATATATATATATATATATATATATATATATATATATATATATATATATATATATATATATATAATATTTCGGCCAAAGGTTAAGTTAGTAAATGTGTAGTCATAGTGTAAGATAAGTTTAGAAAGTTTAGAATATGTTAGATAGGTGTAGTTGTAAGTTAAGTTAAGTTAGTTTAAGTTTGTTTAGAGTAGGGTCGTTTCTAGGATAGTATTAGGTAAATGGCTATTAATATTTTACAATAAATCCTTATTGTATAAGACTAGTTTTTGTCCATGTTGATTGTGTGTCTTTGGGTTTTCTTATTTGCACTGGTCAAGTTGGAGGAATAGCCTAGGGTATGCTTACTGTCTTGATTTCCAAGTATTACCATGTGCATCCCCTATGACCAAGGAGCTGTCGGATTGGCTGCTAAATAACATCAACTAGTCCACACATTTGCCATCCACTGTTGCAGCCATTCACAATGTGTATACATACTTTATCTTGGACAGGTAAGTATGGCACTTCAACCGTCATTGGTGGAGTCTTACATTTTCATTGTTGGCAAGTGTGGCACATCTGACAACAGGCAAAATTGGAACTGTATCCTGCGACACTGGCAGTGCCCATCACTGATAAGGTTAGCTTTTTCTGTACCACACAAATTAGTTGCACAAGTACTCCCATCTGGGTAGATTACCATTGGCTTGGTTCTGAGCCATACATGTTGTATGTCAACTTCAAAGGAGATCTGTTCAATATTTGTATAGAATACTCAGTAAGTTGGTTCTAGCTGACAACACCATCATTCACCTTTCTCATGTTAGGATCCTAGTGTGTGGCTTTGTGTCTGACAGTAATGCACTCATGTATTGATGTTCTGTACTTATTGATATGGATTCACACAATGCAATCATGTAGCTGAGTAGATGGAGCACAATAAACATAGAAATGCTACATGTACACAAGGTGCTTTATTTACAGGTGCAAGTGTATTTTCAAATAGTATTCAATGTCCAGTTCACAGACCCCATGAGTGAATGTTAGCCATATGTAGCACACTCAGGGGGTCATTCCAACTTTGGCGGGCGGCGGGGGCCGCACGCCAAAGTTCCCCCGTCGAAAGACCGCGGGGGTCATTTAGACTTTCCCGCCTGGCCGGTGGGCGACTGCCAAAAGGGCGCCCGCCGGCCCAGCGGGAAAGACCCTGCAACAATGAAGCCGGCTCCGAATGGAGCCGGCGGAGTTGCAGGGGTGCGACGGGTGCAGTAGCACCCGTCGCGATTTTCACTGTCTGCAAAGCAGACAGTGAAAATCCTAATGGGGCCCTGTTAGGGGGCCCCTGCACTGCCCATGCCAGTGGCATGGGCAGTGCAGGGGCCCCCAGGGGCCCCACGACACCCGTTCCCGCCATCCTACACCGCCAGAAACAGGCTGGCGGGAAGGGGGTCGGAATCCCCATGGAGGCGCTGCAAGCAGCACCGCCATGGAGGATTCTCTGGGCCAGGGGTAATCCGGCGGGAAACCGCCGGATCCCCTTTTCCGACCGTGGCTTTACCGCCGCGGTCAGAATAGCCCTGGAAGCACCGCCAGCCTGTTGGCGGTGCTTCCGTTGCCCTCCGCCCTGGCGGTCATAGACCGCCAGGGTTGGAATGAGGGCTTCAGAGTCCAGGGGTGAAGGACATGTCAAGAGACATGGGCCCTCATTCTGACCCTGGCGGTCTTTGACCGCCAGGGCGGAGGACCGCGGGAGCACCGCCGACAGGCCGGCGGTGCTCCAATGGGGATTCCGACCGCGGCGGTAAAGTCGCGGTCGGACCGGCACCACTGGCGGGGTCCCGCCAGTGTACCGCGGCCCCATTGAATCCTCCGCGGCGGCGCAGCTTGCTGCACCGCCGCGGGGATTCCGACCCCCCCTACCGCCATCCAGATCCCGGCGGTCGGACCGCCGAGATCCGGATGGCGGTAGGGGGGGTCGCGGGGCCCCTGGGGGCCCCTGCAGTGCCCATGCCACTGGCATGGGCATTGCAGGGGCCCCCGTAAGAGGGCCCCTACATGTATTTCACTGTCTGCTGCGCAGACAGTGAAATACGCAATGGGTGCAACTGCACCCGTCGCACAGCTTCCACTCCGCCGGCTCGATTCCGAGCCGGCTTCATCGTGGAAGCCTCTTTCCCGCTGGGCTGGCTGGCGGTCTGAAGGCGACCGCCCGCCAGCCCAGCGGGAAAGTCAGAATTACCGCCGCGGTCTTTCGACCGCGGAACGGTAACCTGACGGCGGGACTTTGGCGGGCGGCCTCCGCCGCCCGCCAAGGTCAGAATGAGGGCCATGGTTATGAGAAGTGTGCATTGGGCAGGAGGTTAAAAATTGCCAATTGGTAAGAATGGAGACAATGACAGCACATAGCAGACAAGTCAACAGTGGTAGGGTAAAGAGAGCACATTTCCTACTGTCACAACAATGGCATGATCTTAATCCCAGAACTGAGGAGATACTTTCCACGTGGCACAGACTGGTGCTACCGGGTGGTTTTCCTTGTGAATGTTTAAACTTCCACATCTTCATCATCTGATGTGTGCGGTGCCTCCTGTGCCATGGCTGGTGCTGTTGTAGAGGTAGAGGGTGCCACACACACATCAGAGGATACAGATGTGTAATCAAAGGTCCCGGCAGCCTCGATTTGGGGGAACACATAAGGCATCACTGCAGCAAGGAGGAACAGCTGATTTTTCAACACCGCAGCAACATCTTGGGTCCTTGACACTATTGCTGTAAAAAATGGCACTAACCCGCTTTACAAAATATATACGTGCCACAATACGGTCTAGCCCCACTTTTGCAGCATTAGCATAATTTTTCCATATGGCATGTTGCAATGGTTAACAACATTTTTTTTACAGGAGGCATTAGTGCCATTGTGCATTATTTCTTGAATATGGCGCATGGATGGCGCTAGGGAATTACGTTATCTCATGTTAAAAAAGATGACGCACAACTGCGCTAGCGCAGTGGTGCTTCATTTTTCATGAATATGGGCCATGGTTTGTGACAAATATAAACAATTGGCTCAATAAGTAGTGTTTTCAAGCAGCCAAGGGCCCATTTAGCAACCAAGCATTCGTGTTTTTATTGTGAATAGTTTTTGCCTCCTATAACTTTGTGGTTGGCGTAAAGGATTGGATGCTGTGCATTTTGACCAGTCTGTTTGTACCATATGCCACCAAGTCTGGTGCACAATGCATCACCAGTAAAGATTTTAGTGAATTTAGGTGAGGTGTAATTCATCCTCGGGCTCTTTGAAATCGTTAAAAATGTTCCTGTGGTGTTTTCCAGTAGACATGGTTTAGTTTCTTGATTTTTTGCATATCATTGAGAGGGTGAGCAGGATTTTTAAAAAAAACCTGAAACTAACAGATAGTAATGACCCAAAAACTCAAAACCCCATTCCATGCTCCCCCTCATCCAGAAGGCTTTTAACTCTTCTGATGTTTTCAGCAAATGGAAGATTTAAATAACCAGTATTCCAGGTTGTTTTGGGTCAGTTACCCAATATTTTTATTATATTGTTTAAGGTTTGTGGGGCTAGATGATGTTTCTCAGGATGAGGCGTCAATCTGGCTTGTGTTAGGGCTGTTCATATGATCTCATCATGACTACCTATGTAAATTCTAGAAAATGGCCAGAAACAGAGCCAAGGTAGTCACCCATCTATATGCAGATGACACCCAGATCTACATCAGAGTGTCTTATCTATCCATCACTGAGATCCCAAAATTCCATCTCAAGATACTCAAAAAGAACCCTGCCAAAACACAATTCCATCTTATCACCTACAAATACTATATTCCACTAGTTCAATCATAGTTGAAAAGCTATCCCAATCCTAGCGCCATCTGTAAAATGGTAAGGATTTACCTTTGACCAATCGCTAACAATACAGATACAAATCTCGAAACCCATAAGGACTACTTCTTGCCAACGTCACCATGGTAGAAATCTAACACCATAAATCCAAGACACACACTTTTGATATGTTATCCAATCCATGAAAAACACCCAGATAATTATGTCCTGCCCAGAGTACCCAGTGCATTGTTCAAAGGCTTCACACCTTAACTTCTCTCAGCTGCCCTTCTATCAATTTGGGCCAAGAAATCTGACAACATTCTTCCCGTTCTGAAGAATCTCTCCACTGTCCTTCCCTAGAAACAAGAATAACCTTCAAAACCTGCTGAATGCACTGCAGTCATTCAACTTTGTCTAGCCTCTGGCCTGAAAACCAAACTGAACATAGCAGGAAGCTCTTAAGAGCCAGAGGGAAACAATGGTTCATCCTGAAAACCAAAATGCTAAAACAAAAAGTCATCTGGTGCCAGCTACCAAGAACCTCAAATGTTCTGCCTGAAAGCCTATTGTTTAACTCCTAACTTAGATATTGTCCAAAACCTGAGCGACACTGCTATTCAACATTCACCTCTACCCCAAGTAATTGACATTAATACCCCTGTTTTTGGATTCCCGCTCTTCTTGTCTGAACTGTTCCTAAATATGTCTAACAGGATGTTTTTTTATTATTTCTACTACAGTTTTTTATCTGTTAATCGCTCCACAGTCCTTATGGTTTGAGTCTGCCTTATATGAATACAGTTAACAAGTACATGTTTTGAGGTTGAGGTGGTGTAACATAGTGAAGATTATCAGGAATTTGGAATGTCACCACTGTGCTTGGCCTGTGTCTGGTGGCTCAGTGTACTAATGCATCAACTCCAAGGATCTGGTTTGACCACATAGTCACAGGTTTGAATTCACAGAGGGATCCTTAGTCTTTCCACCCTCCAAGATGGGTAACAATAAATGTCTGTTATTTCAGCGCCAGTATACCCTTCCGGGTCAACATGCACTTTACAAAAATACAGGTTTTATTATATTACAATATATTATATTATATTGTTAGCAGGGTATGTTGGATGCTTGGAGTGACAGAATAGAAAGGTGGTCATGGTGGAAGGATGGGTTAAGAAGGGAAAACTTTGTGAGACATCAGGAATGGGGGCTAGGGAGAGTGGAAAGATAGGATCATAGAACATTTGGCGGAAGTCAGGTGGAGGTAGGCTGGAGTTTTAATGGGTAGAGAGGGAGGGGTGAGGCAAGGGCAATTGAAGAGGCTAAATACAGAGATGAGTGAGAGATAGAAGAGGGTTTGTTAGCATATGAAAGCTAGGGAGAGTATAGAGTAGGAATGCAAGTAGGGGATGGAGAAATTAGGAATATGATTAAAACACGGGAAGGAGATTGTGAGGGAAGATAGGTAGCACTAGCAAACAGACTGTAAAGGGGTATGAAGGTGCAGCAAATTCTCTGTAGCCACCAACTGGGTGGGTATGATGTGTCATGAGAATGGGCAGACTTAGACAATGTAGAGAGCAAGAAGAGAATGGTAGAATGATCAGGTGGAGGAAGGTGGTGAGCAGAATGGGCAAATTCAGGTGAGAGGGGAAATTAGAAGATGGGAGAGGTAATGGGATTAGCTGGCAAGGGTGTGTGAATTAGGGATGCCAGGGAAGTGTAAGGTAAAAAACAGGGATCATGGGGGAAGTAATTTGAGTGAGCAACAAGAAATATTGTAGGAGAAGAACATCTATGAGAAAGAGCTAATGGAATAAATAGGAAACAAGGGAGGTTTAGTTGAGAAGGGTCTGAGGAAAGAAGGAGAAAGTTATAGAGAAGTTAGTGGGGATTAGCTGTAGAACTGGAGGGCGTAAAGAGGTGTGGTGGGAAAGAGAGGTGTGGGTTTAGTATGGGTAAATACAATGGGGCTGAGAGAGCAATAGACTGGATGTAACAGAAGAGAGGGTTGTGGAGGGATGTGGTGGTGAGCAAGGGCAGTGGGAGGTGGGTATGGAAAAGAAAACAAAGCCTTGAGGAGAATGGGGAAGGCTAGAAGGTTGAGAGGGAGAACTGTGTTGTGTGGAAGGACTATGAAGGATACAGGGAAGGGGTGTGTGATGGCAGGGGGAGGAGAAATGGTATGTAAATGGTATGTAGGAAAGGGTGTGAAAAAAAGATTCAGTCAAGAATGAGAGAAGAGAGGAGAAAAGTGGAACACCAAGGATATTTTCGAGCCACAAAAAGGAAATTCACCCAAATTTGGTGGTCCCCAGTTTATTACATATGTTTTAAAGCATGCCACAAATAATGTGCCAGTACATTAACCAAACCATTACATCATAAGACAAGTATAGTGTAAGTGGATGTAGATTTAAAAAATAAGTTAGGGTTGGTTAAAACATAGCAAAGGAAAACATAGACATGATTGAATTGACAATTCTTCTGGGAGAGGTAAAGTACAAGCTGAAACTTTGTGAGCTCTAGGCCCACATTGGAATAAGGAACCAAAATCCTGTTTGTAACTAGCGGCAGTTGTTTTTTGTAAAATTGTGCAGGCCATTAAACTTGCACCTAGTGGAGAGATAGCCTGTAATTCCCATAGTATCTCATCACTTGGACCCTTGATTGCTTGTGGTGTGTTAGTCTGTTTGAGTAAATCAGATGTGAGCTGTCACTGGTTTAGAGTTCACCAGGATGCATCTGTCCCCTCAGGTTCTCAGAGTATCCAAAGGGTTTAGTTACAGTAAGTGTTAGTATCCACCCTTCTCCCTGCCTGGTTCCACACACTGGTACCCTGACTTACCCCTCCTTGTAGAATTAATTATGAAGAGAAATGCATGCGTTTGTTTTTCAATTCATATCCTTTTGAAAGGGCAGGAAGAATTATTTTATACTCACTAAAACTAAATCAAGCATTTCCTCTTGGTCAGCCTGTAGCCCAACAAGAGTAACACCCTAACAGTGACTTAAGCTTAGGGCATGCCCAAAAGACTGTCTATCTTATGTAGTAGGGCTACCTATCTATTCCAAAAAGCATGTACCCTGTTCTTCTTGGGAAATTGGGCTCCAGCAACATCACCTGATTGGCCAGAGTTTGACTGTTTTGACTGTTTTGTTGTATCTAATTGCTATAAGTCTATCACAGACCTGAAGGGAAAATGCATTTTGTGATAATTTGGCTTTTACACATTTTTTGGGACAGCTTTGAATCTGTATGGTTAGAAGACCAGATTCCATTTGCTATGGTAGAGAATAGATGCTGATCTATTCACCCTATTTCCTGTCCACCTTTGACTGCAAAGAACTCTGCTCACCTGAAAATTAGAAGATTGGTTCCAGAGGTAGAATTACTGACCATCTCCCTTTGAGGAATGAAAGATGAAACTCCCAGGGTTGAAAAAAGTTGTTCCTTCTGAATGTGCTTTTAAAGAACTTGCCTTATTGATCTCAAAACCTAAGTGCCACACTACAGTATTGCTGCAAAGATATTCCCTGCTTTCACAGTTGCCGCTATCACTTGAGGACCTATGTGCCCATGCCAACTGCTGCTTGTGTTCATTATGCCCAGGCTAAGACTGTGAGTTTATCCCACACACCGGCTGTCAAAATACTGTGCAATAGCTGCTCAGCCAAAATGGTACCAAGCAGTATGGACCGGCACATAGACTGCATAAAGCTACATCTACAGGGAAGAAGAGAACACAATCATGTGTCAAATTAGGTGAGTGAGAACCTTGAAAGCAAACGCTGCGCAGGTATCTCTTGTTACGGTGTGTGTAGCCCATGGGAGACAAATAGTAACTTAGGGCCAGATTATCATACGTTTGGAATTGCGACTTACTAATACGATTCAATGTGAATTGCAATTAGGAAATCACAATTCCAAATGTTCAATACTCCACTGAGTTACATTTGTGATTCCCAGTGAGTTGCAAATAGACCTAGTTCATGAATATTTCAGAGTGCGCGACAAGCAGTATTTCAATGTTTTTACAATATCTCCCTTACCTGGAAAGTAGACTCTGCTAGCTTGGAAGTGTGGATTCAGCCTGTCTGTATCCAAGGAGATTCTCAATAGAGCAGCAGCTCCCTCCTCCCTTCCCATAGGGGGATGTGCCTAGCTGATTGGCTCTCTGAGTCCCAGGCAACCTTAGCCCTCCTCCCACACCTGCTTTGGCCCCTTAAGTTTGTGAAGAAACCCCAAGACAGCCATCTCGGTTTTGTGAGGCCAGCAATTTCCCTGTGCCCTAATACAGCCCAGTGGTCACGGATTCCTAAGAGACCTCGGTAAGGGGCACCAGAATTTTACTTTTCTGGCAAATCTTATTATTTGTTTGAAAGTATTTTAACTACTACCTGTGCCTGTTTACTGTAGACTCTCTGTGTTTCAGGCAGCTTGGCCTTTTAAAGTGCTGTTTTTTAGCTGTGATTGTTTGAAATTTCCATCCTAGTTTGTAGCACAAGACTACATAAAACCCCCCTCTTTTCTAAGTAAAAAGGATACGTACATCTTCTAGAGTGTGTTTAGGAGACTGCTTAATCTGTTTCTGTGATTTAAATTGTGTTTAGAATTAGTCTGCATCTCCTGTTTTTGCCTTAAAAAAGCCACATTTCAGAGTGTGGACAAGCAGTATTTCACTGGTTTCTACAGTCTCTCCCTTACCTGGAAAGGAGACTCTGGTAACTTGGAAGTGTGGATTCAGCTTGTCTGTGTCCAAGGAGATTCTGAATAAAGCAGCAGCTCCCTCCTCCCTTCCCACAGGGGCTGGGCCTAGCTGATGGGCTCTCTGAGTCCCAGGCAACCTAAGCCCTCCTCCAACACCTGCTCTGGGCCCTTACGTTTGTGGAGGGAACCCCAAGACAGCCACCTTCATTTTGCAAGCCCAGCATTTTCCCTGTGCCCTAATACAGCCCAGTGATCAAGGATTCCTAAGAGACCTAGGTAAGAAGCCCCAGACTTTTCTGGGAGATCTTGTTATTTGTTTAAAAGTATTTTTACTGCTATCCGTGTCTGTTTACTGTAGACTCTCTGTGTTTCAGGCAGACTGGCCTTTTAAAGTGCTGTTTTTTATCTGTGACTGTTTGAAATTTCCCTCCTAGTTTGTGTGCACAAGACTGCATAAAGCACCCCTCTCTTTTCTAAGTAAAAAGGCTACATACATCTTCCAGAGTGTGTTTAGGAGACTGCTTAATCTGTTTGTGTGATTTAAATTGTGTTTAGAAACTGTCTGCATCCTCTCTTTTTGCCTTTAAAAAGCCCCATTTCAGATGTTGCGACAAGCAGTATTTCAGTGTTTTTTACAATCTCTCCCTTACCTGGAAAGTAGACTCTGCTAGCTTGGAATTGTGGATTCAGCCTGTCTGTATCCAAGGAGATTTTGAATAGAGCAGCAGCTCCTCCTCCCTTCCCACAGGGGCTGGGCATAGCTGATTGCCTCTCTGAGTCCCAGGCAACCTGAGCCCTCCTCCCACACCTGCTCTTTCCTCTTACGTTTGTGTAGGGAACCATAAGGCAGCCACCTCCATTTTGTGAGCCCAGCATTTTCCCTGTGCCCTAATACAGCCCAGTGGTCAAGGATTCCTAAGAGACCTAGGTAAGGAGCCCCAGACTTTTCTGGGAAATCTTATTATTTGTTTAAAAGTGTTTTTACTGCTACCTGTGCCTGTTTACTGTAGACTCTCTGTGTTTCAGGCAGCTTGGCCTTTTAAGGTGCTGTATTTTAGCCATGACTGTTTGAAATTTCCCTCCTAGTTTGTGGCACAAGACTGCATAAAGCACCCCCCCCTTCTTTTCTAAGTAAAACAACCACATACATCTTCCAGAGAGGGTTTAGGAGTCTGCCTAATCTGTTTCTGTGATTTAAATTGTGTTTAGAAACTGTCTGCATCCCCTGTTTTTGCCTTAAAAAAGCCACATTTCAGAATGCACGACAAACAGTATTTCAGTGTTTTTTACAATCTCTCCCTTACCTGGAAAGTAGACTCTGCTAGCTTGGAGATTCTGAATAGAGCAGCAGCACCCTCCTCCCTTCCCACAGGTACTGGGCTTAAGTTAACTTGGCCCTTATATAAGTATCTATGGGTTGTTGCAGATGGTGTTGTGATAGGTTGTTGGGGGCTGGTTTTTCCATTGGTTTAGGGATTAAAGTTGGGCTTGTGATTGGCAGTACGGCTGAGATTCTGATTGGTTCCTGGTTTTCAGGGTTGGGCATGTGAGTGGCAGTAGGGCTGAGATTCTGATTGGTTCCTGGTTTTTAGGGTTGGGCTCGTGATTGGTAGTAGGGCTGAGATTCTGATTGGTTCCTGGTTTTTAGGGTTGGGCTTGTGATCGGCAGTAGGGCTGAGATTTTGATTGGTTCCTGGTGTTCAGGGTTGGGCTTGTGATTGGCAGTAGGGCTGAGATTCTGATTGGTTCCTGGTTTTTAAGGTTGGGCTTGTGATTGGTAGTAGGGCTGAGATTCTGATTGGTTCCTGGTTATAGGGTTGGGCTTATGATTTGTAGCATGGCTGAGATTCTGATTGGTTCCTGGTTTTTAGGGTTGGGCTTGTGATTGGTAGTAGGGCTGAGATTCTGATTGGTTCCTGGTTCTAGGTTTGGGCTTATGGTTGGTAGTCGGGCTGAGAATCTGATTGGTTCCTGCTTCTAGGGTTGGGGTTGTGATTGGTTGTCAGGATTAGGGGTATGATTGGTGATTAGGGCTGGGTCTCCCATTGGTTGTTTGAATTAGTTTTACAAATCTGATTGGTTAGGGTTAGGACTAGGTTTCTATTGGCCAGTAGGGCTATTTGAGCCTAGAGCTCAGAGCGTCTCAGCCCGGGAGTCAAAGCTAAGGGTGGAGAGGACAAGGGTAGCTGCCTGTTTGGGCCTGTTCGGGACTGGTCGGGCATAGGGCCAGAAATGCCGCCCAATGTTCCTTTTATCAGAAAGGAACTTACTCCCTACACATCCATCAACATGCAAACACATTATCTGCAAAGACATCCAACTCCTGCATCACAAACTGACCTCATACAAATTGCAATGTCCCATCGCCCAACACAATACCCCTTATACAACACCTATACACTTATCCAGCACAACTACAACAGTAAAACACCTTCATTCTCACAGTAAACACTACTCTGTCCACTCCCACTAACACAACCTACCATCACCCACACAACACAAAACCACATTATACATTACTTTCAGCCTTCCAGATACACACTCCCTGTTCATACAAAACAACAACACTATCCTCTAATTGCTCCAGACAGACTACCTTTCATCATGACAATTCCTAAACCCAGCCTTCCAACACACCATCTACAAACACAATTCCCGTCTCTTCACCAATTACACAAAACCATACAATCCTCACACTCCACTCCACCACACATATTACCTCATCACAACTAACGCAAACTCCCCTGACACACATCCATCCCCTCTCACACACCTCATATATTCATCTCCAAAACACATCAATACCCCCTGTAATACTCTAATTCCACTTACCAGCACTAACTCACATACAAATCCCTCACCAAAAACCACTACATCAATATCCCCTCTCACTAGTCCACAAAAACAATACAGACCAAACACATCAGTGCATCAAATCAACACAAACTTTCATTATACTTATCATCACACCCACTTCCACCCTCATGACTACACAAAGAATACAAATCCTGGCCAATATTTACACCTACCTTCTCACTCTTCACAAACATCTACCACAAGCACCCCAACACAGCAACATTCATTCACCTGCCTCTCATCCATTGCACAATTTAGAGCCTTACATCATGACCCACATGCTCCTCCACCACCCCTAACCCATACTCCTTCCACACTAAACAGACTCAAACAAAATCAACAACATGCCACTCTTAACAACTTTGCATCCCCTTGTCTATTACACAATAAGGCTATCCTACAAAAAACAGTGCACTCTTCATGTCTCTCTCCGCCACCAAGTCCACCACCCACACAGACAGACCCAACAAAATGCCTCCTAAACCTGCTGGAAGAGGAACACTATATTCAAAAACAAGACCAATGTGACCCTCACACAGTTATCACAACTAACAACACACCTGATTCAAACTCAAATTATACTGCTCACCCTTCACCTAAACAAAATAACACCGCCACTAACACACTTTTTCTAAACTGCCAGCTCATAAATGCTTGGTCACTCTAAAAAAACAAGCACCACATCTACGACCTGCTCACAGACACATAACCTGACTTACTATACATAACAGAATCATGGTTGGGAGATGACATGGCCCCAGTGTTGCTTGAAGCCCTTCCTCTGGACTTATCCATCACACAACACCGTACAGGCAAGAGAGGAGGTGGACTAGCTTTTATATTTAAACAGGCAATAAATCTCAGTAAAACAGACAACATTTCCATACAAGGTTGTGAAGCTCTCCTCACCAGATGCCACCCTACTCCAACTTCCTCCTGTAACTTTCTCCTCCTTTACAGACCTCCACCTAGCAACTCAACATTCCCAGATGCTTTTCTAGATACAGTCTCAAACCTTATTACATTATACTCAAACCTATGCATTCTTGGAGACCTAAACATTAGGTTTGACAAACCCAATATGCCCCATCCAAAAGCTATCACCACTGGCCTAATTGCATTGAGCCTACATCAGATTGTACACAATCCCACACACATCGCTGGCCACATCCTAGATGTCATTTTTGCCAAGCCTGAACTAGTTACCGTTCGTAGCATCACGCCAGTCACATGGTCAGACCACCATTTGAGAACTTTCCGACATAAACCACCACAAATCAACACACCCAACTACTTACAGACATGCACCTATCGACCTTGGAGCAAACTCAATTATGATGACTTAGAAACACAACTATGAACATGTTAAGCATAGAATAACATATATATATATATATATATATATATATATATATATATATATATATACACACACGCACACACACACATACAGACACACATGAATACACGCACATATACACAAAATATATGTACATACATACACATATTTAAACCATGAGTAAATGTACATTAGTTAAACAGGTTTAAAGAGTATGTGTGTAGTTTATTGTTATGACATAGTAGCAATACATATTTTCTAAAGAACTATGGCCCTCATTACAACTTTGACGGGCGGCGGAGGCCGCCCGCCAAAGTTGCGCCGCAGGAATACCGCACCGCGGTCTGAAGACCGCGGCCGGCATTCTGAGTTTCCCGCTGGGCAGGCGGGCGGCCGCCTTAAGGCCGCCCGCCAGCCCAGCGGGAAACAACCTTCCCACGAGGACGCCGGCTCGGAATCGAGCCGGCGGAGTGGGAAGGTGCGACGGGTGCTACTGCACCCGTCGCGTATTTCACTGTCTGCTATGCAGACAGTGAAATACAAGCGGGGCCCTCTTACGGGGGCCCCTGCAGTGCCCATGCCATTGGCATGGGCACTGCAGGGGCCCCCAGGGGCCCCGCGACACCCCCTACCGCCATCCTGTTCCTGGCGGGCGAACCGCCAGGAACAGGATGGCGGTAGGGGGTGTCAGAATCCCCAAGGCGGCGCAGCATGCTGCGCCGCCTTGGAGGATTCTGACGGGCAGCGGAAAACCGGCGGGAGACCGCCGGTTTTCCTGCACTGACCGCGGCCAAAGCGCCGCGGTCAGAATGCCCTAAGGGGCACCGCCAGGCTGTCGGCGGTGCTCCCGCCAACCGCGAGCCTGGCGGTCACAGACCGCCAGGCTCGTAATGAGGGCCTATATATCTAGAAAGAATATACAAATAATCAGATAAAAAATATTTAGCAACACACACTGACTCCCATAATGAATTGTTGATCCCTTGGTCTCTTCTCAACATCCTCCAGAGTGAAATTATGCAGTCCCTACCATAATCCATCTAGACCTCCCCTGAACGTCATACTCCTTCAATCCTCTGAGTCCTTTCTAAAAATGTGACCTATGAACCACCCTCCACCTATCTTATTTGCCTCCACAACCTCTCCATGTGGAATTAGAACTCCAAGCCCAAGATATCCCTCCCAATCATCCACTCAATCCCTTGATAAAGCATTAATACTAGGTAACATACAATGGAGGGGAGAAGAGACGATAACTGATCAATCCCCATGGCAGGGGTCAGTTGAAGAAAGACAGGCAGTAGATCATAGTAAAAGCAAATGGGGTCCAATCACATACAAAAGCAGGCAAAGCAGGCATGGACAGAAAGCAGTATATGAAGTGTCTATGGACAGATTGGCACATCCTCAACCAGGAATATTGGTTGGAATGGTAGGCTCAAGAAATGTATGGGAAAGGACTTACAAACGGTTAATATCTTGAACCATGCACTGAAGGAAGAAGGTGGGAAGTGGATCTGACTGCTTGTGGAAAAAACATTTAGGTCATTGATGGCAATGAGCAGCAGGCTGACGAAAAGAGCACATTGGCCTCTAATCATCACAAAGAAAGAAGCAGGAAGAGGTGGTGTACAACCTAAAATAGTGGAGATAGTATAGGTAAAGGCTCACCTCAAGTTTGAACTTGATTCACCTACCAAAGCCAGCAATTGCAGTGAAGATGAGTTGAGCAAGACGGCTCCCTGCCCTCCCTTAGCACTTTCCACTTTAAGATTTCTTGCTGTCACTCCTTCTGATGCCTAATCTCCTAAACAACCAACCTTCTGATTCCTAAACATTTTATCACACTGGAGGCAAATGTGATGCAGGATTAGGAAAGTAAAGTGAGGAAGTGGGGGACAGCTGGCTGAGAGGGAAGCCAAATCAGCCAAAGATCCAAATCATGTATTTCGATTTTCCTTTTTTGAGTGATTGTGCTTGACTCTTAGCAAAAGCAAGGGGAGGAGCCTATACAGCTGTCTGGGGCTGAGGGAGAGCCACAAGAGAAGGGAGATATGTTTTTTCAACCAATCTTTCTATGTAAAAGGCAGCTTTTGGTCCAGCAGTGCTCCTGTAGTGAAGTACATTAGGGCATACGTTGAGACTCCGTACATGCAGCTTATTCCTAGTAAGCATTGCTGCCATATAGTTTGCACGCTCTGTCCAAGGCTAGGCACATAGAATACAATGCCCTTGTGTTATGGTTGTCTGCTGGAGACAGCTCTGTTGTTCCAGACAAACCATTGCATCAGCTCTGCACCTCTCACACAGTGTGGTACGAACAATTATTTTATTATATAAACAGCCTCTGTGCTACATTTAGCAGAGGAGCACTTCTGCTGGGATTATCCTGGAACATGGGGACTGTGACTGAGATGCAGCCCTGCTCTGCTGACCTTGGCCTCCAACCGGTAAAGAACAAAAGCCTGTTCTACATCACACTGGTTATTCCTGGCATATCTTACCCAGGTAAGGGTGGTGTTAGGCTTTCCCACTGGATCTGGCAGAGGGTACTCCCACTATGCTCTCGATAATGTAGGTAGTAATAGAAAGGAGTGTAAAAACATAGTGACTTTACAATGGTTGATTTGTATATCTTTTTCGGCATTCTCAAAATGCATTGTGAAATCTGCCAAATAATCGCAGCTCATGCTTTCTATACAAGTGTATGATTGTTTCAATAAATATTTGAAAATACATTTTGTATCAGTATTGTGTTTCCCTTGGGCTTTCAAAGTAACAATGAAAGGATAGATCTGTTTCCACAATTTCTTTGGGAATAAAAGTGGTCATGTTCGAGGTTGCTGATATCATATGGTACCCTGGTAAGGTTAGGGGTTCAGGTGGATAACTGTGAGCTAGCTGGGAATTGTGTCAACACTTTTTGATAGTAAATGTGGACTGAGTCCCTGTATTCCGAGGTTCATGTCGACCTAGTGTACAGTCCTACTTAATTGGTAGGAACTGTATAACACTCCTAGGGTCTACAGTACACTGGAGCAAAACTGGGAGCTAGCTTCACAGAATGTTCCCTTTGCAGGCTTGTAGCAATAGTTATAGCCAGCAAAGGGAGCATTTTGATTGGCTGGCCAGCTCCCAAAAATCTATCCAGGGTGTCAAGAAGATTTAATCAAAGGTACCTGACAACAGAACATGAACTTCAACATGTCCGAGCTACAGCGCTGCAGTAGAAATATTAACATTTTGTTGTTGATACATGGATAATTGGTAAAGATTTTGAGGAAAAGTAAAGGTCCCTAGGAATTAATGCCTTGGTCCAAGTCACCAACTTTATCATCAAGACTGAACCAATCAAGCCTTGGCCACCAATATCCTAGGTTTTTAGTGAAATAAGCCTGCTTACTCACAAAAACAGAGGCACTGATTTTGAGTTTGGTTGGAGGAATTTCCATTGATGCAAATTTATTTTCTCTCTCAAGTTGGTGGGGGAAAATGTGGTATATTTTGAAGTAGTTGTCAGATTAATATGCGTTTTTCCACTTAACAGGCTTTATTAATTGTCAGAGTAGCCACTTTGAGAAGACAAACTTTTGGTGGAAATTCTGCCCATGCCTGTGTGGAATTCTGAAAAATCTGCCCAGAAAATGAGGACAATGAAGTTGTACCCTTAAAGTAGGGGTACGCTGTCAGAGCCCAGATTGTCCCTAACATGTTGATGCATCAGGATTTTAGAGAAGTTGTTGCCTTTCAGCAAAAGTACATCACCTTTTGCATGGCAGTCTTTTATGAAAGATCAATCACTCTTGATCGGATGGTTGGTCCACCACCATTCATGGAGGAGGCATTGCACACATTAGCTGGAGAGTACTGCTTTGGTGGAACACCGACCATGTAGGAGAAGCTAACAAGATGATGATGCAGCTGAAGTTGCAGAAAGAAAACTTTCATTTTTTAGTTACTCTGCCTTCTTTGAAATTAGGCCAAAAGGCTTCAGACTTGTAGTGGACGTGTGTTGCATTGAGCAATTTCCGCCAAGTCTAAATTCTTACGAACATAAACAAATGTATGGTCTCAGTAAATAAAAAAATTTAAGCATTTTATTTGGGTTTATGAACTGAAGCTGAACTGATCATAGAGAACAAAGGAAAACCAGGCGAAGGCTAAGGAATGGGAATTGCTGTCAGGCCTGGTAGACTTAAGGAATCCAAACCCAAAGGCAGTTCTGTGGGAGCAGCTCACATTTCTCCTATGACCAAGTTCAAGTTGCAATTCCAAAATGCATAATAATATAAATACTTTGCCTACTCATTATGTTAGTAGAGACCCATAATAAAAACATAAAAGCTTATTTGAAACTAAAACAAATCATGGTAAAGAGTTGTGCATAGCTATAATGTTCTCCACTAATTCCAACATTGGTCTTGGACTTAACTTTAGGACTTTCTTGCTCCATTACGAACACTATAATAGTAGACGAGTAAAGCTGAGTGAGAATCCTAAGTAGTACCTAGGGCTGTTACCTGGCTGGAACTAAACTTTCGGAGCTTTACTAATCACAAAATTATGGCCCTTGCACACTCGGCCTCAACTTTATTCACTAATTCTTTCTGAGCCTGTACCATGAATTTGGTCTCTCAACAAGAAAACAGGGTTGAAAGTCCGCTAAGCCATCTTATAATGGCCGGTCTGCATGAGCGTATGTTCAGAGTCTTAAAAATGTTTTTCAGATATAATGTCCTGAGGCCTAGCAAAGCCGGGCACACACAAAAAATGTGTTCTAATGACTCTTGTCTGTACCCACACAGTCAACAGAAATGTGTCAGATCCTGCTGTCTCCATGAAGGGACCATATCCTTTGTTTCCATCAACCCAAAGCGGAAAAGCATAAACCGATGTTTCAGCGACTGGTTGAAGTTCCTGTGCCCGTAAAGTTTTGTATGATGTTATTATAGTCCAGGCGTGCTGTCTGCTTGCCAGTTTTTGTGTGTCAGAGTTTAAAGATTTCTTCTTAGTGACAGCGTTTGCCTTCTGAAAAAACTCCTTTTTGTCCGGGTTCTGGTCCAAGGCTTCTAGCAAACCTAGTGCTTTAATGCAGTTATTTAAGTGATGACCCCAGGTGCTTTTATCATTGTGTTGCTGTTGCTCCTCAATTTCCATCCAACATAGGTTGTTTAGAGTACCAGTCTCAGCTGCACGCATCCTGCAGCATAGTTTAATGAAGGCACATCTACTCTGAAATTCATAGTTTTTCAGACCCAATTCTAAACGAACCTGAGCTGGAGATGCTGGTTGTGGTATCCGAAAAACTGTTTTGTAGGCCTTCGTCTGGACTTGATTGAAAAAAACTGCCTCCTTCCCCAGCATAATTTTGGCGCCATAAGTGATGGTGGGCATTAGCCGCGCTGCCATGACAGAAAGCAGGCGAGTGCATGAAGGGCAGCTCAGTTTTTGTTTTAGAACTTTAAAATCATAGGTCAGTGAGAGGGCTTTTGCTTGAGTGGCAGCAAGCTGCGGCTTGAAAGTGAGGAGGCGGTCCATAGTGAATCCCAAGTACTTACATGTGGGTGCAACCTCCACCTGGGATCCGTTTATGAACCATGAAGCAGATTTAAACTTCCTTTCAACTTTGCGGACAACTTTAGTTTTACTCAAATTCAATTCTAGGCCTTGCATTGTTTTCTATGTATAAAATGCATCGATGCTATGCTGTAGCCCAACAGGTGTTTGGCTGAGTAGAACTATGTTGTCTGCGTACTGTAGCCATGCAATTCCTTTCTTGGCCAATACTGGCGGGTGACTATTTACGGGAGCTAGAGCCTCGGATAGGGCTGCAAGATATAAGTTGAACAGCGTGGGAGCCAATACACACCCTTGTTTAAGTCCTTTTGCTGTTAATATTCTCTTGGTGAGGTGGCTGCCCTCTCCAATTTTTACTTGCGCCCAAGTACCTGTGTACAAGCCCATCATTGCACTAATAAGGCTGCATGGTAAGCCCCACCTTTTCAGTTTCTCCCATAGGCGGGTTCTTGGTACGCAATCAAAAGCTGCCTTTAGATCAATAAAGCATGCAAGTAGCCTTTTTTGCCAGGTTGGTGGAAGCACCCATACCAGCTCTGAAACCTGTCTGGCATTGTGGAATTAACTGTCTGTCATGAATCCATTCTGCTAGTGGTTGCAGTAGGCAGGATGCGTAGAGTTTTGCTTCCACGTCTATCAATGCTATTAGCCTGTAGTTTGAAGGATTTGCGGGGTTAGCTGCTTTGTATATAGGGTGAATAATGCTGCCTTTCCATGCATCTGGGACACCAGTAGTGCCTCGGAGCACGTTAAAAAGCAGCGCCAAATAATACGCCCAGAATGAAGGGTCTTCTCTAAACAAGGCGTTCGGAATAACGTTCTGACCAGCTGCCCCTTCCATTTTTAGTTTCTTGATAAGGCTTGTCAGCATTCCTATGTCAGTGGTCATTAGTGCGTGCTTTCCTTCGTTTCCGTTTAGAGTTAAGTCTGTTTGCGTTGTCACTCTGAAGCCAAAATTAATCTTGCTTAAGTCATTGGCTATCTGTGAGGCCTCCTCCTTCGCATGCTGCTCTGGGAGTGAGAACATTGTTTGTACGTGGGCTTCCCTTGTGGCTGCATCGATACCCGCATTCATGTGTCGATTTTGTCCCTTAGTCCGTTTATTAGTTCCCAGAACTTTTTGTTATTTTTCTGTTTGTTGGACATAAGCAGCTTGGTCCACAGATCCTCACGATAACTCTGTTTTGCCATCGAGCAGTTTTTCTTATATTTGGCTCTTAATTCAGAAAGCCTTATGTCATCAGATTTCCTCCCCCAGTGTACGTCCTTTAGGACTTTTTTTGATTCTCTAGATACTTGATTTTTCAGATTGCGCAATGTCCTGTTGAACCATGGCTTTTCTTCTTTGCAACTCTTGACTTTGCACTCTTGACTTTGTTTTTTGACTCTATGACCGAAATTGGGAGACGTTTTTGATGGAAAATGCATTTATTAAAGAATCACACAAGTGCATCCAATCGATCACTCGTTCTCCTTGGAGGTGGTCTTCTAGTTCCTGCGCTCGTAGTGATTCTTTGAGCTCTTTAGTTGTGCCTGCACTGCGGTACACTTCTTACATTACTTTGTGGAGGCCCAGCCCCTTCCATTTCAGTTTTTTTGTATCATAAGTCACTGGGGCTGAAATTATGATATTGGCAGTGGGGAGCCGATTCCATTCATTACGGATCTTAATAAGTTGTGGAAAGTGATCGCTCTCTGTGCGTTGTTGGATCCTATATGCTGAAACCAGTAGCAATGCGGTATTGTTTATTAATGTAAAGTCGATGATGGATTTTTTTGTGCCACTTGAAAAGGTTACTTGTGCGGATGAGGCGTCCTCAGGGAGAGACATCAGGCAGCGCAAAACCAGGGTTTCAAACTTTGTATATGTGCATGTTCCATTAGGGTGTTTTGTGCTGCCTTTTCTCAAATCAAGGTTGAAACCGCCAAACAAAATGAGGATTGCGTCCTTATTTTGTTTCTGCAGCATTTTTAGAATACTGGTCAATGTTTCAATGTTTCCACTGTTTTGGATTTTGTTAGGGTGTATGAATACGTTGATCAATAGTAAATTTCTGTTGTTGCCTGATGGCGCCCGATGTTCCAATTTTATTGGAAGTAGCCAGTCAATTCCCAGGTCGATCTGTTTGATCACCCAGTTGATTTTTGTGGAGCAGTACGTTGTGAGGACCCCCCAGATTAATGATTTGCTGCAGAGAAATAATCTTTGCTAAGGGACCTGACCCCCAAGCATGAAACTATTTTATGGGTAAAACTTCAAACCTGCCTGCAAAAACATTTGACTTTTTATTGTTTATTGTATTTTGAAGTGTGGAGATTTCAATGAATCATTGGCTGAATTAAAAAAATAAAAATCATCCTTGAGTGGAGGAATAACTGTCACTTCCTAATGCCCATGGAGAGGACATTCTTGACACAATCACTTGGCACAAGGTTGGGTTGTTATTGAAACATTTTCTGGTGCTATAGTGTTGAAAAGAGCTCATACAAGTGACTAATAGAAGATCAGGCATGACAGCACAGGAGATGGAGCAGCTGCAGCAGTAAGAAAGCTGGGGACGCTGATACGGGAGTGGCATAGCAAGAGTGCAGTGGGCCACAATGCAAGCAAAGGAAATTACAAAATAGACCCCATGGTCTGGTTTGTTAGTAACAAAGATGCTACAATTAGAGTCCAATGGGCCTCTTGATGGCCTTTACCTGCTGTACAAGTGCTAGCTACAACCATTCAGTGTAATCTGAGGAGAAAATACGTGTATGGGGTATTTGAAGTTGATATCTATTATTACAGCTATTCATTATTCCATAGTACCTGCTTCCTAATAAGTACAGGTTCTATTTTTTAAGTATTGCATCCCTACTGAGACGTACAGGTACTCTCCCTTTCAAATAAAAGAAGTGCAGCTACTCAGTACCTGCGAGCACCTGCATATTTAAAGCACTGGGTGCGCAGAAGACGAAGTGCAGCAAACTGAGCTGAACTAGGCAGGCTAAGGGAAGCAAATTAGCAAACCGAGAACAGCTCTATTTCCTAGCGGATTAAAGAAACACGGACAAAATCGTTTGAGTAGGGGTGGTGATTGGGATTAAAAACTAGCTGTCTAGATTGGAAAGGCAATTGCTCTAATCCATTAAGCTACTTTAGTTTCCAGTCTTTATCTGCAGCGTGCAGACAGAAAATGTCAGAAGCAACTTTATGTCATCACCTGTTTAGCAAGATCAATCGTCTCCCTGTCCAATCAAGATTTTCTTGGTTCGTCGTTTGTCCGGAAGGCAAAATAAACAACTGTTACTCTTTCTGGCTAAAGCTGAGTGGTGTACATGAGGGGCAAATCCGCAGTAGTTTTTCAACCTGCAACCTACAAAAGCGTGCTTTATTTAGTATGATTGTGATTTACGTTCAAGAAAATGTTAGTGCCTTCAACGCTATGAAGCTATCTTGCATGATGTGGCTATTTGTGCATCAATAAAATGCGAGTTGTGTCTTGGCAGGCGCTCATTTATTTAGAAACTGCCGCGACTATCATGCAACAAATATTTCAGTCGAATGTTCAAAGCATGAATTCTGCAAATCTGCAGAACGAGGTGGCTTTGGCTATGGGCCAGCAGCAGAAATATAAAAAATGTGTTTTAAACACACGGGTCACGACTGGCACCTCAGAACGTATCACACTGCACCTGCCACGCGTCTGGGCTGTGAATGCCCACATGTTATTTATGCGAGCAGTTGCATCTGTCAGTCTGAGCGTTAGACTGATCATCTACAGATCTTCAATCATGGCTTGCAACACAAAAGAAAATGACAGATGGAGTGCACGAAAATGCGTTTTAATTGGTTTCTAAGAACAGATAAGTGCAAAAATATTAGGTTAAAAAAGGGAATTAAAGTTGTAAGTACATAGAATTTGAAGAAAGAGACTTGCGCTCATACGAGCTTGATGGGTGATGACACCGGCATTTAGATGAGCTTAGAAAACAGCAAACTCGTAAGTTGTTTTCTGAAACTTAAATGATTGTGCTGAGAATGCGTCTGAGACGAAGAGAAAGAAGGCCTCAGGATGTAGGTAAAATGACCGAAAAAGAGTGGCTACTCATGCTGTTTAGGCATGTTAGAAAAGGACACAAGCTGGCAAAAGAGAAGAAAGGAAAGCAACCTACTTGTCTGAGTATAGGCAAATCTGCCTTGGTTATAAATGAGGACGTAAGTGAGCACATCACTAGCACAAAAAGAAATGTAATCGAGGGATACCTAGGAAAGATATTAGACAAACAAGGGCTCTGCCACAGATCACCAACTTCTGTACTTAATGTAACAAACAAGCTGAATTTGAGAAAAAGCCAGAAATGATAGGAAGACTATATCCAAAGACTGTTTCATTTTACCTGTTAATTCAAAACAACTAAAATAATTTAGATTTTCCAATGATGAAATCAGAGTGAAAGGAAAGATTCGTGTAAAGGTGTCAACTGATTTTGAGGAGAAACACTGGAAGAGCAACATTGGCCAACAAGCAGCTGCACAGCTGTAAGCGTTTGGAGTGCAAAGACACTGCACTCTACCCCCAATGGCCCTATTACTCATACACTATGGCCCTCATTCTGACCCTGGCGGTCGGTGATAAAGCGGCGGCCAAGCCGCCAACAGGCCGGCGGTCTAAAATATGCAATTCTGACCCTGGCGGGAACCGCCAACACAGCCCGCCAACTTAACACTCCGACCGCCACAGCGGTACAAACAAACAGCGCGGCGGTTCCCGCCAACAGCCCGGCGGCAGACAAAGTACCGCCCACCCTATTACGACCCACCAATTTGCCACCTTTTCCGGGGCGGGAGCACCGCCGATAAGAACACGGCGGAAACAGACTACGAACGGGAAAACGCTCACCTCTACGCACTCCACGCGAGATTCCGGCAGTATGGAGCCAGAGTTACAGGTCATCCCCGCACTCCTATTCCTCCTCATATACCAGGAGCACGCCCGGCGGCGCGGAAGACATCGGTGAGTACTGCACCTACGACACAGGGGAGGGAAAAGATTACCGGCACACACCCACCCACCCACACCCACTACAACACACACATCAATGCATTCCCACAGATCACTGTCACAACCCACAAACCACCCCCCTCCGAAATAATGCAAAGACCAAAAGAAGAGATCATAAACGGGCAGATATATTGAAATATGTACGCCATTAATCCGAAAAAATAAATAAACTATGTACAAAATATATACAGCTACTAAATGTAGTCCAACCACTGTCCGTGGATCACAGGGGTCCTGTGCAAAGGGGCAAGGCCCAGTCCCACGACAAGAACTCCACGGAGAGAACACTGCAGGGGCATCAGAAAGAAAATAGGACAGGCACCTCAGGGGGAAGGGAAGGGGGGGCACCTCAGCCACTTGAGTACACGACGCCAGATCCACGAGGGGACTCCATGACCACTGGGCCATCCTGGGGAGAGCAAAGCCACAGTCCATACAGTCCATACAGTGGGTGGCCTGCCCACTGGGCCATCCTGGGGAGAGCAAAGCCACAGTCCATACAGTCCATACAGTGGGTGGCCTGCCCACTGGGCCATTCTGGGGAGAGCAAAGCCACAGTCCATACAGTGGGTGGCCTGCCCACTGGGCCATCTTGGGGAGAGCAAAGCCACAGTCCAAACAGTCCATACATTGGGTGGCCTGCCCACTGGGCCATCCTGGGGAGAGCAAAGCCACAGTCCATACAGTCCATACAGTGGGTGGCCTGCCCACTGGGCCATCCTGGGGAGAGCAAAGCCACAGTCCATACAGTCCATACAGTGGGTGGCCTGCCCACTGGGCCATCCTGGGGAGAGCAAAGCCACAGTCCAAACAGTCCATACAGTGGGTGGCCTGCCCACTGGGCCATCCTGGGGAGAGCAAAGCCACAGTCCATACAGTCCATACAGTGGGTGGCCTGCCCACTGGGCCATCCTGGGGAGAGCAAAGCCACAGTCCATACAGTCCATACAGTGGGTGGCCTGCCCACTGGGCCATCCTGGGGAGAGCAAAGCCACAGTCCATACAGTCCATAACAGACCCCACTGCCACTGGAGGAGGCAAGTTGGCCAGAGGACATCCTGCAGCCCTGCCCGAGATAGATCCTGCCCTGCCACGTCTGCCAAAGGGCCAGCGGTTCTTGCCCTGAAGGGCCCAGTTCAGCGGTTCTTGAGACGGCGGGGCCCAGTTCAGCGGTTCTTGAGACGGCGGGGCCCAGTTCAGCGGTTCTTGCCTTGAAGGGCCCAGTTCAGCGGTTCTTGCCTTGAAGGGCCCAGTTCAGCGGTTCTTGAGACGGCGGGGCCCAGTTCAGCGGTTCTTGCCTTGAAGGGCCCAGTTCAGCGGTTATTGCCTTGAAGGGCCCAGTTCAGCGGTTCTTGAGACGGCGGGGCCCAGTTCAGCGGTTCTTGCCTTGAAGGGCCCAGTTCAGCGGTTCTTGCCTTGAAGGGCCCAGTTCAGCGGTTCTTGAGACGGCGGGGCCCAGTTCAGCGGTTCTTGCCTTGAAGGGCCCAGTTCAGCGGTTCTTGCCTTGAAGGGCCCAGTTCAGCGGTTCTTGAGACGGCGGGGCCCAGTTTAGCGGTTCTTGAGACGGCGGGGCCCAGTTCAGCGGTTCTTGCCTTGAAGGGCCCAGTTCAGCGGTTCTTGCCTTGAAGGGCCCAGTTCAGCGGGTCTTGCCTTGAAGGGCCAAGTTCAGCGGTTCTTGAGACGGCGGGGCCCAGTTCAGCGGTTCTTGCCTTGAAGGGCCCAGTTCAGCGGTTCTTGCCTTGAAGGGCCCAGTTCAGCGGTTCTTGAGACGGCGGGGCCCAGTTCAGCGGTTCTTGAGACGGCGGGGCCCAGTTCAGCGGTTCTTGCCTTGAAGGGCCCAGTTCAGCGGTTCTTGCCTTGAAGGGCCCAGTTCAGCGGTTCTTGAGACGGCGGGGCCCAGTTCAGCGGTTCTTGCCTTGAAGGGCCCAGTTCAGCGGTTCTTGCCTTGAAGGGCCCAGTTCAGCGGTTCTTGAGACGGCGGGGCCCAGTTCAGCGGTTCTTGCCTTGAAGGGCCCAGTTCAGCGGTTCTTGCCTTGAAGGGCCCAGTTCAGCGGTTCTTGCCTTAAAGGGCCCAGTTCAGCGGTTCTTGAGACGGCGGACGGTCTATGGCCAACTGCTAAATGCCTGGTGGTGCCCTCCTGGGCAGCGGGGATGGTGCTCCTTCACTGCCCACCTGGGCTGTGGGTGGTGGGGCCCTCCTGGCCAGCTGGGCTGGGTCCTACCTGGGCAGCGGCTATGGGGCTGGTGGGCTCTCCCGGGGCAGCTGTGCCGGTTCCTCCCGGGGCAGCGGCTATGGGGGTTGTGGGCTCCTCCTGGGCAGCAGGCCTGCTGCCTGACCTCTCCAACTTGCTGCCCTTGCCCTCCTTAGTCGTCGGCCTGTGGCCCTTTCCTCCCTTTGGAGCTGTGGCTGGTGACTGTCTCTGGGTGGTGTCCGGGAGGGATGTAGAAGGCGGGCTCCTGCGGCGCCCCTTCCGCCTTCTGCTCCTCTTCCTAGGGGGTGGGCTGGCTGTCCCCTTGCTGCTGGGCGAAGATCCAGACATGCGGGCTGGCGGGCTCCAATACCCCTGCACCCTTGTCAAGGGGGCTGCAGGGCTGGTGGTGGCTGAGGTGCTCTTCTTACCCCGACGAGAAGGAGGGGGGGGCTCAGGGTCAGGAAAGAAGTTAGTAGTGGCGAGGAAGAGCTTCTTGGGACAATGGAGAGTGGTAGGTACAGTGGGAATGGGAGTGGAGGGAGAGGATGTGGTTGTAGGTGAGTCACGTTTGCTGTCTTTGGGTGCAGGTGCAGGAGGGATAGGCTGTCGTGAGGTGGATGGCTGTTGGGTGGGTGGGTGGCTGCGTTTGTGTGGTGTGGAAGAGGGGGTGACAGACACAGTGGGAGAGGACACAGGGGACGTGTAAATGGCAGTGGGGGTGGTGACTGCACGTGTGCGGACTGGAGTGGAGGGTGTGCTGGTGATGGAAACACTGGCTGATGGTGAGGTGAATGGAGGTGTGAGTGTAGACGTCACAGGGAGGGAGGAGGGAGACGAGGAGGTGGGGGTCACAGAGGTGGTAGTGACTGTTGGCATGTCTGCATCGGAATGTTGCGTGTGTGAATGTCTGCGTGATCTGTGGTGCTTATGTTTGGATGAGCTTCTCTTGGGTGTTGAGGTGTGTGCAGGCTGGTCTGATGGTGTGGGTGGGACAGGCAGAGGAACAGGAGACTGGGAGGAGGGAGTTAGTAGAGGCAGGCAGGAGACAGGGACAATGGCTGCCGTCAGTGCTGAGGCCACAGCCTGGAACGATCGCTGATGGGCAGCCTGACCCAAATGAATGCCCTCCAGGTACGCATTGCTGCGATGAACCTCCCTCTCCACCCCCTGGATGGCATTCAAAAGGGTAGTCTGCCCAACAATGAGCGTTCGGAGGAGGTCAATGACCTCCTCACTGAGGGCAGCGGGGGTAACAGGGGCAGGGCCTGAGGTGCCTGGGGCGAAGGAGATGCCCGGCTTCCTGGCAGAGCGGGCACGGGGCGAACGCTGAGGGGCTGCTGGGAGGGCGGAGATGGTGCGCTGGGTGGCGGCTGTACCTGTAATGGCGGGGGGCACGGATGGTGCCACCCCCGCAAGGGAGCCCCCTTCCGAGGACGTGTCCGTGTCGCTGCAGGCTCCAGTCGTCCCCGTCGTGGAGCTCCCCTCGCCCTCCGTCTCACTGGTCCAGTCTGACTCTGTGGCATGGCCCTCCTGGGCCATGTGAGATGCAGCTCCCTCCTGCCCCGATGCCACTTCTCCTCCGCCTGATGATGCTGATGCACACAAGCACAGAAAGACAAACAAAAAGGGGGGGGGAGAGAGAAATAAAGGGATATTGATTACATGGATCTCCGGTACAGTTAGCGGACATGACAGACAAAGATGCCCCCTGCACTAAGTTGCGCACTTGGGGTCCGCTACGCATTCCGTGGAACATGCCCTACACGCCTAGAGTTGACAACTGCACCCATGGATGACACGGCCCAGGGATGGCTGTACTGACAAACTACTGAGGGTGGTGGCTGGGGACACAGGGGCTTACGGGGGTGCCCAGCCTACAGATATCGCCCTGGCCTAGGGGGACCCACAGCCCTCCTCCCCCACCCAGACACCTCCACTGCGCGACAACAGAGTAGATAATGCTTGGACTCACCCCCTTGTGTCTGCTGTGCTGCCCTCACGCGCCCATCCAAATCAGGGTAGGCCACCGCCAGGATCCGGAACATCAGGGGGCTCAGTTGACGGCAGGCACCCCGCCTACGTTGGGAGGCCATCCCCAGCAGAGACTCGGCGGTCTTCTTGGTCCCGCGGCAGATGTCCTCCCACCTCTTGCGGCAGTGGGTGCCCCGTCGATGGTGGACCCCCAGGGCCCGGACTTCCTTGGCGATGGCACGCCAAATCCCGATCTTCTCATGGGCGCGGACCTATGTGACACGTACAGGGAGGGAGAAATACCACGTTCAAGTTACTCAGCATTTTCCTTTCCAGTGGCCCAACGCCCCCCATCCCCGCCAGGCCCCCCGCCAGGCCCCCCGCCATGCCCAACATGCCCCCCATCCCCGCCAGGCCCCCCGCCAGGCCCAACATGCCCCCCATCCCCGCCAGGCCCCCCGCCAGGCCCCCCGCCATGCCCAACATGCCCCCCATCCCCGCCAGGCCCCCCGCCAGGCCCAACATGCCCCCCATCCCCGCCAGGCCCCCCGCCAGGCCCCCCGCCAGCCCCAACATGCCCCCCATCCCTGCCAGGCCCCCAAGCCAGCCAGTGGCCCCAAATCCAGATTGAATTAAACTCACTTGTTGGTCTGGAGGACCGTAGAGTAGCGCATACTGGGGAGGACCCCATCCACAAGTTTCTCCAACTCCTCTCCAGTGAAGGCAGGGGCCCTTTCCCCAGTCGCAGCAGCCATTGTCCCTTCCAGACCGAGGTCACAGCAACACTTGCAGTATAGGTCCTCTCCTGTGAAAGTTCAAGTCGCAAGTGGATAAGTAGATAGAAAATGGCGGTCACGTCCGCGGCGGTGCGTACCGCGGCGGTGCGTCCCGCCACCGCCGGCGCCCTTCGCCATTGGCTCCTGAAACCCATAGGCTTCAATGTTAACCAATGCGGCTTCGCGCCGCGGTCTTCGCCCGCCGCCCGCCGCGGTGTGCCACGCCAGCGCATTGACCTCACATCCCATTGTCACACTTCACAGGTCAGGCAGCCGCCATTTCCAGGGCCCACATGGCTCAATTTCAACTGCGTCACACAGGCCTAGGCCTTGCATAGCCACTCAGACACGCCATTCACTGCATAGAGAATCGTATACTGTGCTAGCTGTGAGTACGTACCTGTGGGTTGCCTGACTGTGTGCTCCATGTTGTCCTTCCTAGGCACCGTCCGCTGGGTTGGGCGAGGAGACGGATGAATCCTCCCGTGTACCGACCGCTGGTGGACCTGTCGACAATGGAAGAACGCCACATTATCCTGACCTACCGTCTTAACCGTGCCACTATCCATGAACTGTGTGCCCAGCTGGAGCCCGACCTGATGTCCCCCATCCGCCAACCCACAGGGATTCCCCCTCTGGTGCAGGTCATGTCAGTACTACATTTCTTGGCAAGTGGGTCATTTCAGACAACCGTGGGAATTGCTTCCGGGATGTCTCAGCCCATGTTTTCAAAGGTGTTATCCAGAGTGTTGTCTGCCCTGATGAAATCCGTGAGGAACTACATCATTTTCCCTGAGGTGGGCGAATTGGCTACAGTGAAGGGTGATTTCTACGCCCTTGGACATATTCCCAACGTAATTGGTGCCATTGATGGGACCCATGTGGCTTTGGTTCCCCCAAGAGACAGGGAGCAGGTGTACAGGAACAGAAAAAGTTACCATTCAATGAACATCCAGGTGGTGTGTTTGGCTGACCAGTACATCTCGCATGTAAATGCCAAATTCCCAGGGTCAGTGCATGACGCCTACATCCTAAGGAATAGCAGCATCCCTTACGTGATGGAACAGCTACAGAGACACCGTGTATGACTAGTGGGGGACTCTGGGTACCCCAACCTGTCGTGGCTACTGACCCCAGTAAGGAATCCCCAGACCAGGGCAGAGGAACGGTGCAATGAGGCCCATGGGCGTACTAGGAGGGTGATCGAACGCACCTTTGGCCTCCTAAAGGCCAGGTTTCGCTGCCTGCATATGACCGGTGGATCCCTAATGTACTCACCTAAGAAGGTGTGTCACATCATCGTGGCCTGCTGCATGCTTCAAAACCTGGCTTTGCGCCGCCAGGTGCCTTTCCTGCAGGAGGATGGTCGAGACGGTGGTGTTGTGGCAGCGGTGGAACCTGAGGAGAGTGACGAGGAGGAAGACGACGGGGCTGAAACAGACAACAGGGACAGAATCATTGAACAGTACTTCCAATAGGACACAGGTAACATTTCAAAGATAATTTAGTAAATGTTAACTACTCTGCAGCATCTCTGCTGCCTGTCTATTTGCCCCAGTGTATGATGACTGAGTTTTGGCTTTTCCCTCCCTATTTCAGATCTGGGGTCCCCACTACGAGTCCTGTGCTTCGTTTCCCCATGGACTACAGCTTTGTGGCAGCTGTTTGTTGACTTCACCATGTACAAGGACATATTTGCACTGTCATGTCAATTACAATCTATTGAAATCACAGCCAGACTCCTGATATTTTGGTGCAAAATAGGTGTTTATTGAAGTGCTCAAAATGGGATGGGTGGTTTCAAGTGGGTGGGGGCTATGGTGAAGGAATGTCCATGGCAGAGTCCAGAGTAACAGTCACACAGGTGCATTGTCCAGAGGCCTGTGGAGAGATGGAGCATGGGCAGTTCGAGGATGGACAGGGTGACAATGTGGGACAGTGGGATGACATCAGGTGGTATCCATTGCTGGCGGGGGTCTTGACATCCTACTCTGTCTTGCGAGATCTCAGGGCCCTCTTGCGGGGTGGTTCTTCTCCTGCAGGAGGTGGGGGTCTGGTGGGCTGCTGCTGTGCGGGGGCCTCCTGTCCACTAGCGCCGGCGGAGGTGGATGGCTGTTCTTGGTCCAGGCTAGTGGCAGGGGCCCTTGGGTGTTGTTCAGTGTCCGCCCTGCTGTTTACGAGGTCCTGCAGCAGCCCTACCATGGTAACCAGGGTGGTGTTGATGGCTCTGATGTCCTCCCTGTACCCCCGATAGTGTTCCTCCTGCAGCACCTGGATCTCCTGGAACCGGGCCAGTACCGTCGCCATCGTCTCCTGGGAGCGGTTGTATGCTCCCATGATGGTGGTGAGGACCTCGTGGAGAGTGGGTTCCCTGGGCCTCTCCTCCCCCCCCTGTCGCACAGCTGCCCGCCGAGTTGCCCTGTTTCCCTGGGCCTCTGCCCCCTGGCCGGTGTGCCCACTACCACTGCCCCCAGGTCCCTGTTGTTGTTGGGGTGGTGGGTTATCCTGGGTGCCCTGTAGTGGTAGACACACCGCAGATTGACGCGCCCTGGAGACAGAGGCATGGGCCCGCTGGGTGGGAGCTGTGCTGGTGTTCCCAGAGGGGTTAGGGTCTATAGTGGCCTGTGCCTGTGTGAGGGGAACCGACTGTCCAGAGGTCCCCGATGGTCCGGGCTGGTCATCGGTGTCCAGATCGACAGAGTTGCTGTCATCGCTGACGGCCTCTTGGGTGGGGGGTGTGGATAATTCTGGCCCCTCCGCCGCGGTGTGTTGACGGTCGGGTCCTGCAGGGGTATAGAGGTATGGTTATAGTTTCAATGTGTGGCATATGGGTGTATCTGTGAGTTCCCGTGTCCCCAAGTGCTGGCATTCGTGTGTGGGGGCTTTGGTGAGGGTGGCTTGTGGGGGGGATGTGTATATGCATTGGGCATGCTTTGGTGATGGGTGTCCATGCTTAGTGGACGCATGCAGGCCTATGTTTTGGGATGTGTGGGTTGTGATGGTGAGACATTGGCGGGGAATAGGTGTGCTGGGGGTGGGGGTGAGGATGGTGGTGGGGGTGAGGATGGTGGTGGGGGTGAGGGTGGGGGTGAGGGTGGGGGTGAGGATGGGGGTGGGGGTGAGGGTGGGGTTCGAGGATGGGGGTGAGGGTTGGGGTCTGATTTGGCATGCAGGTGGGGGGGAAGCAGTATTGAAGCTTCAACTTACCAGTATCCATTCCTCCGCCGACTCCTGCGAGGCCGTCAGGATGCAGGATGTTCAAGACTTCCTCCTCCCATGATGTGAATTGTGGGGGTTGAGGTGGGGGTCCTCCGCCAGTCTTCTGCACGGCGATGTTGTGCCTGGATACCATGGAACGCACCTTCCCCCGTAGGTCGTTCCATCGCTTCCTGATGTCTTCCCGATTTCTGGGGTGCTGTCCCACTGCGTTCACCCTGTCGACAATCCTCTGCCATAGCTCCGTCCTCCGGGCAATGCTGGTGTATTGTATCTGTGTGCCGAACAGCTGGGGCTCTACACGAACGATTTCCTCCACCATAACCCTGAGTTCTTCGTCTGTGAAGCGGGGTTGTCTTTGGGGTGCCATGGGGTGGTGTGTATGATGTGTGGGGTGGAGTATGTGTATTTAAGTGAGTTGAGTGTGGTGGTGTGTGTTGTTTTGTGTGTGGATAGTGTGTGGGTGATGGTGTTGATTGGCTGTGGCTGTTATGTTTTGGATGCTGGTGTCTCGCTCTTGTCTTCTTTACGAATTTTTAAGCGTAGGGGTTTGTGGGTGATGTGGGTGTGTGTTTTATATTGTATTGTGTGTGTGGGAGTGGCGTGTGTATGTGTATCAGGTGTGTGGGATTCAAATCGTCCAATGTGGGTGAGTTTTGTTCGTTTGTGTGTATTCTGACCGCGCCGGTGTGTCCCGCCAATGGAATACCGCGTTTGAATGACCGCCGCGTGGATTCGTGGGTCGTAATGGCATGGGCGTATTTCTGTTGGCGTGGCGGTGGAGGTTTGGTCACCTCCACCTTTCCGCCGACCGCTGGTCTGGCGGTCTGTTGTGGCGGTCGGATTTTCGGAGGTTTGCCTTCTGCGGGTCAGAATGACCGTGGCGGGTTTCCGCGACCGCGGCGGGATTATGGAGGATTTCTGACCGGCGGTAGGCGCCTTTTACCGCCGAGGTCAGAATGACCACCTATGTACCCAACACCAAAATCAGTGCATGAAAGGTAGTGCTAAGGTAGTCTAAAGAAATTTCCTTGAGTGTTCAAAAATTCCAGTGATACTAGAATATTTCTTATAAGTCTTATTGTATAAAAATACAGTCTTTCTAAAAAATCCAATGAAGTGAAAGCCATGATATAATGTTTCAATCCAAAATTGTTTCTTGATTCTTTTAATAATCAATCAGCCCAGACAACGCATTTTGTCCACTAGATGTGACTTCATCAGGACTGAAAACAAGAAATAAAAAATATATATGTATAGATTTCAAGCAATGGGAAAAAGCAAACATTTATAAAACAACAAAGTGCCCACAGTTCACCAAATCCACAGATATCAAGATACAATAATAACACTAATAACGACAACGCATTTTGTCCACTAGATGTGACTTCATCAGGACTGAAAACAAGAAATAAAAAATATATATGTATAGATTTCAAGCAATGGGAAAAAGCAAACATTTATAAAACAACAAAGTGCCCACAGTTCACCAAATTCACAGATTTTAAGATACAATAATAACACTAATAACAGAAAAATGCAACAACATAGTACATCATATATTTACACATACTTCCCATATTTAATCTCCTAAATAAATATCTGTACCCATCTTCTTCACATGTAGCCCATTATTATTTACATCAGACAGTGTCAGTCGCTTTCTCGGACTTCCTTGTGTGTGTCAAGCTGACTTTGCACCATGGTGCTTGGAGTACTACGTTGGGGCATCCACTGGGGGGTGAAGGAAGACCTCCTACATACCTGCAGATCGACAAGGACCCCAGGGAGCCCCCATCTAGCTCCCAGTGAGCTCCCAGTGAGGCATCTGGCAGCTGGCCGCCGGCTTCGGGGACACCATTCGATTTGCCCAATGACGGCACATTCGGCCACTTAGTAGTGGGAACAGACGCAAGGCGGTGAGTCGAGTGGAAGTAGAGGTGAAATGGGAGGGTCAGGCTGAGGGAGGGTTGGGCAAGGTGAGGTGCAGTGTGTGGGGTGCATTGTGTCCTTGCTGCTCCCAAAGTAAACCCCCCTTTTTTCTCTCCCCCTATCACCCCACCTCCCAGGTGGCCCAGATACTTTGGAGTCTTTGGTGCCTTAGAGGGCGGAATGTGGTGGCTATAGGCAGCCACTGCTAAGTGTGTGCCCCAAAGTCCCAGAAAAGCAGCCTGGCTAGTGCTGGGTACGGCTTCTGGGGGTCTGGCACGCCTCGCTCCAGCTTCTCACTTTTGCTTCTGCCTTCTCTGTTTGATCAGCGGTGGGCTTCTCCTTGTACACAATGGGCCTGATTACAACTTTGGAGGACGGTGTTAAACCGTCCCAAAAGTGGCGGATATACCACCTACCGTATTACGAGTCCATTATTTCCTATGGAACTCGTAATACGGTAGGTGGTATATCCGTCACTTTTGGGACGGTTTAACACCGTCCTCCAAAGTTGTAATCAGGCCCAATATCTTGTGTCCTGCATAGTATTGCTCTAAGCTCCTCCGTGAGGCAACAACAACATTTACATTACAAGCCTCCTGAAGCTTCTACCAGGAATATGCCAGCAATATCCACCTCAATGGGACCCAAGAGAAAACCAGCCTCCCGGCCAAACTCCACTATTGAGGGGATAGCCACAATGCCTCCGGCCATCATAAGGTACACCAAGAGCACAGCCCAGGTGTGCTTTCCTTCCAAACTGTCATTTAAGGTGTCTTCTAAGGGAGCTGTTATGCAGTTTTTTCAGCCTCTTCCTGGACATGGGGCTGCAGCAGTCAGGTCCACCCTGACCCTCCAGATGGCACTGACACATCTCGGTTAATGGCCAGCCAGAATATGACAGTGTGGCCTGCCTTCTCAATCCTCCCTTGTCCAGTGCAAAGTGAAGGTAAAGGTTGTGCCCAGGGATAAAGGGCATGCCTGAGCACAATACCCTTGCACTAAGGCAGGCTATGAACTCTTCATTTAACTGTCAAGCACCAGAGCCTCTAAAGCCAGTCGCCGCAAACCCCAAAACTTTGTAGGCATGGGGGAGCCTTGGATTAAAGTGGGAAGAGAGCAAGTAAATGCGGTGCAAATCCATGATCAAAGCATCTCAGGGTTCAAGGGGCTGAAGCCTGTTGGCCTGCTACCCTACTCTGGCCCCATCTTGCCCAAGCCCAGGTAAGCTGGCTGTGCTGCCGAATTTACAGACACTGGGGAACTGACAGCTTCCTTTGTACAAAGCCTTGAGACTGAAATAGAGAGAACACTAGAACTAACGCTTAAGCTGTTTAGAACACCCGAGGAGATAGGTCCTCCTGCTTCAGAATGTAAGCCTATAATGGTAAGGAGGATCTGCAGTCTACAATCACAAAAAAGGACAAAACACAATAACCAAAGCAATGATATGGCAGCCTACGAAAATGGAGCTTCAAGTAGATTTACTGTAGTGTGGCACCCTTTAGCTCATGTTCCCATCACTATCACACTTCCTGCTCTGTAAGTGGAAAGGGAACATTCTCCAGCTCAAGTTCAACCAAGCTGGACAGTCTGCTCCACCAAGACTTATTGGCTTCTGTAGTATGGACCGATCCAATAGACTGTCAACCACATTCTGGACCTAACCGTAAAGTTGTGTGCAAGGGGGACAACAAAGATAAGATACCACCTAGCCCTACAGCTCAAGGGGCATAGATGTCTAGCCAGCCCAAGATAAAGCTGAGGAAGCAGCATAAAAAGGTGAAATTAGGAAGTATGGGGAAGCAGCAGTTTCTCCTACCCTGCATTACACCTGGGGTATTCACAATTTTCACCTCCCAAGTGAGTGGTAACACGTATCCATCAAGCACAGGCATCTCACAATCCTCTAAACCTTCTTCCCCCGGTAGGAACACACAGGACTCACACCATAGGCACAGTTAGCCTCTATACAGGGCCTGCAAGGAAACAAGCATCCAATAAAACAAAAACAAAGATGGGCGCCTATACATAGAGTCATCCATCAGCTGAAATATGTCTGGCACCCGAGAGGCCAGTCCTCTCTCCAAGCCCAAATGTGCACAAGCAACACCCAAGTCGAACACAGAGGCCAGCAATCTAGCATTCCAGGTATAAGAACTAAGCGCTGCACCTTCTGTACCCCCCAACAGGCCCCCCCCACATCATCCTTCTTTATCTCCTTTGTTCTACAGGCAATTCACTGACTCAGCAGTGACAGCAGTTAGTCATAATAAAACCCAAATTTCTATCCCACTGGGGTTGGGCCCTCCTATTCCAACTCAAGAAGCTAGTTCAAACCTAGGAAAGTTTCCCATAGCAGACAAAGGTGGTCATTCTGACCTCGGCGGTAAAAGGCGCCTACCGCCGGTCAGAAATCCTCCATAATCCCGCCGCGGTCGCGGAAACCCGCCACGGTCATTCTGACCCGCAGAAGGCAAACCTCCGAAAATTCGACCGCCACAACAGACCGCCAGACCAGCGGTCGGCGGAAAGGTGGAGATGACAAAACCTCCACCGTCACGCCAACAGAAATACGCCCATGCCATTACGACCCACGAATCCACGCGGCGGTCATTCAAACGCGGTATTCCATTGGCGGGACACACCGCCGCGGTCAGAATACACACAAACGAACAAAACTCAGCCACATTGGACGATTTGAATCCCACACACCTGATACACATACACACACCACTCCCACACACACAATACAATATAAAACACACACCCACATCACCCACAAACCCCTACGCTAAAAAATTCGTAAAGAAGGCAAGAGCGAGACACCAGCATCCAAAAAATAACAGCCACAGCCACTCAACACCATCACCCACACACTATCCACACACAAAACAACACACACCACCACACTCAACTCACTTAAATACACATACTCCACCCCACACATCATACACACCACCCCATGGCACCCCAAAGACAACCCCGCTTCACAGACGAAGAACTCAGGGTTATGGTGGATGAAATTGTTCGGGTAGAGCCCCAGCTGTTCGGCACACAGATACAATACACCAGCATTGCCCGGAGGACGGAGCTATGGCAGAGGATTGTCGACAGGGTGAACGCAGTGGGACAGCACCCCAGAAATCGGGAAGACATCAGGAAGCGATGGAACGACCTACGGGGGAAGGTGCGTTCCATGGTATCCAGGCACAACATCGCCGTGCAGAAGACTGGCGGAGGACCCCCACCTCAACCCCCACAATTCACATCATGGGAGGAGGAAGTCTTGAACATCCTGCATCCTGACGGCCTCGCAGGAGTCGGCGGAGGAATGGATACTGGTAAGTTGAAGCTTCAATACTGCTTCCCCCCCACCTGCATGCCAAATCAGACCCCAACCCTCACCCCCATCCTCGAACCCCACCCTCACCCCCACCCCCATCCTCACCCCCACCCTCACCCCCACCACCATCCTCACCCCCACCACCATCCTCACCCCCACCCCCAGCACACCTATTCCCCGCCAATGTCTCACCATCACAACCCACACATCCCAAAACCTAGGCCTGCATGCGTCCACTAAGCATGGACACCCATCACCAAAGCATGCCCAATGCATATACACATCCCCCCCACAAGCCACCCTCACCAAAGCCCCCACACACGAATGCCAGCACTTGGGGACATGAGAACCCACAGATACACCCATATGCCACTCATTGAAACTATAACCATACCTCTATACCCCTGCAGGACCCGACCGTCAACACACCGGGGCGGAGGGGCCAGAATTCTCCACACCCCCCACCCAAGAGGCCGTCAGCGATGACAGCAGCTCTGTCGACCTGGACACCGATGACCAGCCCGGACCATCGGAGACCTCTGGACAGTCGGTTCCCCTCACACAGGCCCAGGCCACTACAGACCCTAACCCCTCTGGGAACACCAGCACAGCTCCCACCCAGCGGGCCCATGCCTCTGTCTCCAGGGCGCGTCAATCTGCGGTGTGTCTACCACTACAGGGCACCCAGGATAACCCACCACCCCAACAACAACAGGGACCTGGGGGCAGTGGTAGTGGGCACACCGGCCAGGGGGCAGAGGCCCAGGGAAACAGGGGAACTCGGAGGGCAGCTGTGCGACAGGGGGGGGAGGAGAGGCCCAGGGAACCCACTCTCCACGAGGTCCTCACCACCATCATGGGAGCATACAACCGCTCCCAGGAGACGATGGCGACGGTACTGGCCCGGTTCCAGGAGATCCAGGCACTGCAGGAGGAACACTATCGGGGGTACAGGGAGGACATCAGAGCCATCAACACCACCCTGGTTACCATGGTAGGGCTGCTGCAGGACCTCGTAAACACCAGGGCGGACACTGAACAACACCCAAGGGCCCCTGCCACTAGCCTGGACCAAGAACAGCCAACCACCTCCGCCGGCGCTAGTGGACAGGAGGCCCCCGCACAGCAGCAGCCCACCAGACCCCCACCTCCTGCAGGAGAAGAACCACCCCGCAAGAGGGCCCTGAGATTTCGCAAGAAGACAGAGTAGGATGTCAAGACCCCCGCCAGCAATGGATACCACCTGATGTCATCCCACTGTCCCACATTGTCACCCTGTCCATCCTTGAACTGCCCATGCTCCATCTCTCCACAGGCCTCTGGACAATGCACCTGTGTGACTGTTACTCTGGACTCTGCCATGGACATTCCTTCACCATAGCCCCCACCCACTTGAAACCACCCATCCCATTTTGAGCACTTCAATAAACACCTATTTTGCACCAAAATATCTGGAGTCTGGCTGTGATTTCAATAGATTGTAATTGACATGACAGTGCAAATATGTCCTTGTACATGGTGAAGTCAACAAACAGCTGCCACAAAGCTGTAGTCCATGGGGAAACGAAGCACAGGACTCGTAGTGGGGACCCCAGATCTGAAATAGGGAGGGAAAAGCCAAAACTCAGTCATCATACACTGGGGCAAATAGACAGGCAGCAGAGATGCTGGAGAGTAGTTAACATTTACTAAATTATCTTTGAAATGTTACCTGTGTCCTATTGGAAGTACTGTTCAATGATTCTGTCCCTGTTGTCTGTTTCAGCCCCGTCGTCTTCCTCCTCGTCACTCTCCTCAGGTTCCACCGCTGCCACAACACCACCGTCTCGACCATCCTCCTGCAGGAAAGGCACCTGGCGGCGCAAAGCCAGGTTGTGAAGCATGCAGCAGGCCACGATGATGTGACACACCTTCTTAGGTGAGTACATTAGGGATCCACCTGTCATATGCAGGCACCTAAACCTGGCCTTTAGGAGGCCAAAGGTGCGTTCGATCACCCTCCTAGTACGCCCATGGGCCTCATTGCACCGTTCCTCTGCCCTGGTCCGGGGATTCCTTACTGGGGTCAGTAGCCACGACAGGTTGGGGTACCCAGAGTCCCCCACTAGCCATACATGGTGTCTCTGTAGCTGTTCCATCACGTAAGGGATGCTGCTATTCCTTAGGATGTAGGCGTCATGCACTGACCCTGGGAATTTGGCATTTACATGCGAGATGTACTGGTCAGCCAAACACACCACCTGGATGTTCATTGAATGGTAATTTTTTCTGTTCCTGTACATCTGCTCCCTGTCTCTTGGGGGAACCAAAGCCACATGGGTCCCATCAATGGCACCAATTACGTTGGGAATATGTCCAAGGGTGTAGAAATCACCCTTCACTGTAGCCAATTCGCCCACCTCAGGGAAAATGATGTAGCTCCTCACGGATTTCATCAGGGCAGACAACACTCTGGATAACACCTTCGAAAACATGGGCTGAGACATCCCAGAAGCAATTCCCACGGTTGTCTGAAATGATCCACTTGCCAAGAAATGGAGTACTGACATGACCTGCACCAGAGGGGGAATCCCTGTGGGTTGGCGGATGGGGGACATCAGGTCGAGCTCCAGCTGGGCACACAGTTCATGGATAGTGGCACGGTTAAGACGGTAGGTCAGGATAATGTGGCGTTCTTCCATTGTCGACAGGTCCACCAGCGGTCGGTACACGGGAGGATTCATCCGTCTCCTCGCCCAACCCAGCGGACGGTGCCTAGGAAGGACAACATGGAGCACACAGTCAAGCAACCCACAGGTACGTACTCACAGCTAGCACAGTATACGATTCTCTATGCAGTGAATGGCGTGTCTGAGTGGCTATGCAAGGCCTAGGCCTGTGTGACGCAGTTGAAATTGAGCCATGTGGGCCCTGGAAATGGCGGCTGCCTGACCTGTGAAGTGGGACAATGGGATGTGAGGTCAATGTGCTGGCGTGGCACACCGCGGCGGCCGGCGGGCGAAGACCGCGGCGCAAAGCCGCATTGGTTAACATTGAAGCCTATGGGTTTCAGGAGCCAATGGCGAAGGGCGCCGGCGGTGGCGGGACGCACCGCCGCGGTACGCACCGCCGCGGACGTGACCACCATTTTCTATCTACTTATCCACTTGCGACTTGAACTTTCACAGGAGAGGACCTATACTGCAAGTGTTGCTGTGACCTCGGTCTGGAAGGGACAATGGCTGCTGCACCTGGGGAAAGGGCCCCTGCCTTCACTGGAGAGGAGTTGGAGAAACTCGTGGATGGGGTCCTCCCCAGTATGCGCTACTCTACGGTCCTCCAGACCAACAAGTGAGTTAAATTCAATCTGGATTTGGGGCCACTGGCTGGCTTGGGGGCCTGGCGGGGGGCCTGGCGGGGATGGGGGGCATGTTGGGCCTGGCGGGGGGCATGGCGGGGGGCCTGGCGGGGATGGGGGGCATGTTGGGCCTGGCGGGGGGCATGGCGGGGATGGGGGGCATGTTGGGCCTGGCGGGGGGCATGGCGGGGGGCCTGGCGGGGATGGGGGGCATGTTGGGCCTGGCGGGGGGCATGGCGGGGGGCCTTGCGGGGATGGGGGGCATGTTGGGCCTGGCGGGGGGCATGGCGGGGATGGGGGGCATGTTGGGCCTGGCGGGGGGCATGGCGGGGGGCCTGGCGGGGATGGGGGGCATGTTGTGCCTGGCGGGGGGCATGGCGGGGGGCCTGGCGGGGATGGGGGGCGTTGGGCCACTGGAAAGGAAAATGCTGACAAACTTGAACGTGGTATTTCTCCCTCCCTGTACGTGTCACATAGGTCCGCGCCCATGAGAAGATCGGGATTTGGCGTGCCATCGCCAAGGAAGTCCGGACCCTGGGGGTCCACCATCGACGGGGCACCCACTGCCGCAAGAGGTGGGAGGACATCCGCCGCGGGACCAAGAAGACCGCCGAGTCTCTGCTGGGGATGGCCTCCCAACATAGGCGGGGTGCCTGCCGTCAACTGAGCCCCCTGATGTTCCGGATCCTGGCGGTGGCCTACCCTGAATTGGATGGGCGCGTGAGGGCAGCACAGCAGACACAAGGGGGTGAGTACAAGCATTATCTACTCTGTTGTCGCGCAGTGGAGGTGTCTGGTTGGGGGAGGAGGGCTGGGGGTCCCCCTAGGCCAGGGCGATATCTGTAGGCTGGGCACCCCCGTAAGCCCCTGTGTCCCCAGCCACCACCCTCAGTAGTTTGTCAGTACAGCCATCCCTGGGCCGTGTCATCCATGGGTGCAGTTGTCAACTCTAGGCGTGTAGGGCATGTTCCACGGAATGCGTAGCGGACCCCAAGTGCGCAACTTAGTGCAGGGGGCATCTGTGTCTGTCATGTCCGCTAACTGTACCGGAGATCCATGTACTCAATATCCCTTTATTTCTCTTCCCCCCCCCCTTTTTGTTTGTCTTTCTGTGCTTGTGTGCATCAGCATCATCAGGCGGAGGAGAAGTGGCATCGGGGCAGGAGGGAGCTGCATCTCACATGGCCCAGGAGGGCCATGCCACAGAGTCAGACTGGACCAGTGAGACGGAGGGCGAGGGGAGCTCCACGACGGGGACGACTGGACCCTGCAGCGACACGGACACGTCCTCGGAAGGGGGCTCCCTTGCGGGGGTGGCACCATCCGTGCCCCCCGCCATTACAGGTACAGCCGCCACCCAGCGCACCATCTCCGCCCTCCCAGCAGCCCCTCAGCGTTCGCCCCGTGCCCGCTCTGCCAGGAAGCCGGGCATCTCCTTCGCCCCAGGCACCTCAGGCCCTGCCCCTGTTACCCCCGCTGCCCTCAGTGAGGAGGTCATTGACCTCCTCCGAACGCTCATTGTTGAGCAGACTACCCTTTTGAATGCCATCCAGGGGGTGGAGAGGGAGGTTCATCGCAGCAATGCGTACCTGGAGGGCATTCATTCGGGTCAGGCTGCCCATCAGCGATCGTTCCAGGCTCTGGCCTCAGCACTGACGGCAGCCATTGTCCCTGTCTCCTGCCTGCCTCTACTAACTCCCTCCTCCCAGTCTCCTGTTCCTCTGCCTGTCCCACCCACACCATCAGACCAGCCTGCACACACCTCAACACCCAAGAGAAGCTCATCCAAACATAAGCACCACAGATCACGCAGACATTCACACACGCAACATTCCGATGCAGACATGCCAACAGTCACTACCACCTCTGTGACCCCCACCTCCTCGTCTCCCTCCTCCCTCCCTGTGACGTCTACACTCACACCTCCATTCACCTCACCATCAGCCAGTGTTTCCATCACCAGCACACCCTCCACTCCAGTCCGCACACGTGCAGTCACCACCCCCACTGCCATTTACACGTCCCCTGTGTCCTCTCCCACTGTGTCTGTCACCCCCTCTTCCACACCACACAAACGCAGCCACCCACCCACCCAACAGCCATCCACCTCACGACAGCCTATCCCTCCTGCACCTGCACCCAAAGACAGCAAACGTGACTCACCTACAACCACATCCTCTCCCTCCACTCCCATTCCCACTGTACCTACCACTCTCCATTGTCCCAAGAAGCTCTTCCTCGCCACTACTAACTTCTTTCCTGACCCTGAGCCCCCCCCTCCTTCTCGTCGGGGTAAGAAGAGCACCTCAGCCACCACCAGCCCTGCAGCCCCCTTGACAAGGGTGCAGGGGTATTGGAGCCCGCCAGCCCGCATGTCTGGATCTTCGCCCAGCAGCAAGGGGACAGCCAGCCCACCCCCTGGGAAGAGGAGCAGAAGGCGGAAGGGGCGCCGCAGGAGCCCGCCTTCTACATCCCCCCCGGACACCACCCAGAGACAGTCACCAGCCACAGCTCCAAAGGGAGGAAAGGGCCACAGGCCCACGACTAAGGAGGGCAAGGGCAGCAAGTCGGAGAGGTCAGGCAGCAGGCCTGCTGCCCAGGAGGAGCCCACCACCCCCATAGCCGCTGCCCAGGGAGGACCCAGCCCAGCTGGCCAGGAGGGCCCCACCACCCACAGCCCAGGTGGGCAGTGAAGGAGCACCATCCCCGCTGCCCAGGAGGGCACCACCAGGCAATTAGAAGTTGGCCATAGACCGTCCGCCGTCTCAAGAACCGCTGAACTGGGCCCCGCCGTCTCAAGAACCGCTGAACTGGGCCCTTCAAGGCAAGGAGCGCTGAACTGGGCCCCGCCGTCTCAAGCACCGCTGAACTGGGCCCTTCAAGGCAAGGAGCGCTGAACTGGGCCCCGCCGTCTCAAGCACTGCTGAACTGGGCCCTTCAAGGCAAGGACCGCTGAACTGGGCCCGCCGTCTCAAGCACTGCTCCGCTGGGCCCCGCCGTCTCACGCACCGCTCCGCTGGGCCCCGCCGTCTCAAGAACCGCTGAACTGGGCCCTTCAGGGCAAGGACCGCTGAACTGGGCCCCGCCGTCTCAAGCACCGCTGAACTGGGCCCTTCAAGGCAAGGAGTGCTGAACTGGGCCCCGCCGTCTCAAGCACCGCTGAACTGGGCCCTTCAAGGCAAGGACCGCTGAACTGGGCCCCGCCGTCTCAAGCACCGCTCCGCTGGGCCCCGCCGTCTCACGCACCGCTCCGCTGGGCCCCGCCGTCTCAAGAACCGCTGAACTGGGCCCTTCAGGGCAAGGACCGCTGAACTGGGCCCCGCCGTCTCAAGCACCGCTGAACTGGGCCCTTCAAGGCAAGGAGCGCTGAACTGGGCCCCGCCGTCTCAAGCACCGCTGAACTGGGCCCTTCAAGGCAAGGAGCGCTGAACTGGGCCCCGCCGTCTCAAGCACCGCTGAACTGGGCCCTTCAAGGCAAGGACCGCTGAACTGGGCCCCGCCGTCTCAAGCACCGCTCCGCTGGGCCCCGCCGTCTCACGCACCGCTCCGCTGGGCCCCGCCGTCTCAAGAACCGCTGAACTGGGCCCTTCAGGGCAAGGACCGCTGAACTGGGCCCCGCCGTCTCAAGCACCGCTGAACTGGGCCCTTCAAGGCAAGGAGCGCTGAACTGGGCCCCGCCGTCTCAAGCACCGCTGAACTGGGCCCTTCAAGGCAAGGACCGCTGAACTGGGCCCCGCCGTCTCAAGCACCGCTCCGCTGGGCCCCGCCGTCTCACGCACCGCTCCGCTGGGCCCCGCCGTCTCAAGAACCGCTGAACTGGGCCCTTCAGGGCAAGGACCGCTGAACTGGGCCCCGCCGTCTCAAGCACTGCTGAACTGGGCCCTTCAAGGCAAGGAGCGCTGAACTGGGCCCGGCCGTCTCAAGCACCGCTGAACTGGGCCCTTCAAGGCAAGGACCGCTGAACTGGGCCCCGCCGTCTCAAGCTCCGCTCCGCTGGGCCCCGCCGTCTCAAGAACCGCTCCGCTGGGCCCCGCCGTCTCACGCACCGCTCCGCTGGGCCCCGCCGTCTCAAGCACCGCTGAACTGGGCCCTTCAAGGCAAGGACCGCTGGCCCTTTGGCAGACGTGGCAGGGCAGGATCTATCTCGGGCAGGGCTGCAGGATGTCCTCTGGCCAACTTGCCTCCTCCAGTGGCAGTGGGGTCTGTTATGGACTGTATGGACTGTGGCTTTGCTCTCCCCAGGATGGCCCAGTGGGCAGGCCACCCACTGTATGGACTGTATGGACTGTGGCTTTGCTCTCCCCAGGATGGCCCAGTGGGCAGGCCACCCACTGTATGGACTGTATGGACTGTGGCTTTGCTCTCCCCAGGATGGCCCAGTGGGCAGGCCACCCACTGTATGGACTGTATGGACTGTGGCTTTGCTCTCCCCAGGATGGCCCAGTGGGCAGGCCACCCACTGTATGGACTGTATGGACTGTGGCTTTGCTCTCCCCAGGATGGCCCAGTGGGCAGGCCACCCACTGTATGGACTGTATGGACTGTGGCTTTGCTCTCCCCAGGATGGCCCAGTGGGCAGGCCACCCACTGTATGGACTGTTTGGACTGTGGCTTTGCTCTCCCCAGGATGGCCCAGTGGGCAGGCCACCCACTGTATGGACTGTATGGACTGTGGCTTTGCTCTCCCCAGGATGGGCCAGTGGTCATGGAGTCCCCTCGTGGATCTGGCGTCGTGTACTCAAGTGGCTGAGGTGCCCCCCCTTCCCTTCCCCCTGAGGTGCCTGTCCTATTTTCTTTCTGATGCCCCTGCAGTGTTCTCTCCGTGGAGTTCTTGTCGTGGGACTGGGCCTTGCCCCTTTGCACAGGACCCCTGTGATCCACGGACAGTGGTTGGACTACATTTAGTAGCTGTATATATTTTGTGCATAGTTTATTTATTTATTGGGATTACTGGTGTCCATATTTCAATATATCTGCCCGTTTATGATCTCTTCTTTTGGTCTTTGCATTATTTCGGAGGGGGGTAGTTTGTGGGTTGTGACAGTGATCTGTGGGAATGCATTGATGTGTGTGTTGTAGTGGGTGTGGGTGGGTGGGTGTGTGCCGGTAATCTTTTCCCTCCCCTGTGTCGTAGGTGCAGTACTCACCGATGTCTTCCGCGCCGCCGGGCGTGCTCCTGGTATATGAGCAGGAACAGGAGTGCGGGGATGACCTGCAACTCTGGTTCCATACTGCCGGAATCTCGCGTGGAGTGCGTAGAGGTGAGCGTTTTCCCGTTCGTAGTCTGTTTCCGCCGTGTTCTTATCGGCGGTGCTCCCGCCCCGGAAAAGGTGGCAGATTGGTGGGTCGTAATAGGGTGGGCGGTACATTGTCTGCCGCCTGGCTGTTGGCGGGAACCGCCGCGCTGTTTGTTTGTACCGCTGTGGCGGGCGGAGTGTTAAGTTGGCGGGCTGTGTTGGCGGTTCCCGCCAGGGTCAGAATTGCATATTTTAGACCGCCGGCCTGTTGGCGGCTTGGCCGCCGCTTTATCACCGACCGCCAGGGTCAGAATGAGGGCCAAAGTTTGCAGTGTTTACATGGAAGTGCTTACCCCAAGATACCGCATTCAAGGCTCACGTGACATCTTAAACAGGTGCAACATCTAACGGCTATTCAAACATATATCATCTTTAGCTCATATTTACTCAGAGGATTTGGAGTGGATAAGATTTCAGAACCTGCCTGGGGACACTAGTGACAAATCAACTCTGGTGGGCTTTCGCCATCAACGCCACCAACTCGCAGTGTTCAAGGAAGTGCCTCAACTGGCAGAATGGGGGATAGAAATCAAGCTCCCTTGTATGGAGGAATACCCACATGTCCTTTGCCCCCTCACACCAAGAAGGAAGGGGGCAGTGTCAGTCCCACGTGGCACAGACAGACGTAACCACAGCGTCAGGACTTTCCACGGATGCCATATGTCTCCTATGGCCCTTAGGATAACACGCATTGACAATCAATGGCCCGCGTCTATTTGGACACCGCCAGCATTTTCTGCTGCAGGACTTAACCCCCACAGGCATTACTCCTAACATTGATCTCAGACAGGCAGACAGGGATACTAACTGAATGAAAGGCAGCAGTCAACATCTGACAAATATTTCTTGGAATGTGGCAGGTCCAAAGAAACTTTTGGAGGATGAGTCAGTTCTCTCCTACCTATTCAACGGCGACATACTATGCCTTCAAATGACATGGACTAACAACTCTATGACGCTTGCTGGCTAGTATAACTTTCATGTCATGGCCACAAAATGTAATATATTTGTACGTCCATCTGGTGGCCTTTCAATTTACATTAAACATGCCCGAAAGATAGTGACCTTTGAAATCTCCAGCAAACCAGACTCCTTTCAATCCCTGCTTATCACTGGTTTAAAGTTTAACTCTCAAGCCCTCTGACTGTTGCTAATTAATTGCTATCTCAACCCTGCCAGTTTCAAAAGAAAGAGGCCTTATCTAGACTCAAGTATGTTCGAAGAGCTGCTGTTCGCATATTATTCACACCAAGCCATAGTAGTAAGGGACTTCACTCCAGGGACCTGAGTAGCCCATACAATCCCCTGGGACTCCTCCTCTTCACACTCTCCTTTACAATCACAGCCTCAGATCATCTCAGTCTTTAAAAGAAGCTTGCTTCCCCAACGGTGTACTAATCCTACTTTTAAGAACATAACTACAATTGACTATATCTTTGTCAGTGCAGGGCTAGCTCCCATGATTTAAGATTTTGAAGTTGATAATAGGGGCAATAGTAACCATAGACCCCTGTGACAACCCTCCGACTGGACTCATTAGACTATTACTCACTACCAGCACTTAGGGAACCAACGGGGAAAAGAGTGCCACAAGTTTCTTTGTGTGAATTAAATGGTCCACCAGACTCAGTGACAAACTACTATTCTGGGTAGAGAGTAGATAGACTGTTAAGCGCAACAACAGTATTTGGGCACTGGTAGAAACTTGTAGTGGACTTGCATCGGGGGGTGGGGAACAGGCAAAGGTTTCTTCCATAAAAAATCCCCCTGATTTCATCTTATGCTCCTAGGCGCACCAAGAAGCTTGCAGCCAGCAAACACAGACTTCGCAGGGCACTGTCCGTAAGAAGAAGATGCATCAAAGCGGCAGAGGGCTCTGCCATCACTGTTCTCAAGGCTGCTCACAAGCTAAAAGTTTGGCAGCACGAAAGAGAGTACATCGAAGCAGAATGGCTTAGAATCTTTACTTTAAGAAAAGACAAAAAACACTCTTGCTTGTGGTGGCACCTGAACTCCGTAGGTAACTCTGAGCAGCCAAAGTAGAACAGTGTTGCAGAGAATGTCTGAATCAGCCAAGTTTAAAAGCTATACACAATTGATCAGGAGGTGGAAGCAGCCTGCTTTCACCCTCCAGAGGTCTTGGCTTTCTGGCCTCAGCAGAGGGCATTAATTTCTGAAAGAGCTGTAAGAGAAGCGATTAAGATAATGAGATCTGATGGGGCACCCGGCCCCACTGGGATTCCAGCAGCTGTGTTCAAAATGGCTCAAGATTTTTGGGTGTCCACCCTCATGCCACTTCCTAATTACACGTATGCCTCAGCTATGATGTCATTCTACTGGTAGGGCTTCATTATTTTCCCCATTCATAAAAAGCTTGACTGTTCAAATCCAGCCAATTATCGACAGATAGCAATCCTGGATGTGGAAGCCAAAGCCTATGCACACATCCTTTTGAAGGAACTAGAAACATAGGTAAAGGAAAAAAGTATTCCTCTGCTATTTCAGTCAGGTTTTAGGCCTGAATGTTCAACAACGGACTACATTATGGCATTGGCATACATAGCTTCCCAGGTGATTAGGAAGATGCTCCCCCTCCCTTGTTTGCTGCTTCATTGATTACAGCGCAACTTTCGATAGCATGGATCAGGACAGGCTTTGGGGGAAGTTAACCGTGCGGGGAATTTCACTTCAGCTCCTTAAGGCGATCATATCAGGGGACATGATTCTGGGTAAAAACAAGCATCAATATAGTTACCGCTGGAGTGGCAACCTAAAACTGGCTCAAGTAGGGCTCTGTATTGGCGTCCTTTCTCTTCAATCTTTATGCAGCCGATTTGGGTGCTGCCTTGGAAGGATGTCAGCTTAGCTCCAAAGGTGGGACGGGTGTGCTTGCCCATCCTGAAATATGCGGACAACACCGTAATTATGGACCACGCCAGAATTGGGCTGCAGAGAGCTCTGAACGCACTGCAGAGTTACAACCAGGTTAATAATTTTCAAGTGCCTCTGATGAAAACCAAGATCAGTGTTTTTGGCAAGTATCCCCACAAAAAACAACCCCATTGCCAACTGGGAGACCTACAGATTTTGACAGCCTCCACCTACAACTATCTTGGAATCTGATTCTTTGAAGGGGTTATGCTGGCTGTCCATCTAAGGCACCTTAAACTTCAATCTCTCAGTGTTATTAATCTACTGAAGCACCTAAGTATTCGTCTACACAGCCCTACTGCTGAGCCTATGTTGACACTGTTAAAAGCTGGGCTGATTCTGGCTCTCGATTACGGGCACCTGGCCTTTCAGGGTCCCTTGACAAGTTTTTAACAGGCACCCGGAGCAAGGCATTCAAGAAAGTCCTGTTTGCCCCTTGGCATGCTAGAAGAGCCAGGCTCGGATTGGAGTTAGGGCTGGGGAGTCCTCACCTTGCATGCCAGAGGGACATTATAAAGTATTACCTGAGAGTCTAGCGAGCGCCAGAATCCACGCTCAAATACCATCTTAAAGTAATCTTTGAGGAGCCAGGCCCCCCATAGCAAGCATGGTTGGCAAAGGCAAGTAGGTGTCTGAAGGTCAAGGCCGACATGCTGCACGCTTAATAAATCACTTATTCAGTCTGAAAGGCTTTGTGAATAGGCAGGTGAAAATTGCCTCCTTGAGCAGGAAATTGAAGGTCTCTGTGCTAGCACCCTGATCAAAGCCCCGGACGCATCCTATTCCCTGGAGAAAGCACAGCCTTATCTTTACAAAGCTTTCTCAGTCCAAACCCACAGTAAAATCCTTTACATAAGGTTAACCTCTTTACCAATCACAGATTTTAACTTGATCTGGGCTAGTGGAGGGGAGACAGTCGCATGTAGATTTTCTAATTATCGCAAAGTATCATTGTATCATCTGCTGTGCTGCTGTCCTAATTTTGCAGAGGCGAGATGTTGCCTGCTTCTTTCTATCTTTTGCTCCAAAGGCTTCGCAGGGAAGCCTCTGTCTTTTGCTTTATGGTAATCTCCCCCAGTTGCCTAGCCAGACTAGGGAACTTCATGCACATCATCTGACAATCACTCACCAAAACTGCTAATGTTAGTCCTTAACCTGATTACCTCATGTTAGGTGTGCTGCTAATCAGTCCTACTAATTTCAAGGGTCACACCGTGTACAGTCTGTTCAGGTGCCTCTTTGTCCAGTGGGCTGATATTCTTTAATGGCTATCCTCAATGACTGTGATGCCGATTCCTTCTCTCCTCAGCCTTAAGAACGAACAGCCCCTTGAAACCGCTAAACTCTCGTTTTTAACATGCTTTTACTAATATGCACTGGCTGAAGTAATTATTTTAAGTGTTAATGCTATGCACTGTTTTTACATGTAATGATATTAATTATTTGAACATGAGTCAATAAGTATTCGGCCAATATTATAGCCTGTATTTGGCAATATGTATCATACACATATTTTAAACATTTATAATAATCAAGTAGACCCACGTGTCCAAATATAGATATACATATTTAGTAGTGAATCCTACATAACCATAACAACATTCAAAACGATTTTTATTTGTAGCATGGATATTTGTAACTAATCATACTAGGAATTTTACAGCATCATTCATTTGAGCTCAAAATTACCCAATCTGACCCCACTCACTTTTCTATTCATGTTTTTACTGTTTCTCTGATCATTCTTCTTTTTCTATTGTACATGTCAGACAACGCAGTCTACCTCTGTTTTGTAATGTAATAAATTAATTCACCACTCAGAAGAATCCCAATATCCTAAGGGAGAGTACCTATCTAATAAGTCAACAAGTCCAACAGTAAATAACCTCAATTTCTCAGATAGGTAGAGAACAAATAGGTAATAGGACATACTATCAGATCCTGACCTTTCATAATGTGACAAATTAATCCCCCATTCAGAGTAAATTCCAATATCTTAAGGGAGAATACCTATCTATTAAGTCAACCAACTCAACAGTAACTATCCTCAATTTCCCCAAATCAAAGGATAAAAAGTGAGTATCCCCACTCTCTATCAGAGCATTAGCCTGAAAGCAATGACCACACTCATAAAGAAACTGCTCGTAAATCCCTTTGTGAATAGCAAACAATCGTAAACTTACATGTTGCAAGTTTACCTTTGTTAGTCAGGCCCTCGGTTTAGTGGCAGGTTGAAAAATGTTTACAATTTATGTGTAATTCTGTAGTAAAATATTTTTGCAATAGGGATGACAATATTATTTCAGAAGTTGCGTTATACTGAAAATAAATTTTAACTGTTGCTCAATCAGACATTTGTGTAACCAGCATTTGCTACCTCAAGAGTCTGGGTAGCGGGAGTAGAACAGGCTCTCTCTCATGAGCAAGATGGTGCAACGCACTTGCACAGAGATGGTTGCTTTGTCTCCATTTCATGTGTGCCTTTGCTAGTGGCCAAGGTGGATCCTGCTCTTGAGTGTAGAATTGCAAACGAACTTTTTTTTTGAGGCAGGGGACTCTGCCTTTCAAGTGAGGTATTGTTTTCATATGAGGGCTGAGATCTAGAGATACTATAGCAATAGAAAAAAGACTCCCTATGCATACATTCTAATGTCTTTAAGTTTACAAGTCCTTAAATGTAAGAAAAACGTAAGTACTGCGATTTCTGTGTTTGAACTGGACTTTTGCAATTGGAATGGGGTGATATAACTTTGCTTATTGACAAGAGCTGTTTTTAATGTTATGCTAAGAGTTTTACTGAGGAAGAAATAGAATGGAAGTGTGTGTTTTAATTGTTTGACTTTTAGTTAGCTCAAGGTTGGAATTTGACTTCCAATGTTATGTAAGGTTAATGTGAGCAAGAAAATGTTGCTTTTCTGTATTGCAATACCCCTAAAGTGTTTGTATTAATCTGCCCAATTTTCATTGAAAAACTATTTACTATCAGTGTCATGTTTCATAATTAAAAAAATTGATGAAGTGGTTATGTGATGTTTTAGCAGATGAGCACCAACAATAACTACTGTGCTCTGTTTTTTAGAATGTTTATTGTGAAGATTTTGTCCTGTGCCCATGTCTTCATAGTGTCTGTTTCACTGTTTATTGCTGTCCTTATCTCTTCCACTGTCAATCTATTGTTGAGTTGAAAGGTATGGCTGTAGTCCAAAATATCAACTAGTAAAATATTGTCCTACAAAAATATTGAGGGGAATATTTCCAAGGAATTGACGTAGAGCAGCGTCGCAAATCTTTTTGCTGTGGTGCCCTAAAATGCATCATATTTACAAAATGCAGTGCATTTCTGTCATTTCCCCCTGTGCTGGCACACAATTTGCTGCCAAGTGCCAACACAGGCACCCTTGCACCATGGTGCAAGGGTGTTTGCGTTGTAGGCAGGATTGTTTTTGTGCAGGAAGGGGCCCCTTCCTGCACTAAAACCATCCAAGGAAGTGTTTTCCTCTTTCTATGTGTGCTACGGAATGCAGCACACATAGAAAGAGGAAACAATTAGGTGAAATAAAGATATTTCTCCTTGTTGCACCTGCCCTTGAGAAACAGTTTGTCGCGTTCCCTGGTTTACAGATTCTTGTAAATCTGGGAATGCGTCACAACCCATGGGTGTTGCATGGTGACACTCACCGCACTACCCATGGAGCACCTCCCTGATGCAGTGTAAGGCAACACAGCGACTTGCACTGTATTGCCTTACACCATATCTACGAGGTAATGAAAAGCCATGCAAAATGGCTTTGCGTGGCCTCATAGATAAGGGTCTGCACTCTGCGCCCCGGAGCATCATAAAAAGTGACACACCAGTGGCGGAAGGGGCTTAAAAATATGCCCGGAGTGTATATATTGAAAGACTGTATGTTTATTATTCTAACTGCGATCCTATAAATATTGGGATAAGTGTATACCTTAGGATGTGTGAATTTTTTTATGATGATATTCTTTAATGGCTATCCTCAATGATTGTGAAGCCGATTCCTTCTCTCCTCAGTCTTAAGAACGATCAGCCCGTTGAAACCGCTAAACAGGCATAATATATGCAAAGGAGATGTTCTCACTTTAGGGGTGCTAAAACAGGGCACAAGAAAATCTAAGAAATGTGCTTGTGACATTTTTTTCTGCATTCTTAAAGCCTGCTCAGAGCAGGTGTTAAAAGGAGGCTTCCATTGCTCACAATGGGCCTCTGGATGCTTTGCGGGACTAGCGTCAGAATATTTTACGCTAATCCTGCAAAGTGCTGGACTAAGGTAAAAAATATCAAAAAATTAGTTCCCTAACTACTGCCATGGTGCGCCGTATTTAAAAGATGACACACACATGGTAGCGTTAAGGGGTGCTAAGGGGAGTAATGTAAGTGGTGCTGCATTGTGTGCAGCACCACTTTTCTTAAATATGCCCCGAAATATCAGGGGGAGTCCAGCATGCTGTGCTTCACATGCACCCCACACCTTTTCTTACCCTCATTGCCCTGCAAATCTCCAGCTTTTCCTGAAATCAGGAATTTTCCCTACATCTTTGTGATGGTAACTTTGGGAATCTGCAGGAATCCACAAAATTCCTACCACCTAGCAATGCCCCATCTGTACTAATAAAGACTCTTCCCCACTTGTGTTGGTGTTCAAACCAGAGTCAGCCTAAAAAATATGAAAAAAACTGCCCTTTTGGACCCACTTTCGTTCCACCTCAATTTCTAAACGTTTTTGGCCCTTCCCTGTCGCATGCACTTGGCCCACCTGCCCAAGTGAGGTATCCTTTTTATCAGAAGATTGAGGAGAAGGCTGTGTGGTAGCAAATGTGTGGATCTCCTCAGATTCCAGAACTTTCAGTCTCGGTAAACACCATCTGCAGACACCACCAACTCATCCGAACTGCCAAGAGAACCACCTTTGAAGACCGAATCAACAATAATGCACACATCTACAAGGAGCTCTTCAACCCCAGCTCCAATGCCAACAGCATCTGCCATCTCAAGACCTCTGCGACTCCCTAGCCTCCTACTTCCACCACAAGATTGCAGACATCCATGACAGCTTCAGCACCCAGACCCCCCGACAAACACCAACACCACAGATTCATCTCCAACCAACCTCCTGCTCTCCTGGACTCCCGTCAACAACAATGACACCATCAAAATCATGAACACCATCCACTCCGGCTCTCCATCAGACCCCTGCCCTCACCACATACTCAACAAAGCAAGTTCTGTCATCGCACCCCAACTACAGAAGATCATCAACAGCTCCTTCGAGTCCACCACATTCCTGGAAAGCTGTTAACACGCCGAGACCAATGCCCTCCTCAAAAAAAACTAAGGCGGACCCAAAGGACCTCAAGGACTTCTTGCTTATCTCTTTGCTCCCCTTCCAGGCAATAGTCATCGAGAAGGCTGTCAACAGACAACTAAACTGCTTCCTTGAGGGGAACTGCACCCTGGACCCTTCCCAATCCGGATTCTGCAGCAACCACAGTACCGAAACTGCCCTCATTGCTGCAACCGGCGACATCAGAACCATACTGGACAACGACAAAACCACAGCCCTCATCCTCCTGGACCTCTCAGTCGTGTTCAACACCGTCTGCCACCACACCCTACGCTCACACCTCAGCAATGCAGTAATCCATGACAGAGCCCTGGATTGGGTCACCTCCTTTCTCACCGGCAGAACCCAGAGAGTCCGACTTCCCCCATTCCGCTCGGAGGCCACCAAAATCATCTGCGGCGTACCTCAGGGTTTCGTCCCTCAGCCCGGTCCTCTTCAACTTCTACATGGCCTGAACGCTAACACTGCCCGATCCCACAACTACAACATCATCTCATACACCGATGACACCCAGCTGATCCTCTCCCTCACCTAGGACTTCGCCAAGAACAACCTCCACAAAGGAATGAAGGCCATCGCTGAATGGATGAAGAACAGCTGCCTTAAACTCAATTCAGACAAGACGGAAGTCCTCATCTTCGGCTCCACCCCCTACGAATTTGATGACTCCTGGTAGCCTGCCACTCTCGGAGCCGCTCCGACTCCCACCAACCACGCATGCACCCTAGGATTCATCTTGGATTCCTCATTATCCATGACCCAGCAAGTCAATGCCATCTCCGCCTGCTGCTTCAACACCCTCTGCATGCTCTGAAAGATCTACAGATGGATCCCCACCGATAACAGAAGAACAGTCACCCAAGCCCTCATAAGCAGCAAACTGGACTACGGCAATGCCCTCTATGCAGAAACCACAGTTAAACTCCAGAAGAGGCTGCAACGCATCCAGAATGCCTCTGCATGCCTCATCCTGGACATCCTCCGCCACTGCCACATCACAGGCCATCTGAGAGACCTGCACTGGCTCCCAGTCAACAAGAGAATCACCTTCAAACTCCTCACCCACGCACGCAAAGCACTGCACAACACTGGACCAGAGAACCTCAACAGATGGCTCTCCTTCTACACCCCGACCCGACATCTCCTCTCCGCCGACCTCGCCCTCGCAACCATCTCATGCGTCCGCAGAACTACAACCGGCGGCATATCATTCTCGCACCTCACCGCCAAGACATGGAACACTCTTCCCACCCACCTGCGTCAGACCAAAGACCTCCTTACCTTCAGGAAACATCTCAAGACCTGGCTGTTCGAGCAGTAGCACCCCCTCCCTCCCCACCGCAGAGCCATGAGACCCTCATGGGTGAGTAGGGCACTTTACAAATTGATTGATTGATTTATTTTAGTCAAAGTTTGAGGTTTGCAAGGGATTCTGGGTAAAGCAACTTGGTGAAAGCCACACAGAGCATCCCATCCTGGATACCTCTATGTGTCTAGTGTTCAAAAATATAAAGCTTTACTTGGTTTCCTTAGGTGCCAGCTGAGTTAGGGCCCACAAACCGCAGCTAAACTTTGCAAAATAACGGGTCAGTTTTGTGTAGAAAAATTGAATGTATCCATGTTGCGTTTCGGGCCTTTTCCTGTTGCTGGTACTAGGCCCACCCATACAAGTGAGGTACCATTTTCATCAGAAAACTTAGGAGAACACTGGGTGGAAGGAAGATGGTGGCTCTGTGCAGATTCCAGAACTTTCCATCACAGAAATGTGAGCAGAATGTGTTTTTTAGTCAAAGTTTGAGGTTTGCATAGGATTCTGGGTAAAGCAACCTTGTGAGAGCCACACATGTCACCCCATCCTGGATTTCCCTAGGGGCCTAGTCTTAAAAAATGCATGGGTTTTCTAGATTTCCCTAAGTGTTGGCTGAGCTAGGGCCCAAAATCCAGAGCTAGGCTTGTTGCAAAAAAACAGTCCTTTTTCAGTGGAAAATGTGATGTGTCCAAGCTGCATTTTGGACCATTTTCTGTCACAGGCACTAGGCCTACTCACACAAGTGAGGCACCATTTTTATTGGGAGACTTGGGGGACTGCTCGGTGGAAGGACGTTTGTGGCTCCCCTCAGATTCCAGAACTTTCCTTCACAGAAATGTGAGGAAAATGTGTGTTTTTTAGACATCTTTTGAGTTTTGAAATGGACTCTGGGTAAAGCAACCTGGTGGAAGCCACACAAGCCACCCCATCCTGGATTCCCCTGGGTGTCTAGTCTTCAAAAATGTACAGGTTTGCTAGGTATCCCCTAGGTGGTGGCTGAGCTAGGGCCCAAAATCCAGAGGTAGGCTTGTTGCAAAAAAAAGGGGCAGTTTTCAGTGGAAAAATGTGATGTGTTCAAGCTGCATTAAGAATGATTTTCTGTCATGGGCACTAGGCCTACTCACACAAGTGAGGTACCATTTTTATCGGGAGACTTAGAGGACTGCTGGGTGGAAGGAAGTTTGTGTCCCCCCACCTCAGATTCCAGAACTTTCCATCACAGAAATATGAGGAAAATGTGTTTGTTTAGACATATTTTGAGCTTTGAAATGGATTCTGGGTAAAGCAACTTGATGAGAGCCACACAAGTCACTCCACCCTGGATTTCCCTAGGTGACTAGTTTTCATAAATGTATAGGTTTGCTAGGTTTCCCTAGGTGCCAGCTGAGGTAGGGTCCAAAAACCTCAGCTACCCACTTTGCAAAAAACGGGGTTTGCATTGAAAAATGTAATATACCCATGTTGTAATTTGGTCATTTCTTGTGCTTTGGTACCATTTTCATCAGGAGACTTAGTGGAACACAGAATAATAGAATAAGTGTTATTACCCTTGTCTTTCTCTGCATTTGCACCTTTGAAATGTTAGACAGTTTGTAAAAAAAGAAGTTGGTTTGAGAAACGCTCTCTAATTCATATGCTGGTATGGGTACCCCCACATTCATAGATGTGCAAATAACCACTGCTTCTAAACTCCATATCATGTGCCCATTTTGAAAATACACAGGTTTCCATGAGAATTATTTTTCACTCTTTAAATTTTACCAAATAACTTACTGTAAACCCTGTACACAAGGAAAAACCATTGCAAGTTGCAGCTCCGTTATGGGCTCTGGGCACCTAGGGTTCTTGGTAAACCTGCAAGCCCTATATATCCCCACAATCACAAGGGTCCAGCTGACATAACGGCATATTGCTTTTGAAACTTTCCCATAGTTAGAAGAAGTTACAGATGAAAACGTAGACACAAGTGGCTGTTTTATCAACTCAATTTCAATATTTTTTACATAAACTGTTGCTTTCTTTGGAAAAACCTGAAAGTCTACGCAAAATTACCCCTTGCTGAATTCAGAATTTTGTCTTCTGTTCAGAAATATACAGCTGTTTAGGATCCACAATGGCTTCACACCCATTTCTGCCACTAACTGGAAAGAGTTTGACACCACAAACTAATAGGAAAAATGGGCTATGCCCCAGTAAAATGCTAAAACTGTGTTGGAAAGAAAAAAATTGATTCAATTCTGCATGTTCCTGAAAGCTGGGAAGATGGTGGGTTTAGCACTGCAAAGCATCCAGGTGCCATTTGCATGGAGAAAACAGATGCTTTCTTCTGCAGCACTTTTTTCCCATGTTTCTAAAAAAAAAAACAAGGTTTAGCAGTATTTTGGCTAATTTCTCGGTCCCCTCCAGGGGACTTCACAAACCCTTAGAATCCCCAGGATGTTAGAAAAAAGGGAACAAATTTGGCTTGGATAGCTTGCGAGGACAAAGTCCTAGCCAAATAGCCAAAAAAAAAAAGCTTAACACGGAAGGAAAGCTTAGCAGCGAAAGGGTTAAGAAAGGTGACCTTACTTTGGGGAGGGGTAGGTGTAAAGTTTGCATTTATGGATTTAAATCCATTCCTACAACGATCAGGGAAAATGTATACATGTGTAAATTTGTATTTACTATTCTATCTTCTGTTCTGTTCTACTAACATTGAGGAAAATGTATGTAATTGTGGGTGTTCATATACTGCAACATCCCGCCAGTCCTACAAAAATTAGGGATAATGTATATATTTGGGAAGTCTGATTTACTATTCTAACTCCAGTCCTATTAACATTACCCAAGGTGCATATTTATTTGAGGGTGTCAAAATAGGATCAGTCCGATTCTGCGGATTCTGTCCGAGGCCCTACCCTCACGCTATGTACGGCAGATGACATTTGCTAAATAACCAAGTGCTATTCATCTCAGGACCCCGCGCTGTGACTATTTCACAACAACATGGCCTGCCTCAAACAGTTATCCAGGAACTGATTGGCACAATCATAGGACCTTTAATACAGCACTCTAGTCATTTAAGGTCCTGGGCGGAAGATCCAGCACCAAGAGCAGCTTGGGCCGAGTAACCCAATGACTCGGAACAAACAACCTAAAGCACCCCCGCTCCAAATGGACTGTTCTCCCAAGCTGGCAACCGCTAGAATCTCTCTCGCCATGCCACAATTTCAGTTAACGTTATATATAGTTATTGTTTGCACTCCCACTCAATGGCTATGTCCCACGTTGTTTAATAAGGACCACGTTCACAGTAGACCACGTCACATTTGTCTTACCAATAGGATCACGTTTAACAACACCAAGGGCACAAACTGGCTAGCCTCGGAGGGTAAATGGCACATCACTAACACAAGTGTGGTGGGGGCCACACACCACCCTCGCTTAGCTAAACCTATAATCACCTCATGAGCCCCAAACTCAACAATATATTCCAAAATAAAAGCTACTCACATGGAATATAAGAGGTATGGCATCATTGCGCAAGAGGCAACGGATTTATACATATCTCAGGAGACATCAGGTACATATAGCCCTGCTGCAAGAGACACACTTGTCTAAATCCACACTGGAAAGCACACGCTCAAAATGGAAAGGGCAATTGCACAGTACCACATCTTCGACATTCGCCCGGAGGGTGGCCATCTGGATCTCCCCGGGGGTCCCATTTGTCACATCTCATACGCAATGCGATCCAAATGGTAGATACGTGATACTGGAGGGCGACCTTGATGGCTCCCCCCTAGCATTGGTAGCGTCATACACTCCGAACACAAATCAACGCAACTTTCTGAGAACACTTACTACTGGTAACCTTAGCGACCCTGCGGTAGATTGCGTATGGGGGGGTGACTTTAACTGCGTCCTAGACACTCATATAGACCGCTCATTTCCCCCGCTCGACACCGCTCCATCCAATCGCGCCTCACTTGACCTGGCAAATTGGGTCTCCAAAAATGGCTTGAGAGACATCTGGAGGACTGGACACCCCACACACTGTCAATACTCCTATTACTCCTCAGTGCACAGGCTACACACCAGAATAGATATGTTTTTCGCATCCGCGGCTGTAATCCAGAAAGTAAGCACAGCCGAGTACCTAGCCCGCTCCATCTCAGATCATAACCCGCTTTATACAACTTTGGTTTGGGGCCGCACACACACTCGCATACCAACATGGCGACTGCAGACAGAAGCTCTCATAGACCCTCCCTTCCATGCGGAATTGGCCAAGTGCCTGTCTGACTATTTCTCCCTGAATAAAAACACAACCTCATCTTGCGCTATTGAGTGGGATGCCCACAAAGCTGTAATACGCAGACACTGCCTCGCAGCCTGAGTGTGGGTAAGAAAGACACTCACCAAAGAGCTACAAGCACTGGAAATAAAACTACGCAGAGTGGAGGTAGCGGTCTGCAGGAATGAGTCTACACTAAAGGAAATTAATTAGCTAAGAGCCAGCCACAGGGAGGCAGACACCAGGTTATGTAAGCATGATTACAGACATTTCATGGCGCAACAACACGCTGAGGGAGATAGGTCAGGTAGACTGTTAGCATGGCTGATTCGCCAACCATCACAACCCTCGCCTATAGGTGCAATACGACTGCACTCAGGCAACATCATCAACACCCAGGCGGAAATTAATGAGGCCTTCTTTACATACTACTGTGCCTTCTATATGCCTCCCCCCCTCAACTGAACAGCAATTAGCTGAAATTCTGTCATTAGTCTCCCAAAACCAACACATTACTGACAACACAGATACACTAGATGGCCCCATCACTATAGAAGAAATACGCCTAGCTCTGTCACAAATGGCACGCAGCAAAACCCCTGGCTCAGATGGCTTACCAGTGGAGTATTTTAACTCCTATGCTACTCACCTCCTCCAACCACTTTTAGAGGTGTTCAATGAAGCGCGTAATAAGTTACAATTGTCTGACTCTATGCGCGAAGCCCTGGTACTCGTGCTCCCAAAGTCAGTCCGCGACCCTCTTTATGTCAAATCATATAGACCGTTCTCCCTACTAAATTCGGACTGCAAACTTCTAGGGAAAATCTTGGCAAATAGGTTGCTCTCCTACCTACCAAATTTAATACACTCTGATCAGTCTGGATTCATCCCAGGGAAAAGTACCTTCTTAAATATCAGAAGATTAATCCACATAATGCATAACCTCACAGAGGCAGAAGCGGTGGCTCTCTCCCTAGACATAGAAAAAGCGTTTGACACACTGAGCTGGGACTTTCTCTTGCGCACACTTGGAGCGATTGGCTTTGGATACGGCTTCATCATCTGGATCAAAACGCTTCACCCAAACCTACAGCTCGAGTCAAAGCTGGACAAGTTATCTCTGAAGCACTCCCCATAGGCAGAGGCACCAGACAAGGTTGCCCACTATCCCCCTCACTATTTGCAATAGCCATGGAACCATAAGCAATCAATCTCCGCAGCTACGCCCACATATGGGGCATCCCAGAATTCAATACACCCCACATCATATCCCTATATGCAGACGATGCCCTAATATACCTGCGTAATCATACCACTTCCATGGCGGGGGTGATGTCAATACTGGACACCTTCGCACTCGCCTCCGGTTTACGTATTACTGGTCCAAGTCAAGTATCTTCCCTCTTACTCCCGTACCAAACGAATTTCACACGGCATTGCCTCAATACCAACTACCATGGTCACACACAACTTTTAAATACCTAGGCATACAAATTTACCATTCCATAGTCGATCTGAAAGAGGGTAATCTCGACAGAGTACTCAGATCCACCCGTGGCTTGCTGACGTACTGGAGCTCACCCCCCTATCCACTATGGGTCGGGTATCCATAGCCAAAATGCTCATCCTCCCTAGGTTTCTATACTATTTCACTGCCCTCCCGTTACTCCTGCCACGCTCATTCTTTCACAAGCTGCACTCCCTACTGACCGACCTGCTCTGGGCAAAGACAGGCGCAGAGTAGCACTGACCATAACACAATACCCTCAAGAGGCAGGTGGACTGGGCATGCCAAACTTTGAACTATACTACGCTGCGGCTCAGTTGCTATGGCTAACTATGTGGCTAAGTGAACCCCCACCTTCAGAAAGCAAAACGTTGCGCGCATACACAGCACCACAAACAATCCTAACCTCACTATTGACTGGCCCTCACTGCCCGCCGATAAAGTCTATACTATTGGATGCAGCCAGATATTGCTGGTGTAGATACATCCAAGGCAAGGCCCCCTCACCTCCTTACTCTACTTTGCTGCCGTTGACTCAATTACCGGGAGCCCAAGCACTCTCACTACATCATGATACACGCGACATGAGAACATTAAACGTGGGGGATTATTACTCAAGCTCCACAACACGCACCTTTGAAGAACTTGTGACCGAAGGGGTCATGCACCCAGGGGCCTTCCTGAAATACAGTGCCACTAAAAGACTACTTAATAACTTATGGGGGCTCGGCAGCGCAGAGCCACGTGAATCCCGTCTGCTCACTGCAATCCTTACTATAGGAAACACAAAAGGCATCATAACTCAATTATACAAAGGTCTCCTAGCAGAGGCATGTTCGGACCTGACGCATGCTAAAGCACGTTGGGACGCCGTCCTTTCTACACCATTACCACAAAAAGCCTGGGTTGCAGCTCTCACAATGATCAAGACTGTATCCCGCAATACTAGATTGCGGTACACCCAATTTAACTACATTCACCACTCATACCTATTCCCAGCCCGCATTCATGAAATATACCCGAACACAAACCCAGTATGCCCTAGATGTGCCACTCCAGCAGCAGACTTTTACCACATGGTCGGGAGCTACCACCCAATAAACACGGCTTGGCATCGAATTACTGATACTACAGCAGACATCGCCACCCACACTCTTGCACCTACTCCGGAATCCTGTTTACTCGGCATACGCCATCGTGTTAGGGATGACAAACATCTTCACAGATTTATAGACCTATCATTCATAGTCTTCAAGCGCCTGATCGCCACGCACTGGAAGGCCCCACACGCCCCACCACACTCCGCCTGGCTTCGCGACCTGCATAGTCGCTCGCAAGCAGAGGCTCAGGCATTACGCCAATTACAACACAAGGGTCTGATACAGGGCGGTGCTGAAGTTTGGGATAACTTTGTGGTAAGCATTGAAGCCAGGGACGACACATACCCCCCCTGAACTAACCGGTATCCGGGAGCTGTCTCCCTGCTTAACTTCTACACTACGCAACCCCCTGCTGCCCTCCAATTACTTCGCCCAGACACCTTCACACCCTACTGCAGCGTAACAAAGTAAAGCTAAAATGTGCTTCTCCCCCAACAGCGACTCCATGGAACTCTAATTTTGTCTCGTTCACTACACTCTTTGCGCTGAGAGCCCCCCAACCTCGGCTCCTGCTCCATAGTTTACATACATAGCAGATATGCCACCCCCTGGCCTCAGGAAAGAGTTGCCCGAACTTTTTCCAATGCCAGCATATACATTTTGGTACTCAAATGTGACCCTAATTGCATGTTGCACAGTTTTGAAGTTGTACTCCAGCACATCAAAATTTAACCGCATTGTACAAGACTACAAATGCGTGTAGACAGATCGTAAAATCCTTAATGGTGAAATGTACTGTTGTCTATGCATAATGTTTAATAAACAGATTAAAAATATATATATATATATATATTTGAGGGTGTCAAATTCACTATTCCAATTTCAGCTTCACTAACATCGAGAGAAGGGCATGTATTTTGTGAGTCTGTAGATTTACTATTCAAAGTCCAGTCCTAAAAAACATTGTGGAAAGTGCATATATATTAGGGTAGGAGAAATATACTATTCTGACTTGAGTAGTACAAACATTGGCTAGAGTGTATATAATTGGGGCAGGTGGTATATTTGGTATATGCACTGATCTAAATCCACTTCTGCAAACATTGGGGAAAGTGCATATAAAGGGGGCTGGGGCTGGGGCAGTGAGCAGGGGGCTCGAGGTTCAGATTTACTATTCTAATTTCAGGCATCCAAACATTGGGAAAAATATATAACATTGTAGGAGAGGTATCGGGCCTGTCTTACTTATTGGCTGTAAGGATACTGTGTTGGCGGTCTGCCCACTAAATTAAATTGCAGGTGGACTTTAAGGGTAATCATGGTGGAAAATACCCCATCTCTGCCTTCATTAATCCCCTCCGATTGCCCTGCAGAGTAAGGGCTATCAGAGGCTGAAATCTCATTCTGCCCACTTAATTTAGATGGGCACAATTAAAGATCAGTTTTCACTGCCAGGAAAACCCTGGCGGTAAGTGGCAGTGAAAACTGCTAAATGCTCCCAACACCATTGCAAATGACTCCCATGGCAAGGGGAGCACTGCGTTTTTTCTTTTTTTTAAATCCTGCTTTGCGTAAAAATAAAAACAGGTACCTGTTTGGTACAGGCTCTGTCCCGTTCAGGGAACCTTGTACCGAACAGAAAAATACAATGACTGGAACTGCTGTGAAGGTGGTTCCTGCTAATGCATTATAAATGACCCCCAGCTTGGAGGTCACATATATATTGGGCAGGGAGACCAGGCTCTGCCTGGCCAATGTATTATCCTCCACCAGGCCACCAGTGATTATCCTGCCTGCCAAGATCTAAATTGGATGCATAGTTACTAAACTAACTCCAGTCCTACAACCATTGGGGAAGGGCATATATTTAGAGGTGTGAGCTTTATTATGCTAACTACAGACTCACTGAAATTGGTGTATGTACATAGAACAGAGTGAGGACATTTTTCCTAAGCTAACCGCATTCCTACAAACATTGTGGAAGGTGCTTATAATTGGGTGGAGGGGAATCATATTAACTAGTCTCACACCACTAATACAAACATTAGCCAAAGTATATATAATTTGGGATGATAGAATTCTCTTTCTTTTGTGTGAATAATGATGGCTTAAATGAGCAATCAGTGCTTTGTTCTCCAATACTTACTTTTTATCTCAGGTGATTTGCCATACACCACTTCAATATGGTGGTCATTCATTTTCTCTGTTCTATGATCGTGCTTCTGGTTGTGAGTTATTGGACTACGTTAATATCATCAACGTTTTTGTAATAGAATTATTTTTGGAAAAATTATGGCCTGCATGAGCTGTCAGTGTTTTATTTACTGAAGACTACTGAATTGAACACTTCACATGATTCATTACACACCACTTCAATATGATGGCCATTTTGGACAGTTTCCGTACGTTCCCCTATTACGAAAGAGTGAAGGACAACATATCTTGGGAGGCAGTTCCTGCACACCAAGGTAATTCCCACAGTTAATTTTTCTTATTGGATGTAATACCTCTTATTAAAAAGAAAGAGTGAACTTTACTTATTATCGTTCTCATCGCTTTTCTTCCAGCTTATAATGGCTTTGGCATCACACTAGTAATGGATCGGCTACGTTATCTTTAATACAACATTTCCAATACTGAAATCTAGAGTACTTACTGTGCAACTTACATGTTGGTCTTCTCAACTCATATCAATTTCTATGACTGGGTAAGCTACATGACTGATGATTGGCACTTTGGGCTTTCAACAACTTTTCTTGCATTATTATTGAACTTGGTTTTCCTTGTGTCTTATTTTATGTTGTTTTGCAATACTACCACACATTTTCATCCCTTACTATCCTATTGTAATTTTGGATCTGACTGTAACTAGGACTGGGAGAAACTCATGGATTTTTACTCCACGGAATTCTGTGGAGTTACATAAAAACTCTGCAAGATTCTGCAGAGTCCTACGAGTGAGTGTAACTCGGGCACGTTGCACTCCTTGCACTGATTTTTAGCATTGAAAGCTTGTTCCACGCTGTAAAAGCACTTGAACGGCACCCTGCAGTGTGCCAGAGAGTGGTGCTTCTTTTTGTCACTCAAGTACATTTTCTACTTGAGTGGCAGCTTTCTCAACATTATTAGTAGCAACCTGTTGCAACTGCCTGTGTTGAAGAATATCACCGGGAAGCATTTTAGTGCTCGGAAATCATGCTAGGGGATGCAACCTCTCGCTCGTGCTTGCCAACTTAATGTTGGCAAGCTGCTTGTGAGAAAAAAACTCAACTACGCAGTGGATGGCGGAGTCTTGCCGGAACTCCATGCTCCAAGCGCAGCACGGAGTGGGAAAAACTCTGCAAACTCTGCCGGTGGAGTAGAATTGTTCACTCATCCGTAATTGCAACCCAAGTGTGGGTCACAACATTTGTGACATCCCATTGGTAGCAGGTTCTTAAACACTGTTGGCAGCACTCAATATACATTTGTCGGATATATTGTCATTTTAGTTTCAGACTAATCTTCATATGGTTCATAATAGCTCTTTGATTATTTTCTACAACATCTACCTGTATTTAGACTGCTAATTTGGAGACGGAGAGGTCATGTTTAGTAGTATAACACTAGTCTTCCCGTCATTGAAACTGAATATACTTAGGGCCAGATTTGCAAACCTTTTCTGTTGAGTTTGCATTTTAAAAGTGACGCAAACCAGCACAAAATGTTTTTGTTGAATGTACTTGTTTTGTGCTGGAAAGTTGGCCTAAAAGTACTCAGCATTGGATGGGCATGACATAAGTGGTGCATTGGCGCTCCTGTGCTACCATCCATGCTCTTTTATGAAAAAACATATATACTAACAATAGTAGACAGTGTTTTGCACCAGAAAATAACACACCTTTGAAGCAGGCGATAAAAGGAGTAAGACTTTTATTACTCCTTTCTTTTCTGACTTTGCATGTGTGCTTCACTTCACAGCACACACACACATTAAGAAAAGTTTTACATTTTGTCTAGGCATAGTGTTTTGTACTGAAAGGGCATCTTCCAGTAGAAAACCCTTACTAGACTCACACAGACACCCTTTCACCATGATGCAAAGGTTTGCATGTGGTGCTCTGCAACCTGATTGTGGACCAGTGCTAGGGAGAGGGGGAGAGAGTGCCATTTCTCTATAGATATGGCTCTTTTCTCCTCTCTGCCCTCATCAAGCCTTCATCAAAGGACTGGACCCCATTAACGTAGCCTTCACCCCAATCCTGAATGACTAAATCATCACAGCCCCCTACTCAAATGCCTGGAAAGACACTACAGTACCTCCCTTTCTCACCGCAGCACATCCAAATACGCTGCCCAACTTCTTTCCTATCTTCCTTCTACCCTACCTGGCAACGGTCATGGAAAAGATTATTAAAAATGCATAGCCACCCACCTTACTGACAACTTCCTCCTTGACACCACTCAATCAGTATTCAGGCCCATACACAGAACAGAGGCCTCCCTCATCACCGCCACAGATGACAGCTGCATGATCATGGACAGAGGTGACAGTGGGGCCATCATCCAACTGGTTCTTTCCACATCTTTCAACACCGTCTCTAACACCCTCCTTATCCAACAGTCACACGAAGATGGCATCCAAGGTCCTGTACTTTGCTGTGTTTGCTACTTCCTGACAGACTGCACCTAGTTGGTCAACATGGTCCCCTTCACTTCGGACTCTGTCAACCTCATCTTCGGAGTTCCACAAGGATCCTCACTCAGCCCCACTCCATTCAACGCACATATGACCTAACTCCTCAGCTTCATCCTGGCCCACAGATTCAATATCATATCTGATGCTGATGACACCCGGCTCATACTCTCCCTGCCTGACAAGAAGTGAAGCACCCAGACCAATATCTTCCCCTGCATGACTGCAGTCCCCTGACTGATGAAAACCAACTGCCTGAAGCTCAACAAAGACAGGATGGAAGTACTAATCCTCCTCAAAGACACCTCACTGGTGGCTCACCCTCAACAGCTCACTTCACATTCACATCACCCTGAACCATAAAGAGCTTCACTGGCTCCCAATCCCCAAAGAAGCACTTCTCAAACTCCTCACTCACATATGCAAAGCCTTACACAACATTGGCCCCAAATACCTCAAGAACCGTATAAACTTCCAGAAACCCACCAGATACCTCCGCTCAACAGGATTCCCACATGCCCACACCCACCACATACACCAAACCAGATCCAGCAGCCGTGCCTATTCCTACCTCTCTCCTGAAGCCTGGAATGACCAGGTTCTACACATCATAGCCTCTTTCTCATTTCATGAATTCTGCAAGAAACTGCGGACCTGGCTCTTCACCTAGCCTGAAACCTGGCTCAATCCATAGTGCTGCTGCTTCTGCGGCAGGATACTCTCCGGGGTGAGTTTTGTGCAATACAAATACATGTAACACACCAAAACACATAATCACATCTTCTTCCTCGTGATCTAGCAATTTGGGAAACACAGGATTTCGTAGTAAAGCAGGCCACCTATAGCTGTCCTTTGCATGTGTCAGGTAGACACCTGTAACTATAATGGATGCTGGTTCAGGGCATATACTGTGCCCTACAAAATGTGCACCTTCCATGAAGCAGGAAATACTATTCCATTTACATGAATGCAATTTCAAACTTTAAGACAGTCATGAACCGCACGTATATGTTGAAGCCTTACTCCAGCACTTTAAATACCTTCAATTTGATCAGACCGGCATAGATGCTGCCTCACTGCCTTCTTGTGCATTCAGCTGAGTGTCACTAATTTCCTCTAGGCTCAGGCTAAGCTTGGAGCCCTGAAGAAGCTCTGATGTCTTGCCTTGCTTCTTCCCTACAATTATTGAGGTTTCCAGCCACTCCTGAGAATCAAGGGACACTTCTTCAGAGTGTTCAGAGTGCCAAGGAACCCATTCTACCCTTCACCATGGACTGGAGGAGGGCTGCCCAAGAGTCAAACCTGCAAATACAGGTGAGCTGAGTTGGGCTTTGCTTGATAAACCGATTTTGCATGTACCAAGATCCTATTTCCTCACTTTTGTGGGGCAACCCCAATTATCCATACTGATCTCCATCTGGTGTGAACAGGTGCCTGTCACAAGCTTTAGTGACCTGGATGATGATAAAATTGTGTTTGGTCCAAATTTCAAAGACACTAAGGCCCATATTTATACTTTTTTAACACCGCATTTGTGCCGTTTTTTGACGCAAAAACAGCGCAAAGTTACAAAATACAATTGTATTTTGCAAGTTTGCGCCGTTTTGCGTCAAAAAATGACGCAAATGCAGCGCCAAGAAAGTATAAATATGGGCTCAAGGGTCTGATTATGATCTTGGCGGACGGGGTTACTCCATCCCAAATGTGACAGATATTTTGTCTGCCGTATTACGATCTCATTTTTTATATGGATAGTGTAATACGGCAGACAGAATATTTGTCACATTTGTGACTGAGTATTTCATCCGCCAAAATCATAATTAGGCCCTTAATCTCCCACCATTCAGCTGTGTTCTTTAGTAAATAGAAACAAACCTCAAGGAGGGACCTGCATAGCCCATTGTGTGGTATTTTGTTACTCAGGAATAGCATTCTGATTCCACCCAAGGGCAGGAACACAATACAATATTCCCAGCTGGTAAGATACCACACTCGGATCCACTGTCTCACTATAGCTAATATTTTTGGGTTTTACATCTCTGGAACACCTGACACCAGAAGTGTAGATTCCTCTGATTAGAAATTCTACTGGTAATAGTGTCACCCTAAAACTTAGAACTGAAATGCAAATGATTTAGGGCCTGATTACAACTTTGGCGGAGAGGGTTAATCTGTCCCAAATGTGACGGATATCCCACTCACCGTATTTCAAGTTCCATAGGATATAATGGACTCGTAATACGGCGGGCGGGATATCCGTCACATTTGGGACGGATTAACCCCACCCACCAAAGTTGTAATCAGGCCCTTAATGTTTTATTGCAGATCTCATTGTTTGCATCAATAATATTGCTGCTGTTGCAATGTTAACGGTCATCTTGATCAGCTACTGCCCACAACTAGTACCTTGGGAGTCAATATTTTTGACAAGAGGATTGGTATCAGGGTGTTGGGTGGGGTCTGGGCTGTGTTTATGCCTGAAGTGTCTGCCCAATACTTCTGCAATTTTAGCAGATGGATTTTCCAACAAGCCAACTTTGGCCTGGTGTTTCTGAACCCAGAAAATCCAGGTATGGCTGAAGGTGTCACACATGTAATTGGTCACATAACAGCTGCGCTAAAGGATGAAAAATACAAACATACATTTCTCCTTCGTGTAACTTCTAATCTGACATACGCATCGTCTGCTGCTTTAAACTGTTCTCACCTTTCAGTGGAAGGAAATGTTACTTTTTGTCATGCATCCTGCTCCTCTCAAATGTTTTCAAAGGCAGGGAAAGCTTTACAATTAAGGCACAAAACTCTGCATGCAATGGGACATATGAAAGGTAGGGCCTTTGGAATCATGTGATTCTGTGGCTGCTTCAATTTCTGCGCAATTACGGGCGTGCTACATTTGCCATATAGCCCATCTTCTGCTTCATAATCTGCAGAGTTTAACAAATAAATGATGTTTCTAGCTCAAGGGGATCAAAAGTTAGCAAAAAAAAAGTGGCGGTATGTGTTCGCATGCAGTGGAAGGGCTTCGCACAAGTTAAATAAATCAACAAAAGGGACACATAGCGCATAGATATTTTATATTTATCAGAATTACTCTGCTGGTCTCAATCACTGGTGTCTCTGGAATACCGCATCTGCATTCCTGCATCGCAAATGTACCAACAATATTGATTTTGGAAAATTTACCTCATTCTTAAATACATTCATACCAGGTATTTTTTCACCATTCTTCAGATGGGATTATTGCAAATGCAGTATTCTCGTTTTCATAGTAATTAGATCATTCGGAATTAGACAGAGCTCAAGATGTGTCCTTTGTGATTTTTATGTGTATTTCTTCAGCAAGTGATAGACACAAAAGTACCATCATCTACAATGTCTGATCCCAGTGGCTGATTCACGTCGAGAAGGGAGGATAAATATGACGTCACATCAAATGAAGCAAAATTAATAAACACTAAAACACAGAATAAAAGAGAGCACGGATCTTGGCGGCCTGGAGGGATTATTTTGGGAGGATAATAGGAATGATCATGACTGATTTTCTTTAGCAGGCATATTTTAAAGACTGCAATCCAAGTAAGAAACAGAGATTGTTCGACCCCCAGCGAGAGGATAATCATGATTGACGTGCAAGCCACATAAAGAGCTGAGGCCGGCTTGGCAGCAGTTCATGCGTAAACCAAAGAAGCATCATGGCGCCCTGGTGCAGAGGTGACTGTCGCAATCTCGCGCTCAATTATCACATGTCAGTCCTTGAGCACGAAGGGCGATAACTCTCAGCAGCATACACCTCACGCACCTCTGTGATGGTCGCTGAGTTTACAGCCAGGAGTGAGCTAAAGTCCCCTTGAAATCTCTCAGAACAGATGTTCACGAGTTTCACATGCCTGATAGCACATTTTTGCATTGTAAATGGTGCTTAATTTATCTTTTTATTGCTTGGCTCCATATTGTGGTATATTCATCAGCAGTAACTGTCCCGTAGGGACCATCCATCCATCACTCAGCCGAAGGTCATTCACTATGAGGTGATAAAGCAGCTGCACTGGCACACACATAAAGGTAAGAAACCAAAAGTTTCTAGAACTCGGATATCCAGGTGCACATCCCTGAAACCTGAAAACTTCAGTTCATCTAGATGTGTGACTGAAATAGTAAAGAGACAATCCTCAATAATAAACAGAAACGTGAACACTCCTTGCAAGGTTTTGATTCTGCAACCTAAATGAAGAGCTTCGTTCTCCTTTCAGAATCGTAAGTAGGGGCTGGTTCATACAGAAGAAATTCAAACTTATGACTTTATTAAGTGTGGTGAGCCTGATAAGAGAACCTCTTTTACGAAGGCACTTTCCGCAGTGTAGGAAAATCTTAGGAGTCTCTAAAGCCTCGAAAGATCGTGTCATGTCTGTCTTAACTAGATGCTGTGTTGGCCGGTACTGAGTATATACACCTTTTAATTTTAAAGGGAGAGTACCTGCACTTCTCCGCACCTCTGCAAAACATTTAATGGGAGAGTACCAACACTTCTCAGGAGCAAGCAGGTACTTTAAATATCTTTCTTTTTAACCCCTTAGCTGCCAGGCCTTTTCCCCCTCCTGTGCCAGGCCTTTTTTTGCCTATTTGGAGCAGTTCGCGCTTAGGCCCCCATAACTTTTTGTCCACATAAGCTAACCAAGCCAAATTTGCATCCTTTTTTCCCAACATCCTAGGGATTCTAGAGGTACCCAGACTTTGTGGGTTCCCCTGAAGGAGGCCAAGAAATTAGCCAAAATACAGTGAAAATGTAGTTTTTTTCAAAAAAATTGGAAAAATTGGCTGCAGAAGAAGGCTTGTGGTTTTTCCCCTGAAAATGGCATCAACAAAGGGTTTGCGGTGCTAAACTCAGCAGCTCCCCAGCTTTCAGGAACAGGCAGACTTCAATCGGAAAACCGAAGTTTTCAACACAATTTTGGCATTTTACTGGGACATACCCCATTTATGCAATTTTTAGTGCTTTCAGCCTCCTTCCAGTCAGTGACAGAAATGGGCATTAAACCAATGCTGGATCCCAGAAACCTAAACATTTCTGAAAAGTAGACAAAATGATGAATTCAGCAAGGGGTCATTTGTGTAGATCCTACAAGGGTTTCCTACAGAAAAAAACAACTGAAAAAGAAAAATATTGAAATTGAAGTGAAAAAAACATAAATTTTTCTCTACATTTTACTCTGTAACTTTTCCCTGCAATGTGAGATTATCGAAAGCAATATACCGTTACGTCTGCTGGACTCCTCTGGTTGCGGGGATATATAGGGCTTGTAGGTTCATCAAGAACCCGAGGATCCCAGAGCCAATAAATGAGCTGCACCCTGCAGTGCGTTTTCATTCTATACCGGGTATACAGCAATTCATTTGCTGAAATATAAAGAGTAAAAAATAGCTATCAAGAAAACCTTTGTATTTCCAAAAAGGGCACAAGATAAGGTGTTGAGGAGCAGTGGTTATTTGCACATCTCTGAATTCCAGGGTGACCATACTAGCATGTGAATTACAGGGCATTTCTCAAATAGATGGCTTTTTTACACACTCTCCTATATTTGGAAGGAAACAATGTAGAGAAAGACAAGGGGCAATAACACTTGTTTTGCTAATCTATGTTCCCCCAAGTCTCCCGATAAAAATGATACCTCACTTGTGTGGGTAGGCCTAGCGCCTGCGTCAGGAAACGCCCCAAAGCGCAACGTGGACACATCCAAAATTTTGAAAGAAAACAGAGGTGTTATTTGCGAAGTGCCTACCTGTAGATTTTGGCCTCTAGCTCATCCGGGACCTAGGGAAACCTACCAAACCTGTGCATTTCTGAAAACTAGAGACCTAGGGGAATCCAAGGAGGGGTGACTTGCGGGGCTCGGACCAGGTTCTGTTACCCAGAATCCTTTGCAAACCTCAAAATTTGGCTAAAAAAACACATGTTCCTCACATTTCTTTGGCAGCAAGTTCTGGAATCTGAGAGGAGCCACAAATGTCCTTCTATGCAGTATTCCCTCAAGTCTCCCGATAAAAATGATACCTCACTTGTGTCGGTAGGCCTAGCGCCCGCTACAGGAAACGCCCCAAAGCGCAACGTGGACACATCCAAATTTTTGGAAGAAAACAGAGGTGTTTTTTGGGAAGTGCCTACCTGTAGATTTTGGCCTCTAGCTCAGCCGGCACCTAGGGAAACCTACCAAACCTGTGGATTTCTGAAAACTAGAGACCTAGGGGAATCCAAGATGGGGTGACTTGCGGGGCTCGAACCAGGTTCTGTTACCCAGAATCCTTTGCAAACCTCAAAATTTGGCTAAAAAAACACATGTTCCTCACATTTCTGTGGCAGAAAGTTCTGGAATCTGAGAGGAGCCACAAATTTCCTTCCACCCAGCGTTCCCCCAAGTCTCCCGATAAAAATGATACCTCACTTGTGTGGGTAGGCCTAGCGCCCGCGACAGGAAACGCCCCAAAGCGCAATGTGGACACATCCAAATTTTTGGAAGAAAACAGAGGTGTTTTTTGCGAAGTGCCTACCTGTAGATTTTGGCCTCTAGCTCAGCCGGCACCAAGGGAAACCTACCAAACCTGTGCATTTCTGAAAACTAGAGACCTCGGGGAATCCAAGATGGGGTGACTTGCGGGGCTCGAACCAGGTTCTGTTACCCAGAATCCTTTGCAAACCTCAAAATTTGGCTAAAAAAACACATGTTCCTCACATTTCTGTGGCAGAAAGTTCTGGAATCTGAGAGGAGCCACAAATTTCCTTCCACCCAGCGTTCCCCCAAGTCTCCCGATAAAAATGATACCTCACTTGTGTGGGTAGGCCTAGCGCCCGCGACAGGAAACGCCCCAAAGCGCAATGTGGACACATCCACATTTTTGGAAGAAAACAGAGGTGTTTTTTGCGAAGTGCCTACCTGTAGATTTTGGCTTCTAGCTCAGCCGGCACCTAGGGAAACCTACCAAACCTGTGCATTTCTGAAAACTAGAGACCTCGGGGAATCCAAGATGGGGTGACTTGCGGGGCTCGGACCAGGTTCTGTTACCCAGAATCCTTTGCAAACCTCAAAATTTGGCTAAAAAAACACATGTTCCTCACATTTCTGTGGCAGAAAGTTCTGGAATCTGAGAGGAGCCACAAATTTCCTTTCACCCAGCGTTCCCCCAAGTCTCCCGATAAAAATGATACCTCACTTGTGTGGGTAGGCCTAGCGCCCGCGACAAGAAACGCCCCAAAGCGCAACGTGGACACATCCAAATTTTTGGAAGAAAACAGAGGTGTTTTTTGCGAAGTGCCTACCTGTAGATTTTGGCTTCTAGCTCAGCCGGCACCTAGGGAAACCTACCAAACCTGTGCATTTCTGAAAACTAAAGACCTAGGGGAATCCAAGATGGGGTGACTTGCGGGGCTCGGACCAGGTTCTGTTACCCAGAATCCTGTGCAAACCTCAAAATTTGACTAAAAAAACACATGTTCCTCACATTTCTGTGGCAGAAAGTTCTGGAATATGAGAGGAGCCACAAATTTCCTTCTACGCAGCCTTCCCCCAAGTCTCCCGATAACAATGATACCTCACTTGTGTGGGTAGGCCTAGCGCCCGCAACAGGAAACGCCCCAAAGCGCAATGTGGACACATCCAAATTTTTGGAAGAAAACAGAGGTGTTTTTTGCGAAGTGCCTACCTGTAGATTTTGGCCTGTAGCTCGTCCGGCACCTAGGGAAACCTACCAAACCTGTGCATTTCTGAAAACTAAAGACCTAGGGGAATCCAAGATGGGGTGACTTGCGGGGCTCGGACCAGGTTCTGTTACCCAGAATCCTTTGCAAACCTCAAAATTTGGCTAAAAAAACACATGTTCCTCACATTTCTTTGGCAGAAAGTTCTGGAATCTGAGAGGAGCCACAAATGTCCTTCTATGCAGCGTTCCCTCAAGTCTCCCGATAAAAATGATACCTCACTTGTGTCGGTAGGCCTAGCGCCCGCTACAGGAAACGCCCCAAAGCGCAACGTGGACACATCCAAATTTTTGGAAGAAAACAGAGGTGTTTTTTGGGAAGTGCCTACCTGTAGATTTTGGCCTCTACCTCAGCCGGCACCTAGGGAAACCTACCAAACCTGTGCATTTCTGAAAACTAGAGACCTAGGGGAATCCAAGATGGGGTGACTTGCGGGGCTCGAACCAGGTTCTGTTACCCAGAATCCTTTGCAAACCTCAAAATTTGGCTAAAAAAACACATGTTCCTCACATTTCTGTTGCAGAAAGTTCTGGAATCTGAGAGGAGCCACAAATTTCCTTCCACCCAGCGTTCCCCCAAGTCTCCCGATAAAAATGATACCTCACTTGTGTGGGTAGGCCTAGTGCCCGCGACAGGAAACGCCCCAAAGCGCAATGTGGACACATCCATATTTTTGGAAGAAAACAGAGGTGTTTTTTGCGAAGTGCCTACCTGTAGATTTTGGCCTCTAGCTCAGCCGGCACCTAGGGAAACCTACCAAACCTGTGCATTTCTGAAAACTAGAGACCTCGGGGAATCCAAGATGGGGTGACTTGCGGGGCTCGAACCAGGTTCTGTTACCCAGAATCCTTTGCAAACCTCAAAATTTGGCTAAAAAAACACATGTTCCTCACATTTCTGTGGCAGAAAGTTCTGGAATCTGAGAGGAGCCACAAATTTCCTTCCACCCAGCGTTCCCCCAAGTCTCCCGATAAAAATGATACCTCACTTGTGTGGGTAGGCCTAGCGCCCGCGACAGGAAACGCCCCAAAGCGCAATGTGGACACATCCAAATTTTTGGAAGAAAACAGAGGTGTTTTTTGCGAAGTGCCTACCTGTAGATTTTGGCCTCTAGCTCAGCCGGCACCTAGGGAAACCTACCAAACCTGTGCATTTCTGAAAACTAGAGACCACGGGGAATCCAAGATGGGGTGACTTGCGGGGCTCGGACCAGGTTCTGTTACCCAGAATCCTTTGCAAACCTCAAAATTTGGCTAAAAAAACACATGTTCCTCACATTTCTGTGGCAGAAAGTTCTGGAATCTGAGAGGAGCCACAAATTTCCTTTCACCCAGCGGTCCCCCAAGTCTCCCGATAAAAATGATACCTCACTTGTGTGGGTAGGCCTAGCGCCCGCGACAGGAAACGCCCCAAAGCGCAACGTGGACACATCCAAATTTTTTGAAGAAAACAGAGGTGTTTTTTGCAAAGTGCCTACCTGTAGATTTTGGCTTCTAGCTCAGCCGGCACCTAGGGAAACCTACCAAACCTGTGCATTTCTGAAAACTAAAGACCTAGGGGAATCCAAGATGGGGTGACTTGCGGGGCTCGGACCAGGTTCTGTTACCCAGAATCCTGTGCAAACCTCAAAATTTGGCTAAAAAAACACATGTTCCTCACATTTCTGTGGCAGAAAGTTCTGGAATATGAGAGGAGCCACAAATTTCCTTCTACGCAGCCTTCCCCCAAGTCTCCCGATAAAAATGATACCTCACTTGTGTGGGTAGGCCTAGCGCCCGCAACAGGAAACGCCCCAAAGCGCAACGTGGACACATCCAAATTTTTGGAAGAAAACAGAGATGTTTTTTGCGAAGTGCTTACCTGTAGATTTTGGCCTCTAGCTCGTCCGGCACCTAGGGAAACCTACCAAACCTGTGCATTTCTGAAAACTAAAGACCTAGGGGAATCCAAGATGGGGTGACTTGCGGGGCTCGGACCAGGTTCTGTTACCCAGAATCCTTTGCAAACCTCAAAATTTGGCTAAAAAAACACATGTTCCTCACATTTCTGTGGCAGAAAGTTCTGGAATCTGAGAGGAGCCACAAATTTCCTTCCCCCCAGCGTTCCCCCAAGTCTCCCGATAAAAATGATACCTCACTTGTGTGGGTAGGCCTAGCGCCCGCAACAGGAAACGCCCCAAAGCGCAACGTGGACACATCCAAATTTTTGGAAGAAAACAGAGGTGTTTTTTGCGAAGTGCCTACCTGTAGATTTTGGCCTCTAGCTCAGCCGGCACCTAGGGAAACCTACCAAACCTGTGCATTTCTGAAAACTAGAGACCTAGGGGAATCCAAGGAGGGGTGATTGCGGTGCTCGGACCAGGTTCTGTTACCCAGAATCCTTTGCAAACCTCAAAATTTGGCTCAAAAAACACATGTTCCTCACATTTCTTTGGCAGAAAGTTCTGGAATCTGAGAGGAGCCACAAATTTCCTTCTACGCAGCGTTCCCCCAAGTCTCCCGATAAAAATGATACCTCACTTGTGTGGGTAGGCCTAGCGCCCGCGACAGGAAACGCCCCAAAGCGCAACGTGGACACATCCAAATTTTTGGAAGAAAACAGAGGTGTTTTTTGCGAAGTGCCTACTTGTAGATTTTGGCCTCTAGCTCAGCCGGCACCTAGGGAAACCGACCAAACCTGTGCATTTCTGAAAACTAGAGACCTAGGGGAATCCAAGATGGGGTAACTTGCGGGGCTCGGACCAGGTTCTGTTACCCAGAATCCTTTGCAAACCTCAAAATTTGGCTAAAAAAACACATGTTCCTCAAATTTCTGTGGCAGAAAGTTCTGGAATCTGCGAGGAGCCACAAATTTCCTTCCACTCAGCGTTCCCTCAAGTCTCCCGATAAAAATGATACCTCACTTGTGTGGGTAGGCCTAGCGCCCGCTACAGGAAACGCCCCGAAGCGCAACGTGGACACATCTTCATTTTTGGAAGAAAACAGAGGTGTTTTTTGCGAAGTGCCTACCTGTAGATTTTGACCTCTAGCTCAGCCGGCACCTAGGGAAACCTACCAAACCTGTGCATTTCTGAAAACTAGAGACCTAGGGGAATCCAAGATGGGGTGACTTGCGGGGCTCGAACCAGGTTCTGTTACCCAGAATCCTTTGCAAACCTCAAAATTTGGCTAAAAAAACACATGTTCCTCACATTTCTGTGGCAGAAAGTTCTGGAATCTGAGAGGAGCCACAAATTTCCTTTCACCCAGCGTTCCCCCAAGTCTCCCGATAAAAATGATACCTCACTTGTGTGGGTAGGCCTAGCGCCCGCGACAGGAAACGCCCCAAAGCGCAACGTGGACACATCAAAATTTTTGGAAGAAAACAGAGGTGTTTTTTGCGAAGTGCCTACCTGTAGATTTTGGCCTCTAGCTCAGCCGGCCCCTAGGGAAAGCTACCACACCTGTGCATTTCTGAAAACTAAAGACCTAGGGGAATCCAAGATGGGGTGACTTGCGGGGCTCGGACCAGGTTCTGTTACCCAGAATCCTGTGCAAACCTCAAAATTTGGCTAAAAAAACACATGTTCCTCACATTTCTGTGGCAGAAAGTTCTGGAATATGAGAGGAGCCACAAATTTCCTTCTACGCAGCATTCCCCCAAGTCTCCCGATAAAAATGATACCTCACTTGTGTGGGTAGGCCTAGCGCCCGCGACAGGAAACGCCCCAAAGCGCAACGTGGACACATCCAAATTTATGGAAGAAAACAGAGGTGTTTTTTGCGAAGTGCCTACCTGTAGATTTTGGCCTCTAGCTCGTCCGGCACCTAGGGAAACCTACCAAACCTGTGCATTTCTGAAAACTAAAGACCTAGGGGAATCCAAGATGGGGTGACTTGCGGGGCTCGGACCAGGTTCTGTTACCCAGAATCCTTTGCAAACCTCAAAATTTGGCTAAAAAAACACATGTTCCTCAAATTTCTGTGGCAGAAAGTTCTGGAATCTGAGAGGAGCCACAAATTTCCTTCCACCCAGCATTCCCCCAAGTCTCCCGATAAAAATGATACCTCACTTGTGTGGGTAGGCCTAGCGCCCGCGACAGGAAACGCCCCAAAGCGCAACGTGGACACATCAACATTTTTGGAAGAAAACAGAGGTGTTTTTTGCGAAGTGCCTACCTGTAGATTTTGGCCTCTAGCTCAGCCGGCCCCTAGGGAAAGCTACCACACCTGTGCATTTCTGAAAACTAAAGACCCAGGGGAATCCAAGATGGGGTGACTTGCGGGGCTCGGACCAGGTTCTGTTACCCAGAATCCTGTGCAAACCTCAAAATTTGGCTAAAAAAACACATGTTCCTCACATTTCTGTGGCAGAAAGTTCTGGAATATGAGAGGAGCCACAAATTTCCTTCTACGCAGCGTTCCCCCAAGTCTCCCGATAAAAATGATACCTCACTTGTGTGGGTAGGCCTAGCGCCCGCGACAGGAAACGCCCCAAAGCGCAACGTGGACACATCCAAATTTTTGGAAGAAAACAGAGGTGTTTTTTGCGAAGTGCCTACCTGTAGATTTTGGCCTCTAGCTCAGCCGGCACCTAGGGAAACCTACCAAACCTGTGCATTTCTGAAAACTAGAGACCTAGGGGAATCCAAGGAGGGGTGATTGCGGTGCTCGGACCAGGTTCTGTTACCCAGAATCCTTTGCAAACCTCAAAATTTGGCTCAAAAAACACATGTTCCTCACATTTCTTTGGCAGAAAGTTCTGGAATCTGAGAGGAGCCACAAATTTCCTTCTACGCAGCGTTCCCCCAAGTCTCCCGATAAAAATGATACCTCACTTGTGTGGGTAGGCCTAGCGCCCGCGACAGGAAACGCCCCAAAGCGCAACGTGAACACATCCAAATTTTTGGAAGAAAACAGAGGTGTTTTTTGCGAAGTGCCTACTTGTAGATTTTGGCCTCTAGCTCAGCCGGCACCTAGGGAAACCGACCAAACCTGTGCATTTCTGAAAACTAGAGCCCTAGGGGAATCCAAGATGGGGTAACTTGCGGGGCTCGTACCAGGTTCTGTTACCCAGAATCCTTTGCAAACCTCAAAATTTGGCTAAAAAAACACATGTTCCTCAAATTTCTGTGGCAGAAAGTTCTGGAATCTGCGAGGAGCCACAAATTTCCTTCCACTCAGCGTTCCCTCAAGTCTCCCGATAAAAATGATACCTCACTTGTGTGGGTAGGCCTAGCGCCCGCTACAGGAAACGCCCCGAAGCGCAACGTGGACACATCTTCATTTTTGGAAGAAAACAGAGGTGTTTTTTGCGAAGTGCCTACCTGTAGATTTTGACCTCTAGCTCAGCCGGCACCTAGGGAAACCTACCAAACCTGTGCATTTCTGAAAACTAGAGACCTAGGGGAATCCAAGATGGGGTGACTTGCGGGGCTCGAACCAGGTTCTGTTACCCAGAATCCTTTGCAAACCTCAAAATTTGGCTAAAAAAACACATGTTCCTCACATTTCTGTGGCAGAAAGTTCTGGAATCTGAGAGGAGCCACAAATTTCCTTTCACCCAGCGTTCCCCCAAGTCTCCCGATAAAAATGATACCTCACTTGTGTGGGTAGGCCTAGCGCCCGCGACAGGAAACGCCCCAAAGCGCAACGTGGACACATCAAAATTTTTGGAAGAAAACAGAGGTGTTTTTTGCGAAGTGCCTACCTGTAGATTTTGGCCTCTAGCTCAGCCGGCCCCTAGGGAAAGCTACCACACCTGTGCATTTCTGAAAACTAAAGACCTAGGGGAATCCAAGATGGGGTGACTTGCGGGGCTCGGACCAGGTTCTGTTACCCAGAATCCTGTGCAAACCTCAAAATTTGGCTAAAAAAACACATGTTCCTCACATTTCTGTGGCAGAAAGTTCTGGAATATGAGAGGAGCCACAAATTTCCTTCTACGCAGCATTCCCCCAAGTCTCCCGATAAAAATGATACCTCACTTGTGTGGGTAGGCCTAGCGCCCGCGACAGGAAACGCCCCAAAGCGCAACGTGGACACATCCAAATTTATGGAAGAAAACAGAGGTGTTTTTTGCGAAGTGCCTACCTGTAGATTTTGGCCTCTAGCTCGTCCGGCACCTAGGGAAACCTACCAAACCTGTGCATTTCTGAAAACTAAAGACCTAGGGGAATCCAAGATGGGGTGACTTGCGGGGCTCGGACCAGGTTCTGTTACCCAGAATCCTTTGCAAACCTCAAAATTTGGCTAAAAAAACACATGTTCCTCAAATTTCTGTGGCAGAAAGTTCTGGAATCTGAGAGGAGCCACAAATTTCCTTCCACCCAGCATTCCCCCAAGTCTCCCGATAAAAATGATACCTCACTTGTGTGGGTAGGCCTAGCGCCCGCGACAGGAAACGCCCCAAAGCGCAACGTGGACACATCAAAATTTTTGGAAGAAAACAGAGGTGTTTTTTGCGAAGTGCCTACCTGTAGATTTTGGCCTCTAGCTCAGCCGGCCCCTAGGGAAAGCTACCACACCTGTGCATTTCTGAAAACTAAAGACCCAGGGGAATCCAAGATGGGGTGACTTGCGGGGCTCGGACCAGGTTCTGTTACCCAGAATCCTGTGCAAACCTCAAAATTTGGCTAAAAAAACACATGTTCCTCACATTTCTGTGGCAGAAAGTTCTGGAATATGAGAGGAGCCACAAATTTCCTTCTACGCAGCGTTCCCCCAAGTCTCCCGATAAAAATGATACCTCACTTGTGTGGGTAGGCCTAGCGCCCGCGACAGGAAACGCCCCAAAGCGCAACGTGGACACATCCAAATTTTTGGAAGAAAACAGAGGTGTTTTTTGCGAAGTGCCTACCTGTAGATTTTGGCCTCTAGCTCGTCCGGCACCTAGGGAAACCTACCAAACCTGTGCATTTCTGAAAACTAAAGACCTAGGGGAATCCAAGATGGGGTGACTTGCGGGGCTCGGACCAGGTTCTGTTACCCAGAATCCTTTGCAAACCTCAAAATTTGGCTAAAAAAACACATGTTCCTCACATTTCTGTGGCAGAAAGTTCTGGAATCTGAGAGGAGCCACAAATTTCCTTCCCCCCAGCGTTCCCCCAAGTCTCCCGATAAAAATGATACCTCACTTGTGTGGGTAGGCCTAGCGCCCGCGACAGGAAACGCCCCAAAGCGCAACGTGGACACATCGAAATTTTTGGAAGAAAACAGAGGTGTTTTTTGCGAAGTGCCTACCTGTAGATTTTGGCCTCTAGCTCAGCCGGCACCTAGGGAAACCTACCAAACCTGTGCATTTCTGAAAACTAGAGACCAAGGGGAATCCAAGGAGGGGTGATTGCGGGGCTCGGACCAGGTTCTGTTACCCAGAATCCTTTGCAAACCTCAAAATTTGGCAAAAAAAACACATGTTCCTCACATTTCTGTGGCAGAAAGTTCTGGAATCTGAGAGGAGCCACAAATTTCCTTCTACGCAGCGTTCCCCCAAGTCTCCCGATAAAAATGATACCTCACTTGTGTGGGTAGGCCTAGCGCCCGCGACAGGAAACGCCCCAAAGCGCAACGTGGACACATCCAAATTTTTGGAAGAAAACAGAGGTGTTTTTTGCGAAGTGCCTACTTGTAGATTTTGGCCTCTAGCTCAGCCGGCACCTAGGGAAACCGACCAAACCTGTGCATTTCTGAAAACTAGAGACCTAGGGGAATCCAAGATGGGGTAACTTGCGGGGCTCGGACCAGGTTCTGTTACCCAGAATCCTTTGCAAACCTCAAAATTTGGCAAAAAAAACACATGTTCCTCACATTTCTGTGGCAGAAAGTTCTGGAATCTGCGAGGAGCCACAAATTTCCTTCCACTCAGCGTTCCCTCAAGTCTCCCGATAAAAATGATACCTCACTTGTGTGGGTAGGCCTAGCGCCCGCTACAGGAAACGCCCTGAAGCGCAACGTGGACACATCCACATTTTTGGAAGAAAACAGAGGTGTTTTTTGCGAAGTGCCTACCTGTAGATTTTGACCTCTAGCTCAGCCGGCACCTAGGGAAACCTACCAAACCTGTGCATTTCTGAAAACTAGAGACCTAGGGGAATCCAAGATGGGGTGACTTGCGGGGCTCGAACCAGGTTCTGTTACCCAGAATCCTTTGCAAACCTCAAAATTTGGCTAAAAAAACACATGTTCCTCACATTTCTGTGGCAGAAAGTTCTGGAATCTGAGAGAAGCCACAAATTTCCTTTCACCCAGCGTTCCCCCAAGTCTCCCGATAAAAATGATACCTCACTTGTGTGGGTAGGCCTAGCGCCCGCGACAGGAAACGCCCCAAAGCGCAACGTGGACACATCAAAATTTTTGGAAGAAAACAGAGGTGTTTTTTGCGAAGTGCCTACCTGTAGATTTTGGCCTCTAGCTCAGCCGGCCCCTAGGGAAAGCTACCACACCTGTGCATTTCTGAAAACTAAAGACCTAGGGGAATCCAAGATGGGGTGACTTGCGGGGCTCGGACCAGGTTCTGTTACCCAGAATCCTGTGCAAACCTCAAAATTTGGCTAAAAAAACACATGTTCCTCACATTTCTGTGGCAGAAAGTTCTGGAATATGAGAGGAGCCACAAATTTCCTTCTACGCAGCATTCCCCCAAGTCTCCCGATAAAAATGATACCTCACTTGTGTGGGTAGGCCTAGCGCCCGCGACAGGAAACGCCCCAAAGCGCAACGTGGACACATCCAAATTTTTGGAAGAAAACAGAGGTGTTTTTTGCGAAGTGCCTACCTGTAGATTTTGGCCTCTAGCTCAGCCGGCCCCTAGGGAAAGCTACCACACCTGTGCATTTCTGAAAACTAAAGACCTAGGGGAATCCAAGATGGGGTGACTTGCGGGGCTCGGACCAGGTTCTGTTACCCAGAATCCTATGCAAACCTCAAAATTTGGCTAAAAAAACACATGTTCCTCACATTTCTGTGGCAGAAAGTTCTGGAATATGAGAGGAGCCACAAATTTCCTTCTACGCAGCATTCCCCCAAGTGTCCCGATAAAAATGATACCTCACTTGTGTGGGTAGGCCTAGCGCCCGCGACAGGAAACGCCCCAAAGCGCAACGTGGACACATCCAAATTTTTGGAAGAAAACAGAGGTGTTTTTTGCGAAGTGCCTACCTGTAGATTTTGGCCTCTAGCTCGTCCGGCACCTAGGGAAACCTACCAAACCTGTGCATTTCTGAAAACTAAAGACCTAGGGGAATCCAAGATGGGGTGACTTGCGGGGCTCGGACCAGGTTCTGTTACCCAGAATCCTTTGCAAACCTCAAAATTTGGCTAAAAAAACACATGTTCCTCAAATTTCTGTGGCAGAAAGTTCTGGAATCTGAGAGGAGCCACAAATTTCCTTCCACCCAGCATTCCCCCAAGTCTCCCGATAAAAATGATACCTCACTTGTGTGGGTAGGCCTAGCGCCCGCGACAGGAAACGCCCCAAAGCGCAACGTGGACACATCAACATTTTTGGAAGAAAACAGAGGTGTTTTTTGCGAAGTGCCTACCTGTAGATTTTGGCTTCTAGCTCAGCCGGCCCCTAGGGAAAGCTACCACACCTGTGCATTTCTGAAAACTAAAGACCCAGGGGAATCCAAGATGGGGTGACTTGCGGGGCTCGGACCAGGTTCTGTTACCCAGAATCCTGTGCAAACCTCAAAATTTGGCTAAAAAAACACATGTTCCTCACATTTCTGTGGCAGAAAGTTCTGGAATATGAGAGGAGCCACAAATTTCCTTCTACGCAGCGTTCCCCCAAGTCTCCCGATAAAATGATGCCTCACTTGTGTGGGTAGGCCTAGCGCCCGCGACAGGAAACGCCCCAAAGCGCAACGTGGACACATCCACATTTTTGGAAGAAAACAGAGGTGTTTTTTGCGAAGTGCCTACCTGTAGATTTTGGCCTCTAGCTCGTCCGGCACCTAGAGAAACCTACCAAACCTGTGCATTTCTGAAAACTAAAGACCTAGGGGAATCCAAGATGGGGTGACTTGCGGGGCTCGGACCAGGTTCTGTTACCCAGAATCCTTTGCAAACCTCAAAATTTGCCTAAAAAATCACATGTTCCTCACATTTCTTTGGCAGAAAGTTCTGGAATCTGAGAGGAGCCACAAATGTCCTTCTATGCAGTATTCCCTCAAGTCTCCCGATAAAAATGATACCTCACTTGTGTCGGTAGGCCTAGCGCCCGCTACAGGAAACGCCCCAAAGTGCAACGTGGACACATCCAAATTTTTGGAAGAAAACAGAGGTGTTTTTTGGGAAGTGCCTACCTGTAGATTTTGGCCTCTAGCTCAGCCGGCACCTAGGGAAACCTACCAAACCTGTGCATTTCTGAAAACTAGAGACCTAGGGGAATCTAAAATGGGGTGACTTGCGGGGCTCGAACCAGGTTCTGTTACCCAGAATCCTTTGCAAACCTCAAAATTTGGCTAAAAAAACACATGTTCCTCACATTTCTGTGGCAGAAAGTTCTGGAATCTGAGAGGAGCCACAAATTTCCTTCCACCCAGCGTTCCCCCAAGTCTCCCGATAAAAATGATACCTCACTTGTGTGGGTAGGCCTAGCGCCCGCGACAGGAAACGCCCCAAAGCGCAATGTGGACACATCCAAATTTTTGGAAGAAAACAGAGGTGTTTTTTGCGAAGTGCCTACCTGTAGATTTTGGCCTCTAGCTCAGCCGGCACCAAGGGAAACCTACAAAACCTGTGCATTTCTGAAAACTAGAGACCTCGGGGAATCCAAGATGGGGTGACTTGCGGGGCTCGAACCAGGTTCTGTTACCCAGAATCCTTTGCAAACCTCAAAATTTGGCTAAAAAAACACATGTTCCTCACATTTCTGTGGCAGAAAGTTCTGGAATCTGAGAGGAGCCACAAATTTCCTTCCACCCAGCGTTCCCCCAAGTCTCCCGATAAAAATGATACCTCACTTGTGTGGGTAGGCCTAGCGCCCGCGACAGGAAACGCCCCAAAGCGCAATGTGGACACATCCACATTTTTGGAAGAAAACAGAGGTGTTTTTTGCGAAGTGCCTACCTGTAGATTTTGGCCTCTAGCTCAGCCGGCACCTAGGGAAACCTACCAAACCTGTGCATTTCTGAAAACTAGAGACCTCGGGGAATCCAAGATGGGGTGACTTGCGGGGCTCGGACCAGGTTCTGTTACCCAGAATCCTTTGCAAACCTCAAAATTTGGCTAAAAAAACACCTGTTCCTCACATTTCTGTGGCAGAAAGTTCTGGAATCTGAGAGGAGCCACAAATTTCCTTTCACCCAGCGTTCCCCCAAGTCTCCCGATAAAAATGATACCTCACTTGTGTGGGTAGGCCTAGCGCCCGCGACAAGAAACGCCCCAAAGCGCAACGTGGACAGATCCAAATTTTTGGAAGAAAACAGAGGTGTTTTTTGCGAAGTGCCTACCTGTAGATTTTGGCTTCTAGCTCAGCCGGCACCTAGGGAAACCTACCAAACCTGTGCATTTCTGAAAACTAAAGACCTAGGGGAATCCAAGATGGGGTGACTTGCGGGGCTCGGACCAGGTTCTGTTACCCAGAATCCTGTGCAAACCTCAAAATTTGGCTAAAAAAACACATGTTCCTCACATTTCTGTGGCAGAAAGTTCTGGAATATGAGAGGAGCCACAAATTTCCTTCTACGCAGCCTTCCCCCAAGTCTCCCGATAAAAATGATACCTCACTTGTGTGGGTAGGCCTAGCGCCCGAACAGGAAACGCCCCAAAGCGCAATGTGGACACATACAAATTTTTGGAAGAAAACAGAGGTGTTTTTTGGGAAGTGCCTACCTGTAGATTTTGGCCTCTAGCTCAGCCGGCACCTAGGGAAACCTACCAAACCTGTGCATTTCTGAAAACTAGAGACCTAGGGGAATCCAAGATGGGGTGACTTGCGGGGCTCGAACCAGGTTCTGTTACCCAGAATCCTTTGCAAACCTCAAAATTTGGCTAAAAAAACACATGTTCCTCACATTTCTGTAGCAGAAAGTTCTGGAATCTGAGAGGAGCCACAAATTTCCTTCCACCCAGCGTTCCCCCAAGTCTCCCGATAAAAATGATACCTCACTTGTGTGGGTAGGCCTAGTGCCCGCGACAGGAAACGCCCCAAAGCGCAATGTGGACACATCCACATTTTTGGAAGAAAACAGAGGTGTTTTTTGCGAAGTGCCTACCTGTAGATTTTGGCCTCTAACTCAGCCGGCACCTAGGGAAACCTACCAAACCTGTGCATTTCTGAAAACTAGAGACCTCGGGGAATCCAAGATGGGGTGACTTGCGGGGCTCGAACCAGGTTCTGTTACCCAGAATCCTTTGCAAACCTCAAAATTTGGCTAAAAAAACACATGTTCCTCACATTTCTGTGGCAGAAAGTTCTGGAATCTGAGAGGAGCCACAAATTTCCTTCCACCCAGCGTTCCCCCAAGTCTCCCGATAAAAATGATACCTCACTTGTGTGGGTAGGCCTAGCGCCCGCGACAGGAAACGCCCCAAAGCGCAAGGTGGACACATCCAAATTTTTGGAAGAAAACAGAGGTGTTTTTTGCGAAGTGCCTACCTGTAGATTTTGGCCTCTAGCTCAGCCGGCACCTAGGGAAACCTACCAAACCTGTGCATTTCTGAAAACTAGAGACCTCGGGGAATCCAAGATGGGGTGACTTGCGGGGCTCGGACCAGGTTCTGTTACCCAGAATCCTTTGCAAACCTCAAATTTGGCTAAAAAAACACATGTTCCTCACATTTCTGTGGCAGAAAGTTCTGGAATCTGAGAGGAGCCACAAATTTCCTTTCACCCAGCGTTCCCCCAAGTCTCCCGATAAAAATGATACCTCACTTGTGTGGGTAGGCCTAGCGCCCGCGACAGGAAACGCCCCAAAGCGCAACGTGGACACATCCAAATTTTTTGAAGAAAACAGAGGTGTTTTTTGCGAAGTGCCTACCTGTAGATTTTGGCTTCTAGCTCAGCCGCCACCTAGGGAAACCTACCAAACCTGTGCATTTCTGAAAACTAAAGACCTAGGGGAATCCAAGATGGGGTGACTTGTGGGGCTCGGACCAGGTTCTGTTACCCAGAATCCTGTGCAAACCTCAAAATTTGGCTAAAAAAACACATGTTCCTCACATTTCTGTGGCAGAAAGTTCTGGAATATGAGAGGAGCCACAAATTTCCTTCTACGCAGCCTTCCCCCAAGTCTCCCGATAAAAATGATACCTCACTTGTGTGGGTAGGCCTAGCGCCCGCAACAGGAAACGCCCCAAAGCGCAACGTGGACACATCCAAATTTTTTGAAGAAAACAGAGGTGTTTTTTGCGAAGTGCCTACCTGTAGATTTTGGCCTCTAGCTCGTCCGGCACCTAGGGAAACCTACCAAACCTGTGCATTTCTGAAAACTAAAGACCTAGGGGAATCCAAGATGGGGTGACTTGCGGGGCTCGGACCAGGTTCTGTTACCCAGAATCCTTTGCAAACCTCAAAATTTGGCTAAAAAAACACATGTTCCTCACATTTCTGTGGCAGAAAGTTCTGGAATCTGAGAGGAGCCACAAATTTCCTTCCCCCCAGCGTTCCCCCAAGTCTCCCGATAAAAATGATACCTCACTTGTGTGGGTAGGCCTAGCGCCCGCAACAGGAAACGCCCCAAAGCGCAACGTGGACACATCCAAATTTTTGGAAGAAAACAGAGGTGTTTTTTTGCGAAGTGCCTACCTGTAGATTTTGGCCTCTAGCTCAGCCGGCACCTAGGGAAACCTACCAAACCTGTGCATTTCTGAAAACTAGAGACCTAGGGGAATCCAAGGAGGGATGATTGCGGTGCTCGGACCAGGTTCTGTTACCCAGAATCCTTTGCAAACCTCAAAATTTGGCTAAAAAAACACATGTTCCTCACATTTCTTTGGCAGAAAGTTCTGGAATCTGAGAGGAGCCACAAATTTCCTTCTACGCAGCGTTCCCCCAAGTCTCCCGATAAAAATGATACCTCACTTGTGTGGGTAGGCCTAGCGCCCGCGACAGGAAACGCCCAAAAGCGCAACGTGGACACATCCAAATTTTTGGAAGAAAACAGAGGTGTTTTTTGCGAAGTGCCTACTTGTAGATTTTGGCCTCTAGCTCAGCCGGCACCTAGGGAAACCGACCAAACCTGTGCATTTCTGAAAACTAGAGACCTAGGGGAATCCAAGATGGGGTAACTTGCGGGGCTCGGACCAGGTTCTGTTACCCAGAATCCTTTGCAAACCTCAAAATTTGGCTAAAAAAACACATGTTCCTCAAATTTCTGTGGCAGAAAGTTCTGGAATCTGCGAGGAGCCACAAATTTCCTTCCACTCAGCGTTCCCTGAAGTCTCCCGATAAAAATGATACCTCACTTGTGTGGGTAGGCCTAGCGCCCGCTACAGGAAACGCCCCGAAGCGCAACGTGGACACATCCACATTTTTGGAAGAAAACAGAGGTGTTTTTTGCGAAGTGCCTACCTGTAGATTTTGACCTCTAGCTCAGCCGGCACCTAGGGAAACCTACCAAACCTGTGCATTTCTGAAAACTAGAGACCTAGGGGAATCCAAGATGGGGTGACTTGCGGGGCTCGAACCAGGTTCTGTTACCCAGAAACCTTTGCAAACCTCAAAATTTGGCTAAAAAAACACATGTTCCTCACATTTCTGTGGCAGAAAGTTCTGGAATCTGAGAGGAGCCACAAATTTCCTTTCACCCAGCGTTCCCCCAAGTCTCCCGATAAAAATGATACCTCACTTGTGTGGGTAGGCCTAGCGCCCGCGACAGGAAACGCCCCAAAGCGCAACGTGGACACATCAAAATTTTTGGAAGAAAACAGAGGTGTTTTTTGCGAAGTGCCTACCTGTAGATTTTGGCCTCTAGCTCAGCCGGCCCCTAGGGAAAGCTACCACACCTGTGCATTTCTGAAAACTAGAGACCTAGGGGAATCCAAGATGGGGTGACTTGCGGGGCTCGGACCAGGTTCTGTTACCCAGAATCCTGTGCAAACCTCAAAATTTGGCAAAAAAAACACATGTTCCTCACATTTCTGTGGCAGAAAGTTCTGGAATATGAGAGGAGCCACAAATTTCCTTCTACGCAGCATTCCCCCAAGTCTCCCGATAAAAATGATACCTCACTTGTGTGGGTAGGCCTAGCGCCCGCGACAGGAAACGCCCCAAAGCGCAACGTGGACACATCCAAATTTATGGAAGAAAACAGAGGTGTTTTTTGCGAAGTGCCTACCTGTAGATTTTGGCCTCTAGCTCGTCCGGCACCTAGGGAAACCTACCAAACCTGTGCATTTCTGAAAACTAAAGACCTAGGGGAATCCAAGATGGGGTGACTTGCGGGGCTCGGACCAGGTTCTGTTACCCAGAATCCTTTGCAAACCTCAAAATTTGGCTAAAAAAACACATGTTCCTCAAATTTCTGTGGCAGAAAGTTCTGGAATCTGAGAGGAGCCACAAATTTCCTTCCACCCAGCATTCCCCCAAGTCTCCCGATAAAAATGATACCTCACTTGTGTGGGTAGGCCTAGCGCCCGCGACAGGAAACGCCCCAAAGCGCAACGTGGACACATCAAAATTTTTGGAAGAAAACAGAGGTGTTTTTTGCGAAGTGCCTACCTGTAGATTTTGGCTTCTAGCTCAGCCGGCCCCTAGGGAAAGCTACCACACCTGTGCATTTCTGAAAACTAAAGACCCAGGGGAATCCAAGATGGGGTGACTTGCGGGGCTCGGACCAGGTTCTGTTACCCAGAATCCTGTGCAAACCTCAAAATTTGGCTTAAAAAACACATGTTCCTCACATTTCTGTGGCAGAAAGTTCTGGAATATGAGAGGAGCCACAAATTTCCTTCTACGCAGCGTTCCCCCAAGTCTCCCGATAAAAATGATACCTCACTTGTGTGGGTAGGCCTAGCGCCCGCGACAGGAAACGCCCCAAAGCGCAACGTGGACACATCCACATTTTTGGAAGAAAACAGAGGTGTTTTTTGCGAAGTGCCTACCTGTAGATTTTGGCCTCTAGCTCGTCCGGCACCTAGGGAAACCTACCAAACCTGTGCATTTCTGAAAACTAAAGACCTAGGGGAATCCAAGATGGGGTGACTTGCGGGGCTCGGACCAGGTTCTGTTACCCAGAATCCTTTGCAAACCTCAAAATTTGGCTAAAAAAACACATGTTCCTCACATTTCTGTGGCAGAAAGTTCTGGAATCTGAGAGGAGCCACAAATTTCCTTCCCCCAAGCGTTCCCCCAAGTCTCCCGATAAAAATGATACCTCACTTGTGTGGGTAGGCCTAGCGCCCGCGACAGGAAACGCCCCAAAGCGCAACGTGGACACATCCAAATTTTTGGAAGAAAACAGAGGTGTTTTTTGCGAAGTGCCTACCTGTAGATTTTGGCCTCTAGCTCAGCCGGCACCTAGGGAAACCTACCAAACCTGTGCATTTCTGAAAACTAGAGACCAAGGGGAATCAAAGGAGGGGTGATTGCGGGGCTCGGACCAGGTTCTGTTACCCAGAATCCTTTGCAAACCTCAAAATTTGGCAAAAAAAACACATGTTCCTCACATTTCTGTGGCAGAAAGTTCTGGAATCTGAGAGGAGCCACAAATTTCCTTCTACGCAGCGTTCCCCCAAGTCTCCCGATAAAAATGATACCTCACTTGTGTGGGTAGGCCTAGCGCCCGCGACAGGAAACGCCCCAAAGCGCAACGTGGACACATCCAAATTTTTGGAAGAAAACAGAGGTGTTTTTTGCGAAGTGCCTACTTGTAGATTTTGGCCTCTAGCTCAGCCGGCACCTAGGGAAACCGACCAAACCTGTGCATTTCTGAAAACTAGAGACCTAGGGGAATCCAAAATGGGGTAACTTGCGGGGCTCGGACCAGGTTCTGTTACCCAGAATTCTTTGCAAACCTCAAAATTTGGCAAAAAAAACACATGTTCCTCACATTTCTGTGGCAGAAAGTTCTGGAATCTGCGAGGAGCCACAAATTTCCTTCCACTCAGCGTTCCCTCAAGTCTCCCGATAAAAATGATACCTCACTTGTGTGGGTAGGCCTAGCGCCCGCTACAGGAAACGCCCTGAAGCGCAACGTGGACACATCCACATTTTTGGAAGAAAACAGAGGTGTTTTTTGCGAAGTGCCTACCTGTAGATTTTGACCTCTAGCTCAGCCGGCACCTAGGGAAACCTACCAAACCTGTGCATTTCTGAAAACTAGAGACCTAGGGGAATCCAAGATGGGGTGACTTGCGGGGCTCGAACCAGGTTCTGTTACCCAGAATCCTTTGCAAACCTCAAAATTTGGCTAAAAAAACACATGTTCCTCACATTTCTGTGGCAGAAAGTTCTGGAATCTGAGAGGAGCCACAAATTTCCTTTCACCCAGCGTTCCCCCAAGTCTCCCGATAAAAATGATACCTCACTTGTGTGGGTAGGCCTAGCGCCCGCGACAGGAAACGCCCCAAAGCGCAACGTGGACACATCAAAATTTTTGGAAGAAAACAGAGGTGTTTTTTGCGAAGTGCCTACCTGTAGATTTTGGCCTCTAGCTCAGCCGGCCCCTAGGGAAAGCTACCACACCTGTGCATTTCTGAAAACTAAAGACCTAGGGGAATCCAAGATGGGGTGACTTGCGGGGCTCGGACCAGGTTCTGTTACCCAGAATCCTGTGCAAACCTAAAAATTTGGCTAAAAAAACACATGTTCCTCACATTTCTGTGGCAGAAAGTTCTGGAATATGAGAGGAGCCACAAATTTCCTTCTACGCAGCATTCCCCCAAGTCTCCCGATAAAAATGATACCTCACTTGTGTGGGTAGGCCTAGCGCCCGCGACAGGAAACGCCCCAAACCGCAACGTGGACACATCCAAATTTTTGGAAGAAAACAGAGGTGTTTTTTGCGAAGTGCCTACCTGTAGATTTTGGCCTCTAGCTCAGCCGGCCCCTAGGGAAAGCTACCACACCTGTGCATTTCTGAAAACTAAAGACCTAGGGGAATCCAAGATGGGGTGACTTGCGGGGCTCGGACCAGGTTCTGTTACCCAGAATCCTGTGCAAACCTCAAAATTTGGCTAAAAAAACACATGTTCCTCACATTTCTGTGGCAGAAAGTTCTGGAATATGAGAGGAGCCACAAATTTCCTTCTACGCAGCATTCCCCCAAGTGTCCCGATAAAAATGATACCTCAGTTGTGTGGGTAGGCCTAGCGCCCGCGACAGGAAACGCCCCAAAGCGCAACGTGGACACATCCAAATTTTTGGAAGAAAACAGAGGTGTTTTTTGCGAAGTGCCTACCTGTAGATTTTGGCCTCTAGCTCGTCCGGCACCTAGGGAAACCTACCAAACCTGTGCATTTCTGAAAACTAGAGACCTAGGGGAATCCAAGATGGGGTGACTTGCGGGGCTCGGACCAGGTTCTGTTACCCAGAATCCTTTGCAAACCTCAAAATTTGGCTAAAAAAACACATGTTCCTCAAATTTCTGTGGCAGAAAGTTCTGGAATCTGAGAGGAGCCACAAATTTCCTTCCACCCAGCATTCCCCCAAGTCTCCCGATAAAAATGATACCTCACTTGTGTGGGTAGGCCTAGCGCCCGCGACAGGAAACGCCCCAAAGCGCAACGTGGACACATCAACATTTTTGGAAGAAAACAGAGGTGTTTTTTGCGAAGTGCCTACCTGTAGATTTTGGCTTCTAGCTCAGCCGGCCCCTAGGGAAAGCTACCACACCTGTGCATTTCTGAAAACTAAAGACCCAGGGGAATCCAAGATGGGGTGACTTGTGGGGCTCGGACCAGGTTCTGTTACCCAGAATCCTGTGCAAACCTCAAAATTTGGCTAAAAAAACACATGTTCCTCACATTTCTGTGGCAGAAAGTTCTGGAATATGAGAGGAGCCACAAATTTCCTTCTACGCAGCGTTCCCCCAAGTCTCCCGATAAAAATGATGCCTCACTTGTGTGGGTAGGCCTAGCGCCCGCGACAGGAAACGCCCCAAAGCGCAACGTGGACACATCCAAATTTTTGGAAGAAAACAGAGGTGTTTTTTGCGAAGTGCCTACCTGTAGATTTTGGCCTCTAGCTCAGCCGGCACCTAGGGAAACCTACCAAACCTGTGCATTTCTGAAAACTAGAGACCTAGGGGAATCCAAAATGGGGTGACTTGCGGGGCTCGATCCAGGTTCTGTTACCCAGAATCCTTTGCAAACCTCAAAATTTGGCTAAAAAAACACATGTTCCTCACATTTCTGTGGCAGAAAGTTCTGGAATCTGAGAGCAGCCACAAATTTCCTTCCACCCAGCGTTCCCCCAAGTCTCCCGATAAAAATGATACCTCACTTGTGTGGGTAGGCCTAGCGCCCGCGACAGGAAACGCCCCAAAGCGCAATGTGGACACATCCAAATTTTTGGAAGAAAACAGAGGTGTTTTTTGCGAAGTGCCCACCTGTAGATTTTGGCCTCTAGCTCAGCCGGCACCTAGGGAAACCTACCAAACCTGTGCATTTCTGAAAACTAGAGACCTCGGGGAATCCAAGATGGGGTGACTTGCGGGGCTCGGACCAGGTTCTGTTACACAGAATCCTTTGCAAACCTCAAAATTTGGCTAAAAAAACACATGTTCCTCACATTTCTGTGGCAGAAAGTTCTGGAATCTGAGAGGAGCCACAAATTTCCTTTCACCCAGCGTTCCCCCAAGTCTCCCGATAAAAATGATACCTCACTTGTGTGGGTAGGCCTAGCGCCCGCGACAAGAAACGCCCCAAAGCGCAACGTGGACACATCCACATTTTTGGAAGAAAACAGAGGTGTTTTTTGCGAAGTGCCCACCTGTAGATTTTGGCTTCTAGCTCAGCCGGCACCTAGGGAAACCTACCAAACCTGTGCATTTCTGAAAACTAAAGACCTAGGGGAATCCAAGATGGGGTGACTTGCGGGGCTCGGACCAGGTTCTGTTACCCAGAATCCTGTGCAAACCTCAAAATTTGGCTAAAAAAACACATGTTCCTCACATTTCTGTGGCAGAAAGTTCTGGAATATGAGAGGAGCCACAAATTTCCTTCTACGCAGCCTTCCCCCAAGTCTCCCGATAAAAATGATACCTCACTTGTGTGGGTAGGCCTAGCGCCCGCAACAGGAAACGCCCCAAAGCGCAATGTGGACACATCCAAATTTTTGGAAGAAAACAGAGGTGTTTTTTGCGAAGTGCCTACCTGTAGATTTTGGCCTCTAGCTCGTCCGGCACCTAGGGAAACCTACCAAACCTGTGCATTTCTGAAAACTAAAGACCTAGGGGAATCCAAGATGGGGTGACTTGCGGGGCTCGGACCAGGTTCTGTTACCCAGAATCCTTTGCAAACCTCAAAATTTGGCTAAAAAAACACATGTTCCTCACATTTCTTTGGCAGAAAGTTCTGGAATCTGAGAGGAGCCACAAATGTCCTTCTATGCAGCGTTCCTTCAAGTCTCCCGATAAAAATGATACCTCACTTGTGTCGGTAGGCCTAGCGCCCGCTACAGGAAACGCCCCAAAGCGCAACGTGGACACATCCAAATTTTTGGAAGAAAACAGAGGTGTTTTTTGGGAAGTGCCTACCTGTAGATTTTGGCCTCTAGCTCAGCCGGCACCTAGGGAAACCTACCAAACCTGTGCATTTCTGAAAACTAGAGACCTAGGGGAATCCAAGATGGGGTGACTTGCGGGGCTCGAACCAGGTTCTGTTACCCAGAATCCTTTGCAAACCTCAAAATTTGGCTAAAAAAACACATGTTCCTCACATTTCTGTGGCAGAAAGTTCTGGAATCTGAGAGGAGCCACAAATTTCCTTCCACCCAGCGTTCCCCCAAGTCTCCCGATAAAAATGATACCTCACTTGTGTGGGTAGGCCTAGTGCCCGCGACAGGAAACGCCCCAAAGCGCAATGTGGACACATCCACATTTTTGGAAGAAAACAGAGGTGTTTTTTGCAAAGTGCCTACCTGTAGATTTTGGCCTCTAGCTCAGCCGGCACCTAGGGAAACCTACCAAACCTGTCCATTTCTGAAAACTAGAGACCTCGGGGAATCCAAGATGGGGTGAATTGCGGGGCTCGAACCAGGTTCAGTTACCCAGAATCCTTTGCAAACCTCAAAATTTGGCTAAAAAAACACATGTTCCTCACATTTCTGTGGCAGAAAGTTCTGGAATCTGAGAGGAGCCACAAATTTCCTTCCACCCAGCGTTCCCCCAAGTCTCCCGATAAAAATGATACCTCACTTGTGTGGGTAGGCCTAGCGCCCGCGACAGGAAACGCCCCAAAGCGCAATGTGGACACATCCAAATTTTTGGAAGAAAACAGAGGTGTTTTTTGCGAAGTGCCTACCTGTAGATTTTGGCCTCTAGCTCGTCCGGCACCTAGGGAAACCTACCAAACCTGTGCATTTCTGAAAACTAAAGACCTAGGGGAATCCAAGATGGGGTGACTTGCGGGGCTCGGACCAGGTTCTGTTACCCAGAATCCTTTGCAAACCTCAAAATTTGGCTAAAAAAACACATGTTCCTCACATTTCTGTGGCAGAAAGTTCTGGAATCTGAGAGGAGCCACAAATTTCCTTCCCCCCAGCGTTCCCCCAAGTCTCCCGATAAAAATGATACCTCACTTGTGTGGGTAGGCCTAGCGCCCGCGACAGGAAACGCCCCAAAGCGCAACGTGGACACATCCAAATTTTTGGAAGAAAACAGAGGTGTTTTTTGCGAAGTGCCCACCTGTAGATTTTGGCTTCTAGCTCAGCCGGCACCTAGGGAAACCTACCAAACCTGTGCATTTCTGAAAACTAAAGACCTAGGGGAATCCAAGATGGGGTGACTTGCGGGGCTCGGACCAGGTTCTGTTACCCAGAATCCTGTGCAAACCTCAAAATTTGGCTAAAAAAACACATGTTCCTCACATTTCTGTGGCAGAAAGTTCTGGAATATGAGAGGAGCCACAAATTTCCTTCTACGCAGCCTTCCCCCAAGTCTCCCGATAAAAATGATACCTCACTTGTGTGGGTAGGCCTAGCGCCCGCAACAGGAAACGCCCCAAAGCGCAATGTGGACACATCCAAATTTTTGGAAGAAAACAGAGGTGTTTTTTGCGAAGTGCCTACCTGTAGATTTTGGCCTCTAGCTCAGCCGGCACCTAGGGAAACCTACCAAACCTGTGCATTTCTGAAAACTAGAGACCTCGGGGAATCCAAGATGGGGTGACTTGCGGGGCTCGAACCAGGTTCTGTTACCCAGAATCCTTTGCAAACCTCAAAATTTGGCTAAAAAAACACATGTTCCTCACATTTCTGTGGCAGAAAGTTCTGGAATCTGAGAGGAGCCACAAATTTCCTTCCACCCAGCGTTCCCCCAAGCCTCCTGATAAAAATGATACCTCACTTGTGTGGGTAGGCCTAGCGCCCGCGACAGGAAACGCCCCAAAGCGCAATGTGGACACATCCAAATTTTTGGAAGAAAACAGAGGTGTTTTTTGCGAAGTGCCTACCTGTAGATTTTGGCCTCTAGCTCGTCCGGCACCTAGGGAAACCTACCAAACCTGTGCATTTCTGAAAACTAAAGACCTAGGGGAATCCAAGATGGGGTGACTTGCGGGGCTCGGACCAGGTTCTGTTACCCAGAATCCTTTGCAAACCTCAAAATTTGGCTAAAAAAACACATGTTCCTCACATTTCTGTGGCAGAAAGTTCTGGAATCTGAGAGGAGCCACAAATTTCCTTCCCCCCAGCGTTCCCCCAAGTCTCCCGATAAAAATGATACCTTACTTGTGTGGGTAGGCCTAGCGCCCGCAACAGGAAACGCCCCAAAGCGCAACGTGGACACATCCAAATTTTTGGAAGAAAACAGAGGTGTTTTTTGCGAAGTGCCCACCTGTAGATTTTGGCTTCTAGCTCAGCCGGCACCTAGGGAAACCTACCAAACCTGTGCATTTCTGAAAACTAAAGACCTAGGGGAATCCAAGATGGGGTGACTTGCGGGGCTCGGACCAGGTTCTGTTACCCAGAATCCTGTGCAAACCTCAAAATTTGGCTAAAAAAACACATGTTCCTCACATTTCTGTGGCAGAAAGTTCTGGAATATGAGAGGAGCCACAAATTTCCTTCTACGCAGCCTTCCCCCAAGTCTCCCGATAAAAATGATACCTCACTTGTGTGGGTAGGCCTAGCGCCCGCAACAGGAAACGCCCCAAAGCGCAATGTGGACACATCCAAATTTTTGGAAGAAAACAGAGGTGTTTTTTGCGAAGTGCCTACCTGTAGATTTTGGCCTCTAGCTCGTCCGGCACCTAGGGAAACCTACCAAACCTGTGCATTTCTGAAAACTAAAGACCTAGGGGAATCCAAGATGGGGTGACTTGCGGGGCTCGGACCAAGTTCTGTTACCCAGAATACTTTGCAAACCTCAAAATTTGGCTAAAAAAACACATGTTCCTCACATTTCTTTGGCAGAAAGTTCTGGAATCTGAGAGGAGCCACAAATGTCCTTCTATGCAGCGTTCCCTCAAGTCTCCCGATAAAAATGATACCTCACTTGTGTCGGTAGGCCTAGCGCCCGCTACAGGAAACGCCCCAAAGCGCAACGTGGACACATCCAAATTTTGGGAAGAAAACAGAGGTGTTTTTTGGGAAGTGCCTACCTGTAGATTTTGGCCTCTAGCTCAGCCGGCACCTAGGGAAACCTACCAAACCTGTGCATTTCTGAAAACTAGAGACCTAGGGGAATCCAAGATGGGGTGACTTGCGGGGCTCGAACCAGGTTCTGTTACCCAGAATCCTTTGCAAACCTCACAATTTGGCTAAAAAAACACATGTTCCTCACATTTCTGTGGCAGAAAGTTCTGGAATCTGAGAGGAGCCACAAATTTCCTTCCACCCAGCGTTCCCCCAAGTCTCCCGATAAAAATGATACCTCACTTGTGTGGGTAGGCCTAGTGCCCGCGACAGGAAACGCCCCAAAGCGCAATGTGGACACATCCACATTTTTGGAAGAAAACAGAGGTGTTTTTTGCGAAGTGCCTACCTGTAGATTTTGGCCTCTAGCTCAGCCGGCACTTAGGGAAACCTACCAAACCTGTGCATTTCTGAAAACTAGAGACCTCGGGGAATCCAAGATGGGGTGACTTGCGGGGCTCGAACCAGGTTCTGTTACCCAGAATCCTTTGCAAACCTCAAAATTTGGCTAAAAAAACACATGTTCCTCACATTTCTGTGGCAGAAAGTTCTGGAATCTGAGAGGAGCCACAAATTTCCTTCCACCCAGCGTTCCCCCAAGTCTCCCGATAAAAATGATACCTCACTTGTGTGGGTAGGCCTAGCGGCCGCAACAGGAAATGCCCCAAAGCGCAATGTGGACACATCCAAATTTTTGGAAGAAAACAGAGGTGTTTTTTGCGAAGTGCCTACCTGTAGATTTTGGCCTCTAGCTCAGCCGGCACCTAGGGAAACCTACCAAACCTGTGCATTTCTGAAAACTAGAGACCTCGGGGAATCCAAGATGGGGTGACTTGCGGGGCTCGGACCAGGTTCTGTTACCCAGAATCCTTTGCAAACCTCAAAATTTGGCTAAAAAAACACATGTTCCTCACATTTCTGTGGCAGAAAGTTATGGAATCTGAGAGGAGCCACAAATTTCCTTTCACCCAGCGTTCCCCCAAGTCTCCCGATAAAAATGATACCTCACTTGTGTCGGGTAGGCATAGCGCCCGCGACAGGAAACGCCCCAAAGCGCAACGTGGACACATCCAATTTTTTGGAAGAAAACAGAGGTGTTTTTTGCGAAGTGCCTACCTGTAGATTTTGGCTTCTAGCTCAGCCGGCACCTAGGGAAACCTACCAAACCTGTGCATTTCTGAAAACTAAAGACCTTGGGGAATCCAAGATGGGGTGACTTGCGGGGCTCGGACCAGGTTCTGTTACCCAGAATCCTGTGCAAACCTCAAAATTTGGCTAAAAAAACACATGTTCCTCACATTTCTGTGGCAGAAAGTTCTGGAATATGAGAGGAGCCACAAATTTCCTTCTACGCAGCCTTCCCCCAAGTCTCCCGATAAAAATGATACCTCACTTGTGTGGGTAGGCCTAGCGCCCGCAACAGGAAACGCCCCAAAGCGCAACGTGGACACATCCAAATTTTTGGAAGAAAACAGAGGTGTTTTTTGCGAAGTGCCTACCTGTAGATTTTGGCCTCTAGCTCGTCCGGCACCTAGGGAAACCTACCAAACCTGTGCATTTCTGAAAACTAAAGACCTAGGGGAATCCAAGATGGGGTGACTTGCGGGGCTCGGACCAGGTTCTGTTACCCAAAATCCTTTGCAAACCTCAAAATGTGGCTAAAAAAACACATGTTCCTCACATTTCTGTGGCAGAAAGTTCTGGAATCTGAGAGGAGCCACAAATTTCCTTCCCCCCAGCGTTCCCCCAAGTCTCCCGATAAAAATGATACCTCACTTGTGTGTGTAGGCCTAGCGCCCGCGACAGGAAACGCCCCAAAGCGCAACGTGGACACATCCAAATTTTTGGAAGAAAACAGAGGTGTTTTTTGCGAAGTGCCTACCTGTAGATTTTGGCCTCTAGCTCAGCCGGCACCTAGGGAAACCTACCAAACCTGTGCATTTCTGAAAACTAGAGACCTAGGGGAATCCAAGGAGGGGTGATTGCGGTGCTCGGACCAGGTTCTGTTACCCAGAATCCTTTGCAAACCTCAAAATTTGGCTAAAAAAACACATGATCCTCACATTTCTTTGGCAGAAAGTTCTGGAATCTGAGAGGAGCCACAAATTTCCTTCTACGCAGCGTTCCCCCAAGTCTCCCGATAAAAATGATACCTCACTTGTGTGGGTAGGCCTAGCGCCCGCGACAGGAAACGCCCCAAAGCGCAACGTGGACACATCCAAATTTTTGGAAGAAAACAGAGGTGTTTTTTGCGAAGTGCCTACTTGTAGATTTTGGCCTCTAGCTCAGCCGGCACCTAGGGAAACCGACCAAACCTGTGCATTTCTGAAAACTAGAGACCTAGGGGAATCCAAGATGGGGTAACTTGCGGGGCTCGGACCAGGTTCTGTTACCCAGAATCCTTTGCAAACCTCAAAATTTGGCTAAAAAAACACATGTTCCTCACATTTCTGTGGCAGAAAGTTCTGGAATCTGAGAGGAGCCACAAATTTCCTTCCACCCAGCGTTCCCCCAAGTCTCCCGATAAAAATGATACCTCACTTGTGTGGGTAGGCCTAGCGGCCGCAACAGGAAATGCCCCAAAGCGCAATGTGGACACATCCAAATTTTTGGAAGAAAACAGAGGTGTTTTTTGCGAAGTGCCTACCTGTAGATTTTGGCCTCTAGCTCAGCCGGCACCTAGGGAAACCTACCAAACCTGTGCATTTCTGAAAACTAGAGACCTCGGGGAATCCAAGATGGGGTGACTTGCGGGGCTCGGACCAGGTTCTGTTACCCAGAATCCTTTGCAAACCTCAAAATTTGGCTAAAAAAACACATGTTCCTCACATTTCTGTGGCAGAAAGTTATGGAATCTGAGAGGAGCCACAAATTTCCTTTCACCCAGCGTTCCCCCAAGTCTCCCGATAAAAATGATACCTCACTTGTGTCGGGTAGGCATAGCGCCCGCGACAGGAAACGCCCCAAAGCGCAACGTGGACACATCCAATTTTTTGGAAGAAAACAGAGGTGTTTTTTGCGAAGTGCCTACCTGTAGATTTTGGCTTCTAGCTCAGCCGGCACCTAGGGAAACCTACCAAACCTGTGCATTTCTGAAAACTAAAGACCTTGGGGAATCCAAGATGGGTTGACTTGCGGGGCTCGGACCAGGTTCTGTTACCCAGAATCCTGTGCAAACCTCAAAATTTGGCTAAAAAAACACATGTTCCTCACATTTCTGTGGCAGAAAGTTCTGGAATATGAGAGGAGCCACAAATTTCCTTCTACGCAGCCTTCCCCCAAGTCTCCCGATAAAAATGATACCTCACTTGTGTGGGTAGGCCTAGCGCCCGCGACAGGAAACGCCCCAAAGCGCAACGTGGACACATCCAAATTTTTGGAAGAAAACAGAGGTGTTTTTTGCGAAGTGCCTACCTGTAGATTTTGGCCTCTAGCTCGTCCGGCACCTAGGGAAACCTACCAAACCTGTGCATTTCTGAAAACTAAAGACCTAGGGGAATCCAAGATGGGGTGACTTGCGGGGCTCGGACCAGGTTCTGTTACCCAGAATCCTTTGCAAACCTCAAAATTTGGCTAAAAAAACACATGTTCCTCAAATTTCTGTGGCAGAAAGTTCTGGAATCTGAGAGGAGCCACAAATTTCCTTCCACCCAGCATTCCCCCAAGTCTCCCGATAAAAATGATACCTCACTTGTGTGGGTAGGCCTAGCGCCCGCGACAGGAAACGCCCCAAAGCGCAACGTGGACACATCAAAATTTTTTGAAGAAAACAGAGGTGTTTTTTGTGAAGTGCCTACCTGTAGATTTTGGCCTCTAGCTCGTCCGGCACCTAGGGAAACCTACCAAACCTGTGCATTTCTGAAAACTAAAGACCTAGGGGAATCCAAGATGGGGTGACTTGCGGGGCTCGGACCAGGTTGTTACCCAGAATCCTTTGCAAACCTCAAAATTTGGCTAAAAAAACACATGTTCCTCAAATTTCTGTGGCAGAAAGTTCTGGAATCTGAGAGGAGCCACAAATTTCCTTCCACCCAGCATTCCCCCAAGTCTCCCGATAAAAATGATACCTCACTTGTGTGGGTAGGCCTAGCGCCCGCGACAGGAAACGCCCCAAAGCGCAACGTGGACACATCAAAATTTTTGGAAGAAAACAGAGGTGTTTTTTGCGAAGTGCCTACCTGTAGATTTTGGCTTCTAGCTCAGCCGGCCCCTAGGGAAAGCTACCACACCTGTGCATTTCTGAAAACTAAAGACCCAGGGGAATCCAAGATGGGGTGACTTGCGGGGCTCGGACCAGGTTCTGTTACCCAGAATCCTGTGCAAACCTCAAAATTTGGCTAAAAAAACACATGTTCCTCACATTTCTGTGGCAGAAAGTTCTGGAATATGAGAGGAGCCACAAATTTCCTTCTACGCAGCGTTCCCCGAAGTCTCCCGATAAAAATGATACCTCACTTGTGTGGGTAGGCCTAGCGCCCGCGACAGGAAACGCCCCAAAGCGCAACGTGGACACATCCACATTTTTGGAAGAAAACAGAGGTGTTTTTTGCGAAGTGCCTACCTGTAGATTTTGGCCTCTAGCTCGTCCGGCACCTAGGGAAACCTACCAAACCTGTGCATTTCTGAAAACTAAAGACCTAGGGGAATCCAAGATGGGGTGACTTGCGGGGCTCGGACCAGGTTCTGTTACCCAGAATCCTTTGCAAACCTCAAAATTTGGCTAAAAAACCACATGTTCCTCACATTTCTGTGGCAGAAAGTTCTGGAATCTGAGAGGAGCCACAAATTTCCTTCCACCCAGCGTTCCCCCAAGTCTCCCGATACAAATGATACCTCACTTGTGTGGGTAGGCCTAGCGCCCGCGACAGGAAACGCCCCAAAGCGCAACGTGGACACATTAAAATTTTTGGAAGAAAACAGAGGTGTTTTTTGCGAAGTGCCTACCTGTAGATTTTGGCCTCTAGCTCAGCCGGCCCCTAGGGAAAGCTACCACACCTGTGCATTTCTGAAAACTAAAGACCTAGGGGAATCCAAGATGGGGTGACTTGCGGGGCTCGGACCAGGTTCTGTTACCCAGAATCCTGTGCAAACCTCAAAATTTGGCCAAAAAAACACATGTTCCTCACATTTCTGTGGCAGAAAGTTCTGGAATATGAGAGGAGCCACAAATTTCCTTCTACGCAGCGTTCCCCCAAGTCTCCCGATAAAAATGATACCTCACTTGTGTGGGTAGGCCTAGCGCCCGCGACAGGAAACGCCCCAAAGCGCAACGTGGACACATCCAAATTTTTGGAAGAAAACAGAGGTGTTTTTTGCGAAGTGCCTACCTGTAGATTTTGGCCTCTAGCTCGTCCGAAACCTAGGGAAACCTACCAAACCTCTGCATTTCTGAAAACTAAAGACCTAGGGGAATCCAAGATGGGGTGACTTGCGGGGCTCGGACCAGGTTCTGTTACCCAGAATCCTTTGCAAACCTCAAGATTTGGCTAAAAAAACACATGTTCCTCAAATTTCTGTGGCAGAAAGTTCTGGAATCTGAGAGGAGCCACAAATTTCCTTCCACCCAGCATTCCCCCAAGTCTCCCGATAAAAATGATACCTCACTTGTGTGGGTAGGCCTAGCGCCCGCGACAGGAAACGCCCCAAAGCGCAACGTGGACACATCAAAATTTTGGGAAGAAAACAGAGGTGTTTTTTGCGAAGTGCCTACCTGTAGATTTTGGCTTCTAGCTCAGCCGGCCCCTAGGGAAAGCTACCACACCTGTGCATTTCTGAAAACTAAAGACCTAGGGGAATCCAAGATGGGGTGACTTGCGGGGCTCGGACCAGGTTCTGTTACCCAGAATCCTTTGCAAACCTCAAAATTTGGCTATAAAAACACATGTTCCTCACATTTCTGTGGCAGAAAGTTCTGGAATCTGAGAGGAGCCACAAATTTCCTTCCACCCAGCGTTCCCCCAAGTCTCCCGATAAAAATGATACCTCACTTGTGTGGGTAGGCCTAGCGCCCGCGACAGGAAACGCCCCAAAGCGCAACGTGGACACATCCAAATTTTTGGAAGAAAACAGAGGTGTTTTTTGCGAAGTGCCTACCTGTAGATTTTGGCCTCTAGCTCAGCCGGCACCTAGGGAAACCTACCAAACCTGTGCATTTCTGAAAACTAGAGACCTAGGGGAATCCAAGGAGGGGTGATTGTGGGGCTCGGACCAGGTTCTGTTACCCAGAATCCTTTGCAAACCTCAAAATTTGGCTAAAAAAACACATGTTCCTCAAATTTCTTTGGCAGAAAGTTCTGGAATCTGAGAGGAGCCACAAATTTCCTTCTACGCAGCGTTCCCCCAAGTCTCCCGATAAAAATGATACCTCACTTGTGTGGGTAGGCCTAGCGCCCGCGACAGGAAACGCCCCAAAGCGCAACGTGGACACATCCAAATTTTTGGAAGAAAACAGAGGTGTTTTTTGCGAAGTGCCTACCTGTAGATTTTGGCCTCTAGCTCAGCCGGCACCTAGGGAAACCTACCAAACCTGTGCATTTCTGAAAACTAGAGACCTAGGGGAATCCAAGGAGGGGTGATTGCGGGGCTCGGACCAGGTTCTGTTACCCAGAATCCTTTGCAAACCTCAAAATTTGGCTAAAAAAACACATGTTCCTCACATTTCTTTGGCAGAAAGTTCTGGAATCTGAGAGGAGCCACAAATTTCCTTCTACGCAGCGTTCCCCCAAGTCTCCCGATAAAAATGATACCTCACTTGTGTGGGTAGTCCTAGCGCCCGCGACAGGAAACGCCCCAAAGCGCAACGTGGACACATCCAAATTTTTGGAAGAAAACAGAGGTGTTTTTTGCGAAGTGCCTACTTGTAGATTTTGGCCTCTAGCTCAGCCGGCACCTAGGGAAACCGACCAAACCTGTGCATTTCTGAAAACTAGAGACCTAGGGGAATCCAAGATGGGGTAACTTGCGGGGCTCGGACCAGGTTCTGTTACCCAGAATCCTTTGCAAACCTCAAAATTTGGCAAAAAAAACACATGTTCCTCACATTTCTGTGGCAGAAAGTTCTGGAATCTGAGAGGAGCCACAAATTTCCTTCCACTCAGCGTTCCCTCAAGTCTCCCGATAAAAATGATACCTCACTTGTGTGGGTAGGCCTAGCGCCCGCTACAGGAAACGCCCCAAAGCGCAACGTGGACACATCCACATTTTTGGAAGAAAACAGAGGTGTTTTTTGCGAAGTGCCTACCTGTAGATTTTGACCTCTAGCTCAGCCGGCACCTAGGGAAACCTACCGAACCTGTGCATTTCTGAAAACTAGAGACCTAGGGGAATCCAAGATGGGGTGACTTGCGGGGCTCGAACCAGGTTCTGTTACCCAGAATCCTTTGCAAACCTCAAAATTTGGCTAAAAAAACACATGTTCCTCACATTTCTGTGGCAGAAAGTTCTGGAATCTGAGAGGAGCCACAAATTTCCTTTCACCCAGCGTTCCCCCAAGTCTCCCGATAAAAATGATACCTCACTTGTGTGGGTAGGCCTAGCGCCCGCGACAGGAAACGCCCCAAAGCGCAACGTGGACACATCCAAATTTTTGGAAGAAAACAGAGGTGTTTTTTGCGAAGTGCCTACCTGTAGATTTTGGCTTCTAGCTCAGCCGGCACCTAGGGAAACCTACCAAACCTGTGCATTTCTGAAAACTAAAGACCTAGGGGAATCCAAGATGGGGTGACTTGCGGGGCTCGGACCAGGTTCTGTTACCCAGAATCCTTTGCAAACCTCAAAATTTGGCTAAAAAAACACATGTTCCTCACATTTCTGTGGCAGAAAGTTCTGGAATCTGAGAGGAGCCACAAATTTCCTTCTACGCAGCGTTCCCCCAAGTCTCCCGATAAAAATGATACCTCACTTGTGTGGGTAGGCCTAGCGCCCGCGACAGGAAGCGCCCCAAAGCGCAACATGGACACATCCAAATTTTTGGAAGAAAACAGAGGTGTTTTTTGCGAAGTGCCTACCTGTAGATTTTGGCCTCTAGCTCAGCCGGCACCTAGGGAAACCTACCAAACCTGTGCATTTCTGAAAACTAGAGACCTAGGGGAAACCAAGGAGGGGTGATTGCGGGGCTCGGACCAGGTTCTGTTACCCAGAATCCTTTGCAAACCTCAAAATTTGGCTAAAAAAACACATGTTCCTCACATTTCTGTGGCAGAAAGTTCTGGAATCTGAGAGGAGCCACAAATTTCCTTCCACGCAGCGTTCCCTCAAGTCTCCCGAAAAAAATGATACCTCACTTGTGTGGGTAGGTCTAGCGCCCGCGACAGGAAACGGCCCAAAGGGCAACGTGGACACATCCAAATTTTTGGAAGAAAACAGAGGTGTTTTTTGCGAAGTGCCTACTTGTAGATTTTGGCCTCTAGCTCAGCCAGCACCTAGGGAAACCTACCAAACCTGTGCATTTCTGAAAACTAGAGACCTAGGGGAATCCAAGATGGGGTAACTTGCGGGGCTCGGACCAGGTTCTGTTACCCAGAATCCTTTGCAAACCTCAAAATTTGGCTAAAAAAACACATGTTCCTCACATTTCTGTGGCAGAAAGTTCTGGAATCTGAGAGGAGCCACAAATTTCCTTCCACTCAGCGTTCCCTCAAGTCTCCCGATAAAAATGATACCTCACTTGTGTGGGTAGGCCTAGCGCCCGCTACAGGAAACGCCCCGAAGCGCAACGTGGACACATCCACATTTTTGGAAGAAAACAGAGGTGTTTTTTGCGAAGTGCCTACCTGTAGATTTTGGCCTCTAGCTCAGCCGGCACCTAGGGAAACCTACCAAACCTGTGCATTTCTGAAAACTAGAGACCTAGGGGAATCCAAGGAGGGGTGATTGCGGTGCTCGGACCAGGTTCTGTTACCCAGAATCCTTTGCAAACCTCAAAATTTGGCTAAAAAAACACATGTTCCTCACATTTCTTTGGCAGAAAGTTCTGGAATCTGAGAGGAGCCACAAATTTCCTTCTACGCAGCGTTCCCCCAAGTCTCCCGATAAAAATGATACCTCACTTGTGTGGGTAGGCCTAGCGCCCGCGACAGGAAACGCCCCAAAGCGCAACGTGGACACATCCAAATTTTTGGAAGAAAACAGAGGTGTTTTTTGCGAAGTGCCTACTTGTAGATTTTGGCCTCTAGCTCAGCCGGCACCTAGGGAAACCGACCAAACCTGTGCATTTCTGAAAACTAGAGACCTAGGGGAATCCAAGATGGGGTAACTTGCGGGGCTCGGACCAGGTTCTGTTACCCAGAATCCTTTGCAAACCTCAAAATTTGGCTAAAAAAACACATGTTCCTCACATTTCTGTGGCAGAAAGTTCTGGAATCTGAGAGGAGCCACAAATTTCCTTTCACCCAGCGTTCCCCCAAGTCTCCCGATAAAAATGATACCTCACTTGTGTGGGTAGGCCTAGCGCCCGCGACAGGAAACGCCCCAAAGCGCAACGTGGACACATCAAAATTTTGGGAAGAAAACAGAGGTGTTTTTTGCGAAGTGCCTACTGTAGATTTTGGCTTCTAGCTCAGCCGGCCCCTGGGGAAAGCTACCACACCTGTGCATTTCTGAAAACTAAAGACCCAGGGGAATCCAAGATGGGGTGACTTGCGGGGCTCGGACCAGGTTCTGTTACCCAGAATCCTTTGCAAACCTCAAAATTTGGCTAGAAAAACACATGTTCCTCACATTTCTGTGGCAGAAAGTTCTGGAATATGAGAGGAGCCACAAATTTCCTTCTACGCAGCATTCCCCCAAGTCTCCCGATAAAAATGATACCTCACTTGTGTGGGTAGGCCTAGCGCCCGCGACAGGAAACGCCCCAAAGCGCAACGTGGACACATCCAAATTTTTGGAAGAAAACAGAGGTGTTTTTTGCGAAGTGCCTACCTGTAGATTTTGGCCTCTAGCTCGTCCGGCACCTAGGGAAACCTATCAAACCTGTGCATTTCTGAAAACTAAAGACCTAGGGGAATCCAAGATGGGGTGACTTGCGGGGCTCGGACCAGGTTCTGTTACCCAGAATCCTTTGCAAACCTCAAAATTTGGCTAAAAAAACACATGTTCCTCACATTTCTGTGGCAGAAAGTTCTGGAATCTGAGAGGAGCCACAAATTTCCTTCCACCCAGCGTTCCCCCAAGTCTCCCGATAAAAATGATACCTCACTTGTGTGGGTAGGCCTAGCGCCCGCTACAGGAAACGCCCGAAGCGCAACGTGGACACATCCACATTTTTGGAAGAAAACAGAGGTGTTTTTTGCGAAGTGCCTACCTGTAGATTTTGGCCTCTAGCTCGTCCGGCACCTAGGGAAACCTACCAAACCTGTGCATTTCTGAAAACTAAAGACCTAGGGGAATCCAAGATGGGGTGACTTGCGGGGCTCGGACCAGGTTCTGTTACCCAGAATCCTTTGCAAACCTCAAAATTAGGCTAAAAAAACACATGTTCCTCAAATTTCTGTGGCAGAAAGTTCTGGAATCTGAGAGGAGCCACAAATTTCCTTCCACCCAGCATTCCCCCAAGTCTCCCGATAAAAATGATACCTCACTTGTGTGGGTAGGCCTAGCGCCCGCGACAGGAAACGCCCCAAAGCACAACGTGGACACATCAAAATTTTGGGAAGAAAACAGAGGTGTTTTTTGCGAAGTGCCTACCTGTAGATTTTGGCTTCTAGCTCAGCCGGCCCCTAGGGAAAGCTACCACACCTGTGCATTTCTGAAAACTAAAGACCCAGGGGAATCCAAGATGGGGTGACTTGCGGGGCTCGGACCAGGATCTGTTACCCAGAATCCTGTGCAAACCTCAAAATTTGGCCAAAAAAACACATGTTCCTCACATTTCTGTGGCAGAAAGTTCTGGAATATGAGAGGAGCCACAAATTTCCTTCTACGCAGCGTTCCCCCAAGTCTCCCGATAAAAATGATACCTCACTTGTGTGGGTAGGCCTAGCGCCCGCGACAGGAAACGCCCCAAAGCGCAACGTGGACACATCCAAATTTTTGGAAGAAAACAGAGGTGTTTTTTGCGAAGTGCCTACCTGTAGATTTTGGCCTCTAGCTCGTCCGGCACCTAGGGAAACCTACCAAACCTGTGCATTTCTGAAAACTAAAGACCTAGGGGAATCCAAGATGGGGTGACTTGCGGGGCTCGGTCCAGGTTCTGTTACCCAGAATCCTTTGCAAACCTCAAAATTTGGCTAAAAAAACACATGTTCCTCACATTTCTGTGGCAGAAAGTTCTGGAATCTGAGAGGAGCCACAAATTTCCTTCCACCCAGCGTTCCCCCAAGTCTCCCGATAAAAATGATACCTCACTTGTGTGGGTAGGCCTAGCGCCCGCTACAGGAAACGCCCCGAAGCGCAACGTGGACACATCCACATTTTTGGAAGAAAACAGAGGTGTTTTTTGCGAAGTGCCTACCTGTAGATTTTGACCTCTAGCTCAGCCGGCACCTAGGGAAACCTACCAAACCTGTGCATTTCTGAAAACTAGAGACCTAGGGGAATCCAAGATGGGGTGACTTGCAGGCTCGAATCAGGTTCTGTTACCCAGAATCCTTTGCAAACCTCAAAATTTGGCTAAAAAAACACATGTTCCTCACATTTCTGTGGCAGAAAGTTCTGGAATCTGAGAGGAGCCACAAATTTCCTTTCACCCAGCGTTCCCCCAAGTCTCCCGATAAAAATGATACCTCACTTGTGTGGGTAGGCCTAGCGCCCGCGACAGGAAACGCCCCAAAGCGCAACGTGGACACATAAAAATTTTTGGAAGAAAACAGAGGTGTTTTTTGCGAAGTGCCTACCTGTAGATTTTGGCCTCTAGCTCAGCCGGCCCCTAGGGAAAGCTACCACACCTGTGCATTTCTGAAAACTAAAGACCTAGGGGAATCCAAGATGGGGTGACTTGCGGGGCTCGGACCAGGTTCTGTTACCCAGAATCCTGTGCAAACCTCAAAATTTGGCCAAAAAAACACATGTTCCTCACATTTCTGTGGCAGAAAGTTCTGGAATATGAGAGGAGCCACAAATTTCCTTCTACGCAGCGTTCCCCCAAGTCTCCCGATAAAAATGATACCTCACTTGTGTGGGTAGGCCTAGCGCCCGCGACAGGAAACGCCCCAAAGCGCAACGTGGACACATCCAAATTTTTGGAAGAAAACAGAGGTGTTTTTTGCGAAGTGCCTACCTGTAGATTTTGGCCTCTAGCTCGTCCGGCACCTAGGGAAACCTACCAAACCTCTGCATTTCTGAAAACTAAAGACCTAGGGGAATCCAAGATGGGGTTACTTGCGGGGCTCGGACCAGGTTCTGTTACCCAGAATCCTTTGCAAACCTCAAAATTTGGCTAAAAAAACACATGTTCCTCAAATTTCTGTGGCAGAAAGTTCTGGAATCTGAGAGGAGCCACAAATTTCCTTCCACCCAGCATTCCCCCAAGTCTCCCGATAAAAATGATACCTCACTTGTGTGGGTAGGCCTAGCGCCCGCGACAGGAAACGCCCCAAAGCGCAACGTGGACACATCAAAATTTTGGGATGAAAACAGATGTGTTTTTTGCGAAGTGCCTACCTGTAGATTTTGGCTTCTAGCTCAGCCGGCCCCTAGGGAAAGCTACCACACCTGTGCATTTCTGAAAACTAAAGACCTAGGGGAATCCAAGATGGGGTGACTTGCGGGGCTCCGACCAGGGTCTGTTACCCAGAATCCTTTGCAAACCTCAAAATTTGGCTAAAAAAACACATGTTCCTCACATTTCTGTGGCAGAAAGTTCTGGAATCTGAGAGGAGCCACAAATTTCCTTCCACCCAGCGTTCCCCCAAGTCTCCCGATAAAAATGATACCTCACTTGTGTGGGTAGGCCTAGCGCCCGCGACAGGAAACGCCCCAAAGCGCAACGTGGACACATCCAAATTTTTGGAAGAAAACAGAGGTGTTTTTTGCGAAGTGCCTACCTGTAGATTTTGGCCTCTAGCTCAGCCGGCACCTAGGGAAACCTACCAAACCTGTGCATTTCTGAAAACTAGAGACCTAGGGGAATCCAAGGAGGGGTGATTGCGGGGCTCGGACCAGGTTCTGTTACCCAGAATCCTTTGCAAACCTCAAAATTTGGCTAAAAAAACACATGTTCCTCACATTTCTGTGGCAGAAAGTTCTTTAATCTGAGAGGAGCCACAAATTTCCTTCCACCCAGCGTTCCCCCAAGTCTCCCGATAAAAATGATACCTCACTTGTGTGGGTAGGCCTAGCGCCCGCTACAGGAAACGCCCCGAAGCGCAACGTGGACACATCCACATTTTTGGAAGAAAACAGAGGTGTTTTTTGCGAAGTGCCTACCTGTAGATTTTGACCTCTAGCTCAGCCGGCACCTAGGGAAACCTACCAAACCTGTGCATTTCTGAAAACTAGAGACCTAGGGGAATCCAAGATGGGGTGACTTGCGGGGCTCGAACCAGGTTCTGTTACCCAGAATCTTTTGCAAACCTCAAAATTTGGCTAAAAAAACACATGTTCCTCACATTTCTGTGGCAGAAAGTTCTGGAATCTGAGAGGAGCCACAAATTTCCTTTCACCCAGCGTTCCCCCAAGTCTCCCGATAAAAATGATACCTCACTTGTGTGGGTAGGCCTAGCGCCCGCGACAGGAAACGCCCCAAAGCGCAAAGTGGACACATAAAAATTTTTGGAAGAAAACAGAGGTGTTTTTTGCGAAGTGCCTACCTGTAGATTTTGGCCTCTAGCTCAGCCGGCCCCTAGGGAAAGCTACCACCCCTGTGCATTTCTGAAAACTAAAGACCTAGGGGAATCCAAGATGGGGTGACTTGCGGGGCTCGGACCAGGTTCTGTTACCCAGAATCCTGTGCAAACCTCAAAATTTGGCCAAAAAAACACATGTTCCTCACATTTCTGTGGCAGAAAGTTCTGGAATATGAGAGGAGCCACAAATTTCCTTCTACGCAGCGTTCCCCCAAGTCTCCCGATAAAAATGATACCTCACTTGTGTGGGTAGGCCTAGCGCCCGCGACAGGAAACGCCCCAAAGCGCAACGTGGACACATCCAAATTTTTGGAAGAAAACAGAGGTGTTTTTTGCGAAGTGCCTACCTGTAGATTTTGGCCTCTAGCTCGTCCGGCACCTAGGGAAACCTACCAAACCTCTGCATTTCTGAAAACTAAAGACCTAGGGGAATCCAAGATGGGGTGACTTGCGGGGCTCGGACCAGGTTCTGTTACCCAGAATCCTTTGCAAACCTCAAAATTTGGTTAAAAAAACACATGTTCCTCAAATTTCTGTGGCAGAAAGTTCTGGAATCTGAGAGGAGCGACAAATTTCCTTCCACCCAGCATTCCCCCAAGTCTCCCGATAAAAATGATACCTCACTTGTGTGGGTAGGCCTAGCGCCCGCGACAGGAAACGCCCCAAAGCGCAACGTGGACACATCAAAATTTTGGGAAGAAAACAGAGGTGTTTTTTGCGAAGTGCCTACCTGTAGATTTTGGCTTCTAGCTCAGCCGGCCCCTAGGGAAAGCTACCACACCTGTGCATTTCTGAAAACTAAAGACCTAGGGGAATCCAAGATGGGGTGACTTGCGGGGCTCGGACCAGGTTCTGTTACCCAGAATCCTTTGCAAACCTCAAAATTTGGCTAAAAAAACACATGTTCCTCACATTTCTGTGGCAGAAAGTTCTGGAATCTGAGAGGAGCCACAAATTTCCTTCCACCCAGCGTTCCCCCAAGTCTCCCGATAAAAATGATACCTCACTTGTGTGGGTAGGCCTAGCGCCCGCGACAGGAAACGCCCCAAAGCGCAACGTGGACACATCCAAATTTTTGGAAGAAAACAGAGGTGTTTTTTGCGAAGTGCCTACCTGTAGATTTTGGCCTCTAGCTCAGCCGGCACCTAGGGAAACCTACCAAACCTGTGCATTTCTGAAAACTAGAGACCTAGGGGAATCCAAGGAGGGGTGATTGCGGGGCTCGGACCAGGTTCTGTTACCCAGAATCCTTTGCAAACCTCAAAATTTGGCTAAAAAAACACATGTTCCTCACATTTCTTTGGCAGAAAGTTCTGGAATCTGAGAGGAGCCACAAATTTCCTTCTACGCAGCGTTCCCCCAAGTCTCCCGATAAAAATGATACCTCACTTGTGTGGGTAGGCCTAGCGCCCGCGACAGGAAACGCCCCAAAGCGCAACGTGGACACATCCAAATTTTTGGAAGAAAACAGAGGTGTTTTTTGCGAAGTGCCTACCTGTAGATTTGGGCCTCTAGCTCAGCCGGCACCTAGGGAAACCTACCAAACCTGTGCATTTCTGAAAACTAGAGACCTAGGGGAATCCAAGGAGGGGTGATTGCGGGGCTCGGACCAGGTTCTGTTACCCAGAATCCTTTGCAAACCTCAAAATTTGGCTAAAAAAACACATGTTCCTCACATTTCTTTGGCAGAAAGTTCTGGAATCTGAGAGGAGCCACAAATTTCCTTCTACGCAGCGTTCCCCCAAGTCTCCCGATAAAAATGATACCTCACTTGTGTGGGTAGGCCTAGCGCCCGCGACAGGAAACGCCCCAAAGCGCAACGTGGACACATCCAAATTTTTGGAAGAAAACAGAGGTGTTTTTTGCGAAGTGCCTACTTGTAGATTTTGGCCTCTAGCTCAGCCGGCACCTAGGAAAACCGACCAAACCTGTGCATTTCTGAAAACTAGAGACCTAGGGGAATCCAAGATGGGGTAACTTGCGGGGCTCGGACCAGGTTCTGTTACCCAGAATCCTTTGCAAACCTCAAAATTTGGCTAAAAAAACACATGTTCCTCACATTTCTGTGGCAGAAAGTTCTGGAATCTGAGAGGAGCCACAAATTTCCTTCCACTCAGCGTTCCCTCAAGTCTCCCGATAAAAATGATACCTCACTTGTGTGGGTAGGCCTAGCGCCCGCTACAGGAAACGCCCCAAAGCGCAACGTGGACACATCCACATTTTTGGAAGAAAACAGAGGTGTTTTTTGCGAAGTGCCTACCTGTAGATTTTGACCTCTAGCTCAGCCGGCACCTAGGGAAACCTACCGAACCTGTGCATTTCTGAAAACTAGAGACCTAGGGGAATCCAAGATGGGGTGACTTGCGGGGCTCGAACCAGGTTCTGTTACCCAGAATCCTTTGCAAACCTCAAAATTTGGCTAAAAAAACACATGTTCCTCACATTTCTGTGGCAGAAAGTTCTGGAATCTGAGAGGAGCCACAAATTTCCTTTCACCCAGCGTTCCCCCAAGTCTCCCGATAAAAATGATACCTCACTTGTGTGGGTAGGCCTAGCGCCCGCGACAGGAAACGCCCCAAAGCGCAACGTGGACACATCCAAATTTTTGGAAGAAAACAGAGGTGTTTTTTGCGAAGTGCCTACCTGTAGATTTTGGCTTCTAGCTCAGCCGGCACCTAGGGAAACCTACCAAACCTGTGCATTTCTGAAAACTAAAGACCTAGGGGAATCCAAGATGGGGTGACTTGCGGGGCTCAGACCAGGTTCTGTTACCCAGAATCCTTTGCAAACCTCAAAATTTGGCTAAAAAAACACATGTTCCTCACATTTCTGTGGCAGAAAGTTCTGGAATCTGAGAGGAGCCACAAATTTCCTTCTACGCAGCGTTCCCCCAAGTCTCCCGATAAAAATGATACCTCACTTGTGTGGGTAGGCCTAGCGCCCGCGACAGGAAACGCCCCAAAGCGCAACGTGGACACATCCAAATTTTTGGAAGAAAACAGAGGTGTTTTTTGCGAAGTGCCTACCTGTAGATTTTGGCCTCTAGCTCATCCGGCACCTAGGGAAACCTACCAAACCTGTGCATTTCTGAAAACTAAAGACCTAGGGGAATCCAAGATTGGGTGACTTGCGGGGCTCGGACCAGGTTCTGTTACCCAGAATCCTTTGCAAACCTCAAAATTTGGCTAAAAAAACACATGTTCCTCACATTTCTGTGGCAGAAAGTTCTGGAATCTGAGAGGAGCCACAAATTTCCTTCCACCCAGCGTTCCCCCAAGTCTCCCGATAAAAATGATACCTCACTTGTGTGGGTAGGCCTAGCGCCCGCGACAGGAAGCGCCCCAAAGCGCAACATGGACACATCCAAATTTTTGGAAGAAAACAGAGGTGTTTTTTGCGAAGTGCCTACCTGTAGATTTTGGCCTCTAGCTCAGCCGGCACCTAGGGAAACCTACCAAACCTGTGCATTTCTGAAAACTAGAGACCTAGGGGAAACCAAGGAGGGGTGATTGCGGGGCTCGGACCAGGTTCTGTTACCCAGAATCCTTTGCAAACCTCAAAATTTGGCTAAAAAAACACACGTTCCTCACATTTCTGTGGCAGAAAGTTCTGGAATCTGAGAGGAGCCACAAATTTCCTTCCACGCAGCGTTCCCTCAAGTGTCCCAAAAAAAATTATACCTCACTTGTGTGGGTAGGTCTAGCGCCCGCGACAGGTAACGGCCCAAAGCGCAACGTGGACACATCCAAATTTTTGGAAGAAAACAGAGGTGTTTTTTGCGAAGTGCCTACTTGTAGATTTTGGCCTCTAGCTCAGCCAGCACCTAGGGAAACCTACCAAACCTGTGCATTTCTGAAAACTAGAGACCTAGGGGAATCCAAGATGGGGTAACTTGCGGGGCTCGGACCAGGTTCTGTTACCCAGAATCCTTTGCAAACCTCAAAATTTGGCAAAAAAAACACATGTTCCTCACATTTCTGTGGCAGAAAGTTCTGGAATCTGAGAGGAGCCACAAATTTCCTTCCACTCAGCGTTCCCTCAAGTCTCCCGATAAAAATGATACCTCACTTGTGTGGGTAGGCCTAGCGCCCGCTACAGGAAACGCCCCAAAGCGCAACGTGGACACATCCACATTTTTGGAAGAAAACAGAGGTGTTTTTTGCGAAGTGCCTACCTGTAGATTTTGACCTCTAGCTCAGCCGGCACCTAGGGAAACCTACCGAACCTGTGCATTTCTGAAAACTAGAGACCTAGGGGAATCCAAGATGGGGTGACTTGCGGGGCTCGAACCAGGTTCTGTTACCCAGAATCCTTTGCAAACCTCAAAATTTGGCAAAAAAAACACATGTTCCTCACATTTCTGTGGCAGAAAGTTCTGGAATCTGAGAGGAGCCACAAATTTCCTTTCACCCAGCGTTCCCCCAAGTCTCCCGATAAAAATGATACCTCACTTGTGTGGGTAGGCCTAGCGCCCGCGACAGGAAACGCCCCAAAGCGCAACGTGGACACATCCAAATTTTTGGAAGAAAACAGAGGTGTTTTTTGCGAAGTGCCTACCTGTAGATTTTGGCTTCTAGCTCAGCCGGCACCTAGGGAAACCTACCAAACCTGTGCATTTCTGAAAACTAAAGACCTAGGGGAATCCAAGATGGGGTGACCTGCGGGGCTCGGACCAGGTTCTGTTACCCAGAATCCTTTGCAAACCTCAAAATTTGGCTAAAAAAACACATGTTCCTCACATTTCTGTGGCAGAAAGTTCTGGAATCTGAGAGGAGCCACAAATTTCCTTCTACGCAGCGTTCCCCCAAGTCTCCCGATAAAAATGATACCTCACTTGTGTGGGTAGGCCTAGCGCCCGCGACAGGAAACGCCCCAAAGCGCAACGTGGACACATCCAAATTTTTGGAAGAAAACAGAGGTGTTTTTTGCGAAGTGCCTACCTGTAGATTTTGGCCTCTAGCTCATCCGGCACCTAGGGAAACCTACCAAACCTGTGCATTTCTGAAAACTAAAGACCTAGGGGAATCCAAGATTGGGTGACTTGCGGGGCTCGGACCAGGTTCTGTTACCCAGAATCCTTTGCAAACCTCAAAATTTGGCTAAAAAAACACATGTTCCTCACATTTCTGTGGCAGAAAGTTCTGGAATCTGAGAGGAGCCACAAATTTCCTTCCACCCAGCGTTCCCCCAAGTCTCCCGATAAAAATTATACCTCACTTGTGTGGGTAGGCCTAGCGCCCGCGACAGGAAGCGCCCCAAAGCGCAACATGGACACATCCAAATTTTTGGAAGAAAACAGAGGTGTTTTTTGCGAAGTGCCTACCTGTAGATTTTGGCCTCTAGCTCAGCCGGCACCTAGGGAAACCTACTAAACCTGTGCATTTCTGAAAACTAGAGACCTAGGGGAAACCAAGGAGGGGTGATTGCGGGGCTCGGACCAGGTTCTGTTACCCAGAATCCTTTGCAAACCTCAAAATTTGGCTAAAAAAACACATGTTCCTCACATTTCTGTGGCAGAAAGTTCTGGAATCTGAGAGGAGCCACAAATTTCCTTCCACGCAGCGTTCCCTCAAGTCTCCCAAAAAAAATTATACCTCACTTGTGTGGGTAGGTCTAGCGCCCGCGACAGGTAACGGCCCAAAGCGCAACGTGGACACATCCAAATTTTTGGAAGAAAACAGAGGTGTTTTTTGCGAAGTGCCTACTTGTAGATTTTGGCCTCTAGCTCAGCCAGCACCTAGGGAAACCTACCAAACCTGTGCATTTCTGAAAACTAGAGACCTAGGGGAATCCAAGATGGGGTAACTTGCGGGGCTCGGACCAGGTTCTGTTACCCAGAATCCTTTGCAAACCTCAAAATTTGGCTAAAAAAACACATGTTCCTCACATTTCTGTGGCAGAAAGTTCTGGAATCTGAGAGGAGCCACAAATTTCCTTCCACGCAGCGTTCCCTCAAGTCTCCCGATAAAAATGATACCTCACTTGTGTGGGTAGGCCTAGCGCCCGCGACAGGAAACGCCCCAAAGCGCAACATGGACACATCCACATTTTAGGAAGAAAACAGAGGGTTTTTTTGCGAAGTGCCTACCTGTAGATTTTGGCCTCTAGCTCAGCCGGCACCTAGGGAAACCTACCAAACCTGTGCATTTCTGAAAACTAGAGACCTAGGGGAATCCAAGGAGGGGTGATTGCGGGGCTCGGACCAGGTTCTGTTACCCAGAATCCTTTGCAAACCTCAAAATTTGGCTAAAAAAACACATGTTCCTCACATTTCTTTGGCAGAAAGTTCTGGAATCTGAGAGGAGCCACAAATTTCCTTCTACGCAGCGTTCCCCCAAGTCTCCCGAAAAAAATGATACCTCACTTGTGTGGGTAGGTCTAGCACCCGCGACAGGAAACGGCCCAAAGCGCAACGTGGACACATCCAAATTTTTGGAAGAAAACAGAGGTGTTTTTTGCGAAGTGCCTACTTGTAGATTTTGGCCTCTAGCTCAGCCAGCACCTAGGGAAACCGACCAAACCTGTGCATTTCTGAAAACTAGAGACCTAGGGGAATCCAAGATGGGGTAACTTGCGGGGCTCGGACGAGGTTCTGTTACCCAGAATCCTTTGCAAACCTCAAAATTTGGCTAAAAAAACACATGTTCCTCACATTTCTGTGGCAGAAAGTTCTGGAATCTGAGAGGAGCCACAAATTTCCTTTCACCCAGCGTTCCCCCAAGTCTCCCGATAAAAATGATACCTCACTTGTGTGGGTAGGCCTAGCGCCCGCGACAGGAAACGCCCCAAAGCGCAACGTGGACACATCCAAATTTTTGGAAGAAAACAGAGGTGTTTTTTGCGAAGTGCCTACCTGTAGATTTTGGCTTCTAGCTCAGCCGGCACCTAGGGAAACCTACCAAACCTGTGCATTTCTGAAAACTAAAGACCTAGGGGAATCCAAGATGGGGTGACTTGCGGGGCTCGGACCAGGTTCTGTTACCCAGAATCCTTTGCAAACCTCAAAATTTGGCTAAAAAAACACATGTTCCTCACATTTCTGTGGCAGAAAGTTCTGGAATCTGAGAGGAGCCACAAATTTCCTTCTACGCAGCGTTCCCCCAAGTCTCCCGATAAAAATGATACCTCACTTGTGTGGGTAGGCCTAGCGCCCGCGACAGGAAGCGCCCCAAAGCGCAACATGGACACATCCAAATTTTTGGAAGAAAACAGAGGTGTTTTTTGCGAAGTGCCTACCTGTAGATTTTGGCCTCTAGCTCAGCCGGCACCTAGGGAAACCTACCAAACCTGTGCATTTCTGAAAACTAGAGACCTAGGGGAAACCAAGGAGGGGTGATTGCGGGGCTCGGACCAGGTTCTGTTACCCAGAATCCTTTGCAAACCTCAAAATTTGGCTAAAAAAACACATGTTCCTCACATTTCTGTGGCAGAAAGTTCTGGAATCTGAGAGGAGCCACAAATTTCCTTCCACGCAGCGTTCCCTCAAGTCTCCCGAAAAAAATGATACCTCACTTGTGTGGGTAGGTCTAGCGCCCGCGACAGGAAACGGCCCAAAGGGCAACGTGGACACATCCAAATTTTTGGAAGAAAACAGAGGTGTTTTTTGCGAAGTGCCTACTTGTAGATTTTGGCCTCTAGCTCAGCCAGCACCTAGGGAAACCTACCAAACCTGTGCATTTCTGAAAACTAGAGACCTAGGGGAATCCAAGATGGGGTAACTTGCGGGGCTCGGACCAGGTTCTGTTACCCAGAATCCTTTGCAAACCTCAAAATTTGGCTAAAAAAACACATGTTCCTCACATTTCTGTGGCAGAAAGTTCTGGAATCTGAGAGGAGCCACAAATTTCCTTCCACTCAGCGTTCCCTCAAGTCTCCCGATAAAAATGATACCTCACTTGTGTGGGTAGGCCTAGCGCCCGCTACAGGAAACGCCCCGAAGCGCAACGTGGACACATCCACATTTTTGGAAGAAAACAGAGGTGTTTTTTGCGAAGTGCCTACCTGTAGATTTTGGCCTCTAGCTCAGCCGGCACCTAGGGAAACCTACCAAACCTGTGCATTTCTGAAAACTAGAGACCTAGGGGAATCCAAGGAGGGGTGATTGCGGTGCTCGGACCAGGTTCTGTTACCCAGAATCCTTTGCAAACCTCAAAATTTGGCTAAAAAAACACATGTTCCTCACATTTCTTTGGCAGAAAGTTCTGGAATCTGAGAGGAGCCACAAATTTCCTTCTACGCAGCGTTCCCCCAAGTCTCCCGATAAAAATGATACCTCACTTGTGTGGGTAGGCCTAGCGCCCGCGACAGGAAACGCCCCAAAGCGCAACGTGGACACATCCAAATTTTTGGAAGAAAACAGAGGTGTTTTTTGCGAAGTGCCTACTTGTAGATTTTGGCCTCTAGCTCAGCCGGCACCTAGGGAAACCGACCAAACCTGTGCATTTCTGAAAACTAGAGACCTAGGGGAATCCAAGATGGGGTAACTTGCGGGGCTCGGACCAGGTTCTGTTACCCAGAATCCTTTGCAAACCTCAAAATTTGGCTAAAAAAACACATGTTCCTCACATTTCTGTGGCAGAAAGTTCTGGAATCTGAGAGGAGCCACAAATTTCCTTTCACCCAGCGTTCCCCCAAGTCTCCCGATAAAAATGATACCTCACTTGTGTGGGTAGGCCTAGCGCCCGCGACAGGAAACGCCCCAAAGCGCAACGTGGACACATCAAAATTTTGGGAAGAAAACAGAGGTGTTTTTTGCGAAGTGCCTACTGTAGATTTTGGCTTCTAGCTCAGCCGGCCCCTGGGGAAAGCTACCACACCTGTGCATTTCTGAAAACTAAAGACCCAGGGGAATCCAAGATGGGGTGACTTGCGGGGCTCGGACCAGGTTCTGTTACCCAGAATCCTTTGCAAACCTCAAAATTTGGCTAGAAAAACACATGTTCCTCACATTTCTGTGGCAGAAAGTTCTGGAATATGAGAGGAGCCACAAATTTCCTTCTACGCAGCATTCCCCCAAGTCTCCCGATAAAAATGATACCTCACTTGTGTGGGTAGGCCTAGCGCCCGCGACAGGAAACGCCCCAAAGCGCAACGTGGACACATCCAAATTTTTGGAAGAAAACAGAGGTGTTTTTTGCGAAGTGCCTACCTGTAGATTTTGGCCTCTAGCTCGTCCGGCACCTAGGGAAACCTATCAAACCTGTGCATTTCTGAAAACTAAAGACCTAGGGGAATCCAAGATGGGGTGACTTGCGGGGCTCGGACCAGGTTCTGTTACCCAGAATCCTTTGCAAACCTCAAAATTTGGCTAAAAAAACACATGTTCCTCACATTTCTGTGGCAGAAAGTTCTGGAATCTGAGAGGAGCCACAAATTTCCTTCCACCCAGCGTTCCCCCAAGTCTCCCGATAAAAATGATACCTCACTTGTGTGGGTAGGCCTAGCGCCCGCTACAGGAAACGCCCGAAGCGCAACGTGGACACATCCACATTTTTGGAAGAAAACAGAGGTGTTTTTTGCGAAGTGCCTACCTGTAGATTTTGGCCTCTAGCTCGTCCGGCACCTAGGGAAACCTACCAAACCTGTGCATTTCTGAAAACTAAAGACCTAGGGGAATCCAAGATGGGGTGACTTGCGGGGCTCGGACCAGGTTCTGTTACCCAGAATCCTTTGCAAACCTCAAAATTAGGCTAAAAAAACACATGTTCCTCAAATTTCTGTGGCAGAAAGTTCTGGAATCTGAGAGGAGCCACAAATTTCCTTCCACCCAGCATTCCCCCAAGTCTCCCGATAAAAATGATACCTCACTTGTGTGGGTAGGCCTAGCGCCCGCGACAGGAAACGCCCCAAAGCACAACGTGGACACATCAAAATTTTGGGAAGAAAACAGAGGTGTTTTTTGCGAAGTGCCTACCTGTAGATTTTGGCTTCTAGCTCAGCCGGCCCCTAGGGAAAGCTACCACACCTGTGCATTTCTGAAAACTAAAGACCCAGGGGAATCCAAGATGGGGTGACTTGCGGGGCTCGGACCAGGATCTGTTACCCAGAATCCTGTGCAAACCTCAAAATTTGGCCAAAAAAACACATGTTCCTCACATTTCTGTGGCAGAAAGTTCTGGAATATGAGAGGAGCCACAAATTTCCTTCTACGCAGCGTTCCCCCAAGTCTCCCGATAAAAATGATACCTCACTTGTGTGGGTAGGCCTAGCGCCCGCGACAGGAAACGCCCCAAAGCGCAACGTGGACACATCCAAATTTTTGGAAGAAAACAGAGGTGTTTTTTGCGAAGTGCCTACCTGTAGATTTTGGCCTCTAGCTCGTCCGGCACCTAGGGAAACCTACCAAACCTGTGCATTTCTGAAAACTAAAGACCTAGGGGAATCCAAGATGGGGTGACTTGCGGGGCTCGGTCCAGGTTCTGTTACCCAGAATCCTTTGCAAACCTCAAAATTTGGCTAAAAAAACACATGTTCCTCACATTTCTGTGGCAGAAAGTTCTGGAATCTGAGAGGAGCCACAAATTTCCTTCCACCCAGCGTTCCCCCAAGTCTCCCGATAAAAATGATACCTCACTTGTGTGGGTAGGCCTAGCGCCCGCTACAGGAAACGCCCCGAAGCGCAACGTGGACACATCCACATTTTTGGAAGAAAACAGAGGTGTTTTTTGCGAAGTGCCTACCTGTAGATTTTGACCTCTAGCTCAGCCGGCACCTAGGGAAACCTACCAAACCTGTGCATTTCTGAAAACTAGAGACCTAGGGGAATCCAAGATGGGGTGACTTGCAGGCTCGAATCAGGTTCTGTTACCCAGAATCCTTTGCAAACCTCAAAATTTGGCTAAAAAAACACATGTTCCTCACATTTCTGTGGCAGAAAGTTCTGGAATCTGAGAGGAGCCACAAATTTCCTTTCACCCAGCGTTCCCCCAAGTTTCCCGATAAAAATGATACCTCACTTGTGTGGGTAGGCCTAGCGCCCGCGACAGGAAACGCCCCAAAGCGCAACGTGGACACATAAAAATTTTTGGAAGAAAACAGAGGTGTTTTTTGCGAAGTGCCTACCTGTAGATTTTGGCCTCTAGCTCAGCCGGCCCCTAGGGAAAGCTACCACACCTGTGCATTTCTGAAAACTAAAGACCTAGGGGAATCCAAGATGGGGTGACTTGCGGGGCTCGGACCAGGTTCTGTTACCCAGAATCCTGTGCAAACCTCAAAATTTGGCCAAAAAAACACATGTTCCTCACATTTCTGTGGCAGAAAGTTCTGGAATATGAGAGGAGCCACAAATTTCCTTCTACGCAGCGTTCCCCCAAGTCTCCCGATAAAAATGATACCTCACTTGTGTGGGTAGGCCTAGCGCCCGCGACAGGAAACGCCCCAAAGCGCAACGTGGACACATCCAAATTTTTGGAAGAAAACAGAGGTGTTTTTTGCGAAGTGCCTACCTGTAGATTTTGGCCTCTAGCTCGTCCGGCACCTAGGGAAACCTACCAAACCTCTGCATTTCTGAAAACTAAAGACCTAGGGGAATCCAAGATGGGGTTACTTGCGGGGCTCGGACCAGGTTCTGTTACCCAGAATCCTTTGCAAACCTCAAAATTTGGCTAAAAAAACACATGTTCCTCAAATTTCTGTGGCAGAAAGTTCTGGAATCTGAGAGGAGCCACAAATTTCCTTCCACCCAGCATTCCCCCAAGTCTCCCGATAAAAATGATACCTCACTTGTGTGGGTAGGCCTAGCGCCCGCGACAGGAAACGCCCCAAAGCGCAACGTGGACACATCAAAATTTTGGGATGAAAACAGATGTGTTTTTTGCGAAGTGCCTACCTGTAGATTTTGGCTTCTAGCTCAGCCGGCCCCTAGGGAAAGCTACCACACCTGTGCATTTCTGAAAACTAAAGACCTAGGGGAATCCAAGATGGGGTGACTTGCGGGGCTCCGACCAGGGTCTGTTACCCAGAATCCTTTGCAAACCTCAAAATTTGGCTAAAAAAACACATGTTCCTCACATTTCTGTGGCAGAAAGTTCTGGAATCTGAGAGGAGCCACAAATTTCCTTCCACCCAGCGTTCCCCCAAGTCTCCCGATAAAAATGATACCTCACTTGTGTGGGTAGGCCTAGCGCCCGCGACAGGAAACGCCCCAAAGCGCAACGTGGACACATCCAAATTTTTGGAAGAAAACAGAGGTGTTTTTTGCGAAGTGCCTACCTGTAGATTTTGGCCTCTAGCTCAGCCGGCACCTAGGGAAACCTACCAAACCTGTGCATTTCTGAAAACTAGAGACCTAGGGGAATCCAAGGAGGGGTGATTGCGGGGCTCGGACCAGGTTCTGTTACCCAGAATCCTTTGCAAACCTCAAAATTTGGCTAAAAAAACACATGTTCCTCACATTTCTGTGGCAGAAAGTTCTTTAATCTGAGAGGAGCCACAAATTTCCTTCCACCCAGCGTTCCCCCAAGTCTCCCGATAAAAATGATACCTCACTTGTGTGGGTAGGCCTAGCGCCCGCTACAGGAAACGCCCCGAAGCGCAACGTGGACACATCCACATTTTTGGAAGAAAACAGAGGTGTTTTTTGCGAAGTGCCTACCTGTAGATTTTGACCTCTAGCTCAGCCGGCACCTAGGGAAACCTACCAAACCTGTGCATTTCTGAAAACTAGAGACCTAGGGGAATCCAAGATGGGGTGACTTGCGGGGCTCGAACCAGGTTCTGTTACCCAGAATCTTTTGCAAACCTCAAAATTTGGCTAAAAAAACACATGTTCCTCACATTTCTGTGGCAGAAAGTTCTGGAATCTGAGAGGAGCCACAAATTTCCTTTCACCCAGCGTTCCCCCAAGTCTCCCGATAAAAATGATACCTCACTTGTGTGGGTAGGCCTAGCGCCCGCGACAGGAAACGCCCCAAAGCGCAAAGTGGACACATAAAAATTTTTGGAAGAAAACAGAGGTGTTTTTTGCGAAGTGCCTACCTGTAGATTTTGGCCTCTAGCTCAGCCGGCCCCTAGGGAAAGCTACCACCCCTGTGCATTTCTGAAAACTAAAGACCTAGGGGAATCCAAGATGGGGTGACTTGCGGGGCTCGGACCAGGTTCTGTTACCCAGAATCCTGTGCAAACCTCAAAATTTGGCCAAAAAAACACATGTTCCTCACATTTCTGTGGCAGAAAGTTCTGGAATATGAGAGGAGCCACAAATTTCCTTCTACGCAGCGTTCCCCCAAGTCTCCCGATAAAAATGATACCTCACTTGTGTGGGTAGGCCTAGCGCCCGCGACAGGAAACGCCCCAAAGCGCAACGTGGACACATCCAAATTTTTGGAAGAAAACAGAGGTGTTTTTTGCGAAGTGCCTACCTGTAGATTTTGGCCTCTAGCTCGTCCGGCACCTAGGGAAACCTACCAAACCTCTGCATTTCTGAAAACTAAAGACCTAGGGGAATCCAAGATGGGGTGACTTGCGGGGCTCGGACCAGGTTCTGTTACCCAGAATCCTTTGCAAACCTCAAAATTTGGTTAAAAAAACACATGTTCCTCAAATTTCTGTGGCAGAAAGTTCTGGAATCTGAGAGGAGCGACAAATTTCCTTCCACCCAGCATTCCCCCAAGTCTCCCGATAAAAATGATACCTCACTTGTGTGGGTAGGCCTAGCGCCCGCGACAGGAAACGCCCCAAAGCGCAACGTGGACACATCAAAATTTTGGGAAGAAAACAGAGGTGTTTTTTGCGAAGTGCCTACCTGTAGATTTTGGCTTCTAGCTCAGCCGGCCCCTAGGGAAAGCTACCACACCTGTGCATTTCTGAAAACTAAAGACCTAGGGGAATCCAAGATGGGGTGACTAGCGGGGCTCGGACCAGGTTCTGTTACCCAGAATCCTTTGCAAACCTCAAAATTTGGCTAAAAAAACACATGTTCCTCACATTTCTGTGGCAGAAAGTTCTGGAATCTGAGAGGAGCCACAAATTTCCTTCCACCCAGCGTTCCCCCAAGTCTCCCGATAAAAATGATACCTCACTTGTGTGGGTAGGCCTAGCGCCCGCGACAGGAAACGCCCCAAAGCGCAACGTGGACACATCCAAATTTTTGGAAGAAAACAGAGGTGTTTTTTGCGAAGTGCCTACCTGTAGATTTTGGCCTCTAGCTCAGCCGGCACCTAGGGAAACCTACCAAACCTGTGCATTTCTGAAAACTAGAGACCTAGGGGAATCCAAGGAGGGGTGATTGCGGGGCTCGGACCAGGTTCTGTTACCCAGAATCCTTTGCAAACCTCAAAATTTGGCTAAAAAAACACATGTTCCTCACATTTCTTTGGCAGAAAGTTCTGGAATCTGAGAGGAGCCACAAATTTCCTTCTACGCAGCGTTCCCCCAAGTCTCCCGATAAAAATGATACCTCACTTGTGTGGGTAGGCCTAGCGCCCGCGACAGGAAACGCCCCAAAGCGCAACGTGGACACATCCAAATTTTTGGAAGAAAACAGAGGTGTTTTTTGCGAAGTGCCTACCTGTAGATTTGGGCCTCTAGCTCAGCCGGCACCTAGGGAAACCTACCAAACCTGTGCATTTCTGAAAACTAGAGACCTAGGGGAATCCAAGGAGGGGTGATTGCGGGGCTCGGACCAGGTTCTGTTACCCAGAATCCTTTGCAAACCTCAAAATTTGGCTAAAAAAACACATGTTCCTCACATTTCTTTGGCAGAAAGTTCTGGAATCTGAGAGGAGCCACAAATTTCCTTCTACGCAGCGTTCCCCCAAGTCTCCCGATAAAAATGATACCTCACTTGTGTGGGTAGGCCTAGCGCCCGCGACAGGAAACGCCCCAAAGCGCAACGTGGACACATCCAAATTTTTGGAAGAAAACAGAGGTGTTTTTTGCGAAGTGCCTACTTGTAGATTTTGGCCTCTAGCTCAGCCGGCACCTAGGAAAACCGACCAAACCTGTGCATTTCTGAAAACTAGAGACCTAGGGGAATCCAAGATGGGGTAACTTGCGGGGCTCGGACCAGGTTCTGTTACCCAGAATCCTTTGCAAACCTCAAAATTTGGCTAAAAAAACACATGTTCCTCACATTTCTGTGGCAGAAAGTTCTGGAATCTGAGAGGAGCCACAAATTTCCTTCCACTCAGCGTTCCCTCAAGTCTCCCGATAAAAATGATACCTCACTTGTGTGGGTAGGCCTAGCGCCCGCTACAGGAAACGCCCCAAAGCGCAACGTGGACACATCCACATTTTTGGAAGAAAACAGAGGTGTTTTTTGCGAAGTGCCTACCTGTAGATTTTGACCTCTAGCTCAGCCGGCACCTAGGGAAACCTACCGAACCTGTGCATTTCTGAAAACTAGAGACCTAGGGGAATCCAAGATGGGGTGACTTGCGGGGCTCGAACCAGGTTCTGTTACCCAGAATCCTTTGCAAACCTCAAAATTTGGCTAAAAAAACACATGTTCCTCACATTTCTGTGGCAGAAAGTTCTGGAATCTGAGAGGAGCCACAAATTTCCTTTCACCCAGCGTTCCCCCAAGTCTCCCGATAAAAATGATACCTCACTTGTGTGGGTAGGCCTAGCGCCCGCGACAGGAAACGCCCCAAAGCGCAACGTGGACACATCCAAATTTTTGGAAGAAAACAGAGGTGTTTTTTGCGAAGTGCCTACCTGTAGATTTTGGCTTCTAGCTCAGCCGGCACCTAGGGAAACCTACCAAACCTGTGCATTTCTGAAAACTAAAGACCTAGGGGAATCCAAGATGGGGTGACTTGCGGGGCTCAGACCAGGTTCTGTTACCCAGAATCCTTTGCAAACCTCAAAATTTGGCTAAAAAAACACATGTTCCTCACATTTCTGTGGCAGAAAGTTCTGGAATCTGAGAGGAGCCACAAATTTCCTTCTACGCAGCGTTCCCCCAAGTCTCCCGATAAAAATGATACCTCACTTGTGTGGGTAGGCCTAGCGCCCGCGACAGGAAACGCCCCAAAGCGCAACGTGGACACATCCAAATTTTTGGAAGAAAACAGAGGTGTTTTTTGCGAAGTGCCTACCTGTAGATTTTGGCCTCTAGCTCATCCGGCACCTAGGGAAACCTACCAAACCTGTGCATTTCTGAAAACTAAAGACCTAGGGGAATCCAAGATTGGGTGACTTGCGGGGCTCGGACCAGGTTCTGTTACCCAGAATCCTTTGCAAACCTCAAAATTTGGCTAAAAAAACACATGTTCCTCACATTTCTGTGGCAGAAAGTTCTGGAATCTGAGAGGAGCCACAAATTTCCTTCCACCCAGCGTTCCCCCAAGTCTCCCGATAAAAATGATACCTCACTTGTGTGGGTAGGCCTAGCGCCCGCGACAGGAAGCGCCCCAAAGCGCAACATGGACACATCCAAATTTTTGGAAGAAAACAGAGGTGTTTTTTGCGAAGTGCCTACCTGTAGATTTTGGCCTCTAGCTCAGCCGGCACCTAGGGAAACCTACCAAACCTGTGCATTTCTGAAAACTAGAGACCTAGGGGAAACCAAGGAGGGGTGATTGCGGGGCTCGGACCAGGTTCTGTTACCCAGAATCCTTTGCAAACCTCAAAATTTGGCTAAAAAAACACATGTTCCTCACATTTCTGTGGCAGAAAGTTCTGGAATCTGAGAGGAGCCACAAATTTCCTTCCACGCAGCGTTCCCTCAAGTGTCCCAAAAAAAATTATACCTCACTTGTGTGGGTAGGTCTAGCGCCCGCGACAGGTAACGGCCCAAAGCGCAACGTGGACACATCCAAATTTTTGGAAGAAAACAGAGGTGTTTTTTGCGAAGTGCCTACTTGTAGATTTTGGCCTCTAGCTCAGCCAGCACCTAGGGAAACCTACCAAACCTGTGCATTTCTGAAAACTAGAGACCTAGGGGAATCCAAGATGGGGTAACTTGCGGGGCTCGGACCAGGTTCTGTTACCCAGAATCCTTTGCAAACCTCAAAATTTGGCAAAAAAAACACATGTTCCTCACATTTCTGTGGCAGAAAGTTCTGGAATCTGAGAGGAGCCACAAATTTCCTTCCACTCAGCGTTCCCTCAAGTCTCCCGATAAAAATGATACCTCACTTGTGTGGGTAGGCCTAGCGCCCGCTACAGGAAACGCCCCAAAGCGCAACGTGGACACATCCACATTTTTGGAAGAAAACAGAGGTGTTTTTTGCGAAGTGCCTACCTGTAGATTTTGACCTCTAGCTCAGCCGGCACCTAGGGAAACCTACCGAACCTGTGCATTTCTGAAAACTAGAGACCTAGGGGAATCCAAGATGGGGTGACTTGCGGGGCTCGAACCAGGTTCTGTTACCCAGAATCCTTTGCAAACCTCAAAATTTGGCAAAAAAAACACATGTTCCTCACATTTCTGTGGCAGAAAGTTCTGGAATCTGAGAGGAGCCACAAATTTCCTTTCACCCAGCGTTCCCCCAAGTCTCCCGATAAAAATGATACCTCACTTGTGTGGGTAGGCCTAGCGCCCGCGACAGGAAACGCCCCAAAGCGCAACGTGGACACATCCAAATTTTTGGAAGAAAACAGAGGTGTTTTTTGCGAAGTGCCTACCTGTAGATTTTGGCTTCTAGCTCAGCCGGCACCTAGGGAAACCTACCAAACCTGTGCATTTCTGAAAACTAAAGACCTAGGGGAATCCAAGATGGGGTGACCTGCGGGGCTCGGACCAGGTTCTGTTACCCAGAATCCTTTGCAAACCTCAAAATTTGGCTAAAAAAACACATGTTCCTCACATTTCTGTGGCAGAAAGTTCTGGAATCTGAGAGGAGCCACAAATTTCCTTCTACGCAGCGTTCCCCCAAGTCTCCCGATAAAAATGATACCTCACTTGTGTGGGTAGGCCTAGCGCCCGCGACAGGAAACGCCCCAAAGCGCAACGTGGACACATCCAAATTTTTGGAAGAAAACAGAGGTGTTTTTTGCGAAGTGCCTACCTGTAGATTTTGGCCTCTAGCTCATCCGGCACCTAGGGAAACCTACCAAACCTGTGCATTTCTGAAAACTAAAGACCTAGGGGAATCCAAGATTGGGTGACTTGCGGGGCTCGGACCAGGTTCTGTTACCCAGAATCCTTTGCAAACCTCAAAATTTGGCTAAAAAAACACATGTTCCTCACATTTCTGTGGCAGAAAGTTCTGGAATCTGAGAGGAGCCACAAATTTCCTTCCACCCAGCGTTCCCCCAAGTCTCCCGATAAAAATTATACCTCACTTGTGTGGGTAGGCCTAGCGCCCGCGACAGGAAGCGCCCCAAAGCGCAACATGGACACATCCAAATTTTTGGAAGAAAACAGAGGTGTTTTTTGCGAAGTGCCTACCTGTAGATTTTGGCCTCTAGCTCAGCCGGCACCTAGGGAAACCTACTAAACCTGTGCATTTCTGAAAACTAGAGACCTAGGGGAAACCAAGGAGGGGTGATTGCGGGGCTCGGACCAGGTTCTGTTACCCAGAATCCTTTGCAAACCTCAAAATTTGGCTAAAAAAACACATGTTCCTCACATTTCTGTGGCAGAAAGTTCTGGAATCTGAGAGGAGCCACAAATTTCCTTCCACGCAGCGTTCCCTCAAGTCTCCCAAAAAAAATTATACCTCACTTGTGTGGGTAGGTCTAGCGCCCGCGACAGGTAACGGCCCAAAGCGCAACGTGGACACATCCAAATTTTTGGAAGAAAACAGAGGTGTTTTTTGCGAAGTGCCTACTTGTAGATTTTGGCCTCTAGCTCAGCCAGCACCTAGGGAAACCTACCAAACCTGTGCATTTCTGAAAACTAGAGACCTAGGGGAATCCAAGATGGGGTAACTTGCGGGGCTCGGACCAGGTTCTGTTACCCAGAATCCTTTGCAAACCTCAAAATTTGGCTAAAAAAACACATGTTCCTCACATTTCTGTGGCAGAAAGTTCTGGAATCTGAGAGGAGCCACAAATTTCCTTCCACGCAGCGTTCCCTCAAGTCTCCCGATAAAAATGATACCTCACTTGTGTGGGTAGGCCTAGCGCCCGCGACAGGAAACGCCCCAAAGCGCAACATGGACACATCCACATTTTAGGAAGAAAACAGAGGGTTTTTTTGCGAAGTGCCTACCTGTAGATTTTGGCCTCTAGCTCAGCCGGCACCTAGGGAAACCTACCAAACCTGTGCATTTCTGAAAACTAGAGACCTAGGGGAATCCAAGGAGGGGTGATTGCGGGGCTCGGACCAGGTTCTGTTACCCAGAATCCTTTGCAAACCTCAAAATTTGGCTAAAAAAACACATGTTCCTCACATTTCTTTGGCAGAAAGTTCTGGAATCTGAGAGGAGCCACAAATTTCCTTCTACGCAGCGTTCCCCCAAGTCTCCCGAAAAAAATGATACCTCACTTGTGTGGGTAGGTCTAGCACCCGCGACAGGAAACGGCCCAAAGCGCAACGTGGACACATCCAAATTTTTGGAAGAAAACAGAGGTGTTTTTTGCGAAGTGCCTACTTGTAGATTTTGGCCTCTAGCTCAGCCAGCACCTAGGGAAACCGACCAAACCTGTGCATTTCTGAAAACTAGAGACCTAGGGGAATCCAAGATGGGGTAACTTGCGGGGCTCGGACGAGGTTCTGTTACCCAGAATCCTTTGCAAACCTCAAAATTTGGCTAAAAAAACACATGTTCCTCACATTTCTGTGGCAGAAAGTTCTGGAATCTGAGAGGAGCCACAAATTTCCTTCCACCCAGCGTTCCCCCAAGTCTCCCGATAAAAATGATACCTCACTTGTGTGGGTAGGCCTAGCGCCCGCGACAGGAAACACCCCAAAGCACAACGTGGACGCATCCAAATTTTTGGAAGAAAACAGAGGTGTTTTTTGCGAAGTGCCTACCTGTAGATTTTGGCCTCTAGCTCAGCCGGCACCTAGGGAAACCTACCAAACCTGTGCATTTCTGAAAACTAGAGACCTAGGGGAATCCAAGGAGGGGTGATTGCGGGGCTCGGACCAGGTTCTGTTACCCAGAATCCTTTGCAAACCTCAAAATTTGGCTAAAAAAACACATGTTCCTCACATTTCTGTGGCAGAAAGTTCTGGAATCTGAGAGGAGCCACAAATTTCCTTCTACGCAGCGTTCCCCCAAGTCTCCCGATAAAAATGATACCTCACTTGTGTGGGTAGGCCTAGCGCCCGCGACAGGAAACACCCCAAAGCACAACGTGGACGCATCCAAATTTTTGGAAGAAAACAGAGGTGTTTTTTGCGAAGTGCCTACCTGTAGATTTTGGCCTCTAGCTCATCCGGCACCTAGGGAAACCTACCAAACCTGTGCATTTCTGAAAACTAAAGACCTAGGGGAATCCAAGATGGGGTGACTTGCGGGGCTCGGACCAGGTTCTGTTACCCAGAATCCTTTGCAAACCTCAAAATTTGGCAAAAAAAAACACACGTTCCTCACATTTCTTTGGCAGAAAGTTCTGTAATCTGAGAGGAGCCACAAATTTCCTTCTACGCAGCGTTCCCCCAAGTCTCCCGATAAAAATGATACCTCACTTGTGTGGGTAGGCCTAGCGCCCGCTACAGGAAACGCCCCAAAGCGCAACGTGGACACATCCAAATTTTTGGAAGAAAACAGAGGTGTTTTTTGCGAAGTGCCTACCTGTAGATTTTGACCTCTAGCTCAGCCGGCACCTAGGGAAACCTACCAAACCTGTGCATTTCTGAAAACTAGAGACCTAGGGGAATCCAAGATGGGGTGACTTGCGGGGCTCAAACCAGGTTCTGTTACCCAGAATCCTTTGCAAACCTCAAAATTTGGATAAAAAAACACATGTTCCTCACATTTCTGTGGCAGGAAGTTCTGGAATCTGAGAGGAGCCACAAATTTCCTTCCACCCAGCGTTCCCCCAAGTCTCCCGATAAAAATGATACCTCACTTGTGTGGGTAGGCCTAGCGCCCGCGACAGGAAACACCCCAAAGCGCAATGTGGACACATCCAAATTTTGGGAAGAAAACAGAGGTGTTTTTTGCGAAGTGCCTACCTGTAGATTTTGGCCTCTAGCTCAGCCGGCACCTAGGGAAACCTACCAAACCTGTGCATTTCTGAAAACTAGAGACCTCGGGGAATCCAAGATGGGGGGACTTGCGGGGCTCGGACCAGGTTCTGTAACCCAGAATCCTTTGCAAACCTCAAAATTTGGCTAAAAAAACACATGTTCCTCACATTTCTGTGGCAGAAAGTTCTGGAATCTGAGAGGAACCACAAATTTCCTTTCACCCAGCGTTCCCCCAAGTCTCCTGATAAAAATGATACCTCACTTGTGTGGGTAGGCCTAGCGCCCGAGACAGGAAACGCCCCAAAGCAAAACGTGGACACATCCAAATGTTTTGAAGAAAACAGAGGTGTTTTTTGCGAAGTGCCTACCTGTAGATTTTGGCTTCTAGCTCAGCCGGCACCTAGGGAAACCTACCAAACCTGTGCATTTCTGAAAACTAAAGACCTAGGGGAATCCAAGATGGGGTGACTTGCGGGGCTCGGACCAGGTTCTGTTACCCAGAATCCTTTGCAAACCTCAAAATTTGGCTAAAAAAACACATGTTCCTCACATTTCTGTGGCAGAAAGTTCTGGAATCTGAGAGGAGCCACAAATTTCCTTCTACGCAGCGTTCCCCCAAGTCTCCCGATAAAAATGATACCTCACTTGTGTGGGTAGGCCTAGCGCCCGCGACAGGAAACGCCCCAAAGCGCAACGTGGACACATCCACATTTTTGGAAGAAAACAGAGGTGTTTTTTGCGAAGTGCCTACCTGTAGATTTTGGCCTCTAGCTCATCCGGCACCTAGGGAAACCTACCAAACCTGTGCATTTCTGAAAACTAAAGACCTAGGGGAATCCAAGATGGGGTGACTTGCGGGGCTCCGACCAGGTTCTGTTACCCAGAATCCTTTGCAAACCTCAAAATTTGGCTAAAAAAACACATGTTCCTCACATTTCTGTGGCAGAAAGTTCTGGAATCTGAGAGGAGCCACAAATTTCCTTCCACCCAGCGTTCCCCCAAGTCTCCCGATAAAAATGATACCTCACTTGTGTGGGTAGGCCTAGCGCCCGCGACAGGAAACGCCCCAAAGCGCAACGTGGACACATCCAAATTTTTGGAAGAAAACAGAGGTGTTTTTTGCGAAGTGCCTACCTGTAGATTTTGGCCTCTAGCTCAGCCGGCACCTAGGGAAACCTACCAAACCTGTGCATTTCTGAAAACTAGAGACCTAGGGGAATCCAAGATGGGGTGACTTGCGGGGCTCGGACCAGGTTCTGTTACCCAGAATCCTTTGCAAACCTCAAAATTTGGCTAAAAAAACACATGTTCCTCACATTTCTGTGGCAGAAAGTTCTGGAATCTGAGAGGAGCCACAAATTTCCTTTTACCCAGCGTTCCCCCAAGTCTCCCGATAAAAATGATACCTCACTTGTGTGGGTAGGCCTAGCGCCCGCGACAGGAAACGCCCCAAAGCGCAACGTGGACACATCCAAATTTTTGGAAGAAAACAGAGGTGTTTTTTGCGAAGTGCCTACCTGTAGATTTTGGCCTCTAGCTCAGCCGGCACCTAGGGAAACCTACCAAACCTGTGCATTTCTGAAAACTAAAGACCTAGGGGAATCCAAGATGGGGTGACTTGCGGGGCTCGGACCAGGTTCTGTTACCCAGAATCCTTTGCAAACCTCAAAATTTGGCTAAAAAAACACATGTTCCTCACATTTCTGTGGCAGAAAGTTCTGGAATCTGAGAGGAGCCACAAATTTCCTTCTACGCAGCGTTCCCCCAAGTCTCCCGATAAAAATGATACCTCACTTGTGTGGGTAGGCCTAGCGCCCGCGACAGGAAACGCCCCAAAGCGCAACGTGGACACATCCAAATTTTTTGAAGAAAACAGAGGTGTTTTTTGCGAAGTGCCTACCTGTAGATTTTGGCCTCTAGCTCATCCGGCACCTAGGGAAACCTACCAAACCTGTGCATTTCTGAAAACTAAAGACCTAGGGGAATCCAAGATGGGGTGACTTGCGGTGCTCGGACCAGGTTCTGTTACCCAGAATCCTTTGCAAACCTCAAAATTTGGCTAAAAAAACACATGTTCCTCACATTTCAGTGGCAGAAAGTTCTGGAATCTGAGAGGAGCCACAAATTTCCTTCCACCCAGCGTTCCCCCAAGTCTCCCGATAAAAATGATACCTCACTTGTGTGGGTAGGCCAAGCGCCCGCGACAGGAAACGCCCCAAAGCGCAACATGGACACATCCAAATTTTTGGAAGAAAACAGAGGTGTTTTTTGCGAAGTGCCTACCTGTAGATTTTGGCCTCTAGCTCAGCCGGCACCTAGGGAAACCTACCAAACCTGTGCATTTCTGAAAACTAGAGACCTAGGGGAATCCAAGGAGGGGTGATTGCGGGGCTCGGACCAGATTCTGTTACCCAGAATCCTTTGCAAACCTCAAAATTTGGCTAAAAAAACACATGTTCCTCACATTTCTTTGGCAGAAAGTTCTGGAATCTGAGAGGAGCCACAAATTTCCTTCTACGCAGCGTTCCCCCAAGTCTCCCGAAAAAAATGATACCTCACTTGTGTGGGTAGGTCTAGCGCCCGCGACAGGAAACGGCCCAAAGCGCAACGTGGACACATCCAAATTTTTGGAAGAAAACAGAGGTGTTTTTTGCGAAGTGCCTACTTGTAGATTTTGGCCTCTAGCTCAGCCAGCACCCAGGGAAACCGACCAAACCTGTGCATTTCTGAAAACTAGAGACCTAGGGGAATCCAAGATGGGGTAACTTACGGGGCTCGGACCAGGTTCTGTTACCCAGAATCCTTTGCAAACCTCAAAATTTGGCTAAAAAAACACATGTTCCTCACATTTCTGTGGCAGAAAGTTCTGGAATCTGAGAGGAGCCACAAATTTCCTTCCACGCAGCGTTCCCTCAAGTCTCCCGATAAAAATGATACCTCACTTGTGTGGGTAGGCCTAGCGCCCGCGACAGGAAACGCCCCAAAGCGCAACATGGACACATCCACATTTTAGGAAGAAAACAGAGGGTTTTTTTGCGAAGTGCCTACCTGTAGATTTTGGCCTCTAGCTCAGCCGGCACCTAGGGAAACCTACCAAACCTGTGCATTTCTGAAAACTAGAGACCTAGGGGAATCCAAGGAGGGGTGATTGCGGGGCTCGGACCAGGTTCTGTTACCCAGAATCCTTTGCAAACCTCAAAATTTGGCTAAAAAAACACATGTTCCTCACATTTCTTTGGCAGAAAGTTCTGGAATCTGAGAGGAGCCACAAATTTCCTTCTACGCAGCGTTCCCCCAAGTCTCCCGAAAAAAATGATACCTCACTTGTGTGGGTAGGTCTAGCACCCGCGACAGGAAACGGCCCAAAGCGCAACGTGGACACATCCAAATTTTTGGAAGAAAACAGAGGTGTTTTTTGCGAAGTGCCTACTTGTAGATTTTGGCCTCTAGCTCAGCCAGCACCTAGGGAAACCGACCAAACCTGTGCATTTCTGAAAACTAGAGACCTAGGGGAATCCAAGATGGGGTAACTTGCGGGGCTCGGACGAGGTTCTGTTACCCAGAATCCTTTGCAAACCTCAAAATTTGGCTAAAAAAACACATGTTCCTCACATTTCTGTGGCAGAAAGTTCTGGAATCTGAGAGGAGCCACAAATTTCCTTCCACCCAGCGTTCCCCCAAGTCTCCCGATAAAAATGATACCTCACTTGTGTGGGTAGGCCTAGCGCCCGCGACAGGAAACACCCCAAAGCACAACGTGGACGCATCCAAATTTTTGGAAGAAAACAGAGGTGTTTTTTGCGAAGTGCCTACCTGTAGATTTTGGCCTCTAGCTCAGCCGGCACCTAGGGAAACCTACCAAACCTGTGCATTTCTGAAAACTAGAGACCTAGGGGAATCCAAGGAGGGGTGATTGCGGGGCTCGGACCAGGTTCTGTTACCCAGAATCCTTTGCAAACCTCAAAATTTGGCTAAAAAAACACATGTTCCTCACATTTCTGTGGCAGAAAGTTCTGGAATCTGAGAGGAGCCACAAATTTCCTTCTACGCAGCGTTCCCCCAAGTCTCCCGATAAAAATGATACCTCACTTGTGTGGGTAGGCCTAGCGCCCGCGACAGGAAACACCCCAAAGCACAACGTGGACGCATCCAAATTTTTGGAAGAAAACAGAGGTGTTTTTTGCGAAGTGCCTACCTGTAGATTTTGGCCTCTAGCTCATCCGGCACCTAGGGAAACCTACCAAACCTGTGCATTTCTGAAAACTAAAGACCTAGGGGAATCCAAGATGGGGTGACTTGCGGGGCTCGGACCAGGTTCTGTTACCCAGAATCCTTTGCAAACCTCAAAATTTGGCAAAAAAAAACACACGTTCCTCACATTTCTTTGGCAGAAAGTTCTGTAATCTGAGAGGAGCCACAAATTTCCTTCTACGCAGCGTTCCCCCAAGTCTCCCGATAAAAATGATACCTCACTTGTGTGGGTAGGCCTAGCGCCCGCTACAGGAAACGCCCCAAAGCGCAACGTGGACACATCCAAATTTTTTGAAGAAAACAGAGGTGTTTTTTGCGAAGTGCCTACCTGTAGATTTTGACCTCTAGCTCAGCCGGCACCTAGGGAAACCTACCAAACCTGTGCATTTCTGAAAACTAGAGACCTAGGGGAATCCAAGATGGGGTGACTTGCGGGGCTCAAACCAGGTTCTGTTACCCAGAATCCTTTGCAAACCTCAAAATTTGGCTAAAAAAACACATGTTCCTCACATTTCTGTGGCAGGAAGTTCTGGAATCTGAGAGGAGCCACAAATTTCCTTCCACCCAGCGTTCCCCCAAGTCTCCCGATAAAAATGATACCTCACTTGTGTGGGTAGGCCTAGCGCCCGCGACAGGAAACACCCCAAAGCGCAATGTGGACACATCCAAATTTTGGGAAGAAAACAGAGGTGTTTTTTGCGAAGTGCCTACCTGTAGATTTTGGCCTCTAGCTCAGCCGGCACCTAGGGAAACCTACCAAACCTGTGCATTTCTGAAAACTAGAGACCTCGGGGAATCCAAGATGGGGGGACTTGCGGGGCTCGGACCAGGTTCTGTAACCCAGAATCCTTTGCAAACCTCAAAATTTGGCTAAAAAAACACATGTTCCTCACATTTCTGTGGCAGAAAGTTCTGGAATCTGAGAGGAACCACAAATTTCCTTTCACCCAGCGTTCCCCCAAGTCTCCTGATAAAAATGATACCTCACTTGTGTGGGTAGGCCTAGCGCCCGAGACAGGAAACGCCCCAAAGCAAAACGTGGACACATCCAAATGTTTTGAAGAAAACAGAGGTGTTTTTTGCGAAGTGCCTACCTGTAGATTTTGGCTTCTAGCTCAGCCGGCACCTAGGGAAACCTACCAAACCTGTGCATTTCTGAAAACTAAAGACCTAGGGGAATCCAAGATGGGGTGACTTGCGGGGCTCGGACCAGGTTCTGTTACCCAGAATCCTTTGCAAACCTCAAAATTTGGCTAAAAAAACACATGTTCCTCACATTTCTGTGGCAGAAAGTTCTGGAATCTGAGAGGAGCCACAAATTTCCTTCTACGCAGCGTTCCCCCAAGTCTCCCGATAAAAATGATACCTCACTTGTGTGGGTAGGCCTAGCGCCCGCGACAGGAAACGCCCCAAAGCGCAACGTGGACACATCCACATTTTTGGAAGAAAACAGAGGTGTTTTTTGCGAAGTGCCTACCTGTAGATTTTGGCCTCTAGCTCATCCGGCACCTAGGGAAACCTACCAAACCTGTGCATTTCTGAAAACTAAAGACCTAGGGGAATCCAAGATGGGGTGACTTGCGGGGCTCCGACCAGGTTCTGTTACCCAGAATCCTTTGCAAACCTCAAAATTTGGCTAAAAAAACACATGTTCCTCACATTTCTGTGGCAGAAAGTTCTGGAATCTGAGAGGAGCCACAAATTTCCTTCCACCCAGCGTTCCCCCAAGTCTCCCGATAAAAATGATACCTCACTTGTGTGGGTAGGCCTAGCGCCCGCGACAGGAAACGCCCCAAAGCGCAACGTGGACACATCCAAATTTTTGGAAGAAAACAGAGGTGTTTTTTGCGAAGTGCCTACCTGTAGATTTTGGCCTCTAGCTCAGCCGGCACCTAGGGAAACCTACCAAACCTGTGCATTTCTGAAAACTAGAGACCTAGGGGAATCCAAGATGGGGTGACTTGCGGGGCTCGGACCAGGTTCTGTTACCCAGAATCCTTTGCAAACCTCAAAATTTGGCTAAAAAAACACATGTTCCTCACATTTCTGTGGCAGAAAGTTCTGGAATCTGAGAGGAGCCACAAATTTCCTTTTACCCAGCGTTCCCCCAAGTCTCCCGATAAAAATGATACCTCACTTGTGTGGGTAGGCCTAGCGCCCGCGACAGGAAACGCCCCAAAGCGCAACGTGGACACATCCAAATTTTTGGAAGAAAACAGAGGTGTTTTTTGCGAAGTGCCTACCTGTAGATTTTGGCCTCTAGCTCAGCCGGCACCTAGGGAAACCTACCAAACCTGTGCATTTCTGAAAACTAAAGACCTAGGGGAATCCAAGATGGGGTGACTTGCGGGGCTCGGACCAGGTTCTGTTACCCAGAATCCTTTGCAAACCTCAAAATTTGGCTAAAAAAACACATGTTCCTCACATTTCTGTGGCAGAAAGTTCTGGAATCTGAGAGGAGCCACAAATTTCCTTCTATGCAGCGTTCCCCCAAGTCTCCCGATAAAAATGATACCTCACTTGTGTGGGTAGGCCTAGCGCCCGCGACAGGAAACGCCCCAAAGCGCAACGTGGACACATCCAAATTTTTTGAAGAAAACAGAGGTGTTTTTTGCGAAGTGCCTACCTGTAGATTTTGGCCTCTAGCTCATCCGGCACCTAGGGAAACCTACCAAACCTGTGCATTTCTGAAAACTAAAGACCTAGGGGAATCCAAGATGGGGTGACTTGCGGTGCTCGGACCAGGTTCTGTTACCCAGAATCCTTTGCAAACCTCAAAATTTGGCTAAAAAAACACATGTTCCTCACATTTCAGTGGCAGAAAGTTCTGGAATCTGAGAGGAGCCACAAATTTCCTTCCACCCAGCGTTCCCCCAAGTCTCCCGATAAAAATGATACCTCACTTGTGTGGGTAGGCCTAGCGCCCGCGACAGGAAACGCCCCAAAGCGCAACATGGACACATCCAAATTTTTGGAAGAAAACAGAGGTGTTTTTTGCGAAGTGCCTACCTGTAGATTTTGGCCTCTAGCTCAGCCGGCACCTAGGGAAACCTACCAAACCTGTGCATTTCTGAAAACTAGAGACCTAGGGGAATCCAAGGAGGGGTGATTGCGGGGCTCGGACCAGATTCTGTTACCCAGAATCCTTTGCAAACCTCAAAATTTGGCTAAAAAAACACATGTTCCTCACATTTCTTTGGCAGAAAGTTCTGGAATCTGAGAGGAGCCACAAATTTCCTTCTACGCAGCGTTCCCCCAAGTCTCCCGAAAAAAATGATACCTCACTTGTGTGGGTAGGTCTAGCGCCCGCGACAGGAAACGGCCCAAAGCGCAACGTGGACACATCCAAATTTTTGGAAGAAAACAGAGGTGTTTTTTGCGAAGTGCCTACTTGTAGATTTTGGCCTCTAGCTCAGCCAGCACCTAGGGAAACCGACCAAACCTGTGCATTTCTGAAAACTAGAGACCTAGGGGAATCCAAGATGGGGTAACTTACGGGGCTCGGACCAGGTTCTGTTACCCAGAATCCTTTGCAAACCTCAAAATTTGGCTAAAAAAACACATGTTCCTCACATTTCTGTGGCAGAAAGTTCTGGAATCTGAGAGGAGCCACAAATTTCCTTCCACGCAGCGTTCCCTCAAGTCTCCCGATAAAAATGATACCTCACTTGTGTGGGTAGGCCTAGCGCCCGCTACAGGAAACGCCCCAAAGCGCAACGTGGACACATCCAAATTTTTGGAAGAAAACAGAGGTGTTTTTTGCGAAGTGCCTACCTGTAGATTTTGACCTCTAGCTCAGCCGGCACCTAGGGAAACCGACCAAACCTGTGCATTTCTGAAAACTAGAGACCTAGGGGAATCCAAGATGGGGTGACTTGCGGGGCTCGAACCAGGTTCTGTTACCCAGAATCCTTTGCAAACCTCAAAATTTGGCTAAAAAAACAACACATGTTCCTCACATTTCTGTGGCAGGAAGTTCTGGAATCTGAGAGGAGCCACAAATTTCCTTCCACCCAGCGTTCCCCCAAGTCTCCCGATAAAAATGATACCTCACTTGTGTGGGTAGGCCTAGCGCCCGCGACAGGAAACGCCCCAAAGCGCAATGTGGACACATCCAAATTTTTGGAAGAAAACAGAGGTGTTTTTTGCGAAGTGCCTACCTGTAGATTTTGGCCTCTAGCTCAGCCGGCACCTAGGGAAACCTACCAAACCTGTGCATTTCTGAAAACTAGAGACCTCGGGGAATCCAAGATGGGGTGACTTGCGGGGCTCGGACCAGGTTCTGTAACCCAGAATCCTTTGCAAACCTCAAAATTTGGCTAAAAAAACACATGTTCCTCACATTTCTGTGGCAGAAAGTTCTGGAATCTGAGAGGAGCCACAAATTTCCTTTCACCCAGCGTTCCCCCAAGTCTCCCGATAAAAATGATACCTCACTTGTGTGGGTAGGCCTAGCGCCCGCGACAGGAAACGCCCCAAAGCGCAACGTGGACACATCCAAATTTTTGGAAGAAAACAGAGGTGTTTTTTGCGAAGTGCCTACTTGTAGATTTTGGCCTCTAGCTCAGCCAGCACCTAGGGAAACCGACCAAACCTGTGCATTTCTGCAAACTAGAGACCTAGGGGAATCCAAGATGGGGTAACTTGCGGGGCTCGGACCAGGTTCTGTTACCCAGAATCCTTTGCAAACCTCAAAATTTGGCTAAAAAAACACATGTTCCTCACATTTCTGTGGCAGAAAGTTCTGGAATCTGAGAGGAGCCACAAATTTCCTTCCACGCAGCGTTCCTTCAAGTCTCCCGATAAAAATGATACCTCACTTGTGTGGGTAGGCCTAGCGCCCGCTACAGGAAACGCCCCAAAGCGCAACGTGGACACATCCAAATTTTTTGAAGAAAACAGAGGTGTTTTTTGCGAAGTGCCTACCTGTAGATTTTGACCTCTAGCTCAGCCGGCACCTAGGGAAACCTACCAAACCTGTGCATTTCTGAAAACTAGAGACCTAGGGGAATCCAAGATGGGGTGACTTGCGGGGCTCGAACCAGGTTCTGTTACCCAGAATCCTTTGCAAACCTCAAAATTTGGCTAAAAAAACACATGTTCCTCACATTTCTGTGGCAGGAAGTTCTGGAATCTGAGAGGAGCCACAAATTTCCTTCCACCCAGCGTTCCCCCAAATCTCCCGATAAAAATGATACCTCACTTGTGTGGGTAGGCCTAGCGCCCGCGACAGGAAACGCCCCAAAGCGCAATGTGGACACATCCAAATTTTTGGAAGAAAACAGAGGTGTTTTTTGCGAAGTGCCTACCTGTAGATTTTGGCCTCTAGCTCAGCCGGCACCTAGGGAAACCTACCAAACCTGTGCATTTCTGAAAACTAGAGACCTCGGGGAATCCAAGATGGGGTGACTTGCGGGGCTCGGACCAGGTTCTGTAACCCAGAATCCTTTGCAAACCTCAAAATTTGGCTAAAAAAACACATGTTCCTCACATTTCTGTGGCAGAAAGTTCTGGAATCTGAGAGGAGCCACAAATTTCCTTTCACCCAGCGTTCCCTCAAGTCTCCCGATAAAAATGATACCTCACTTGTGTGGGTAGGCCTAGCGCCCGCGACAGGAAACGCCCCAAAGCGCAACGTGGACACATCCAAATTTTTGGAAGAAAACAGAGGTGTTTTTTGCGAAGTGCCTACCTGTAGATTTTGGCTTCTAGCTCAGCCGGCACCTAGGGAAACCTACCAAACCTGTGCATTTCTGAAAACTAAAGACCTAGGGGAATCCAAGATGGGGTGACTTGCGGGGCTCGGACCAGGTTCTGTTACCCAGAATCCTTTGCAAACCTCAAAATTTGGCTAAAAAAACACATGTTCCTCACATTTCTGTGGCAGAAAGTTCTGGAATCTGAGAGGAGCCACAAATTTCCTTCTACGCAGCGTTCCCCCAAGTCTCCCGATAAAAATGATACCTCACTTGTGTGGGTAGGCCTAGCGCCCGCGACAGGAAACGCCCCAAAGCGCAACGTGGACACATCCACATTTTTGGAAGAAAACAGAGGTGTTTTTTGCGAAGTGCCTACCTGTAGATTTTGGCCTCTAGCTCATCCGGCACCTAGGGAAACCTACCAAACCTGTGCATTTCTGAAAACTAAAGACCTAGGGGAATCCAAGATGGGGTGACTTGCGGGGCTCGGACCAGGTTCTGTTACCCAGAATCCTTTGCAAACCTCAAAATTTGGCTAAAAAAACACATGTTCCTCACATTTCTTTGGCAGAAAGTTCTGGAATCTGAGAGGAGCCACAAATTTCCTTCCACCCAGCGTTCCCCCAAGTCTCCCGATAAAAATGATACCTCACTTGTGTGGGTAGGCCTAGCGCCCGCGACAGGAATCGCCCCAAAGCGCAACGTGGACACATCCAAATTTTTGGAAGAAAACAGAGGTGTTTTTTGCGAAGTGCCTACCTGTAGATTTTGGCCTCTAGCTCATCCGGCACCTAGGGAAACCTACCAAACCTGTGCATTTCTGAAAACTAAAGACCTAGGGGAATCCAAGATGGGGTGACTTGCGGGGCTCGGACCAGGTTCTGTTACCCAGAATCCTTTGCAAACCTCAAAATTTGGCTAAAAAAACACATGTTCCTCACATTTCTTTGGCAGAAAGTTCTGGAATCTGAGAGGAGCCACAAATTTCCTTCCACCCAGCGTTCCCCCAAGTCTCCCGATAAAAATGATACCTCACTTGTGTGGGTAGGCCTAGCGCCCGCGACAGGAAACGCCCCAAAGCGCAACGTGGACACATCCAAATTTTTGGAAGAAAACAGAGGTGTTTTTTGCGAAGTGCCTACCTGTAGATTTTGGCCTCTAGCTCAGCCGGCACCTAGGGAAACCTACCAAACCTGTGCATTTCTGAAAACTAGAGACCTAGGGGAATCCAAGATGGGGTGACTTGCGGGGCTCGAACCAGGTTCTGTTACCCAGAATCCTTTGCAAACCTCAAAATTTGGCTAAAAAAACACATGTTCCTCACATTTCTGTGGCAGAAAGATCTCGAATCTGAGAGGAGCCACAAATTTCCTTTCACCCAGCGTTCCCCCAAGTCTCCCGATAAAAATGATACCTCACTTGTGTGGGTAGGCCTAGCGCCCGCGACAGGAAACGCCCCAAAGCGCAACGTGGACACATCAACATTTTTGGAAGAAAACAGAGGTGTTTTTTGCGAAGTGCCTACCTGTAGATTTTGGCTTCTAGCTCAGCCGGCACCTAGGGAAAGCTACCACACCTGTGCATTTCTGAAAACTAAAGACCTAGGGAAATCCAAGATGGGGTGACTTGCGGGGCTCGGACCAGGTTCTGTTACCCAGAATCCTGTTCAAACCTCAAAATTTGGCTAAAAAAACACATGTTCCTCACATTTCTGTGGCAGAAAGTTCTGGAATATGAGAGGAGCCACAAATTTCCTTCTACGCAGCGTTCCCCCAAGTCTCCCGATAAAAATGATACCTCACTTGTGTGGGAAGGCCTAGCGCCCGCGACAGGAAACGCCCCAAAGCGCAACGTGGACACATCCAAATTTTTGGAAGAAAACAGAGGTGTTTTTTGCGAAGTGCCTACCTGTAGATTTTGGCCTCTAGCTCAGTCGGCACCTAGGGAAACCTACCAAACCTGTGCATTTCTGAAAACTAAAGACCTAGGGGAATCCAAGATGGGGTGACTTGCGGGGCTCGGACCAGGTTCTGTTACCCAGAATCCTTTGCAAACCTCAAAATTTGGCTAAAAAAACACATGTTCCTCACATTTCTGTGGCAGAAAGTTCTGGAATCTGAGAGGAGCCACAAATTTCCTTCCACCCAGCGTTCCCCCAAGTCTCCCAATAAAAATGATACCTCACTTGTGTGGGTAGGCCTAGCGCCCGCGACAGGAAACGCCCCAAAGCGCAACGTGGACACATCCAAATTTTTGGAAGAAAACAGAGGTGTTTTTTGCGAAGTGCCTACCTGTAGATTTTGGCCTCTAGCTCAGCCGGCACCTAGGGAAACCTACCAAACCTGTGCATTTCTGAAAACTAGAGACCTAGGGGAATCCAAGGAGGGGTGATTGCGGGGCTCGGACCAGGTTCTGTTACCCAGAATCCTTTGCAAACCTCAAAATTTGGCTAAAAAAACACATGTTCCTCACATTTCTTTGGCAGAAAGTTCTGGAATCTGAGAGGAGCCACAAATTTCCTTCTACGCAGCGTTCCCCCAAGTCTCCCGATAAAAATGATACCTCACTTGTGTGGGTAGGCCTAGCGCCCGCGACAGGAAACGCCCCAAAGCGCAACGTGGACACATCCAAATTTTTGGAAGAAAACAGAGGTGTTTTTTGCGAAGTGCCTACTTGTAGATTTTGGCCTCTAGCTCAGCCGGCACCTAGGGAAACCGACCAAACCTGTGCATTTCTGAAAACTAGAGACCTAGGGGAATCCAAGATGGGGTAACTTGCGGGGCTCGGACCAGGTTCTATTACCCAGAATCCTTTGCAAACCTCAAAATTTGGCTAAAAAAACACATGTTCCTCACATTTCTGTGGCAGAAAGTTCTGGAATCTGAGAGGAGCCACAAATTTCTTTCCACTCAGCGTTCCCTCAAGTCTCCCGATAAAAATGATACCTCACTTGTGTGGGTAGGCCTAGCGCCCGCTACAGGAAACGCCCCAAAGCGCAACGTGGACACATCCACATTTTTGGAAGAAAACAGAGGTGTTTTTTGCGAAGTGCCTACCTGTAGATTTTGACCTCTAGCTCAGCCTGCACCTAGGGAAACCTACCAAACCTGTGCATTTCTGAAAACTAGAGACCTAGGGGAATCCAAGATGGGGTGACTTGCGGGGCTCGAACCAGGTTCTGTTACCCAGAATCCTTTGCAAACCTCAAAATTTGGCTAAAAAAACACATGTTCCTCACATTTCTGTGGCAGAAAGTTCTGGAATCTGAGAGGAGCCACAAATTTCCTTCTACGCAGCGTTCCCCCAAGTCTCCCGATAAAAATGATACCTCACTTGTGTGGGTAGGCCTAGCGCCCGCGACAGGAATCGCCCCAAAGCGCAACGTGGACACATCCAAATTTTTGGAAGAAAACAGAGGTGTTTTTTGCGAAGTGCCTACCTGTAGATTTTGGCCTCTAGCTCATCCGGCACCTAGGGAAACCTACCAAACCTGTGCATTTCTGAAAACTAAAGACCTAGGGGAATCCAAGATGGGGTGACTTGCGGGGCTCGGACCAGGTTCTGTTACCCAGAATCCTTTGCAAACCTCAAAATTTTGCTAAAAAAACACATGTTCCTCACATTTCTTTGGCAGAAAGTTCTGGAATCTGAGAGGAGCCACAAATTTCCTTCCACCCAGCGTTCCCCCAAGTCTCCCGATAAAAATGATACCTCACTTGTGTGGGTAGGCCTAGCGCCCGCGACAGGAAACGCCCCAAAGCGCAACGTGGACACATCCAAATTTTTGGAAGAAAACAGAGGTGTTTTTTGCGAAGTGCCTACCTGTAGATTTTGGCCTCTAGCTCAGCCGGCACCTAGGGAAACCTACCAAACCTGTGCATTTCTGAAAACTAGAGACCTAGGGGAATCCAAGATGGGGTGACTTGCGGGGCTCGAACCAGGTTCTGTTACCCAGAATCCTTTGCAAACCTCAAAATTTGGCTAAAAAAACACATGTTCCTCACATTTCTGTGGCAGAAAGATCTGGAATCTGAGAGGAGCCACAAATTTCCTTTCACCCAGCGTTCCCCCAAGTCTCCCGATAAAAATGATACCTCACTTGTGTGGGTAGGCCTAGCGCCCGCGACAGGAAACGCCCCAAAGCGCAACGTGGACACATCAACATTTTTGGAAGAAAACAGAGGTGTTTTTTGCGAAGTGCCTACCTGTAGATTTTGGCTTCTAGCTCAGCCGGCACCTAGGGAAAGCTACCACACCTGTGCATTTCTGAAAACTAAAGACCTAGGGAAATCCAAGATGGGGTGACTTGCGGGGCTCGGACCAGGTTCTGTTACCCAGAATCCTGTTCAAACCTCAAAATTTGGCTAAAAAAACACATGTTCCTCACATTTCTGTGGCAGAAAGTTCTGGAATATGAGAGGAGCCACAAATTTCCTTCTACGCAGCGTTCCCCCAAGTCTCCCGATAAAAATGATACCTCACTTGAGTGGGAAGGCCTAGCGCCCGCGACAGGAAACGCCCCAAAGCGCAACGTGGACACATCCAAATTTTTGGAAGAAAACAGAGGTGTTTTTTGCGAAGTGCCTACCTGTAGATTTTGGCCTATAGCTCAGCCGGCACCTAGGGAAACCTACCAAACCTGTGCATTTCTGAAAACTAAAGACCTAGGGGAATCCAAGATGGGGTGACTTGCGGGGCTCGGACCAGGTTCTGTTACCCAGAATCCTTTGCAAACCTCAAAATTTGGCTAAAAAAACACATGTTCCTCACATTTCTGTGGCAGAAAGTTCTGGAATCTGAGAGGAGCCACAAATTTCCTTCCACCCAGCGTTCCCCCAAGTCTCCCAATAAAAATTATACCTCACTTGTGTGGGTAGGCCTAGCGCCCGCGACAGGAAACGCCCCAAAGCGCAACGTGGACACATCCAAATTTTTGGAAGAAAACAGAGGTGTTTTTTGCGAAGTGCCTACCTGTAGATTTTGGCCTCTAGCTCAGCCGGCACCTAGGGAAACCTACCAAACCTGTGCATTTCTGAAAACTAGAGACCTAGGGGAATCCAAGGAGGGGTGATTGCGGGGCTCGGACCAGGTTCTGTTACCCAGAATCCTTTGCAAACCTCAAAATTTGGCTAAAAAAACACATGTTCCTCACATTTCTTTGGCAGAAAGTTCTGGAATCTGAGAGGAGCCACAAATTTCCTTCTACGCAGCGTTCCCCCAAGTCTCCCGATAAAAATGATACCTCACTTGTGTGGGTAGGCCTAGCGCCCGCGACAGGAAACGCCCCAAAGCGCAACGTGGACACATCCAAATTTTTGGAAGAAAACAGAGGTGTTTTTTGCGAAGTGCCTACTTGTAGATTTTGGCCTCTAGCTCAGCCGGCACCTAGGGAAACCGACCAAACCTGTGCATTTCTGAAAACTAGAGACCTAGGGGAATCCAAGATGGGGTAACTTGCGGGGCTCGGACCAGGTTCTGTTACCCAGAATCCTTTGCAAACCTCAAAATTTGGCTAAAAAAACACATGTTCCTCACATTTCTGTGGCAGAAAGTTCTGGAATCTGAGAGGAGCCACAAATTTCTTTCCACTCAGCGTTCCCTCAAGTCTCCCGATAAAAATGATACCTCACTTGTGTGGGTAGGCCTAGCGCCCGCTACAGGAAACGCCCCAAAGCGCAACGTGGACACATCCACATTTTTGGAAGAAAACAGAGGTGTTTTTTGCGAAGTGCCTACCTGTAGATTTTGACCTCTAGCTCAGCCTGCACCTAGGGAAACCTACCAAACCTGTGCATTTCTGAAAACTAGAGACCTAGGGGAATCCAAGATGGGGTGACTTGCGGGGCTCGAACCAGGTTCTGTTACCCAGAATCCTTTGCAAACCTCAAAATTTGGCTAAAAAAACACATGTTCCTCACATTTCTGTGGCAGAAAGTTCTGGAATCTGAGAGGAGCCACAAATTTCCTTTCACCCAGCGTTCCCCCAAGTCTCCCGATAAAAATGATACCTCACTTGTGTGGGTAGGCCTAGCGCCCGCGACAGGAAACGCCCCAAAGCGCAACGTGGACACATCCAAATTTTTGGAAGAAAACAGAGGTGTTTTTTGCGAAGTGCCTACCTGTAGATTTTGGCTTCTAGCTCAGCCGGCACCTAGGGAAACCTACCAAACCTGTGCATTTCTGAAAACTAAAGACCTAGGGGAATCCAAGATGGGGTGACTTGCGGGGCTCAGACCAGGTTCTGTTACCCAGAATCCTTTGCAAACCTCAAAATTTGGCTAAAAAAACACATGTTCCTCACATTTCTGTGGCAGAAAGTTCTGGAATCTGAGAGGAGCCACAAATTTCCTTTCACCCAGCGTTCCCCCAAGTCTCCCGATAAAAATGATACCTCACTTGTGTGGGTAGGCCTAGCGCCCGCGACAGGAAACGCCCCAAAGCGCAACGTGGACACATCCAAATTTTTGGAAGAAAACAGAGGTGTTTTTTGCGAAGTGCCTACTTGTAGATTTTGGCCTCTAGCTCAGCCAGCACCTAGGGAAACCGACCAAACCTGTGCATTTCTGCAAACTAGAGACCTAGGGGAATCCAAGATGGGGTAACTTGCGGGGCTCGGACCAGGTTCTGTTACCCAGAATCCTTTGCAAACCTCAAAATTTGGCTAAAAAAACACATGTTCCTCACATTTCTGTGGCAGAAAGTTCTGGAATCTGAGAGGAGCCACAAATTTCCTTCCACGCAGCGTTCCTTCAAGTCTCCCGATAAAAATGATACCTCACTTGTGTGGGTAGGCCTAGCGCCCGCTACAGGAAACGCCCCAAAGCGCAACGTGGACACATCCAAATTTTTTGAAGAAAACAGAGGTGTTTTTTGCGAAGTGCCTACCTGTAGATTTTGACCTCTAGCTCAGCCGGCACCTAGGGAAACCTACCAAACCTGTGCATTTCTGAAAACTAGAGACCTAGGGGAATCCAAGATGGGGTGACTTGCGGGGCTCGAACCAGGTTCTGTTACCCAGAATCCTTTGCAAACCTCAAAATTTGGCTAAAAAAACACATGTTCCTCACATTTCTGTGGCAGGAAGTTCTGGAATCTGAGAGGAGCCACAAATTTCCTTCCACCCAGCGTTCCCCCAAATCTCCCGATAAAAATGATACCTCACTTGTGTGGGTAGGCCTAGCGCCCGCGACAGGAAACGCCCCAAAGCGCAATGTGGACACATCCAAATTTTTGGAAGAAAACAGAGGTGTTTTTTGCGAAGTGCCTACCTGTAGATTTTGGCCTCTAGCTCAGCCGGCACCTAGGGAAACCTACCAAACCTGTGCATTTCTGAAAACTAGAGACCTCGGGGAATCCAAGATGGGGTGACTTGCGGGGCTCGGACCAGGTTCTGTAACCCAGAATCCTTTGCAAACCTCAAAATTTGGCTAAAAAAACACATGTTCCTCACATTTCTGTGGCAGAAAGTTCTGGAATCTGAGAGGAGCCACAAATTTCCTTTCACCCAGCGTTCCCTCAAGTCTCCCGATAAAAATGATACCTCACTTGTGTGGGTAGGCCTAGCGCCCGCGACAGGAAACGCCCCAAAGCGCAACGTGGACACATCCAAATTTTTGGAAGAAAACAGAGGTGTTTTTTGCGAAGTGCCTACCTGTAGATTTTGGCTTCTAGCTCAGCCGGCACCTAGGGAAACCTACCAAACCTGTGCATTTCTGAAAACTAAAGACCTAGGGGAATCCAAGATGGGGTGACTTGCGGGGCTCGGACCAGGTTCTGTTACCCAGAATCCTTTGCAAACCTCAAAATTTGGCTAAAAAAACACATGTTCCTCACATTTCTGTGGCAGAAAGTTCTGGAATCTGAGAGGAGCCACAAATTTCCTTCTACGCAGCGTTCCCCCAAGTCTCCCGATAAAAATGATACCTCACTTGTGTGGGTAGGCCTAGCGCCCGCGACAGGAAACGCCCCAAAGCGCAACGTGGACACATCCACATTTTTGGAAGAAAACAGAGGTGTTTTTTGCGAAGTGCCTACCTGTAGATTTTGGCCTCTAGCTCATCCGGCACCTAGGGAAACCTACCAAACCTGTGCATTTCTGAAAACTAAAGACCTAGGGGAATCCAAGATGGGGTGACTTGCGGGGCTCGGACCAGGTTCTGTTACCCAGAATCCTTTGCAAACCTCAAAATTTGGCTAAAAAAACACATGTTCCTCACATTTCTTTGGCAGAAAGTTCTGGAATCTGAGAGGAGCCACAAATTTCCTTCCACCCAGCGTTCCCCCAAGTCTCCCGATAAAAATGATACCTCACTTGTGTGGGTAGGCCTAGCGCCCGCGACAGGAATCGCCCCAAAGCGCAACGTGGACACATCCAAATTTTTGGAAGAAAACAGAGGTGTTTTTTGCGAAGTGCCTACCTGTAGATTTTGGCCTCTAGCTCATCCGGCACCTAGGGAAACCTACCAAACCTGTGCATTTCTGAAAACTAAAGACCTAGGGGAATCCAAGATGGGGTGACTTGCGGGGCTCGGACCAGGTTCTGTTACCCAGAATCCTTTGCAAACCTCAAAATTTGGCTAAAAAAACACATGTTCCTCACATTTCTTTGGCAGAAAGTTCTGGAATCTGAGAGGAGCCACAAATTTCCTTCCACCCAGCGTTCCCCCAAGTCTCCCGATAAAAATGATACCTCACTTGTGTGGGTAGGCCTAGCGCCCGCGACAGGAAACGCCCCAAAGCGCAACGTGGACACATCCAAATTTTTGGAAGAAAACAGAGGTGTTTTTTGCGAAGTGCCTACCTGTAGATTTTGGCCTCTAGCTCAGCCGGCACCTAGGGAAACCTACCAAACCTGTGCATTTCTGAAAACTAGAGACCTAGGGGAATCCAAGATGGGGTGACTTGCGGGGCTCGAACCAGGTTCTGTTACCCAGAATCCTTTGCAAACCTCAAAATTTGGCTAAAAAAACACATGTTCCTCACATTTCTGTGGCAGAAAGATCTCGAATCTGAGAGGAGCCACAAATTTCCTTTCACCCAGCGTTCCCCCAAGTCTCCCGATAAAAATGATACCTCACTTGTGTGGGTAGGCCTAGCGCCCGCGACAGGAAACGCCCCAAAGCGCAACGTGGACACATCAACATTTTTGGAAGAAAACAGAGGTGTTTTTTGCGAAGTGCCTACCTGTAGATTTTGGCTTCTAGCTCAGCCGGCACCTAGGGAAAGCTACCACACCTGTGCATTTCTGAAAACTAAAGACCTAGGGAAATCCAAGATGGGGTGACTTGCGGGGCTCGGACCAGGTTCTGTTACCCAGAATCCTGTTCAAACCTCAAAATTTGGCTAAAAAAACACATGTTCCTCACATTTCTGTGGCAGAAAGTTCTGGAATATGAGAGGAGCCACAAATTTCCTTCTACGCAGCGTTCCCCCAAGTCTCCCGATAAAAATGATACCTCACTTGTGTGGGAAGGCCTAGCGCCCGCGACAGGAAACGCCCCAAAGCGCAACGTGGACACATCCAAATTTTTGGAAGAAAACAGAGGTGTTTTTTGCGAAGTGCCTACCTGTAGATTTTGGCCTCTAGCTCAGTCGGCACCTAGGGAAACCTACCAAACCTGTGCATTTCTGAAAACTAAAGACCTAGGGGAATCCAAGATGGGGTGACTTGCGGGGCTCGGACCAGGTTCTGTTACCCAGAATCCTTTGCAAACCTCAAAATTTGGCTAAAAAAACACATGTTCCTCACATTTCTGTGGCAGAAAGTTCTGGAATCTGAGAGGAGCCACAAATTTCCTTCCACCCAGCGTTCCCCCAAGTCTCCCAATAAAAATGATACCTCACTTGTGTGGGTAGGCCTAGCGCCCGCGACAGGAAACGCCCCAAAGCGCAACGTGGACACATCCAAATTTTTGGAAGAAAACAGAGGTGTTTTTTGCGAAGTGCCTACCTGTAGATTTTGGCCTCTAGCTCAGCCGGCACCTAGGGAAACCTACCAAACCTGTGCATTTCTGAAAACTAGAGACCTAGGGGAATCCAAGGAGGGGTGATTGCGGGGCTCGGACCAGGTTCTGTTACCCAGAATCCTTTGCAAACCTCAAAATTTGGCTAAAAAAACACATGTTCCTCACATTTCTTTGGCAGAAAGTTCTGGAATCTGAGAGGAGCCACAAATTTCCTTCTACGCAGCGTTCCCCCAAGTCTCCCGATAAAAATGATACCTCACTTGTGTGGGTAGGCCTAGCGCCCGCGACAGGAAACGCCCCAAAGCGCAACGTGGACACATCCAAATTTTTGGAAGAAAACAGAGGTGTTTTTTGCGAAGTGCCTACTTGTAGATTTTGGCCTCTAGCTCAGCCGGCACCTAGGGAAACCGACCAAACCTGTGCATTTCTGAAAACTAGAGACCTAGGGGAATCCAAGATGGGGTAACTTGCGGGGCTCGGACCAGGTTCTATTACCCAGAATCCTTTGCAAACCTCAAAATTTGGCTAAAAAAACACATGTTCCTCACATTTCTGTGGCAGAAAGTTCTGGAATCTGAGAGGAGCCACAAATTTCTTTCCACTCAGCGTTCCCTCAAGTCTCCCGATAAAAATGATACCTCACTTGTGTGGGTAGGCCTAGCGCCCGCTACAGGAAACGCCCCAAAGCGCAACGTGGACACATCCACATTTTTGGAAGAAAACAGAGGTGTTTTTTGCGAAGTGCCTACCTGTAGATTTTGACCTCTAGCTCAGCCTGCACCTAGGGAAACCTACCAAACCTGTGCATTTCTGAAAACTAGAGACCTAGGGGAATCCAAGATGGGGTGACTTGCGGGGCTCGAACCAGGTTCTGTTACCCAGAATCCTTTGCAAACCTCAAAATTTGGCTAAAAAAACACATGTTCCTCACATTTCTGTGGCAGAAAGTTCTGGAATCTGAGAGGAGCCACAAATTTCCTTCTACGCAGCGTTCCCCCAAGTCTCCCGATAAAAATGATACCTCACTTGTGTGGGTAGGCCTAGCGCCCGCGACAGGAATCGCCCCAAAGCGCAACGTGGACACATCCAAATTTTTGGAAGAAAACAGAGGTGTTTTTTGCGAAGTGCCTACCTGTAGATTTTGGCCTCTAGCTCATCCGGCACCTAGGGAAACCTACCAAACCTGTGCATTTCTGAAAACTAAAGACCTAGGGGAATCCAAGATGGGGTGACTTGCGGGGCTCGGACCAGGTTCTGTTACCCAGAATCCTTTGCAAACCTCAAAATTTTGCTAAAAAAACACATGTTCCTCACATTTCTTTGGCAGAAAGTTCTGGAATCTGAGAGGAGCCACAAATTTCCTTCCACCCAGCGTTCCCCCAAGTCTCCCGATAAAAATGATACCTCACTTGTGTGGGTAGGCCTAGCGCCCGCGACAGGAAACGCCCCAAAGCGCAACGTGGACACATCCAAATTTTTGGAAGAAAACAGAGGTGTTTTTTGCGAAGTGCCTACCTGTAGATTTTGGCCTCTAGCTCAGCCGGCACCTAGGGAAACCTACCAAACCTGTGCATTTCTGAAAACTAGAGACCTAGGGGAATCCAAGATGGGGTGACTTGCGGGGCTCGAACCAGGTTCTGTTACCCAGAATCCTTTGCAAACCTCAAAATTTGGCTAAAAAAACACATGTTCCTCACATTTCTGTGGCAGAAAGATCTGGAATCTGAGAGGAGCCACAAATTTCCTTTCACCCAGCGTTCCCCCAAGTCTCCCGATAAAAATGATACCTCACTTGTGTGGGTAGGCCTAGCGCCCGCGACAGGAAACGCCCCAAAGCGCAACGTGGACACATCAACATTTTTGGAAGAAAACAGAGGTGTTTTTTGCGAAGTGCCTACCTGTAGATTTTGGCTTCTAGCTCAGCCGGCACCTAGGGAAAGCTACCACACCTGTGCATTTCTGAAAACTAAAGACCTAGGGAAATCCAAGATGGGGTGACTTGCGGGGCTCGGACCAGGTTCTGTTACCCAGAATCCTGTTCAAACCTCAAAATTTGGCTAAAAAAACACATGTTCCTCACATTTCTGTGGCAGAAAGTTCTGGAATATGAGAGGAGCCACAAATTTCCTTCTACGCAGCGTTCCCCCAAGTCTCCCGATAAAAATGATACCTCACTTGAGTGGGAAGGCCTAGCGCCCGCGACAGGAAACGCCCCAAAGCGCAACGTGGACACATCCAAATTTTTGGAAGAAAACAGAGGTGTTTTTTGCGAAGTGCCTACCTGTAGATTTTGGCCTATAGCTCAGCCGGCACCTAGGGAAACCTACCAAACCTGTGCATTTCTGAAAACTAAAGACCTAGGGGAATCCAAGATGGGGTGACTTGCGGGGCTCGGACCAGGTTCTGTTACCCAGAATCCTTTGCAAACCTCAAAATTTGGCTAAAAAAACACATGTTCCTCACATTTCTGTGGCAGAAAGTTCTGGAATCTGAGAGGAGCCACAAATTTCCTTCCACCCAGCGTTCCCCCAAGTCTCCCAATAAAAATTATACCTCACTTGTGTGGGTAGGCCTAGCGCCCGCGACAGGAAACGCCCCAAAGCGCAACGTGGACACATCCAAATTTTTGGAAGAAAACAGAGGTGTTTTTTGCGAAGTGCCTACCTGTAGATTTTGGCCTCTAGCTCAGCCGGCACCTAGGGAAACCTACCAAACCTGTGCATTTCTGAAAACTAGAGACCTAGGGGAATCCAAGGAGGGGTGATTGCGGGGCTCGGACCAGGTTCTGTTACCCAGAATCCTTTGCAAACCTCAAAATTTGGCTAAAAAAACACATGTTCCTCACATTTCTTTGGCAGAAAGTTCTGGAATCTGAGAGGAGCCACAAATTTCCTTCTACGCAGCGTTCCCCCAAGTCTCCCGATAAAAATGATACCTCACTTGTGTGGGTAGGCCTAGCGCCCGCGACAGGAAACGCCCCAAAGCGCAACGTGGACACATCCAAATTTTTGGAAGAAAACAGAGGTGTTTTTTGCGAAGTGCCTACTTGTAGATTTTGGCCTCTAGCTCAGCCGGCACCTAGGGAAACCGACCAAACCTGTGCATTTCTGAAAACTAGAGACCTAGGGGAATCCAAGATGGGGTAACTTGCGGGGCTCGGACCAGGTTCTGTTACCCAGAATCCTTTGCAAACCTCAAAATTTGGCTAAAAAAACACATGTTCCTCACATTTCTGTGGCAGAAAGTTCTGGAATCTGAGAGGAGCCACAAATTTCTTTCCACTCAGCGTTCCCTCAAGTCTCCCGATAAAAATGATACCTCACTTGTGTGGGTAGGCCTAGCGCCCGCTACAGGAAACGCCCCAAAGCGCAACGTGGACACATCCACATTTTTGGAAGAAAACAGAGGTGTTTTTTGCGAAGTGCCTACCTGTAGATTTTGACCTCTAGCTCAGCCTGCACCTAGGGAAACCTACCAAACCTGTGCATTTCTGAAAACTAGAGACCTAGGGGAATCCAAGATGGGGTGACTTGCGGGGCTCGAACCAGGTTCTGTTACCCAGAATCCTTTGCAAACCTCAAAATTTGGCTAAAAAAACACATGTTCCTCACATTTCTGTGGCAGAAAGTTCTGGAATCTGAGAGGAGCCACAAATTTCCTTTCACCCAGCGTTCCCCCAAGTCTCCCGATAAAAATGATACCTCACTTGTGTGGGTAGGCCTAGCGCCCGCGACAGGAAACGCCCCAAAGCGCAACGTGGACACATCCAAATTTTTGGAAGAAAACAGAGGTGTTTTTTGCGAAGTGCCTACCTGTAGATTTTGGCTTCTAGCTCAGCCGGCACCTAGGGAAACCTACCAAACCTGTGCATTTCTGAAAACTAAAGACCTAGGGGAATCCAAGATGGGGTGACTTGCGGGGCTCAGACCAGGTTCTGTTACCCAGAATCCTTTGCAAACCTCAAAATTTGGCTAAAAAAACACATGTTCCTCACATTTCTGTGGCAGAAAGTTCTGGAATCTGAGAGGAGCCACAAATTTCCTTTCACCCAGCGTTCCCCCAAGTCTCCCGATAAAAATGATACCTCACTTGTGTGGGTAGGCCTAGCGCCCGCGACAGGAAACGCCCCAAAGCGCAACGTGGACACATCCAAATTTTTGGAAGAAAACAGAGGTGTTTTTTGCGAAGTGCCTACCTGTAGATTTTGGCTTCTAGCTCAGCCGGCACCTAGGGAAACCTACCAAACCTGTGCATTTCTGAAAACTAAAGACCTAGGGGAATCCAAGATGGGGTGACTTGCGGGGCTCGGACCAGGTTCTGTTACCCAGAATCCTTTGCAAACCTCAAAATTTGGCTAAAAAAACACATGTTCCTCACATTTCTGTGGCAGAAAGTTCTGGAATCTGAGAGGAGCCACAAATTTCCTTCTACGCAGCGTTCCCCCAAGTCTCCCGATAAAAATGATACCTCACTTGTGTGGGTAGGCCTAGCGCCCGCGACAGGAAATGCCCCAAAGCGCAACGTGGACACATCCAAATTTTTGGAAGAAAACAGAGGTGTCTTTTGCGAAGTGCCTACCTGTAGATTTTGGCCTCTAGCTCATCCGGCACCTAGGGAAACCTACCAAACCTGTGCATTTCTGAAAACTAAAGACCTAGGGGAATCCAAGATGGGGTGACTTGCGGGGCTCGGACCAGGTTCTGTTACCCAGAATCCTTTGCAAACCTCAAAATTTGGCTAAAAAAACACATGTTCCTCACATTTCTGTGGCAGAAAGTTCTGGAATCTGAGAGGAGCCACAAATTTCCTTCCACCCAGCGTTCCCCCAAGTCTCCCGATAAAAATGATACCTCACTTGTGTGGGTAGGCCTAGCGCCCGCGACAGGAAACGCCCCAAAGCGCAACGTGGACACATCCAAATTTTTGGAAGAAAACAGAGGTGTTTTTTGCGAAGTGCCTACCTGTAGATTTTGGCCTCTAGCTCAGCCGGCACCTAGGGAAACCTACCAAACCTGTGCATTTCTGAAAACTAGAGACCTAGGGAAATCCAAGATGGGGTGACTTGCGGGGCTCGGACCAGGTTCTGTTACCCAGAATCCTGTTCAAACCTCAAAATTTGGCTAAAAAAACACATGTTCCTCACATTTCTGTGGCAGAAAGTTCTGGAATATGAGAGGAGCCACAAATTTCCTTCTACGCAGCGTTCCCCCAAGTCTCCCGATAAAAATGATACCTCACTTGTGTGGGAAGGCCTAGCGCCCGCGACAGGAAACGCCCCAAAGCGCAACGTGGACACATCCAAATTTTTGGAAGAAAACAGAGGTGTTTTTTGCGAAGTGCCTACCTGTAGATTTTGGCCTCTAGCTCAGCCGGCACCTAGGGAAACCTACCAAACCTGTGCATTTCTGAAAACTAAAGACCTAGGGGAATCCAAGATGGGGTGACTTGCGGGGCTCGGACCAGGTTCTGTTACCCAGAATCCTTTGCAAACCTCAAAATTTGGCTAAAAAAACACATGTTCCTCACATTTCTGTGGCAGAAAGTTCTGGAATCTGAGAGGAGCCACAAATTTCCTTCCACCCAGCGTTCCCCCAAGTCTCCCGATAAAAATGATACCTCACTTGTGTGGGTAGGCCTAGCGCCCGCGACAGGAAACGCCCCAAAGAGCAACGTGGACACATCCAAATTTTTGGAAGAAAACAGAGGTGTTTTTTGCGAAGTGCCTACCTGTAGATTTTGGCCTCTAGCTCAGCCGGCACCTAGGGAAACCTACCAAACCTGTGCATTTCTGAAAACTAGAGACCTAGGGGAATCCAAGGAGGGGTGATTGCGGGGCTCGGACCAGGTTCTGTTACCCAGAATCCTTTGCAAACCTCAAAATTTGGCTAAAAAAACACATGTTCCTCACATTTCTTTGGCAGAAAGTTCTGGAATCTGAGAGGAGCCACAAATTTCCTTCTACGCAGCGTTCCCCCAAGTCTCCCGATAAAAATGATACCTCACTTGTGTGGGTAGGCCTAGCGCCCGCAACAGGAAACGCCCCAAAGCGCAACGTGGACACATCCAAATTTTTGGAAGAAAACAGAGGTGTTTTTTGCGAAGTGCCTACTTGTAGATTTTGGCCTCTAGCTCAGCCGGCACCTAGGGAAACCGACCAAACCTGTGCATTTCTGAAAACTAGAGACCTAGGGGAATCCAAGATGGGGTAACTTGCGGGGCTCGGACCAGGTTCTGTTACCCAGAATCCTTTGCAAACCTCAAAATTTGGCTAAAAAAACACATGTTCCTCACATTTCTGTGGCAGAAAGTTCTGGAATCTGAGAGGAGCCACAAATTTCCTTTCACCCAGCGTTCCCCCAAGTCTCCCGATAAAAATGATACCTCACTTGTGTGGGTAGGCCTAGCGCCCGCGACAGGAAACGCCCCAAAGCGCAACGTGGACACATCCAAATTTTTGGAAGAAAACAGAGGTGTTTTTTGCGAAGTGCCTACCTGTAGATTTTGGCTTCTAGCTCAGCCGGCACCTAGGGAAACCGACCAAACCTGTGCATTTCTGAAAACTAAAGACCTAGGGGAATCCAAGATGGGGTGACTTGCGGGGCTCGGACCAGGTTCTGTTACCCAGAATCCTTTGCACACCTCAAAATTTGGCTAAAAAAACACATGTTCCTCACATTTCTGTGGCAGAAAGTTCTGGAATCTGAGAGGAGCCACAAATTTCCTTCTACGCAGCGTTCCCCCAAGTCTCCCGATAAAAATGATACCTGACTTGTGTGGGTAGGCCTAGCGCCCGCGACAGGAAACGCCCCAAAGCGCAACGTGGACACATCCAAATTTTTGGAAGAAAACAGAGGTGTCTTTTGCGAACTGCCTACCTGTAGATTTTGGCCTCTAGCTCATCCGGCACCTAGGGAAACCTACCAAACCTGTGCATTTCTGAAAACTAAAGACCTAGGGGAATCCAAGATGGGGTGACTTGCGGGTCTCGGACCAGGTTCTGTTACCCAGAATCCTTTGCAAACCTCAAAATTTGGCTAAAAAAACACACGTTCCTCACATTTCTTTGGCAGAAAGTTCTGGAATCTGAGAGGAGCCACAAATTTCCTTCTACGCAGCGTTCCCCCAAGTCTCCCGATAAAAATGATACCTCACTTGTGTGGGTAGGCCTAGCGCCCGCGACAGGAAACGCCCCAAAGCGCAATGTGGACACATCCAAATTTTTGGAAGAAAACAGAGGTGTTTTATGCGAAGTGCCTACCTGTAGATTTTGGCCTCTAGCTCAGCCGGCACCTAGGGAAACCTACCAAACCTGTGCATTTCTGAAAACTAGAGACCTCTGGGAATCCAAGATGGGATGACTTGCGGGGCTCGGACCAGGTTCTGTAACCCAGAATCCTTTGCAAACCTCAAAACTTGGCTAAAAAAACACATGTTCCTCACATTTCTGTGGCAGAAAGTTCTGGAATCTGAGAGGAGCCACAAATTTCCTTTCACCCAGCGTTCCCCCAAGTCTCCCGATAAAAATGATACCTCACTTGTGTGGGTAGGCCTAGCGCCCGCGACAGGAAACGCCCCAAAGCGCAACGTGGACACATCCAAATTTTTGGAAGAAAACAGAGGTGTTTTTTGCGAAGTGCCTACCTGTAGATTTTGGCCTCTAGCTCAGCCGGCACCTAGGGAAACCTACCAAACCTGTGCATTTCTGAAAACTAGAGACCTAGGGGAATCCAAGATGGGGTGACTTGCGGGGCTGGAACCAGGTTCTGTTACCCAGAATCCTTTGCAAACCTCAAAATTTGGCTAAAAAAACACATGTTCCTCACATTTCTGTGGCAGAAAGTTCTGGAATCTGAGAGGAGCCACAAATTTCCTTTCACCCAGCGTTCCCCCAAGTCTCCCGATAAAAATGATACCTCACTTGTGTGGGTAGGCCTAGCGCCCGCGACAGGAAACGCCCCAAAGCGCAACGTGGACACATCCAAATTTTTGGAAGAAAACAGAGGTGTTTTTTGCGAAGTGCCTACCTGTAGATTTTGGCTTCTAGCTCAGCCGGCACCTAGGGAAACCTACCAAACCTGTGCATTTCTGAAAACTAAAGACCTAGGGGAATCCAAGATGGGGTGACTTGCGGGGCTCAGACCAGGTTCTGTTACCCAGAATCCTTTGCAAACCTCAAAATTTGGCTAAAAAAACACATGTTCCTCACATTTCTGTGGCAGAAAGTTCTGGAATCTGAGAGGAGCCACAAATTTCCTTTCACCCAGCGTTCCCCCAAGTCTCCCGATAAAAATGATACCTCACTTGTGTGGGTAGGCCTAGCGCCCGCGACAGGAAACGCCCCAAAGCGCAACGTGGACACATCCAAATTTTTGGAAGAAAACAGAGGTGTTTTTTGCGAAGTGCCTACCTGTAGATTTTGGCTTCTAGCTCAGCCGGCACCTAGGGAAACCTACCAAACCTGTGCATTTCTGAAAACTAAAGACCTAGGGGAATCCAAGATGGGGTGACTTGCGGGGCTCGGACCAGGTTCTGTTACCCAGAATCCTTTGCAAACCTCAAAATTTGGCTAAAAAAACACATGTTCCTCACATTTCTGTGGCAGAAAGTTCTGGAATCTGAGAGGAGCCACAAATTTCCTTCTATGCAGCGTTCCCCCAAGTCTCCCGATAAAAATGATACCTCACTTGTGTGGGTAGGCCTAGCGCCCGCGACAGGAAACGCCCCAAAGCGCAACGTGGACACATCCAAATTTTTGGAAGAAAACAGAGGTGTCTTTTGCGAAGTGCCTACCTGTAGATTTTGGCCTCTAGCTCATCCGGCACCTAGGGAAACCTACCAAACCTGTGCATTTCTGAAAACTAAAGACCTAGGGGAATCCAAGATGGGGTGACTTGCGGGGCTCGGACCAGGTTCTGTTACCCAGAATCCTTTGCAAACCTCAAAATTTGGCTAAAAAAACACATGTTCCTCACATTTCTGTGGCAGAAAGTTCTGGAATCTGAGAGGAGCCACAAATTTCCTTCCACCCAGCGTTCCCCCAAGTCTCCCGATAAAAATGATACCTCACTTGTGTGGGTAGGCCTAGCGCCCGCGACAGGAAACGCCCCAAAGCGCAACGTGGACACATCCAAATTTTTGGAAGAAAACAGAGGTGTTTTTTGCGAAGTGCCTACCTGTAGATTTTGGCCTCTAGCTCAGCCGGCACCTAGGGAAACCTACCAAACCTGTGCATTTCTGAAAACAAGAGACCTAGGGGAATCCAAGGAGGGGTGATTGCGGGGCTCGGACCAGGTTCTGTTACCCAGAATCCTTTGCAAACCTCAAAATTTGGCTAAAAAAACACACGTTCCTCACATTTCTTTGGCAGAAAGTTCTGGAATCTGAGAGGAGCCACAAATTTCCTTCTAAGCAGCGTTCCCCCAAGTCTCCCGATAAAAATGATACCTCACTTGTGTGGGTAGGTCTAGCGCCCGCGACAGGAAACGGCCCAAAGCGCAACGTCGACACATCCACATTTTTGGAAGAAAACAGAGGTGTTTTTTGCGAAGTGCCTACTTGTAGATTTTGGCCTCTAACTCAGCCAGCACCTAGGGAAACCGACCAAACCTGTGCATTTCTGAAAACTAGAGACCTAGGGGAATCCAAGATGGGGTAACTTGCGGGGCTCGGACCAGGTTCTGTTACCCAGAATCCTTTGCAAACCTCAAAACTTGGCTAAAAAAACACATGTTCCTCACATTTCTGTGGCAGAAAGTTCTGGAATCTGAGAGGAGCCACAAATTTCCTTCCACGCAGCGTTTCCTCAAGTCTCCCGATAAAAATGATACCTCACTTGTGTGGGTAGGCCTAGCGCCCGCAACAGGAAAAGCCCCAAAGCGCAATGTGGACACATCCAAATTTTTGGAAGAAAACAGAGGTGTTTTTTGCGAAGTGCCTACCTGTAGATTTTGGCCTCTAGCTCAGCCGGCACCTAGGGAAACCTACCAAACCTGTGCATTTCTGAAAACTAGAGACCTCGGGGAATCCAAGATGGGGTGACTTGCGGGGCTCGGACCAGGTTCTGTAACCCAGAATCCTTTGCAAACCTCAAAATTTGGCTAAAAAAACACATGTTCCTCACATTTCTGTGGCAGAAAGTTCTGGAATCTGAGAGGAGCCACAAATTTCCTTTCACCCAGCGTTCCCCCAAGTCTCCCGATAAAAATGATACCTCACTTCTGTGGGTAGGCCTAGCGCCCGCGACAGGAAACGCCCCAAAGCACAACGTGGACACATCCAAATTGTTGGAAGAAAACAGAGGTGTTTTTTGCGAAGTGCCTACCTGTAGATTTTGGCTTCTAGCTCAGCCGGCACCTAGGGAAACCTACCAAACCTGTGCATTTCTGAAAACTAAAGACCTAGGGGAATCCAAGATGGGGTGACTTGCGGGGCTCGGACCAGGTTCTGTTACCCAAAATCCTTTGCAAACCTCAAAATTTGGCTAAAAAAACACATGTTCCTCACATTTCTGTGGCAGAAAGTTCTGGAATCTGAGAGGAGCCACAAATTTCCTTCTACGCAGCGTTCCCCCAAGTCTTCCGATAAAAATGATACCTCACTTGTGTGGGTAGGCCTAGCGCCCGCGACAGGAAACGCCCCAAAGCGCAACGTGGACACATCCAAATTTTTGGAAGAAAACAGAGGTGTCTTTTGCGAAGTGCCTACCTGTAGATTTTGGCCTCTAGCTCATCCGGCACCTAGGGAAACCTACCAAACCTGTGCATTTCTGAAAACTAAAGACCTAGGGGAATCCAAGATGGGGTGACTTGCGGGGCTCGGACCAGGTTCTGTTACCCAGAATCCTTTGCAAACCTCAAAATTTGGCTAAAAAAACACATGTTCCTCACATTTCTGTGGCAGAAAGTTCTGGAATCTGAGAGGAGCCACAAATTTCCTTCCACCCAGCGTTCCCCCAAGTCTCCCGATAAAAATGATACCTCACTTGTGTGGGTAGGCCTAGCGCCCGCGACAGGAAACGCCCCACAGCGCAACGTGGACACATCCAAATTTTTGGAAGAAAACAGAGGTGTTTTTTGCGAAGTGCCTACCTGTAGATTTTGGCCTCTAGCTCAGCCGGCACCTAGGGAAACCTACCAAACCTGTGCATTTCTGAAAACTAGAGACCTAGGGGAATCCAAGGAGGGGTGATTGCGGGGCTCGGACCAGGTTCTGTTACCCAGAATCCTTTGCAAACCTCAAAATTTGGCTAAAAAAACACACGTTCCTCACATTTCTTTGGCAGAAAGTTCTGGAATCTGAGAGGAGCCACAAATTTCCTTCTAAGCAGCGTTCCCCCAAGTCTCCCGATAAAAATGATACCTCACTTGTGTGGGTAGGTCTAGCGCCCGCGACAGGAAACAGCCCAAAGCGTAACGTGGACACATCCACATTTTTGGAAGAAAACAGAGGTGTTTTTTGCGAAGTGCCTGCTTGTAGATTTTGGCTTCTAACTCAGCCAGCACCTAGGGAAACCGACCAAACCTGTGCATTTCTGAAAACTAGAGACCTAGGGGAATCCAAGATGGGGTAACTTGCGGGGCTCGGACCAGGTTCTGTTACCCAGAATCCTTTGCAAACCTCAAAACTTGGCTAGAAAAACACATGTTCCTCACATTTCTGTGGCAGAAAGTTCTGGAATCTGAGAGGAGCCACAAATTTCCTTCCACGCAGCGTTTCCTCAAGTCTCCCGATAAAAATGATACCTCACTTGTGTGGGTAGGCCTAGCGCCCGCAACAGGAAACGCCCCAAAGCGCAATGTGGACACATCCAAATTTTTGGAAGAAAACAGAGGTGTTTTTTGCGAAGTGCCTACCTGTAGATTTTGGCTTCTAGCTCAGCCGGCACCTAGGGAAACCTACCAAACCTGTGCATTTCTGAAAACTAAAGACCTAGGGGAATCCAAGATGGGGTGACTTGCGGGGCTCGGACCAGGTTCTGTTACCCAAAATCCTTTGCAAACCTCAAAATTTGGCTAAAAAAACACATGTTCCTCACATTTCTGTGGCAGAAAGTTCTGGAATCTGAGAGGAGCCACAAATTTCCTTCCACCCAGCGTTCCCCCAAGTCTCCCAATAAAAATTATACCTCACTTGTGTGGGTAGGCCTAGCGCCCGCGACAGGAAACGCCCCAAAGCGCAACGTGGACACATCCAAATTTTTGGAAGAAAACAGAGGTGTTTTTTGCGAAGTGCCTACCTGTAGATTTTGGCCTCTAGCTCAGCCGGCACCTAGGGAAACCTACCAAACCTGTGCATTTCTGAAAACTAGAGACCTAGGGGAATCCAAGGAGGGGTGATTGCGGGGCTCGGACCAGGTTCTGTTACCCAGAATCCTTTGCAAACCTCAAAATTTGGCTAAAAAAACACATGTTCCTCACATTTCTGTGGCAGAAAGTTCTGGAATCTGAGAGGAGCCACAAATTTCCTTTCACCCAGCGTTCCCCCAAGTCTCCCGATAAAAATGATACCTCACTTGTGTGGGTAGGCCTAGCGCCCGCGACAGGAAACGCCCCAAAGCGCAACGTGGACACATCCAAATTTTTGGAAGAAAACAGAGGTGTTTTTTGCGAAGTGCCTACCTGTAGATTTTGGCTTCTAGCTCAGCCGGCACCTAGGGAAACCTACCAAACCTGTGCATTTCTGAAAACTAAAGACCTAGGGGAATCCAAGATGGGGTGACTTGCGGGGCTCGGACCAGGTTCTGTTACCCAGAATCCTTTGCAAACCTCAAAATTTGGCTAAAAAAACACATGTTCCTCACATTTCTGTGGCAGAAAGTTCTGGAATCTGAGAGGAGCCACAAATTTCCTTCTATGCAGCGTTCCCCCAAGTCTCCCGATAAAAATGATACCTCACTTGTGTGGGTAGGCCTAGCGCCCGCGACAGGAAACGCCCCAAAGCGCAACGTGGACACATCCAAATTTTTGGAAGAAAACAGAGGTGTCTTTTGCGAAGTGCCTACCTGTAGATTTTGGCCTCTAGCTCATCCGGCACCTAGGGAAACCTACCAAACCTGTGCATTTCTGAAAACTAAAGACCTAGGGGAATCCAAGATGGGGTGACTTGCGGGGCTCGGACCAGGTTCTGTTACCCAGAATCCTTTGCAAACCTCAAAATTTGGCTAAAAAAACACATGTTCCTCACATTTCTGTGGCAGAAAGTTCTGGAATCTGAGAGGAGCCACAAATTTCCTTCCACCCAGCGTTCCCCCAAGTCTCCCGATAAAAATGATACCTCACTTGTGTGGGTAGGCCTAGCGCCCGCGACAGGAAACGCCCCAAAGCGCAACGTGGACACATCCAAATTTTTGGAAGAAAACAGAGGTGTTTTTTGCGAAGTGCCTACCTGTAGATTTTGGCCTCTAGCTCAGCCGGCACCTAGGGAAACCTACCAAACCTGTGCATTTCTGAAAACAAGAGACCTAGGGGAATCCAAGGAGGGGTGATTGCGGGGCTCGGACCAGGTTCTGTTACCCAGAATCCTTTGCAAACCTCAAAATTTGGCTAAAAAAACACACGTTCCTCACATTTCTTTGGCAGAAAGTTCTGGAATCTGAGAGGAGCCACAAATTTCCTTCTAAGCAGCGTTCCCCCAAGTCTCCCGATAAAAATGATACCTCACTTGTGTGGGTAGGTCTAGCGCCCGCGACAGGAAACGGCCCAAAGCGCAACGTCGACACATCCACATTTTTGGAAGAAAACAGAGGTGTTTTTTGCGAAGTGCCTACTTGTAGATTTTGGCCTCTAACTCAGCCAGCACCTAGGGAAACCGACCAAACCTGTGCATTTCTGAAAACTAGAGACCTAGGGGAATCCAAGATGGGGTAACTTGCGGGGCTCGGACCAGGTTCTGTTACCCAGAATCCTTTGCAAACCTCAAAACTTGGCTAAAAAAACACATGTTCCTCACATTTCTGTGGCAGAAAGTTCTGGAATCTGAGAGGAGCCACAAATTTCCTTCCACGCAGCGTTTCCTCAAGTCTCCCGATAAAAATGATACCTCACTTGTGTGGGTAGGCCTAGCGCCCGCAACAGGAAAAGCCCCAAAGCGCAATGTGGACACATCCAAATTTTTGGAAGAAAACAGAGGTGTTTTTTGCGAAGTGCCTACCTGTAGATTTTGGCCTCTAGCTCAGCCGGCACCTAGGGAAACCTACCAAACCTGTGCATTTCTGAAAACTAGAGACCTCGGGGAATCCAAGATGGGGTGACTTGCGGGGCTCGGACCAGGTTCTGTAACCCAGAATCCTTTGCAAACCTCAAAATTTGGCTAAAAAAACACATGTTCCTCACATTTCTGTGGCAGAAAGTTCTGGAATCTGAGAGGAGCCACAAATTTCCTTTCACCCAGCGTTCCCCCAAGTCTCCCGATAAAAATGATACCTCACTTCTGTGGGTAGGCCTAGCGCCCGCGACAGGAAACGCCCCAAAGCACAACGTGGACACATCCAAATTGTTGGAAGAAAACAGAGGTGTTTTTTGCGAAGTGCCTACCTGTAGATTTTGGCTTCTAGCTCAGCCGGCACCTAGGGAAACCTACCAAACCTGTGCATTTCTGAAAACTAAAGACCTAGGGGAATCCAAGATGGGGTGACTTGCGGGGCTCGGACCAGGTTCTGTTACCCAAAATCCTTTGCAAACCTCAAAATTTGGCTAAAAAAACACATGTTCCTCACATTTCTGTGGCAGAAAGTTCTGGAATCTGAGAGGAGCCACAAATTTCCTTCTACGCAGCGTTCCCCCAAGTCTTCCGATAAAAATGATACCTCACTTGTGTGGGTAGGCCTAGCGCCCGCGACAGGAAACGCCCCAAAGCGCAACGTGGACACATCCAAATTTTTGGAAGAAAACAGAGGTGTCTTTTGCGAAGTGCCTACCTGTAGATTTTGGCCTCTAGCTCATCCGGCACCTAGGGAAACCTACCAAACCTGTGCATTTCTGAAAACTAAAGACCTAGGGGAATCCAAGATGGGGTGACTTGCGGGGCTCGGACCAGGTTCTGTTACCCAGAATCCTTTGCAAACCTCAAAATTTGGCTAAAAAAACACATGTTCCTCACATTTCTGTGGCAGAAAGTTCTGGAATCTGAGAGGAGCCACAAATTTCCTTCCACCCAGCGTTCCCCCAAGTCTCCCGATAAAAATGATACCTCACTTGTGTGGGTAGGCCTAGCGCCCGCGACAGGAAACGCCCCACAGCGCAACGTGGACACATCCAAATTTTTGGAAGAAAACAGAGGTGTTTTTTGCGAAGTGCCTACCTGTAGATTTTGGCCTCTAGCTCAGCCGGCACCTAGGGAAACCTACCAAACCTGTGCATTTCTGAAAACTAGAGACCTAGGGGAATCCAAGGAGGGGTGATTGCGGGGCTCGGACCAGGTTCTGTTACCCAGAATCCTTTGCAAACCTCAAAATTTGGCTAAAAAAACACACGTTCCTCACATTTCTTTGGCAGAAAGTTCTGGAATCTGAGAGGAGCCACAAATTTCCTTCTAAGCAGCGTTCCCCCAAGTCTCCCGATAAAAATGATACCTCACTTGTGTGGGTAGGTCTAGCGCCCGCGACAGGAAACAGCCCAAAGCGTAACGTGGACACATCCACATTTTTGGAAGAAAACAGAGGTGTTTTTTGCGAAGTGCCTGCTTGTAGATTTTGGCTTCTAACTCAGCCAGCACCTAGGGAAACCGACCAAACCTGTGCATTTCTGAAAACTAGAGACCTAGGGGAATCCAAGATGGGGTAACTTGCGGGGCTCGGACCAGGTTCTGTTACCCAGAATCCTTTGCAAACCTCAAAACTTGGCTAGAAAAACACATGTTCCTCACATTTCTGTGGCAGAAAGTTCTGGAATCTGAGAGGAGCCACAAATTTCCTTCCACGCAGCGTTTCCTCAAGTCTCCCGATAAAAATGATACCTCACTTGTGTGGGTAGGCCTAGCGCCCGCAACAGGAAACGCCCCAAAGCGCAATGTGGACACATCCAAATTTTTGGAAGAAAACAGAGGTGTTTTTTGCGAAGTGCCTACCTGTAGATTTTGGCTTCTAGCTCAGCCGGCACCTAGGGAAACCTACCAAACCTGTGCATTTCTGAAAACTAAAGACCTAGGGGAATCCAAGATGGGGTGACTTGCGGGGCTCGGACCAGGTTCTGTTACCCAAAATCCTTTGCAAACCTCAAAATTTGGCTAAAAAAACACATGTTCCTCACATTTCTGTGGCAGAAAGTTCTGGAATCTGAGAGGAGCCACAAATTTCCTTCCACCCAGCGTTCCCCCAAGTCTCCCAATAAAAATTATACCTCACTTGTGTGGGTAGGCCTAGCGCCCGCGACAGGAAACGCCCCAAAGCGCAACGTGGACACATCCAAATTTTTGGAAGAAAACAGAGGTGTTTTTTGCGAAGTGCCTACCTGTAGATTTTGGCCTCTAGCTCAGCCGGCACCTAGGGAAACCTACCAAACCTGTGCATTTCTGAAAACTAGAGACCTAGGGGAATCCAAGGAGGGGTGATTGCGGGGCTCGGACCAGGTTCTGTTACCCAGAATCCTTTGCAAACCTCAAAATTTGGCTAAAAAAACACATGTTCCTCACATTTCTTTGGCAGAAAGTTCTGGAATCTGAGAGGAGCCACAAATTTCCTTCTACGCAGCGTTCCCCCAAGTCTCCCGATAAAAATGATACCTCACTTGTGTGGGTAGGCCTAGCGCCCGCGACAGGAAACGCCCCAAAGCGCAACGTGGACACATCCAAATTTTTGGAAGAAAACAGAGGTGTTTTTTGCGAAGTGCCTACTTGTAGATTTTGGCCTCTAGCTCAGCCGGCACCTAGGGAAACCGACCAAACCTGTGCATTTCTGAAAACTAGAGACCTAGGGGAATCCAAGATGGGGTAACTTGCGGGGCTCGGACCAGGTTCTGTTACCCAGAATCCTTTGCAAACCTCAAAATTTGGCTAAAAAAACACATGTTCCTCACATTTCTGTGGCAGAAAGTTCTGGAATCTGAGAGGAGCCACAAATTTCTTTCCACTCAGCGTTCCCTCAAGTCTCCCGATAAAAATGATACCTCACTTGTGTGGGTAGGCCTAGCGCCCGCTACAGGAAACGCCCCAAAGCGCAACGTGGACACATCCACATTTTTGGAAGAAAACAGAGGTGTTTTTTGCGAAGTGCCTACCTGTAGATTTTGACCTTTAGCTCAGCCTGCACCTAGGGAAACCTACCAAACCTGTGCATTTCTGAAAACTAGAGACCTAGGGGAATCCAAGATGGGGTGACTTGCGGGGCTCGAACCAGGTTCTGTTACCCAGAATCCTTTGCAAACCTCAAAATTTGGCTAAAAAAACACATGTTCCTCACATTTCTGTGGCAGAAAGTTCTGGAATCTGAGAGGAGCCACAAATTTCCTTTCACCCAGCGTTCCCCCAAGTCTCCCGATAAAAATGATACCTCACTTGTGTGGGTAGGCCTAGCGCCCGCGACAGGAAACGCCCCAAAGCGCAACGTGGACACATCCAAATTTTTGGAAGAAAACAGAGGTGTTTTTTGCGAAGTGCCTACCTGTAGATTTTGGCTTCTAGCTCAGCCGGCACCTAGGGAAACCTACCAAACCTGTGCATTTCTGAAAACTAAAGACCTAGGGGAATCCAAGATGGGGTGACTTGCGGGGCTCAGACCAGGTTCTGTTACCCAGAATCCTTTGCAAACCTCAAAATTTGGCTAAAAAAACACATGTTCCTCACATTTCTGTGGCAGAAAGTTCTGGAATCTGAGAGGAGCCACAAATTTCCTTTCACCCAGCGTTCCCCCAAGTCTCCCGATAAAAATGATACCTCACTTGTGTGGGTAGGCCTAGCGCCCGCGACAGGAAACGCCCCAAAGCGCAACGTGGACACATCCAAATTTTTGGAAGAAAACAGAGGTGTTTTTTGCGAAGTGCCTACCTGTAGATTTTGGCTTCTAGCTCAGCCGGCACCTAGGGAAACCTACCAAACCTGTGCATTTCTGAAAACTAAAGACCTAGGGGAATCCAAGATGGGGTGACTTGCGGGGCTCGGACCAGGTTCTGTTACCCAGAATCCTTTGCAAACCTCAAAATTTGGCTAAAAAAACACATGTTCCTCACATTTCTGTGGCAGAAAGTTCTGGAATCTGAGAGGAGCCACAAATTTCCTTCTACGCAGCGTTCCCCCAAGTCTCCCGATAAAAATGATACCTCACTTGTGTGGGTAGGCCTAGCGCCCGCGACAGGAAATGCCCCAAAGCGCAACGTGGACACATCCAAATTTTTGGAAGAAAACAGAGGTGTCTTTTGCGAAGTGCCTACCTGTAGATTTTGGCCTCTAGCTCATCCGGCACCTAGGGAAACCTACCAAACCTGTGCATTTCTGAAAACTAAAGACCTAGGGGAATCCAAGATGGGGTGACTTGCGGGGCTCGGACCAGGTTCTGTTACCCAGAATCCTTTGCAAACCTCAAAATTTGGCTAAAAAAACACATGTTCCTCACATTTCTGTGGCAGAAAGTTCTGGAATCTGAGAGGAGCCACAAATTTCCTTCCACCCAGCGTTCCCCCAAGTCTCCCGATAAAAATGATACCTCACTTGTGTGGGTAGGCCTAGCGCCCGCGACAGGAAACGCCCCAAAGCGCAACGTGGACACATCCAAATTTTTGGAAGAAAACAGAGGTGTTTTTTGCGAAGTGCCTACCTGTAGATTTTGGCCTCTAGCTCAGCCGGCACCTAGGGAAACCTACCAAACCTGTGCATTTCTGAAAACTAGAGACCTAGGGAAATCCAAGATGGGGTGACTTGCGGGGCTCGGACCAGGTTCTGTTACCCAGAATCCTGTTCAAACCTCAAAATTTGGCTTAAAAAACACATGTTCCTCACATTTCTGTGGCAGAAAGTTCTGGAATATGAGAGGAGCCACAAATTTCCTTCTACGCAGCGTTCCCCCAAGTCTCCCGATAAAAATGATACCTCACTTGTGTGGGAAGGCCTAGCGCCCGCGACAGGAAACGCCCCAAAGCGCAACGTGGACACATCCAAATTTTTGGAAGAAAACAGAGGTGTTTTTTGCGAAGTGCCTACCTGTAGATTTTGGCCTCTAGCTCAGCCGGCACCTAGGGAAACCTACCAAACCTGTGCATTTCTGAAAACTAAAGACCTAGGGGAATCCAAGATGGGGTGACTTGCGGGGCTCGGACCAGGTTCTGTTACCCAGAATCCTTTGCAAACCTCAAAATTTGGCTAAAAAAACACATGTTCCTCACATTTCTGTGGCAGAAAGTTCTGGAATCTGAGAGGAGCCACAAATTTCCTTCCACCCAGCGTTCCCCCAAGTCTCCCGATAAAAATGATACCTCACTTGTGTGGGTAGGCCTAGCGCCCGCGACAGGAAACGCCCCAAAGAGCAACGTGGACACATCCAAATTTTTGGAAGAAAACAGAGGTGTTTTTTGCGAAGTGCCTACCTGTAGATTTTGGCCTCTAGCTCAGCCGGCACCTAGGGAAACCTACCAAACCTGTGCATTTCTGAAAACTAGAGACCTAGGGGAATCCAAGAAGGGGTGATTGCGGGGCTCGGACCAGGTTCTGTTACCCAGAATCCTTTGCAAACCTCAAAATTTGGCTAAAAAAACACATGTTCCTCACATTTCTTTGGCAGAAAGTTCTGGAATCTGAGAGGAGCCACAAATTTCCTTCTACGCAGCGTTCCCCCAAGTCTCCCGATAAAAATGATACCTCACTTGTGTGGGTAGGCCTAGCGCCCGCAACAGGAAACGCCCCAAAGCGCAACGTGGACACATCCAAATTTTTGGAAGAAAACAGAGGTGTTTTTTGCGAAGTGCCTACTTGTAGATTTTGGCCTCTAGCTCAGCCGGCACCTAGGGAAACCGACCAAACCTGTGCATTTCTGAAAACTAGAGACCTAGGGGAATCCAAGATGGGGTAACTTGCGGGGCTCGGACCAGGTTCTGTTACCCAGAATCCTTTGCAAACCTCAAAATTTGGCTAAAAAAACACATGTTCCTCACATTTCTGTGGCAGAAAGTTCTGGAATCTGAGAGGAGCCACAAATTTCCTTTCACCCAGCGTTCCCCCAAGTCTCCCGATAAAAATGATACCTCACTTGTGTGGGTAGGCCTAGCGCCCGCGACAGGAAACGCCCCAAAGCGCAACGTGGACACATCCAAATTTTTGGAAGAAAACAGAGGTGTTTTTTGCGAAGTGCCTACCTGTAGATTTTGGCTTCTAGCTCAGCCGGCACCTAGGGAAACCGACCAAACCTGTGCATTTCTGAAAACTAAAGACCTAGGGGAATCCAAGATGGGGTGACTTGCGGGGCTCGGACCAGGTTCTGTTACCCAGAATCCTTTGCACACCTCAAAATTTGGCTAAAAAAACACATGTTCCTCACATTTCTGTGGCAGAAAGTTCTGGAATCTGAGAGGAGCCACAAATTTCCTTCTACGCAGCGTTCCCCCAAGTCTCCCGATAGAAATGATACCTGACTTGTGTGGGTAGGCCTAGCGCCCGCGACAGGAAACGCCCCAAAGCGCAACGTGGACACATCCAAATTTTTGGAAGAAAACAGAGGTGTCTTTTGCGAACTGCCTACCTGTAGATTTTGGCCTCTAGCTCATCCGGCACCTAGGGAAACCTACCAAACCTGTGCATTTCTGAAAACTAAAGACCTAGGGGAATCCAAGATGGGGTGACTTGCGGGTCTCGGACCAGGTTCTGTTACCCAGAATCCTTTGCAAACCTCAAAATTTGGCTAAAAAAACACACGTTCCTCACATTTCTTTGGCAGAAAGTTCTGGAATCTGAGAGGAGCCACAAATTTCCTTCTACGCAGCGTTCCCCCAAGTCTCCCGATAAAAATGATACCTCACTTGTGTGGGTAGGCCTAGCGCCCGCGACAGGAAACGCCCCAAAGCGCAATGTGGACACATCCAAATTTTTGGAAGAAAACAGAGGTGTTTTATGCGAAGTGCCTACCTGTAGATTTTGGCCTCTAGCTCAGCCGGCACCTAGGGAAACCTACCAAACCTGTGCATTTCTGAAAACTAGAGACCTCTGGGAATCCAAGATGGGATGACTTGCGGGGCTCGGACCAGGTTCTGTAACCCAGAATCCTTTGCAAACCTCAAAACTTGGCTAAAAAAACACATGTTCCTCACATTTCTGTGGCAGAAAGTTCTGGAATCTGAGAGGAGCCACAAATTTCCTTTCACCCAGCGTTCCCCCAAGTCTCCCGATAAAAATGATACCTCACTTGTGTGGGTAGGCCTAGCGCCCGCGACAGGAAACGCCCCAAAGCGCAACGTGGACACATCCAAATTTTTGGAAGAAAACAGAGGTGTTTTTTGCGAAGTGCCTACCTGTAGATTTTGGCCTCTAGCTCAGCCGGCACCTAGGGAAACCTACCAAACCTGTGCATTTCTGAAAACTAGAGACCTAGGGGAATCCAAGATGGGGTGACTTGCGGGGCTCGAACCAGGTTCTGTTACCCAGAATCCTTTGCAAACCTCAAAATTTGGCTAAAAAAACACATGTTCCTCACATTTCTGTGGCAGAAAGTTCTGGAATCTGAGAGGAGCCACAAATTTCCTTTCACCCAGCGTTCCCCCAAGTCTCCCGATAAAAATGATACCTCACTTGTGTGGGTAGGCCTAGCGCCCGCGACAGGAAACGCCCCAAAGCGCAACGTGGACACATCCAAATTTTTGGAAGAAAACAGAGGTGTTTTTTGCGAAGTGCCTACCTGTAGATTTTGGCTTCTAGCTCAGCCGGCACCTAGGGAAACCTACCAAACCTGTGCATTTCTGAAAACTAAAGACCTAGGGGAATCCAAGATGGGGTGACTTGCGGGGCTCAGACCAGGTTCTGTTACCCAGAATCCTTTGCAAACCTCAAAATTTGGCTAAAAAAACACATGTTCCTCACATTTCTGTGGCAGAAAGTTCTGGAATCTGAGAGGAGCCACAAATTTCCTTTCACCCAGCGTTCCCCCAAGTCTCCCGATAAAAATGATACCTCACTTGTGTGGGTAGGCCTAGCGCCCGCGACAGGAAACGCCCCAAAGCGCAACGTGGACACATCCAAATTTTTGGAAGAAAACAGAGGTGTTTTTTGCGAAGTGCCTACCTGTAGATTTTGGCTTCTAGCTCAGCCGGCACCTAGGGAAACCTACCAAACCTGTGCATTTCTGAAAACTAAAGACCTAGGGGAATCCAAGATGGGGTGACTTGCGGGGCTCGGACCAGGTTCTGTTACCCAGAATCCTTTGCAAACCTCAAAATTTGGCTAAAAAAACACATGTTCCTCACATTTCTGTGGCAGAAAGTTCTGGAATCTGAGAGGAGCCACAAATTTCCTTCTATGCAGCGTTCCCCCAAGTCTCCCGATAAAAATGATACCTCACTTGTGTGGGTAGGCCTAGCGCCCGCGACAGGAAACGCCCCAAAGCGCAACGTGGACACATCCAAATTTTTGGAAGAAAACAGAGGTGTCTTTTGCGAAGTGCCTACCTGTAGATTTTGGCCTCTAGCTCATCCGGCACCTAGGGAAACCTACCAAACCTGTGCATTTCTGAAAACTAAAGACCTAGGGGAATCCAAGATGGGGTGACTTGCGGGGCTCGGACCAGGTTCTGTTACCCAGAATCCTTTGCAAACCTCAAAATTTGGCTAAAAAAACACATGTTCCTCACATTTCTGTGGCAGAAAGTTCTGGAATCTGAGAGGAGCCACAAATTTCCTTCCACCCAGCGTTCCCCCAAGTCTCCCGATAAAAATGATACCTCACTTGTGTGGGTAGGCCTAGCGCCCGCGACAGGAAACGCCCCAAAGCGCAACGTGGACACATCCAAATTTTTGGAAGAAAACAGAGGTGTTTTTTGCGAAGTGCCTACCTGTAGATTTTGGCCTCTAGCTCAGCCGGCACCTAGGGAAACCTACCAAACCTGTGCATTTCTGAAAACAAGAGACCTAGGGGAATCCAAGGAGGGGTGATTGCGGGGCTCGGACCAGGTTCTGTTACCCAGAATCCTTTGCAAACCTCAAAATTTGGCTAAAAAAACACACGTTCCTCACATTTCTTTGGCAGAAAGTTCTGGAATCTGAGAGGAGCCACAAATTTCCTTCTAAGCAGCGTTCCCCCAAGTCTCCCGATAAAAATGATACCTCACTTGTGTGGGTAGGTCTAGCGCCCGCGACAGGAAACGGCCCAAAGCGCAACGTCGACACATCCACATTTTTGGAAGAAAACAGAGGTGTTTTTTGCGAAGTGCCTACTTGTAGATTTTGGCCTCTAACTCAGCCAGCACCTAGGGAAACCGACCAAACCTGTGCATTTCTGAAAACTAGAGACCTAGGGGAATCCAAGATGGGGTAACTTGCGGGGCTCGGACCAGGTTCTGTTACCCAGAATCCTTTGCAAACCTCAAAACTTGGCTAAAAAAACACATGTTCCTCACATTTCTGTGGCAGAAAGTTCTGGAATCTGAGAGGAGCCACAAATTTCCTTCCACGCAGCGTTTCCTCAAGTCTCCCGATAAAAATGATACCTCACTTGTGTGGGTAGGCCTAGCGCCCGCAACAGGAAAAGCCCCAAAGCGCAATGTGGACACATCCAAATTTTTGGAAGAAAACAGAGGTGTTTTTTGCGAAGTGCCTACCTGTAGATTTTGGCCTCTAGCTCAGCCGGCACCTAGGGAAACCTACCAAACCTGTGCATTTCTGAAAACTAGAGACCTCGGGGAATCCAAGATGGGGTGACTTGCGGGGCTCGGACCAGGTTCTGTAACCCAGAATCCTTTGCAAACCTCAAAATTTGGCTAAAAAAACACATGTTCCTCACATTTCTGTGGCAGAAAGTTCTGGAATCTGAGAGGAGCCACAAATTTCCTTTCACCCAGCGTTCCCCCAAGTCTCCCGATAAAAATGATACCTCACTTCTGTGGGTAGGCCTAGCGCCCGCGACAGGAAACGCCCCAAAGCACAACGTGGACACATCCAAATTGTTGGAAGAAAACAGAGGTGTTTTTTGCGAAGTGCCTACCTGTAGATTTTGGCTTCTAGCTCAGCCGGCACCTAGGGAAACCTACCAAACCTGTGCATTTCTGAAAACTAAAGACCTAGGGGAATCCAAGATGGGGTGACTTGCGGGGCTCGGACCAGGTTCTGTTACCCAAAATCCTTTGCAAACCTCAAAATTTGGCTAAAAAAACACATGTTCCTCACATTTCTGTGGCAGAAAGTTCTGGAATCTGAGAGGAGCCACAAATTTCCTTCTACGCAGCGTTCCCCCAAGTCTTCCGATAAAAATGATACCTCACTTGTGTGGGTAGGCCTAGCGCCCGCTACAGGAAACGCCCCAAAGCGCAACGTGGACACATCCACATTTTTGGAAGAAAACAGAGGTGTTTTTTGCGAAGTGCCTACCTGTAGATTTTGGCTTCTAGCTCAGCCGGCACCTAGGGAAACCTACCAAACCTGTGCATTTCTGAAAACTAAAGACCAAGGGGAATCCAAGATGGGGTGACTTGCGGGGCTCGGACCAGGTTCTGTTACCCAGAATCCTTTGCAAACCTCAAAATTTGGCTAAAAAAACACATGTTCCTCACATTTCTGTGGCAGAAAGTTCTGGAATCTGAGAGGAGCCACAAATTTCCTTTCACCCAGCGTTCCCCCAAGTCTCCCGATAAAAATGATACCTCACTTGTGTGGGTAGGCCTAGCGCCCGCGACAGGAAACGCCCCAAAGCGCAACGTGGACACATCCAAATTTTTGGAAGAAAACAGAGGTGTTTTTTGCGAAGTGCCTACCTGTAGATTTTGGCTTCTAGCTCAGCCGGCACCTAGGGAAACCTACCAAACCTGTGCATTTCTGAAAACTAAAGACCTAGGGGAATCCAAGATGGGGTGACTTGCGGGGCTCGGACCAGGTTCTGTTACCCAAAATCCTTTGCAAACCTCAAAATTTGGCTAAAAAAACACATGTTCCTCACATTTCTGTGGCAGAAAGTTCTGGAATCTGAGAGGAGCCACAAATTTCCTTCTACGCAGCGTTCCCCCAAGTCTTCCGATAAAAATGATACCTCACTTGTGTGGGTAGGCCTAGCGCCCGCGACAGGAAACACCCCAAAGCGCCATGTGGACACATCCAAATTTTTGGAAGAAAACAGAGGTGTTTTTTGCGAAGTGCCTACCTGTAGATTTTGGCCTCTAGCTCATCCGGCACCTAGGGAAACCTACCAAACCTGTGCATTTCTGAAAACTAAAGACCTAGGGGAATCCAAGATGGGGTGACTTGCGGGGCTCGGACCAGGTTCTGTTACCCAGAATCCTTTGCAAACCTCAAAATTTGGCTAAAAAAACACATGTTCCTCACATTTCTGTGGCAGAAAGTTCTGGAATCTGAGAGGAGCCACAAATTTCCTTCCACCCAGCGTTCCCCCAAGTCTCCTGATAAAAATGATACCTCACTTGTGTGGGTAGGCCTAGCGCCCGCGACAGGAAACGCCCCAAAGCGCAACGTGGACACATCCAAATTTTTGGAAGAAAACAGAGGTGTTTTTTGCGAAGTGCCTACCTGTAGATTTTGGCCTCTAGCTCAGCCGGCACCTAGGGAAACCTACCAATCCTGTGCATTTCTGAAAACTAGAGACCTAGGGGAATCCAAGATGGGGTGACTTGCGGGGCTCGAACCAGGTTCTGTTACCCAGAATCCTTTGCAAACCTCAAAATTTGGCTAAAAAAACACATGTTCCTCACATTTCTGTGGCAGAAAGTTCTGGAATCTGAGAGGGGCCACACATTTCCTTCCACCCAGCGTTCCCCCAAGTCTCCCGATAAAAATGATACCTCACTTGTGTGGGTAGGCCTAGCGCCTGCGACAGGAAACGCCCCAAAGCGCAATGTGGACACATCCAAATTTTTGGAAGAAAACAGAGGTGTTTTTTGCGAAGTGCCTACCTGTAGATTTTGGCCTCTAGCTCAGCCGGCACCTAGGGAAACCTACCAAACCTGTGCATTTCTGAAAACTAGAGACCTAGGGGAATCTAAGATGGGGTGACTTGCGGGGCTCGGACCAGGTTTCTATAACCCAGAATCCTTTGCAAACCTCAAAATTTGGCTAAAGAAACACATGTTCCTCACATTTCTGTGGCAGGAAGTTCTGGAATCTGAGAGGAGCCACAACTTTCCTTCCACCCAGCGTTCCCCCAAGTCTCCCGATAAAAATGATACCTCACTTGTGTGGGTAGGCCTAGCGCCCGCGACAGGAAACGCCCCAAAGCGCAATGTGGACACATCCAAATTTTTGGAAGAAAACAGAGGTGTTTTATGCGAAGTGCCTACCTGTAGATTTTGGCCTCTAGCTCAGCCGGCAACTAGGGAAACCTACCAAACCTGTGCATTTCTGAAAACTAGAGACCTCGGGGAATCCAAGATGGGGTGACTTGCGGGGCTCGGACCAGGTTCTGTAACCCAGAATCCTTTGCAAACCTCAAAATTTGGCTAAAAAAACACATGTTCCTCACATTTCTGTGGCAGAAAGTTCTGGAATCTGAGAGGAGCCACAAATTTCCTTTTACCCAGCGTTCCCCCAAGTCTCCCGATAAAAATGATACCTCACTTGTGTGGGTAGGCCTAGCGCCCGCAACAGGAAACGCCCCAAAGCGCAACGTGGACACATCCAAATTTTTGGAAGAAAACAGAGGTGTTTTTTGCGAAGTGCCTACCTGTAGATTTTGGCTTCTAGCTCAGCCGGCACCTAGGGAAACCTACCAAACCTGTGCATTTCTGAAAACTAAAGACCTAGGGGAATCCAAGATGGGGTGACTTGCGGGGCTCGGACCAGGTTCTGTTACCCAGAATCCTTTGCAAACCTCAAAATTTGGCTAAAAAAACACATGTTCCTCACATTTCTGTGGCAGAAAGTTCTGGAATCTGAGAGGAGCCACAAATTTCCTTCTACGCAGCGTTCCCCCAAGTCTCCCGATAAAAATGATACCTCACTTGTGTGGGTAGGCCTAGCGCCCGCGACAGGAAACGCCCCAAAGCGCAACGTGGACACATCCAAATTTTTGGAAGAAAACAGAGGTGTCTTTTGCGAACTGCCTACCTGTAGATTTTGGCCTCTAGCTCATCCGGCACCTAGGGAAACCTACCAAACCTGTGCATTTCTGAAAACTAAAGACCTAGGGGAATCCAAGATGGGGTGACTTGCGGGTCTCGGACCAGGTTCTGTTACCCAGAATCCTTTGCAAACCTCAAAATTTGGCTAAAAAAACACATGTTCCTCACATTTCTGTGGCAGAAAGTTCTGGAATCTGAGAGGAGCCACAAATTTCCTTCCACCCAGCGTTCCCCCAAGTCTCCCAATAAAAATGATACCTCACTTGTGTGGGTAGGCCTAGCGCCCGCGACAGGAAACGCCCCAAAGCGCAACGTGGACACATCCAAATTTTTGGAAGAAAACAGAGGTGTTTTTTGCGAAGTGCCTACCTGTAGATTTTGGCCTCTAGCTCAGCCGGCACCTAGGGAAACCTACCAAACCTGTGCATTTCTGAAAACTAGAGACCTAGGGGAATCCAAGGAGGGGTGATTGCGGGGCTCGGACCAGGTTCTGTTACCCAGAATCCTTTGCAAACCTCAAAATTTGGCTAAAAAAACACATGTTCCTCACATTTCTTTGGCAGAAAGTTCTGGAATCTGAGAGGAGCCACAAATTTCCTTCTACGCAGCGTTCCCCCAAGTCTCCCGATAAAAATGATACCTCACTTGTGTGGGTAGGCCTAGTGCCCGCGACAGGAAACGCCCCAAAGCGCAACGTGGACACATCCAAATTTTTGGAAGAAAACAGAGGTGTTTTTTGCGAAGTGCCTACTTGTAGATTTTGGCCTCTAGCTCAGCCGGCACCTAGGGAAACCGACCAAACCTGTGCATTTCTGAAAACTAGAGACCTAGGGGAATCCAAGATGGGGTAACTTGCGGGGCTCGGACCAGGTTCTGTTACCCAGAATCCTTTGCAAACCTCAAAATTTGGCTAAAAAAACACATGTTCCTCACATTTCTGTGGCAGAAAGTTCTGGAATCTGAGAGGAGCCACAAATTTCTTTCCACTCAGCGTTCCCTCAAGTCTCCCGATAAAAATGATACCTCACTTGTGTGGGTAGGCCTAGCGCCCGCTACAGGAAACGCCCCAAAGCGCAACGTGGACACATCCACATTTTTGGAAGAAAACAGAGGTGTTTTTTGCGAAGTGCCTACCTGTAGATTTTGACCTCTAGCTCAGCCTGCACCTAGGGAAACCTACCAAACCTGTGCATTTCTGAAAACTAGAGACCTAGGGGAATCCAAGATGGGGTGACTTGCGGGGCTCGAACCAGGTTCTGTTACCCAGAATCCTTTGCAAACCTCAAAATTTGGCTAAAAAAACACATGTTCCTCACATTTCTGTGGCAGAAAGTTCTGGAATCTGAGAGGAGCCACAAATTTCCTTCTACGCAGCGTTCCCCCAAGTCTCCCGATAAAAATGATACCTCACTTGTGTGGGTAGGCCTAGCGCCCGCGACAGGAATCGCCCCAAAGCGCAACGTGGACACATCCAAATTTTTGGAAGAAAACAGAGGTGTTTTTTGCGAAGTGCCTACCTGTAGATTTTGGCCTCTAACTCATCCGGCACCTAGGGAAACCTACCAAACCTGTGCATTTCTGAAAACTAAAGACCTAGGGGAATCCAAGATGGGGTGACTTGCGGGGCTCGGACCAGGTTCTGTTACCCAGAATCCTTTGCAAACCTCAAAATTTGGCTAAAAAAACACATGTTCCTCACATTTCTTTGGCAGAAAGTTCTGGAATCTGAGAGGAGCCACAAATTTCCTTCCACCCAGCGTTCCCCCAAGTCTCCCGATAAAAATGATACCTCACTTGTGTGGGTAGGCCTAGCGCCCGCGACAGGAAACGCCCCAAAGCGCAACGTGGACACATCCAAATTTTTGGAAGAAAACAGAGGTGTTTTTTGCGAAGTGCCTACCTGTAGATTTTGGCCTCTAGCTCAGCCGGCACCTAGGGAAAACTACCAAACCTGTGCATTTCTGAAAACTAGAGACCTAGGGGAATCCAAGATGGGGTGACTTGCGGGGCTCGAACCAGGTTCTGTTACCCAGAATCCTTTGCAAACCTCAAAATTTGGCTAAAAAAACACATGTTCCTCACATTTCTGTGGCAGAAAGATCTGGAATCTGAGAGGAGCCACAAATTTCCTTTCACCCAGCGTTCCCCCAAGTCTCCCGATAAAAATGATACCTCACTTGTGTGGGTAGGCCTAGCGCCCGCGACAGGAAACGCCCCAAAGCGCAACGTGGACACATCAACATTTTTGGAAGAAAACAGAGGTGTTTTTTGCGAAGTGCCTACCTGTAGATTTTGGCTTCTAGCTCAGCCGGCACCTAGGGAAAGCTACCACACCTGTGCATTTCTGAAAACTAAAGACCTAGGGAAATCCAAGATGGGGTGACTTGCGGGGCTCGGACCAGGTTCTGTTACCCAGAATCCTGTTCAAACCTCAAAATTTGGCTAAAAAAACACATGTTCCTCACATTTCTGTGGCAGAAAGTTCTGGAATATGAGAGGAGCCACAAATTTCCTTCTACGCAGCGTTCCCCCAAGTCTCCCGATAAAAATGATACCTCACTTGTGTGGGAAGGCCTAGCGCCCGCGACAGGAAACGCCCCAAAGCGCAACGTGGACACATCCAAATTTTTGGAAGAAAACAGAGGTGTTTTTTGCGAAGTGCCTACCTGTAGATTTTGGCCTCTAGCTCAGCCGGCACCTAGGGAAACCTACCAAACCTGTGCATTTCTGAAAACTAAAGACCTAGGGGAATCCAAGATGGGGTGACTTGCGGGGCTCGGACCAGGTTCTGTTACCCAGAATCCTTTGCAAACCTCAAAATTTGGCTAAAAAAACACATGTTCCTCACATTTCTGTGGCAGAAAGTTCTGGAATCTGAGAGGAGCCACAAATTTCCTTCCACCCAGCGTTCCCCCAAGTCTCCCAATAAAAATGATACCTCACTTGTGTGGGTAGGCCTAGCGCCCGCGACAGGAAACGCCCCAAAGCGCAACGTGGACACATCAAAATTTTTGGAAGAAAACAGAGGTGTTTTTTGCGAAGTGCCTACCTGTAGATTTTGGCCTCTAGCTCAGCCGGCACCTAGGGAAACCTACCAAACCTGTGCATTTCTGAAAACTAGAGACCTAGGGGAATCCAAGGAGGGGTGATTGCGGGGCTCGGACCAGGTTCTGTTACCCAGAATCCTTTGCAAACCTCAAAATTTGGCTAAAAAAACACATGTTCCTCACATTTCTTTGGCAGAAAGTTCTGGAATCTGAGAGGAGCCACAAATTTCCTTCTACGCAGCGTTCCCCCAAGTCTCCCGATAAAAATGATACCTCACTTGTGTGGGTAGGCCTAGCGCCCGCGACAGGAAACGCCCCAAAGCGCAACGTGGACACATCCAAATTTTTGGAAGAAAACAGAGGTGTTTTTTGCGAAGTGCCTACTTGTAGATTTTGGCCTCTAGCTCAGCCGGCACCTAGGGAAACCGACCAAACCTGTGCATTTCTGAAAACTAGAGACCTAGGGGAATCCAAGATGGGGTAACTTGCGGGGCTCGGACCAGGTTCTGTTACCCAGAATCCTTTGCAAACCTCAAAATTTGGCTAAAAAAACACATGTTCCTCACATTTCTGTGGCAGAAAGTTCTGGAATCTGAGAGGAGCCACAAATTTCTTTCCACTCAGCGTTCCCTCAAGTCTCCCGATAAAAATGATACCTCACTTGTGTGGGTAGGCCTAGCGCCCGCTACAGGAAACGCCCCAAAGCGCAACGTGGACACATCCACATTTTTGGAAGAAAACAGAGGTGTTTTTTGCGAAGTGCCTACCTGTAGATTTTGACCTCTAGCTCAGCCTGCACCTAGGGAAACCTACCAAACCTGTGCATTTCTGAAAACTAGAGACCTAGGGGAATCCAAGATGGGGTGACTTGCGGGGCTCGAACCAGGTTCTGTTACCCAGAATCCTTTGCAAACCTCAAAATTTGGCTAAAAAAACACATGTTCCTCACATTTCTGTGGCAGAAAGTTCTGGAATCTGAGAGGAGCCACAAATTTCCTTGACCCAGCGTTCCCCCAAGTCTCCCGATAAAAATGATACCTCACTTGTGTGGGTAGGCCTAGCGCCCGCGACAGGAAACGCCCCAAAGCGCAACGTGGACACATCCAAATTTTTGGAAGAAAACAGAGGTGTTTTTTGCGAAGTGCCTACCTGTAGATTTTGGCTTCTAGCTCAGCCGGCACCTAGGGAAACCTACCAAACCTGTGCATTTCTGAAAACTAAAGACCTAGGGGAATCCAAGATGGGGTGACTTGCGGGGCTCAGACCAGGTTCTGTTACCCAGAATCCTTTGCAAACCTCAAAATTTGGCTAAAAAAACACATGTTCCTCACATTTCTGTGGCAGAAAGTTCTGGAATCTGAGAGGAGCCACAAATTTCCTTTCACCCAGCGTTCCCCCAAGTCTCCCGATAAAAATGATACCTCACTTGTGTGGGTAGGCCTAGCGCCCGCGACAGGAAACGCCCCAAAGCGCAACGTGGACACATCCAAATTTTTGGAAGAAAACAGAGGTGTTTTTTGCGAAGTGCCTACCTGTAGATTTTGGCTTCTAGCTCAGCCGGCACCTAGGGAAACCTACCAAACCTGTGCATTTCTGAAAACTAAAGACCTAGGGGAATCCAAGATGGGGTGACTTGCGGGGCTCGGACCAGGTTCTGTTACCCAGAATCCTTTGCAAACCTCAAAATTTGGCTTAAAAAACACATGTTCCTCACATTTCTGTGGCAGAAAGTTCTGGAATCTGAGAGGAGCCACAAATTTCCTTCTACGCAGCGTTCCCCCAAGTCTCCCGATAAAAATGATACCTCACTTGTGTGGGTAGGCCTAGCGCCCGCGACAGGAAATGCCCCAAAGCGCAACGTGGACACATCCAAATTTTTGGAAGAAAACAGAGGTGTCTTTTGCGAAGTGCCTACCTGTAGATTTTGGCCTCTAGCTCATCCGGCACCTAGGGAAACCTACCAAACCTGTGCATTTCTGAAAACTAAAGACCTAGGGGAATCCAAGATGGGGTGACTTGCGGGGCTCGGACCAGGTTCTGTTACCCAGAATCCTTTGCAAACCTCAAAATTTGGCTAAAAAAATACATGTTCCTCACATTTCTGTGGCAGAAAGTTCTGGAATCTGAGAGGAGCCACAAATTTCCTTCCACCCAGCGTTCCCCCAAGTCTCCCGATAAAAATGATACCTCACTTGTGTGGGTAGGCCTAGCGCCCGCGACAGGAAACGCCCCAAAGCGCAACGTGGACACATCCAAATTTTTGGAAGAAAACAGAGGTGTTTTTTGCGAAGTGCCTACCTGTAGATTTTGGCCTCTAGCTCAGCCGGCACCTAGGGAAACCTACCAAACCTGTGCATTTCTGAAAACTAGAGACCTAGGGAAATCCAAGATGGGGTGACTTGCGGGGCTCGGACCAGGTTCTGTTACCCAGAATCCTGTTCAAACCTCAAAATTTGGCTAAAAAAACACATGTTCCTCACATTTCTGTGGCAGAAAGTTCTGGAATATGAGAGGAGCCACAAATTTCCTTCTACGCAGCGTTCCCCCAAGTCTCCCGATAAAAATGATACCTCACTTGTGTGGGAAGGCCTAGCGCCCGCGACAGGAAACGCCCCAAAGCGCAACGTGGACACATCCAAATTTTTGGAAGAAAACAGAGGTGTTTTTTGCGAAGTGCCTACCTGTAGATTTTGGCCTCTAGCTCAGCCGGCACCTAGGGAAACCTACCAAACCTGTGCATTTCTGAAAACTAAAGACCTAGGGGAATCCAAGATGGGGTGACTTGCGGGGCTCGGACCAGGTTCTGTTACCCAGAATCCTTTGCAAACCTCAAAATTTGGCTAAAAAAACACATGTTCCTCACATTTCTGTGGCAGAAAGTTCTGGAATCTGAGAGGAGCCACAAATTTCCTTCCACCCAGCGTTCCCCCAAGTCTCCCGATAAAAATGATACCTCACTTGTGTGGGTAGGCCTAGCGCCCGCGACAGGAAACGCCCCAAAGAGCAACGTGGACACATCCAAATTTTTGGAAGAAAACAGAGGTGTTTTTTGCGAAGTGCCTACCTGTAGATTTTGGCCTCTAGCTCAGCCGGCACCTAGGGAAACCTACCAAACCTGTGCATTTCTGAAAACTAGAGACCTAGGGGAATCCAAGGAGGGGTGATTGCGGGGCTCGGACCAGGTTCTGTTACCCAGAATCCTTTGCAAACCTCAAAATTTGGCTAAAAAAACACATGTTCCTCACATTTCTTTGGCAGAAAGTTCTGGAATCTGAGAGGAGCCACAAATTTCCTTCTACGCAGCGTTCCCCCAAGTCTCCCGATAAAAATGATACCTCACTTGTGTGGGTAGGCCTAGCGCCCGCAACAGGAAACGCCCCAAAGCGCAACGTGGACACATCCAAATTTTTGGAAGAAAACAGAGGTGTTTTTTGCGAAGTGCCTACTTGTAGATTTTGGCCTCTAGCTCAGCCGGCACCTAGGGAAACCAACCAAACCTGTGCATTTCTGAAAACTAGAGACCTAGGGGAATCCAAGATGGGGTAACTTGCGGGGCTCGGACCAGGTTCTGTTACCCAGAATCCTTTGCAAACCTCAAAATTTGGCTAAAAAAACACATGTTCCTCACATTTCTGTGGCAGAAAGTTCTGGAATCTGAGAGGAGCCACAAATTTCCTTTCACCCAGCGTTCCCCCAAGTCTCCCGATAAAAATGATACCTCACTTGTGTGGGTAGGCCTAGCGCCCGCGACAGGAAACGCCCCAAAGCGCAACGTGGACACATCCAAATTTTTGGAAGAAAACAGAGGTGTTTTTTGCGAAGTGCCTACCTGTAGATTTTGGCTTCTAGCTCAGCCGGCACCTAGGGAAACCGACCAAACCTGTGCATTTCTGAAAACTAAAGACCTAGGGGAATCCAAGATGGGGTGACTTGCGGGGCTCGGACCAGGTTCTGTTACCCAGAATCCTTTGCACATTTCAAAATTTGGCTAAAAAAACACATGTTCCTCACATTTCTGTGGCAGAAAGTTCTGGAATCTGAGAGGAGCCACAAATTTCCTTCTACGCAGCGTTCCCCCAAGTCTCCCGATAAAAATGATACCTGACTTGTGTGGGTAGGCCTAGCGCCCGCGACAGGAAACGCCCCAAAGCGCAACGTGGACACATCCAAATTTTTGGAAGAAAACAGAGGTGTCTTTTGCGAACTGCCTACCTGTAGATTTTGGCCTCTAGCTCATCCGGCACCTAGGGAAACCTACCAAACCTGTGCATTTCTGAAAACTAAAGACCTAGGGGAATCCAAGATGGGGTGACTTGCGGGTCTCGGACCAGGTTCTGTTACCCAGAATCCTTTGCAAACCTCAAAATTTGGCTAAAAAAACACACGTTCCTCACATTTCTTTGGCAGAAAGTTCTGGAATCTGAGAGGAGCCACAAATTTCCTTCTACGCAGCGTTCCCCCAAGTCTCCCGATAAAAATGATACCTCACTTGTGTGGGTAGGCCTAGCGCCCGCGACAGGAAACGCCCCAAAGCGCAATGTGGACACATCCAAATTTTTGGAAGAAAACAGAGGTGTTTTATGCGAAGTGCCTACCTGTAGATTTTGGCCTCTAGCTCAGCCGGCACCTAGGGAAACCTACCAAACCTGTGCATTTCTGAAAACTAGAGACCTCTGGGAATCCAAGATGGGATGACTTGCGGGGCTCGGACCAGGTTCTGTAACCCAGAATCCTTTGCAAACCTCAAAACTTGGCTAAAAAAACACATGTTCCTCACATTTCTGTGGCAGAAAGTTCTGGAATCTGAGAGGAGCCACAAATTTCCTTTCACCCAGCGTTCCCCCAAGTCTCCCGATAAAAATGATACCTCACTTGTGTGGGTAGGCCTAGCGCCCGCGACAGGAAACGCCCCAAAGCGCAACGTGGACACATCCAAATTTTTGGAAGAAAACAGAGGTGTTTTTTGCGAAGTGCCTACCTGTAGATTTTGGCCTCTAGCTCAGCCGGCACCTAGGGAAACCTACCAAACCTGTGCATTTCTGAAAACTAGAGACCTAGGGGAATCCAAGATGGGGTGACTTGCGGGGCTCGAACCAGGTTCTGTTACCCAGAATCCTTTGCAAACCTCAAAATTTGGCTAAAAAAACACATGTTCCTCACATTTCTGTGGCAGAAAGTTCTGGAATCTGAGAGGAGCCACAAATTTCCTTTCACCCAGCGTTCCCCCAAGTCTCCCGATAAAAATGATACCTCACTTGTGTGGGTAGGCCTAGCGCCCGCGACAGGAAACGCCCCAAAGCGCAACGTGGACACATCCAAATTTTTGGAAGAAAACAGAGGTGTCTTTTGCGAACTGCCTACCTGTAGATTTTGGCCTCTAGCTCATCCGGCACCTAGGGAAACCTACCAAACCTGTGCTTTTCTGAAAACTAAAGACCTAGGGGAATCCAAGATGGGGTGACTTGCGGGTCTCGGACCAGGTTCTGTTACCCAGAATCCTTTGCAAACCTCAAAATTTGGCTAAAAAAACACACGTTCCTCACATTTCTTTGGCAGAAAGTTCTGGAATCTGAGAGGAGCCACACATTTCCTTCTACGCAGCGTTCCCCCAAGTCTCCCGATAAAAATGATACCTCACTTGTGTGGGTAGGTCTAGCGCCCGCGACAGGAAACGGCCCAAAGCGCAACGTGGACACATCCACATTTTTGGAAGAAAACAGAGGTGTTTTTTGCGAAGTGCCTACTTGTAGATTTTGGCCTCTAGCTCAGCCAGCACCTAGGGAAACCGACCAAACCTGTACATTTCTGAAAACTAGAGACCTAGGGGAATCCAAGATGGGGTAACTTGCGGGGCTCGGACCAGGTTCTGTTACCCAGAATCCTTTGCAAACCTCAAAACTTGGCTAAAAAAACACATGTTCCTCACATTTCTGTGGCAGAAAGTTCTGGAATCTGAGAGGAGCCACAAATTTCCTTCCACGCAGCGTTTCCTCAAGTCTCCCGATAAAAATGATACCTCACTTGTGTGGGTAGGCCTAGCGCCCGCGACAGGAAACGCCCCAAAGCGCAATGTGGACACATCCAAATTTTTGGAAGAAAACAGAGGTGTTTTTTGCGAAGTGCCTACCTGTAGATTTTGGCCTCTAGCTCAGCCGGCACCTAGGGAAACCTACCAAACCTGTGCATTTCTGAAAACTAGAGACCTCGGGGAATCCAAGATGGGGTGACTTGCGGGGCTCGGACCAGGTTCTGTAACCCAGAATCCTTTGCAAACCTCAAAATTTGGCTAAAAAAACACATGTTCCTCACATTTCTGTGGCAGAAAGTTCAGGAATCTGAGAGGAGCCACAAATTTCCTTTCACCCAGCGTTCCCCCAAGTCTCCCGATAAAAATGATACCTCACTTGTGTGGGTAGGCCTAGCGCCCGCGACAGGAAACGCCCCAAAGCGCAACGTGGACACATCCAAATTTTTGGAAGAAAACAGAGGTGTTTTTTGCGAATTGCCTACCTGTAGATTTTGGCTTCTAGCTCAGCCGGCACCTAGGGAAACCTACCAAACCTGTGCATTTCTGAAAACTAAAGACCTAGGGGAATCCAAGATGGGGTGACTTGCGGGGCTCGGACCAGGTTCTGTTACCCAGAATCCTTTGCAAACCTCAAAATTTGGCTAAAAAAACACATGTTCCTCACATTTCTGTGGCAGAAAGTTCTGGAATCTGAGAGGAGCCACAAATTTCCTTCTACGCAGCGTTCCCCCAAGTCTCCCGATAAAAATGATACCTCACTTGTGTGGGTAGGCCTAGCGCCCGCGACAGGAAACACCCCAAAGCACAACGTGGACGCATCCAAATTTTTGGAAGAAAACAGAGGTGTTTTTTGCGAAGTGCCTACCTGTAGATTTTGGCCTCTAGCTCAGCCGGCACCTAGGGAAACCTACCAATCCTGTGCATTTCTGAAAACTAGAGACCTAGGGGAATCAAAGATGGGGTGACTTGTGGGGCTCGAACCAGGTTCTGTTACCCAGAATCCTTTGCAAACCTCAAAATTTGGCAAAAAAAACACATGTTCCTCACATTTCTGTGGCAGAAAGTTCTGGAATCTGAGAGGGGCCACAAATTTCCTTCCACCCAGCGTTCCCCCAAGTCTCCCGATAAAAATGATACCTCACTTGTGTGGGTAGGCCTAGCGCCTGCGACAGGAAACGCCCCAAAGCGCAATGTGGACACATCCAAATTTTTGGAAGAAAACAGAGGTGTTTTTTGCGAAGTGCCTACCTGTAGATTTTGGCCTCTAGCTCAGCCGGCACCTAGGGAAACCTACCAAACCTGTGCATTTCTGAAAACTAGAGACCTAGGGGAATCCAAGATGTGGTGACTTGCGGGGCTCGGACCAGGTTCTGTAACCCAGAATCCTTTGCAAACCTCAAAATTTGGCTAAAGAAACACATGTTCCTCACATTTCTGTGGCAGGAAGTTCTGGAATCTGAGAGGAGCCACAAATTTCCTTCCACCCAGCGTTCCCCCAAGTCTCCCGATAAAAATGATACCTCACTTGTGTGGGTAGGCCTAGCGCCCGCGACAGGAAACGCCCCAAAGCGCAATGTGGACACATCCAAATTTTTGGAAGAAAACAGAGGTGTTTTATGCGAAGTGCCTACCTGTAGATTTTGGCCTCTAGCTCAGCCGGCACCTAGGGAAACCTACCAAACCTGTGCATTTCTGAAAACTAGAGACCTCGGGGAATCCAAGATGGGGTGACTTGCGGGGCTCGGACCAGGTTCTGTAACCCAGAATCCTTTGCAAACCTCAAAATTTGGCTAAAAAAACACATGTTCCTCACATTTCTGTGGCAGAAAGTTCTGGAATCTGAGAGGAGCCACAAATTTCCTTTTACCCAGCGTTCCCCCAAGTCTCCCGATAAAAATGATACCTCACTTGTGTGGGTAGGCCTAGCGCCCGCGACAGGAAACGCCCCAAAGCGCAACGTGGACACATCCAAATTTTTGGAAGAAAACAGAGGTGTTTTTTGCGAAGTGCCTACCTGTAGATTTTGGCTTCTAGCTCAGCCGGCACCTAGGGAAACCTACCAAACCTGTGCATTTCTGAAAACTAAAGACCTAGGGGAATCCAAGATGGGGTGACTTGCGGGGCTCGGACCAGGTTCTGTTACCCAGAATCCTTTGCAAACCATGAAATTTGGCTAAAAAAACACATGTTCCTCACATTTCTGTGGCAGAAAGTTCTGGAATCTGAGAGGAGCCACAAATTTCCTTCTACGCAGCGTTCCCCCAAGTCTCCCGATAAAAATGATACCTCACTTGTGTGGGTAGGCCTAGCGCCCGCGACAGGAAACGCCCCAAAGCGCAAAGTGGACACATCCAAATTTTTGGAAGAAAACAGAGGTTTCTTTTGCGAACTGCCTACCTGTAGATTTTGGCCTCTAGCTCATCCGGCACCTAGGGAAACCTACCAAACCTGTGCATTTCTGAAAACTAAAGACCTACGGGAATCCAAGATGGGGTAACTTGCGGGTCTCGGACCAGGTTCTGTTACCCAGAATCCTTTGCAAACCTCAAAATTTGGCTAAAAAAACACACGTTCCTCACATTTCTTTGGCAGAAAGTTCTGGAATCTGAGAGGAGCCACAAATTTCCTTCTACGCAGCGTTCCCCCAAGTCTCCCGATAAAAATGATACCTCACTTGTGTGGGTAGGTCTAGCGCCCGCGACAGGAAACGGCCCAAAGCGCAACGTGGACACATCCACATTTTTGGAAGAAAACAGAGGTGTTTTTTGCGAAGTGCCTACTTGTAGATTTTGGCCTCTAGCTCAGCCAGCACCTAGGGAAACCGACCAAACCTGTACATTTCTGAAAACTAGAGACCTAGGGGAATCCAAGATGGGGTAACTTGCGGGGCTCGGACCAGGTTCTGTTACCCAGAATCCTTTGCAAACCTCAAAACTTGGCTAAAAAAACACACGTTCCTCACATTTCTGTGGCAGAAAGTTCTGGAATCTGAGAGGAGCCACAAATTTCCTTCCACGCAGCGTTTCCTCAAGTCTCCCGATAAAAATGATACCTCACTTGTGTGGGTAGGCCTAGCGCCCGCGACAGGAAACGCCCCAAAGCGCAATGTGGACACATCCAAATTTTTGGAAGAAAACAGAGGTGTTTTTTGCGAAGTGCCTACCTGTAGATTTTGGCCTCTAGCTCAGCCGGCACCTAGGGAAACCTACCAAACCTGTGCATTTCTGAAAACTAGAGACCTCGGGGAATCCAAGATGGGGTGACTTGCGGGGCTCGGACCAGGTTCTGTAACCCAGAATCCTTTGCAAACCTCAAAATTTGGCTAAAAAAACACATGTTCCTCACATTTCTGTGGCAGAAAGTTCTGGAATCTGAGAGGAGCCACAAATTTCCTTTCACCCAGCGTTCCCCCAAGTCTCCCGATAAAAATGATACCTCACTTGTGTGGGTAGGCCTAGCGCCCGCGACAGGAAACGCCCCAAGGCGCAACGTGGACACATCCAAATTTTTGGAAGAAAACAGAGGTGTTTTTTGCGAAGTGCCTACCTGTAGATTTTGGCTTCTAGCTCAGCCGGCACCTAGGGAAACCTACCAAACCTGTGCATTTCTGAAAACTAAAGACCTAGGGGAATCCAAGATGGGGTGACTTGCGGGGCTCGGACCAGGTTCTGTTACCCAGAATCCTTTGCAAACCTCAAAATTTAGCTAAAAAAACACATGTTCCTCACATTTCTGTGGCAGAAAGTTCTGGAATCTGAGAGGAGCCACAAATTTCCTTCTACGCAGCGTTCCCCAAGTCTCCCGATAAAAATGATACCTCACTTGTGTGGGTAGGCCTAGCGCCCGCGACAGGAAACACCCCAAAGCACAACGTGGACGCATCCAAATTTTTGGAAGAAAACAGAGGTGTTTTTTGCGAAGTGCCTACCTGTAGATTTTGGCCTCTAGCTCAGCCGGCACCTAGGGAAACCTACCAAACCTGTGCATTTCTGAAAACTAGAGACCTAGGGGAATCCAAGGAGGGGTGATTGCGGGGCTCGGACCAGGTTCTGTTACCCAGAATCCTTTGCAAACCTCAAAATTTGGCTAAAAAAACACACGTTCCTCACATTTCTTTGGCAGAAAGTTCTGGAATCTGAGAGGAGCCACAAATTTCCTTCTACTCAGCGTTCCCCCAAGTCTCCCGATAAAAATTATACCTCACTTGTGTGGGTAGGTCTAGCGCCCGCGACAGGAAACGGCCCAAAGCGCAACGTGGACACATCCACATTTTTGGAAGAAAACAGAGGTGTTTTTTGCGAAGTGCCTACTTGTAGATTTTGGCCTCTAACTCAGCCAGCACCTAGGGAAACCGACCAAACCTGTGCATTTCCGAAAACTAGAGACCTAGGGGAATCCAAGATGGGGTAACTTGCGGGGCTCGGACCAGGTTATGTTACCCAGAATCCTTTGCAAACCTCAAAACTTGGCTAAAAAAACACATGTTCCTCACATTTCTGTGGCAGAAAGTTCTGGAATCTGAGAGGAGCCACAAATTTCCTTCCACGCAGCGTTTCCTCAAGTCTCCCGATAAAAATGATACCTCACTTGTGTGGGTAGGCCTAGCGCCCGCGACAGGAAACGCCCCAAAGCGCAAAGTGGACACATCCAAATTTTTGGAAGAAAACAGAGGTGTTTTTTGCGAAGTGCCTACCTGTAGATTTTGGCCTCTAGCTCAGCCGGCACCTAGGGAAACCTACCAAACCTGTGCATTTCTGAAAACTAGAGACCTCGGGGAATCCAAGATGGGGTGACTTGCGGGGCTCGGACCAGGTTCTGTAACCCAGAATCCTTTGCAAACCTCAAAATTTGGCTAAAAAAACACATGTTCCTCACATTTCTGTGGCAGAAAGTTCTGGAATCTGAGAGGAGCCACAAATTTCCTTTCACCCAGCGTTCCCCCAAGTCTCCCGATAAAAATGATACCTCTCTTGTGTGGGTAGGCCTAGCGCCCGCGACAGGAAACGCCCCAAAGCGCAACGTGGACACATCCAAATTTTTGGAAGAAAACAGAGGTGTTTTTTGCGAAGTGCCTACCTGTAGATTTTGGCTTCTAGCTCAGCCGGCACCTAGGGAAACCTACCAAACCTGTGCATTTCTTAAAACTAAAGACCTAGGGGAATCCAAGATGGGGTGACTTGCGGGGCTCGGACCAGGTTCTGTTACCCAGAATCCTTTGCAAACCTCAAAATTTGGCTAAAAAAACACATGTTCCTCACATTTCTGTGGCAGAAAGTTCTGGAATCTGAGAGGAGCCACAAATTTCCTTCTACGCAGCGTTCCCCCAAGTCTCCCGATAAAAATGATACCTCACTTGTGTGGGTAGGCCTAGCGCCCGCGACAGGAAACACCCCAAAGCACAACGTGGACGCATCCAAATTTTTGGAAGAAAACAGAGGTGTTTTTTGCGAAGTGCCTACCTGTAGATTTTGGCCTCTAGCTCAGCCGGCACCTAGGGAAACCTACCAAACCTGTGCATTTCTGAAAACTAGAGACCTAGGGGAATCCAAGGAGGGGTGATTGCGGGGCTCGGACCAGGTTCTGTTACCCAGAATCCTTTGCAAACCTCAAAATTTGGCTAAAAAAACACACGTTCCTCACATTTCTTTGGCAGAAAGTTCTGGAATCTGAGAGGAGCCACAAATTTCCTTCTACGCAGCGTTCCCCCAAGTCTCCCGATAAAAATGATACCTCACTTGTGTGGGTAGGTCTAGCGCCCGCGACAGGAAACGGCCCAAAGCGCAACGTGGACACATCCACATTTTTGGAAGAAAACAGAGGTGTTTTTTGCGAAGTGCCTTCTTGTAGATTTTGGCCTCTAACTCAGCCAGCACCTAGGGAAACCGTCCAAACCTGTGCATTTCTGAAAACTAGAGACCTAGGGGAATCCAAGATGGGGTAACTTGCGGGGCTCGGACCAGGTTCTGTTACCCAGAATCCTTTGCAAACCTCAAAACTTGGCTAAAAAAACACATGTTCCTCACATTTCTGTGGCAGAAAGTTCTGGAATCTGAGAGGAGCCACAAATTTCCTTCCACGCAGCGTTTCCTCAAGTCTCCCGATAAAAATGATACCTCACTTGTGTGGGTAGGCCTAGCGCCCGCAACAGGAAACGCCCCAAAGCGCAATGTGGACACATCCAAATTTTTGGAAGAAAACAGAGGTGTTTTTTGCGAAGTGCCTACCTGTAGATTTTGGCTTCTAGCTCAGCCGGCACCTAGGGAAACCTACCAAACCTGTGCATTTCTGAAAACTAGAGACCTCGGGGAATCCAAGATGGGGTGACTTGCGGGGCTCGGACCAGGTTCTGTAACCCAGAATCCTTTGCAAACCTCAAAATTTGGCTCAAAAAAACACATGTTCCTCACATTTCTGTGGCAGAAAGTTCTGGAATCTGAGAGGAGCCACAAATTTCCTTTCACCCAGCGTTCCCCCAAGTCTCCCGATAAAAATGATACCTCACTTGTGTGGGTAGGCCTAGCGCCCGCGACAGGAAACGCCCCAAAGCGCAACGTGGACACATCCAAATTTTTGGAAGAAAACAGAGGTGTTTTTTGCGCAGTGCCTACCTGTAGATTTTGGCTTCTAGCTCAGCCGGCACCTAGGGAAACCTACCAAACCTGTGCATTTCTTAAAACTAAAGACCTAGGGGAATCCAAGATGGGGTGACTTGCGGGGCTCGGACCAGGTTCTGTTACCCAGAATCCTTTGCAAACCTCAAAATTTGGCTAAAAAAACACATGTTCCTCACATTTCTGTGGCAGAAAGTTCTGGAATCTGAGAGGAGCCACAAATTTCCTTCTACGCAGCGTTCCCCCAAGTCTCCCAATAAAAATGATACCTCACTTGTGTGGGTAGGCCTAGCGCCCGCGACAGGAAACACCCCAAAGCACAACGTGGACGCATCCAAATTTTTGGAAGAAAACAGAGGTGTTTTTTGCGAAGTGCCTACCTGTAGATTTTGGCCTCTAGCTCAGCCGGCACCTAGGGAAACCTACCAAACCTGTGCATTTCTGAAAACTAGAGACCTAGGGGAATCCAAGGAGGGGTGATTGCGGGGCTCGGACCAGGTTCTGTTACCCAGAATCCTTTGCAAACCTCAAAATTTGGCTAAAAAAACACACGTTCCTCACATTTCTTTGGCAGAAAGTTCTGGAATCTGAGAGGAGCCACAAATTTCCTTCTACGCAGCGTTCCCCCAAGTCTCCCGATAAAAATGATACCTCACTTGTGTGGGTAGGTCTAGCGCCCGCGACAGGAAACGGCCCAAAGCGCAACGTGGACACATCCACATTTTTGGAAGAAAACAGAGGTGTTTTTTGCGAAGTGCCTACTTGTAGATTTTGGCCTCTAACTCAGCCAGCACCTAGGGAAACCGACCAAACCTGTGCATTTCTGAAAACTAGAGACCTCGGGGAATCCAAGATGGGGTGACTTGCGGGGCTCGGACCAGGTTCTGTAACCCAGAATCCTTTGCAAACCTCAAAATTTGGATAAAAAAACACATGTTCCTCACATTTCTGTGGCAGAAAGTTCTGGAATCTGAGAGGAGCCACAAATTTCCTTTCACCCAGCGTTCCCCCAAGTCTCCCGATAAAAATGATACCTCACTTGTGTGGGTAGGCCTAGCGCCCGCGACAGGAAACGCCCCAAAGCGCAACGTGGACACATCCAAATTTTTGGAAGAAAACAGAGGTGTTTTTTGCGAAGTGCCTACCTGTAGATTTTGGCCTCTAGCTCAGCCGGCACCTAGGGAAACCTATCAAACCTGTGCATTTCTGAAAACTAGAGACCTCGGGGAATCCAAGATGGGGTGACTTGCGGGGCTCGGACCAGGTTCTGTAACCCAGAATCCTTTGCAAACCTCAAAATTTGGCTAAAAAAACACATGTTCCTCACATTTCTGTGGCAGAAAGTTCTGGAATCTGAGAGGAGCCACAAATTTCCTTTCACCCAGCGTTCCCCCAAGTCTCCCGATAAAAATGATACCTCACTTGTGTGGGTAGGCCTAGCGCCCGCGACAGGAAACGCCCCAAAGCGCAACGTGGACACATCCAAATTTTTGGAAGAAAACAGAGGTGTTTTTTGCGAAGTGCCTACCTGTAGATTTTGGCTTCTAGCTCAGCCGGCACCTAGGGAAACCTACCAAACCTGTGCATTTCTGAAAACTAAAGACCTAGGGGAATCCAAGATGGGGTGACTTGCGGGGCTCGGACCAGGTTCTGTTACCCAGAATCCTTTGCAAACCTCAAAATTTGGCTAAAAAAACACATGTTCCTCACATTTCTGTGGCAGAAAGTTCTGGAATCTGAGAGGAGCCACAAATTTCCTTCTACGCAGCGTTCCCCCAAGTCTCCCGATAAAAATGATACCTCACTTGTGTGGGTAGGCCTAGCGCCCGCGACAGGAAACACCCCAAAGCACAACGTGGACGCATCCAAATTTTTGGAAGAAAACAGAGGTGTTTTTTGCGAAGTGCCTACCTGTAGATTTTGGCCTCTAGCTCAGCCGGCACCTAGGGAAACCTACCAATCCTGTGCATTTCTGAAAACTAGAGACCTAGGGGAATCCAAGATGGGGTGACTTGCGGGGCTCGAACCAGGTTCTGTTACCCAGAATCCTTTGCAAACCTCAAAATTTGGCTAAAAAAACACATGTTCCTCACATTTCTGTGGCAGAAAGTTCTGGAATCTGAGAGGGGCCACAAATTTCCTTCCACCCAGCGTTCCCCCAAGTCTCCCGATAAAAATGATACCTCACTTGTGTGGGTAGGCCTAGCGCCTGCGACAGGAAACGCCCCAAAGCGCAATGTGGACACATCCAAATTTTTGGAAGAAAACAGAGGTGTTTTTTGCGAAGTGCCTACCTGTAGATTTTGGCCTCTAGCTCAGCCGGCACCTAGGGAAACCTACCAAACCTGTGCATTTCTGAAAAGTAGAGACCTAGGGGAATCCAAGATGGGGTGACTTGCGGGGCTCGGACCAGGTTCTGTAACCCAGAATCCTTTGCAAACCTCAAAATTTGGCTAAAGAAACACATGTTCCTCACATTTCTGTGGCAGGAAGTTCTGGAATCTGAGAGGAGCCACAAATTTCCTTCCACCCAGCGTTCCCCCAAGTCTCCCGATAAAAATGATACCTCACTTGTGTTGGTAGGCCTAGCGCCCGCGACAGGAAACGCCCCAAAGCGCAATGTGGACACATCCAAATTTTTGGAAGAAAACAGAGGTGTTTTATGCGAAGTGCCTACCTGTAGATTTTGGCCTCTAGCTCAGCCGGCACCTAGGGAAACCTACCAAACCTGTGCATTTCTGAAAACTAGAGACCTCGGGGAATCCAAGATGGGGTGACTTGCGGGGCTCGGACCAGGTTCTGTAACCCAGAATCCTTTGCAAACCTCAAAATTTGGCTAAAAAAACACATGTTCCTCACATTTCTGTGGCAGAAAGTTCTGGAATCTGAGAGGAGCCACAAATTTCCTTTTACCCAGCGTTCCCCCAAGTCTCCCGATAAAAATGATACCTCACTTGTGTGGGTAGGCCTAGCGCCCGCGACAGGAAACGCCCCAAAGCGCAACGTGGACACATCCAAATTTTTGGAAGAAAACAGAGGTGTTTTTTGCGAAGTGCCTACCTGTAGATTTTGGCTTCTAGCTCAGCCGGCACCTAGGGAAACCTACCAAACCTGTGCATTTCTGAAAACTAAAGACCTAGGGGAATCCAAGATGGGGTGACTTGCGGGGCTCGGACCAGGTTCTGTTACCCAGAATCCTTTGCAAACCTCAAAATTTGGCTAAAAAAACACATGTTCCTCACATTTCTGTGGCAGAAAGTTCTGGAATCTGAGAGTAGCCACAAATTTCCTTCTACGCAGCGTTCCCCCAAGTCTCCCGATAAAAATGATACCTCACTTGTGTGGGTAGGCCTAGCGCCCGCGACAGGAAACGCCCCAAAGCACAACGTGGACACATCCAAATTTTTGGAAGAAAACAGAGGTGTCTTTTGCGAACTGCCTACCTGTAGATTTTGGCCTCTAGCTCATCCGGCACCTAGGGAAACCTACCAAACCTGTGCATTTCTGAAAACTAAAGACCTAGGGGAATCCAAGATGGGGTGACTTGCGGGTCTCGGACCAGGTTCTGTTACCCAGAATCCTTTGCAAACCTCAAAACTTGGCTAAAAAAACACATGTTCCTCACATTTCTGTGGCAGAAAGTTCTGGAATCTGAGAGGAGCCACAAATTTCCTTCCACGCAGCGTTTCCTCAAGTCTCCCGATAAAAATGATACCTCACTTGTGTGGGTAGGCCTAGCGCCCGCGACAGGAAACGCCCCAAAGCGCAATGTGGACAAATCCAAATTTTTGGAAGAAAACAGAGGTGTTTTTTGCGAAGTGCCTACCTGTAGATTTTGGCCTCTAGCTCAGCCGGCACCTAGGGAAACCTACCAAACCTGTGCATTTCTGAAAACTAGAGACCTCGGGGAATCCAAGATGGGGTGACTTGCGGGGCTCGGACCAGGTTCTGTAACCCAGAATCCTTTGCAAACCTCAAAATTTGGCTAAAAAAACACATGTTCCTCACATTTCTGTGGCAGAAAGTTCTGGAATCTGAGAGGAGCCACAAATTTCCTTTTACCCAGCGTTCCCCCAAGTCTCCCGATAGAAATGATACCTCACTTGTGTGGGTAGGCCTAGCGCCCGCGACAGGAAACGCCCCAAAGCGCAACATGGACACATCCAAATTTTTGGAAGAAAACAGAGGTGTTTTTTGCGAAGTGCCTACCTGTAGATTTTGGCTTCTAGCTCAGCCGGCACCTAGGGAAACCTACCAAACCTGTGCATTTCTGAAAACTAAAGACCTAGGGGAATCCAAGATGGGGTGACTTGCGGGGCTCGGACCAGGTTCTGTTACCCAGAATCCTTTGCAAACCTCAAAATTTGGCTAAAAAAACACATGTTCCTCACATTTCTGTGGCAGAAAGTTCTGGAATCTGAGAGGAGCCACAAATTTCCTTCTACGCAGCGTTCCCCCAAGTCTCCCGATAAAAATGATACCTCACTTGTGTGGGTAGTCCTAGCGCCCGCGACAGGAAACACCCCAAAGCACAACGTGGACGCATCCAAATTTTTGGAAGAAAACAGAGGTGTTTTTTGCGAAGTGCCTACCTGTAGATTTTGGCCTCTAGCTCAGCCGGCACCTAGGGAAACCTACCAAACCTGTGCATTTCTGAAAACTAGAGACCTAGGGGAATCCAAGGAGGGGTGATTGCGGGGCTCGGACCAGGTTCTGTTACCCAGAATCCTTTGCAAACCTCAAAACTTGGCTTAAAAAACACATGTTCCTCACATTTCTGTGGCAGAAAGTTCTGGAATCTGAGAGGAGCCACAAATTTCCTTCCACGCAGCGTTTCCTCAAGTCTCCCGATAAAAATGATACCTCACTTGTGTGGGTAGGCCTAGCGCCCGCGACAGGAAACGCCCCAAAGCGCAATGTGGACACATCCAAATTTTTGGAAGAAAACAGAGGTGTTTTTTGCGAAGTGCCTACCTGTAGATTTTGGCCTCTAGCTCATCCGGCACCTAGGGAAACCTACCAAACCTGTGCATTTCTGAAAACTAAAGACCTAGGGGAATCCAAGATGGGGTGACTTGCGGTTCTCGGACCAGGTTCTGTTACCCAGAATCCTTTGCAAACCTCAAAATTTGGCTAAAAAAACACACGTTCCTCACATTTCTTTGGCAGAAAGTTCTGGAATCTGAGAGAAGCCACAAATTTCCTTCTACGCAGCGTTCCCCCAAGTCTCCCGATAAAAATGATACCTCACTTGTGTGGGTAGGTCTAGCGCCCGCGACAGGAAACGGCCCAAAGCGCAACGTGGACACATCCACATTTTTGGAAGAAAACAGAGGTGTTTTTTGCGAAGTGCCTACTTGTAGATTTTGGCCTCTAGCTCAGCCAGCACCTAGGGAAACCGACCAAACCTGTACATTTCTGAAAACTAGAGACCTAGGGGAATCCAAGATGGGGTAACTTGCGGGGCTCGGACCAGGTTATGTTACCCAGAATCCTTTGCAAACCTCAAAACTTGGCTAAAAAAACACATGTTCCTCACATTTCTGTGGCAGAAAGTTCTGGAATCTGAGAGGAGCCACAAATTTCCTTTCACCCAGCGTTCCCCCAAGTCTCCCGATAAAAATGATACCTCACTTGTGTGGGTAGGCCTAGCGCCCGCGACAGGAAACGCCCCAAAGCGCAACGTGGACACATCCAAATTTTTGGAAGAAAACAGAGGTGTTTTTTGCGAAGTGCCTACCTGTAGATTTTGGCCTCTAGCTCAGCCGGCACCTAGGGAAACCTACCAAACCTGTGCATTTCTCTAAACTAGAGACCTAGGGGAATCCAAGGAGGGGTGATTGCGGGGCTCGGACCAGGTTCTGTTACCCAGAATCCTTTGCAAACCTCAAAATTTGGCTAAAAAAACACATGTTCCTCACATTTCTTTGGCAGAAAGTTCTGGAATCTGAGAGGAGCCACAAATTTCCTTCTACGCAGCGTTCCCCCAAGTCTCCCGATAAAAATGATACCTCACTTGTGTGGGTAGGCCTAGCGCCCGCGACAGGAAACGCCCCAAAGCGCAACGTGGACACATCCAAATTTTTGGAAGAAAACAGAGGTGTTTTTTGCGAAGTGCCTACTTGTAGATTTTGGCCTCTAGCTCAGCCGGCACCTAGGGAAACCGACCAAACCTGTGCATTTCTGAAAACTAGAGACCTAGGGGAATCCAAGATGGGGTAACTTGCGGGGCTCGGACCAGGTTCTGTTACCCAAAATCCTTTGCAAACCTCAAAATTTGGCTAAAAAAACACACGTTCCTCACATTTCTTTGGCAGAAAGTTCTGGAATCTGAGAGGAGCCACAAATTTCCTTCTACGCAGCGTTCCCCCAAGTCTCCCGATAAAAATGATACCTCACTTGTGTGGGTAGGTCTAGCGACCGCGACAGGAAACGGCCCAAAGCGCAACGTGGACACATCCACATTTTTGGAAGAAAACAGAGGTGTTTTTTGCGAAGTGCCTACTTGTAGATTTTGGCCTCTAGCTCAGCCAGCACCTCGGGAAACCGACCAAACCTGTACATTTCTGAAAACTAGAGACCTAGGGGAATCCAAGATGGGGTAACTTGCGGGGCTCGGACCAGGTTCTGTTACCCAGAATCCTTTGCAAACCTCAAAACTTGGCTAAAAAAACACATGTTCCTCACATTTCTGTGGCAGAAAGTTCTGGAATCTGAGAGGAGCCACAAATTTCCTTCCACGCAGCGTTTCCTCAAGTCTCCCGATAAAAATGATACCTCACTTGTGTGGGTAGGCCTAGCGCCCGCGACAGGAAACGCCCCAAAGCGCAACGTGGACACATCCACATTTTTGGAAGAAAACAGAGGTGTTTTTTGCGAAGTGCCTACCTGTAGATTTTGACCTCTAGCTCAGCCGGCACCTAGGGAAACCTACCAAACCTGTGCATTTCTGAAAACTAGAGACCTAGGGGAATCCAAGATGGGGTGACTTGCGGGGCGCGAACCAGGTTCTGTTACCCAGAATCCTTTGCAAACCTCAAAATTTGGCTAAAAAAACACATGTTCCTCACATTTCTGTGGCAGAAAGTTCTGGAATCTGAGAGGAGCCACAAATTTCCTTTCACCCAGCGTTCCCCCAAGTCTCCCGATAAAAATGATACCTCACTTGTGTGGGTAGGCCTAGCGCCCGCGACAGGAAACGCCCCAAAGCGCAACGTGGACACATCAACATTTTTGGAAGAAAACAGAGGTGTTTTTTGCGAAGTGCCTACCTGTAGATTTAGGCTTCTAGCTCAGCCGGCACCTAGGGAAAGCTACCACACCTGTGCATTTCTGAAAACTAAAGACCTAGGGAAATCCAAGATGGGGTGACTTGCGGGGCTCGGACCAGGTTCTGTTACCCAGAATCCTGTTCAAACCTCAAAATTTGGCTAAAAAAACACATGTTCCTCACATTTCTGTGGCAGAAAGTTCTGGAATATGAGAGGAGCCACAAATTTCCTTCTACGCAGCGTTCCCCCAAGTCTCCCGATAAAAATGATACCTCACTTGTGTGGGTAGGCCTAGCGCCCGCGACAGGAAACGCCCCAAAGCGCAACGTGGACACATCCAAATTTTTGGAAGAAAACAGAGGTGTTTTTTGCGATGTGCCTACCTGTAGATTTTGGCCTCTAGCTCAGCCGGCACCTAGGGAAACCTACCAAACCTGTGCATTTCTGAAAACTAAAGACCTAGGGGAATCCAAGATGGGGTGACTTGCGGGGCTCGGACCAGGTTCTGTTACCCAGAATCCTTTGCAAACCTCAAAATTTGGCTAAAAAAACACATGTTCCTCACATTTCTTTGGCAGAAAGTTCTGGAATCTGAGAGGAGCCACAAATTTCCTTCAACGCAGCGTTCCCCCAAGTCTCCCGATAAAAATGATACCTCACTTGTGTGGGTAGGCCTAGCGCCCGCGACAGGAAACGCCCCAAAGCGCAACGTGGACACATCCAAATTTTTGGAAGAAAACAGAGGTGTTTTTTGCGAAGTGCCTACTTGTAGATTTTGGCCTCTAGCTCAGCCGGCACCTAGGGAAACCGACCAAACCTGTGCATTTCTGAAAACTAGAGACCTAGGGGAATCCAAGATGGGGTAACTTGCGGGGCTCGGACCAGGTTCTGTTACCCAGAACCCTTTGCAAACCTCAAAATTTGGCTAAAAAAACACATGTTCCTCACATTTCTGTGGCAGAAAGTTCTGGAATCTGAGAGGAGCCACAAATTTCCTTCCACTCAGCGTTCCCTCAAGTCTCCCGATAAAAATGATACCTCACTTGTGTGGGTAGGCCTAGCGCCCGCTACAGGAAACGCCCCAAAGCGCAACGTGGACACATCCACATTTTTGGAAGAAAACAGAGGTGTTTTTTGCGAAGTGCCTACCTGTAGATTTTGACCTCTAGCTCAGCCGGCACCTAGGGAAACCTACCAAACCTGTGCATTTCTGAAAACTAGAGACCTAGGGGAATCCAAGATGGGGTGACTTGCGGGGCTCGAACCAGGTTCTGTTACCCAGAATCCTTTGCAAACCTCAAAATTTGGCTAAAAAAACACATGTTCCTCACATTTCTGTGGCAGAAAGTTCTGGAATCTGAGAGGAGCCACAAATTTCCTTTCACCCAGCGTTCCCCCAAGTCTCCCGATAAAAATGATACCTCACTTGTGTGGGTAGGCCTAGCGCCCGCGACAGGAAACGCCCCAAAGCGCAACGTGGACACATCCAAATTTTTGGAAGAAAACAGAGGTGTTTTTTGCGAAGTGCCTACCTGTAGATTTTGGCTTCTAGCTCAGCCGGCACCTAGGGAAACCTACCAAACCTGTGCATTTCTGAAAACTAAAGACCTAGGGGAATCCAAGATGGGGTGACTTGCGGGGCTCGGACCAGGTTCTGTTACCCAGAATCCTTTGCAAACCTCAAAATTTGGCTAAAAAAACACATGTTCCTCACATTTCTGTGGCAGAAAGTTCTGGAATCTGAGAGGAGCCACAAATTTCCTTTCACCCAGCGTTTCCCCAAGTCTCCCGATAAAAATGATACCTCACTTGTGTGGGTAGGCCTAGCGCCCGCGACAGGAAACGCCCCAAAGCGCAACGTGGACACATCCAAATTTTTGGAAGAAAACAGAGGTGTTTTTTGCGAAGTGCCTACCTGTAGATTTTGGCTTCTAGCTCAGCCGGCACCTAGGGAAACCTACCAAACCTGTGCATTTCTGAAAACTAAAGACCTAGGGGAATCCAAGATGGGGTGACTTGCGGGGCTCGGACCAGGTTCTGTTACCCAGAATCCTTTGCAAACCTCAAAATTTGGCTAAAAAAACACATGTTCCTCACATTTCTGTGGCAGAAAGTTCTGGAATCTGAGAGGAGCCACAAATTTCCTTCTACGCAGCGTTCCCCCAAGTCTCCCGATAAAAATGATACCTCACTTGTGTGGGTAGGCCTAGCGCCCGCGACAGGAAACGCCCCAAAGCGCAACGTGGACACATCCACATTTTTGGAAGAAAACAGAGGTGTCTTTTGCGAAGTGCCTACCTGTAGATTTTGGCCTCTAGCTCATCCGGCACCTAGGGAAACCTACCAAACCTGTGCATTTCTGAAAACTAAAGACCTAGGGGAATCCAAGATGGGGTGACTTGCGGGGCTCGGACCAGGTTCTGTTACCCAGAATCCTTTGCAAACCTCAAAATTTGGCTAAAAAAACACATGTTCCTCACATTTCTGTGGCAGAAAGTTCTGGAATCTGAGAGGAGCCACAAATTTCCTTCCACCCAGCGTTCCCCCAAGTCTCCCGATAAAAATTATACCTCACTTGTGTGGGTAGGCCTAGCGCCCGCGACAGGAAACGCCCCAAAGCGCAACGTGGACACATCCAAATTTTTGGAAGAAAACAGAGGTGTTTTTTGCGAAGTGCCTACCTGTAGATTTTGGCCTCTAGCTCAGCCGGCACCTAGGGAAACCTACCAAACCTGTGCATTTCTGAAAACTAGAGACCTAGGGGAATCCAAGGAGGGGTGATTGCGGGGCTCGGACCAGGTTCTGTTACCCAGAATCCTTTGCAAACCTCAAAATTTGGCTAAAAAAACACACGTTCCTCACATTTCTTTGGCAGAAAGTTCTGGAATCTGAGAGGAGCCACAAATTTCCTTCTACGCAGCGTTCCCCCAAGTCTCCCGATAAAAATGATACCTCACTTGTGTGGGTAGGTCTAGCGCCCGCGACAGGAAACGGCCCAAAGCGCAACGTGGACACATCCACATTTTTGGAAGAAAACAGAGGTGTTTTTTGCGAAGTGCCTACTTGTAGATTTTGGCCTCTAACTCAGCCAGCACCTAGGGAAACCGACCAAACCTGTGCATTTCTGAAAACTAGAGACCTAGGGGAATCCAAGATGGGGTAACTTGCGGGGCTCGGACCAGGTTCTGTTACCCAGAATCCTTTGCAAACCTCAAAACTTGGCTAAAAAAACACATGTTCCTCACATTTCTGTGGCAGAAAGTTCTGGAATCTGAGAGGAGCCACAAATTTCCTTCCACGCAGCGTTTCCTCAAGTCTCCCGATAAAAATGATACCTCACTTGTGTGGGTAGGCCTAGCGCCCGCGACAGGAAACGCCCCAAAGCGCAATGTGGACACATCCAAATTTTTGGAAGAAAACAGAGGTGTTTTTTGCGAAGTGCCTACCTGTAGATTTTGGCCTCTAGCTCAGCCGGCACCTAGGGAAACCTACCAAACCTGTGCATTTCTGAAAACTAGAGACCTCGGGGAATCCAAGATGGGGTGACTTGCGGGGCTCGGACCAGGTTCTGTAACCCAGAATCCTTTGCAAACCTCAAAATTTGGCTAAAAAAACACATGTTCCTCACATTTCTGTGGCAGAAAGTTCTGGAATCTGAGAGGAGCCTCAAATTTCCTTTCACCCAGCGTTCCCCCAAGTCTCCCGATAGAAATGATACCTCACTTGTGTGGGTAGGCCTAGCGCCCGCGACAGGAAACGCCCCAAAGCGCAACATGGACACATCCAAATTTTTGGAAGAAAACAGAGGTGTTTTTTGCGAAGTGCCTACCTGTAGATTTTGGCTTCTAGCTCAGCCGGCACCTAGGGAAACCTACCAAACCTGTGCATTTCTGAAAACTAAAGACCTAGGGGAATCCAAGATGGGGTGACTTGCGGGGCTCGGACCAGGTTCTGTTACCCAGAATCCTTTGCAAACCTCAAAATTTGGCTAAAAAAACACATGTTCCTCACATTTCTGTGGCAGAAAGTTCTGGAATCTGAGAGGAGCCACAAATTTCCTTCTACGCAGCGTTCCCCCAAGTCTCCCGATAAAAATTATACCTCACTTGTGTGGGTAGGCCTAGCGCCCGCGACAGGAAACACCCCAAAGCACAACGTGGACGCATCCAAATTTTTGGAAGAAAACAGAGGTGTTTTTTGCGAAGTGCCTACCTGTAGATTTTGGCCTCTAGCTCAGCCGGCACCTAGGGAAACCTACCAAACCTGTGCATTTCTGAAAACTAGAGACCTAGGGGAATCCAAGGAGGGGTGATTGCGGGGCTCGGACCAGGTTCTGTTACCCAGAATCCTTTGCAAACCTCAAAACTTGGCTTAAAAAACACATGTTCCTCACATTTCTGTGGCAGAAAGTTCTGGAATCTGAGAGGAGCCACAAATTTCCTTCCACGCAGCGTTTCCTCAAGTCTCCCGATAAAAATGATACCTCACTTGTGTGGGTAGGCCTAGCGCCCGCGACAGGAAACGCCCCAAAGCGCAACGTGGACACATCCAAATTTTTGGAAGAAAACAGAGGTGTTTTTTGCGAAGTGCCTACCTGTAGATTTTGGCCTCTAGCTCAGCCGGCACCTAGGGAAACCTATCAAACCTGTGCATTTCTGAAAACTAGAGACCTCGGGGAATCCAAGATGGGGTGACTTGCGGGGCTCGGACCAGGTTCTGTAACCCAGAATCCTTTGCAAACCTCAAAATTTGGCTAAAAAAACACATGTTCCTCACATTTCTGTGGCAGAAAGTTCTGGAATCTGAGAGGAGCCACAAATTTCCTTTCACCCAGCGTTCCCCCAAGTCTCCCGATAAAAATGATACCTCACTTGTGTGGGTAGGCCTAGCGCCCGCGACAGGAAACGCCCCAAAGCGCAACGTGGACACATCCAAATTTTTGGAAGAAAACAGAGGTGTTTTTTGCGAAGTGCCTACCTGTAGATTTTGGCTTCTAGCTCAGCCGGCACCTAGGGAAACCTACCAAACCTGTGCATTTCTGAAAACTAAAGACCTAGGGGAATCCAAGATGGGGTGACTTGCGGGGCTCGGACCAGGTTCTGTTACCCAGAATCCTTTGCAAACCTCAAAATTTGGCTAAAAAAACACATGTTCCTCACATTTCTGTGGCAGAAAGTTCTGGAATCTGAGAGGAGCCACAAATTTCCTTCTACGCAGCGTTCCCCCAAGTCTCCCGATAAAAATGATACCTCACTTGTGTGGGTAGGCCTAGCGCCCGCGACAGGAAACACCCCAAAGCACAACGTGGACGCATCCAAATTTTTGGAAGAAAACAGAGGTGTTTTTTGCGAAGTGCCTACCTGTAGATTTTGGCCTCTAGCTCAGCCGGCACCTAGGGAAACCTACCAATCCTGTGCATTTCTGAAAACTAGAGACCTAGGGGAATCCAAGATGGGGTGACTTGCGGGGCTCGAACCAGGTTCTGTTACCCAGAATCCTTTGCAAACCTCAAAATTTGGCTAAAAAAACACATGTTCCTCACATTTCTGTGGCAGAAAGTTCTGGAATCTGAGAGGGGCCACAAATTTCCTTCCACCCAGCGTTCCCCCAAGTCTCCCGATAAAAATGATACCTCACTTGTGTGGGTAGGCCTAGCGCCTGCGACAGGAAACGCCCCAAAGCGCAATGTGGACACATCCAAATTTTTGGAAGAAAACAGAGGTGTTTTTTGCGAAGTGCCTACCTGTAGATTTTGGCCTCTAGCTCAGCCGGCACCTAGGGAAACCTACCAAACCTGTGCATTTCTGAAAAGTAGAGACCTAGGGGAATCCAAGATGGGGTGACTTGCGGGGCTCGGACCAGGTTCTGTAACCCAGAATCCTTTGCAAACCTCAAAATTTGGCTAAAGAAACACATGTTCCTCACATTTCTGTGGCAGGAAGTTCTGGAATCTGAGAGGAGCCACAAATTTCCTTCCACCCAGCGTTCCCCCAAGTCTCCCGATAAAAATGATACCTCACTTGTGTTGGTAGGCCTAGCGCCCGCGACAGGAAACGCCCCAAAGCGCAATGTGGACACATCCAAATTTTTGGAAGAAAACAGAGGTGTTTTATGCGAAGTGCCTACCTGTAGATTTTGGCCTCTAGCTCAGCCGGCACCTAGGGAAACCTACCAAACCTGTGCATTTCTGAAAACTAGAGACCTCGGGGAATCCAAGATGGGGTGACTTGCGGGGCTCGGACCAGGTTCTGTAACCCAGAATCCTTTGCAAACCTCAAAATTTGGCTAAAAAAACACATGTTCCTCACATTTCTGTGGCAGAAAGTTCTGGAATCTGAGAGGAGCCACAAATTTCCTTTTACCCAGCGTTCCCCCAAGTCTCCCGATAAAAATGATACCTCACTTGTGTGGGTAGGCCTAGCGCCCGCGACAGGAAACGCCCCAAAGCGCAACGTGGACACATCCAAATTTTTGGAAGAAAACAGAGGTGTTTTTTGCGAAGTGCCTACCTGTAGATTTTGGCTTCTAGCTCAGCCGGCACCTAGGGAAACCTACCAAACCTGTGCATTTCTGAAAACTAAAGACCTAGGGGAATCCAAGATGGGGTGACTTGCGGGGCTCGGACCAGGTTCTGTTACCCAGAATCCTTTGCAAACCTCAAAATTTGGCTAAAAAAACACATGTTCCTCACATTTCTGTGGCAGAAAGTTCTGGAATCTGAGAGTAGCCACAAATTTCCTTCTACGCAGCGTTCCCCCAAGTCTCCCGATAAAAATGATACCTCACTTGTGTGGGTAGGCCTAGCGCCCGCGACAGGAAACGCCCCAAAGCACAACGTGGACACATCCAAATTTTTGGAAGAAAACAGAGGTGTCTTTTGCGAACTGCCTACCTGTAGATTTTGGCCTCTAGCTCATCCGGCACCTAGGGAAACCTACCAAACCTGTGCATTTCTGAAAACTAAAGACCTAGGGGAATCCAAGATGGGGTGACTTGCGGGTCTCGGACCAGGTTCTGTTACCCAGAATCCTTTGCAAACCTCAAAACTTGGCTAAAAAAACACATGTTCCTCACATTTCTGTGGCAGAAAGTTCTGGAATCTGAGAGGAGCCACAAATTTCCTTCCACGCAGCGTTTCCTCAAGTCTCCCGATAAAAATGATACCTCACTTGTGTGGGTAGGCCTAGCGCCCGCGACAGGAAACGCCCCAAAGCGCAATGTGGACAAATCCAAATTTTTGGAAGAAAACAGAGGTGTTTTTTGCGAAGTGCCTACCTGTAGATTTTGGCCTCTAGCTCAGCCGGCACCTAGGGAAACCTACCAAACCTGTGCATTTCTGAAAACTAGAGACCTCGGGGAATCCAAGATGGGGTGACTTGCGGGGCTCGGACCAGGTTCTGTAACCCAGAATCCTTTGCAAACCTCAAAATTTGGCTAAAAAAACACATGTTCCTCACATTTCTGTGGCAGAAAGTTCTGGAATCTGAGAGGAGCCACAAATTTCCTTTCACCCAGCGTTCCCCCAAGTCTCCCGATAGAAATGATACCTCACTTGTGTGGGTAGGCCTAGCGCCCGCGACAGGAAACGCCCCAAAGCGCAACATGGACACATCCAAATTTTTGGAAGAAAACAGAGGTGTTTTTTGCGAAGTGCCTACCTGTAGATTTTGGCTTCTAGCTCAGCCGGCACCTAGGGAAACCTACCAAACCTGTGCATTTCTGAAAACTAAAGACCTAGGGGAATCCAAGATGGGGTGACTTGCGGGGCTCGGACCAGGTTCTGTTACCCAGAATCCTTTGCAAACCTCAAAATTTGGCTAAAAAAACACATGTTCCTCACATTTCTGTGGCAGAAAGTTCTGGAATCTGAGAGGAGCCACAAATTTCCTTCTACGCAGCGTTCCCCCAAGTCTCCCGATAAAAATGATACCTCACTTGTGTGGGTAGTCCTAGCGCCCGCGACAGGAAACACCCCAAAGCACAACGTGGACGCATCCAAATTTTTGGAAGAAAACAGAGGTGTTTTTTGCGAAGTGCCTACCTGTAGATTTTGGCCTCTAGCTCAGCCGGCACCTAGGGAAACCTACCAAACCTGTGCATTTCTGAAAACTAGAGACCTAGGGGAATCCAAGGAGGGGTGATTGCGGGGCTCGGACCAGGTTCTGTTACCCAGAATCCTTTGCAAACCTCAAAACTTGGCTTAAAAAACACATGTTCCTCACATTTCTGTGGCAGAAAGTTCTGGAATCTGAGAGGAGCCACAAATTTCCTTCCACGCAGCGTTTCCTCAAGTCTCCCGATAAAAATGATACCTCACTTGTGTGGGTAGGCCTAGCGCCCGCGACAGGAAACGCCCCAAAGCGCAATGTGGACACATCCAAATTTTTGGAAGAAAACAGAGGTGTTTTTTGCGAAGTGCCTACCTGTAGATTTTGGCCTCTAGCTCATCCGGCACCTAGGGAAACCTACCAAACCTGTGCATTTCTGAAAACTAAAGACCTAGGGGAATCCAAGATGGGGTGACTTGCGGTTCTCGGACCAGGTTCTGTTACCCAGAATCCTTTGCAAACCTCAAAATTTGGCTAAAAAAACACACGTTCCTCACATTTCTTTGGCAGAAAGTTCTGGAATCTGAGAGAAGCCACAAATTTCCTTCTACGCAGCGTTCCCCCAAGTCTCCCGATAAAAATGATACCTCACTTGTGTGGGTAGGTCTAGCGCCCGCGACAGGAAACGGCCCAAAGCGCAACGTGGACACATCCACATTTTTGGAAGAAAACAGAGGTGTTTTTTGCGAAGTGCCTACTTGTAGATTTTGGCCTCTAGCTCAGCCAGCACCTAGGGAAACCGACCAAACCTGTACATTTCTGAAAACTAGAGACCTAGGGGAATCCAAGATGGGGTAACTTGCGGGGCTCGGACCAGGTTATGTTACCCAGAATCCTTTGCAAACCTCAAAACTTGGCTAAAAAAACACATGTTCCTCACATTTCTGTGGCAGAAAGTTCTGGAATCTGAGAGGAGCCACAAATTTCCTTTCACCCAGCGTTCCCCCAAGTCTCCCGATAAAAATGATACCTCACTTGTGTGGGTAGGCCTAGCGCCCGCGACAGGAAACGCCCCAAAGCGCAACGTGGACACATCCAAATTTTTGGAAGAAAACAGAGGTGTTTTTTGCGAAGTGCCTACCTGTAGATTTTGGCCTCTAGCTCAGCCGGCACCTAGGGAAACCTACCAAACCTGTGCATTTCTCTAAACTAGAGACCTAGGGGAATCCAAGGAGGGGTGATTGCGGGGCTCGGACCAGGTTCTGTTACCCAGAATCCTTTGCAAACCTCAAAATTTGGCTAAAAAAACACATGTTCCTCACATTTCTTTGGCAGAAAGTTCTGGAATCTGAGAGGAGCCACAAATTTCCTTCTACGCAGCGTTCCCCCAAGTCTCCCGATAAAAATGATACCTCACTTGTGTGGGTAGGCCTAGCGCCCGCGACAGGAAACGCCCCAAAGCGCAACGTGGACACATCCAAATTTTTGGAAGAAAACAGAGGTGTTTTTTGCGAAGTGCCTACTTGTAGATTTTGGCCTCTAGCTCAGCCAGCACCTCGGGAAACCGACCAAACCTGTACATTTCTGAAAACTAGAGACCTAGGGGAATCCAAGATGGGGTAACTTGCGGGGCTCGGACCAGGTTCTGTTACCCAGAATCCTTTGCAAACCTCAAAACTTGGCTAAAAAAACACATGTTCCTCACATTTCTGTGGCAGAAAGTTCTGGAATCTGAGAGGAGCCACAAATTTCCTTCCACGCAGCGTTTCCTCAAGTCTCCCGATAAAAATGATACCTCACTTGTGTGGGTAGGCCTAGCGCCCGCGACAGGAAACGCCCCAAAGCGCAACGTGGACACATCCACATTTTTGGAAGAAAACAGAGGTGTTTTTTGCGAAGTGCCTACCTGTAGATTTTGACCTCTAGCTCAGCCGGCACCTAGGGAAACCTACCAAACCTGTGCATTTCTGAAAACTAGAGACCTAGGGGAATCCAAGATGGGGTGACTTGCGGGGCGCGAACCAGGTTCTGTTACCCAGAATCCTTTGCAAACCTCAAAATTTGGCTAAAAAAACACATGTTCCTCACATTTCTGTGGCAGAAAGTTCTGGAATCTGAGAGGAGCCACAAATTTCCTTTCACCCAGCGTTCCCCCAAGTCTCCCGATAAAAATGATACCTCACTTGTGTGGGTAGGCCTAGCGCCCGCGACAGGAAACGCCCCAAAGCGCAACGTGGACACATCAACATTTTTGGAAGAAAACAGAGGTGTTTTTTGCGAAGTGCCTACCTGTAGATTTAGGCTTCTAGCTCAGCCGGCACCTAGGGAAAGCTACCACACCTGTGCATTTCTGAAAACTAAAGACCTAGGGAAATCCAAGATGGGGTGACTTGCGGGGCTCGGACCAGGTTCTGTTACCCAGAATCCTGTTCAAACCTCAAAATTTGGCTAAAAAAACACATGTTCCTCACATTTCTGTGGCAGAAAGTTCTGGAATATGAGAGGAGCCACAAATTTCCTTCTACGCAGCGTTCCCCCAAGTCTCCCGATAAAAATGATACCTCACTTGTGTGGGTAGGCCTAGCGCCCGCGACAGGAAACGCCCCAAAGCGCAACGTGGACACATCCAAATTTTTGGAAGAAAACAGAGGTGTTTTTTGCGATGTGCCTACCTGTAGATTTTGGCCTCTAGCTCAGCCGGCACCTAGGGAAACCTACCAAACCTGTGCATTTCTGAAAACTAAAGACCTAGGGGAATCCAAGATGGGGTGACTTGCGGGGCTCGGACCAGGTTCTGTTACCCAGAATCCTTTGCAAACCTCAAAATTTGGCTAAAAAAACACATGTTCCTCACATTTCTTTGGCAGAAAGTTCTGGAATCTGAGAGGAGCCACAAATTTCCTTCAACGCAGCGTTCCCCCAAGTCTCCCGATAAAAATGATACCTCACTTGTGTGGGTAGGCCTAGCGCCCGCGACAGGAAACGCCCCAAAGCGCAACGTGGACACATCCAAATTTTTGGAAGAAAACAGAGGTGTTTTTTGCGAAGTGCCTACTTGTAGATTTTGGCCTCTAGCTCAGCCGGCACCTAGGGAAACCGACCAAACCTGTGCATTTCTGAAAACTAGAGACCTAGGGGAATCCAAGATGGGGTAACTTGCGGGGCTCGGACCAGGTTCTGTTACCCAGAACCCTTTGCAAACCTCAAAATTTGGCTAAAAAAACACATGTTCCTCACATTTCTGTGGCAGAAAGTTCTGGAATCTGAGAGGAGCCACAAATTTCCTTCCACTCAGCGTTCCCTCAAGTCTCCCGATAAAAATGATACCTCACTTGTGTGGGTAGGCCTAGCGCCCGCTACAGGAAACGCCCCAAAGCGCAACGTGGACACATCCACATTTTTGGAAGAAAACAGAGGTGTTTTTTGCGAAGTGCCTACCTGTAGATTTTGACCTCTAGCTCAGCCGGCACCTAGGGAAACCTACCAAACCTGTGCATTTCTGAAAACTAGAGACCTAGGGGAATCCAAGATGGGGTGACTTGCGGGGCTCGAACCAGGTTCTGTTACCCAGAATCCTTTGCAAACCTCAAAATTTGGCTAAAAAAACACATGTTCCTCACATTTCTGTGGCAGAAAGTTCTGGAATCTGAGAGGAGCCACAAATTTCCTTTCACCCAGCGTTCCCCCAAGTCTCCCGATAAAAATGATACCTCACTTGTGTGGGTAGGCCTAGCGCCCGCGACAGGAAACGCCCCAAAGCGCAACGTGGACACATCCAAATTTTTGGAAGAAAACAGAGGTGTTTTTTGCGAAGTGCCTACCTGTAGATTTTGGCTTCTAGCTCAGCCGGCACCTAGGGAAACCTACCAAACCTGTGCATTTCTGAAAACTAAAGACCTAGGGGAATCCAAGATGGGGTGACTTGCGGGGCTCGGACCAGGTTCTGTTACCCAGAATCCTTTGCAAACCTCAAAATTTGGCTAAAAAAACACATGTTCCTCACATTTCTGTGGCAGAAAGTTCTGGAATCTGAGAGGAGCCACAAATTTCCTTTCACCCAGCGTTTCCCCAAGTCTCCCGATAAAAATGATACCTCACTTGTGTGGGTAGGCCTAGCGCCCGCGACAGGAAACGCCCCAAAGCGCAACGTGGACACATCCAAATTTTTGGAAGAAAACAGAGGTGTTTTTTGCGAAGTGCCTACCTGTAGATTTTGGCTTCTAGCTCAGCCGGCACCTAGGGAAACCTACCAAACCTGTGCATTTCTGAAAACTAAAGACCTAGGGGAATCCAAGATGGGGTGACTTGCGGGGCTCGGACCAGGTTCTGTTACCCAGAATCCTTTGCAAACCTCAAAATTTGGCTAAAAAAACACATGTTCCTCACATTTCTGTGGCAGAAAGTTCTGGAATCTGAGAGGAGCCACAAATTTCCTTCTACGCAGCGTTCCCCCAAGTCTCCCGATAAAAATGATACCTCACTTGTGTGGGTAGGCCTAGCGCCCGCGACAGGAAACGCCCCAAAGCGCAACGTGGACACATCCACATTTTTGGAAGAAAACAGAGGTGTCTTTTGCGAAGTGCCTACCTGTAGATTTTGGCCTCTAGCTCATCCGGCACCTAGGGAAACCTACCAAACCTGTGCATTTCTGAAAACTAAAGACCTAGGGGAATCCAAGATGGGGTGACTTGCGGGGCTCGGACCAGGTTCTGTTACCCAGAATCCTTTGCAAACCTCAAAATTTGGCTAAAAAAACACATGTTCCTCACATTTCTGTGGCAGAAAGTTCTGGAATCTGAGAGGAGCCACAAATTTCCTTCCACCCAGCGTTCCCCCAAGTCTCCCGATAAAAATTATACCTCACTTGTGTGGGTAGGCCTAGCGCCCGCGACAGGAAACGCCCCAAAGCGCAACGTGGACACATCCAAATTTTTGGAAGAAAACAGAGGTGTTTTTTGCGAAGTGCCTACCTGTAGATTTTGGCCTCTAGCTCAGCCGGCACCTAGGGAAACCTACCAAACCTGTGCATTTCTGAAAACTAGAGACCTAGGGGAATCCAAGGAGGGGTGATTGCGGGGCTCGGACCAGGTTCTGTTACCCAGAATCCTTTGCAAACCTCAAAATTTGGCTAAAAAAACACACGTTCCTCACATTTCTTTGGCAGAAAGTTCTGGAATCTGAGAGGAGCCACAAATTTCCTTCTACGCAGCGTTCCCCCAAGTCTCCCGATAAAAATGATACCTCACTTGTGTGGGTAGGTCTAGCGCCCGCGACAGGAAACGGCCCAAAGCGCAACGTGGACACATCCACATTTTTGGAAGAAAACAGAGGTGTTTTTTGCGAAGTGCCTACTTGTAGATTTTGGCCTCTAACTCAGCCAGCACCTAGGGAAACCGACCAAACCTGTGCATTTCTGAAAACTAGAGACCTAGGGGAATCCAAGATGGGGTAACTTGCGGGGCTCGGACAGGTTCTGTTACCCAGAATCCTTTGCAAACCTCAAAACTTGGCTAAAAAAACACATGTTCCTCACATTTCTGTGGCAGAAAGTTCTGGAATCTGAGAGGAGCCACAAATTTCCTTCCACGCAGCGTTTCCTCAAGTCTCCCGATACAAATGATACCTCACTTGTGTGGGTAGGCCTAGCGCCCGCGACAGGAAACGCCCCAAAGCGCAATGTGGACACATCCAAATTTTTGGAAGAAAACAGAGGTGTTTTTTGCGAAGTGCCTACCTGTAGATTTTGGCCTCTAGCTCAGCCGGCACCTAGGGAAACCTACCAAACCTGTGCATTTCTGAAAACTAGAGACCTCGGGGAATCCAAGATGGGGTGACTTGCGGGGCTCGGACCAGGTTCTGTAACCCAGAATCCTTTGCAAACCTCAAAATTTGGCTAAAAAAACACATGTTCCTCACATTTCTGTGGCAGAAAGTTCTGGAATCTGAGAGGAGCCTCAAATTTCCTTTCACCCAGCGTTCCCCCAAGTCTCCCGATAGAAATGATACCTCACTTGTGTGGGTAGGCCTAGCGCCCGCGACAGGAAACGCCCCAAAGCGCAACATGGACACATCCAAATTTTTGGAAGAAAACAGAGGTGTTTTTTGCGAAGTGCCTACCTGTAGATTTTGGCTTCTAGCTCAGCCGGCACCTAGGGAAACCTACCAAACCTGTGCATTTCTGAAAACTAAAGACCTAGGGGAATCCAAGATGGGGTGACTTGCGGGGCTCGGACCAGGTTCTGTTACCCAGAATCCTTTGCAAACCTCAAAATTTGGCTAAAAAAACACATGTTCCTCACATTTCTGTGGCAGAAAGTTCTGGAATCTGAGAGGAGCCACAAATTTCCTTCTACGCAGCGTTCCCCCAAGTCTCCCGATAAAAATGATACCTCACTTGTGTGGGTAGGCCTAGCGCCCGCGACAGGAAACACCCCAAAGCACAACGTGGACGCATCCAAATTTTTGGAAGAAAACAGAGGTGTTTTTTGCGAAGTGCCTACCTGTAGATTTTGGCCTCTAGCTCAGCCGGCACCTAGGGAAACCTACCAAACCTGTGCATTTCTGAAAACTAGAGACCTAGGGGAATCCAAGGAGGGGTGATTGCGGGGCTCGGACCAGGTTCTGTTACCCAGAATCCTTTGCAAACCTCAAAACTTGGCTTAAAAAACACATGTTCCTCACATTTCTGTGGCAGAAAGTTCTGGAATCTGAGAGGAGCCACAAATTTCCTTCCACGCAGCGTTTCCTCAAGTCTCCCGATAAAAATGATACCTCACTTGTGTGGGTAGGCCTAGCGCCCGCGACAGGAAACGCCCCAAAGCGCAACGTGGACACATCCAAATTTTTGGAAGAAAACAGAGGTGTTTTTTGCGAAGTGCCTACCTGTAGATTTTGGCCTCTAGCTCAGCCGGCACCTAGGGAAACCTATCAAACCTGTGCATTTCTGAAAACTAGAGACCTCGGGGAATCCAAGATGGGGTGACTTGCGGGGCTCGGACCAGGTTCTGTAACCCAGAATCCTTTGCAAACCTCAAAATTTGGCTAAAAAAACACATGTTCCTCACATTTCTGTGGCAGAAAGTTCTGGAATCTGAGAGGAGCCACAAATTTCCTTTCACCCAGCGTTCCCCCAAGTCTCCCGATAAAAATGATACCTCACTTGTGTGGGTAGGCCTAGCGCCCGCGACAGGAAACGCCCCAAAGCGCAACGTGGACACATCCAAATTTTTGGAAGAAAACAGAGGTGTTTTTTGCGAAGTGCCTACCTGTAGATTTTGGCTTCTAGCTCAGCCGGCACCTAGGGAAACCTACCAAACCTGTGCATTTCTGAAAACTAAAGACCTAGGGGAATCCAAGATGGGGTGACTTGCGGGGCTCGGACCAGGTTCTGTTACCCAGAATCCTTTGCAAACCTCAAAATTTGGCTAAAAAAACACATGTTCCTCACATTTCTGTGGCAGAAAGTTCTGGAATCTGAGAGGAGCCACAAATTTCCTTCTACGCAGCGTTCCCCCAAGTCTCCCGATAAAAATGATACCTCACTTGTGTGGGTAGGCCTAGCGCCCGCGACAGGAAACACCCCAAAGCACAACGTGGACGCATCCAAATTTTTGGAAGAAAACAGAGGTGTTTTTTGCGAAGTGCCTACCTGTAGATTTTGGCCTCTAGCTCAGCCGGCACCTAGGGAAACCTACCAATCCTGTGCATTTCTGAAAACTAGAGACCTAGGGGAATCCAAGATGGGGTGACTTGCGGGGCTCGAACCAGGTTCTGTTACCCAGAATCCTTTGCAAACCTCAAAATTTGGCTAAAAAAACACATGTTCCTCACATTTCTGTGGCAGAAAGTTCTGGAATCTGAGAGGGGCCACAAATTTCCTTCCACCCAGCGTTCCCCCAAGTCTCCCGATAAAAATGATACCTCACTTGTGTGGGTAGGCCTAGCGCCTGCGACAGGAAACGCCCCAAAGCGCAATGTGGACACATCCAAATTTTTGGAAGAAAACAGAGGTGTTTTTTGCGAAGTGCCTACCTGTAGATTTTGGCCTCTAGCTCAGCCGGCACCTAGGGAAACCTACCAAACCTGTGCATTTCTGAAAAGTAGAGACCTAGGGGAATCCAAGATGGGGTGACTTGCGGGGCTCGGACCAGGTTCTGTAACCCAGAATCCTTTGCAAACCTCAAAATTTGGCTAAAGAAACACATGTTCCTCACATTTCTGTGGCAGGAAGTTCTGGAATCTGAGAGGAGCCACAAATTTCCTTCCACCCAGCGTTCCCCCAAGTCTCCCGATAAAAATGATACCTCACTTGTGTTGGTAGGCCTAGCGCCCGCGACAGGAAACGCCCCAAAGCGCAATGTGGACACATCCAAATTTTTGGAAGAAAACAGAGGTGTTTTATGCGAAGTGCCTACCTGTAGATTTTGGCCTCTAGCTCAGCCGGCACCTAGGGAAACCTACCAAACCTGTGCATTTCTGAAAACTAGAGACCTCGGGGAATCCAAGATGGGGTGACTTGCGGGGCTCGGACCAGGTTCTGTAACCCAGAATCCTTTGCAAACCTCAAAATTTGGCTAAAAAAACACATGTTCCTCACATTTCTGTGGCAGAAAGTTCTGGAATCTGAGAGGAGCCACAAATTTCCTTTTACCCAGCGTTCCCCCAAGTCTCCCGATAAAAATGATACCTCACTTGTGTGGGTAGGCCTAGCGCCCGCGACAGGAAACGCCCCAAAGCGCAACGTGGACACATCCAAATTTTTGGAAGAAAACAGAGGTGTTTTTTGCGAAGTGCCTACCTGTAGATTTTGGCTTCTAGCTCAGCCGGCACCTAGGGAAACCTACCAAACCTGTGCATTTCTGAAAACTAAAGACCTAGGGGAATCCAAGATGGGGTGACTTGCGGGGCTCGGACCAGGTTCTGTTACCCAGAATCCTTTGCAAACCTCAAAATTTGGCTAAAAAAACACATGTTCCTCACATTTCTGTGGCAGAAAGTTCTGGAATCTGAGAGTAGCCACAAATTTCCTTCTACGCAGCGTTCCCCCAAGTCTCCCGATAAAAATGATACCTCACTTGTGTGGGTAGGCCTAGCGCCCGCGACAGGAAACGCCCCAAAGCACAACGTGGACACATCCAAATTTTTGGAAGAAAACAGAGGTGTCTTTTGCGAACTGCCTACCTGTAGATTTTGGCCTCTAGCTCATCCGGCACCTAGGGAAACCTACCAAACCTGTGCATTTCTGAAAACTAAAGACCTAGGGGAATCCAAGATGGGGTGACTTGCGGGTCTCGGACCAGGTTCTGTTACCCAGAATCCTTTGCAAACCTCAAAACTTGGCTAAAAAAACACATGTTCCTCACATTTCTGTGGCAGAAAGTTCTGGAATCTGAGAGGAGCCACAAATTTCCTTCCACGCAGCGTTTCCTCAAGTCTCCCGATAAAAATGATACCTCACTTGTGTGGGTAGGCCTAGCGCCCGCGACAGGAAACGCCCCAAAGCGCAATGTGGACAAATCCAAATTTTTGGAAGAAAACAGAGGTGTTTTTTGCGAAGTGCCTACCTGTAGATTTTGGCCTCTAGCTCAGCCGGCACCTAGGGAAACCTACCAAACCTGTGCATTTCTGAAAACTAGAGACCTCGGGGAATCCAAGATGGGGTGACTTGCGGGGCTCGGACCAGGTTCTGTAACCCAGAATCCTTTGCAAACCTCAAAATTTGGCTAAAAAAACACATGTTCCTCACATTTCTGTGGCAGAAAGTTCTGGAATCTGAGAGGAGCCACAAATTTCCTTTCACCCAGCGTTCCCCCAAGTCTCCCGATAGAAATGATACCTCACTTGTGTGGGTAGGCCTAGCGCCCGCGACAGGAAACGCCCCAAAGCGCAACATGGACACATCCAAATTTTTGGAAGAAAACAGAGGTGTTTTTTGCGAAGTGCCTACCTGTAGATTTTGGCTTCTAGCTCAGCCGGCACCTAGGGAAACCTACCAAACCTGTGCATTTCTGAAAACTAAAGACCTAGGGGAATCCAAGATGGGGTGACTTGCGGGGCTCGGACCAGGTTCTGTTACCCAGAATCCTTTGCAAACCTCAAAATTTGGCTAAAAAAACACATGTTCCTCACATTTCTGTGGCAGAAAGTTCTGGAATCTGAGAGGAGCCACAAATTTCCTTCTACGCAGCGTTCCCCCAAGTCTCCCGATAAAAATGATACCTCACTTGTGTGGGTAGTCCTAGCGCCCGCGACAGGAAACACCCCAAAGCACAACGTGGACGCATCCAAATTTTTGGAAGAAAACAGAGGTGTTTTTTGCGAAGTGCCTACCTGTAGATTTTGGCCTCTAGCTCAGCCGGCACCTAGGGAAACCTACCAAACCTGTGCATTTCTGAAAACTAGAGACCTAGGGGAATCCAAGGAGGGGTGATTGCGGGGCTCGGACCAGGTTCTGTTACCCAGAATCCTTTGCAAACCTCAAAACTTGGCTTAAAAAACACATGTTCCTCACATTTCTGTGGCAGAAAGTTCTGGAATCTGAGAGGAGCCACAAATTTCCTTCCACGCAGCGTTTCCTCAAGTCTCCCGATAAAAATGATACCTCACTTGTGTGGGTAGGCCTAGCGCCCGCGACAGGAAACGCCCCAAAGCGCAATGTGGACACATCCAAATTTTTGGAAGAAAACAGAGGTGTTTTTTGCGAAGTGCCTACCTGTAGATTTTGGCCTCTAGCTCAGCCGGCACCTAGGGAAACCTATCAAACCTGTGCATTTCTGAAAACTAGAGACCTCGGGGAATCCAAGATGGGGTGACTTGCGGGGCTCGGACCAGGTTCTGTAACCCAGAATCCTTTGCAAACCTCAAAATTTGGCTAAAAAAACACATGTTCCTCACATTTCTGTGGCAGAAAGTTCTGGAATCTGAGAGGAGCCACAAATTTCCTTTCACCCAGCGTTCCCCCAAGTCTCCCGATAAAAATGATACCTCACTTGTGTGGGTAGGCCTAGCGCCCGCGACAGGAAACGCCCCAAAGCGCAACGTGGACACATCCAAATTTTTGGAAGAAAACAGAGGTGTTTTTTGCGAAGTGCCTACCTGTAGATTTTGGCTTCTAGCTCAGCCGGCACCTAGGGAAACCTACCAAACCTGTGCATTTCTGAAAACTAAAGACCTAGGGGAATCCAAGATGGGGTGACTTGCGGGGCTCGGACCAGGTTCTGTTACCCAGAATCCTTTGCAAACCTCAAAATTTGGCTAAAAAAACACATGTTCCTCACATTTCTGTGGCAGAAAGTTCTGGAATCTGAGAGGAGCCACAAATTTCCTTCTACGCAGCGTTCCCCCAAGTCTCCCGATAAAAATGATACCTCACTTGTGTGGGTAGGCCTAGCGCCCGCGACAGGAAACACCCCAAAGCACAACGTGGACGCATCCAAATTTTTGGAAGAAAACAGAGGTGTTTTTTGCGAAGTGCCTACCTGTAGATTTTGGCCTCTAGCTCAGCCGGCACCTAGGGAAACCTACCAATCCTGTGCATTTCTGAAAACTAGAGACCTAGGGGAATCCAAGATGGGGTGACTTGCGGGGCTCGAACCAGGTTCTGTTACCCAGAATCCTTTGCAAACCTCAAAATTTGGCTAAAAAAACACATGTTCCTCACATTTCTGTGGCAGAAAGTTCTGGAATCAGAGAGGGGCCACAAATTTCCTTCCACCCAGCGTTCCCCCAAGTCTCCCGATAAAAATGATACCTCACTTGTGTGGGTAGGCCTAGCGCCTGCGACAGGAAACGCCCCAAAGCGCAATGTGGACACATCCAAATTTTTGGAAGAAAACAGAGGTGTTTTTTGCGAAGTGCCTACCTGTAGATTTTGGCCTCTAGCTCAGCCGGCACCTAGGGAAACCTACCAAACCTGTGCATTTCTGAAAAGTAGAGACCTAGGGGAATCCAAGATGGGGTGACTTGCGGGGCTCGGACCAGGTTCTGTAACCCAGAATCCTTTGCAAACCTCAAAATTTGGCTAAAGAAACACATGTTCCTCACATTTCTGTGGCAGGAAGTTCTGGAATCTGAGAGGAGCCACAAATTTCCTTCCACCCAGCGTTCCCCCAAGTCTCCCGATAAAAATGATACCTCACTTGTGTGGGTAGGCCTAGCGCCCGCGACAGGAAACGCCCCAAAGCGCAATGTGGACACATCCAAATTTTTGGAAGAAAACAGAGGTGTTTTATGCGAAGTGCCTACCTGTAGATTTTGGCCTCTAGCTCAGCCGGCACCTAGGGAAACCTACCAAACCTGTGCATTTCTGAAAACTAGAGACCTCGGGGAATCCAAGATGGGGTGACTTGCGGGGCTCGGACCAGGTTCTGTAACCCAGAATCCTTTGCAAACCTCAAAATTTGGCTAAAAAAACACATGTTCCTCACATTTCTGTGGCAGAAAGTTCTGGAATCTGAGAGGAGCCACAAATTTCCTTTTACCCAGCGTTCCCCCAAGTCTCCCGATAAAAATGATACCTCACTTGTGTGGGTAGGCCTAGCGCCCGCGACAGGAAACGCCCCAAAGCGCAACGTGGACACATCCAAATTTTTGGAAGAAAACAGAGGTGTTTTTTGCGAAGTGCCTACCTGTAGATTTTGGCTTCTAGCTCAGCCGGCACCTAGGGAAACCTACCAAACCTGTGCATTTCTGAAAACTAAAGACCTAGGGGAATCCAAGATGGGGTGACTTGCGGGGCTCGGACCAGGTTCTGTTACCCAGAATCCTTTGCAAACCTCAAAATTTGGCTAAAAAAACACATGTTCCTCACATTTCTGTGGCAGAAAGTTCTGGAATCTGAGAGTAGCCACAAATTTCCTTCTACGCAGCGTTCCCCCAAGTCTCCCGATAAAAATGATACCTCACTTGTGTGGGTAGGCCTAGCGCCCGCGACAGGAAACGCCCCAAAGCACAACGTGGACACATCCAAATTTTTGGAAGAAAACAGAGGTGTCTTTTGCGAACTGCCTACCTGTAGATTTTGGCCTCTAGCTCATCCGGCACCTAGGGAAACCTACCAAACCTGTGCATTTCTGAAAACTAAAGACCTAGGGGAATCCAAGATGGGGTGACTTGCGGTTCTCGGACCAGGTTCTGTTACCCAGAATCCTTTGCAAACCTCAAAATTTGGCTAAAAAAACACACGTTCCTCACATTTCTTTGGCAGAAAGTTCTGGAATCTGAGAGAAGCCACAAATTTCCTTCTACGCAGCATTCCCCCAAGTCTCCCGATAAAAATGATACCTCACTTGTGTGGGTAGGTCTAGCGCCCGCGACAGGAAACGGCCCAAAGCGCAACGTGGACACATCCACATTTTTGGAAGAAAACAGAGGTGTTTTTTGCGAAGTGCCTACTTGTAGATTTTGGCCTCTAGCTCAGCCAGCACCTAGGGAAACCGACCAAACCTGTACATTTCTGAAAACTAGAGACCTAGGGGAATCCAAGATGGGGTAACTTGCGGGGCTCGGACCAGGTTATGTTACCCAGAATCCTTTGCAAACCTCAAAACTTGGCTAAAAAAACACATGTTCCTCACATTTCTGTGGCAGAAAGTTCTGGAATCTGAGAGGAGCCACAAATTTCCTTTCACCCAGCGTTCCCCCAAGTCTCCCGATAAAAATGATACCTCACTTGTGTGGGTAGGCCTAGCGCCCGCGACAGGAAACGCCCCAAAGCGCAACGTGGACACATCCAAATTTTTGGAAGAAAACAGAGGTGTTTTTTGCGAAGTGCCTACCTGTAGATTTTGGCCTCTAGCTCAGCCGGCACCTAGGGAAACCTACCAAACCTGTGCATTTCTCTAAACTAGAGACCTAGGGGAATCCAAGGAGGGGTGATTGCGGGGCTCGGACCAGGTTCTGTTACCCAGAATCCTTTGCAAACCTCAAAATTTGGCTAAAAAAACACATGTTCCTCACATTTCTTTGGCAGAAAGTTCTGGAATCTGAGAGGAGCCACAAATTTCCTTCTACGCAGCGTTCCCCCAAGTCTCCCGATAAAAATGATACCTCACTTGTGTGGGTAGGCCTAGCGCCCGCGACAGGAAACGCCCCAAAGCGCAACGTGGACACATCCAAATTTTTGGAAGAAAACAGAGGTGTTTTTTGCGAAGTGCCTACTTGTAGATTTTGGCCTCTAGCTCAGCCGGCACCTAGGGAAACCGACCAAACCTGTGCATTTCTGAAAACTAGAGACCTAGGGGAATCCAAGATGGGGTAACTTGCGGGGCTCGGACCAGGTTCTGTTACCCAAAATCCTTTGCAAACCTCAAAATTTGGCTAAAAAAACACACGTTCCTCACATTTCTTTGGCAGAAAGTTCTGGAATCTGAGAGGAGCCACAAATTTCCTTCTACGCAGCGTTCCCCCAAGTCTCCCGATAAAAATGATACCTCACTTGTGTGGGTAGGTCTAGCGACCGCGACAGGAAACGGCCCAAAGCGCAACGTGGACACATCCACATTTTTGGAAGAAAACAGAGGTGTTTTTTGCGAAGTGCCTACTTGTAGATTTTGGCCTCTAGCTCAGCCAGCACCTCGGGAAACCGACCAAACCTGTACATTTCTGAAAACTAGAGACCTAGGGGAATCCAAGATGGGGTAACTTGCGGGGCTCGGACCAGGTTCTGTTACCCAGAATCCTTTGCAAACCTCAAAACTTGGCTAAAAAAACACATGTTCCTCACATTTCTGTGGCAGAAAGTTCTGGAATCTGAGAGGAGCCACAAATTTCCTTCCACGCAGCGTTTCCTCAAGTCTCCCGATAAAAATGATACCTCACTTGTGTGGGTAGGCCTAGCGCCCGCGACAGGAAACGCCCCAAAGCGCAACGTGGACACATCCACATTTTTGGAAGAAAACAGAGGTGTTTTTTGCGAAGTGCCTACCTGTAGATTTTGACCTCTAGCTCAGCCGGCACCTAGGGAAACCTACCAAACCTGTGCATTTCTGAAAACTAGAGACCTAGGGGAATCCAAGATGGGGTGACTTGCGGGGCGCGAACCAGGTTCTGTTACCCAGAATCCTTTGCAAACCTCAAAATTTGGCTAAAAAAACACATGTTCCTCACATTTCTGTGGCCGAAAGTTCTGTAATCTGAGAGGAGCCACAAATTTCCTTTCACCCAGCGTTCCCCCAAGTCTCCCGATAAAAATGATACCTCACTTGTGTGGGTAGGCCTAGCGCCCGCGACAGGAAACGCCCCAAAGCGCAACGTGGACACATCAACATTTTTGGAAGAAAACAGAGGTGTTTTTTGCGAAGTGCCTACCTGTAGATTTAGGCTTCTAGCTCAGCCGGCACCTAGGGAAAGCTACCACACCTGTGCATTTCTGAAAACTAAAGACCTAGGGAAATCCAAGATGGGGTGACTTGCGGGGCTCGGACCAGGTTCTGTTACCCAGAATCCTGTTCAAACCTCAAAATTTGGCTAAAAAAACACATGTTCCTCACATTTCTGTGGCAGAAAGTTCTGGAATATGAGAGGAGCCACAAATTTCCTTCTACGCAGCGTTCCCCCAAGTCTCCCGATAAAAATGATACCTCACTTGTGTGGGTAGGCCTAGCGCCCGCGACAGGAAACGCCCCAAAGCGCAACGTGGACACATCCAAATTTTTGGAAGAAAACAGAGGTGTTTTTTGCGATGTGCCTACCTGTAGATTTTGGCCTCTAGCTCAGCCGGCACCTAGGGAAACCTACCAAACCTGTGCATTTCTGAAAACTAAAGACCTAGGGGAATCCAAGATGGGGTGACTTGCGGGGCTCGGACCAGGTTCTGTTACCCAGAATCCTTTGCAAACCTCAAAATTTGGCTAAAAAAACACATGTTCCTCACATTTCTTTGGCAGAAAGTTCTGGAATCTGAGAGGAGCCACAAATTTCCTTCAACGCAGCGTTCCCCCAAGTCTCCCGATAAAAATGATACCTCACTTGTGTGGGTAGGCCTAGCGCCCGCGACAGGAAACGCCCCAAAGCGCAACGTGGACACATCCAAATTTTTGGAAGAAAACAGAGGTGTTTTTTGCGAAGTGCCTACTTGTAGATTTTGGCCTCTAGCTCAGCCGGCACCTAGGGAAACCGACCAAACCTGTGCATTTCTGAAAACTAGAGACCTAGGGGAATCCAAGATGGGGTAACTTGCGGGGCTCGGACCAGGTTCTGTTACCCAGAACCCTTTGCAAACCTCAAAATTTGGCTAAAAAAACACATGTTCCTCACATTTCTGTGGCAGAAAGTTCTGGAATCTGAGAGGAGCCACAAATTTCCTTCCACTCAGCGTTCCCTCAAGTCTCCCGATAAAAATGATACCTCACTTGTGTGGGTAGGCCTAGCGCCCGCTACAGGAAACGCCCCAAAGCGCAACGTGGACACATCCACATTTTTGGAAGAAAACAGAGGTGTTTTTTGCGAAGTGCCTACCTGTAGATTTTGACCTCTAGCTCAGCCGGCACCTAGGGAAACCTACCAAACCTGTGCATTTCTGAAAACTAGAGACCTAGGGGAATCCAAGATGGGGTGACTTGCGGGGCTCGAACCAGGTTCTGTTACCCAGAATCCTTTGCAAACCTCAAAATTTGGCTAAAAAAACACATGTTCCTCACATTTCTGTGGCAGAAAGTTCTGGAATCTGAGAGGAGCCACAAATTTCCTTTCACCCAGCGTTCCCCCAAGTCTCCCGATAAAAATGATACCTCACTTGTGTGGGTAGGCCTAGCGCCCGCGACAGGAAACGCCCCAAAGCGCAACGTGGACACATCCAAATTTTTGGAAGAAAACAGAGGTGTTTTTTGCGAAGTGCCTACCTGTAGATTTTGGCTTCTAGCTCAGCCGGCACCTAGGGAAACCTACCAAACCTGTGCATTTCTGAAAACTAAAGACCTAGGGGAATCCAAGATGGGGTGACTTGCGGGGCTCGGACCAGGTTCTGTTACCCAGAATCCTTTGCAAACCTCAAAATTTGGCTAAAAAAACACATGTTCCTCACATTTCTGTGGCAGAAAGTTCTGGAATCTGAGAGGAGCCACAAATTTCCTTTCACCCAGCGTTTCCCCAAGTCTCCCGATAAAAATGATACCTCACTTGTGTGGGTAGGCCTAGCGCCCGCGACAGGAAACGCCCCAAAGCGCAACGTGGACACATCCAAATTTTTGGAAGAAAACAGAGGTGTTTTTTGCGAAGTGCCTACCTGTAGATTTTGGCTTCTAGCTCAGCCGGCACCTAGGGAAACCTACCAAACCTGTGCATTTCTGAAAACTAAAGACCTAGGGGAATCCAAGATGGGGTGACTTGCGGGGCTCGGACCAGGTTCTGTTACCCAGAATCCTTTGCAAACCTCAAAATTTGGCTAAAAAAACACATGTTCCTCACATTTCTGTGGCAGAAAGTTCTGGAATCTGAGAGGAGCCACAAATTTCCTTCTACGCAGCGTTCCCCCAAGTCTCCCGATAAAAATGATACCTCACTTGTGTGGGTAGGCCTAGCGCCCGCGACAGGAAACGCCCCAAAGCGCAACGTGGACACATCCACATTTTTGGAAGAAAACAGAGGTGTCTTTTGCGAAGTGCCTACCTGTAGATTTTGGCCTCTAGCTCATCCGGCACCTAGGGAAACCTACCAAACCTGTGCATTTCTGAAAACTAAAGACCTAGGGGAATCCAAGATGGGGTGACTTGCGGGGCTCGGACCAGGTTCTGTTACCCAGAATCCTTTGCAAACCTCAAAATTTGGCTAAAAAAACACATGTTCCTCACATTTCTGTGGCAGAAAGTTCTGGAATCTGAGAGGAGCCACAAATTTCCTTCCACCCAGCGTTCCCCCAAGTCTCCCGATAAAAATTATACCTCACTTGTGTGGGTAGGCCTAGCGCCCGCGACAGGAAACGCCCCAAAGCGCAACGTGGACACATCCAAATTTTTGGAAGAAAACAGAGGTGTTTTTTGCGAAGTGCCTACCTGTAGATTTTGGCCTCTAGCTCAGCCGGCACCTAGGGAAACCTACCAAACCTGTGCATTTCTGAAAACTAGAGACCTAGGGGAATCCAAGGAGGGGTGATTGCGGGGCTCGGACCAGGTTCTGTTACCCAGAATCCTTTGCAAACCTCAAAATTTGGCTAAAAAAACACACGTTCCTCACATTTCTTTGGCAGAAAGTTCTGGAATCTGAGAGGAGCCACAAATTTCCTTCTACGCAGCGTTCCCCCAAGTCTCCCGATAAAAATGATACCTCACTTGTGTGGGTAGGTCTAGCGCCCGCGACAGGAAACGGCCCAAAGCGCAACGTGGACACATCCACATTTTTGGAAGAAAACAGAGGTGTTTTTTGCGAAGTGCCTACTTGTAGATTTTGGCCTCTAACTCAGCCAGCACCTAGGGAAACCGACCAAACCTGTGCATTTCTGAAAACTAGAGACCTAGGGGAATCCAAGATGGGGTAACTTGCGGGGCTCGGACCAGGTTCTGTTACCCAGAATCCTTTGCAAACCTCAAAACTTGGCTAAAAAAACACATGTTCCTCACATTTCTGTGGCAGAAAGTTCTGGAATCTGAGAGGAGCCACAAATTTCCTTCCACGCAGCGTTTCCTCAAGTCTCCCGATAAAAATGATACCTCACTTGTGTGGGTAGGCCTAGCGCCCGCGACAGGAAACGCCCCAAAGCGCAATGTGGACACATCCAAATTTTTGGAAGAAAACAGAGGTGTTTTTTGCGAAGTGCCTACCTGTAGATTTTGGCCTCTAGCTCAGCCGGCACCTAGGGAAACCTACCAAACCTGTGCATTTCTGAAAACTAGAGACCTCGGGGAATCCAAGATGGGGTGACTTGCGGGGCTCGGACCAGGTTCTGTAACCCAGAATCCTTTGCAAACCTCAAAATTTGGCTAAAAAAACACATGTTCCTCACATTTCTGTGGCAGAAAGTTCTGGAATCTGAGAGGAGCCACAAATTTCCTTTCACCCAGCGTTCCCCCAAGTCTCCCGATAAAAATGATACCTCACTTGTGTGGGTAGGCCTAGCGCCCGCGACAGGAAACGCCCCAAAGCGCAACGTGGACACATCCACATTTTTGGAAGAAAACAGAGGTGTCTTTTGCGAAGTGCCTACCTGTAGATTTTGGCCTCTAGCTCATCCGGCACCTAGGGAAACCTACCAAACCTGTGCATTTCTGAAAACTAAAGACCTAGGGGAATCCAAGATGGGGTGACTTGCGGGGCTCGGACCAGGTTCTGTTACCCAGAATCCTTTGCAAACCTCAAAATTTGGCTAAAAAAACACATGTTCCTCACATTTCTGTGGCAGAAAGTTCTGGAATCTGAGAGGAGCCACAAATTTCCTTCCACCCAGCGTTCCCCCAAGTCTCCCGATAAAAATTATACCTCACTTGTGTGGGTAGGCCTAGCGCCCGCGACAGGAAACGCCCCAAAGCGCAACGTGGACACATCCAAATTTTTGGAAGAAAACAGAGGTGTTTTTTGCGAAGTGCCTACCTGTAGATTTTGGCCTCTAGCTCAGCCGGCACCTAGGGAAACCTACCAAACCTGTGCATTTCTGAAAACTAGAGACCTAGGGGAATCCAAGGAGGGGTGATTGCGGGGCTCGGACCAGGTTCTGTTACCCAGAATCCTTTGCAAACCTCAAAATTTGGCTAAAAAAACACACGTTCCTCACATTTCTTTGGCAGAAAGTTCTGGAATCTGAGAGGAGCCACAAATTTCCTTCTACGCAGCGTTCCCCCAAGTCTCCCGATAAAAATGATACCTCACTTGTGTGGGTAGGTCTAGCGCCCGCGACAGGAAACGGCCCAAAGCGCAACGTGGACACATCCACATTTTTGGAAGAAAACAGAGGTGTTTTTTGCGAAGTGCCTACTTGTAGATTTTGGCCTCTAACTCAGCCAGCACCTAGGGAAACCGACCAAACCTGTGCATTTCTGAAAACTAGAGACCTAGGGGAATCCAAGATGGGGTAACTTGCGGGGCTCGGACCAGGTTCTGTTACCCAGAATCCTTTGCAAACCTCAAAACTTGGCTAAAAAAACACATGTTCCTCACATTTCTGTGGCAGAAAGTTCTGGAATCTGAGAGGAGCCACAAATTTCCTTCCACACAGCGTTTCCTCAAGTCTCCCGATAAAAATGATACCTCACTTGTGTGGGTAGGCTTAGCGCCCGCGACAGGAAACGCCCCAAAGCGCAATGTGGACACATCCAAATTTTTGGAAGAAAACAGAGGTGTTTTTTGCGAAGTGCCTACCTGTAGATTTTGGCCTCTAGCTCAGCCGGCACCTAGGGAAACCTACCAAACCTGTGCATTTCTGAAAACTAGAGACCTCGGGGAATCCAAGATGGGGTGACTTGCGGGGCTCGGACCAGGTTCTGTAACCCAGAATCCTTTGCAAACCTCAAAATTTGGCTAAAAAAACACATGTTCCTCACATTTCTGTGGCAGAAAGTTCTGGAATCTGAGAGGAGCCACAAATTTCCTTTCACCCAGCGTTCCCCCAAGTCTCCCGATAAAAATGATACCTCACTTGTGTGGGTAGGCCTAGCGCCCGCGACAGGAAACGCCCCAAAGCGCAACGTGGACACATCCAAATTTTTGGAAGAAAACAGAGGTGTTTTTTGCGAAGTGCCTACCTGTAGATTTTGGCTTCTAGCTCAGCCGGCACCTAGGGAAACCTACCAAACCTGTGCATTTCTGAAAACTAAAGACCTAGGGGAATCCAAGATGGGGTGACTTGCGGGGCTCGGACCAGGTTCTGTTACCCAAAATCCTTTGCAAACCTCAAAATTTGGCTAAAAAAACACATGTTCCTCACATTTCTGTGGCAGAAAGTTCTGGAATCTGAGAGGAGCCACAAATTTCCTTCTACGCAGCGTTCCCCCAAGTCTTCCGATAAAAATGATACCTCACTTGTGTGGGTAGGCCTAGCGCCCGCGACAGGAAACACCCCAAAGCGCCATGTGGACACATCCAAATTTTTGGAAGAAAACAGAGGTGTTTTTTGCGAAGTGCCTACCTGTAGATTTTGGCCTCTAGCTCATCCGGCACCTAGGGAAACCTACCAAACCTGTGCATTTCTGAAAACTAAAGACCTAGGGGAATCCAAGATGGGGTGACTTGCGGGGCTCGGACCAGGTTCTGTTACCCAGAATCCTTTGCAAACCTCAAAATTTGGCTAAAAAAACACATGTTCCTCACATTTCTGTGGCAGAAAGTTCTGGAATCTGAGAGGAGCCACAAATTTCCTTCCACCCAGCGTTCCCCCAAGTCTCCTGATAAAAATGATACCTCACTTGTGTGGGTAGGCCTTGCGCCCGCGACAGGAAACGCCCCAAAGCGCAACGTGGACACATCCAAATTTTTGGAAGAAAACAGAGGTGTTTTTTGCGAAGTGCCTACCTGTAGATTTTGGCCTCTAGCTCAGCCGGCACCTAGGGAAACCTACCAATCCTGTGCATTTCTGAAAACTAGAGACCTAGGGGAATCCAAGATGGGGTGACTTGCGGGGCTCGAACCAGGTTCTGTTACCCAGAATCCTTTGCAAACCTCAAAATTTGGCTAAAAAAACACATGTTCCTCACATTTCTGTGGCAGAAAGTTCTGGAATCTGAGAGGGGCCACAAATTTCCTTCCACCCAGCGTTCCCCCAAGTCTCCCGATAAAAATGATACCTCACTTGTGTGGGTAGGCCTAGCGGCTGCGACAGGAAACGCCCCAAAGCGCAATGTGGACACATCCAAATTTTTGGAAGAAAACAGAGGTGTTTTTTGCGAAGTGCCTACCTGTAGATTTTGGCCTCTAGCTCAGCCGGCACCTAGGGAAACCTACCAAACCTGTGCATTTCTGAAAACTAGAGACCTAGGGGAATCCAAGATGGGGTGACTTGCGGGGCTCGGACCAGGTTCTGTAACCCAGAATCCTTTGCAAACCTCAAAATTTGGCTAAAGAAACACATGTTCCTCACATTTCTGTGGCAGGAAGTTCTGGAATCTGAGAGGAGCCACAAATTTCCTTCCACCCAGCGTTCCCCCAAGTCTCCCGATAAAAATGATACCTCACTTGTGTGGGTAGGCCTAGCGCCCGCGACAGGAAACGCCCCAAAGCGCAATGTGGACACATCCAAATTTTTGGAAGAAAACAGAGGTGTTTTATGCGAAGTGCCTACCTGTAGATTTTGGCCTCTAGCTCAGCCGGCACCTAGGGAAACCTACCAAACCTGTGCATTTCTGAAAACTAGAGACCTCGGGGAATCCAAGATGGGGTGACTTGCGGGGCTCGGACCAGGTTCTGTAACCCAGAATCCTTTGCAAACCTCAAAATTTTGCTAAAAAAAAAAAAATGTTCCTCACATTTCTGTGGCAGAAAGTTCTGGAATCTGAGAGGAGCCACAAATTTCCTTTCACCCAGCGTTCCCCCAAGTCTCCCGATAAAAATGATACCTCACTTGTGTGGGTAGGCCTAGCGCCCGCGACAGGAAACGCCCCAAAGCGCAACGTTGACACATCCACATTTTTGGAAGAAAACAGAGGTGTTTTTTGCGAAGTGCCTACCTGTAGATTTTAGCTTTTAGCTCAGCCGGCACCTAGGGAAACCTACCAATCCTGTGCATTTCTGAAAACTAAAGACCTAGGGGAATCCAAGATGGGGTGACTTGCGGGGCTCGGACCAGGTTCTGTTACCCAGAATCCTTTGCAAACCTCAAAATTTGGCAAAAAAAACACATGTTCCTCACATTTCTGTGGCAGAAAGTTCTGGAATCTGAGAGGAGCCACAAATTTCCTTCTACGCAGCGTTCCCCCAAGTCTCCCGATAAAAATGATACCTCAGTTGTGTGGGTAGGCCTAGCGCCCGCGACAGGAAACGCCCCAAAGCGCAACGTGGACACATCCAAATTTTTGGAAGAAAACAGAGGTGTCTTTTGCGAACTGCCTACCTGTAGATTTTGGCCTCTAGCTCATCCGGCACCTAGGGAAACCTACCAAACCTGTGCATTTCTGAAAACTAAAGACCTAGGGGAATCCAAGATGGGGTGACTTGCGGGTCTCGGACCAGGTTCTGTTACCCAGAATCCTTTGCAAACCTCAAAATTTGGCTAAAAAAACACACGTTCCTCACATTTCTTTGGCAGAAAGTTCTGGAATCTGAGAGGAGCCACAAATTTCCTTCTACGCAGCGTTCCCCCAAGTCTCCCGATAAAAATGATACCTCACTTGTGTGGGTAGGTCTAGCGCCCGCGACAGGAAACGGCCCAAAGCGCAACGTGGACACATCCACATTTTTGGAAGAAAACAGAGGTGTTTTTTGCGAAGTGCCTACTTGTAGATTTTGGCCTCTAGCTCAGCCAGCACCTAGGGAAACCGACCAAACCTATACATTTCTGAAAACTAGAGACCTAGGGGAATCCAAGATGGGGTAACTTGCGGGGCTCGGACCAGGTTCTGTTACCCAGAATCCTTTGCAAACCTCAAAACTTGGCTAAAAAAACACATGTTCCTCACATTTCTGTGGCAGAAAGTTCTGGAATCTGAGAGGAGCCACAAATTTCCTTCCACGCAGCGTTTCCTCAAGTCTCCCGATTAAAATGATACCTCACTTGTGTGGGTAGGCCTAGCGCCCGCGACAGGAAACGCCCCAAAGCGCAATGTGGACACATCCAAATTTTTGGAAGAAAACAGAGGTGTTTTTTGCGAAGTGCCTACCTGTAGATTTTGGCCTCTAGCTCAGCCGGCACCTAGGGAAACCTACCAAACCTCTGCATTTCTGAAAACTAGAGACCTAGGGGAATCCAAGGAGGGGTGATTGCGGGCTCGGACCAGGTTCTGTTACCCAGAATCCTTTGCAAACCTCAAAATTTGGCTAAAAAAACACATGTTCCTCATATTTCTTTGGCAGAAAGTTCTGGAATCTGAGAGGAGCCACAAATTTCCTTCAACGCAGCGTTCCCCCAAGTCTCCCGATAAAAATGATACCTCACTTGTGTGGGTAGGCCTAGCGCCCGCGACAGGAAACGCCCCAAAGCGCAACGTGGACACATCCAAATTTTTGGAAGAAAACAGAGGTGTTTTTTGCGAAGTGCCTACTTGTAGATTTTGGCCTCTAGCTCAGCCGGCACCTAGGGAAACCGACCAAACCTGTGCATTTCTGAAAACTAGAGACCTAGGGGAATCCAAGATGGGGTAACTTGCGGGGCTCGGACCAGGTTCTGTTACCCAGAATCCTTTGCAAACCTCAAAATTTGGCTAAAAAAACACATGTTCCTCACATTTCTGTGGCAGAAAGTTCTGGAATCTGAGAGGAGCCACAAATTTCCTTCCACTCAGCGTTCCCTCAAGTCTCCCGATAAAAATGATACCTCACTTGTGTGGGTAGGCCTAGCGCCCGCTACAGGAAACGCCCCAAAGCGCAACGTGGACACATCCACATTTTTGGAAGAAAACAGAGGTGTTTTTTGCGAAGTGCCTACCTGTAGATTTTGGCTTCTAGCTCAGCCGGCACCTAGGGAAACCTACCAAACCTGTGCATTTCTGAAAACTAAAGACCTAGCGGAATCCAAGATGGGGTGACTTGCGGGGCTCGGACCAGGTTCTGTTACCCAGAATCCTTTGCAAACCTCAAAATTTGGCTAAAAAAACACATGTTCCTCACATTTCTGTGGCAGAAAGTTCTGGAATCTGAGAGGAGCCACAAATTTCCTTTCACCCAGCGTTTCCCCAAGTCTCCCGATAAAAATGATACCTCACTTGTGTGGGTAGGCCTAGCGCCCGCGATAGGAAACGCCCCAAAGCGCAACGTGGACACATCCAAATTTTTGGAAGAAAACAGAGGTGTTTTTTGCGAAGTGCCTACCTGTAGATTTTGGCTTCTAGCTCAGCCGGCACCTAGGGAAACCTACCAAACCTGTGCATTTCTGAAAACTAAAGACCTAGGGGAATCCAAGATGGGGTGACTTGCGGGGCTCGGACCAGGTTCTGTTACCCAGAATCCTTTGCAAACCTCAAAATTTGGCTAAAAAAACACATGTTCCTCACATTTCTGTGGCAGAAAGTTCTGGAATCTGAGAGGAGCCACAAATTTCCTTCTACGCAGCGTTCCCCCAAGTCTCCCGATAAAAATGATACCTCACTTGTGTGGGTAGGCCTAGCGCCCGCGACAGGAAACGCCCCAAAGCGCAACGTGGACACATCCACATTTTTGGAAGAAAACAGAGGTGTCTTTTGCGAAGTGCCTACCTGTAGATTTTGGCCTCTAGCTCATCCGGCACCTAGGGAAACCTACCAAACCTGTGCATTTCTGAAAACTAAAGACCTAGGGGAATCCAAGATGGGGTGACTTGCGGGGCTCGGACCAGGTTCTGTTACCCAAAATCCTTTGCAAACCTCAAAATTTGGCTAAAAAAACACATGTTCCTCACATTTCTGTGGCAGAAAGTTCTGGAATCTGAGAGGAGCCACAAATTTCCTTCCACCCAGCGTTCCCCCAAGTCTCCCGATAAAAATGATACCTCACTTGTGTGGGTAGGCCTAGCGCCCGCGACAGGAAACGCCCCAAAGCGCAACGTGGACACATCCAAATTTTTGGAAGAAAACAGAGGTGTTTTTTGCGAAGTGCCTACCTGTAGATTTTGGCCTCTAGCTCAGCCGGCACCTAGGGAAACCTACCAAACCTGTGCATTTCTGAAAACTAGAGACCTAGGGGAATCCAAGGAGGGGTGATTGCGGGGCTCGGACCAGGTTCTGTTACCCAGAATCCTTTGCAAACCTCAAAATTTGGCTAAAAAAACACACGTTCCTCACATTTCTTTGGCAGAAAGTTCTGGAATCTGAGAGGAGCCACAAATTTCCTTCTACGCAGCGTTCCCCCAAGTCTCCCGATAAAAATGATACCTCACTTGTGTGGGTAGGTCTAGCGCCCGCGACAGGAAACGGCCCAAAGCGCAACGTGGACACATCCACATTTTTGGAAGAAAACAGAGGTGTTTTTTGCGAAGTGCCTACTTGTAGATTTTGGCCTCTAACTCAGCCAGCACCTAGGGAAACCAACCAAACCTGTGCATTTCTGAAAACTAGAGACCTAGGGGAATCCAAGATGGGGTAACTTGCGGGGCTCGGACCAGGTTCTGTTACCCAGAATCCTTTGCAAACCTCAAAACTTGGCTAAAAAAACACATGTTCCTCACATTTCTGTGGCAGAAAGTTCTGGAATCTGAGAGGAGCCACAAATTTCCTTCCACGCAGCGTTTCCTCAAGTCTCCCGATAAAAATGATACCTCACTTGTGTGGGTAGGCCTAGCGCCCGCGACAGGAAACGCCCCAAAGCGCAATGTGGACACATCCAAATTTTTGGAAGAAAACAGAGGTGTTTTTTGCGAAGTGCCTACCTGTAGATTTTGGCCTCTAGCTCAGCCGGCACCTAGGGAAACCTACCAAACCTGTGCATTTCTGAAAACTAGAGACCTCGGGGAATCCAAGATGGGGTGACTTGCGGGGCTCGGACCAGGTTCTGTAACCCAGAATCCTTTGCAAACCTCAAAATTTGGCTAAAAAAACACATGTTCCTCACATTTCTGTGGCAGAAAGTTCTGGAATCTGAGAGGAGCCACAAATTTCCTTTCACCCAGCGTTCCCCCAAGTCTCCCGATAAAAATGATACCTCACTTGTGTGGGTAGGCCTAGCGCCCCCGACAGGAAACGCCCCAAAGCGCAACGTGGACACATCCAAATTTTTGGAAGAAAACAGAGGTGTTTTTTGCGAAGTGCCTACCTGTAGATTTTGGCTTCTAGCTCAGCCGGCACCTAGGGAAACCTACCAAACCTGTGCATTTCTGAAAACTAAAGACCTAGGGGAATCCAAGATGGGGTGACTTGCGGGGCTCGGACCAGGTTCTGTTACCCAAAATCCTTTGCAAACCTCAAAACTTGGCTAAAAAAACACATGTTCCTCACATTTCTGTGGCAGAAAGTTCTGGAATCTGAGAGGAGCCACAAATTTCCTTCTACGCAGCGTTCCCCCAAGTCTTCCGATAAAAATGATACCTCACTTGTGTGGGTAGGCCTAGCGCCCGCGACAGGAAACACCCCAAAGCGCCATGTGGACACATCCAAATTTTTGGAAGAAAACAGAGGTGTTTTTTGCGAAGTGCCTACCTGTAGATTTTGGCCTCTAGCTCATCCGGCACCTAGGGAAACCTACCAAACCTGTGCATTTCTGAAAACTAAAGACCTAGGGGAATCCAAGATGGGGTGACTTGCGGGGCTCGGACCAGGTTCTGTTACCCAGAATCCTTTGCAAACCTCAAAATTTGGCTAAAAAAACACATGTTCCTCACATTTCTGTGGCAGAAAGTTCTGGAATCTGAGAGGAGCCACAAATTTCCTTCCACCCAGCGTTCCCCCAAGTCTCCTGATAAAAATGATACCTCACTTGTGTGGGTAGGCCTAGCGCCCGCGACAGGAAACGCCCCAAAGCGCAACGTGGACACATCCAAATTTTTGGAAGAAAACAGAGGTGTTTTTTGCGAAGTGCCTACCTGTAGATTTTGGCCTCTAGCTCAGCCGGCACCTAGGGAAACCTACCAATCCTGTGCATTTCTGAAAACTAGAGACCTAGGGGAATCCAAGATGGGGTGACTTGCGGGGCTCGAACCAGGTTCTGTTACCCAGAATCCTTTGCAAACCTCAAAATTTGGCTAAAAAAACACATGTTCCTCACATTTCTGTGGCAGAAAGTTCTGGAATCTGAGAGGGGCCACAAATTTCCTTCCACCCAGCGTTCCCCCAAGTCTCCCGATAAAAATGATACCTCACTTGTGTGGGTAGGCCTAGCGCCTGCGACAGGAAACGCCCCAAAGCGCAATGTGGACACATCCAAATTTTTGGAAGAAAACAGAGGTGTTTTTTGCGAAGTGCCTACCTGTAGATTTTGGCCTCTAGCTCAGCCGGCACCTAGGGAAACCTACCAAACCTGTGCATTTCTGAAAACTAGAGACGTAGGGGAATCCAAGATGGGGTGACTTGCGGGGCTCGGACCAGGTTCTGTAACCCAGAATCCTTTGCAAACCTCAAAATTTGGCTAAAGAAACACATGTTCCTCACATTTCTGTGGCAGGAAGTTCTGGAATCTGAGAGGAGCCACAAATTTCCTTACACCCAGCGTTCCCCCAAGTCTCCCGATAAAAATGATACCTCACTTGTGTGGGTAGGCCTAGCGCCCGCGACAGGAAACGCCCCAAAGCGCAATGTGGACACATCCACATTTTTGGAAGAAAACAGAGGTGTTTTATGCGAAGTGCCTACCTGTAGATTTTGGCCTCTAGCTCAGCCGGCACCTAGGGAAACCTACCAAACCTGTGCATTTCTGAAAACTAGAGACCTCGGGGAATCCAAGATGGGGTGACTTGCGGGGCTCGGACCAGGTTCTGTAACCCAGAATCCTTTGCAAACCTCAAAATTTGGCTAAAAAAACACATGTTCCTCACATTTCTGTGGCAGAAAGTTCTGGAATCTGAGAGGAGCCACAAATTTCCTTTCACCCAGCGTTCCCCCAAGTCTCCCGATAAAAATGATACCTCACTTGTGTGGGTAGGCCTAGCGCCCGCGACAGGAAACGCCCCAAAGCGCAACGTTGACACATCCAAATTTTTGGAAGAAAACAGAGGTGTTTTTTGCGAAGTGCCTACCTGTAGATTTTAGCTTTTAGCTCAGCCGGCACCTAGGGAAACCTACCAAACCTGTGCATTTCTGAAAACTAAAGACCTAGGGGAATCCAAGATGGGGTGACTTGCGGGGCTCGGACCAGGTTCTGTTACCCAGAATCCTTTGCAAACCTCAAAATTTGGCAAAAAAAACACATGTTCCTCACATTTCTGTGGCAGAAAGTTCTGGAATCTGAGAGGAGCCACAAATTTCCTTCTACGCAGCGTTCCCCCAAGTCTCCCGATAAAAATGATACCTCACTTGTGTGGGTAGGCCTAGCGCCCGCGACAGGAAACGCCCCAAAGCGCAACGTGGACACATCCAAATTTTTGGAAGAAAACAGAGGTGTCTTTTGCGAACTGCCTACCTGTAGATTTTGGCCTCTAGCTCATCCGGCACCTAGGGAAACCTACCAAACCTGTGCATTTCTGAAAACTAAAGACCTAGGGGAATCCAAGATGGGGTGACTTGCGGGTCTCGGACCAGGTTCTGTTACCCAGAATCCTTTGCAAACCTCAAAATTTGGCTAAAAAAACACACGTTCCTCACATTTCTTTGGCAGAAAGTTCTGGAATCTGAGAGGAGCCACAAATTTCCTTCTACGCAGCGTTCCCCCAAGTCTCCCGATAAAAATGATACCTCACTTGTGTGGGTAGGTCTAGCGCCCGCGACAGGAAACGGCCCAAAGCGCAACGTGGACACATCCACATTTTTGGAAGAAAACAGAGGTGTTTTTTGCGAAGTGCCTACTTGTAGATTTTGGCCTCTAGCTCAGCCAGCACCTAGGGAAACCGACCAAACCTATACATTTCTGAAAACTAGAGACCTAGGGGAATCCAAGATGGGGTAACTTGCGGGGCTCGGACCAGGTTCTGTTACCCAGAATCCTTTGCAAACCTCAAAACTTGGCTAAAAAAACACATGTTCCTCACATTTCTGTGGCAGAAAGTTCTGGAATCTGAGAGGAGCCACAAATTTCCTTCCACGCAGCGTTTCCTCAAGTCTCCCGATAAAAATGATACCTCACTTGTGTGGGTAGGCCTAGCGCCCGCGACAGGAAACGCCCCAAAGCGCAATGTGGACACATCCAAATTTTTGGAAGAAAACAGAGGTGTTTTTTGCGAAGTGCCTACCTGTAGATTTTGGCCTCTAGCTCAGCCGGCACCTAGGGAAACCTACCAAACCTCTGCATTTCTGAAAACTAGAGACCTAGGGGAATCCAAGGAGGGGTGATTGCGGGGCTCGGACCAGGTTCTGTTACCCAGAATCCTTTGCAAACCTCAAAATTTGGCTAAAAAAACACATGTTCCTCATATTTCTTTGGCAGAAAGTTCTGGAATCTGAGAGGAGCCACAAATTTCCTTCAACGCAGCGTTCCCCCAAGTCTCCCGATAAAAATGATACCTCACTTGTGTGGGTAGGCCTAGCGCCCGCGACAGGAAACGCCCCAAAGCGCAACGTGGACACATCCAAATTTTTGGAAGAAAACAGAGGTGTTTTTTGCGAAGTGCCTACTTGTAGATTTTGGCCTCTAGCTCAGCCGGCACCTAGGGAAACCGACCAAACCTGTGCATTTCTGAAAACTAGAGACCTAGGGGAATCCAAGATGGGGTAACTTGCGGGGCTCGGACCAGGTTCTGTTACCCAGAATCCTTTGCAAACCTCAAAATTTGGCTAAAAAAACACATGTTCCTCACATTTCTGTGGCAGAAAGTTCTGGAATCTGAGAGGAGCCACAAATTTCCTTCCACTCAGCGTTCCCTCAAGTCTCCCGATAAAAATGATACCTCACTTGTGTGGGTAGGCCTAGCGCCCGCTACAGGAAACGCCCCAAAGCGCAACGTGGACACATCCACATTTTTGGAAGAAAACAGAGGTGTTTTTTGCGAAGTGCCTACCTGTAGATTTTGGCTTCTAGCTCAGCCGGCACCTAGGGAAACCTACCAAACCTGTGCATTTCTGAAAACTAAAGACCTAGGGGAATCCAAGATGGGGTGACTTGCGGGGCTCGGACCAGGTTCTGTTACCCAGAATCCTTTGCAAACCTCAAAATTTGGCTAAAAAAACACATGTTCCTCACATTTCTGTGGCAGAAAGTTCTGGAATCTGAGAGGAGCCACAAATTTCCTTTCACCCAGCGTTTCCCCAAGTCTCCCGATAAAAATGATACCTCACTTGTGTGGGTAGGCCTAGCGCCCGCGATAGGAAACGCCCCAAAGCGCAACGTGGACACATCCAAATTTTTGGAAGAAAACAGAGGTGTTTTTTGCGAAGTGCCTACCTGTAGATTTTGGCTTCTAGCTCAGCCGGCACCTAGGGAAACCTACCAAACCTGTGCATTTCTGAAAACTAAAGACCTAGGGGAATCCAAGATGGGGTGACTTGCGGGGCTCGGACCAGGTTCTGTTACCCAGAATCCTTTGCAAACCTCAAAATTTGGCTAAAAAAACACATGTTCCTCACATTTCTGTGGCAGAAAGTTCTGGAATCTGAGAGGAGCCACAAATTTCCTTCTACGCAGCGTTCCCCCAAGTCTCCCGATAAAAATGATACCTCACTTGTGTGGGTAGGCCTAGCGCCCGCGACAGGAAACGCCCCAAAGCGCAACGTGGACACATCCACATTTTTGGAAGAAAACAGAGGTGTCTTTTGCGAAGTGCCTACCTGTAGATTTTGGCCTCTAGCTCATCCGGCACCTAGGGAAACCTACCAAACCTGTGCATTTCTGAAAACTAAAGACCTAGGGGAATCCAAGATGGGGTGACTTGCGGGGCTCGGACCAGGTTCTGTTACCCAAAATCCTTTGCAAACCTCAAAATTTGGCTAAAAAAACACATGTTCCTCACATTTCTGTGGCAGAAAGTTCTGGAATCTGAGAGGAGCCACAAATTTCCTTCCACCCAGCGTTCCCCCAAGTCTCCCGATAAAAATGATACCTCACTTGTGTGGGTAGGCCTAGCGCCCGCGACAGGAAACGCCCCAAAGCGCAACGTGAACACATCCAAATTTTTGGAAGAAAACAGAGGTGTTTTTTGCGAAGTGCCTACCTGTAGATTTTGGCCTCTAGCTCAGCCGGCACCTAGGGAAACCTACCAAACCTGTGCATTTCTGAAAACTAGAGACCTAGGGGAATCCAAGGAGGGGTGATTGCGGGGCTCGGACCAGGTTCTGTTACCCAGAATCCTTTGCAAACCTCAAAACTTGGCTAAAAAAACACATGTTCCTCACATTTCTGTGGCAGAAAGTTCTGGAATCTGAGAGGAGCCACAAATTTCCTTCCACTCAGCGTTCCCTCAAGTCTCCCGATAAAAATGATACCTCACTTGTGTGGGTAGGCCTAGCGCCCGCTACAGGAAACGCCCCAAAGCGCAACGTGGACACATCCACATTTTTGGAAGAAAACAGAGGTGTTTTTTGCGAAGTGCCTACCTGTAGATTTTGGCTTCTAGCTCAGCCGGCACCTAGGGAAACCTACCAAACCTGTGCATTTCTGAAAACTAAAGACCTAGCGGAATCCAAGATGGGGTGACTTGCGGGGCTCGGACCAGGTTCTGTTACCCAAAATCCTTTGCAAACCTCAAAATTTGGCTAAAAAAACACACGTTCCTCACATTTCTTTGGCAGAAAGTTCTGGAATCTGAGAGGAGCCACAAATTTCCTTCTACGCAGCGTTCCCCCAAGTCTCCCGATAAAAATGATACCTCACTTGTGTGGGTAGGTCTAGCGCCCGCGACAGGAAACGGCCCAAAGCGCAACGTGGACACATCCACATTTTTGGAAGAAAACAGAGGTGTTTTTTGCGAAGTGCCTACTTGTAGATTTTGGCCTCTAACTCAGCCAGCACCTAGGGAAACCGACCAAACCTGTGCATTTCTGAAAACTAGAGACCTAGGGGAATCCAAGATGGGGTAACTTGCGGGGCTCGGACCAGGTTCTGTTACCCAGAATCCTTTGCAAACCTCAAAACTTGGCTAAAAAAACACATGTTCCTCACATTTCTGTGGCAGAAAGTTCTGGAATCTGAGAGGAGCCACAAATTTCCTTCCACGCAGCGTTTCCTCAAGTCTCCCGATAAAAATGATACCTCACTTGTGTGGGTAGGCCTAGCGCCCGCGACAGGAAACGCCCCAAAGCGCAATGTGGACACATCCAAATTTTTGGAAGAAAACAGAGGTGTTTTTTGCGAAGTGCCTACCTGTAGATTTTGGCCTCTAGCTCAGCCGGCACCTAGGGAAACCTACCAAACCTGTGCATTTCTGAAAACTAGAGACCTCGGGGAATCCAAGATGGGGTGACTTGCGGGGCTCGGACCAGGTTCTGTAACCCAGAATCCTTTGCAAACCTCAAAATTTGGCTAAAAAAACACATGTTCCTCACATTTCTGTGGCAGAAAGTTCTGGAATCTGAGAGGAGCCACAAATTTCCTTTCACCCAGCGTTCCCCCAAGTCTCCCGATAAAAATGATACCTCACTTGTGTGGGTAGGCCTAGCGCCCGCGACAGGAAACGCCCCAAAGCGCAACGTGGACACATCCAAATTTTTGGAAGAAAACAGAGGTGTTTTTTGCGAAGTGCCTACCTGTAGATTTTGGCTTCTAGCTCAGCCGGCACCTAGGGAAACCTACCAAACCTGTGCATTTCTGAAAACTAAAGACCTAGGGGAATCCAAGATGGGGTGACTTGCGGGGCTCGGACCAGGTTCTGTTACCCAAAATCCTTTGCAAACCTCAAAACTTGGCTAAAAAAACACATGTTCCTCACATTTCTGTGGCAGAAAGTTCTGGAATCTGAGAGGAGCCACAAATTTCCTTCTACGCAGCGTTCCCCCAAGTCTTCCGATAAAAATGATACCTCACTTGTGTGGGTAGGCCTAGCGCCCGCGACAGGAAACACCCCAAAGCGCCATGTGGACACATCCAAATTTTTGGAAGAAAACAGAGGTGTTTTTTGCGAAGTGCCTACCTGTAGATTTTGGCCTCTAGCTCATCCGGCACCTAGGGAAACCTACCAAACCTGTGCATTTCTGAAAACTAAAGACCTAGGGGAATCCAAGATGGGGTGACTTGCGGGGCTCGGACCAGGTTCTGTTACCCAGAATCCTTTGCAAACCTCAAAATTTGGCTAAAAAAACACATGTTCCTCTCATTTCTGTGGCAGAAAGTTCTGGAATCTGAGAGGAGCCACAAATTTCCTTCCACCCAGCGTTCCCCCAAGTCTCCTGATAAAAATGATACCTCACTTGTGTGGGTAGGCCTAGCGCCCGCGACAGGAAACGCCCCAAAGCGCAACGTGGACACATCCAAATTTTTGGAAGAAAACAGAGGTGTTTTTTGCGAAGTGCCTACCTGTATATTTTGGCCTCTAGCTCAGCCGGCACCTAGGGAAACCTACCAATCCTGTGCATTTCTGAAAACTAGAGACCTAGGGGAATCCAAGATGGGGTGACTTGCGGGGCTCGGACCAGGTTCTGTTACCCAGAATCCTTTGCAAACCTCAAAATTTGGCTAAAAAAACACATGTTCCTCACATTTCTGTGGCAGAAAGTTCTGGAATCTGAGAGGGGCCACAAATTTCCTTCCACCCAGCGTTCCCCCAAGTCTCCCGATAAAAATGATACCTCACTTGTGTGGGTAGGCCTAGCGCCTGCGACAGGAAACGCCCCAAAGCGCAATGTGGACACATCCAAATTTTTGGAAGAAAACAGAGGTGTTTTTTGCGAAGTGCCTACCTGTAGATTTTGGCCTCTAGCTCAGCCGGCACCTAGGGAAACCTACCAAACCTGTGCATTTCTGAAAACTAGAGACGTAGGGGAATCCAAGATGGGGTGACTTGCGGGGCTCGGACCAGGTTCTGTAACCCAGAATCCTTTGCAAACCTCAAAATTTGGCTAAAGAAACACATGTTCCTCACATTTCTGTGGCAGGAAGTTCTGGAATCTGAGAGGAGCCACAAATTTCCTTACACCCAGCGTTCCCCCAAGTCTCCCGATAAAAATGATACCTCACTTGTGTGGGTAGGCCTAGCGCCCGCGACAGGAAACGCCCCAAAGCGCAATGTGGACACATCCAAATTTTTGGAAGAAAACAGAGGTGTTTTATGCGAAGTGCCTACCTGTAGATTTTGGCCTCTAGCTCAGCCGGCACCTAGGGAAACCTACCAAACCTGTGCATTTCTGAAAACTAGAGACCTCGGGGAATCCAAGATGGGGTGACTTGCGGGGCTCGGACCAGGTTCTGTTACCCAGAATCCTTTGCAAACCTCAAAATTTGGCAAAAAAAACACATGTTCCTCACATTTCTGTGGCAGAAAGTTCTGGAATCTGAGAGGAGCCACAAATTTCCTTCTACGCAGCGTTCCCCCAAGTCTCCCGATAAAAATGATACCTCACTTGTGTGGGTAGGCCTAGCGCCCGCGACAGGAAACGCCCCAAAGAGCAACGTGGACACATCCAAATTTTTGGAAGAAAACAGAGGTGTCTTTTGCGAACTGCCTACCTGTAGATTTTGGCCTCTAGCACATCCGGCACCTAGGGAAACCTACCAAACCTGTGCATTTCTGAAAACTAAAGACCTAGGGGAATCCAAGATGGGGTGACTTGCGGGTCTCGGACCAGGTTCTGTTACCCAGAATCCTTTGCAAACCTCAAAATGTGGCTAAAAAAACACACGTTCCTCACATTTCTTTGGCAGAAAGTTCTGGAATCTGAGAGGAGCCACAAATTTCCTTCTACGCAGCGTTCCCCCAAGTCTCCCGATAAAAATGATACCTCACTTGTGTGGGTAGGTCTAGCGCCCGCGACAGGAAACGGCCCAAAGCGCAACGTGGACACATCCACATTTTTGGAAGAAAACAGAGGTGTTTTTTGAGAAGTGCCTACTTGTAGATTTTGGCCTCTAGCTCAGCCAGCACCTAGGGAAACCGACCAAACCTGTACATTTCTGAAAACTAGAGACCTAGGGGAATCCAAGATGCGGTAACTTGCGGGGCTCGGACCAGGTTCTGTTACCCAGAATCCTTTGCAAACCTCAAAACTTGGCTAAAAAAACACATGTTCCTCACATTTCTGTGGCAGAAAGTTCTGGAAT